>NC_090998.1:49997500-51247500 GCF_041146395.1 Eulemur rufifrons
GTGTATTCTTAATTTATTAATTGATTAATTGTAAGCAGCTATGTAGGGCAGCCTTAGTTTGAATCAGTGCTAGGTATGTTATCTTGGGCAAGTCATTGTACCTCTTTAAGCCTAGTTTCCTCTTCTATAAACTAGCAGCATGCCTGGGAGGTAATAAGCATTAATAAATGTTAACAATGGTTATTTTTAAAAGATCCTACTATCTATGACCATATACTTCTTTTCATGTGAGGGTGGTAAGCAGTCTGGAGAACTGACTGTGGTTGAGAGATTTGCAGTATACTAATGCATAGACCAGCTAAAGAAAGATGGCAGGAAATTAGGTGTCTGTTTGGCTTTATTAACCAAAATGAATTGGGAGTCTCAGTGTAATTGATCAGGAAGGAGCTTCAGTCATTCCTGGAGGCTTAATTTTTTTTTTAACTGCTTGCCACATCACTGTGGAGCCTTTGTTTTCGGGTAAAGGAACTGACGAAGCCTGAGGCCACCTAATCGCAAATCTTTACCAACTTCTTTTTCCTTTAAAGCAAGCTGCCCCAGTTGAAAAAGAATGGTCAGGCAAATGAAAGTGTGGTTCTTTTGCCCAAGAGTTTATGTGTAAGTTAACACACTGTACAATGGGGTATTTTTTTTTTTTTTTAATTTTTTAACTTCCTCTTTTCTTCGTCTCTTATCTGCCCCTGACCACAGGATCCTGGTTGTTGAGTTCTGCTCACTGCTCACTTGACCCAGTGACAAATTCTGCTTCTTCCTGGGGGCTTTCCTTTTTCCTCCAGATGGTCTTGTGCTCATTGTTTAGGGACTTAGTCACTGTCTTCTTCCTAGTTTTCTTGAGATCAAATCAAATAAGGTGATATATGCAAACTTTATAACGTGCTGCTGCTGTCCTTAGAGTCCGGTTCCACATGCTGGGGCTGGGCTCCCAGCCCCTCTTGTCTCCCACCCACAGAGTGTCTATCTCAGCTCTGAGGGATTCCAGGGTTGCTAGATGCTTCCACAGTTGTGAAACAAGCTTGCTTATGCTTGAATGCAGGCATTAAAAAAAGCTCAGTGAGTCATGTGATCTGTTTGGCCAACTCTTCAGAGTTCATTTATACTCTGTAAAACTGGTATGAGGTTTGGAATCTGGTGGGAAACCTCTTCCTATGGGCCAGATAAGCCTTCTGGATTTTGATAGTCCCTTCCCACCTCCAACTTCCCCTTTGTGTGTTTCTCACAACACATTGGTTATTGGAAATTGGCTTTATATTAATTCCTAGTGCTATTGTGAGTATTTTTAATAGCCTTTAAAATTTTTAATGTGAGTTGTATTGTTATTTATATATTCTTATGTAGATAATATTATCATTAGTTAATTCATATAAAAGTGTTGGAACAGTACCTGGCATATAAGTATGTGTTCAATAATGATGAACTTATTTCTAATGATATTAAAATTATTAATTAAAACAATTTGGTAGGAATTTTTACTAAGGAAATGTGGTTCAGTAGAAAGGTCTGGGGATCTAGAATTGGGAGACTCTTAGTTCTGGATCTGTCATTTACCAGCTGTGGGAGTTTGAGCAGATTCCTTAATTAACTTCCTTGAATATCAGCTTCTTATACTTTAAAAAACAGATATTGTAGAGAGGTTAAATGAAAAATGAGTGTGGAAAGTATTCCTAGGTTATAAATTGTTACATATGGACAGGCGAGGTAGCTCATACCTGTAATCCCAGCACTTTGGGGGGCCAAGGCGGGAGGATCATTTGAGGCCAAAAGTTCAAGACCAGCTTGGGCAACATAGTGAGACCCTGTTACTAAAAAAATAAAAATAAAAACCAAATTAAAAAATTGTTATATAATTATAAGCGTGACAGCATCACAGGTATGTTTAGAGACTAATGTAAAATTGTTTTCTACTTTTAATCTTGTCTCATTTAAATTGATTATAAATTCTCAGCCTATTGTGGTGTGGAAGGTGATACTTGATAAATAGTTGTTGAAAATGAATTTATTCCCCCGTCTCTTCTTTGCCTGTTTTTATCTGCGAAGTGGTGATCTGTGTTTGGAGATTTGAACCATTGATACCTAAGCATCAAGTTTAAATTACTTTATGAATTGATTGTTGTGTTGACAAAGCACTCTGATGCTTTGGAGAAAGATGACATTCCAGCTCATTGTTGGATGCATCAGGGAACTTGAGTAAATTTTGTTTTAAGCATTCTAGATTATCCTACCTGTGAGTTTCACAAGGGCAGACCACATCTCTAGTTCACCATGGTATTTTCAGCGCTAGGTTGGTACCTGGCACAGGTGACAGAGGGGGCCATGTTTGATATTTGTTAATTGACCACACCTGGTTTTCATTTGATCAGACTTGTGTCAGAATTATAATCAAGAAAAAGGAAGTTGGGTGAAGGCAGTGAAACAGGTTTCTTTTGGTTTCTGGGGGAGTAATAATGAAACAATGGTAATAGCTTCTGTATTCATGTGGCAGTAAGACATTTAGGTGAAATAGCAGGTATATTGGGCTAGGGTTATGGAGACCTGGGACCTAGGCCTAGTCCTTTATTAACTAGCAGAAGTAACTTTGGGAGAGACACTTAGCCATACTGGGCTTCAGTTTCTTCCTTAAAGGCCCTGTCCAGTTCTGTGACAAATGATTAATTTATTCTGGAGCTGAGTTACTGATTGGAGGGAAAGTAACAGTGGTAAGACTTGACAGGGATTCAGGAATGTATTGAGATGCCAAATGAATTAGTTTAGAAACAGCTGTATTATTGAGTCGCATCTGCTTGGATGGGGAGAACCCAAGTGAATTGATTGGTGTTTGAGAAATAAGTAGAATATGTAGAATTCTTTCTTTTCCAAAAGAGAGGGCCATGGGTGGTACATTTAATTCATCCATACGTAGTGCCAGCAAGAATGGGTTTCATGCAAGCCGAAGGGAACACTTAATTGTTCTGAACTTTGCATATTGCAGGGGTTATAAATACTGCATCAAGAACTATTTAAGAAAGAGTCACCCAGCAGTGTCATATTCATGAAAGCCTGGGCAGGATGTATGTATGAGAATCATCTACTTACTGAGAATACTAGGACAGTAGGGGTGGTTTAGACACTGTGCTTCCTGGAAGGATCAGTACTTGTGGATTGATGCAGCATTTGGGAGTAAGGAAGTATGTCCATTTCCATCTTCCTTTGGAAGATTTAGTTTTTTCATTTGCTTCTAATGTCTCCTTTATTCCAGCTGGTCTGCACATATTCTCGTTAAGTAAATGTTCCTAGAAAACTTCCTTTAGCAAGTTAAATTCTATTATAAAATGCCAGAGTCTGTTGTCTAATACGACATATCCAAACATGAGACTTCCGTTACCCCGCGCACACACTGTCTAGAGTTGCCTTACCCAGCATCTCCATTCACTGGTTCGAGAATACTCTGTTCAAGGCTCATTTCTTATAATGTTTTGTCCTCTGAATGCTACAGTTTTTTTTTTTTTTTTTGAGACAGAGTCTCATTGTGTTGCCTGGGCTAGAGTGAGTGCCGTGGCGTCAGTCTAGCTCACAGCAACCTCCAACTCCTGGACTTAAGCGATCCTACTGCCTCAGCCTCCCGAGTGGCTGGGACTACAGGCATGCGCCACCATGCCCGGCTAATTTTTTGTATATATATATATTTTAGTTGTCCATATAATTTCTTTCTATTTTTAGTAGAGACGGGGTCTCACTCTTGCTCAGGCTAGTCTCGAACTCCTGACCTCGAGCGATCCACCCGCCTCGGCCTCCCAGAGTGCTAGGATTACAGGCGTGAGCCACCTCGCCCGGCCTGAATGCTATAGTTTTAAGTATTGCCTTCCTGAAGAATGAAAACTCTTGAAGACTAGAGACTTCTGCCTTTATGGACATGTCAAATGATTCATGAGTATGATGATTAACTTGATTCATTCTTGAGATAGCATCTTTCCAGAGGAGAATTATATTTCATTTGGGCACTTTATTGACAGCATTTCCTCTTATGTTTCTAACTTCATATTTACATCAGGGGGTATTTCAACAAGGCCCTACAGAGAAAGAAAGGTGGTTCTTTAAAATTGGACTTTTAACATTTAAGGGATTATTGATATTTAAAATGATGTAACTCCAAAAGAATGGTCTAGATAGAATAGTTCCTTTTAACCTGAAGAGTCTGACATTCCCTGCTGTTCTTCTAGCTAGGAGCATGCTTAAATGCATAATTATATAGGTTTTTTTTTTTTTTTTCCTTTTAAGAGACAGGGTCTTGCTCTGTCACCCAGGCTGCTGTGCAGTGGCATGATCTTAGCCTACTGTAATCTTGAACTCTTTGGCTCAAGTGATCCTCCTGCCTTGGCCTCCCAAATTTTTATTTTTAGCCATGAAAATCATAAAAAATTATTTTTCTAGCAACTCCTGCTCTTTTCATTAAACACATCCTAGTATTCCTGGAATTTTGTGGTACATTTTGGATGTGTGATGTGGTAATATGAAGAGATGGATGACGTAGGTAGCTGCTTATATTTTGTATTTGTTTTAATTTGAAAAGTTGGTCTTTGAAAATGAATATTATATAAAAATGGTTTATATGAACTAAAAGATTGTTAGGATTTTGTGGCAAGTAAAAGCACCAAATTTCCAGATCCTAAATGTTACAGTTATGAAACATTTGAAGTATCTGTGAATTTACATATAGGCATATGTACTTGTTGATTTTTAACAATTTTCATGATCAAAGGGAAAATGTGGGCTGAACTACAGAAGTAATAGATTCCATCACATGTGTAATTTATGTCACCAAAAAAGGATAGAAATACAAAGTTAAAAAGCTGCTTAGAAATAGTGGACTGTTCTTTCCACTCTCAGGACATGTGATATCCAATCATGTGTCCATCTCAGGAGTAAGTTCTAGCCAGTCCTCAGTTGTCAGTTAGTTGTTAAGTTGGAATGAAGGCTGTGAGAATGGAGATAAAGTGGAGGAGGGGCTGGGTTGGAGACACTGGTGAATTGGGAGGATTTAGTAACACTGAATGTGGGCATAGGGGTGGTGAGAGAGAGGAGAGAGAGAGGCTGGTCAGTGGGTGAGCTATGAGTTTCTGATTTGAGTGCCTTAGAAGATGATGCTAGCAGTCATTCACCAAGAAGGGAAATAAGAAGAAAGATCAGATTTAGGAGGAAGGGGACATTCAGGCTATGAATGTGTGGCAGACACCAGGCAGTCACTAAACTTTGAATGAATAAATCTGGGTTTGTTTCTTGTCAAGAAGGTAGACCTGATCTGAAGAGAGAGCTTTGGGATTTGTTGAAGCCATGGGCTTCAAGAACAAGGGCTTTGTCATGGGACAAGTGCTGGAGAAAAGTTAAGGACTGGCATTCAGCCATTGGCAGGTCTCTGGAGACCTTGAGGAGAGTCTTTCAGTGAGCTGGAGGTGGAGTGGAGGAACGAATGAATAGTGCAGAGGAAATGAGGAAACTGAGTGTAGGCTGCTCTTTCGTGAGGCTTGGCTGGCAAGGAAGGGACAGTGTAATAAAAGGAGGAGGCCATAGATGAAGGGAGGTGGTAGGATTGTTGTCATCATTTTTGTTTATTTTTAGTTGAAAGCCACTTGAGTGGAAAGAAAGGCTGAGTGTCAGGAGACTGAGGATGCAGGTAAATGGAGGGAATTGTTGAAAGAAATGTCTGCCTTCGCACTGGAAAGGGTGGCATTTGGACTCCAGCTGGAAGAGGACTGCTTAGAAAGAAGATAGCTCCTTTGTGGTTGGGCAGAGGAGGAGTTCAGTCTGAAAATGTGTATATATGATACAAGACGGGAATGATAGGAGTTTGAGTTGGTGGCAGATGGGTATTGGTGGAGGAGGTGGGCATGCCCGTGGTGGGGGGTACATGGAGAGAAACCCACAAAGGCACTAGGCAGAAGGTGAAGTGCTGGGGTATCTGGTGAACCAGCTGGTGCTGTGGCTGCAGCAGAGGGTGACACCCCTTGGGTGTGATGGGAAACTAGGCTGGAAAGGGAGGGTTGGCAGACTCCAAAGGTCCTTGCTTGCCAGCCTGAGGACTTTGGATTTTATTTTCTGAGTAAGGAGGAGCCATTTAGGGAGAAGTAAACTGGTCAGACCTATGATTTTGAAACCAACAGCAGTTTATGGCAGAGTTGGGAGAGGGAGAGGGAGAGGAGGAGAGAGAGGGAGGGAGAGAGAAGCAGGGATATTGTTTGGGAGACTATTGCAGTAACCTGGGTAAAGGTAATTAGGGCTAGAAATAGGGTAGTTGCAACGGGAGAGATGAGGTAAGGATTGCAGAAGCTGAGTTGGCATGTTGGCACCTGATTGACCAGGTTGGGGCTAGGGAAGGAAGGAGAGAAGGGGAAGGAAGAAGGAAAAAGGCAGCTGAGAGGATGGCCATGCCACTGTGGAAATAGGGAGCACAGGAGGAAGAGAAGCAGGTTTAGTGAGATGGTGGAACAGGTTGGTTTTAGGCCATACACTGAACATTTGTGTAGCTTCCAGCTGGCAACCAGAATTAGGATCTGAAGCTCAGGACAGACCTCAGATCTCATGGAAGCATGAGATCATCATCCATGAACTGGAAGTAGTTAAGATTTATTTGAAGGAACAAGGGAAAAGTAAATCTTGATGTGGATATGGACTGGAAGAATAAACTTTGCAGACCATTTTGAGTATATTTTTAACTTTCTTAGAGAAAGCTGTTGTTGATCAGAATGTAGTCATATCCCCAAAATAGCTAAAAATTAACATGATAAAAATAAATCAGAAAATAAATTTAAGAAGTTTCAATAAAAATGCTGTTATCTTGATCAGGCTCTGAGCTTTTTCTTATCAGGTTAAAATCTGTTTCATCGGCAGGACGAGGTGGCTCACGCCTGTAATCCTAGCACTCTGGGAGGCCCAGGTGGGAGGATCATTTGAGCTCAGGAGTTCAAGACCAGCCTGAGCAAGAGCAAGACCCCCGTCTCTACTAAAAATAGAAAGAAATTAGCTGGACAATTAAAAATATGTAGGAAAAAAAATTAGCCGGGCATGGTGGCGGATGCCTGTAGTCCCAGCTACTTGGGAGGCTGAGGCAGAGGGATTGCTTGACCCCAGTAGTTTGAGGTTGCTGTGAGCTAGGCTGACACCATGGCACTCCAGCCTGGGCAACAGAGTGAGACTCTGGCTCAAAAAAAAAAAAAAAAAAATCTGTTTCTTCAATCCTTTTATTTTTTTTTTATTTTCGTAAGAGACTACAGAAGACTGATAGGGAGTAGTAGCTGGTGGTATTTTTCAAAAGTCTTTGAAGATGAAACATTCTGAGTGTGGTGACATTGCATTTTATTCCCTGGTTTTGACACCAATGGATGGATACCTAATAATTAGATACTCTAATGCAGTGTCTAGGGGATGGATTAAAAATCTATCTCTTTTGGAGGAAATAGGCTGATTATAATATATCTTAGCTAAATAATGATTTGTAGGGCCTTGCTTTGGATTGGCCATAAAATCTACATTTTTCTACTTTCATTCCCAAAATGTATCAGAAAATAATACTGCTATTCTGTGGAAATGTTTATTAAACAGGTTAAATTCTTTAAATCCTCTGGAGTTTCCAGCAATGTGGTAGATGTTCTAGAATTTGTGTAGTAATGTGTAATTTGGTTTGTTCTCCCCAGCCCATGCTACTTTCTGTTGAACTATGAAGGAACTTCAAAAAGTTCATGGAAAAATGGAATTAAAAAATAAAAATAAAAAATGTGAACTTTATTTCTTAACATAAGCTCCATCAAGTTCAAGACACTCTTGTAAGCAATGATATCAGCCATTTCGTCTATCCTTAAAGAGCTGAGGGGCCTGGGAGTTTAACTGCATCAATGTAGTCTTTTTACATTGTTAACTGAAGAAAAATGGGTGCTCTTTACAGACTTTTTAAGATTAGGAAGCAAAAAGAAGTCAAAAGGAACCAAATCAGGACTGTAAGGAGGATGCCTAATGATTTCCCATCAAAACTCTTACAAAGTTTCCCTTGTTTGATGAGAGGAATGAGCAGGAGTATTGTGGTGGAGGACTCTCTGGTGAGGCTTTCCTGGGCATTTTTCTGCTAAAGCTTTGGCTAACTTTCTCAAAACACTCTCATAATAAGCAGATGTTATTGTTCTTTGGCTCTGCAGAAAATGAACAAGCACAATGCCTTGAGCATCCCCCAAAAAACATTTGCTCTTGACCAGTCAGCTTTTGCTTTGACAGGACCACTTCCACCTCTTGGTAGCCATTATTTTGATTGTGCTTTGCCTTCAGGATTGTCCTGGTAAAGCCGTGTTTCATCTCCTGTTAAAATTCTTCAAAGAAGTGCTTTAGGATCGTGATCCCACTTGTTTAAAATTTTCATTGAAAGCTCTGTTCCTGTCCACAGCTAATATGGGCGCAATGGTTTTGACAACCATTGTGTGGAAAGTTGGCTCAACTTTAATTTTTCAGACAGAATTGTGTAAGCTGAACCAATTGAGATGTCTGTGGTGTTGACTGATGTTTCTGCTGTTAATCAAAGGTCCTTTTAAGTTAGGGCAAGAACAAGATGAATTTTTTTCCTCAGTAATTGACGTGGATGGTCTGCTGCTGCAGGCTTTGTCTTCAACATCTTCTTGTTCTTTCTTAAAAGGAGTTATCCATTTGTAAATTGCTGATTTCTTTGGGGCATTGTCCCCATAAACTTTTCATAAAGCATCAGTGATGTCCCCATTTTTCCACCCAAGCTTCGCCATAAATTTGATGTTTGTTCTTGCTTCAATTTTAGCAGAATTCATGTTGCTGTGATAGGGGCTCTTTCCAAATTGATGTCTTACCCTTCTTGGTGCCTCAAACTAGATCCTATTCTGCCATGTTGTAACAATTTAGTATGAGTTTATTTTGGTGCCCAAAAGTTTTGAAATCCATGCATAGTTTTTCAGAATATGCATTTTCCATGAAGTTTTTAAAGACCCCTCATATCTGTTTCCCTGCTTTTATGATATCAACAAACTTTTATGTGCCTGCTTTGTAACTACTGCTGTGCTTGGCTCTGGGAATTCAAAGGGGAATAAGCCAGTATCTTTGCCTTCAAGAGCATGTGGCCCCGTGGAAAGTCATAAAGAGCCATTTTGTAACCATTGTCGGAGCCTGTGGAAGAGCAGTGAAGAGCACACTGTTGATAACAGTGTGGCTCGCATCTACGGCACACTTACAATGTCTTTTACCTATACCCATTCGTTTCTTTCTCACACCAACCCAGTGGAGGGGGACAGTTGTTCTCTTTGTACAGGAGAGGCAGAGAGAGCTTAAATAGTAGCTGGTAATAAGAAGAACCAGGAGTAGAAACTGGGCAGTCTGGTGTAAGAACTCACAGTTTTTAAAAGTGGTGAACAGTTAGGGAAGCCCCGTCTAGTTAGGGTGACTGTCACATTAGCAAAGATCAGGGGATGAGGACTCAGTTTGGGTTGTGGGGGTTGAGGGAATAATGGGAGGGGAATTCACAGGGTTATGGTTAAATTAAGCCTGGATGGGTTAGTCTGAAGTCGAGTAGTAGAAGGTAAGATGGAGAGAGGGGCATGGGGACCAGATTATGAAAATAGACAGTGTCTCCTTTTATGTCAAGGGTTACCATGAAATTTCTAAAACTATATTTATAGTTTTACATATATTAACATTTACTGTGGACATTCAAAGAAGCCTAGGACTTTTTCCATTTCCAGAATTCTTATTTCCATACTGATTACATTCATTGTTATCCAGAAAATATCCATGTATATGACATGGGTGGAAATTGTAATAATTATAATGAGAGTTGCTCACAACTGCAAAGAAGTTGGGGATTTCTGCATGGTTTATTATAATTCACAGAGCAGTCTGTAGTTAGTAGGCTTTGGAAATTTGTTCAAGGAATGGTAAGTGAAGGCATTACGGAGGCTGGTTGTACAAACTGTTGTGTGTTTGTTTTCCTCTCAGATCAGAAAGAAAATTTAAAGGACCTGGGTGAGTTCCAAAAATTAAAGTAAGTCTTACCCACCCTTATTGGCACACTGGGATTGCTCAGATGTTTGAAGTGAGTATTATCAAGCACAGACAACGCACAGAGCTTTGTACTAGATACAGTTGGGTTATAAGAGAGTCCTGCTTCCTGCCTATAAGGAATGCTCCAGGTTTATATGGGGAGACCAATATAATATGATGCAACTTGTGAGCAGTAACAGCTGTGTAAATGAGCATAGGGCAACCCAGAAGAAGTTAAAATAAATACATTTAAAGAGACCCAGTAATACCTGGTTGATTTTGTTGTTGAGCAGTGAGCACCTTGGGGGCTGAGTAGAAAAGGGCAGACCTAATTAGAAATACCTCCTGAAGGTGGGAGAAACTTGGATTTGGGTTTTGGAAGGATAGAAGCTCAAATAGTGACCGAGTGGGTGTCTTTTATTTTTCTGTAGAAAAATTTTGAAAAGGGTAGGATTGCCTCAAAAGCAAAGGCCATGTGTTTCTAATAGGGATTATCTCCAGGGATATAGGTGGGTAGTATGAGTAGTTACTTTCTGGAAATACTGCCAAGTGTATGTATGAGTAGGATAGTTCTAAAATTAGGATGTTCCTTTCTGTTCTTTTCTGTAGTTATCAAATCAGATATTTCTACGAGAGAATCCAAGATTGTAATGGAAAGAAAATTATTTTTGAACTATTACATTGTTAAGGTTTCTTGAAGTAGGTCAAAATGTTAGGAAAGAGGATTTTCTTTTTTTGCTATTATAAAGTAATTCAGGCATACATTAATTATATAAAAGTAGTATGAATACCTTTTAGCTACTCTCTAGCTTAAAAGATAAAACATTGCACACATAGTTGAAGCCCATAGATGTCTCACTTTCTGGCCCCATTTTCTCTTTCCGTCTCTTTCCCCCAGTTCATTTTTATCATTGCCATTCATGTACTTTTTACTTTTACTGCAGGTGTCTATATACGTATTCACCATTAATAGTGTTATATTATGTGCTTTTAAAACTTGTAGAAGTTGTGTTATATTGCGTGTTTTCTTTTTGTAGGTTGCTTCTATTGTTCAACCTTGTTTGTGAGATTGTTCTTTGTTATTCAAGTTTATTCTTTTGAACTGCTTAACATGCCATAGTGTATCCATTTTCCTGTTGATGGACATTTAATTATTATTTCCTCTCATTTTTCTCTATTACAAATGATATTGCAATAAACATCTTTATGTGAGTGGAGTGGAATTGCTTAGTCATAGGGAAAGGAATGTGTGTTCATGTTCATAGGCTACAGCCTTAGGTATGTTCTTCAGTTCCATCTTTGAAATGGGAAGCTTTGAGAATAATTTAAAAGAAATTATCTTTTAAACTTGGATCCTGATATTTGCTTGAAGTTATAATGGAACTATGAATAGAGTACAGAATAGGTAATATTTATTGTGTGTTAATAGTGTATAACTTAGGCCGGGTGCGGTGGCTCACGCCTGTAATCCTAGCACTCTGGGAGGCCGAGGCGGGTGGATCGCTCAAGGTCAGGAGTTCGAGACCAGCCTGAGCAAGAGCGAGACCCCGTCTCTACTAAAAATAGAAAGAAATTATATGGACAACTAAAAATATATATATAGAAAAATTAGCCGGGCATAGTGGCGCATGCCTGTAGTCCCAGCTACTCGGGAGGCTGAGGCAGTAGGATCGCTTGAGTCCAGGAGTTTGAGGTTGCTGTGAGCTAGGCTGACGCCACGGCACTCACTCTAGCCTGGGCAACAAAGTGAGACTCTGTCTCAAAAAAAAAAAAAAAAAAAAAATAGTGTATAACTTGTGACTTATGTTAAGTTCCATTTAATTTAAATAATACCCAGTGCATATCTTCTCCAAGGACCACAATGAGAGACTGTAAAAAAGAAACCCCCAAATTGTGTTTCTTTGGTTTATCAGTGCCCACTTGAAATTTGTCTTACGGTGAACATGGCTTAGTGGGGCAGGGGAGACTTTTGAACAGATAATAACATTTTTTGTGGCCTTTAAAATTTCCATAATTTAATAGTGGTGACATGTTCCTGTAGTGTCAGCTCCTTGGGAGGCTGAGGCAGGAGGATTGTTTGAGCCCAGGAATTCAAGACCAATGTGGGCAACATAGTGAGACCTTGTCTCATTAAAAAAATTATGTTATTTATTTGAAACTCTCTTTTTAAACTCTCATGTCTCAAAGTGATCAAGTAGAAGGGAACAGGTGCCTAAATTATAAAGAATGGCATAAATCATGACAGGGTCTTTTTGAAATCACCTGGAATGCTCCCCTTGGGTGAAAGAAAGTTCTGTTTTCTTATCGTGTCCTTCTGCTCAGGTTGCCCAGGTGAAGTTTGTGGTTTCCAAGATACCTGTTGGACTGGCTTTAGGCTGATAATATCAGTTCCTTCATATTTCCCCACATCATTTTTAGAACTTTTATATAACTGTGCTCTTTAATAAGGTCCTAAAACAATTTTGCTGTTATGGTGTAGTTGCTTCTCCAAGTATTTGTTAGTTACTGGAAGGAATCAATAAGAGAGCTACTTTTCTTGGCTCTTGGCCACAGGTTGTGTTGGCAGAGATCTTTTGAGGGAACGTAACATGAAAGATCTCCTAGCCATTCTGTGATAAAGAAATGAGAGGTAAACTGAATTTATGCAGATTTAATGTAGGTGACTGATTTGATTCATCTGAGGCTTCTGAGGGTCCTTCTAGCTAGTTTGACTTAGAACCTTTTAAAAAAAATGGACCACATTACTTTTACCTTAATTTATTAATTTTTTACAAGTTTGTTAGAGTATAACTGATATACAAAAAGCCTGAACACATTTAACGTATACAGTTTGATGAATTTGGACGTATGTTCACACCTGTGATACCATCACCACAATCAAGGTAGTAAACATATCCATCGCCTCCAGAAGTTTCTTTGTGTCACTTTTTTGGGGGGTAAGAGCACTTAACATGAAATGAAGCCTCTTAACAAATTTTTAGCATACAATGCCATATTGTTAACTATAGGCACTATGCTGTATAGCATACTGTAGGGCTTATTCATCCTGTGTAACTGTAACTTCATACCCATTGAACAATAACTCCCCATCTCCCCCTCCACCCATCCCTGCCAACCACCTTGTGATCTTCTGCTTCTCTAACTTTGACTATTTTAGATACCTCATGTAAGTGGAATTTTGCATTTGTCCTTCTGTGACAGACTTATTTCACTTATACTAATGTCCTTAAGGCTTATCTAAGTTGTTGCAAATGGTAGAGTTTCCTTTTTTAAGGCCAAATAATATTCTACTGTATATATACAATACACACACACACATTTTCTGTATCATTCTTATGTAGTGTCTTTGAGTAAAACCTTCTTCCTGTCAGTGATCATTTGAGTTGTTTCCATGTGGTTTAGAGCTTTAAAGCAGGTGATGTTAAAGTGGCAAGTAAATGGGAAACCCTGTGGATGTGGGGTCTAGTGGATCTGTACAGTTGTCAAGATTGGATTTGAGAAGTAACTGACTTCAAGGGACATTTAAGCAGTTAATGTGTTCTTGAATACCAGCATTTCTTCAGTTGTCTGTAGCCTCCCTTATGATTCTTTAAAGTATCGAGTTATCCTTATCCCTATACTTGGAGCCATCTATAATAATTATAATTATTTGTTACAAATTATCTTTTCTGCTGTATTAGGGTTCCTTATAAGCAAATGCTCTAGTTCACAGATCACCTCGTTTTTTAAATTTTTTGCTTTATCTCTAACCTAGGAATTCTACTTCTAAAAATTTATCC
This sequence comes from Eulemur rufifrons, assembly GCF_041146395.1. Classification (NCBI taxonomy): domain Eukaryota; kingdom Metazoa; phylum Chordata; class Mammalia; order Primates; family Lemuridae; genus Eulemur; species Eulemur rufifrons. The sequence goes on from NC_090998.1 coordinate 50,011,291, forward strand.
TAAGGAAAAGAGTCAAGGACATATATAAATATTAAATATCTCTTACAAGAAAGTTTATCAAAGCATCATTTTTAATAGTGGGAAATCTAGAAATAATTTAAAGGCCCAGCCTCAAATATGAACCTGTCAGATATGCAGGCATTCAACTATTTAAGATTATTTGTAGAGTACAGTGGTTTCTGGATCTGGACTATGTGAATTCTTTTTTTTTTTTTTTGCTTTGTTTTTAGAGACAGGGTCCTGCTCTGTGGCCTAGGCTGGAGTGCAGTGGCATCATCATAGCTCACTGCAACCTCAAACTCCTGGGCTCAAGCGATCCTCCTGCCTCAGCCTCCTGAGTAGCTAGGACTACAGGTGCACACCACCACACCTGGCTAATTTTATATTTTGTAGAGATGGGGTCTCACCTCTGTTGCCCAGGCTAGTGTCGAACTCCTGGCTTCAAGCGATCTCCTTCCTTGGCCTCCCAAAGTGCTGAGAATAACAGGCATGAGCCACTGTGCACGATCTTAGACTATGTGAATTCTAATACATATTCTCACATCCATAGGGTTTCCCATTTGTTTTCAACTTTGACATCACCTGCTTTAAAGCTCTGAGTCACATGGAAACAACCCAAATGATCATTGACATTAAGTAAGAATATTTTATTTAACATTAAATAAGAATGATAAAATGTGGCACATATATATAAAAAATATGGCACGTGTGTGTGTGTGTGTGTGTGTGTGTGCGCATGTGTATTTGTGTATATACATATACAGTAGAATATTGTTCAGCCTTAAAAAAGGAAACCCTACAGCCACTTAGAGCTTTGTGACCTTGGGTAAGTTTCTTAATGCAATTGATAATTATAATTGTTTTCTCTCTTGGGTTATTTTATATATCAAAGAAGTTATTAATACATGTGAAATGCTAAGAACATGTCTGGTTTATAGTCAGTGCTCCGTAAGCATTAGCTGCTGTTATTATTAAAGTATTCTATGTGCAGATAGTCACAAAATTTTTTAAATGGAAAAGATTTTTAAAACAGTTGTACAGACCGGGCGCGGTGGCTCACGCCTGTAATCCTAGCACTCTGGGAGGCCGAGGTGGGCGGATAGTTTGAGCTCAGGAGTTCGAGACCAGCCTGAGCAAGAGCGAGACCCCATCTCTACTAAAAATAGAAAGAAATTATCTGGCCAACTAAAATTTATATAGAAAAAGTAGCCGGGCATGGTGGCACATGCCTGTAGTCCCAGCTATTCGGGAGGCTGAGGCAGTAGGATTGCTTAAGCCCAGGAGTTTGAGGTTGCTGTGAGCTAGGCTGACGCCACGGCACTCACTCTAGCCCGGGCAACAAAGCAAGACTCTGTCTCAAAAAAAAAAAAACAAAAGCAAAAAAAAAAACAGTTGTACAGTGTGTCATTAAATATAAGAATAAAAAAAGTGGAAGGATCTGCCTCTTGGGTGAGAGGATAGTCTCTTTTTGATTCTGTGTTTTTTCTTTCCCACAACGGTCCTATTTTGTTTTCGTAACAGAAAATAATTTGTGTATGAGTTTTATTCTGGAGTCTTTGGGCAAAAACACCCAGAAGTTTCTGGCAGGTTAATCCTAAAAAGGACAATTTGATTTTTCACTTTATCTCAGAGTTTAATTTGTTCCTCAATGGTTGACTAATCATTTAAATAAAGATTCATTGTGGTGGGCATACAGTTGTGTCAAAAATACATTTTCACACAAAGTCAGCTTCCTACGGTAACCTTAAAATTGTATATAGTTTGTAAATCTTATTGTGGTATATTGTTTTTCTTAAATACAGTTTCCTGTTCTTTTGCTTTTGCATGTCAGCATTGCTGAAAATAAATATTTTGTTCTGCAGGGCTAGTAAGCCAAATGAGGTGGTATTTATAATTTGAGGAAATAGCCTAAACTATCATCAGTTAAAATTGCATTAAAAGTCTGGACCAGCACTTTGATTAGAGTTTTATAAGGCAGGGAACCAGGAATATTCTAAATAGTCTGTGCCTATGCTGTTAACATTGTTCCTGAAGGTGAAGGTGGAGAGAGGGAAAGAGTTCCAGGGGGGCTGGGGGAAGCCGAAAGTGAACAGCCGCTGAAAGCTCAAAATTTCTCTGGAGCATCCTGTGCTATCTTAGCACAGTTTGTAGTCTTCTTAATATCTGTTTACATAGAAATATGTTTTCCTCTAAATTTTAATAAGATGACCTCGGGTACATATGCCGTATTTATCCTGTGACTTCTGGTATCCCTGGGAACGCCTAGAGGTCTGTGATATGCTAATGTGAGGCCTGGACCATGTAAAAATTTTTATAGGGATTAAGATGGGAATTTTGGTGGGAAGGTGGGAAGCATGGTTTGCGTGCTATGAGAGAGCTTCTCTGAATTTTTTCAATAAATATTGAATAAATTCACAACCTTGCCAGCAAATTCTCTGCTGGGTTGAAAATTTTTGTGGGGTAGACTGGAAGGGAGTGACGGAAATGAACAAATAATTATGGCAAACCATTATGGAGTGACAAGTATGTGCCAGGTTCTGTATTAAGTGCTTAATTATGTCATCTCTGTTAATTATCATCATAGTAACTCTACGAGATAGCTTCTGTTATCACCTTCATTTATAATAGGAGGTACATGACAGATGAATTTTTCCTTTCTTTAAAAATATTTTCATTCTGGAAAGGTTGTATGCTTTAGGCATATATTCTGTTTCATTAAGCCAAGCCTATTAGCTTTCTATCCTGCCTTCCCATCTCTTACAAAAAACAAGATAGGAAAAGGTTTTACTCCTGAGGTTAAGAATGGGATATGTTGTGTCTTCACAGAATCTTCATCTTTATTTGTGTAAATATTTGAATTTTTTTAAATTGAGGTGTAACTTATATACAATAAAACACAGAAATCTTAATTGTACAACTTAGTGAGCCTCTCTGTATGTATAACTACCACCCAGATGAAAATACTGTACTTTTTTTTTTTTTTGTGAGCCAGAGTCTCACTCTGTTGCCCGGGCTGGAGTGCCGTGGTGTCAGCCTAGCTCACAGCAACCTCAAACTCCTGGGCTCAAGCAATCCTACTGCCTCAGCCTCCCGGGTAGCTGGGACTACAGGCATGCGCCACCATGCCCAGCTAATTTTTTCTATATATTTTTAGTTGTCCAGATAATTTCTTTCTATTTTTTTTAGTAGAGACGGAGTCTAGCTCTTGCTCAGGCTGGTCTCAAACTCCTGAGCTCAAACAATCCACTCGCCTCAGCCTCCCAGAGTGCTAGGATTACAGGCGTGAGCCACCGCGCCCAGCCTTCCATGTGTTTGTTCCCAATCAGTCATCTTCCTAATGGTTAGAACCGCTGTTCTGACTTTTATCGCTATAAATTAATGTTGCCTTATCTTGACTTTCATATAAATGAGGTCACACAGTATGTGCTCTTTTAGAGCTGACATCTTTCGCTCAGTGCAGTGTCATGTGGTTCATCCATGTTGTTGCATGTATCAGTTATTCTTTATTGCTATGTGGTATTCTATTGTATGAATATACCATAATTTATCCATTCCCTTGATGGACATTTGTATTATTTTCAGTTGCTCTGAACATTCTTGTAGTTCATGTCTTTCGGTGGACATAGGTCCTCATTTCTCTTGCATATATACCTAAGAATGGAATTGCTGCATTGTCGAATAGGTGTATGTTTGGCTTTAGTAGATATTACCAGTTTTCCAACCCAGCTAGACTGATGTACATGCCCACCAGCAGTGTGTGAGAGTCCCATTTGCTCCACATGCTTGCCAGCAGTCTTTTTAGATGTTCGTTTTAATTGTGCCTTCAAGTGGGGAGTGTGAGAAATTGCTGCTTAGTGCAGCTTAGATGGGATGAAGATAAATTACCAATATACAGTATAAAGCTTTGGTCAGCTACTTATTCAGACAGCATTGTTTCAATGACAACCCCCCCCCCCAAAAAAAACAAACAAAAAAAACACCTGGTTGGACCCTACCCATCTACTTTTCTTTAAGCCAACCTTGTCAAAATTCTAGTCTAATTATGCTTATGTTCTTCTTCTGATATAAGTGGTATAAGAGACTTATCATTTTCCCCCCTTACATTCATGCTGAAATTAAAAAATCACTGTACTTCTATAGGAAACCTAATATTCAAATGGGGTGAGTGTTTGGTTTCTCCCCTCTCCATTTCTTCTTTGAAAATGGAGTGAAAGACCCAGGAAAAATATGCCTGTGTGTACATTTTGAATATCCAGTAACAATAACAACAATTAGGTTTACTGAGGGCCTCGTCTGGTTTGGGCTCTGTGCTAAGTGATAGGTATTCCTTAGCTCATTTACTTTCCATCACACCCCAGTGAGGTATTAGGTACTGTTACTATTCCCATTTTACAGATGAGGAAGCTAAAGCTTTGAGAGGGTAAATAATTTGCCCAAGTTTATCTAGCTAGTAAGTGCAGAAGCTGGAACTTTAACCTAGGTCTGGTCTAACTACAAAGGATGAAATTAGGCTCCCTCATGATTATTAGTTTCTCAACATAATTTTAATTTACCAACCCAATTTCTTATCTTTTTAACTGAACTCCTCATCCCCCCCAATTCTGGCAAAAGATAAATGAAACTCATATTTGTTTTTTCCCAAGGCAATTTTTTGTCCCTCAGAGGAGTATAAAACAGAACAGATGAGAAATAGGCCCAATCTTCAGTAGTGCTGTATGTAGCACCTATGGCCAGCCGTGATATAGAACATGCAGAGAAAAGGTCCTGAGGAAGTGCTGGGGCTGCTGGTGGTACCAGGCTTTGTGTAGGATATATTCGAGCTGTGCTTTGCTGGATCTCAGACAAGTGGGCACCAGAGGTTGGACCAGGGAAAGGAGGTGAAATCTGTGCATCAAACTGCAGATACTTGTGTTTGATGGGTGCATATGTGGTGGGCATAAACTTGGTGAGTAGGTGGCCCCCGATCCGGACCAGGTCAAGGAGACTGTTGAATGTCTGACCATGCGGCTTTTGAGGCATTTCCCACTTTGGGAAGATTAGTTGGGCAGTGGGGTGGCAGCACGTGGAGGTGGAGAGATGGGTGGAGAGTTTGCAGTAGAATATCGGTCATGTGGGACTGAAGGCCAGGAGGTGGATCTGGGCTGGAGAAAATAGATGTGGGAATGACAAAACTGGTTGTAGGAGCCATGGGAGTGGACAGAGACTCCCAGCTAGAGTGAGCTCTGTGGTAGTGGATTAGCCAAGGGTAGGTGTCAGAGTCACTCATAAAGCTCTGGAAAATACTCTGGCCTGGTCTGACCTTGGAGTTTCTGATTGGTGGTTCTGGGGACAAAGGAGCCATCTGGATTTTACAAGCACCTTGCCTTCTTCTAATGCACTTCTCTGCCCACCCTGCAGGTCAGTAGCAGTCAGGAAAATGGGTCTAGGATACCCCTTTAGGACACACTCATATCTCAGGGTGAGGACTCAGAAGAAATTCTGCCATCTTGTTAGCCAAGGTAGCAGTGTTAAGTGTCTCGAAAAGGGTTTGTTTCCAAAGTTGTCATGCCATCCTTACTTAAACACTTCCAGAAAAAAAGAGCTTGTCAGCTTCCAGGGCAGCCATTTTTGGGCAATGTTGGAGATCGGAAAAGCTGTTTGGTGAAATAAGCCAAACTGTCTCCCAGTATAGCTTTCACAGAGTGGGCCTTGCAGGGAGCACAGGCCAGTCCACCCTACACATTGTTTGTCTTTCTTTGTTTCTTTTCTTTCTTTATTTTTTCACAGGGTCTTTCTCTTTTGCCCAGGCTAGAGTGCAGTGGCATCATCATAGCTCACTGTAACCTCAAACTCCTGGGCTCAAGGGATCCTCCTGCCTCAGCCTCCCAAGTAGCTAGGACTATGGGTGTGTCATCATGCCCAGCTAATTTTTTAAAAAAATGTTTTGTAGAGGTGAGGTCTCACTATGTTGCCCAGGCTGGTCTTCAACTCCTGGCCTCAGCAATCCTCCACCTCAGCCTCCCAGCGTTGGGATTATAGGAGTGAGCCACCATTCCTGGCAATAGTCTTTATGGTTATAAAGACAGTTATTGCTGTTTCTTCCCAGTTTTCCCTTTTCCCCACACTGAACATCCCCATTGTACTCTTGTGTACTTTTCAGAGCCTTCATTATGGTTCCCTCTAAACTTCCTCTTTGCTAGTATTGCTTTACAAATAAGGCACCCTCAAATTTAGGTGTTTTGACCAGCACTAAGTTGAATAGGACCATTCATTCCTCTCCTGGTTATGCAGATCATACACGTCTGAATTGTAGACCTTAAATGTACCTTTAATTTCATCTTGGGTTCACCCTTATTTGAGCCTGTGTCATCTGGCTCACTCTCTTAGGTGTCATTTGCCAATTTGATAAGCAAATTTGATCATCTCCGTGCAGAAGAGAAAGCAGTGCCTCAAAGCAAGACTGAGGCTGCTCTCCATGTCTCCATCAGATGACTCTTGTACTGTACTCAGTGATGAGCTTACTGATAGGGCCAGAGTCACATATTTTTTTTTTTTTTTTTTTTTTTTTTTTTTTGTTGTTGAGACAGAGTCTCACTTTGTTGCCCAGGCTAGAGTGAGTGCCGTGGCGTCAGCTTAGCTCACAGCAACCTCAAACTCCTGGGCTTAAGCGATCCTACTGCCTCAGCCTCCCGAGTAGCTGGGACTACAGGCATGCGCCACTATGCCCGGCTAATTTTTTCTATATAGATTTTTAGGTGTCCATATAATGTCTTTCTATTTTTAGTAGAGACGGGGTCTCGCTCAGGCTGGTCTCGAACTCCTGACCTTGAGCAATCCACCCGCCTCGGCCTCCCAGAGTGCTAGGATTACAGGCGTGAGCCACCGCGCCCGGCCCAGAGTCACATATTTTGTCAAAATCTCACTAATGAGTTGTCCTCAGCATGCTAAAATAAAAATTGCTTTTTTTTTTTTTTTTTACTTCGGGAAATGTTTATTTGTAAAGGAGTTTTAGGAGTCTTGCAAAAAGCCTTTTCCTGTACCTTAAAGAATAGTTTTGATAAACTCATTTGCTGTTTTAGATGTTTTGTGTTATTCTTAACACATTTTTGCTTAAAACATATCACACTCGTTGGAAAATCCTTGCACTGAGTATTTACTTTTAGTCACACTTTGCTGTGAACTTTATGACTTGTGCATGTGAGATTGTTTGTGCGGCTGGCTCTTTGCCTTTTGCCTGTTCCACCACCACCAACACTGATTCCTTACGTGCTTATGAAGTGGTTTCCAAGAGGTGTTTGCTATGTGTGCTCTGCTGCATTTGATAAAAATAGTTTTGATGTTGGTGTTTGAAAATGCCATATAACCATATACAGAGCTAACTTACTAAGGATATACGAGTGCATTTCAGACACTTAAATCTAATAATAGAAAATCAGGGTCTTAATAAGCTGTACCTGTTTCTCATGTTCCCCTACCCCTTTTTAACTTTTATCTTTAAATTAATTATTTATGTTTTAGAGACAGTGTCAGTCTCTGTCACCCAGACTGGAGTGCAGTGGTACAATCATAGTTCACTGCAGCCTTGAACTCCTGGGCTCGAGTGATCCTCCTGCCTCAGCCTCCCAAGTAGCTGGGACAAGGGCGTGTGCCACCAGGCCCAGCACAAGGACTGTGATTTTATAGACATTATATCCATCTTGTAGAGGAAACAGATGGGTTAATTTACTTGCTCAGCTCATACTTGAGAAGACTCTGGGAATGTCCAATGCAGAGATTGATGAGGACTTCTTGCTCTTCATTCAGTGTTGTTTTTTGCTTTACATTACTTCTAGGAGAGTTCCTTGAATGTACGATGGAATTATGTTGTGGTTACCACAGTAATCACACTCTTAATATTTTCTAATTGTGTGAAACTTAGATAACTTTGATTCTGTTTCAGTGTGTAATGCACAGTATAATTTTATTTATAAAGTCTTGGGAGCTCTATTGACTTGCAGGGGCTTCCCTAATAAAGTACCACAAGCTAGGTGGCTTAAAACAACAGAAATTTATTGTATCATAGCTCTGAAGGCTAAAAGTCCTAGATTGAGGTGTTGGCAGCATCGCTTCCTTCTGAGGGTGTGAGGGAAGGATCTGTTCCATGCCTTTCTCACTGGTTTATGTATAGTATAGATGGGTGTCTTCTACCAGTGTCTTCCCATCATCTTCCCTCTGTGCATGTCTGTGTTCAAATTTCCCCTTATTTTTTTTAATTTTTTTTACTTTTTTAGAGACACAGTCTCACTCTGCTGCTCAGGCTGGTGTGCAGTGGCACAATGATCATAGCTCACTGTAACCTCAAACTCCTGAGCTCAAGTGATCCTCTTGCCTCAGCCTCCCAAGTAGCTGGGACTACAGGTGTGCACCACCGTGCCTGGCTCATTTAAAAAATTTTTTGTATAAATAGGGTCTTGCTGTGTTGCCCAGCTGGTCTTGAACTCCTGGCTCAAATAATCCTCCTACCATGACCTTCCAGAGTGCTGGGATTACAGGCTTGAGCCACCATGCCTGGCCAAATTTCCCCTTCTTGTAAGCACACCAGTCATATTGGATTAGGGACCATCCTCATGGCCTCATTTTAACTTGATAACCTCTGTAAAGACCTTATCTCTAAATAAGATCACATTCTGAATCACTGGGGATTAGGACTTCAACATGTGAATTTGGGGGGCGGGTACTAATCAGTTCTTAATAATCTTTAACAACCCACCAGTAGCATATCCACAGAGCACTGTATGTAGGGTGAAGGCCATGGATCCCAGCTCAGAGGTTGGCCCTCAAGGATCACCAGGTTGGCGGAGGGTAGATGTTAGTGGGTCCCCTTCTCCATGGGTCACAAGCAAGTCCATTTTAGAAAGGATAATGTCGCTCCAGTGTCAGCTTGCCAGTCTCTCTCTGTTCTCCCTACTCTCATTCTGACTAAGATCAGTTTGGTAGCACTGGGAAGAGTCATTTCTACTGGCACAATAATCTTGCCAGTTGTCTTAATTCACTGATGAGGCTGACTTCTCTCATCTCCAAGCAAATGATTTCAGTCATTTTTTCCTTTGTTCTTTGCGTTAACTTTTGAGAATACTATCTAAAAAATGGCTCATATGCTATGATTTACTGGCTTTCAAGAACTAATTACACCAATACCTATCCCAAGGGAAATCAGCTCCAAAGGGAAGTGAGAGCAAGGGAATTTAATTCAAAACTGGTTTATGGATGAAGTACAGGCTTTCCTCTAAGTTGCACTGGTATAGATCTGTAGGGGTTTTCAAATCTATGTAATGCTCATAAGTTTTTTATTTAGTATTTAGCTCTCTGTGATGATAAGTAAATAATTTACTTTTTTTTTTTTTTTAAAGCTTGTGATGTCTCATTTCTTCATTGCTTACAGCATCACAGTTTTTTGTTTTTTGGTTTTTTTTGAGACAGAGTCTCACTCTGTTGCCCAGGCTAGAGTGCCGTGGCGTCAGCCTAGCTCACAGCAACCTCAAACTCCTGGGATTAAGCGATCTTACTGCCTCAGCCTCCCAAGTAGCTGGGACTACAGGCATGCACCACCATGCCTGGCTAATTTGTTCTATATATATTTTTTAGTTGTTTGGCTAATTTCTTTCTATTTTTAGTAGAGATGGAGTCTCACTCTTGCTCAGGCTGGTCTCGAACTTCTGAGCTCAAACGATCCACCCGCCTCGGCCTCCCAGAGTGCCAGGATTGCAGGAGTGAGCCACCGTGCCCGGTCCAGCATCACAGTTTTTAACAACACATATTACTAAGTGAAGTGTTGTTTAGTAGCCTGTACATACTGTCTTTGAGGGAAAGAGGCAGGAATCTGCATAGAACAGGTGCACAGATCTACTCTGCCCCATGGGACAGCAAAGAGAGCCTTGATGCCCTGAAGAGGAGCCCTCTCCTGAAATGCATACCTTAGCCACTGTTATTTATTTTAAATTTTTTAATTGTATAAAACAAAGCCCACAAAACAAAAATGTCACTGTTTTCGGAACATACATCTATTTTTTGAAAAAATCATAAATTCATTTTTTTCCTACCAGGATCTCAGTTTAACTGGGATATGCCTGGTAACAAAATTTCTGAACACAACATTTACTGGAAAGATTGTTTTTGAGGTTTTTGTGATAATATGTATATATGCATTTAATGGTAGTGGACAGGTGTTCGTTGTACTCTGAAGTACTTGCTAGATACTGTGGGAGTTGCAGAAGGAGTATAAGAGTACCTATGAACTAGATTATAAAATTTAAGATTGTATGAATGGTACGGAGTATGCTGTGACTGTTTGGGGCTTGGGGTTTATTTTGGATTGATGAAGATGTAAACTGAGATTGTGGTGATGGTTGTACAACTTTGTGAATATACTAAGACCGTTGGATTGTACACTTATGGTCAAATTTTATGGTATGTGAGTTAAATCTCAATAATGATGTTTTTTAAAAAAGATCTTAATGAATTTGCAGTGCTGAAAATATTTCAGAGTTGTTTGTGATTCCCAGCTTTCCTTTTTCCAGTCTTCCAGCTCTCCCAAAGCAGTTACAGTGAAAGACACAGAATAGCAAACATTCCTATCTTCTGGTGGTGGGGAAATGCTGAGTAGCCCCGAATTTGTGCAGTGAAAGTTGTTTACACAGCCTGAGTCTGTAAGCTCAGAGATAAGAAATCACACCAGGCTGAAGGCCCACTCAGGGAAAATCCTACCAGAGAAATGGCCCTGCCTACTTGATGGAAAATGAAGGATTTCCTGATTTTGGTCCCTTAATTTGTGGACCATTCTAGGCCATCATCAAAGTAGTAGTCTAAAGTAAGAGTAAAATTCTGACACACACGACAATGTCGATGATCCCTGAGGACATCATGCTATGTGAAATGAGCCAGTCACAGGACAAGTACTGTATGATTCCAGTTACACGAGGCATCGAGAGTCGGCAAATTCATAGAGAGAAAGCAGAACGGTGGTTAAGGGGAAGGGGAGTTAGTGTTTCATGGGTACAGAGTTTCAGGTTGGGAAGATGAAAACGTTCTGGAGATGGACGGTCATGATGGTTGCACAACATTGTGGCACTTAATGCCTCAGAGCTATATACTTAAAAATGATTAAAATGTAAATTTTATGTTGTGTATATTTAACCACAATAAAATAAAATTTTAAAAAGTAAGAGTAGGGCCGGGCGCGGTGGCTCACGCCTGTAATCCTAGCACTCTGGGAGGCCGAGGCGGGTGGATCGCTCAAGGTCAGGAGTCTGAGACCAGCCTGAGCAAGAGCGAGACCTCCTCTCTTAAAAAAAAAAAAAAGTAAGAGTAAAATCACTTAGAGGAAAAGAGAGGGTGGGGCCGGGGTACTTGGATTCCCACCAGACGGGGCCCCCTTCTGGTGGCATTGCCTCTGTTGCTGCCCTCTGGGTGTCACAGGGAGGATGAGGAGGCTAGTCCTCAACCGCACCACCTCCTCGCTAGTCCTTCCACCAGTCACTCTCGGGGCATCTCCTGTGTTCCAGATACCCCAGTGCCTTGGCCCTGGGGCAGGATGAAAGTGTTCCCCCGAGGCTCTTGTAGTCCAGAGGGAGTTTGGGAAAAATGAATTTGCTTAAAAAGTACAGTCAGGTTGCATTGTGCTCCTCTGTCGTTAGAAGTACGGGTGGTGTTATTTGGGTAGTACTTGGGGAGTGACCGTCAGATGTCTGGAAACCGAATGTAAAGTGGTAAAATCAACACCTGGTTGAGACTTGATACCTGCAGACACACTCTTTTAAAAGAGCGTCTCTAGAAGAACGAGACTTGTCTGTAGTAAACATTCTTCATGGGATGAAGATCCTCCTGGTGTCAGAGGAACTGTGCAGTTTTGGTGAGGAGCCACCAGCCTGAGGTTCTCTGCTGGCTATGGTTTCCTGTGGCAGTGTGTAAAGACACAGCCAGTTCCTTAAGGAATTGATGGACACATCATGAAAGAGATTAAAATACAAATGTGAAACAAAACATGCATACAGAGCGTTCTGTAAATACATGCAAGTGAATTTACTAAGAACAAATTATAGAAAAGAATCATGAGAGTCTGGTGGGCCAGGGACCGAGAGCCCAGAGACCTTAGTTTCAAACACATTCCTTGGCCCCATCAGTGTTGTTAGAGAGGGATCATTCTCAGAGGCAGCCTTCATCTGTTAAATAAGTTCTTTACTGGGGGCTTGGGAGGCAGTGAGAGAGAGGTGGAGTCAGAGGTGAAATGGGGTAAGGATGTAATATTTTTAGAACAGTTTGAGATACAAAGTAATTTCCTGAAAAGATTAGTTTCTTCCTAAATGAAACCTGAACTGTCTGTGGTTCTCTAGTAATGAAAAAGTCAGAGCAAACCAGACAAGTCTGGAAGAGCTGTGTCCTGAGCACATTGGAAAAGGTTGGCTGTAGGATGAGGAGGTATCCATTTTTGTGGACGACCTTGTTTTGTTTCATTTTGTTTTTAGAGACGCGGGTGGGGGTGTGGGGTGGGGTCTTGCTCTGTCACCCAGGCTGGCGTGCAGCGGTGCGATCACAGCTCACTGTAGCTTCAGACTCCTAGGCTCAAGTGACCCTCAGCCTCCTGAGTAGCTGGAACTACAGGTGCACCATCACACTTGGCTAATTTTTCTTTCTTTCTTTCTTTTTTTTTTTTTTTTAGGGATGGGGTCTCACTGTGTTGCCCAGGCTGGTCTCAAACTCCTGGCTTCCAGTGATCTTCCCACCTTGGCCTCCCCACAGTGCTGGGATTACAGGTGTGAGCAACAATCCAGAATATAGCAAATTTTGAAAGGAAATTTAGAAAAATCAAGTGCTAACAATTATTAACCTAATGTTGCTGGAAACTAATCCCTTGTTTTTTCGAGAAGAGAAAAACTAGACAGTAGTGACACTGAAAATGATACTTGTTTCTTTTCACTTGCTCACAATTCCAGTATCATTAACTAATTCAGGAGCCATTGTAAGAGGCACCTTAAAGCAAACTATTAAAGACTGACCTCATGGTGTCTAAGGGTGTGTATGCTCATGAGTTTATATTGGCTAGTATTGTGAGAAAACTGCCGCTTGAACCTGGCTTGGTGCTATTAGGGACAAATACAACGTTATATTTCATAAGGAACGTTAATACTTTGTCATGCTTCTGATTTCTTGGCCTTTAAGGAGAAGGTCACAAATTTTTTTAAAAAAGTAGTAACTGTCATTTGCCTTTTCCCTATAAAAGCAGGGAAATTTCTTTTTAACATGTATTTTCCCCTAAATGACTAAAATAATATGTACTCAATGCAGAAGACTTGGAAATTAGAGAAAATGGAGAAGTTTCTGAAAAAAGTATCTCTCTTTCAGGATGACTGTAGGTTTTGCTTTGAGGTGAGCAGTCCCTGCTGACTTATCTCATCCTTAGCAGACCTTCCCCTGCCTCCTCTCTGATCTCTTGAATTTGGAGGATTTGAGAGACAGCCACCTGGCCAGCTCTCCCCATCAACTTCCGGTCTTTTCCATAGGAGCATCTGGAGCTTTCCTTTGATTCATTGTTAGACACTGACTTCAGTGGTTCTGGTTAATAGAATGCCTTCCTGCAGCCCCTTACTTGTGAACGTGTGCTCCCAGGGTTTGTTTCCAAGTCTGAGGCTTGACGGTTAGAACACATTTATGGAGGGAAAGAACCTTTGTTCTGGAGGCATTGGGTTCAGATCCTGGCCTCAGTTGAGTGGTAGCTGTGAACAAGTTAAATTCAGTTTGCATATATGTATAATAAGTGATAATAATTCTTAGATAAAATTATTCTGATTTACCTGGTGCATAGCAGGCTCTCAGAAAGAATTTTCTTAATGGATGCGATACCCACAAAAACCTGTTTGTCCCTTTCATTCACAAATGTGTATTGGAGGCTGAGGTGGGAGGATCACTTAAGCCTGGGAGCTCACATGTTCAGCGTGGGCAACATAGTGAGACCTGGCTCTTAAAACAAATTATATTGAGCACCAACTGTTTGCCAGGCCTTGCTCTAAATGCTGGAGACCAAAATAGAAGGGGAAAAAAATCCCTGCCTTTGCGGAGTTCAGATTCTTACAGGGAAGTAAGTGTTACACAAGATAAATGTCTAAATATATGATATGTTAGATTAGTGGTAAGTGCCAAGAAGAAAGTAAAGCTTTGTGGGGAGGGAATGTGGGAAGTGTGTGTGGTCTTTGGATATACATAAAGAGTGCTTAGAATAGTGTCAAGCATTCAATAAATTTTAGCTATAATATGTGTTAACACTGTATTATATCTTTTGTTATAAAACTCAGAGCTTTAAATAGAAACTGGAGGGACCACCTTCTTGGAAAAAGTGTCAGTGCTAGAAGCAGTAATTATAAAAGTGCCGTATTCGGAGTGTGCAGGTAATGTTGACCCCCCCCCCCCCCAGTCCTTCCCACACTGCGCTTCTCCTTTCCTCCTCACCCTGTTGTTCCCTGGGGCCATTTTGGGGGACTAGGTTTTAAGGCAGGAACCACAGATTTGTATGTAACAAAGGCTTTCTTGTGTAATTATCTAGTAAATCAGTAGGCAAAAGGAAGAAGACACATTTTCAAAGCATGGTCAGGTTTCTAACAATGCACTTGGATGGACGGAAGAGGATAAGAAATCTAGTAAAGGTGCGGTGCTGTGCTGATTGATGGAGAAAAAAAAAGGGTGTAGTGCTTTCCGGAACTCTAGCCTCATCTTGTTTAGTGACTAAATGTGCGTTTTGGAAAATACAGAAATCGGTTCAGGGATGAGGGCTTACTCTACGTGGTTTATACCTGCAATTTCTTATTACTTCTTAGTGGTGCATTTTAGCTTAAGGATTACAGATTCTATTATCAGTATTAAAATTTATATTAATACTTCTAAAACGCTACTGAAGGCTACTGCTAATTATCTCAGTTCACCGTACAGCATTTGTACCTTGGTTTAACAGTGGTTACTATTAATAAGTCATTTTAATAGATCTCTATTGAAAATATTAGAATTGTCCTTCCTCCCACCTCTAAAAAATCGGAGGTCTAGAATTAAAAGGTACGACGTTCTCTGTTGGTTTTAGTATTTGGGGGCTAAATCATCTTCTAAAATCAGAAAAGCAATGTTCTAGGAGTTGGGTGGATCTGGGGCAGATCAGTCTCTCCATCTCAGTTTTCTCATGTGAGAAGCAATTATTATTTCACAGGGTTCTTGTGATGATTGAAATGAATTAGTATATGTGTATCTAGCACAAGGTCGATGCTGAAATTAAATCTGATTGATTTGGTGTCTGTCAGAAACAGTTTGTTCAATTTTAGTATTGATCTTGAGAGCCTCCAGTCAGATGGCTCAATTGATGCACATTAGTTTTTACTGTTAGATTTTTAACTTAACATTATTATTAAACACCAAGTTTAGTAATAGTAATAGTAGTAGTAATAATAGTGCTGATGATGGTAGCCAGCCAGCCTTTGTAAAGTGTTATATGTGTAGAATCTCAGTTACTCTGAACAAGGGCCCTAAGAGAGCAGGAATTTTTATGTTCGTTTTTACTGACAAGAAACAGGTTTAATGAGATTTGGGGTTTAGAAAATAATGAAAGAAAAAAGTTATGTTAAAAGTTACTTTTTCTTGGTCAAGATAACATGAGTTGGAAAGGCATGGGAAGTTGTTCATAAAAAGCTGCAGTCAGAGCTTTCTTTTTTAAAAGATTCACATTTTTTGAGCCAGAAGCCAAGTTTCTCATCCTCTTGTCACTACAACACCTGAGGGCTCCCTGAATGCTGATGGAATGGAATCCTACAGGTCTGATGTATTTGCTTAGTCTTCCTGAAAATTCCTGGGGAGTTCCTCACTACCTTCTTCAAGCTGTTTACGTGGGAAATAACTGGTTTACTGCTGGTTATTCTTAGTTCCCACAGGAATGAGAGTCCAGCCTGTAAACCGTGTTTTGCAGGGAAGGAAATAGGCTGGCAAACCACAAGAGACAGTTGGGTCAGCACACACCCAGGATAGGCCTGCACGATTTGTGTCACAGGCCTCTTTCTCTGGGATCCCTGATGTTGGGACGCTCTCCAGGCCGCTGGTAACTTGGAGCGAGTCACTTAGCAATTTAGACCTTTTGACACACCCAATACTCCAGTTATCTGGAGGTAAACCATTTAAGTTGTAGAATGCAACATTACTTTTTCTGGTTATGATAAGGAAAACCCCCATCTATTACTTAGCACAGCAGCCACCTGAGACCCCCACCCCTCACGGAAGACCCGCATCAGCATAATACTAACCTAACACCTGGCCCATCAACTAATCTATTACCTGGCACATCAGCATAACAGTAAACCTATTACCTGGCACCGCAACATAATACTAACCCATTACCTGACACATCAACTAACCTATTACCTGGCGGGCATTAGTCACCTGAGACCCCACCCCTTGGATCACCCCAACTTAATAAAAGTGGGAAAAATTGGGTATTTGGGGCTCAGAATTTGGTGGCGAGACCCCTCTGAGCCCGCCAGCCAATAAACCTTGATTCTCCTCTCTGTGTGCTGCTCGGTTTGTCCTTGGGACCACTCGCTGTAACACTTGCCGTAACAGTCACATTTGTGCTTATTTCTCTCTTTGAATGTTGGCTTGTTTGCGAATATGGAAAAAAGATTATTGATTTCGCAGTGCTTTAAAATAAGACCAAAGCAGCCGGGCGCGGTGGCTCACGCCTGTAATCCTAGCACTCTGGGAGGCCCAGGCGAGTGGATCATTTGAGCTCAGGAGTTCGGGACCAGCCTGAGCAAGAGTGAGACCCCCATCTCTACTAAAAATAGAAATAAATTATATGGACATCTAAAAATAAAGAAAGAAAAAATTAGCCGGGCACGGTAGCGCATGCCTGTAGTCCCAGCTACTCGGGAGGCTGAGGCAGGAGGATTGTTTCAGCCCAGGAGTTTGAGGTTGCTGTGAGCTAGGCTGATGCCACAGCACTCACTCTAGCCTGGGCAACAGAGCGAGACTGTCTCAAAAAAAAAAAAAAAAAAAAAATAAGACCAAAGAGACATAACAAACTAATATGAGAACCTTGATTGGATCAAAAACAACTATCAAAGATATTTTGGGGATAGCTGGGAACTCTGAATATGTGATGGATATTGGATGATATTGAGGAATTATA
Source organism: Eulemur rufifrons (assembly GCF_041146395.1). Taxonomy (NCBI): domain Eukaryota; kingdom Metazoa; phylum Chordata; class Mammalia; order Primates; family Lemuridae; genus Eulemur; species Eulemur rufifrons. Next base: position 50,028,458 of record NC_090998.1, read on the forward strand.
TTTGATTTTCTTAGGTATGATAAGGGTGTTTTGATTGTATAGGAGAATGGCATTATTCTTAAGAAATTCATGCTTTAAGTAGGCAGGGGTAGAGTGCCATCATGTCTGCAATTTAAAATATGGCTCTGCAAAAATGAGGCTGACTCCCTACGCAGTGGGGATTAAACCTAGTAAGGGACCACACTTGGCCCAGTGCCTAGCATGTAACATAGTAGTGCACACAAGTGAGCATTTGCTGAGAGGCAGGGGGAGTCACTCTAAAGAAACCACCAGCGCTGTCCCCCTGTCCTTCCTCTACGCTGAGCTCCTCAAGGGTAGAGTCTATCTTTGACTTTTCCAAAGCACCTTGTACAGTGCTGGACACTCATTAATCGCTGTGGAATGAACAACAACAAAAAAATGTGAATAGCACAGGTAGTATAATAGCAGTGACTATTTGAAAGGGGCTGTGTTGTTTTCTTTGCAGAATTACCAACTGGCAGGAATCCAAGGATGAGGGGCAATCTGTCAGGTGGGCATTTTCAGGAAAATGAGGCTGAGTTAGTAACATATCTGAAACAGGCATAGCAGGGCACTGGGAGATCCAGCCTAAATCTCCAAGGCCATTGTATTTTTTGCAGGAAATAAGCAGGTGCCATTGTGCGTAGTGAAAGCTGAGCTTTATGGAAGGTCCTATCCCAAACCTTGGAATTTGGTTTGGTCTCAGGCTAGGACAATAAGAGAAATTTTAAGAGGTAGACTTGGGATTGCTTGTTGTTTAAGCCCATTTTTAGGTGGTATTGTGAAGGAAAATAAAACTTTTGTGCTTAATTTATTGCCTGTTGCTCATATGTATTTTATATTGTTCAATGTTTTCTCAAGATAATACATCCAGAAATAATAGTTGTAGCCAACTTTCTTCCCCTAGTACTAAGCAAATACTATGGTGTTTAGGCGTAGAACGGAATGATTTACGGAATGCTGATTGCTTATTTTCTATTTTAGAATGAAAGAAATGGGGCACAAAGAAGGAAAATAATTTTTTACTTGATTTGAGATAGTTTTCTTTTTTTTTTGCTTGTTCACTTTTTTTGAATTACTGAGTTCAGAGTGGTTAACTGAAACAGACTCTAAAAATACGCGTTAGCAGCATGCTAAAGAATTTTCTCTATGTCTAAAATTAGCCAGTTTGAGCTGTGTACTCTAGTTTTCCAAAGCTTTTCATTCGGTGCCCTAGCTGCTTCTTGCTATGGTGTTGTGCGCTCTGGATAACAGTTTGATGGGGAAGCCAGCTAGGAGTGACTTTATCTTTTACAGAAGAATTTACAAAGCTGTTTCCAGCTTAGACACCACCTCCTCCAGGGAGCCTTCTAAAGGTGTTTCCTTCCTTTGCTCCCTTCTCTGTCACCTGTCACTTTGTCCTCTTAGTGCCACTTTTCATGTCCCAGCCTGGCCCTGAAGGGCAGAACCTGTTCTCTGTTCACTGTTGTATCTCAGTGCCTCACACAACTATTTACTAAATATTTAGGTGCTTAACAAATATTTGTCGAATGCCAAAATTAGTCCATTTACTAAGTAGAAGGAGAGGAAAATCTTATTTGTTGGTGGTATCTGCACAGAGATTTGTCTTTTCACATGAGAATTATGGAAGTGGGGACAGAAAAGGCAAGAAAGTTGGGAGCAAAGTAGTGGAGAGCATAGAGGCCCAGAAGTGATGACAGGGCCGGTTGTGCTAGAAGCCCCTTGCTGGGTAGGAGAGCCAGATAAGGAGGCTGCCCTGGGCTGGAGGTGGGTCTGGAGGAAATGAGGGGTGGAGTGAAGAAAGTAACCAGCTGCTACTTGCGGTTTCCTCTGCACAGGGCGTTTCTAAGGTGTGTTTTTGTTTTTAAAACGATATCTGTGCTTTCGAAAATGTGGTTTATCTGCTGCATTTGGGGAACAGATTTATTTTATGAAAGTAGGTGTACTCAGTTAACAGTTTTATTTATTAATTTCTGAAATAGTTTTTCAGTTATTTGGTATGTGTGTTTTCTATTACAAGTTCTTTGAGAGAAGGGGCGGTCATAGCTTTATATTTTAGACTAATAGAATTTCTCTTAGAAATGTTCCCATTTTATAGGCATTGGAGTATTCAAGGAAAGCCAAATTTCATCCTACTTCCCTGCCTGTGTCCCGAATCATTTGAGAAGGAAGATGGGAGTAAGGCAGATGGAGACCAGAATTTTCCTTTGGCACCGATAACAGATAGAGCTGATGTTGGGGAATGTGGCTTATCCCTGTGGGCAAGTGGCCCTCCCAAGGCTCATCTCCTCCTGGGGTGGGTGGGGGCGAGGTTTGGCCATCCATGCAAGCTCGCTTTCTCCTTCCAGACTCACTGTTCCTGTTAGTTCTCCTTCCCTATCGAAAAGTAAGAAAGTGACACCTGTATTGTACACTTTTCTGAGGTCACACAGCTAGCTGGCAACTGATTTTTCTCCTGTGCTCTAAAGGCTATGTGGTATGAGTAGAAAGGACATGGTTTTGGAGTTGGCCATGCCTTGAGTTCACATTCTACCTCTGTGACCTTAGCCTTGGTTTATGCATTTATACAATGGGGTTAAAATTTCTTCCCCAAGGGTTCCTAGGAGGGTTACATAAGATATAAAATGTGTTGAATAATCTGAACCAGTGCTTGGCACTCCATTTCCTCAGAATCAGCAGTGCAGATACCACCCAGGCCAGTGTGGGGCATGTTCCTCTATACCAAACCATTACCAATCCTTTTGTTCTTTCTTTTAATCACCCTTGTTTGGCACCTCAGAAAAGTTGGTGATTGCGGGTTGGTTCTCAGCAGAGTGGGACTTGGATGTTGACTGTTTTAATTTTGATCTTTTGGGAGGGGAAAAGAAGTTCCTAAGGAAGTAAAGTCATAAATTGAAAGAATTTTATATATTACACACACCCTAGAAAAACGTGGGTTATACCTGGAACTGATTTTGCAGTCAGGCCTTGAACTATGTGGCCTGTTTAACCTTGAGGAACAAATGCCTTTCAATTCTAAATTGTCAGGCATGTGAGAGGACTCATTCTGAACAAGCCCCTAGGGGAGGAAATTGGGACTTAGATGAAAGGGTGAAAAAAGTGAAGCCTTCACATTTTTTTGTAAGGGATTGGCCCAGAACGTGTAAAACACAATGCAGGCCTTCTTGCCTTCGTGTTTCCTTAGATGTCCTGAATGAAACAGTTCCCGTGTCCTCAGGGACACTCACTCAGGCCATGCCACATGTGGGGATGAGGATGTGGCTCTAAGCAGCGCACATCCTGTGTTTAAGGCTGTGTGTGTTGACCCTCCTTTTTCAGCGTCTGCTACTTGCTTCCTGTCCAGATCTTTAGCTTAGACTGTATATGACTGTGAAGCCCTGTCCACACCACTGTGACCCCACACCACTGTGACCCCACACCACTGTGACCGCATGGTTGTTTCAGACTCCTACTGCTAACACATTCATTAAATTGAATTCAGTTTCTCTTTTTTTCCTCCGCTTCCACTCAGCCTTTTGCTGTTAGCAGGTTCCCAGTCCAGCCTTGGTAGCTTGGCCGCAGTTCTCCTTCCCTCTTCCCTTGGCTGCTGCAGGCTGACCTCACCCCCGGTGGGGGCGTGGGGGACTGGCTGGGCCGCTGGCCCCCAGCGCAGAGGAAAGGTGGAGCAGGAGGGCGCTTCCTCCTGGCCTTGGACTTCCTGTGCACACCACTGGGGAGGAAAAGGAGCTGGAGGGCGTGTGAACCCTCAGGTTACACAAGCAACACTCTGCACAACAAAGAAAACGTAAATTGCTGTAGATTACCCTCCCTGACCCCCCAAAAAAAGAATGCTGGAAGTTCAGTTCCAGGGCAGCTGGAGGGTAGCTTTTATTTATAAATTGGTCAACTGATTGATGTTTAAAAACCTACCTTTCCTTTTCGCACCATTGGCAGCAGCAGCAGTATATGTTTTCTTAATGGCTAGAGAAGCCATTTTTATTTCACAGATTACAATAGTTTATCTCTACCTAAGGGAGCTCTGGTTTGCTGTCTCTAACAACTTTCATAGGTCGGTTTCTGTAAGTGCAGCTGGTGTCAGTGTTAAGGAAAACAGACGGCCGTGCAGCGTTGGTGCCTCTGTTCTCAGTAGCTGCTTGTTTGTGGGTGGTGCTCACCCCGCAAGCCCCAGTCGGCACTTCAAAGTGGCGTTCAGTTATGCTGGCAAAGTACTGAACTGCATGTGTTTATTTTTGTTTCCAAGGCTGTTTTGTTTTTAATACATGAAAGCCTTTTTCCCTCCTCTAGATTTCACTTTTTTTCTGATTAACGAAGTTGTACAGACTCTGGAAAAGATTTTGAAAATTCTGTAAAAATTCTGAAATTTTTTTATAGAAAGAGAAAAGGGGGGGGGGCCCATTCCAAATCTCACCAATGAGGCACTAAACACTGTTAACATTTTGGCATATTTTCTTCCAGTCTTTAGGCATTCCTTTTTCTTTACATTATTTGTCATACTGGATATAGTTTCTCCTTTTTTTTTTTATTTCCTTTTCATTAAAAAGTTTTTTGTAGGCTTCATGTTAACAGCCCTTGTATGGTCCTTAGGATATGAAGATATTTAGCCATTTCCTCAATGCTGCACATATAGTTTTCTAATTTTTTTTTTTTTTTTTTTTTTTTTTGTTGAGACAGAGTGTCGCTTTGTTGCCCAGGCTAGAGTGAGTGCCGTGGCGTCAGCTTAGCTCACAGCAACCTCAAACTCCTGGGCTTAAGCGATCCTACTGCCTCAGCCTCCCGAGTAGCTGGGACTACAGGCATGCGCCACTATGCCCGGCTAATTTTTTCTATATAGATTTTTAGGTGTCCATATAATGTCTTTCTATTTTTAGTAGAGACGGGGTCTCGCTCAGGCTGGTCTCGAACTCCTGACCTTGAGCAATCCACCCGCCTCGGCCTCCCAGAGTGCTAGGATTACAGGCGTGAGCCACCGCGCCCGGCCAGTTTTCTAATTTTTAAATTAATTCCTTGTGGTCCCGGCCAGATTACTAATTCCCTAGTAAACTGCCAATTATGTTAGTACCCCACCCTTCAAAATTCAGATTGAATATACTGTATCCATACTATATCAAAATGTCTAAGCCTCCAGAAGCCAGCAGTGGGCAACGTGAGGGTTTTTCAGCGTGCGTTCAGTGTCCTTGTCCATGGTTCTTTCCTTTTATTTTACTTGCTTGGCTTTATTGGCTTTGAATCAGACAGACCTGGGTAGGAACCTCACTTAGCCCCTCCACTAACCCCATGTCCTCAGGCAAATTAATCCTTCTAAACCTCCATTTTCCTATTTGCAAAATAGGGACGCTAGTAGTACCTAATTCCTGGGTTATTGCAAGAATCCAGAGGCAGGTTGCAAAGGGCGTGGTGTGATGTGGTGTCCGGAATTCAGGGTTGAGAAGATTCCCCAAGGGGAGCTACTGCTACCTTCTTCCCTCCTCTGCCTCCTCTCAGGAATTTGGGTTGGCTAATCCTGCCCTGTCTGGTTTTGGACAGGGACCAGGGAAGAAAGGGAAACAGAATAGGACAGGTGTAGTTGACAAGACCCTTTTTTTCCCTTCCAGGTATAGAAAGTTTAAGTGTTTCAGGCAGTACCTAGACCCTCAAAGACAAGTGTGGGTTGGTACTGGGCCATTTGGCTGGGCTTGGTGAGGTGGGAAAGGGGCAACTGGCCCTCGGCATTCTTCCTGCCAGGGATCTGTCCCCACTGGTCCCTCTTCTGGTCTTGCTGTGAATGTGCCTGACTCACCCCAGGCCTTCTGACTCACCCTGTGTTCCTGACCTTCTCCTGATGACTTACATGTTTCTCACCTGATCTACAACTGAGTGGGAGGAATGGAGAGGATTTCTGTAGAAAAGTGTATCTTAAGAAATTGCTTTTGTGAGAGTCTTCCAGGCACTAATTCACCTGATTTTTTTTTTTTTTGTTGTTGAGACAAGAGTCTCGCTCTGTCACCCCAGCTAGAGTGCCATGGCTCCAGCCTAGCTCACAGCAACCTCAGACTCCTGGGCTCAAGCGATCCTCCTGCCTCAGCTCCCAAGTAGCTGGGGTTATAGGCATGTGCCACCACACCTGGCTAATTTTTCTATATTTTTACTTGTCCAGCTAATTTCTTTCTATTTTTAGTAGAGACTGGGTCCTGGTCTTGCTGAGGCTGGTCTCAAACTCCTGACCTCAAGTGATCCTCCAGCCTTGGCCTCCCAAAATCCACCTGATTTGTATTTGAATTGCTCTGACTTATCTTTTAATTACTCCAGAGTACTTTTACCTCCTTGATAGGAAGGAGGAAGGTGATTCTGTTATCAAATTTGACACTTGTCCCCAAGACTGCATCAGAAGAATGAGGACAAGTAGCTTGAGGAGAAGGAAAGGGAAGTTTATAATTTGCTGGCAAATGAGGAGGATGGCAGATTGTAGTCTTAAAGTACTATCATCTCATCTATAAGCGGAAATACAGAGCTTCTAACAGGAGTTTTCAGCTTAGGGTTATTGCTGTTTAACTATGCTGTTAGAGCCGGTTCCCCTCGGCCCCAGGAACAGAGAGGCAGAGTCACCGAGGCTGCAAAAGGCAAAGGAGTTTATTGGCTAGCCCGAGCTAGGATCCAAGTCCCAGAGCGCCAACGCAGTGGCCTCTCCACGAACCAAGACCCCGCCCTGAAGTAAAGTTTAAGCTTTTATACTTTTCTGTATGCTAGTTTTCACACTACACGTTAGTCTGCACACGACACACTAGTCTGCACACGACATACTAGTCTGCACTCCATCCCCCTTTAGTTTATTTGTTCTTTTTTTAGAAGTGGCTGATCACGTTGGCTCCTGATTGGTTGACTCTAAGCTTCGGGCTTTTCGCGCCATTGTAGTTAACGTCATCCAGGGGAAGAGGAGGTTCTCCGACGGGGGAGGGGAGCTGTTGTTGCATACCTTCTAGTTTTTGGTTACAAGCGATACTGGGAACACACGCCCTGCACAAGCCGTTCATGCGCTGATCATGTCTTGCTCTTCTTATCTACTTAGTTGGTTGGAGGGCCCCTGGACTCTCCAGCCCTTTATCAGGAAGTAACTTGCGGTTACCTCCCCGGGGCCTTGTTTTCCTTAACTTTAGTGAAGCCTGCCATGGCTCCACTTACGCTAAGCACCAAGCCAGCAAGCCATATATACAGAAGCAGAACTAGGCTGTTAGCTTCTCACATCCAGGAAGCCTAGCCTATCAAGGAGTTACCTTTGCTCTTATCCCTGTTTTTCATTCTGATTAACTATATTTATCAAACAACTAAAAGCAAGCATAGTCACAGAAGCGAATAGCATCAGTTAGAATCAAAGAGAGCACACGTTTTCCTACTATCAATTCCTGTTCTTCAATACGTTAATATCTGATGGTCCAGATCTCCTGCAAAGACAAATCTGGGTTGATACCTAATGGTCCAGATCTCCTGCAAAGACAAATCTGGCGACCTCTACCGTTTTCTGTGGTACAAAGAAACAAAGAACACTCCCCTTCCCTTCTGATTACTGGCCTCTGGGCAGGGATGCAGGTTTTAATTCCCAAAAAGAATCGAGGGGGTTTTAAAGACACAGCTTGTAAGGCATCTTACCCCTTTTCAGGCCATTCCCTTTGTTACAATTCCTCAGCTACAACCAACACCTGGATTTGCACTTCTGAAAGAAAGGGCTGCTGAGGTAGAGCTGGATATGCACATGTTCTCCATCGACCTGTTCTGTACTTGTGTCAGTGTCTTCCTGAGAATGGAGGGCAGCACAGGAGTACCTTTCTTCGTTCTTCATCACGGATTGCCCCAGGCAAAGGAATGAGTCCTTGTACACTTGGTACTTCAGCCAGGCCTCTTAAGGGCTATGAACAGACTTATCAAAAGAGCCATCTTGAGTGGACTGTAGGGCAGAGGGGAGGAGAATTCAGGACTAGAGAAGGATGGATTGAGTTAATGGGATCTAGAGTGATCTTGCCACTTTAACCCCTTGTAGCCCTCTTCAGACCTGCAAATTTGTCTGTTTTTTAAAAAAACAGTCATGGTCTGAATATCTGGCTTGGAAGGACTATTGATTCTCTCCCCTACTCCGTGATGCTGACTGTACCTCAGATGGTATGAAAGGGAGCTATATAAATGTATTTGGACTGGTGTATTAAGGAGGCTGCAGTGAGTAAGAATTGAAGATTTACAAATCCAGGCCTTAAAAGAGTTAAATGTGATCCTCTCCCTGGACACTGTCATCACATTCAAGTTGTCGTTTACATTGCAACTCTGAACCTTGTTTCCTGAAAACAGAGTCTAAGTTGGTTTTAAATCTCCTTTTATTATGTAGTGGCAAATTAGACCCCTATTATAATTGGCAAGGAAGAAGACACCAAACATGTTTCAGATAAGCTTGTGTCAGATTTTTCCTGGAGTGCTGGTCTACAGAAATTTCGAATTTTCAGGAGTCTCTGTTCTCTCTTCAGGTTGGGTTTCAGCTGGCAAAGTGGCCACTCCCTTTGTTTGCAGGCGTCTGCCCTTGATTTTCAGATTGCTGCTGTGGGTGGAGCTGGAGCGACCTGGAGCCTGCTGGGTTTCCCAGATGGGCTCCACCTGCCTGCTTGGTTGCCGCAGCATTCCTTCACGCTTCCTGTCTGGCTTTCCTCCAAATGAGCCTGTTCATTTCCTTTCTCCGGAACCTCCCCTGTGACCAAGGTTCAAAGGTTCCATAAAAGATATAGCAGTCTCGAGACCTGACCTCCTCCTAACTTTGACCTTAGTAAAAAACCTCTAGTTTTTTAAACCTGGGCTAATGTGAATTAGTGAACTGCAGCTCCGGAGCCATAGTTGTAATTGCTGTTAGCAGAAGGAAATCTATGGCTGCTGGATGACCCTTAGGGCCTTGAACAGTGAGATGTTTTAATCGAGAATCTGGGATGCGCATTGTGTCACCACTCCACATTGTCTTGTCAGTCTCACTTCCCTCCTGGCTTCAGTGTTCTCTTATATTAACTTTTTCAGTTAATTTTCCTAATATCTGGTGGACTGACTTTGTAGGTACTTGATCCAAGGTAGTGTTGTAGATGGTATGGAATATTAGGAAACTTACTGTTAAAAGGGACCATCGTCCAATATCCTCTTAATTATCAGGGAAACTGAGTCCTTGAGGACTCACCTTCCTTTGAAAAACCTAGGGACCCACTGGTTTCACTGCAACAGAGACAAAAGACACCTCGGAGGACGGTGTGGCACAAGTGCCGACCCACATGTGACCACATTCCTTTCCTAATGGTCAAAGCTGATTAGCTGGATTTGGATGTGCCAAGCTCTGAGGCCTCTGATCATCTTTCCTTTCTTACCTAGCTCACCTAGAATTTGAAGAAAGTTAAACCAGTTGTGAAATGTATCACCTTTCAGAAATGAATAGCATCTTAATTGACTCCCTTTGAAAACATGTCAAACTGGGATTTCCAAGTCTGAGTGTAATCTGGTATGCCTGGAGGTTGGGACCTCAGGCCGGGGCGCTCTGGGAGACTGGTCTACCTCCAAGTTTGTTTTCTGGCTCCAAACAAATGAGTGGCTGTTTGACTATTGGCACACTACCCGGTTTTAAAAGTACAACCATATAGGGTATGGCGGACTGGTAACTAGGGGGTTTAAAAAGTGAGGTCATGGAAGGCCCAGATGAAACTCTTTTAATATGTGTCACAAGTGCAATTAATCTTATTAACATGCTGGGCCAGTGCCTGCTTCGCTGCCCCGGGTGTGCGAGAGTGTTTAAGGGGCATGCTTTGAAGGACTCTTGTTCTTTGATGATGCACATGGATAACAGAAGCATATAAAACTTTGTGCCTGATATTATAAAGGCCTTTTGTGTGCCTCTGTAGATCCATTCAGTTTGGAGAGGCGAGCAAAAAACTTCATGCAGATTGATAAGATGTACAAAAGAGGATGAATTGCGATTGCACTCTTGAAGCAGTGGGCTCTGTGGCCAGATTGGAATCAGTTGGATAGGAACAGAGCCCTCCTCTGTGCCCAGCACTGAGCTAGCTCCAGCACAGTATTCTAGTTGGGAAGCAGGAGCACACAGGAAACAGCAAACCTTAGAAGGTACCTTGCTGCTAAATCTGAATCATTCGGGTAGCATGGGGGTTCCGAGGGTTGTTGTGGTTAGGATGGCTTCCTGGGTGGGGTGGGTACCGAATCCGAAGGATCACAGGGTGGGGAATACATTTGGTGCTCTAAGTCGGGGAGGGTTAAGCTTCCACGGACTAGTAGGGCGGTACAGTGATGGTAGGTTAAGTTGGGAAGAGTTTACCAGCAGTGGATGGTACACTTTGGTTTGCTGTGCGTTTTCTTGCTGTCTTGTTTTTCTTTCTTACAAGTGTATTTAAGAGAAGGCTAGCACAGTACTCCATCCTTATAAGGTTGCTGCCTAGTTGTATTTTTGTAGTCCATTTTTTAGAAGTCATCTAAAATACTCACCTAGACTCCCCTCTACTGTTCTTTTTGTTGTTGTTTAACAAGTAACCTTGGGGACAAAGGTTAGTTAAAATTGTCACATTCCATAGATCGTTTTGGGGTGCTCTTAATCCTCTAATGAATACAGAATCTGCCACTTAAGTGAATAACAGAAAAAAAATGATCTGGTCCTTTGTAATGTCATTTGCTCATAAATAATGAATGTCATGCTCATAACATTAAAAGTCTGTTTTCTTAACATTCTTCACTGGTTTCTTACCTGTAGGATTTTGCAGAGCCTTTAGTATTCTAAAGAACACTGGGAATCTCTAAAGGGGGTGAGGCAGGAGGAGGAACAGAAGCACCCTTTCTGTCCCGAGAACATCTCGGAGGATTGGTGTTCCAGGGAGCACACTGGGAAACGTGGCTCCCTGCGGTTTTGCAGTGCTACAGGCATTGCTCTTGTTTATTCCAGTTGCCCAATGTTTTTCCACTTTTCTACCCTGAGAAAATAGTGATGCATCTGTTGCTACAGGAGGATTGTGATGGGGGTTACATCCCTCTCAAATCTTTTCTTTGCTATTGGAAGCATGATCAGGGTGATCATATACATACATGATCGAATGTATGGCTGCATTCGAAGAGTTGGCTGCCTACAAGCTGAATTTGGGCAAGATGAGTTCCTGAGTCCTCACATAAATGGACATAAAGCGCTCCAGCTCTGTATCTTGCCATTTAAAAAAAATCCTCCCATCTGGCAGGGAAAAAAATCCCAGCCCCAGAGCAGCCAGAATGAATCGGTATGCCAGGGCCATACACCAAGATAAGCATTGAGTCTGTAGATGTGGTACCCTGGTGGATTATCAACGCTGGTGCCACCAGAACACTGCAGCAAGCAGCACACTGTACTTTTAAGGTCAAGAACAGCAGCGCCGAGCACCCCAGAAACAACTGTTGTGATTCTTTCATTCAAGAGTAGAATTGTGTTTGCTCTAGAACAGTTGTCTTTCTACTTGTTAACATTCTGTTCTACACTGTTTTCTTGTGGGTTTTTTTCCTTCCTTGTTCTTTATTTCCACCCGTGTCCATTATAGTCTAGATTTTTGCTGACCAATACAGTAATTAGATGCAGTTGAAAATTCATTTCATCATTTCAAATGTTCAGAAGCCACATGTGGCTTGTGGCAGCTCTGATGGACAGCACAGATACAGGACATTTCCATCATTGCAGAAAATACTGTCGGATAGTGTGTGTGTGTGTGTGGGTGTGGGTGTGTGTGTGTGTGTGTGTGTGTATATATATCTCTCTCTCCAATAATGCTGATCATATCCAACAATGCTAATCATAATTTGAGAACACTTTCTGGGCTCCTGCAGCACCTCTGCCTACTTCAATGTATTAGAGGTTGCTGTACTGAAAATGAGGACCATTGGACAGACATCGAATGTAAATGTAAAACTCTCCTGTGGCCCTTCTCATGCATATTCATTAGGGTTGAGCAAGACATGCTCCCCACCTAGAAGATCCTCTAAAGCAGTGGTCCCCAACATTTTTGGCACCAGGGACCAGTTTCATGGAAGACAATTTTTCCACGGACTGGGGGGCTTGGGGGATGGGGGAGGGATGGCGAGCTTTGGAGAGCGGCTCTAGATATACATGAAGCTTCGTTCACCTCCTGCTGTGCGATCTGGTTCCCAACAGGCCACTGACGGGAGGGGGGTGGTGGTGGTTGGGGACCACAGCTCTAAACGCTTTGCAGATTTAGCTCTGTGTGACAACCCTTTCTGTATTTATCACAGAATCTCCATTTTGCACACCTAAAAGACATCTCAGAACAGTTTTTTCCTCCTGTTAAGCATAGTTTAAAATCTAGTTCAGGAGCATCTGACTTGACGTGTTCAAAATTTCTTTTGAGATTTTCTTCTGAAGCCCCCAAACTGCTTGCTCTCTAGCTCCTGGAAATCACTTGTTTACTTAATAATACCATGCTTCAGTGCAAGCCTGCTTTGGTTTATAGGTCCCTCCCTAATTGTGCTGGAATAATCTCACCCAGAGAATGTCTTTCTCTCTTGGTGAGGCCCACAGTAATTTATTTTGATGTCCTTATTGGAACTCGGCCTGGAAGGAAGACTCCTAAAGGAGTCAGTACTTAGACTTGATTCAGCATGAGCCAGCCCCGACTTCCATTTTCAGTAGGGACTCACTGCTCCAAGAAATGTGCTGCTTTAGGTGAGAAGGGTGCTTGACATTTTATCTAGTACACAACTACAAGGCTGGAACTTGTTCTGTTTGTATTGCACTGGGTACCCCAGTCAGTTGGAACATTAGTAGGTGATTGCCTGTTTCCAAAACTGGAGATGAGATGAAAAGTAGGAATTCGTGATGCTGGAATCTAGTCTCACTTGGAGAAAGCACCGGCTGGCCTGGTAAATTTACCCTTCCTCACTGATACAGGTGGACCCCAGACCTGGCCAGGTGTTGGAGCAGCTCCACGTGAGAGCTGTGGGACCGCTCAGTGGAGGGGTGATGGCACCATTTACTGAGTGTCTGTCGTGCCCTGGGATCAGGCACTATTCTTGTATTGTCCCTCCACAACATCAGAGAATCTGTGGTGTTTGCTTTTTGGAGGTAGGAGAGGTCAATAGCTTTATTTCTTAAAAGATGTCTGTGATGAAAGAAAAAGAAAAAGAAAACAACAAAAATCATCAAACCCACAAGGAGGTGGGGTGGGGCTGGGGGAGTAAGGCAAACTGTACTAGGCTGTCAGCCAAGAAAAGGTGGAAAAGCAGAAGCCACAACCATCTCTCTGCCAGTTTTAAGTGCCTGGCACTGAGCCTGGCCCCAGTGGGCACTCAGTACATAGTTGTTGAATAATGGCAGGTATTACATCTTCATAATAGTTGCATTAAATAGATATTGTTTTGCACATTTTACAGAGATAAAAATACTGAGGCTCAGAGTGATTAAGTAACTTGCCTTTGGTCACACAGCTGGAATGTGGCAGAGCTGTGATTTTAGACTTAAGTGTGTCTAAATAGTCCATGTGCCTCACTAGGCTATTTTTAAAATAGAGGGAGTGGTAGGAACATACTAGTATTTATCTTATTCTCTTTTGAACGGTCATTCTCAACTGCTCTATATTTGGTTTTTTTTTTATGGTTATGTTCATATTTTTAATTTTGATATAATTTCAGAGTGACAGAAAAGTTCAGAGTATGAACAGTTCTGAGACCCTTTACCTAGATTTGTAGGGGTGTATTCTTGGAAAGTGTGACTTGTGAGCCTGTGGGATCAGGCCACACTCCTTTAGCACAGTCTGGGCCACTCGGCACGAGGACTCCTGAGTATCTGTGAGGTCGGGTGTGTCCCTTGTGAGAAAGTTCACTGGTGAAAAAACAGTGATGTGACCCACCCAGGAACCGAAGCTGGCCCAAGAGCTCGCTGGTTGGAAATACGACCGAGTCGTCTAGGATTTATAATTTTGCGTGGAAGAACTCTCCCTCTGAGAAACTACTGGAGGGTTTGGGGAATATAAAACAAAATTGACTTATAAAAAGATGACTTTTAACTTACCAAACAGATACTCAGGCGTGGCATCATACCTGCACTGGCTGCCAAGAACAATAACCAGGGCGTTATTCACAGACGGCTGCACCCAATGCCATTTCCTCTCCTCCCATCGCAGCGAAAGGCTAATGTTTACTATTCCACACCTGCCACACCAGTTTTTAAAAGCGCTTCCTTCTTGCTTTCACCTTTTTACCTGTTGCAGCTACTTCGCCCCTCCTAGGTTTCATGTTCTTCTCTCCCTTCCCCCTGCTAATTCCCAGAGGCTGTGGTTCTTAATTAATATTCAGGGTATTTGGAGGAAAGAGGCGAATTCTTACGATGAGGGTCTCTTTTAAAGGAGTAAACAATTTGAAAGTTTTCAGAGTTGGGGGTCTTTCTCTGCTCCAGGGCTTTGTGGCCTCTCCCCTGCTGCCAGACTCAGAGAAACAGTGCTCAGTTACCATTTTGGAAACGTTTTGTTCTTTGAGACGCTCCTCACTCCACCTGTGTAGGCCGGCAGCACCGTGCGGGTGGGGTGGTGTCTGCCTTGCCGGGCTGATTTCCCCGCACTCAGGTAAGTGCCTGGCACACAGCAGCTCAGCGAGGAATGGTCAGGCCTTGGCACGTGACTGCTACATTAGTTGACTTAAAAAGTACAGCTTCACAGCCCTTTAGGTAGGTTTTAGCTGCTTTTCTGGGATTTACTTTCCAGGTGATCTTTTAATAATCAGATGATTAGCCTAGCCTGAAAGGGATTTTGGAGATCCTTGGGTCCAACTCTTTTCTGTTACTACTGTTGCCTTGGTTTTTAATGTCTGAGGAGGAAAAATAATTGCTAATGTAAGAATGTCTCAGTTACCTATGTGAGGATGACGCAGGGAAAATTTCTTTTTCCAGACTGGCTTGGTCTTTTGATTTTCCAAAAATCAAAAGAAAATCAAAAGAGCAAGCCCGTGGCCTGCTGATGTGAAGGGGCCCGAGGATGGGTGTTTCAGCACCAGCAAAACCTACAATTAAGAATTGACCAACTTTACTTAACCTTGTTTTTTGCTCATAATCACTTCATTCTGGGGATTCTCACTTACGGGCTAAGCCCCTAGGATGTATATACGCAATTAGCCATTCCTGTGTTTTTAATGGTGAGGCTTTGTGATCCCTCAGATGGAACCATTTTGCCACCCTTGGTCACGCCAGTGAGAGCAGGATCAGATCTTTGCCATCAGATCTTGCTAGGCCAGGAAGCACCTAGAGGTGATCCGTTCTAGTCCCTTCATTTGGTAGAAAATGAGGGAACGGGCTCAGAAAGGTAGCAAGCCCAGGGCATGGGGTTGGTTGGTGACAGACTCGGGAAGAGCCCAGGTGTAGCTGGCGTGGTGCACTTTCCACAACGCCCCTTTGCCCTGCCAACTTCCCATCCCACATCTGTGAAGTTGTAAGTCCCTTATTGTACAGGTTTTTAATATATGCCTTGAAGAGTCTTTGGACACTTAATCCTTAAAAATGAATGAAGAAACCAAGACTACTTCATTTTCTACTTCAGCTATGAGCAGTTTGCAGTTGTGGATTGGAGAGAGCAGGGCAAGCAGAGAGATGCGATGCGTGTTTAAATTTTCCTAGGAAAATTTAACTGAAGCTTTTGAAAAGTTATTTTAAGGCCGGCGAGGTGGCTCACACCCATAATCCCAGCACTCATTGGGAGGTGGGGGGGGCGGGGGGGGATCACTTGAGCCCAGGAGTTGGAGGCTGCAGTGAACTGTGATTGCACCACTGCTGTCCGGCCTGGACGACAGAACATGATCTTGTCTCTTAAAAAAAAAAAGAAAAGAAAAGAAAATAGAACAGTTATTTTAATCCACAGCTTTTCCCCCCTAACCAGTAACACCAAAAATAAGATTGCTCTGGGGTTTTACGTTGGCAAATAGAATGCTCCCAAGAGACTTTGAGGACCCCAAGCTGGGAAACGAACATACTATCTTGAACTGATATTTCTCCAGTCTGACCTAATACGCTGACCCACCAGACTTCGCCAGGACAGTGCTGAAATTGAAAAGTTACTGAGATAATTTATAGTCAGCACACCCCTTTGTAGGGTCTAACGTCAAAGACGTTGAGGCTTGAATGGATCAAGAGGAATTCTATACGCTTCTGTGGTGTTCGTGCAAGTTCTGTCCTAGCCATTCCTGCTGTATGTCTAGCTCGTGGTAATAGGGAAAGTGCCTGCTTGGTGAATATCCAGCTGTGAGGGTGATGTGATGTGTCTGGCTGCGAAAGACATGTTTTCAAAGGCTTTATTTTGGGGGGGATAAATCATCAAGTTTTAATTACTCTTCCTCTCTTTGTCTTGAAGATTTTTAGGACCTTTTGTCTTTTCTGAGTTGCTACTTAGGTTAGAATATGATTATGCAGCCTTTTTTTTTTTTTTTAAGTTTTCAAATGTTTACCCACATCAGAACCTTGGGTTACAAATTCAATGTATTCATTTGTTTTGTTTTTTGTAGAGGTGGGGTCTTGCTGTATTGCCCAGGCTGGTTTTGAACTTCTGGCTTCAAGCAGTTCTCCTGCCTTGGCCTCCCAAAGGGCTTGGCCTGGCCCCAATTCAATTAGTGAAAACAACGTAAAGGACCTGGATTAAAATGAAGCTTGTTCTCTTAACTACTTGGATTGTCCTTGGACAAACCACTTGACTTCGGTAAATGTTGATGTCATCTGTGACTTGGGGATGCTAACTAGCATTAATTAGCTCATTGTTGAGAGGATTAAGTGAGAACTTGAATGAGTACTTAGAGGTCTCAGTGAACTGTGGGTGTTAGTGAGGGTTGGCAGGCTTTGGGATCAGCCTTCAGGTGAGTTCATTTGCTTCCACGGAACAGTTAAGATTCTTTTGGCAGGTTAATTTAGTTCTTAGAGCTTAATCTCATCTGGAACTCGGAGTAATAATGCCTGCTTGGTTAGGTTGTTGGGAGAATTAAATGCTCTACAAGGTAGGTGCTGGGGCAGGGTTACAAAACACTGCAGTGTGGCCTTTTGTGATCCCATGTTAGTTACTGCATAATGTCTTGCACTAGTCCAGCGCTTCAGACAATAAATTATTGGTGAGTTCTTCACAGTGATAAGAGGATTTAAGCAATATTTTCCTGTCCAGGGTGTGGGGAAGCAGAGAGGTGGGGTGAGACCAGAGTGGGTGGGCAGGGCATGTCTGGCTACTTGTATCTTGGCATGGGGATTAGTTGGGAAGATAAATTGCCCTCTGGTAGTTGTGTGTAATATGATAGGTCAGCGATTAGTGCCAGTCAGTAAGCAGTGCCAGTTAATATTTATTAACTACTGTACTTTTTGCTGATAAATACTGTAAAGCTATAAAGACCATACAGTTAATAGAATTTGCTAAAGAGAAAATTTTTGTTTGTCTTTAAATATTGTTTAAAATAGAAATGGCTAATCTAGCAGGTACTCTCAGGGGATATTTTTGCTGAAAGGAAATTTAGCAAAGACCATTTTGCAAAACGGTACTTAATGAAGTATTGCTTCTAGGTGCTGACAAATTAGTTGTATTTGCTATATCCCTAGGAAGACTGTAGTCTGAAAGAATGAGAACCATAAAATAGGTGGATGAGCTGGGAGAGTTTGAAAGTGGGAGAGGGAGAGTTCAAGGTAACGTGCATCTGGCTGTTTTGTATGGAATGTGAAAAGAATCCTGGCTTATCTGCACTTTTTTCTATGATTGCTCATGTGTGGCATGGCTTATTTTTCTTCTAGGATGTGGAGAAAGAGAAGGAAACCCACAATTACCTCAGCAAAGAGGAAATCAAAGAGAAAGTTCATAAATACAATTCAGCAGTCACAGACAAGTTGAAGATGACCTTGGTGAGCACCCATAATACTGTTTAGGTTGACATCTGTCAGAAGACAAATATAAGTTGTTGGTACTATAATCTGTGTATTTTTAAATCTCTGAATAACATTTGTAGACATTTGCAGAAATTCAGTGGTCAGGGTATGCAGGAAAATGGAATATTTCTGCCGCTTTCAAATCAAGTCTGTATTTTGTCTCAAAATCAGTTACTGGGTTAACCTTAAAAAAGTGAAACGCTAGATTTTAAAAGATTTTTTTGACATCCTCCCCAAAGGATTTTTACCATTATTGCCTAACATAAAGATGGTAACTCAGATTCTAACAAAACCTCAGGTAAGTTTTACCTTGTTTAAAATAGATATGGAAGTTGTCAGGGAAAGGACTTTGTGCCCATGGCTTGGAATATGGAGATATATGTGCATATTTCATATATATATATAAACTGTGGCTAAGACTTTACTAGTTGTCCGGGTAAGATGAGGTAGTAGTTAGCATTCAGCTTCCCATGCATTGTTGTCCCACACCGTTGGAGCTCTGTGGGGAGAGGGGTGTGGGAGGAAGACAGGCTTGGCAGAAATGAAACAAGAGCTGACAACAAAGCTGGAGTGTTCATGCTTCTCTAAACTGAACTGACATCTAGGTCTCGCCCACTTGTTTGGTGGCCTTCCTCACAGCACGTGTCATCCTTGGTGCCAGTTTCCAGGGCCCTTGGACCCCTGCTTCTCAGTTTCTTGACTGTGAACTGACGCAGTTTAGTAAAGGACAGGGTCACCCGTTTAAAACAGGCCCTATTGGATTCTGTGACCCTTGGGGAGGAACCCTTGAATATATACCCTTGTGATAAAGGATCCCTTCCCAGTGGGACTGTGCCAAAAGGGGAGAGGGGGGAGATAATCCCAAGATCATTCTCCTTATTCCACCTGTGATATTTCTTTTTCAAACACATTTTTCATCAAAGGAGGACAATTCCACTCCCTATGTTTTTTTTTCTCTTTCCCTATGGAGATTAAAACAGATACACGTTTTCCTATTGTTTCAAAGATAACAATTTTAAGTATTGTACAAAATACTTTGTTATAAGAATGAGCAAGTGAATTAATATTGTAAATTTATCTTGTGGAAAGGAAGAAAAATAATGAACCATAAAGGCGGTTTTTAATGGTCTACTTTAATTGCGGCATTTACATATAAAACATCTGACAATTTGTTTTAATAAAACATTATAATAAATCTTTTCTAAATGTACTGAATGCGAAAAAAAAAAAGGTGAAGACAAGACCATTATTACTATTTTTGGCAACTAAGAAATAGTAGTTCTACCATAAATTAAGTGTTTATAATATCTGTAGTTTACAAAGTAGCTTGAACTTGTTTTCCTCCCATATTATATGATATATATGCTGTTTGAAAACGTTTAAGCAGAAATGGTAATCTGGTACATATTGTAAAGGCCACTAGGAATGAAAATAGCCTGTTTTCTTGCTGTCAACTCATTGTTGACTTAGGTATTTCACAGTCCTAATTGTGACCTTCCTTTTTTGTATATTAGTCATCAGTTGTGGATGTTGTTTCCTTTGAGCATTTAGCCTAGACGTACCCCAAGCTTTAATAAGTTTTGTAGTTTTGTAAGTATCTGCACCACTGGACTGTAACCTCACAAATGGGCCCTGACCTTTGACTTGTAGCTTCAGAGGCGTCTTCAGTTGCCGCATCTGCGGGGCAGACCTTGCCTCTGGAAGCGCTTTTGCAGGGGTGTGTTGACCTCCCTCTGAGGTCATTCCCTCTGGGGCACTTTTTAGCGAGGTTTTGCCACCACAAAACTCTCAGAGAAAAAAACAAGAGAGTGTTTCACTTCCCTGTTTTGTCTTGATACACTCCTTCCCTAAAATGCCTCTGTCCACTTGGCTAAGTGTGTGCTTTTTCTCCCTGCTTCAGAATTCAAATGGGATTTACACTGGCTTCATTAAAGTACAGATGGAACTCTGCAGACCTCCCCAGACTTCTCCGAAGCCTGGAAAACTCGCTCCCAGTAGCAATGGCTGTATGAACACACTTCATATCAGCAGCACAAACACTGTCGGGGAAGTGATCGAGGCCCTGCTCAAAAAGTTTCTCGTGACCGAGAGCCCTGCCAAGTTTGCACTTTATAAGCGTTGTCACAGGGAAGACCAAGGTATGCTGCCGCCACACTCAGAATGAAAATGGGCTCTGCCTCTGCTTATATCTGGTGTCCTCGTTAGCAGGAGGAAGACTGGTGGGTGTATCTGAGTCAATTGTGTCAGAGCGTGGAGTCAGATTCTGGAATCGTGGCATGCACGTAGTGTTTCCTGGCTGTCCCTGTTTCTGGGTTGGACAATTGTGGGTCTGAGGAGCTTAGAGGCATCCACATGTGATGGGCATCTCTGGAGGGTTTTGTGATGGGGGAGCTTTGAGTTTAATGCTCTTCAGGACACACAGAAGAATGCCTCTGTGCTTGAAGTTTTAGTAGCATATTCCACGTTTGATGTGCATCTGCACATGGAGTGGCTTGGTGGACCTGTGCCCTGTCAGACCTTGAGGACAGGGAGGTCCATGTGTGTCACAGCCCATTTCAACTTACTGATGGAAATGGCCCAGCCCTGTGCTCTTCTGTTTCATTGGCTTCTCTCACTCTGGCATTACACTGGGACATTTTGGCCCCCTTGTCCCCCAGGGGCACATAAAATGAGTGAATAACTTTTTGATCTGGGCTCTGTCTGTTGGAACTTCCTACCCACATTCAGGGGATAGAAAGAAAATATTAATTACTGCATGACACTGAATAAGATATTCCAGGTCAGGAAGTTGAACAAATTGATACGAATGGTGGACAACAGTGATTCAGTGATTCACTGTGGGCAATCTGAAAATGATGTGTGTGTGAGAGCAATAAACTGTTTAAGTTTTTTTTAGTTTTTCTAGATAAAGCCTGAAACAGCTATAAAAGAAAATATATTGACTGTGACATGATAATATTGTTCTTCGATTATACAGAATGAAACCCAGCTAGTTGCTGAGTATGCTTACATTTTTTGAACACATACCATGGGGCTAGATCCTGTGGAATACAAAGATGAATAGGCTAGAGTTCCTGTCTTCCAGAGCCCACAGGCTTAGCAGTGTGGGGGAAGTTTATATTTTCAGGGAAATTGGCACCTACAATGCAGTTGCATCTGGGAGTGTCAGAATAACAAGCTCAGGAGGCATTTTTGTCTTGGCAGCTGCTTTGCCTACTCACCTGGAGTTCAGCTGTACAATCTGAAAGTAATAGCATCCCAGTGAAATATTACCCCCATGGCTGGCAGATCTTTCAACACTATAGGCAATGCCAGTACACTGTGTGTTGTGTGTGCCTGTGTGAGTGTGTATAGCATGAGACACATATAGCTGTGCTTGAAGCCACCAGAGCTTGTATTCTGATAGGTTTATTTGTAGTTGCTAATTCTCAATTAATTTGTAGAGAGATTTTCCTTTAGAGCTCTGATTGCATGTTCTTTGGATGGTATGTTTTATTATTTTTAAAGAGGTTGTAGATCCTTTTTTAGGTTTCTTATCTTGCTTTCTAAAAGGTAGAGCAGGCCTAATCATGAGCATATTTTGGGACTAATACCCACTTAAATTTATTCTTAAATGATTTCCTCCTTAATCAAGGCACAGTTCATATTGGTCAGAACAGAAGTAGAGTAGATTTCATTCCCCTGTGGGCTGTTGGTAAGGTGAGGAGGTTGGTGACTTGGAGGCTTGTTACCTTGATCTGGAGGAAGGGATCCTATTTGGGGGGATTGGTCTCAGGAATGACTAAATACTCTGCAACGTGCTGCTTGCTTTCTTACCCAGTCTACGCCTGCAAGCTCTCCGACCGGGAACATCCACTCTACCTGCGTTTGGTAGCAGGGCCCAGAACAGACACGCTGAGTTTTGTTCTTCGTGAACATGAAATTGGAGAGGTAAGTGATTGTTCATTATTGCTTTAAACTCTGTGGAACAGCTGGCCCTGTTTTATTGCTCTCGTGACTTGACCACTGAGACGGGGGGAGGGAGACAGATTTTGAATCAGAAATGAACCCAAAGTTAGCCTACAGTGTAATTCTCTTACAGCATTATGTTGGTCTGTAATTCTCAGAGGTGGGAGAAAATAAAATTTTTTACTTGATCTCCATCCAAAGAGTCATTTTCACTCCTTCCTACCTCCAAATTACTCTGATTCAGCTGAACTTTGAAAGCTGACACTCTCCATATGTTTGCTACTAACAAAAGTCTCCAGGCTAATTCCCTTCTAAAGAGAAATAAAAGGAAATCTGATCTCTTTACGGGGAAAGACATTTAACTTTCTAGAATCTTTTTTCCCCCTTTGTCCAGTCAAATGATTAAGAAATTATGTTTCCATATGCATCATTTGCCATGTTCTCTCCAGGGAGGATTGTATTTAGCCAGTTCAGTAGAAGAAAAAAGCAATTGGGACTGCCCTCTAGATCAAATGTCAACTTCAAAATGACACTTGAGCAAATCTCTAAGGCTCTGTGTCAGTCTTCTGTCTGGAGCAGGAAATGGTATGTAATATCCCTGTAGGACATTTGGTGGTACAGTGAGAATAGGGTTTCTAGGTTAAAAGTTAGGAAGCCAGGACTCTGCCTCTTTCTGTTTGTTAAATTGGAAGCATGACCTTGGGTAAATCTTCTAAGCTTTCAGCCCTCACTATTAAAATCTGTAAAGTGGGACTAAATTTAAAAGGTAGTTTTGAGTCACAATTAGAAATGTATGTGAACATGCTTTGTAAGTAGTACATTTATATATAAACGTTTATTCAGGGAGTTTTAGGAAGACAGTTATCTTAAACATTTTTTGAAGTTTCTTTTGATCTTGGTGTTTTGAAGCTTTTGAAGAAGTTCAGACTCTCATTCTGGGGAGAAAGTTACTGCACATGTCTACTTTGGCTTTGCGTCTCTGCATCTTTCGCTCTGAAAGCTTAAGCCAGACGCATTAGCGTAATCTAGTCAACACTTTATTTTTCTTGTTCTTGGTCTTTTAAGTATTTCAGATAGCTTAGTGCAACTTGAGCTACATTGTCTGGGAAGGAATTAATGTCAAGTTAGTTTTGAAATTTACTTTGCATTATGCTTTAATGTTCTAGACTGCGGTATGGGACCTCTGTATGGTGTTCTTGTTTCTTAGTTATTTAAGGAAGGGAAGAAACTTTCCACAGCTGTTACAGGGTGGGAGAGAGAAGATATTTTATATGATGTCTTTATTTTAGAGACCTCAACATATGTGAAACATAAAATGTTAAATTTAAAAAAAATTAACAGAATATTCTAATGTAGAAAGTTTTGCTCCTTATTCCATGTTCCTCATTTTCTTTAATAACCAGCCTCAAACTCCACTCCAGGAAGTCTTCTTCATTGAGACCACTTAGTGTTTTTGTCATTGTCCTCTGTTCATTGGTAATTAGGTTGTCCCATCAGACAGTGATTCTCAGCCGGGACCCAGGGTCCCCTTTGGGAGAGGAGGATGTTTTTGAAAAAAACCTCCCAGATGATGCCAAATACCCCGCTTGTCGTTCACTGCTTTAATTTTTAAAAAGTTTTTTTTTTTTTTTAAAGCGTATTTTGTGCCAGCTAAGTACCAGGTGCTCTTAGGGAAATGGAACACAGAGCTCCAAGGGTCAGAGACAAACCCCAGAGAGTGAGAAATACAGCAGTTGCAGTGTAGGTTAAGCTGTGGGTGACATGATACTAAGCAAATAATTTTTTTGTTTTTTAATAAGAGACAGAGTCTCACTCTGTTGCCCAGGCTGGAGTGTAGTGGTGTGATCACAGCTCACTGTAACCTTGATCTCCTGGCCTCAAGTGATCCTCCTGCCTCAGCCTCCCACAGCACCTGGCTAATTTATTTTATTTTACTTTTTTAGAGACCAAGGGTCTCGCTATGTCACCCAGGCTGGTCTTGAACTCTTAGCCTCAAGCAGTTCTCCCACCTCGGCCTGGGATTATAAGCATGAGCAACTGCACCCAGCCTGTAATACTTTTAAATCTTGGTTGTCTTCAGGGCTGCCAGTGTTCCATGAGGGCTTCTAAGAGACTAAGTCCTGGGTGGGAAAAGAGGGGGGAAAAGTGGTGGAAGGCTTCTTAGAAAAGGTGGTGGCATTTAAGCTGAGATGTGAAGGATGAGTAGGAGTTCACGGCCAGGCAGAGTGGAGGAAGGGAGAACAGGTACCAGGCCACTTGGGGTAGAGAGCGAGGCTCAGTGTAGGGAAGACGGGGCTGGAGAGGTTAGGATCTTTCATACGTTCCCTGAACAACTAAGGGAAGCCGTTGGATGGTTCTAAGCAGAGCAGAGTCTTGACCAGATTTGCATTTTACACAGGGTATCGTGTTTGGGGAACAGATTGGGGAGTGGAAGAGTGGAATGAGGAAGCCAGGTAGGAGGCTGTCCCAGGGTGCAGGAATAGATGATCGTAGCCAGCCCTAGAGGGCAGTGGAGAGAAAAGCAGGCTGAATGGAGAACTGTTTGGGAGGTGATAAGATTGTGGGAGGTGAGCAAGAAGGCAGTGACAATGAGGGCTCTCAAGCTAAGATGGAAGGAGCGTGGAGTTGTTTCTAATGCCTCTGGGGGTCAAATCAGGTGAAGAATGAAAGTGTCTAATGGACTTCGGGAGAGCCAGCTTGGAGGGTGGAGAAGCGGGTAGAGGGGTGACTGGAGCGTGGGGTGGACCGTGCCTTCTGAGGCCCTGGGCAGCCACACCTGCACGTGCCCGGTCAGCATTCCTAGGTCCTGCCTCTCAGACACCTGGCATTTTTCTGTTGGTGTTCTCTTACAGTGGGAAGCTTTCAGCCTTCCAGAACTACAGAACTTCTTGCGCATCTTGGACAAGGAAGAAGATGAGCAGCTACAGAACCTGAAGAGGCGCTATGCGGCCTACAGACACAAGCTGGAAGAAGCCCTCGGCGAGGTGTGGAAACCTGATTAAAGGCAGGGCTCTCCGCCAGCGAGGCGCGGTGCAGGACCCGTGTACAAACAGAAGCAAGTGCCTCACCTCTCCCAGGGCTGCGTTCTTGCCCTGAGATGCTAGGGTCTTGCCCTTTGATCTCTAGATGTAGTTCTCCAAACCTGGTCACGCAGCATCCTGCACCTTAAGCATCCCACGTAAGGGAGTCTGCAAGCTTGTTCTGTTACAGCACCGCAGTGTTACCTCTCGGCAAGCTGTGAACCTGTAGTCTCTTCAGGAGCATTCTAGAGTGCTTGGAAGCATGAACTCGGGGGTTTTTTTTTTTTTTTTTTTTTGTCCTTAATTTTCTTTTGGTTATTTTAATTATGTGATGATGATGTTAAGCTTAAGGTTGTGCAAATGATTTTTTAAAAGCTTAACTAGGAATCTCTCTGAATACTTGTCCTATTTTGAAACTACCTGTCTGTTTTGGTTTTTTTAAATGTCAGAGGAATCTATCCATGTGAATTGAAAGGCACAGGAATCTAGGAACTCTAAAGAAATTTGTGAAGGATGTTGTAGCATTTTGACAAAGAAAGTACAAGCAAGTTTGGAAGAAGGCATGTGTCGTGGTGGAGCGCTCAGGGCTGGGGAAGGTGGCTTGGCTAATAAGCTGAGGGTAGAGGAGAAAGGGGTAGTTGCTTAAAGATGAATTAAAAGCATTCAGTGTTGAGATGTTAGACCCATTTTAGGATTGCTTGATTTCCTGGTAAAATGTGGGAACAGAGCCAAAGAGGCAGGAGCTGAACCAAAAAGAGGGACCCATGAACTCTGCAGTTGACCAGAGAATCAAGCAGGTGGATCTTCAGAATCTAGGTGCAGGTGGGCCTCGCGCTGCTCGATCTGCCCCGATTCTGCCCTCTTGGAGTGGAAGGTTGAATTGGTGTAGCTTCTCTGCATGGGCAGGGTAATGGCCATGTGCTAACTCCTGTCAAGTTACATACAGTATATAGTTTGTCCCCTAAAGGTTGTTTTCAAAGTTGAAAAGCAATTTGGGTAGGAGCAGCTATTTTTCCCTAGATTGTTAGCTAGGAGATTTGTTATCAAGTAAAGGGCTCACAGCAAACTTTTGGACAATCACTCCCTTTCCTTTTATTCCTTTTTCTTTTCCTCGTCTTCCCTTTTTTCTTTCAGTTCCCTTCCTCCTTCCCTCTCTCCTTCCCTCCCTCCTTCCCTCCCTCTCTGCCTCCTTTCTTCCCTCCCTCTCTCTCACTACTTTTCTCTCTCCCTACTTTTCTGTCTCCCTTTCTCTTATCCATTGGAGGCTGCTCTTAACCTAATGTAGAACAAGGATGTTGAATAAAGACCCAAACCTACCAGATCTTCAGTTCCGAGGGTCGGCTTGACTGTGAGTAGGGAGGGGCCCAAGAAAGGGAGGAAAGTCTATACCTGGCTGACCACACAACAGGGGTTCATTATGGAAATATTTTAACAAAAGTACATGTTCCTGCCATCCAAAGAAATGCATGTGCAATAGAAGCCTTCCTTAAAATAGGCTAAATACCCTTGTTTTGTGCAGCCATTTATCTGAGAACAGAGGGAAAGGCGTGCTGTGGTTCCAGAGGAGCCTTACATTCTATTTTTAGTCTAGGTATTTTTTTGTTTATAAATTCCCAAGGAATTGTTAACACTTTGGTGACACCTAATGGATTCTTTTTGAAATTCCAAGGTGCTTCAGTTCTTTGCCTCTTAAGTGAACTGTGCCTTTTATTGCATTTCTGTTCCTCTCTTGGTGGTTCTTCTGACTTTTCAGAGAATACCCATCTTGTTAGAGGCAGATTTAAGTGTCGGTTATGCTGTGCCACACAATTGACTGAGACAATCATATCTTCATAAGCTTTTGAGGAACGTTGGGGGGAAAAAGGTAGAACTAGCTTATAAAATATGTATGGCACATCTTGTTTAATTTTGCATGTGACTTCCTTTTAGTGCATTGATGAGGTTTTAGTGACATTGTTATCCAACACTTTACCTTTATCGTTCAGGGAATGCCTTTGTGATTTTTTATACCGGTTTTACTATTCAGACTATGGCTCGGGTTTGAGTATACTCTTATCAACCACCTGGTCTTTTAATTACTCATTCCAGTAAACTTATATTTTGTGAAGCATTTGTTTCTCAGATTAAGACACTGTTAGAACCTAAAGTAGTAGCTGTTGGGTTTCTGTGAATTTTTTTTTTTTTTTTTTTTACTTGAAGTAGATTGTCTAAAATAGGCATCCTCATCTGTATTTATCCAGAACCTCGCTCACCGGCATGTGCACTACAGGTTGCAATTTGGAAAACTTACTGTATTGAAATTCTGTCAGTTCATGGTTCTTGAAGACTGATATTTTCTAAACACTGGTTACTGCAGTAGCATTTTTAATGTGTAAAAGAAAAAAGGCCACTCAGTCCAAATATTTTTAAAAATCATTGTACAAATCCTTATTAAACTGCCTAAGCTTTGCCGTAATACTGTTTTCTCTTCAGTGTATGTGATGGTACAGGAAAGATGGTAAATGGAGCAGTGGTCTTACAGGGGAGCATTTTAAATTGCAGAAGTAAGGAAGTTATAATATTTATAATTTTGATGAGTTTAAGTTTATTTTTATAGGGAAGATTTTTCTCCCCTGAATTGTTTCTGGAATGACAAAATTATTTCCATTATTAAAAATTAAAGTTGTTAGCTGATGTTTGTGTGTTTTTATTTACAATAATATGCTAAATAAAAAAAAGAAGGTTGGCCAGGCACGGTGGCTCACACTAATAATCCTAGCACTCTAGAAGACCAAGGTAGGAGGATTGCGTGAGCTCAGGAGTTCGAGACCAGCCTAAGCAAGAATGAGACTCCATCTCTACTAAAAACAGAAAAAATTAGCCGGGTGTGGTGGTGCACGCCTGTAGTTCCAGCTACTCGGGAGGCTGAGGCAGGAGGATTGCTTGAGCTCAGGAATTTGAGGTTGCTGTGGGTTAGGTTGACGCCACAGCACTCTAGCCCGGGCAACAGAGCCAGACTCTTGTCTCAAAAAAAAAAAAAAAAAAACACAAAAAAACTCCACAGGTATGGGACGAGCTGCTTTTGCAGATACCCCAGGACACATGCTGGAATGCAACTTTTACTAGGTTTGGGTGGGTCATATTTGTCTTCCCAAATTTATTTTTCCTTTGCTTTATCCTCTGGGGAAAAAATAACCCTAACTGAATGTCTGCTCGTACAGCACATTCCTATTTTACGTGAAACAGTTGCTTTAATTGTGAAATATACATACCTTCAAAAGTATGAGGCCAGGAGTTCAAGACCTGCATGGGCAATATAGCAAGATCCCATCTCTACAAAAGAGAGTAAAAAAATTTAATTGGGCATTCCCAGCTACTCAGGAGGCTGAGGTAGGAAGGTTGCTTGAGCCTGGGAGTTTCAGGCAGCAGTAAGCCATGGTTGTACCACTGCGTTTCAGCCTGGGTAACAGAGTGAGACCCTGTCTCAAAAAACCAAAGAAACCCAAAAGTGTATAAAGCATGTGAACAGATTAAAGAAATATTATAAAGTAGACACCCTGTGGCCACTACCAAAATATAACCTTGTCAATTCTTTAGAAATCTCCTTCTGCCCTCCTTGCCGTGAAGTCTCCTGCCCTTGGAACAGAGGACTCCAACATAAAGTGAGTATTTGTATTTTGGGGTCAACACAGGTGAGTTGGAAAGTGTTTGGGGAACCGCAGTGGCCAGGGGTTTCCATCCTGTGTGCATGCCAGGGCTTTCTGGCGTTTTTGCCTGGGAGTCGTCTTGTGGGGACTTTTTTTTACTATTATACTGCCCCCTGGAGGGGCTGCGGAAATAGCAAGGCTGGCACCGAGTCGTGAGAGAGACTTTCAAAGAGGATAGCTGCTTTATAAGTGAAAATGTGATAGAAAATTATGGTTCTATGTAGTTCTCCTTTTTTGCTGAAATATTTAGAGGAATTTAGTCTGGGAGTTTAGCTTTGGGTACTACTCAAGGTGCAGGGGGAGTGTTTTGGAATTTTTATCTCTTAAAGGGAGTTTGCTTTCCGTCCCTCGACTTCTTTTCAGAATTTGTCATCAGTTGGTAACTGTTACTGAAATAAATACTCACGTGTTGCAAAAATCAGTTCTCAAGAATTGTATACTGTATTTGGGACACTGTCAGATGATCTTAATTAGGTGTTTTATTGAAAGAAGGGGATGAAATCTACATACTGTATTAGCCAGTGCCAGCTAAGTGCTTACCATGTGCCGGGCATTAATTGTAAAAAGCTTAATATGTATTAACTTATGTAAAAAGTCACACTTGCGGTAGGTATTATTCGTATCCCCCTTTTGCGGATAGGAAACACACATTGGGGTTCTGCAGCTTGCCCAGGGCCACTGTGTGAGTGAGCGAGCTGCTCGGTTTCTCCATCTATCTTCTGTACACTCTACCCAGTTTTCCAGTTTAAATGCCTGTTAATTAAAAGATCAAGGCTAGTCCAAAGGCAGTGAATTCTCGATTGTTCAGTCAGGTGCAGATTGAACTCCTTGTTCTACTCTTTCTCCCTTTCTCACTACTGCACTTGACTAGTCTTTAAAAAAAGCAAAAGCCTGTTAGATTGCCTCGAATGGACAGTTCCTCTGAAAGTGGGCCTGTTTTGGTGCAGTTGGGCTTTGTTGATGTCAGGGTGCTTTCTCATCCATTGTTGTTCGTTTATCATTTCATTTAGGTGATTATATGTAGAATGAAACACCAGCCTGTGTTTTCGTTTAGAGATTCTGTTGCATGGGAGAAACTGACAAGACAGGTAACCAAACGCAGTGTTCTCGCTGCCAGACAATTCCCTTGGAACCCCCAGAAGAACAGCTTCAGAAGAAGTCAGAGCTCTGCAGGAGCCAGGAAACATTTAACTACCTCTCAATCAAGAATTGTGCTCTCCAAAGGAACACAAGGAACTAAGTATTCAAAGCCCAAAGTGTACCACTTGTCTGTGTTGAATCACTATTTGCTTAATTAAATGGGCAAGAAAGCAGCTCTGTATGAGGATGGAGGGGGCGGGGCAGAAGGCGGGGGTGGGGGGGGAACAGCAGGGGAAGGGGGCGACTGGCAGGCTTATCTGACCAACTCAGGCCAAATGTATTTATTCCGTCTGCAGCGTTGGGTTTGGGTTTGGGGTTTTATGTTTGTTAGTTTTGGTTTCATTTTGTGGCAGATCTTTCCCTATTAATTCTAGGAGGTGAGAATGGCAGGGTAGAAGACAGACCCTTTGATCTTAAATGGTCATTTCCAGAGTACTGCTGTGATCCTCATGCGTTTGGCTGAGGCTGCACTTGGCGGCAGCTGGACTCCAAAAGCTCCTTTCTTCTTCCTGTTTCTGAGAAATGTGAGCACTGGAACCTTCAAATGTTTACACACAAACAACAAAACATCAGGACTCTTTGTAAACTTCAAAAGAATTGGGATTTGGCTTTGTTTTTGGAGGGAGTTATTTTAACCAGGAGAGTTCATTTTTTCTCTCTTTCTAAACAAGGAGTCCTGGTTATGGTGCACCTTGGTCGTTAAGGTCGTGTGTCTGGTTTGTGTTTGCCTGGCACGTGCACTGCGCTCAGTTGAGCCACTTTTGTGGACGTGTGGGATTCATTAGGCCCCGTGGGGTTCCTTTCTCTGAAGTGGCGTTCTAGAGGGCTCTGCTCAAGGAGGGCTTTCCGTTTACAGGTGCAATAAAATTTGCTTAAATTCTAGGAATTCTGGGCAGCAAGTCTTGCCACACTTAGAATTCTTGCATTATTACTTTTGCAGGCAGGGAGGCAACAGGTTAAATTCAGACATTTTGCTCAGAATTGTGACATCTTCAGGTAGTTTTCAGCATGGCAAACATTTCAAATATTTTTCTTGCATGTGTGATCTCTGCAAGGAAAACACTCAAAGTCAATTAATTTTAGGTAAGATTGAGCATATCATCTAATGCCTTATCAATAAAAGATGCTTGTCTGATAATGTAAGGGCAACCATAGGAATTGAGGAGCTCGGGTTGGGCCTTCAGAAAGGTCCAAGTTCTTTGCTTTTATCTACATAAAATTATTATGGGAGTTTGTGTGTGCTGGGGCAGAGAATGGGCTCCAATGAAGATAACCAGTTAGTGTGTAGGGGTGTGAGTGAGGCCAGGAACAATATTCCTGTTCCCTCTGTCCCTCTGATCCCCTGCCCCCCCAGCTTGTGTTTCTTTCTATGTTACTAGGCAGAGGCACGGTAGGTCTTGTGGAAAGTTATTTATGATGTTGGTGTTTAGGAAAAAGCAGTGTTTAGGATCTGCTGGGAGAGATTTCAAGATAAAATGAGGTTACCACACTATTTCTTCATGAACTGTCTTCAGAAGAGTGGAAGGTGCTGATGCTAAAAAGGCAGATTTTTCTTCCCTCTTACCCCGAGGCTACTGATTCAGAATCTCCGGTAGTGGGCCCTGGGAATCTGCCCTTTCAGTAAGCAGCCCGTAGTGTGTCAAATACTAACTGCACGTCCTAGAGCTCTGCAGAATGTTTCCGAGGCTGAAGGGATACGTCATTGTGCACGGAGTATTCCCTCCTACTCCTCGTTTTTAAATTTTGAATAAATTACTTCCAAATTGAGAGTAATGACTAGCCTGCAAAGAGCATCCTGACCTGCCTCACTTAGCCCTGGAAAGGACAATTCTGTGAACAGTATGGTGACCCTGTTCCCCCGGACATGCCTAATTGGATTTTAGACCTCTCATTGGTCAATTTGACTTTCTCAAAAATTTTTAAATAAATAAACAGGAATTCTAGTCAGTCAGTGAGGGATACGTCTGGACCAGAAGCTGAGCCCACCGTTGGACCTTATATCGGGGCCGAGGCGCCATGCGGCCTCTGGGAGATGGAGAGAGTACATTGAGAACCCACCTGGTGTTTTCCAGCCGTTGGGGGCTTCATGGTAACCCTCTTCCTGTAGTACAGAATTTTCTTTGTTTACATGAGCTCTGTGCTCGTGTGCTTGTTTCTTCTATGGGATCAAGAACTGAAATAGTAGAGGGAAATTTAGAGCACTACATATCTATACTAGAAAAGATTAAAGGTCTCAAATCAGTGACCTCAGCTTCCACCTTAAACTAGGAAAAGAAAAGCAAATTAAACCCAAAGCATGCAGAAGAAAAGAAGCATCATAATAAGGGTGGAAATTAATGAAACTAAAAACAGAAACAAAATCAATGAAACCAAAGTTGATTGTGTGAGAAGATCAACAGAATTAATAAGCCTCTAGCCAGACTGGTCAGGAAAGAAAGAGAAGACACAAATGTACCAGTATCATTAACAAGAGAAATGATGTCACTACAGATTGTACAGACAGACTTGATACGTTCATATGTTAGGTCCTTACACTGAAATAAGTTTCATTAAAAATTACTGTTATTTCCTGCCAAAAAAAAGGTAAGTTCTCATTACACATTTTGCCTAGCTTCTGAAAAGCTTGCCAGATGACAAGTGCTGCCGCCGCCGCCAACTTCTTTGTTCCCTCAAGAATTTGCCGAGTTTACAGGTGTCTGCAGTATGTAACTTTAACACAAGTGATCAACAATACTCTAACTTGACATTTAAGCATCCTTTCGCATTATTGGAAACACAGTAGGGTCTACATGTGGCCTCCTCCCTTCCTTCCTCCCATGCTTGCCTCCTTCCGTTTTGGAACTCATTGCAATCATATTTAAGGAATGAATGTATCTTGTTTAATGTTCTTGTATTCTGTGATACCTGTATTCTTACAACTTTTTTTTAAATCTTTCGTTTACATTAGTGTGTTTTGCTCTTTGCATGAAAGTAAACTTGAACATCAAGTCTCTTATTTTCATTCATTCAACAAATATTCACAAACCACCCAAGGATGTTAGGAACTGGGTAGATTATGGTGAGTGAGAACATTATGGACTCAGTTCATGGAAATCAGAGTCCGTGTAGAATGTAAACTAGTCATAGAGATAAAATTCATGCCGGGCACGGTGGCTCACGCCTGTAATCCTAGCACTCTGGGAGGCCGACGCGGGTGGATCACTCAAGGTCAGGAGTTCGAGACCAGCCTGAGCAAGAGCGAGACCCCGTCTCTACTAAAAATAGAAAGAAATTATCTGGACAACTAAAAATATATATAGAAAAAATGAGCCGGGCATGGTGGCACACCTGTAGTCCCAGCTACGTGGGAGGCTGAGGCAGGAGGATTGCTCGAGCCCAGGAATTTGAGGTTGCTGTGAGCTGGGGAGACGCCACGGCACTCTAGCCCGGGCAACAGAGCCAGACTCTGTCTTAAAAATAAATAAATAAATAAAAATTCCAGATTCTGTGGATGTATAATGTAGGAGGCCAGAAAAGGCATCCTTGAGGAAATGATTTAAAGCTGAGAATTTCTTTTTTTTTTTTTTTTTTTTTGAGACAGAGTCTTACTCTGTTGCCCATGCTACAGTGCCGTGGCGTCAGCCTAGCTAATAGCAACCTTAAACTCCTAGGCTCAAGCGATCCTCCTGCCTCAGCCTCCCACGTAGCTGGGACTACAGGCGTGCCACCATGCCCGACTAATGTTTTCTATTTTTAGTTGTCCAGCTAGTTTCTTTCTATTTTTATTAGAGACGGAGTCTCACTCTTGCTGAGGCTGGTCTTGAACTCCTGACCTCAAGTGATCCTGTC
This sequence comes from Eulemur rufifrons, assembly GCF_041146395.1. Taxonomy (NCBI): domain Eukaryota; kingdom Metazoa; phylum Chordata; class Mammalia; order Primates; family Lemuridae; genus Eulemur; species Eulemur rufifrons. The sequence continues at coordinate 50,061,976 of NC_090998.1, forward strand.
GCCTGGGCCTCCCAGGGTGCTAGGATTACAGGCGTGAGTCTCCACACCCAGCCTAAAGCTGAGATCTCAAAGAGAAAGAGTTACCTAGCACAATTCGTAACTTACGTGAATGTTTTCTGCATGATGGGGACTGGTGTCTGAGGGTCTTTCTTTTTGGCAGCTTGTTGTATCAGGGTCACTCTTGCAGTTTTTTCTCTATTATTGTGAGAAAAGAACTTTCAGGCTAAATAATTCTCCCCAGGTTAAGAGTTCATCTTTGGCAAGAGCTGAGTTAAAATTCATGATGGCAATTGCTCTGAATCAAACCTGATTTTTTTTCCCTGTAAAATGGAGAGGGCATCACCTGGTTGCTTACCAGGGCTGTTGTGAGGACCAGACAAGATAGTGAATGTGAAAGTATCTTGTACACAGTAAATCCTGGCATAGTGTACAGTGGTTATTATTTTCTGACTTTTTGTTTCTACAGTGTTGCTATAGCTGCTTTACTACTGGGCCAAGATGCTTACCTATAATGTTGACACTAAAATTTGTCTAGAAGCATCCTAAGTGCCAGTTTCCAAGAGGGTCATTTTTTCAAGCAGAAAAGTATTTTGTTTTTGTTTTTAAAAATTCATGCTTAGGGAAGAAAACGGAGTTAAAAGCAAAACACTGTAGGTTCTAGATTGATCAGTAGGCCAAGAAATCGTTTAGTGCCTTCCCTTGTTGCTCCCCATATATACAGTCATTTCTTCCCTGACATGTTAGAGCCAATATTGCTCAGTACGGCTGGGACTACGGCTGCTCATGGTGTCACATCAACGTAGGGCAGAGAGTGGTGCTGAGTGATCTGGAGCAGAGGGCCGCGTGTAGGTGCAGTCTGGGGGCCTTGACCTTTGTTTCTAGGCAGTGTTTTCATGCAAGTAAATTCTCCCCCTAGATAGGAATCTCCTTGGAGACTGGACCGTATCTTGAGCTCACTTTGCATCCCTCCTAGCTGCAGGGCACAAAATTTGTGGGACTAAACATTTCACAGCCATGTCTGGAAACAGCCACTTGGGCAGCTGTGAGACAGGAAGACGCTCCTCTACAGGCAGGCCCTGAACTTCCTGTCCCCATATGGTCAGTGCTCACCTCTGGCTGAACCCTTAAGGCCTTCCATGGCATTACAGGAAGAAGGAAAGGGGCCAGTATGGTTGTGGGCCAAAGTTTTGTTATCCCCTGCTGTGCAGAGGCCCAGACATGGCACCATGGGCTTCCTTCTCTGTGGGAGCAGCCATGAGAGCGTAGTCTAAGGCAAAACCTGCTCTGGTAGGTGAGTCATTCACTCTTTCCAGACAGCTAGAAAGAATCTAGGTTGTCGTGTAGATCTCAGGCCTGATAAAGTTGCTGCTCACCTAATCTGGGAGATGCCGGGAGACCGGGGGTAGAGGGGGCCGAGGAGGAAAGTACACAAAGCAACCACTCTCTTATGGACATAAGCAGGAACAGAATCAATTTGTGCATCTGAGCTACTTGCTTTCCCAGCATTGGGAGGAGGCATGAAGTAGTGACAACAGGTGGCTGGGAAGCCAAGCCAGACCCCTGGCTACTGCAGCTGCTAATGAGCAGCTCTCCCGAGCCGCTGCTCCCCCCCCTCACCCCCCGCACCAGCTTTTGGGAGTTAGGGAGACCTACTGGACAGAGACGTGGATTTGTGACTGGAGCCTGCCAGCCAAGAGTATGCTAAAATATTTCCCAACATGTGCTGAGGACATTTTAGCAGCCGTTCCAACAAAGAAGCTTCTACTTGGTTTTAGTAACAATAGCTGGAAACCAGTGTTTATTTATATTCTTTGAGTATGTAATTTACATAAGATTATTTCCCCACTTTGGAGACAAGTTGAGCCTCTATCACTGGCGAGCTTTGGCCTGCCCCTGTCGTCTAATTGGATAGGTTTTGGCAAAAGGCTGGCTCAGTTTCTCTTAGTACACCAGCTTTGGTCATTATATTAGTTATATGTTGCTGCATAACAAATTAGCCCCAAATCGGAGGCTTAAAACAACATTAAACAATTGTTAAATCACCTTTTTATATTCTGTGGGTCAGGAGTTTGGGAGCAGCTTAGCGTGATGGTCCTTGCTTGGGGGTCTCTCATGAGGCTGCAGTTAAGGTGCTGGCTAGGGCTGCAGTCATCTGAAGTCTTGACTGGGGCTGGAGGATCTGCTTCTATGGCTCATTCATTCACACGGCTGCAGATTGGGGCCGGTTGTTTTTGGGAGGTTCAGATCCTCCCCGTGTGAACCTTGACCTACGGCTACTTGAGTGTCCTCATGATTTGGTGGCAGGTTTCTCCCAGAGTAATCCGAGAGAGAGCCAGGCAGAAGCAGCCACGTCGCTTACAGCCTAGCCTCTGAAGCCACACTCCATCCCATGTGCTCTGTTTTACTGGCCACTGGGGCCACCCCTGGTGCATTGTGGGAGGAGACTGCACAGGAGCGTCAGGAGCCATTTTGGAGGCAGGCTACCACAGCCATGCTGGAAATAGTTAAATGAGGTGTAGAGAGGAGCCCTCTTTTACTTTTCCACCAGCAACGCTGTAGACCAGGACAAGAAGCCATTTGCATAGTTGTGGTACCTCCCAGTGTTAGTCTGAAACTGTAGTTTCCCTGTAAGTACAGGTATGAGAGACAAGTTCGCTTTTCATGCTACATAATGTCTTGGAGGAACAGAGTAATTCCCTTTCATAACGAAGCTCACTGCCAGGCAGAGTAGACGCGCAGATATATGATGAGGTGGGACAAATCCTTCACAGATGATGGAGACAGCAGAGTTTAATGAGAAGATGTCTTTGAAGCCAGATCTTTGAAATCCTGACTCTCACTAAATAGCTTTGTGAGTTTGGGTAAATTAAGCTGAGGGGGAAAAAAACCTACCCTGTGGAACTGTTTTTGTTGTGAAAAATGATAATTACAAGCATACTTTATATCTATCCTTTGATGATCTGTCATCATCTAGAGCTGCAGGTTGAGGACATGTATATGGATCTCAGGTCACCAGCAATAGGTGGTAAAGAAATCTTTCTCTCAAAGACTAAAATTTAGAACTGTCATCTACTCTACAGTACCCTAGGAGCTAACTCCCATGTCCCACACATAAATCTTGTCTTACATCATGATTCCTAGGCCATCAGTAGAGGGGTCAACACAATGCTTTCAGCTTGTGTCCTTTGGGTTCTCTGGTTGTTGGCTCTTACCTCAATAGACTTCAAGGTATACATATGACCAGCCCTTTAAATCCACTGGTGATAGTGAAAGAAGACAAAACAAGGACTAATTCTGTAGGGAATTTGGTTCTAGGGTGGGTTACAGTCTCAGTGGGAATAGGTGGGGTAAGTTTTAAAAAATAGATCTAGTAGTCTAATACTTACCCTCACTTTGTGAGTCTATGCAAATGAACATTCTGTTCCTCATTGATGGCTTGACATTGTGATATAACCAAATTTCCTATTTTTGTGGTAGCAATTTGGTGACTTTATGGGTGCCCTGTACCATCTTTTTTCTATTTGGTCAGTGATCACAGAGGCTTTACTCTATTTTCCTCCTTTCTCCAGAATTTAGACAAAGGTCAGACTAGGTAGCTCTGGAAAGTAAGTCTGACCTGGATGTTTAACCTTATGTTATCTTTTCCTTTTTTTTTTTTTTTTTGGAGACAGAGTTTTGCTCTTTTGCCCTGGCTAGAATGCCCTGGCGTCAGCCTAGCTCACAGCAACCTCAAACTCCTGGGTTTAAGCAATCCTTCTGCCTCAGCCTGCCGAGTCGCTGGGACTACAGGCATGTGCCACCATGCCTGGCTAATTTTTTCTATATATTTTTAGTTGTCCAGATAATTTCCATTTTTTAGTAGAGACAGGATCTCGCTCTTGCTGAGGCTGGTCTTGAACTCCTGACCTCGAGCGATCCTCCTGCCTTGGCCTCCCAGAGTGCTAGGATTATAGGTGTGAGCCACCGCGCCCGACCTGTTATCTTTTCCTTTTCCAGCGCTTTAAGGTCTTGGTGTCTTCTGTCTTGAAACCTAAAAAGGCCAGCACCCATTTTTCTTACCCCCCAGTTTCTTGGCCTTAGATCCCACATAGAAAAAAAATCTCAAGCAGTTAGGTCTACAACTGCTACTCTTGGCCTGATCTAGTGTCCTAGCCTTTGTGGAGGGAGGACAAACATGCAGCTAGGTGATCCCTGCTATTAAACAGCTGACAGTCTTGGGAGAGGCAATCCACTATTGGCCCAAGCATCCCAGCACATTCTTGCTGGGTAAGCCAAGAATGCAAGGCCCTGACTGCTTTTTATGCAGACCATCCCTTAGAGATGTGTTTGTAGGAACAAAGAGCAGGCTTACTTAGTGCTTGCTATAAAACAGCAGGTTCCCCAAGCTCAGTGTTCCTTTCCTGTAACAAAACCCCCATCCATCTGGGCCTTTTGCATCACACCTGTAGGACTTGGGAGCAAGGGTGAACTGTCAGGCTCATGCTGCTTGCTGTGCTATAACAGAGTCCTTTGTCTTTAACCCAGATGTCTCACCTTCTGCCAGCATCCATGAAACAGGCTTACTAGCTTGCAAGGTTACAATCAAATCCTAGACCCTTACAAATGACCCTGAGATTGTATCACATTATATCATACCCGAATTATCTGTTCTTCTGATAGTAATCTGGCAATTGTATGGGTGTCTTCTAACATCTTGATTTCTACATGATCTTCATAATTGCTAAGGTATGAGGCAGACTACAAGGTCTGGAGTTGGCAATTATGGCCTACTTGTTTTACAAAAAGTTTTTTTTAAACATAGCCACACATATATTCATTTATGTACTATCTATGGCGACTTTTGTGCTATAACAGGAAAGGTAAGCAAGCAGTTGTGATAACCTAAAGTATTAGTTATCTATCCCTTTAAGAAGTTTGTTGGCCCCGTAAGAAGTCACTCCTTTTCTAGGGAATGGGTCTCATGTCTGGCTATCAAGACAAAGCACCACTGAAGGTGAGCTTAGTCTATCCGTGTGGATACCAGCCCAGATAAGCTTTCTTTCCCCCAAAACTGTAATGAATACAGATTTATTGGGAAGGATTTTCCACATGGTACTTCATTCAGGGATTATCAACCAGTAGGGACCATGTACATAAGAGCCATCTAGGTAGAGACTCAACAGAATCTGACAAAGAAACAGCCCATTTCCAGTATTAGGTGAGTGATCAAAACATTAAACTGCACCAGGAGAAAAAAACATCTTGTCAGAATTACTACTTGTGAACTAAAACAAAGGACACATTCTCACTAGAACAGAAATAAATTTTAATTCATTGAAAAGTGCAGCAGTGAACAGGGTCCTTTTGAAGGGCACTTTCTAAGTCAAATGACTGAGATGACAGAGAGCAAGGGCAGAATAACTTCTAGGAACAGATGAAGCAAACAGGAATTTACAAAATTCAGTAGGAACTATGTGTTGGTAAAACTAAAGAACCCAAATATACCCATCTAATTCCACTGGTGGGCCAGCTGAAATACCCTTTGCTTTCTCTTAAATAAGGATCCTGGGACAACTTAATCTTCTTTTATTAAAAAAGCACTAATCCTTAGTTTAGACACTAAAGTAAATTTAAGAACATTTCTTATAGAGTAAGGTATAACTTCCATGGCTATCATTACTATTTTGTATAAGAACCCTGGTGTCGTCAATTAACGTGTGTTTGCAACAGCACCATTTGTCAAATTCAAAGATGCTCAAAAGGTGTTCCCGACCTTGTAATTGTATGTGAGAGAGCTTCTGTAGTAGGAAATCTTCTAAGGCAAAAGTCTCTGTTTACTCCTAAGGCCTCTGCTCATTCCTAACGTTTATATGGTTCTCTGCTCTGAAGGGCACCGACGGACATGGAACTGACCTTCTTAAATGGGGAAATAATCAAAATCCAAATGAGTACAACTAAAAGAACAAGGCAAGCCTCTTGCAGTGGGTCCCTTAGACATAAACATTCTGAAAACATCAGTGCATTTTGTAGTCCGTTAGGCCATAAATTGAGGTCTCTTTATGAAAGTTTTTACCACAGATCCAGAGTGAAGCCAGTTTAAGAGAAAAAGTAAAATTAGAGGCCATTCAGAGGTTAGGTAGGAAATGCACTCAAAACAGAAGAGGTACAAGGAGGTCCTCACCGCACCTCGCCACCCGAACACACCAGCTGAACTGAATGTGAGAGCAGTGTGGCGCAGATGCGGTCGGCCGCTGACTCGCGTCACTTTCATCACTTCACCTGCTTTCGGGAACCAGCATCATAAAACCGAGCAATATGACATCACAGTCCAGGACCTGGTAAGAGTTGGTTTCTTTTTATTTGGGAATAACTATGGTCAGCTCTCATTAACGTGGAAGTTGATTACTAATGTTAAGACTCAAGGTGGAGAAGAAAGCTGATGCCCATATTCAACAATGTAGTTTGCTTTTAGTTACAAAATTTTGAGAGTTTCTCTAAAACGTTCACAGCAGAGGTGTTGATTTCACTTGCCTATTTCACTTCAAGATACCACCACAGTTGCTGGGGTCACGTGAGGTAAAGGAATAACCCCAATGGCTATCAACCCACATGGCTCTCTGGGATTCTGACAGAAAAGCTACTCATGGCCATGCCTTACAAAGTGTTTAAAGCTGGACAGAAGGCCTTAAATAAAGCTAAAATCACTTTGTGCCTGAGTTGAACAAGTTATAAACTACAGCTCTTCCTCCTTTCCTGCTGTCTCACCACCAATTAGCTTTCTTGTGAAGAAAACATTAGAAATGGAATTGGTTTTCGAGACAAAAAACATAAAAATGTAGATGTTCTAAATGGTGAGGAAACCTAAAAAGATTTGATTTTGACAGGGGAGTACTGAATGGGGCCCTAGTTAAACAAGACTCCAAAACCTCAGGAAGAACCGAACTGAAAGGGGAAGGAGGTGGCGGGAAGGAGAAGGAGATAAAGTAGCTGATAACTTTGCATCAACTACAAGAAATCTTTACACCTTAAAACAAGTAAACAGAATGACAGCAAAATGCAGAGAGAGTCAAAATGATTTCACGCGTGGAACTGAAACTCAGGCTCCCTGCTGGACAGGCACGAACTTCATGAATCCCAGGGACAGGCCTTCAACCTGTCAGCCCAAGAGCCCTACCTACAGAAGGCCCTCAGAAAACACAACCTTCACCAACCCGACCCTTGCCAGTTCTTCCCTGCTGATCTTCCTAAACCTCTTTGTCTTTCAGATCTCAGAGGGCAAAGTCTCAAGAGCCATTTCCTCAATTTCCTAGTGTTAACTGGCACTCCATGTGGTCATGGAGAGCAGATGGCTGTCACCTTCAAGAGCTGGCTGGAGTTAGTCTTACCACAGCTTATCGCTCTATGTCAGTGCAGCACCAGCCTAGGATTCCAAACAAATGAACAGCTTGGTTGACAGGTTCTAAATTTGCAACCTTACCATGGTGTGATGGATATTATAAATAAGGTATCTCTACTCATTTAAAAACAAGGGTACCTGTTCTTACTCAGAGGATTTAGCTCAGATGGTTATTCAAGCCATGTGATGTTAGTATTTCTGACAGTGAAGTGCTCAATCCGAAATGCTATGCAAGTATTTCTGATAGTGAAGTGCTCAATCTGAAATGCTATGTAGGTCCTTTGATTTTAGGTCAAGCTATACACCAAAAGGTTGTGTGTTTTGTGTTGTTGCTTTTTGTTTTGCCCTAAAGTATTGACATTTATCTGAATGGATTTACAAATTCAGACTCTGACCACGTGGGCAATAATCAAGAACTATGGCCCCAGGACAGAAAGGATATAGTGAGAACAAAAGACCTTGAGGAAGAGACCAGGGATAGCCACTCCTGACACGTGGGCAGAGTTCACAGTTTAACACATTGCACAAGGGTCAGCTGATTGGGTTGTTTTTTCGAACACAACTTAAAACAAAGCCAGTCCAGAAACTCTTCCAGGCGTGGTCCTGAAGACTAGCTACAGACCTACTACAATCACTTCATCAGAAAGAGACGTGCAGGGATCCAACTGTAGAGGCCGGGCACGGTCGCTACAGAAGATGTTTTGAAAACCTTCGAGTCCTGACACTGCCATGATTGCTGAACATGAGACGAGGGTCAAACCTGTATCTGGGGAGGAAAAAAAAAAGAACGTCATATTAACTCTCGCTAGCTGCATTCAGAATATTATTCAGTGGAAATGACGGCAGGAAGGATGTAAAAGGAACAATTAAATCACCAGAAGGGAATCTAGTGAGAAAGTCTACAGTACAAAACATGAGTACTTAACAGTTAAGAACATTTCCATCACAAGTTAGCAAGCACAAAATCACGTAGTGTTAAGTTGATAGGAGACACACGGTAGGTGTCAGGTTAATCTTGAAAGGCATCAGACAGTGGCAAGATTTAAGTTGGTTTTTGAGGGGATGGAGGTGATCGACTGTGGCACTATTGCAAGGCTTGCGTTCAAGCCACCCTTATTTTACTTAGTAACGGCCGCAAAGCGCAGGAGTAGTGATGTGGCAATTTGGATACGCCAAAGAAAAGCTGTAAAGTGCTTAAGTAAAAAAGTGAAAGTTCTCAATAAGGAAAGAAAAAAAATCATAGCTGAGGTTGCTAAGATCTGTGGTAAGAATGAATATTCTATCTGTGAAATTGTGAAGAAGCAAAAAGAAATTCATGCTAGTTTTGCTGTCACATCTCAAACTGCAAAAGTTATGGCCACAGTGTGTGAAAAGTGCTTAGTTAAGATGGAAAAGGCATTAAATTTGGGGGAAGACATGAGCAGAAACATGTTCCTATCGATGCCAATCAGGTTCGGTACTATCTGTGGGGTTTCAGGCATTCACTGAGGATCCTGAAATGTACCCCCTGAGGATAAGGAGCTACTACTGAATTTTAGAGCAGTGGTTGGCGGACTTTTTTAGTAAAGGGCCAGATAGTAAATATTTTAGGGTTTGTGGGCCATGCAGTCTCTGTCTCAACCATTCACCTTAGTTGCTGAAGCGCAAAAGCAGCCAAAGACAATACGTAAATGAATGTGTGCGGCTGTGTTCCAACAGGTGGTAGCTGGATTGGGCCTGCAGGATCTAGTCTGCTGACCCCATTTTGAAGGATTCCATAGGCCCAAAGGAAAGTATACTCAGGGCTAAGGAATTTAAAACAGAAAATCAGGTAGAGTTTAAATAGCTCAAGCTAACATCAGCAAAGCCAGCATCTAGAACCTTAGTTATAAGCTCCTAGAACATGGGCAATTTAGTTAAAAAAACAAAAGTTGTTTTGGAAATAGGAGACCATGATATATAAGTTCCTCATAGGGGGACCTTTGGGCAAATCACAACTCCATACTCAATTTCCTCATTTGAAATTTACCTGTTTGGGCTCTAAGAGCTGTAGGGAAATTTTATGATTGAGTCCTTCTAACAGAGCCAAACGTTCAGAAGAAACAAGGGGCTGCATCTGCCTCGCACTGGCCAACTGGCTGCCGGCATGGCAGGTCCATGTTCTAGCAGTGGAGTGGCCAGGGACTCTTTGGCCACACATCACAACCCAAGAGGTCCAAGTCCCTTGCCCCTCCAGTTAAGATTAGGTAAGTGTTGGCTTTTAATTCCTAGAGTCAGTCAGAGAGTATATGGTTAAAAGATACCAACTGCTATAGACACCCAATTTAATTTGATTTGAAAGAACACTCTAGGTACAGGAAAGTACAAAATCAGCACCTGTCAACTGGAAGTCTTGTGCTTTTATTTTAGAAACTGAACTTCCTATTTCTAGTAACTGGCACCAAGCTAGGATCTATTTCACTAATAACTTGGAGGGAAGACCAAAGCTGGGTGGTCAAAATGCTTGACCATTCTTATTGTACTAATGGGATTATCCAAACAAACAAAAAAAAAAGTTAATTAGTTTAAGTGATATAAAATAATGATAAATATTGTCTTTTTATATTGTTATCTAGTTTGAGTTTACTGGTATCCACGTCTCTTTGGCTTTATATAGACTATTAAAAAGAAAACATTACATTTCTTTAATAAATAGTCTATAATCTAGTTTCTCTACTCGTTCACATAAATTTGTCTCTAATTTGGACTGAAGATAAAATTTAACATGAAGATGGCTAAATAATTAAGTTATAACTTTCTATCAACGTAGGACATCATTCTTCCCTCTCTCCTACATCAGAAATAATCCTTTCCCGGTGAAAGTTTGATTTTTAACTTCAAGTCTTCAAGCGAAAAATAAATGCCATGCTCCCTGCCAGAGGCGTCCCTGCCAGAGGCGGCTCAAATGCATGGTGTCCTGATACCCAGGCTACTGCTGAGAAGTGGCTGTTTAAGAGGTACAGAGTGGGAGGAACAAATCTGACTTAGCAGGTGATAAACATCTTTTATACCTCCATACACTGCAGTGGGCTTATATTTTTCAACAACTGAGTTGACACCTTCTGTTTTCATTGTGTCTGTTTAATATATTAAATTTACTGGCAAACATTTAAGTTTCTGTGATTGGAGTTTCTAAGAAATGAAATGAAGGAAACTTACCCGGGGTCAAAAACCCCTGGCGTGCGACAGGTTGGCCCAGAACAGGATTGTAACATCATTAACCGATAGTTCATCTTTCCCAAAAGCTCTGGGTCTATACTTTTAGCAATGTTAGTGATTTGGTCTGGGTCTGCAGTCAGATTGTAGACTTCTACAAACACCTAGAGAAAGTGAAGGGATGGAGGAAAGAAAAGAACAAGGGTTATATTTGAAGAAATATTCCTAATGTGAATTATTTCTAAATGGGAAGGGAGCAGGTAGATAAAAAACCAAGGTCCCAGGGGCTTTCAGCCTAGTCTCAAGATCCTCAAAGAGACCAACTGTACGTTTGAGACAATGGAACATCTGTTCTGGGGGTTCAATTGCTTGGGTCTGTAGCCACATGCTGGAAAGGGACCTCCTGCATGCCCTGTGCCTTCAGGCAGAGTCGGAAGGGGGATGGGGAGGAAGCTTTTTACCTTCTGTAATTAGAGCAGAGAACAGAAGGCAGGATCTTCAAATGGTAAGGTCTCCAAATTAAGACTTAGTGATAAAGTTACTGAAGTGAGAGTTAATTAACGTTAGAAGGCTTATTTTTGCCTTAGAATTGTGAGATTTAAATGAGAATGGATATGAAAGTATTCTAACCTGTATTATACAAATGCTAAGTTTTCCTATTTTAAAAAGTGGTTTTAGATACTGATAAACATTATGGGGGAGGGGAAATAGGAATTGAGTTTGAGGGAGGCTCCCTTGCTTATTGTCCAAAGTGCTTATGAGCTGCAAATGGAATGGTGAGGGACTCAATTTCTGAGGGACACAGAAGAGCATCTGCTCCATATGGTCCGATGAGGGTTGCCAGATGGGGCAGGTGAGCACATGCTGAAAAACAGTAACCACAAGGGACTGGAGTCCGTGGGACCCCTCGGATAATACACGCTGATTATGTGTTGGCCAAAACCCACCTCCTTCCAAGGATGGAGTCCTGGACCTTTGACCCCACTCTAATCTGTTTGAGCAGCACTGGATTATGCTGTGGTGGGAACAGGAGTTTCTGAATAAGTCAGTTGCTGGTAAGCTTTCCAGGAAATGCTCCAATTCATTTCACCTCCAGAGAAGTTGAGGTGCTTCATTTTTATCCCAAACTACCAGGGAAGCTAACAGACCAGGCATTTATCATTCTGAAAATGTGAACTGTGCATTTAAAGTATGTGTTTGGGTTGGGCGCAGTGGCTCATGCCTGTAATCCCAGCACTTTGGGAGGCCGAGCTAGAAGGATCACCTGAGCCCAGGATTTGAGACCAGCCTGAATAACGTAGCGAGACTCCGTCTCTACAAAAAATACAAAACTTAGCCAAGTGTGGTGGTGCATGCCTGTAGTCCCAGCTACTTGGGAGGCTGAGGCAGAAATATCATGTGAGCCCAGGAGTTTGAGGCTTCAGTGAGTTATGATGACGACACCGTACACTAACCCAGGCAACAGAGTGAGACCCTGTTTCAAAAAAAAAAAAAAAAAAAGTATGTTTGGGGTGTGGTGGCTCAAGCCTGTAATCCCAGCACTTTGGGAGGCCAAGGTAGAAGGATCGCTTGAGGCCAGGAGTTCAAGACCAGCCTGGGCAACATAGCGAGACCCCTGTTTGTAATTAAAAAAATAAGAAAAATTAGCCAGGCATGGTGGCACATGCCTGTAGTCCTAGCTACTCAGGAGGCTGAGGCAGAAGAATCACTTTGCTTGAGTGATTCAAGCAGGAGTAGGGATGCAGTGAGCTATGATCACATCACTGCACTCCAGTCTGTGCAACACAGCAAGACTGTCTCAAAAAAGAACGAAAAAGGGCCGGGCACAGTGGCTCACGCCTGTAATCCTAGCACTCTGGGAGGCCGAGGTGGGTGGATCGTTTGAGCTCAGGAGTTCGAGACCAGCCTGAGCAAGAGCGAGACCCCATCTCTACTAAAAAAAAATAGAAAGAAATTATATGGACAGCTAAAAAAATATATATATATAGAAAAAATTAGCCAGGCATGGTGGTGCATGCCTGTAGTCCCAGCTACTCGGGAGGCTGAGACAGGAGGATTGGTTGAGCCTAGGAGTTTGAGGTTGCTGTGAGCTAGGCTGACGCCATGGCACTCACTCTAGCCTGGGCAACAGAGTGAGACTCTGTCTCAAAAAAAAAAAAAAAAAAAAAAGAACGAAAAAGAAAGTGTGTGTCTGCGTGGTGGTAGAAATGGAGAAAACCTCATTCAGAAAAATCACAGAGAAGCGAGACATGCATGGCCTTATGATTGTTTTCTTAACTGAAGGAAACCTAAGTTGAAGTACAGAATAGAAACACACATCTCCCTTAGGAGATGCTCCTTGGATTGCTCTTATGCCACCAAGTCCAACCAACAAAGCAAGGCAACAAAGGGGCCGGGGAGGTCCAGGCAGAAGCCCCTCTTACCTCCTGGTCATCAAACTCACAATACTGTAAATTCCACGACGCCGAAATCGTCCTCACACAAGCATAGGTGTTGTTATAAGCATCTTCACATACACAGTCTGGGAAACATTGCTGTAGGATATTTAAAAAGTTAAATGAAGATAGTTTTTCCATAGTAACAAATATCTAGTTGCCTGAAAGGGCAATCAATTTGGCTCATGCCAGGCATACAATTTAATAGAAATTAAAAAACCTTCCACAGAGAAGCCAGTAAATCAAAATAGATGTTGAGGCTTTGTTCCTTACTGATGGCTAACTTGATTAAGGTATATGGCTTGTTCCATGTGTAGATTGCGGCCATCCTTGTCTGCTAATCTCCTGCCAAGAATTATTGTAATGACCACTGGTAAAACGTATCGCTTGGCAAGAAGAAGAAATCAATACTCAAATGAGTCATTTCTAAGGACCATTAAGAACTGTCACTGTAAAAGGTCGGAGAAAGGGCTAAAATTAGCTTTCTGGGATCACTTGCAGGTAAATTATTTATGGGTGTTCTTACTACCAGAGCTGACCTAACTTTAACTTATTTCTTCGAGTCTTCCCTAGGATCTGTTATGCTACTTTTGGCTGGTTCTTTACTATATCATAACACTTTGGTGTTAGGCTTCCATTTGGAGTTGACTCTCCCATTTCTCACTCTCCAAAGTGAGGCCAGTGTGGCTGTTACCACCCTTGTGGCCTGCCTGGCTGCCACTAATGTGAGGCACTCAAGATGGCAGAGTTACAGGTCGGAACCCCATCTACTGGATGCCCTGGTAATATCCCTGATGAAAAAAATGGGAGGGGTGGGAAAACGGGGAAAGAGAATTGATAAGGTAAGAATATGGACAGATACATGTACTTGTTACATAAATTGGAATAATTCAAAGTACACATTCTGATGATAGGTCAGCAGCATCATTTGCAGGATTACTGGATTTACCTTTGTCCATCTACTAACCTCCCACAGTAAAGTGACAAATGAGTAGGACTCAAATCAAGGGTTTCGATACTTGACACATCTAAACCAGCACCTGGCTGCGCCGTCAGTGAGAAAGCTGTCTAAGCCAATTCGAGCTATACTCACAGATACTCCAGGACTCAGGGAAGGACACGTTGGGTCGGTGACGTTACGGCCTTCTCCTTGATATTCCACCAGGACATCTGATCGCCAGGTCAGGTTACTGGCACCTTTCTAGAAAGAAGAGCATGGGTGGTTTCTGTGAGGCATATAGACTGTGATAAAGATCACAAAGTTATTTACTCTACTGCTAACGAGGACTTGAAGGTTAGGACTAACTGCACAATTCACTCAGTAACTAAAGGGAATGACTAAAATGGGTGCATGTAAAAGATACTGACTATCATGTTTGGTATTTAGAGAGTCTTTACAAGTGATGGTCAAATGCATTCCCCAGGCTGTTTCTGTGAAGCAGGTCAGGAATGGAAACTGACAAAGTAGCTAAGCCATGATCAAAGTCACAATGCAAGTTACTGAAACTCCCGATTAGAATGAATAATACTGTTTCTATGTCCTACGTAAGAATTGTCCGAAGCCTATATTGAGGAACTTATAACCTAGCACACACAAGGACAAGAAAGAAACAAATATTAAACAGGGCTGGTGTGCTAAGGATTATAACAGGTTCAAACACCTTGATGGTCAGAATGAAGGTACAATACAGGCATTAACTCATTTACTCTTCACTGCACATCAGTGGTGTGGAAGGAAAGCAACAGCCACATTTGAAATGGGAAAGCTTAAGACAGGCACACGAATGGTGAGAGGAGGAAGGATCTAGGAGAAAGAGCAAGTTTGGGATCAAAAGGACATGGGGCCAGGTGTGGTGGCTCACCACATGGAAGCTGGAGCCAGGGGGAAGCTTATCTGTCAGACTGGAGTGAATTTCAAACCCCCCCACCTGAGTGTCACAATGTCCAGAGGAGAAAAGAGTATCCGGGAGTCTAGATCAATGGTTCCTGAGCTTTGCTGCGTATTAAAATCACCAGGGGAATTTGAAATATCACAAGGGCCAGGTTCTACTTCTTGCCAATTAAAGCAGACTCTCTGGGGGTGGGACCCAGGCATTAGTATTTTAGTCTCCCAAGTGATTTAACGTGTGACCAAGTTTGAGCTCGCGGTCTGGAGGGGTCATTAAACTTTTTCTATAAAAGGCCAGAGAGTAAACACTAAGGCTCTGTGGCTATACAGTCTCTCTCACACCTACTCAGCTCTGTTGCTGTTGCAGGAAAGCAGCCATCTGTAACACGTAAGTGGGTGAGTATGCTGTGCTCTGATACGACTTTATTTACCAAAACGGGGTGGGCTGGATTTGGCCCACAGGTTGTAGTTTGCCAACTGCTGGTCCAGCAGAACTTTCTGTCTAAAGTGTTCTCTATCTGCACTGTTCCATGTGATGGCTACTGAGCTGGCCATATGGGTGGCTAGTACAAATGAGGAACTGAATTTCCTTTTACTTTCATTAATTTAAATATCCACACATGGCTATTTAACTGCTCTAATACATTAATATTTCATTGGAATAACCTCCAAAAACCAAACATGAACAAGGAAAAGAGCTAAGTCTTAAGTGGTACTTCCAGAACTGTGTAGAAAAATTATACAAAGCATAATGAGTGAATCAAGTTTTTTTCTAATTAGAAATAAATTTAACAAGGCACATAATGTAAAACTTGTACGAAGAAAATTAAAAGATGTAAATTTTCCTCAACCAATCTATAGATTAAATGCAGTTCCAACCAAAAGCCAACATTTTTTAGCTAATCTGAAAACCGGATTCCAAAGTTTATATGGGAGAGAGTAGCTAGGATTCCCATAAAAACAATAAGGAGAGAGGTGTGCCCATACAGATAAAGATTTAATTATACAGCTTTATAAGGCAAAATGGTACTGGTATAGGGATAGACAGAACCATAGAAAAGTCAACTGAGTATCTAGAGAGGAAAACAATGAAACTGAATCCCTGACTCATACTATGCAAGAAAGTCAATTTTAGATACATTAAGGACTTGAATGTAAGAGGCAAAACTATAAAACAAGTTACATGTATTTTCTTGTATGAATCACATACTACCTAATAATAAATTACGACAGACAAATCATTAAGGGTCACCTATAATTTTATGACCCAGAGACAGTCACCATGAATGGCTAAAACACTTTAGTATTGATCCTTCCAAACTTCTCTATGCTTAGACATATTCACATACATTCTTTTTTTTTTTTTTTGTTGAGACAGAGTCTCACTTTGTTGCCCAGGCTAGAGTGAGTGCCGTGGCGTCAGCTTAGCTCACAACAACCTCAGACTCCTCGGCTTAAGCGATCCTACTGCCTCAGCCTCCCGAGTAGCTGGGACTACAGGCATGCGCCACTATGCCCGGCTAATTTTTTCTATATAGATTTTTAGTTGTCCATATAATGTCTTTCTATTTTTTTTAGTAGAGACGGGGTCTCGCTCAGGCTGGTCTCGAACTCCTGACCTTGAGCAATCCACCCGCCTCGGCCTCCCAGAGTGCTAGGATTACAGGCGTGAGCCACCGCGCCCGGCCCACATACATTCTTAATGGGGAAGAGATGCTGTTGTGAAATGTCCCTTTCTCCCTCTGCTGTGTTGGTAGGCATCTTCCCAAGTCACTGCACACAGATCTATATCACCTACTATTGGTTTAATACTCTGCTGTTTAATTGTGCCACAATTTAATCGATTCTCTACGGGATATTTAGGTTTTCATTTTTCCTCTACTAATACATGTACATTTTCAGATGAACCTGCTAGATGCGTGTACTCTGAAGTGATATGTCTTGTTAAACTGGCCTCCTGATTACACTTCTACAAAAAGTATATGGGTAATTTCCAATTTCTCAGACTTTTGCAGATTCTAGGAATCATCTTTTAAATCTTTGCCAGTTCACAGATGATAAAAGCCTCCTTCAGTTAAGTTACTTCTTTGATTAGCACTGAAGTAATCTTTTTGCATTTACTTTGGCCATTTTTAATTCTTCTGTGAGTTGATTAGTTAGTTTTTTTTTGCCCATTTTTCTACTGGGATCAATCTTTGCTAAGAACTCATATTAGGACTAATTTCCCTTTTTCACACATGTTGCAAATGTTTTCCCAATTTGTCACCTGTTTTTACTTATGAGGGGTGTTGGGGGGTGTGGAGAAAGGAGAGGAAAGAGAACTAAATTTCATATGTGGTCCAATCTTTTTTAGAAAATTCCTTCCCGCCACAAGTTCAGAGAAAAATTCTATTCTCTGCCCCAAATTTTAAAATAGTATTATTTAAGATTTAAATTTTTAAGTCTCTACATAACCTGGAATTTATTTCAGTCTTGGCTCAGGCCTGATTGAGGGCTTTATACTCACCAAAATAGGCAATAAGGACATTCCATCCATCTGTGTCTTATTCAGGCTGTAGCCAGCGATGTCCAAAATAGTAGGACCCAAGTCAATGTTGGCAACGAGCAACTACGAAAATGAGGAAAAAACAATCTAGAACACACTGGTTTCATTTTCCCTTTCTATTTCTACTAAGTTCTCTTCCCCACCCCACCTATGAGACAAACAGCTCTTAGTATTACCCTTTGTTCAGCCCATACTTACTTTGGTCTTACTGATTCATACATTCAAACGTAACTATAATAACTTAAAAAAATAAAGGTGTATAAGGCTTGTAATACAGCTTCCTGGGGAGTTATATATTTATTCTACCCATACTATTATTGGTCACACCATTTTTAAAAACCTCCTTTTGGATGGTTTTGAGTTTGTAATTAATCATCAGAATATTGGCCTAATTATTTTATGGAATGTGTCTTCTAACTTGATTATTCAGACAAGTTCACTAATTTTGACTTCAAATGTACTCCTGACATTTTTGAAAGTCTCAAAGATTGAATGTTTCCCACCAATGAAGATTATTAGCCATTTTTATAGTTTCTCAAAGTGACAACACTGGTTAAAAAAAAAAGGTTTGCAATAGGCTGTGAAGGCTGCAGAAAACTTATTCAAACAATGTATCAATAAAGTTTCCTTAGGCTGGGTGCAGTGGTTCACGCCTGTAATCCTAGCCCCCTGGGAGGTGGAGGCAGGAGGATCACATGAGGCCAGAAGTTCGAGACCAGCCTGAGCAAGAGCGAGACCCCGTCTCTACCAAAAAATAGAAAGAAATTAACCAGACAACTAAAAATATATAGAAAAAATTAGCCGGGCATGGTGGTGCATGCCTGTAGTCCCAGCTCCTTGGGAGGCTGAGGCAGTAGGATTGCTTGAGCTCAAGAGTTTGAGGTTACTGTGAGCGAGGCTGACACCACGGCACTCTAACCCGGGCAACAGAGTAAGACTCTGTCTCAAAAAAAAAAAAAAAAAAAAAATTTCTAAAAATTAAAGACACTGTCCTGCACTTATACCTTGACTTATTTCCTTGGTTTATTAGACCATTTTCCTTCTGAATGCAATGCCTCTACAGGACCTAAATCAGCATAGTCCAATAGAAATACAAAGGGGGCCACATATGTAACTTAAAATTGCCTAATAACCACATTAAAGTAAAAAGAAACAGGTGAGAATCATTGTATATATTTAATCCAATATGTAAACATATCTGAATAATACTTCAGCATGTAATATTTCAACAGTAAACAATATAAAAAATGAATGACATTTTACTTTTTTTTGAACCATGTCTTTGGAATCTGGTATTTTATAATTATTACAGACCTTAGTTTGGAACATCCACATTTCAAGTGCTCAGCAGCCACAAGTGGCTGGTGGCTGTGGCAGTGGATAGTGCAGGCCTAAACAGAACCTAAGCACAGGCCTAGAAGTCACCTGGTCACAGGCTAGAAAAGCCTTAGAGTTATAAAAACAATTCATCAGGGAAACAAAGGGGAAGTGAGGAAAAACTGGGAGCAAAGTTTACTGAACAGCTACTCTGTGCCAGGTATTTAATGTTACTTTCACTTACTCCTCACCACAATACTAGGATGCAGTATTTCCCCCATTTTATAGTCTTCAAAATTGTTGGGAAAACTTAGATCATCTTAGGAAAGGCCTAACAGGGATATTTAAAAAAAAAAAAAAAAAAAGAGAGAGAGAGACATATATCAACTAACTCTGATATTTTTAATTTAAAAATAAAACCAAAAGTACAGATATGAAAGACAAGAAAACAACTTCAGAGCATTGGGCATCAGGGACCAGGTTTCCTGACCAGCATAGCTCTTAGAGGGCAGAGTGATATATATCCTGGCTCTGAATCAATTAGCTTTAACTCTGCAGCTGTCAGAAATTACCATTCGGTGGCGACAATGCAGGGTTAAGGCAAGCCATATGTTACTGAGGAAAAAACAAACCACAAAAACTGTGTCTCCAGGGATTATGCAAGACCCACTGTTACAGATAGCTTTCCTAGTTCCAAGTCCCCCAGGCAAACTGAGCAGCTTGGAATACAGTCAGTCATCAAGGGTGAGTGTGAAAATGGAAGAGATCATGGCAGAAAAGGAGAGAAAAACGGAGACACGATCTCCAGAATTAGATCAAGACAAGGCATCTACAGACTCTGAAGGGTGACTAACAGATCTTCATTGATGTCCCCAGCATGAATTAATTGAAGCCAATTCCACACGTACCATTAACATGTCCAAGGCAATTTTATAAGAACAATGGGGCTGGGCATGGTGGCATGCAACTATAGTCCCAGCAACTTGGGAGGCACAAGTGGGAGGATTGCTTGAGCCCAGGGCAACATAATGAGATCCTGTCTCAAAAGAAAAAAAAAAAAAAAAAAGAAAAGAAAAGAAAAAAAAAATATATGGGGAAACACTACAATAATAAAATTCACAGAGATATAAAATGGTGACTGCCATCTCACTAAAAATCGCCTCAAGCCATGAGCTGTACACTGGGAAGCTCTAATGGCATTTTGCTCTATGGAGAGAAAGGTCTGTAAGTTCCAGTATAACTCAAGAGTCACTAAGATTTGCCACAAGTACTATAAACACCCATCACCCCAGGACTCTTTCTTCCCGGATATCTATAATTATCACATCTTCCCTAAAAAAGATGGATAAATTCTATCCTCTTCTAGAGTTTTATTTGACTATGAAGCAGAGAGTCTCAAAATAAGTATACTATATCAGGAGATGGGAGACTTTTAGTGGATACCGAATATAAATGAAGAATTAAAGAGAGAATTATACCTACACCTCTGGTTTTTACACAACCAAGAATTAGAATGGATTCTACGGACCCATCACTGTAATAAATTCTGGAAACATTCAAGTTTTAGGATATTGCTTTTACTACTAAGCATAAACTTAAAAATTCATTTATGGATTAGAATAGAAAAAGCTTTGAGAAAACCAAAAGTAAGTTATTTCATAAATCATACTCTCTCTTCCTTCTCGATGACTTTAATGGAAGAAACTAAAAAATAAAAAAAATAAATAAATCATACTCTCTCCGTTTGAAATTGCTCTTAGGATTTAAGTATGTAAATATTCTGATCAAATAAAAACCCTGGGGCATGAAATCAAGGCATAGCATGCATCGAACCTGCTTGTTTTTAGCTCTAGAAGAATGAAAGTGCTACATAATTACTGAAAAGAACAAGGTGGCAACGGGCTCTCAGAAGAACATATCAGGTTTCCAAACAGACACTCAAGTCCTGATGTTAAAGAATTCACGTAGGCTACTAAAGAAAAGGCTCTAAACATACCAGAAAGCACCCCAAATCCATTTAGCAAAAAAGCGCTGCAATTGCATGAGAAAGCAGAGAACCCCCCAAATCTGGGGCTGCTTCAGCTGGATTTGTCTCTCAGCCCCAACAGCCTCCTACTTTCACGAGCAGGAAAAAGAGGCATATTTTGTCGAAAGCCAACAGGCAACGTTCCTGACTCCCAGTTCACTTCTATTGCTCCTGGACCATGAGGTGTCATTCTAGTTTTCCTACTGGCCTTTTCCTTACTAGAACCCATTTTGCAGAACTTCTACCACCAAATCGAAAACTGGATTAATTTCTAGCCAGAGGAGGAAACATCGACTGTCAATCTTTGGCATCCACACATGCGACCTGCCTCTGCTCTCCCAGACAGCCGACACACAGCTAAGTCCACCAGTCAGTCAAACGTGCGCTGCTCTGGCTGTCAGGCTGTTGACAGCTCAGCTCATTATGCCCTACTCACCACCCCGTGCCACTCACACAGCACGCCTGGCACTGAGACAACTGCGCTGCCAACACGTGATCAATCACCCACTGTCTCTGACGTTCTTGTGCTAGAGGAAAGCTGGGGCACTTCATACTTCTCAAACTACATCTGCCAGCACAGCAGTATTAAAAACCATGGATTTTGAAAAGAGACACAATTAGTTTTCAGTCCTTATTCTGCCACATACTGTGTGACCTTGGCAAAATCCATTCAACCGACATGGATGCCCCCCAGGGTATGTTAGGGGCCAGGTATCTCAGCTTAGATAGTTCCTTTTTTCTAGGACATCCTAGAGTAGAAAAGATACAACTGGACAGGGTGTGGTGAGTGTGAGGTCAGCTGGGAACATTTATAGGAGGGGCATCTACCCCAGGTGGGTGCAGAAGTCCAAAGTGACTTCTCAGAGGGGAAACCTCTCTTTTCAATTTGAGCTTAAATTATGTATTTGCTCATTTTCTTTGGTCTCACAGAGCTGGGAGTGAAATTGTGATATCTGGAAGGAGAGAAGACACAATTGGCAGTGCCTATTAATTCATATCTCCTGAGTGTTAGAAGACAGTGTTTTTGGATCAAGGTGCCCATGATCTCTAGGAACAAAGTGCCTCATTGCTAGGTCCTGAGTTGGAAAAAGACATCAAAACCAAACGGAAACAATAACAGAAGAATGTAGTATATTATGACAGTTCTAGGAGGAGAACCAGGAAACTAAGAAAGCATTAGTAAGAGAGAATCCTGCACAGAGAGAGGCTAAATCAGAGGACATGTTTTCGATAGCCCTGCCCTTAAAGTGAGGTCAGACCAGCAGCTGACCATCACTGGGAAGCTGGTCAGAAATGGAGGATCAGAATCTGCATTTTAACAAGATCCCTAGGGGACCCACCAACACAGCAAAGCCTGAGGAGCTCCGCTCTACAGGACAGTGGGTCCCAAACCAGGCAGCCTCTCAGGATCACCTGTAAACTTCAAGAAAGAAAAAGGGCAAATGCTGGGTCCCTGTTCCAGACAAAGTGAGTCAATCGGAATCTTTCCGGATGCTGCTCAAGCACATACCATTTTTCTTCTTCACAATTTCAGAGGGCGATTTTGATGAGCAATCTCTGTTGGGTCACTGCTCCAGGACAAAGTAAAATCTAGTCTTGAAAGACAAAGAAAAGCTATGCATGGTGATGTGACATGTATGTACGGGCCGGGGTGGGGAATAAAGTTAATGGGGTGGTAGGGAGTGAAAAAGGAAAAAAAAGGAATCACTGTTTCTAAGGCTCATAAACACACTGAAAAGATCATACACTGATCAGCCTTCATCCTCACGGGAAGAGAAACTTAACCAGTCTCCTCCCAGGAGGAATAGCCTTATTTTCTCAGGCAAGTGCCCACCTGTACACAGCACCAGCTTGTCAGGCACCTACCTTGCTTGTCTGATTTGGTTTAATCCCAGGCCCTCGAACCAACAGTGGAACTTTGATATCAAACTCATATAGCTGTCGCTTGTCTATTGGCAAAGAAAACTGTCCTGGAAACAAAACACAGACAGTAAAGATGGAGCCAAGAATTGGTCATATTCATTTCATTCATTTTAACAACAGCAAAAACTCAAACAACTTTGTTCTACTATTTCTGGTGTTTTAACAGAAAGCTTAAGTTTGCCTGGGTCTCTTATTATTACAAGGTAGGAAAACCAATGAGATCATCTCTAAATAAATGAATGGAGGGACTCTCTGGTCTATGATAGGACAAACTGAGCAAAAATGATGACTGGAAAGTACCAACACATACGTACATATAGATTTATGCACGATACTCAATCTGATCACAACTGAATGAGCTTACTCCAAAAACTGCCAAATAAAGGAACAAAAACATTTATCCTGCCTCTCCTGAATGAACTGCATTTTAAGATAATCGAATAATTGATGAGGGGAAATTCTTCTCTGAGGAATTCCAGCTAATAGACACAAAAGGACGGACAGGATTATGAAGTCAACATTTTGCAATTTCTAAGGGAATAATGGATTTAAGCAACAATCATCAATGGGATGACAGAAAGGCTCATAGGAAAGGCGTAGGCTGAAACCATCTCAGCCATCAATCAACACTAGCATCCTAAAAGTCACCATGGGCCTCATGACACGACGCAATAGGAAGCACACAGCAGCAGCACTGAGGAAGCATTCTTGCCTGAAAATGCAAATTTCTATCAAGTCCCTAATCTAACTACCAATCTATAGGAAATGAGAAATGAACAAGTTAAGGCAGCACAGGACAGCAATTAGCCAAATTCAGAATGAGACCTTCTAAAGGACAGAAGACTCACTTTTCCCAGTGAATCAGTGGCAGATGATAGACCTAAGAGACATAAAAACTAAAGGTAGTATGTGTACTTTATCTGGATCTTGATACATTATAAGCAAGTCAGATGCACAATCAGGGGCTGATGTATGAAATTACATGTCTGGGAGTTGCTTCAAAACTTTCTAGCAAAAAAGGAAAAACACAGGGAGGGTAGGACAAATTCAAAAGACTGGCCACGTGCTGCTGAAAAATCTAAGCTGGAAAATGGGGGTTATTTTACTAGCCTCTAATTTGAGTGTTTAAAAACATATACAGCAATACATTAAATGCCTGATCAATATGCTCCTATACAAGCAAGCCTCAGGTTAATTCCATTCAAAAGGAAATTTATAGATAGAGAAAGAAGAAAGCATTTGTTAAACTACAGAAGGTCCAAGTAGAAAGGAAGAAAGTCAAGGACATGTAGCTATCTCATATTGCAGCTTTGAAAAAACACCCCCAAAAGTAATTCTGCAATTTAGCAAGAGTTTTTCCTCCAAGGCAATCTTCTCTTGGTCTTGCTGTCTAGAATGTCTTCCATGAAGTTGCCTCCAACCCATCAAGTTCCTGCTCCGCTCCAGTTCTTAGCACACCACGTAATTTAGCACATGAAACAGCAAATAATGAAACCTGGTTTCTCCCTGTGGGACGGATGTGGCTCTCTAACCAGAGGGTGCTGAGGGCAAGACTCTCCCTCTGGCATGTCCACGGCTGTAAAGGACTAGAACTCCCTGCCAGGGCTACTGATTGGGTGAAAGAGCAAAGACATGCTCTCAAAGGCCATAGGAGTACTAACCCTGCCTCTTACCTGTGTGATAGCCATTGTCTGAGGTATAAAAGATGTAAGTGTTGCTGAGCTCCCCAGTGAACTCCAATCTCTTGATCAGTTTCTCCACAAGGTCATCAACTGAGAGTAGAGTTTGCCACCTGGATGTGAACAGAGGGTGGAAACGGGACTTCAGGGGCAATGGCTGAGGTATTGCTATCTCACCAAAAAGGCAAAAACAAAGATCCTCTATTCCCCCAAAACTCAAAATCAATTTCCCCCAAAACTCAAATCCTAAATCTGTTGCCCAGACCCCCAAGAGAAAAAACACATCAGAAAATTCCAGAGGGTAATTAATTCATTCCAAAGTTAACTGTTTCCAAAGAAATAAACTAGGCTTTTTATAACCAGTTACCTTTATTTTTCACTGCCACTGGCAATCAGAGTAGAGGCGATCAGAAGAGAAAGTTGTCAATTCAGTACAGAATACTACAGATCAATTCAGATAGGCCTGTGCTACAAAGAGTTTAATAGTCTAAATGAGGGGTTGGCAAACTATAACCCATGGGCCAAAGCTTGCCTGCTGTCTGTTTTTATAAAGTTTTATTGGAATACGGCCACACTCATTCACTTACATATTGTCTAGGGTTCCTTTTGTGCCACAACGGCAGAGTTGAGTAGTTGTGACAAAGAATATATGGCCTGCAAGCCTACAGTGTTTATTATTTGGCCTTTAAAGGAAAAGTTTACTGATCCCTGGTCTAAACTACACACTTCCTACAAGAAAGTAATGGATTTTTAAAAATTTACTTAAAAGAGTTCTTGAAAATTCTAAACAGCAAAGGCAAATATTTTGCTCTAGTCTAAGCCTTTGGGTATTTTGTCAAATATTTGGGCTTATCTTTTACCAAGTGACCTTTTCTTTAAACACAGGAAAAAAAAATTTCTACCAAATGGTTCAAGTCTGGAAAACTTTTTTTTTTTTTTTAATCAGAATATTATAGGGGTACAAACACTTTGGTCACATAAATTGCCTTTGCACCACCTGAATCAAAGCTACAAGTGTGCCCATTGCAATACTCTTTAACAAGTCTTAAAAATAGATGGTTTAGTTAGTCCTGCCACCTTATACACCTGAGTGTAAAAGAATCCCTGCTTCTGTTTTTGTTTCAAAGATAACAACGTGGTGCAGCACCCCCCGACCCCCCCCCCCCCGCCCGTGCATGAGCTGACTTGGAGGGTCCTCAAAACCACTCAGATTGAGAAAACAGCAGCAGTTCTTACCTTTTCCTAAATGCATTATCTAAAAACTGTATTGAAGAATTAGTCATTGGAGTCTTGGCTTGCCTAATTAACCAGTGCTTGTTCTAAAATTTAGAAGAAAAAAAATATTAACACCAAGTAACCACAGTCCAATAAACTACTGGATTACTAGAGTAGAAAATAAATAGGATCATTTCATTCACACTTTAGCAAAAAGGAACTAACTGGAACGTATTTAAGCAATATCAGATCTTTTCTCCCTTCCTCTGCATTCCTAAAAAAGAAACTTCTGCAGATTAGCTCTATCATTCATTCTTCAGCTTCCCACCACCTTCCAAACCACAAAAAGCCTTGACTCCTTTGTCAGCAGCATTAAAGGATTTTAGAGGATGTCACTGGGAAACTACTGGCTAAAATGAGATTTAATTTACAACTTTGATCTTATGCTACAAATAGATAATATAAATATTAACTTTATCTTCTAAGTTTTGTCTAGTAAGTCATCATTCCATCACCCTCTATTTTCCTCCCCAAGATATTTATCAACTTAGATCCTTGGGAAAAATCCCATCACAGCAATTTCCTAAAACTTCAAGTCCAAATCTAGAGGGTACTTCCATTTAAATAAAAAAGTCATAATTTTAAAAAACAAAAACATTCCCATACACCATTCATTCTCTCCTCTCTATTTATAAAACCCTAAGCCACCATCTTCCAAACGAGGCTTCTCAAAGTGCTCTTTAGTAGATAAGTTTGAGAAATGCTATGATGGCATATCTTCCTGCTGGAAATTCACATCAGACCATGAATAACCGAAAGTTCTGTAGCAGAGTGACTTATTTAACCCAAAGTTTCCAGACTTAACTTGATCATCGGAATGACTGTTACAAACTTCTTTTGGAGTACAGCTTGAGAATAGCCCTCTAATTTAAAACCCAGTTCACTCAGCTTGAAAATCATATTTAACAAGCACATACCTACAATGTGCCAGGGAGTATGCTAAATGTTCCTATGCACTTGTCATACAGTAGTCGAATGAGGGATCAGAATTTCCCACTTTAGAGGGAAAAAATGAAATTAAACATCTTATTCATTTTCAGGTCACTGAGCTAGAAAGTATTAGCGCTGAGTCTGACTTTAATACTCATTCTTTCTACAACCTTAACAAGCAATTACAATTTTGGGGTAACAGGTTTGAGGCAGTGGAAGCCTTTTGCCTTTGAACCAGGACTGCCTATACTCTGTGCCAAAGGAAATATAAGTAACTGGCATATGAGGCAAATACTTAGGTTATTATGGCTTTTAATTATGTCCCTCGTTCTGGTTCACTTTTCCATTCAACTTCTCTTCCCAACCACACTGCACAGGGCCACCCCCTGCTGCCCATGCCTTGGGCCAGTGAGGGCCATCTAGAAGCTGCTGCAGGCCAGCTCAGTCCCCAGGGATGTGTCTCAGCCTCTGCCAGGAGGGAGGAGGGCCAACACAGAGGTTATGAGGACAGCCTGAGTAATACTCTGGGAAAGATGGCATTTCTTCACCATTCCCTGTGGACTCTCCAGCTGCTTACTGGATGTATAACCTTACCTGTACTTGAGAAGCAAAAGTTTATACTGTCTGTTGTAGTAGGGACAGGTGTAATTACCTTCAAAAGATCGTGAAGAAAAACCCACTACAAAGCTCAAAGGCTTCCTGACAACTATATTGCAGTTAATTACATTGTGTATGGTTGAATTCAAGGATTAGGGGACACTACCGTTCCATGGATGTTGAAGTTCTTGTTTCTTGGCGCAAAGACGTTCTGGAAAGTCTTCTGGTACTGAGGCGCGGCTGTCCAGGGCGAATGAGGCGCTGGAGTGGCGATCATCATGAAGAAGGGCTCAGAGTTGGACTTGTAGTCCAGGAAGTCCAAGGAGACATTAGCCTGACACATACAAAGATTTGTCATCTCCTACCCTACCCAATAGTTGAGTGCTTAATAGATGAATGTCCTCTGGTGAGCAGAGAGTACAGGGTCACATCAGCTTTTAATCTTAGCACGTGATCTTATGTCACAGTCATTTGCAGGCACA
The DNA here is from genome assembly GCF_041146395.1 of Eulemur rufifrons. Classification (NCBI taxonomy): domain Eukaryota; kingdom Metazoa; phylum Chordata; class Mammalia; order Primates; family Lemuridae; genus Eulemur; species Eulemur rufifrons. Next base: position 50,089,622 of record NC_090998.1, read on the forward strand.
TTGTTGAAACATATATATTTGGTTTTTAGGTAATACTCAAAATAAAAAATTGAAAAGTATACCATCATAAGAGAGCAACTGATGATTTTACATGATCTAGAAATTATGTCTCCCTCAAGGAAAGCAATAGTAATTTGGCCATTTTAGTATCAATTTCCACTAACGGAGCTTAGAGTATATACACTTGATGACCTCAAGAATATAAATAGAAAGTCAACCTAATTCCAAAAAGCGGGCAAGGTGGATTAAGTTACCTTACCCTTATGAAAATATATAGAAAGTAGATGTCATATATTATTGCAGCTGAAGTAGCTAAGCTAAATGAATGTTACATACAAATACATCCCACTAGGGCTTTCATTTTTTATATGGACTTAACATTTTTCATTTGCTTATCAGAAGATACTTCTTTATTTTATTTTTAAGAGTACCGTGGTACTATCATAGCTCACTGTAACCTTGAACTCCTGGCCTCAAGCAATTCTCCTGCCTTGGCCTCCCAAAGTGCTGGGATTAACAGGCGTGAGCCACCGCACCCTGCCTAGGATATAATTCATGAAAATAAAAGCACCCTACATAATGCTGTTTTTCATTGTTCTAGTTATTTATGTCTTCATTTATTCCCAACACTAACTCAAAACATACTGACTGTATCTATTTCCTATCACTCTCCCTCCTACTTAACTTTATTCCAGTCTCATCAGCTTCTTTGTGGTTTCTCAAATATTCGAGCCACGCTCTTGCCTCAGAGTCCTCACACTTACTGTTCCCTCTGCCTGTGGCAATCTTTCCCCTGATCTGTGTAGCTCATTCTCACCTCCTTCAGGTTTCCCTTAAATGTTACCCACATAACCCCATACCCTGCCTTATTCTCTGATGACCATCTAATGAGGCAACAAATGAATGCGTGTATCTATACATATGTGACATACATAAAATCTGCCACTAGGAAATTACCTTCCACAGAATCAGGGACTTTGCTTCATTTACTGCTAAACACCTGCTCTACAAGGTGCTGAACTATTTGGTGAATGAATGCTCTGTGGAAGGTTACCACTGGAAATGTCTCAGGACAGGAAAGTCAGTAACAATTCACCTGCTTTCAATAATTTTTATATACAAATACATAATGCCCAAAGAACTCCAATATCTCTATCCCTCCATCCTCATGATGGAGCCTGTGAAGCTGCCATCTTGTAGCTTATGAGTAAAACTGGGGTTAAAATAGGAACTCCTACCAAGTAAAACCTCTACAAAGTAATCTCTACCATTATAGAGATTAATCTTCAGAAAAGGGATTTGCTGCTGGAATTTTATGAAAATTAGATCTGAGCCTGGCTGATACACAAAGAAAAATACCCTCAGGAGTTTTTAATCAGCTGGAAATACTCTATGGCAGTTAGACCAAGTTATTGTGCATTTCCATTATCCAACACAAACAAGTAAGACTACAGGTTTTCTAGGCAGAGAGTTCAATCACACGTGAGCCAAACCTGCAAGGACAGAGTTACAGAGCTTCAGCAACTCACCAAAACATCTGTCAAGTAGTCCACACTGTAATTTTCACCATGCCTACGTGCCTTCCCATTGATAGATAGGGTATAATTATAGTATTTAGAATTCTTTTCCTATTAAAAAGAGGAAAGTAAAATTTGTTAGGTCAGTACACAAAATTATAGCCTGAATTCATGCTGTGCTAAAATATACTCTGTTTAAACAGTGGTAAGACATAAAAATATTGAATTGGATTTTTTGACTAGGGTTTTATTAAAGACTGTTTCAATAATATGTTCTAGTTTGAAAAACTGGATCAGTTTGAAAAACTACATTGCTTAACCTTGTGCAATGCAGGAAAAACATCCCAGAAAGGAGTGACTCACAAATCAACAGACTTTCTTTTAAGGAGATAAAATTGCTAGTTGTAAAATAAAACAGTTATGTCAATGTCAGAACTACATCAGAGAGTAAACATATTTTGCATCTTGTAGGTCTGTGTGTAATTGTCACTCACTTCAATAATCACTTACCAAAGCATACCAATAACTCCAGCCCAGAGGAACATGTTCTAGTCCACCGGCACCTGGGGCTCCATACTGGGGGGGGAAAAAAAAAAAAAGACAAGTAGGACATTAGAAGTCCCTTGAAATGACCGGAACCGAAAGAAATAGGAAACTTTTGGAATCTTTTTAGACCAGGTCCTGAAACATGGTAGCTGTTCGATTTTCCCAAATAAACTAATCAAAAAGTAAACTCTATAATCCTAGGAACTTCTAAAAAGCAGGAGTTGGCAAACTAAAGCCACTGAGCTGAATCTGGCCTGACAACTGTTTTGTATGACCAGCAAGGTAAGAATTTTTTTTAACCATTGAAATATATAAAAACCACCCAAAAGGTGACTATTTTGTGAAATGTGACAATTAGATAAAATTTAAATTTTGGTAATTATATAGAAACTTTTATTGGAACACAGCCACGCTCATTCATTTATGTAGTCTGTGACTGCTTTCATGCTACAGTGGCAGAGTGAAACAGTCAAAACGGAGACACACGGCCTGCAAAGCCTAAAATGTGGCCTAGCCCACATAGCCCATTCATGGGGTGAGTGCTGAGCTACTGATGGCACAGGCTGAATAGTCTAACTGACCTTGTGACTAGTAATAGCCAAAATATTCAGACTATGAGCTATCACCCTATTACAGGCTGAGTATCCCAAACCCGAAAACTTGAAATATTTTGAGTGCTGACGTGCCACTCAAAGGAAGTGTTCATGGGAGCATTTTGTATTTTCAAATGTGGAATGCCCAACTAGTAAGTATAATGCAATTATTCTAAAATCCATAAAAATCTGTAATCTCAAACACTTCTGTTCCCAACCATTTTGGATGAGGGATACTCAATCTGTATCAGTTGTCCTGCTGATGAAATCTACTTCTGGAGCTCAATTTCTCTGATGAAATGAATAAGTAAAGAGACCACAGGATGATCCCACTTTATCCTGACAAGGTTAATGACAGCCCATTTAAAGTCCAGTTTAATCCCTGAAAACTAAATCTTTGAATAGTCTCTCCTAATTTTATACATACATTAGATGACCTCCAGTATACAAAGTAGTATATGTTCTCTTTATGACCCATAGCCCCATCCCAATAACCTAATATCCTTACTTCCTATTCCTCATGATTCTTTTCAAACTGACTCATCTTCCTTCAAACCCACAAGGTTGCAAGTTCCCCTAATTACTGGGAGGAGGGAGAAATTAACAGAAAATTCAGATCAGATATTAAGATTTATAAGCAACTACAAATAAAGTATATAAGAAAATGTACATCTTCTCTTTGTCTCATATCCCCAGTTTTACTATAAGATCTAACCCCAAACGCTCCCAAACACACTACTTCCTTGAAGCCTGGACTTTGAAGTATCCCTCCATCCAGCCCTACAACGCCTCTTGACCATATGCTTTAATGACCTGAGTGCCCCAGGTTCTGGATGCTTTCCTTTTATCACTACTCTCTCTACAGTGTGTTCTTACTTTTCAGGTTAGAAAAATGAGATAAGCACTAAGTTGTTATAATTCAGAAAAGCATCTAAGAAATCTGAAGAATGATTCTAAGAGGAAAAAATTCTTCACTTTGATCCCGATAAAGGGGAAATGGAAACAAAGATGACATGACAGCCACATGACAAGCAGAATTCCTCAGGGAAGAAGATGCACCAGATAGCAGCAGTCTCAGGATAATTTTATTTTTTTATTTTTTTTATTTTTGAGACAGAGTCTTGTTCTGTTGCCCTGGCTAGAGTGCGGGGGCATCAGCCTAGCTCACAGCAACCTCAAACTCCTAGGCTTAAGCGATCCTTCTGTCTCAGCCTCACGAGTAGCTGGGACTATAGGCATGCGCCACCATGCCTGGCTAATTTTTTTCAATATTTATATTTTTAGCTGTCCAAATCATTTCTTTCTATTTGTAGTAGAGACGGGGTCTCGCTCTTGCTCAGGCTGGCCACGAACTCCTGACCTCGAGCGATCCACCCGCCTCGGCCTCCCAGAGTGCTAGGATTACAGGTGTGAGCCACCGCGCCTGGCCTAGGATAATTTTTAAATAAATACTCCTGGGACTGTTGAAAGGAACACTAACTTCAGTACTCAAATCATGTGAACATGTTTATGTAAGTTAGTTCCTGTTTAATGGGCAGATTTGGAAGAAACAACATATACCAAAAACCTGTAACATGAATTGATACTAATGAAAAAATTAACATGACTTATATTAATTCACATTTAAAAAGCTATTATAAAAAAAGGAATAGACCATTCAACATACCTCATTTAAATATTTCCCTGCAAAAAAGGTTTGATAACCACACATTGATCTGAGAATTGCTGGGAAAGTATTTGGTTCTTGGATCTTCTGCCAAGACTTGCTACTGCAGTTTCCCTCTAAAGTGTTGTTGACAACGTGATGATTATGTGGGTACTTCCCTGTCAGGATACTGGCTCTGCTGGGGCAGCAAAGAGCACTTGGCACATACTACAAAGGGAAGAGAACAAAAAAGACAAAGTTACACAAGAAAGATGGAGTTTTCATCATTTCTAAAGAGAATAAAGAAAGCTGCTCAATATGCTAACTTCAAATTTTTAGTTTCTCAAGGAATATAGCTTTTCTTTATACATGACATACTTCAGAGCTGATCTAAGTCACAGAGTAGAGACGTGAAAGCATATAAAACAAACCAAGAGCACAGACTTATTTTTCAGTTGGTTTCTTTCTGCAGGATAACGTACGTAACAGTAACTCTAATTTCATCTAGTCTCATGCCAAAGAAATAATATTTCACGTGCAAAGAGCACAACGTTGGTCTTAACAAAAAATAAAGAATACTACTTGAATCTAGTGTAACTGAGAAGCGGAGATTCATGCTGAGGCTGATCTGTAGCTTTATGCATTTCCTGTATCACTTTATACACCGGACACAGACTTTTTTCTCTACTCTAATTACATTTCCATCAGCTACCGTCATCAACAGATTTTCCCCATTTAACCAAATAATATTTGTATACATCTCCAAGCCACTTCACAGAAAGGAAATACTAGTTCATACTCATGCCAGCATGACAGCCATTCAAGCATACACTCATGCCAAAATGAGGTGTTATCCCTTTTAAATGCTTAGCATTTTTTTGGCCTTTCAAATTAGATTTGGCATTTTTAAATACTGCTGAGGATGAACGTTCTCTACATGGGTACTGACCAATTGTGTTTATGCGAATGGTCTGTTCATGTGCTTTGCCCATCTTTTCCCCCTGGGCTGTTGTTGGCCTCTTGTTACGTAAGATTTGAGTTAAGGAAGGACTCGGTCATGTTACAAATATACTTCCCATTTTTACTTTTGTCTCTTAATTTTATTAGATATTTGACTTCTGCAATTTTTACATTGGCAGCTCTTAAATTCTTTCCTCTTTTTCTTTTCTGATCAATTTTACGGACAGCACCACACTGGTTACTGTACCTTCATGTTACATTTTAGTATCTCTGGTAGGACAATTTCTTCCTTTAAAAAAATTACCTTGATTGTTCTTATTTATCATTCCAGGTAACTTTTGGAATCACTTAAATGGAGTCTAAAAATGTCCTGTTAGGATTCCAATTAGAGTAAACATTTTATGTGTCTTCCCACAGAAAATGACGTGCATATCTACATATCAAGTACTTTTATCACTCACAGAGTTTTAATTTACATAGGATTTAATCATTTCTGGCCACCACTAGTTATTCCTAGAGAGTTTATATTTTGCTGCTATTATGAATGGGATCTTTTCTCCACCGTCCACCTTTTATTTCTCTAACTGGCTATATGGAAGAAAGTTATTAATTCTTTTCATCTCTACCTTACTGAATTCTATTAATTTAAAAAGTTTTTCAACAAGTCTATATTTCCTGGATAAAAAATCCAAACTAGCAGAAATAACTTTTATTTTTCCAATAAACTTACCTCTTATTTCCATAAGAATTATGGCAGTGACTAAATAGTCCATAACATTAAATGAGATATCAGGCCCTTATTCCATCCCTAACAACAATGCCTTAAGTATAAGGTGTGCTATTTGTTTGAAATATTCATAATAGGATGTATTCTTCTAACAGTTTAATAAATTATCAGGAAAAGATGCTAAAATTTCAGAGGACTTTCAAGTATCTATTAGGATGTACATATTTCATTTTCCTTCTTTCAACTACTGATATGTTGGTAGACAATATAATAACCAACAACACATAGTACTTACTGTAAGTCAGGCACTGATATAAGCACTTTACACATATCAAAACATTTAACCTCAGGACAACCAGGAGGTAGATTTTAGCACCCTCATTTCCAAGTGGGGAAAACAAGGGTCAGAGAGGTTAAGCAACTTGCCCAAGGTCCCACTGCTAGAAAGCAGCAGAGAGAGTATCTCTCAAGCACGACACTATGCTACTGTTCAGTGGATCTCCTGATAATAAGCCACTCTCCATTCCTAGACTACCACTTACTTGGTTACGTGCATGGTTCTTGAATGTGAATTAATATTTTATTTTGGACCTTCACATCTACATTTTTAAATATTCATGTTATATATATATTTTGGTGCTACTTGTCAGGTTTGGTTATCAGGGTTAATTAGGCTTTTACCACAGAATAGTTTACATAGCATAAATGCTATTTGATTTTGTTTTTTTTTTTTTTTTTTTTTTTAAAAGAGACCGGGTCCTTTTAAAAGGACTGTTGTCCATGCTGGACATGAACTCCTGGGCTCAAATGATCTTCTCACCTCTGCTTCCCAGGTAGTTGGGACTATAGGCACATGCCACTGAGCTCAGCTAAATGTGACATGATTCTTATAATCCATTTTCAAATCTCAAAACAGAGAGGTTTTAAATAAAATTCTCTAGTTCTGAGTTGTAGAACAGACTGGTTTAGAAAATACCTGCACTAATCTTCTATTGATAAGTAATATTTCAATTAAAAGAGTTTGCATCACATTAAATAAAGTCCTTCCTTCAGATCAGGCACTTAACTAGGAAATGAAAAACCACACAGATTATACCAGAGTCCCCAGAATATAAGTTTCTTCTTAGAATGTAAACACAGTTAAAGTCTAACAAAATTAAATTAGCCTCAAAACTTACAGCGCTGGAGAAAGTCATCCCCATATCTCCAATGAGAGCCTTGGTTTTCTTTAGTGGTGTCTGTAAAAGTAAGTAATTATCTGTTAAATACCTGATAAATTAAAACACATAGACCAGGATTCATGTTTTGTCACATCTTACTCAATGTTTTGTTCCCAAATGGTCAGCTCTACCTGACACTAAGCAACAGCCAAGAGAGTCCTGTGTGTTTCTGGAGAGGAACCAAACAGGTTTGGTTATAGTCACCTGCATCCTGTGCAAAAGTGCAGGGGGTCATAACGCTCACAGGAAGGGAAAGTTCACAGCTGATGGCATAATTCCAGCAATGCTGACTTCAATGTAATGAAATTTTGGTGCCCTTTTGTTTATCACCAACACCCTTACAAGGTAGACAGGGTGGACCTATCTATCTCTATTCATTCTTATTTAAAAGCAGGATGTGGAAAATGATGTGAAAGGAGCCTTTCTCCCCTTAAAACAGAAATAAGACAACACTTAAGATTCTTATTTAAAAGCAGGATGTGGAAAATGATGTGAAAGGAGCCTTTCTCCCCTTAAAACAGAAATAAGACAACACTTAAGATTCTGAAAGCCAGACAAGGCCTCAAGGCTCAGAGACTGACTCAAACCTCACACTCAGTGGTGGAGCCCAGACATATACTTGTCCACTACCAGCTTGCTGCCCTCTGCACTAGACCAACCACCACCTCAGGAGAAGGCCTTGAACCAGGTGGCAAGCAGGAAAGAACCCTGTCAAGTAAAAGGCTAGTCAGAAATTACTTTGTTTATATCCTTATTTTTCATCTTTTGTTCAAAATCTAGGATCCTGATAAGTACAGAGGACAATTAATTTCACCCCAGAGAATAAAAGTATGAAGTCTTTAAATATAAATAAACAGAACACTAGTAATCTTTATTCAGATTCCAGACAGCAAAAAGCACCACTGAAGAGGCCCATTTTAGTTGTAATATCAGTCAATTCATGATGATTCTGAAATACTTTTGAATTCTAAGACCATACTGAATGCAGTTTTAAGTATGTTTTGTTGTGTAATAATTCCTTAAAGATGGATAATCCAAATATATAACTAGGTTAACAAGAGCCTCATTTTTGATAACGTATAAATTACTTTCCCTCACTGTTTTATATTGGTAGTAGAAAACCTAAGGAACCCATAAGCTCAAAAGGATGAGAATTCTAACTTATTCAAGAAGAGCTTTGCTAATTTCATGAGTAGATCCGTAAGAGGCTTCCAGGAGACACTAGAGATGTAGAAGGTCTTTGCCAACTTTCAGAAGCAATGTCACCAGCCATGCTATCCTTAAAACATCACTGAGTGCTATCTTCGGAAAAGAACACTGGGCTGAATGAAACAATGGTTAGACAAAGAACCTGAGTTACCATGAGCAGTGGTCCCCAACTTCGACACCAGGGACCTGTTTTGTGGAAGACAGTTTTTCCACGGATTGGAGGGGGTGGGATTTAGATTTTAGTCTAAGTCAAAAAGAAGTTTACATTAACAACCATAATCTTTACACTGCTAATAGTAGTACAAATGATAACCACAATCTGTGTTTAATCAAACAAGTCCGAACAAGAACCACACAGCACTGAAAATGTATGTGTATGTGTGTCCACGCTAATGTGAATATAAAACGGATCCTTAAGATCTAAGCAAAGATGGTGGCTCGTCAGGGTAAGGCCATACAACAGTCTTTAAGAAGCATAGGGGCAAATGTGTTATCTTGCTCATCCCAAGCAAAATCCTTTCTATTAAAACCCTAAGGAGTCATTTACTTTCCCAGTCCCATATATAATTGCTCTGAAATAGTTTTGACAATTCTGATAATTCTATGCCTTACTTTTAACAATGGAAATCATTTTGCTTTAAGCAAAGCAATGACATGATGTATTTATTCTTCTCTTATATTTCATCATGGCTTCTCTCACTTCCTTGAGGTTTTGACCATATGTCACTTTTTCCCAGAGTAAATGATTTTAAAAAGAGCAACCCATGCTTTAGTGAAGAACAGTGTAAATGATGTTGAAATAAAATCAAGAAATAGATAAGAACAGTTCCCTGGGGGCAAAAAGTAAAAACAGATGATATCTAGAACAAATACAGTGAAATGTTAAAGATGATATTACTACATAAAAGAATATTTCAAAGAAGGCTAAAAATTCCACATTAAACCAATATCCTAAGTACTATCTATAAGCCTTTGAGCTGAATTGTCTCAGGGAATTAATTGGAGGGTTGATCACTGTTTTCCAACTATGGCAGCAATTTGTAATCTTTTGGGGATCAGAGAACCCCTCCTCTGCAAAAACTTTTACATAGTTTTACATGTAAATTAAGGAGTTCCATTATCCCACTGGCATCCCCAAATGTCACCTGAAGAATTTCTGATCTGTGTTTAAATGACAATGCCAGTATAAGCATGTCGAATGACATCTGATAAATCTGTATTATCACAGTATTCTAGAATAGGAGAAAAAGCATGATGCTCTGGGATCACAGCACACCCAAACTTTGCCCCTTATTAGCTATATGAACCTTGGCCAAGTTACTTAACCACTTCCAAGTATTAGTTTCCTTTTCTTTAGGATATTATCTACAGCAGAGGGCTTTGCTACTGGTTTAAAGAAGTAAGTAGGATTAACATACTAAGGGGGAGAGACCTCAAATATACAGAGACTACAGCTGGGGTCTATAAGAATTGAAGAAACTGAATTCTGAATACCTTATATTTAAGTAATTAATTTTCTTGTCAACAGAGATAAGAAAGCTTGACCTTTTCATTAAATACTTTAATCACTGATAGAGATGGCTTGCTTTTTCTGGACAAAACACTCTTCAAGGACACAATTTTTTTTTTTTAAAGGAGTTTTGTGAGCAGCAGAATAAGCACAGAAGTTGTAATGGTGGTAAAAACCAAAGTAAAACCTAGGAAGGAAATTAAACCAAGAGTCTATGATGTCAACATGGCTGGGTAGAAACTAAAAGGCCATGAGGCATATATGACACAAAGAAGTGTGGAGTCAAAATGAAAGTATCTTATTTTCACGCTCTTGAGCACAACGAGAGTAAGATATTTTACTTTACAACCCAGAAATATACATATGGATATGGTTACCTTTACCATGTCTGTCTCTCTCTCACACACATTTTACATACTATGTATGTAAAAATTTTTGCAGAGAGGGAATCCTCTGACCCCAAAAAGATTACAAATTGCTGCCATAGTTGCAAAACAGTTGATCAACCCTCCAATTCCCTGAGACTAATTCAGGACAAAGGATTACAGATAGCCATTTAGGATTTTGGTTTAATGTGGAATTTTTCAGCCTTCTTTGAAATAGTCTTTTATGTAGCAACATCACCTTTAACATTTCACTGTGTTTGTTCCAGCTATCATCTGTTTTTACTTTTTTCCCCAGGGAACTGTTCTTACCTATTTCTTGATTTTACTTAAACATTATGGTGTGATGGATACACTTTTCTTCACTAAAGCACGGGCTACAAAACATTCCAAGCAAAAACGTTGGTAGCTTACTAACTAAACTGATTTCACAACTCACTCATGGGTTGGGACCAGCAGTTTGAAGGACACTGAACTAAGGAGTTACCACACAGGAAAAATTAGGAACCTCTTGTCTGGAGTGTTTCATAGTCTCAGCAATTCAGCTGAAAGCAAAAAGAGAACTGAAAGGAAGAAAGCAATAAAGACTTTGTTTTTGAAAAGATGAGAAGAATGCTGGATCCTGGATCAGGGGGCTAGTCAGGGTTTTGTCTTGACTCTGCCTCAACTACTTCTGTGTCTTGTTTGGGCAAGCTGCTTTCTGGGCCTCCGTGAGGAAGGGGTCGAAGGGATGTTTCCAAAGGTCATAAATTCCAGAATTCTACAATACAAGAGCAAAATAAATTCTGGTAAGGAATGGAGTCTCATCACAACAACCCATTAGACATAAAATGAACCGCTGACAGTATCTAATGCAACAGCCAGGCGTTCAATTAGATTGATTGAATTTCTTGAGCCTTGTGAAGCAAAACACACACTCAACAGTTCAACAGCCTGCATACCAGATTAGCTCATTTCAGCACTTATTTTCTAGATATCAGGCACAGATATTGTACAGAGGCACAAATGCAGAGGGGCCTAGGTCCCTCATAAAGGGGGCTGGACTTGTCCACTGATCCTCTAATCCAAAAGAAAATCAATCAGGGCTCGCTAGCTCTTAGCCAGCACCTGCTCCTCATTGGTTCAACCCATCCTCCAATGGCCTCCACATGTTTCTCTTGAGATGTGAACGCGAACTCCGCAGCAGTAGGGTCCAGACTAGCAGCTCCGTGTGGTGCGTGCATGCGTATCAATTCAGAGGAGGAAGCAGTCCTGCAGCCCCTTACACCTGAGTAACCGGCCACATGGGGCAAAACCAAACCTACCTGGGGTCAAGGCAGCCAATTCGGGGAGTAGGGGTGGGGACGGAAAAAGAGAGCAAGAAACGGGGGAGTCAGAAGGAGAGGTGGAGGGGCGGGGCAGAAATAGAGGAGTTACCATGCCGCCGAGCACTTCGTCCTGGTCGTCGGTGAGGAGCAGCACCACATTGGGCCTCCGAGAGGCCGCCGCCACCCGGGAGACCCCCAGGCAGCCGCTCAGTAGCAGCAGCAGCAGCAGCACTGGGCTGCAGAAGGGCAGGTGGCGGGGCCTGCCCCGCCGGGGCCCACCTGGGGCCAGAGGCAGGAGCCGCATGGCGGACAGGGCTCCGGGGGGACCCGGGGCGGGGTGGAGGGACGCGCAGGTAGCCGGTGGGCGAAAGGCCGACAAGCCACAGGAAAAGGCTTTGCGGTGAAGGCCGGGGGCTAGGGTCAGGCGTTTTCTCCCCAGGCGCGATCACGTGAGCCGGGGACAGGGGGTGGAGCGCGCGGCGTGGTCACGTGACGGGAGGCGTGGGCGGGGCCATGGGCGCAGCCGCGAGCGAAACGCCGGGCACTTGCCAAAAAGGGTCGAAGGATTCCGAGGACCTGGCGCAGGCCTGGGGTGCATTCTGGTAGGACCTGTTTCTGAGCGCTTGGTGGAGCGATTAAAATGGGGGGAAGAGAAGATGAAAAGCAGGAGGCAGTCACCAAATACCATCCGATTAAGAGGAAGAGAGAGAAAGAATGTTCCTACCAGATGTTAAGAGCAGCTGATGGGTAAAGTTTTTTTTCTAGCATATTTAACCCCTGAATCAACGAGTACTTATTCAGGGCTCTTATGTTTATACAAAATGAAGGGAAACCAGAGTGTCAGGGCACTTATGTTTATTCGTTTTTAGTTTCTCTACAACTTGTGAGGTGTGAGGTAGGTCTTAACATTCTCATGTAGCCCAGCTGTTAAATTGAAGTTGGATTCAAGTCAGCTCTGCTTAACTCCAAAGCCTGATGATGTTCTGCTTTCCTCAGCTGACATCGTGGTTTCAAACAAACAATTTAAGGATATCCTGACAGCTTTATCCTAATATTCCTTGATGACTTTTTTCTTCTTTTTTTCTTTTTTTTGAGACAAGAGTCTTGCTGTGTTGCCCCGGCTAGAGTGCAGTGGAGTCATCATAGCTCACACTGCAACCTCAAACTCTTGGGCCTCCTGTCTCGGCCTCCCCAGTAGCTGTAAATAGAGGTGCGCGCCACCACGCCTGGCTAATTTTTTTCTATTTTTTTAGTAGAAACGGGTCTCACTCTTGCTCAGGCTGTTCTTCAACTCCTGAGCTCAAGCAATTCTCCCGCATAGGCCTCCCAGAGTGCTAGGTGTACAGGCATGAGCCACCGCCCTCCACCTTCTTTGGTGACTTTTTAAAAAGCTCTCTGGGAAGATGTTGGAGGATGTGCACATTGAACAAAAACCTTGAAACATGGTCATCCAACCACATTATTAAGTAATCTTTAGGGGAAAAAATTCCATGAAATTAGGAGTTCCAAATATTTCTGTGGTCACTCTGAAACAACTGTACCGTACTCCCATGCTGAAGTCTACAAAAACAGAAATATCCCAAGCAAGGTAAACTGTCTAGTCATATCCCCAACTCGGTACAACAGACTGTACCTCCTTGCTGGTAACAGTATTTTGCCTAATCTGGACTGTATGCCAAGAAAAATCTTTTAAAACTTGTGAAAGCACTATAAGGTAAAAATAATTGTGGAAATACTTTTGAAACCTCGTGTGCACTATAGGACTTATGCAAAAGGAGGTAACGCCTTTATTTTATTACATTTTTTTCCACATCAGATGGCTCATGTGCTGAGTAACAAGATTTCAGGGAGGTACATCTCACATTAGCATGAAAACCCAATTATCACGCTTATGAACCATGAAAGAATCTTACTACATTTTTTTTAAAAAGTAAGTATACAGAAGGCAAAATTATCTTTATTTTTTTATTTTTATTTTTTGGAGACAGAGTCTCACTCTTTTGCCCTGGCTAGAGTGCCGTGGCGTCAGCCTAGCTCATAGCAACCTCAAACTCCTGGGCTTAAGCAATCCTGCCTCAGCCTCCCGAGTCGCTGGGACTACAGGCATGCGCCACCATGCCCTGCTAATTTATTCTATATATATTTTTAGTTGTCCAGAGTTCTGCAAGAAAGAATTATGCGGAGAATATGGTCAGAGCAGTTCCCAGACAGCCAAGATACTGGGTTATAGCCTTTGGCTCATTTTTTGAGCTAGTGAAATAACTAAACCTGTGCATTCAGGTTTCAAGACTTCCAGGAAGACTTCCTTGCACACACACACAAAAATAACCTGTTCCATCTGCAGTGATGCCCCAAATTGTAAAATTGTGTCTTCTTGTTGTTCAAGGCTAGATTATAAACTATGTGAGGTCATAGATTGTGTAATTAGGTGCTGTCTTTGTTCCAGATGCTATGCTAGTGCTGAGGAGGGACACTGTCCCTCTTTCATGGAATTTACAGTCTAATAGGAGAGAGATGGACAATCTAATAGTGACAGAAGTATATGATTATGAATAGACATGCTATGAAGGAAAAGTAAAGGGTGCAGTGAACATTTAAGGGGGTGAAGGATTGACCTAGTCTAAGGGTCCTTGAGGAAATGACCTTTCAGCAAAATCTGAAGTTTGATTAGGAGGTAATTTGTTTTGTTTTGTTTTGTTTTTTTGAGACAGAGTCTCACTTTGTTGCCCGGGCTAGAGTGCCATGGGGTCAGCCTAGCTCACAGCAACCTCAAACTCCTGGGCTTAAGCAATCCTCCTGCCTCAGCCTCCCAAGTAGCTGAGACTACAGACATGCACCACCATGCCCAGCTAATTGTTTCTATATATATTTTCAGATATCCATATAATTTCTTTCTATTTTTAGTAGAGACAGGGTCTTGCTGTTGCTCAGGCTGGTCTCGAACTTCTGAGCTCAAAGGATCCACCTGCCTCGGCCTCCCAGAATGCTAGGATTACAGGTGTGAGCCACTGCGCCCAGCCAGGAGATAATTTGTTAATGGAGTAGTGAGATGGTGGAATGTCTCCTAGGCACAGAGTATAGCATATGCAAAGGTCCTAAGGTGGTACATTCAAAGAACTAAAAGAAGCCAGTGAACTGTGAAGGTGAAAAATAACTTTAAGAACTCTAAAATATATTTTTGACAACTCAGAAGAGAAACCCAAACACAAACAAAATGTAAAAACTTTAAATAGTAAAACTCAAAACATTTTGACTGTGGTTTAGAAAGATATTTGCAACATTTCAATAAAACAAGTGACAAATTACAGACTCCCGATGTGAATGTAAATAGCAGACACTTTCTTTTGTCATCTTTATTTTATTAAAGCACTGAGATAAAAAATTAATGGAAAATGAAACCAAAGTGATAGAGATGAGTGAGAAAATCAAGAATTATCCTGACATTTGGAAGTGAATGGTAACAAAAAAATTTCCAATCATAACAAAACAATAATTTACTAACAGGAAGAGAACAATCATTTCACAATATATACATATGTCAAAACATCATGTTGTCCACCTTATGTGTTGCAAGGCTTGAATACCTTTGTAATGGACACATCATTTCATTATATTTTGATTCTTCAAATAAAAAAGTCCAAGTTGTCATATATATTTAAATACTCCATACAGTAGTTGAACCTGAAAGTAAAACACACTATTGCAAAACATCAAAGTAGTTAACCACTTCAGGTACTTTAAGGGAAGCCTTTTCTCTAACAAAATTAAGGAAATGAGTTGTGTATGGCTCATATTGTGCAAAGTTATTTGTAAAGAGCATGCAGCCCTTTGTCCCAATCATCATAATAGTTGTGATCACATATGACTGATTGTAAATATTGTCCAACCACAGGTTAAGATAGCACCAATCTTGTTACTTTGTTGAATAAGTCTCAGATGTTTTCAGTTGGCTAAAAAAGGTAAAAATTGCAAAGAAAGTTTTCTGCTAGAAAAGAAGTACACAGTAATTACCAATTGATCGGTGTTTGTCACATCCAGAATAGGATATATATTATTTGGTGTTTCATTATGTATTTGACTTACCACTTTTTTGTATGTATTTTCTCATTATTTCAATTAATTTTTCAGAAATTATTTTAGTAAAATAAGTCATTTTTTCATATTGACATTTTTTTCCTAAGAGCTTAAGCAAAAATGAATGAAATTCAGCTATTAGTTGAAAAATTCTTATGAAATTTTCATTGTAGGAACAATATTATTTTTCATCATGTCCTCTGAAGTATAAATCTCTTCTACTTAAACATTTAATAACCTCAAAACTTTCACCCTGGCAATGATGGGATAACAGTGCCAGACTAACCCACCTGCTAAAACCAACTAGAAAACAGGCCAAAATATGTTTTTACATGAGGAAGAAAAGTCAGTGAAGGACTGTGATCCATGTGTGAGGGGAAACAAACAATTGCCCTTGTTTTTTGTCTAGAGGTACATTCTGAACCAGAGAGCAGGAAAGAGAATCCCATGCATAACACAGTTGTCTGGTGGACAACTTTGAAGGGAGAGAGATCAAGGTTGAGGGAGGTTAAAGCAGCTGGAAGTTTCAGGGAAGAGTTCCAAAGAGGAGCATGCTATGTAGACTAAAAAAACAGAAACAAAAACAAACAGTCTACATTCATGTCTCTTTGAAACTTTGCTGAACACTGAGATGTGCATTCATAGGGTGAAACACTCTAAGGCAATGCAAAGAATGACCAAAGTGATGTAAAATAAATGATTCTCAGAGGGGTTGGTGATGTTTGAGATCCAACCAGCCAGAGGGGAAAGGCCTCCTTGATCATCAGGGGCATTCAATAAAGAACCTGGAAAGTAGTGGGGCTACCATAGCAAAGTTTAAGTACAACCCTCAAAAAGATCAAGCTGATCTGCAAGTAACTTGCCTTCCAGAACAAGGCCCAAGACTACAAAATTCAGATAATCAACATTATGAAATTCACAATGTCCTACACCCAATAAAAAAATTACCATGGGCTCCCAAACAGGAAAATCTGGCCCTTAACCAGTAGAAGACTTTGTCAAGAGAAACAGATAATAAACACAGAGATGAAGAAGTTAACCGATTAGGTTGTTAAAACACCTATTATAACTATGTTCAGGTATTTAAAGGAAAACATGAGCCTCATGAGAGATTTGGAAGCTGTATATTTTTTAAAATCTATAAGTAAATAACACTATCTGAAAAATGCACTGCATGGATTAATAGAAGATTAAACAATATGGGGGGAGGGAAGACACAGCAATAGAAAATATCCAAAATAAAGCAAAGAGAGAAAAAAGATGAAAATAAAAGTAGAGCCTCTGTGAAACAAAATCATGTAGTCTGTCACTCACATAATTGGAGTTCCAGAAGGAAGAAAATAATTTTTCAAAGGAATAATAGTTGAAAATGTCTGAATTTGGAGAAAACTCTGATCTCAGATCCAAGAAACTCAATGAGCCCCATATAAAATATTATACTGAGAAACATCACAATCAAAATTCTGGAAACTAGTCATAAAGAAAAGTCTTGAAAGCAGTCAGAAGAAAGGGAAATCATATTAACATACAAAGGTCCAAAGGTAAGAATGACTGTAGACATCTCACAGAAACTGCACAAACTAGAAAACAGTGGAATGACATCTTAAAAGTGTTGAAAGAAAATAAAAACCCATCAACCTAGAATTCTGTACCCATCAAAACTAAATTTCAAAAATTCAGGCAAAATAATGATGTTTTAACACAAAAAGTGGTGGGAGAATTCATTGCCAGTAAAACTGAACTACAAAATATGTTAAAGCAGGGATCCCCAACCTATGGTGAGTTGTATAATTTTTTTCATTATATATTACAATGTAGTAACAATAGAAATAAAGTACCTAATAAATGTAATGTACTTGAATCATCCTGAAACCACCTCTACCCCCACACCCCTGTCCCTGGAAAAATTGTTTTTCATGAAAACGGTCCCTGGTGCCAAAAAGACTGGGGACTGCTGTGTTTAAGGACATTTGCAAGGGGAAGGAAAATAATTCCAGATGGAAACTCAGATCTACACACAGGGAGCATGAATCATGGTAAATATGTGGATAAATTAAAGGACTTTTTCCTCATTTAAAAAAATGTCAAAGATAGCAACTGACTTAAAGCAAAAGTAATAACATATTTACAAGAGAAATAAAATGGATAACAACAATAGCACAAAGGATGAAAAGGGAGGCTAAAAATATCCTGTTATAAGATTCTCACGTTATATATGATCTGATACAATATACATTTCAGGTAAACTGTGATAAGTTAAAGATGAATATTGTAAACACTAGACAAATCAATAAAAATGATATAGCTAATAAACTATTAATGGAAATAAAATGGAATACTAAAAAATATTCTATTAATTCAAAAGAAGGAAAAGAAGAAAAAAGAAACAAAATATAGAAGGCAAAAATAAAAGACAGAAAGATGATAGACTTAAACCATATCAATTACATTAAATATAAATGTTCTAAACATGCCCAATTAATAGGCAGCACTTGTCAGGCCAGATGAAAAAAAAGCAAAAACCAACTATATACTGTTTAAAGTAACTGTCTTTAAATATAAAGACACAGGTAGGTTAAAAGAGAAAGGATAGAAAATATATATACTGTGAAAACACTAATCAAAATAAAACTGTAGTACTATGTTAGCATAAGAGAAAGTAAACTTCAGAACAAAGAATATTACCAAAGAGGGTAGTTTCATAATAATAAAGGGGTAATTTATCAAGAAGACATAACAATTCTAAACATGTATGCATGATACTGCTTCAAAATATGGTACATGAATCAAAAACTGGTGAAAGTCTGCATTTGAACTATGTGAATTAATGACTCATTCGAAACAAGTAAAAACTTAAAAGCTGACAAAACTGAAAGGATATTTAGATTTATACAACTGATGACAGAAAAAGTAGACAAATAATTTGTAAAGATATGGAAGATGTGAACAACACTCTTACCCAACTTGACCTAATTGACATTTATAGAACACTCAATGCAACAAGAGCAGAATACACATTCTTTTCAACTTCCCAGCTGGGCCATAAAGAAAATTTTAATAAATTTAGAAGGATTTAAATCATACAGCGTATGTTCGATGATCACAAAGAATTAAATTAGAATCAATAACAGAAAGACATTTAAATAATGCCCAAATATTTGGAAATTGAACAACACAAATAATCTATAGGTCACAGGAAAAGACACAAGGGAATTTAGAAAATATTTTGAACTGAATGAAAATGGAAAATACAGTATTTCAAAATTTGTGACATGCAGCCAAAGGAGTACTTAGAAGAAAATTTATGGTTTTAAAATTTATAGTAGAAAAGAAGAAAAAAAGAAATCAAAAACTTAAGCTTCCATCTTCAGAATCTAGTAAAAGAAGAGCAAATAAAAAAACAAATTTAAAAGAAGGAAGAAAATAATGAAGATAAGAACAGAAAATAATGAAATTGAAAACAGAAACAATAGCTATAAAGCAATGAAAACAAATCCTGGTTCTTGGAGATTAATAAAATTGACAAATTTCTATCAAGACTCATCAAAGAGATAAAATGAGGAAATACAACATACCAATATCAGGAATGAAAGACTGAAGATCAACTACAGATTCAGACATTAAATGAATAATAAGTAAACATGCACAAATTTATGTGAATAAAATTTTTAACTTAGGTGAAACAGGCAAATTTCTCCAAAGTCATAAATTACCAAGACTGTTTCAAGAAAAAAGTAGAAATCTGAATAGTCCTCTATCTACTATAGAAATTGAATTAGTAACTTAAAATGTTTCCACAAAGAAGACTCTAGGCTCAGATGGCATCACTTGTGAATTCTGTCAAACATAAAGAAATAATGTAAATCCTATGCAAGTTCTTTCAGAAAGGAGAGGAGGAGGGAATGCTTCTCAAGCCATTTTATGAGGCCAACATTATCCTACTACCCAGAACAACCAAAGACATTATCAGAAAACAAAACTAGAGAACTATTATGAACATGGATGCAAAAATACGTTAAAAGTTTTTAGCAAATCAAATTCAGCTATATATAAAAAGGATAATATCTCATAAACAAGTTGGTCTTACTCCAGGAATGCAAAGTTGATTTAAAATTCAAGAATCAATCAAAGTAATTTACTCTGTAGAATAAAGGAGAAAAATCATATGATAATCACAATATATACAGTAGAAGAAATTGACAAAATTCAACATCCTTTCAGGGTAAAAAATATTAATAAATGTGGAATAGAATGAAGCTTCCTTAATCCAATAAAAGCATTTTATGAAAAACTTACCTCTAATATACTAAATGGTGAAAGCCTGAATATCGTCTGTCTAGGCCAGTAACAAGTATGTTTGCCCTCAACACTTCCATACAACATTATACTGTAGGTTCTATCTAGTTCAACAAGAAGAAAAAAGAAATAAATGTTCAGAGTTCCACAAATACACACATTATGGTAAAAAATGCTAAAAGGCAAAGTAAAGGAGAAAATTTTGCAACAAGAGAAATATGACTCATGACTTATAAGGAAACTCTAAGAAAATTAACAGATTACTTCTCATTAGAAATAATGGAGGCCAGAAGGCAGTGGAATAACATATTCAAAGTTCTCAAAAAAACTGTCAACGAATCCCTTATGAAATAAAAATATCTTTTAGGCCGGGTGTGGTGGCTCACGCCTGTAATCCTAGCACTCTGGGAGGCCGAGGCGGGTGGATCACTCGAGGTCAGGAGTTCAAGACCAGCCTGAGAAAGAGCGAGACCCCGTCTCTACTAAAAATAGAAAGACATTCTATGGACAACTAAAAATCTATATAGAAAAAATTAGCCGGGCATAGTGGCGCATGCCTGTAGTCCCAGCTACTCAGGAGGCTGAGACAGAAGGATTTCTTGAGCCCAGGAGTCTGAGGTTGCTGTGAGCTGGGCTGACGCCATGGCACTCTACCGCAGGCCACAGAGTGAGACTCTGTCTCAAAAAAAAAAAAAAAAGCCAAAAAATATCTTTTAAAAATGAAAAGGAACTAAAAACATTCTTTGATAAGCAGGAACAGAAATAATTTGTTGCTAGAAGAGTTGCCTTACAAGAAATCCTAAAGAGAGTTCTTTAGGCTGAAAGTAAGTGAAAGAAAACAAAGAGCACTGGTAAAGATAATTATGTAATTATAAAAGAAACAAAGAGCACTGCTAAAGATAATTATGTAATTATAAAAGACAGTATAAATGCATATATTTTACTTCTTTTTAAAATTGATTTTAAAAACAATTTTATAAAACAATATGTATATACTATATTGTTGGTCCTCCAATATATAGAAATATAGTATGTTTGCCAATAACAGCACAAAGGAGGTGGATGAAATCAAAGCTGCACTGGGCTTAGAAAATGACTGCAGATAGTAACTTAAAAGCACAGGAACGAGAGAATCAGAAATGATAAATAGGGAGATTAATATGACAAAAGCTGTAAATACATATTCTCTTTTCTTCTCTTAGCTTCTTTAAAATACACAAAATTGGCCGGGCGCGGTGGCTCACGCCTGTAATCCTAGCACTCTGGGAGGCCGAGGTGGGCGGATCGTTTGAGCTCAGGAGTTCGAGACCAGCCTGAGCAAGAGCGAGACCCCATCTCTACTAAAAATAGAAAGAAATTATATGGACAGCTAAAAATATATATAGAAAAAATTAGCCGGGCATGGTGGTGCATGCCTGTAGTCCCAGCTACTCGGGAGGCTGAGACAGGAGGATCGCTTGAGCTCAGGAGTTTGAGGTTGCTGTGAGCTAGGCTGATGCCACGGCACTCACTCTAGCCTGGGCAACAGAGTGAGACTCTGTCTCAAAAAAAAAAAATAAATAAATAAAAAATAAAAATAAAAATAAAATACACAAAATTATGTAAAGTAATGATTATAACAGTGTACTGTAACATTAATAGATATGTATAACACAAAAAAGGAGAAAGGGAATAGAAGTATATAAGAGTGATGTTTCTATATCTTATTGAAATAAAGTTAGTATGAATCTGAAGCTGTTTCTGATAAGTTAAGATGGACATAGTAAGACCTAGAGCAGGTTCTAAGGAAATATCTCAAAACTATAGTGAAAAAATTAAATTAAAATGCTACATTAGAAAATATTTACTTAATGCAAAATAAAGCAATAAAGGAGTAACAAAGGACCAAAAAAGACATGAGCCATATAGAAAAAAAAGTAAAATGGCAAATATAAATCCAACTATATGAATAATTATTAAATGTAAATGGATTAAACAATTCAGTCAAAAGGCAGAGATTGTAAGACTGGATAAAAAACTAGATTTAACTATATGCTGTCTATAGGAGACACACTGTACATTCAAAGCTACAATAGATTCAAAGTACAAGGATGGAAAAAGATGTATCATGAAACAGCAACCAAAAGAAAGGTGAAGTGGCTATACTAATATCAGGCAAAATAGACTTTAAAAAAAAATGTTTGCTTCTAAGGGCAGGAATGTTTGCGTATTTTGTTCATTGATATATGCTCACTACCTCGAATAGTCCCTGGCACATTGTAAGTGCTCAATAAATATTTGTTGAATTAATTAATTGAATGAATAAAATGAAAACTAGAGAAAAGACCAACCAATTACCTACTTTCCAAAGAAAAATGAGTTTCATTAAATAAAAGCCTTGAAGTGGTGTTAGCAACAAGGAGCCCCTTTTACCGCCCTCCACTATTGTCACGAGATGACTGGAAGACCCCAGGCAAGTTCCTGGAGCTCTGGAGCCAATATTGGATTGAAGAGACAACTGTGGGTCTAACAGAACATGACTGTCAAACTGATCATGATTAAGGATAACAACTAAAATGAAATTTGCTAATATTAATTATGGTGCTTACAATCAATATTTTAATTTGGAACTTTAGTTTTTATATTTAAATAATTATAGTAATAATTTTTTACAAGATACAAGTGGGATACAAGGTCCAATACTGCATTATAATTATAAGCTAAGAAGCATCTCTCTCTGAGCATTTATAAAAATGCAACTTATGTAAATCTAGTGTACAATCTACAGGCTGTGACCATTTAAATTATTTCTAAATCTGTAATAAGGTCTTGCCAATAACCTTCTGACACCCTTCATTTAAAACTACCTTAACAGGACTTTCAACATTTCTGATAAGTTGATAATTTTTTCAGCATGTGCAGATACCTAAATACTGAATTGCTGTGATGAAAGCTATGATTATTCTTGAAATACATGATTTCTAATACCTAGCAGTTAACTTTTCACTCTAATCTTTCAGGGATTACTCATTCCCACAGTCACAAGAGAAAAGGTCATTGCTGGGTTTCAGTTCGTCCTCATGGGAATTCAGTTTTGCTCTTTAATTTTGCTTTTACAATTTATGTATATGCTTGGAATACAATACAAGCTGCATTTTCCATCTAATAACTATACATGAAGAAGATTCTTACATTTTTCAACCCCAAAAGTTGGGATAAGAGGTAAAAATAGGATTTAAGTATTTTTAAAAGCCATCAATCCTTAAATATACCTTAGGAAATGCCTATTAATACATAGTAGACGATCAATAAATAAGAGCTATTCATGTGGAATGGTATTCAAGCTATAAAATTTGATGCCTGAAGGAACTTTGGATATCTAGTTTACTACTTAATAATTATAATGTTGAATTTCAAAGTGACAGAATATAACCTTTCCTTTGCAATAATAGGAAGAAAGGTTGTGATGGCTCAACATGTATCAGCAGAAATTAAACGTCTTGTCTCATTTGTATTAAAGTGACTTTTTTTTTGTGAGACAGGGTCTCCGTCTGTTGCCCAGGCTAGAGTACAAGGGCATCATCATTCCTTATTGCAACCTCAAACTCCTGGGCTCAAGTGATCCTCCTACCTCAGCCTCAGCCTCCCAAGTAGCTGGGACTACAGGTACATGCCACCACACCCAATTAATTTTTCTATTTTTTTTGTGGAGATGACGTCTCAGCTTGGGCTGGTCTCAAGCTCCCGGGCTCCAGTGATCCTCCTAGCCTTGGCCTCCCAAAGTGCTGGGATTACAGGTATGAGCCACCATGCTCAACTTAAAGTGACATTTTTTAAGAGGAAATGATGTGTCTATCATTGCCATCACTTGAGTGCTGATATGCAGATATCTGGAGGAAGATCATTCCAACAAGTACAATGACCTTAAGCCTTGTTAGTTTTTAGTTTGCCAGTTTCCTCTCTTCAGGTGATTTGGTAATGATGGGGAATGGGAAATAATTTTGAATTTCTTATTATTTTAGAAATGTTGAATATCAATAAACTCTTATTTTCTTGGCCTTTTTATTCATCCCCTTCAGCTCACTGTGAGTTTCTTTATAGTTCCTGATACAGATACTCCAAATGAGAATAGCACTGAAGGCCAGTAGGTATCACATCTTTTCTTAGTGGGTGGAGATAGAAAGGGCTAAGAAGTCAAGTAAGAGATCTAATTTCAGTATTTGCACCTATGAAAGTCCTGCTTGTGAAACCGCCCTTACAAATTCATAAAAAGGGGTGCAAGGCAAGAACTATGGTAAGGGCCTAGCTAAAAATAATGATAATAATTAACCACTGTCCCCCTGTTTGCTTCTCTATGATTGCCACTCTGGAGCTACATAGCTGGTGGTCATGGAGATGGTTAGCTTTCTCCGTAGATATAACATCACCTTTTGAAAAGGTGGCATAGTTTCTGATATATCTTCCAGGTCCCCAATTCTAGTGGAATGGCTGACCCACCCAGACCAGTGGCCCATACCGAGGAACTGACTCAACTGGTCTTGTGATCCCCACCCCACGAACCTGGTCAGCAAAGAAGACAATTTCTACAACCCTATGGTTCCACCCTGAACCTAGCCATTTAGCAGATTCAATTGCCTATGCCAAACCGTTTTTAAAAACCCTATTTCTCTAATTATCCGGGAGGCGGATTTGAGAAATTTCTCCAGTCTCCCCACTTAGTGCTATGCAGAATAAACTCTCTCTCTCTCTCTCTTTCTCTGCCATAAACTGCTGTCTCAGCATATTGGCTTCCTCTCTTGGGCAGTGGGCAATTGAACCTGGTTGGGCGGCAACAGTTGCAAAGTTTAGTATATGAAGCAAGGCTCTCGGGACTCATTCAATGCCAGGGGCAATAGGGAAAAAGACCTCAAAAACCAAAACAGCAATATAATAAATAATTCTACTTCCATTTCATGCACTTTAACATTAAACAGGTATATTATACAACCATTAAGTAATATTTCCAGTATAATTTAAAATTCTGGATACCTAAGGAAAAAGAAAGCTTTTGCTTTCGTTATATTAGTTACAATTTCAAAAAGGGTCCTTTTAATTGTGGTGCTGGTGTCAAGGGACACCAGGTTTCTACCTGTAGGGTCCGGCTCTATTATGAAAATGCCTTGAAAAATAAAAAGTGTGCTAAACAAACATAAGGCACTACTATTGTTCACCAGGTGCATTGTTTCTCCTTTCAGAAGTACAGTTAAGGATTTAATAGCGTTAGATTAATATGTATTCATCAGTAATGAAAGTCAGACACTTTTTTAAACTTTAGGAAAAGTTCAGTTTATTCTCTGCAAATGGACAAGTTATTTAATCTCTCTGTGCCTCAGTTCCCACATCTGAAAAGTGAGGATAAAAATATTAATAGTACTTACCTGCTTTATTAGGGTCAAACTGAGAATTAAATGGTATAATTCATGTAAATCACTAAGAACAGTGCCTAACATACAAAAAGCACTAAAAAATGTTGACATTATTATTCACCTCACAAAAATATCCACAGTGGAAGGACGTCTCAGAGTTCTTACTGAGGTCTAGTGTAAATAATGTAAAGATACATTTCGCATGGTCTCTTGTAAACTTTTGCTTTAACCATCAAAACCACCTCCATCAATTTATTAGTTTGGTCATCTTATGAATACTTCATTAAACCCCCATTCTGTGTTACGTCTTGTGCCATGGAATTAGTTGATCTTAAACCAGTACTTTGTTTTTCACTGGAGAAAAAAAGTTCACAGCGTTATTAAATCCAGGTACTTGCCAGGTGTTCAGAGTTTTAGAAAGGTTATTGTCAGAAACTAAAACTAAGAATGCCTTTTAAAGGCGCTCAGATGGGGAGGAAAGGTGAGAAGGGCTGGGTACTGTGCCCCCACTGTACGAAGAAGGAGCTCTTGGCCTCGGCCTATTGAACTGGGGTTTAGGACCCTCCCGGGCATTATTTCTAGCTGGTGGCTGAAGAGGATGCAAGAGTTGTCCTCTTTTTGTATTAAATCACGTGCTTGAAAGTGAAGGTGGCGGCGGCCGGAGCTCCCTCCCCTCTCCCGGCCGAGCACTGCTCCATCCTGACGGTGCTCTGGCCACCACTCGCTCTTTGACGCTCGTCAGAAAGCGCTCTCGGGAGAAGTCCGGCGTCGTCGGCAGCAGGTGTCCCCAGGTGGCCCAGCGGCGTGGCCGCCCCCTTCTCGCCCGGCTCGGAGCGGAGGGCATCGGCCCGGGTTCCGGGCCAGGGAAGGTCCGGACCGGCGCCTCGGGGATCCGGAGCCCGCTGGCGCCGCGCCGACCGAGGGCGCCCCTGGCGGGGCCGAGGCCGCGCCTCCTCCCGGAACTGGCCGGCGCCGCGAGGCAGCGCGCGCCAGTGGCCATGGAGGGCCGGACGGAGCGCGCGGGGCTTGAGTTCCGCGGCGGCGGCGGCGGCGGCGGCGAGGCGAGGCCGACGGACGCGGAGGGGGAAGCGGCCCCCGGAGTGCCCCGAGCCCCACCCCTCCGGGTGGCGGCGGAGCGGCTGCGGGGCTCCCGGGACTCGTGGGAGGGCGAGGACGACCCGGAGCCCGGCGGCGGCCGCACGAGCCGCACGGCGTCCCTAGTGAGCGGGCTGCTCACCGAGCTGTACAGCTGCACCGAGGAGGAGGAGGCGACCGGCGGGGGCCGCGGGCCCTGGGGCCGCCAGCGGCGCTGCGACAGCCTGGACAGCTCCACCGAGGCCTCCGGCTCCGACATGTTCCTGGGCGGCCGCGGCGGCGCAGGCGACTCCCGCGTGCTGCAGGAGCTGCAGGAGCGGCCGAGCCAGCGGCACCAGATGAAGTACCTGCGGCAGAAAGGTGAGGGCCGGCCCGCGCCCTGTCTGCCCGCGCTCCAGCGCTCACCTGTGCACCCCTGGGCTGCTCTGCCAAACGCTCAGATTTAAGTTTGGGGCATCTGTTTTGATCTGATGCTGGTGCCCACAGCGTCACATATTCGTGTCTACGCTTAGTTCTTAATGCCCCCACCTGTCCCATCCCTTCTCGAGTCGTCGTGTGGAGCATCAGTTAATGGAGTGGGCGGGTCTCCCCCTCCTCCCATTCCCCTACCTGTTGGTGGATGCCCTGGGCAGACGCAGCCGGATTCTAATTTCGCCTGAACAGCTGTTAGGACAGGTTTGGAGTTTCTGATATGTATACCTGAAGTTACCTAGAGGGCGCCGGGAGAATAGAGGCTGCTCTAGGGCTTTTTTTTTTTTTTGGCCTCCTTCCCTGGCCACACCACTTGGTTAGTGTTTAATTAGTGAGGCAGAATAACTTGATAATGCGGTTTCGAAGCAGAGCTGGTGAATTCCATTTCTGCCCAAACGTACGGTTCCAAGGAGCTCATTAGGTGGTTTTTTGGGGTGTGTTTTTCCCTTCTTTTAGGTGGCGGATTAGTGGAGGGTCGTAAAGCGTCGGCTTCATTACAGCTGCGGTCCTCAAATCCCAGGCCACGGACCAGTACCGGTCCACAGCTTGTTAGGGACCGGGCTGCAGAGCTCTGTCCCCCGCCCCCATGTCCGTGGAAATACTGTCTTCCGTGAAACTGGGGCGGGCGGGGGAGGTTGGCCAGGGCGCACAGCAGGAGGTGAGCAGTGAGCCAGTGAAGCTTAGGCTTCGCAGCTCCCCATCGCTGGCATCACCGCCTGAGCTCCTCCTCCTCCTCCTCCCGGTCCGGTCCGTGGAAAAACTGTCTTCCATGCAACCTGTCCCTGGTATCAAAAAGGTTGGGGACCATTACAGAATTTAACTGCTGGTACCTTCATTTGGCTTGGAGAGGTTTTTCTGAGAAAATGACCTTGGCTTTCAGGGGGAGAGGCTAATTTGGTGTTTCTTTTGTTATCATATCACCCTTTCATGCTTGTGTCCTAATTGAGATTTTTTTCCCTCAACTGTTCATAATAGCTTGCCTTTCAGGCACCAAAGCAGTTATTACAGCTGGCTTTTTGTATAGATATATCAAGATTTCAATTTACAAAATAAAGTGAAGTGTGGAAAACAGACGCTAAAAGCCATAATAACATTTCTTGAAACATTTCTTGTGCTAAATTACCAGGAGAGGGAGGAAAAAGAGTACTATACAATGGTCTCCTGTCTTCTCTTTGTAAAGTCAGTCTAGCTGGTTCCAGAAAAAAAAAAAAAAACCCAAAAAGAATAAATCTGTCTGCTTTCACAAATTTATGTCAACAGCTTTCAGTTTCCTCTTTCGACTAGTGAAGATTTTTTTCCCAGCTGATTGTTACAAATGACTTCCACCTTCCTCCCTCTGCCTGGAACTTTGGCTGGAGTTATGCCATTTCATTTTATACAATTATTTGGCTGTTCTCAGAGTGTCTGTGTATGCAAAAATTCCGTAGGGCAATAGTTCTTTCAGACTAGCAAAATCACTTTTGAAGAATTATGATTTGGCTTTCTCTCTTTATAAGACTGTTCACTTTTCATTACTGAGGGAATTTTGGAGATTAGTAATTTCCTTTTTGAAGAGGAAAATTGGCAAGCTAAAGTTTAAAGAAGAGGTAACAGTATTGCTTTGCAAGTGGATTTCCTGTGAGTGACTATTAATTGTTCACAAGACCTGTAAGAGTCCATTTTGCCCAAGTTTCAGTCATTGCATGGCTAGTTGCCTGCTAAACCTTTCTTCCCTTGCAGTCAACCTTTTATGATGTACAAGATGCCATATTATAATAGTCCTATATAAACATGCACATGCACACACCCCTTTATGGATAAACATCATTAGAGTGCTAAGATTAAAGAATCAGATAATGGATACAGCTGCCTGCCTGCCTAAGTAATGCTGTTTATTAGGTTATTTGATTTTTTTTTTTTTTAGGGTCAAAAAATATCTCTCCCACCATAACTGGGAGGCATTGAGTAAGAGTCTCACATAATGCAGATAACCTGTGTATTAATTCTCTCCTTTCACTGTTAGGGATTTTGCTGTAGAACTTATTTAGCTATTTAATATGTGTGGGGCCTTTATTTGGGTGAGACACCAAAATGGTTTCTCAGGAAATCAGGACTGTTTTCTCAGTGTTTCCATGGTTAAAGGATGAACTTTGGAGTCAGATTCCTGGGTTGATATCCTGCCACAGTTCCTTACTGGCTGTGTGACCTTGGACAAGCTATTTAACCTCTCTGTGTCTTTTTTTTTTTTTTTTTTTTTTTGAGACAGAGTCTCGCTCTCTTGCCCGGGCTAGAGTGCTGTGGTGTCAGCCTTGCTCACAGCAACCTCAAACTCCTGGGCTTAAACGATCCTACTGCCTCAGCCTCCCGAGTAGCTGGGACTACAGACATGTGCCACCATGCCCACCTAATTTTTTCTATATATATTTTTAGTTGGCCAGATAATTTCTTTCTATTTTTAGTAGAGACGGGGTCTCGCTCTTGCTCAGGCTAGTCTCGAACTCCTGACCTCGAGCGATCCTCCCGCCTCGGCCTCCCAGAGTGCTAGGATTACAGGTGTGAGCCACCGTGTCTGGCCCTCATTTTCTTTTAAATAGCAATAATAAAACCTGCCTCAGAGGAGTGTGGTGAGAATTACATAAATTAATCTGTGTAAAGTGCTCCGTAAATGCTAGATATAATTTTGATCATATGCCCTGGAACTCCTTAGAGGGGAAGGTGGTCACAGTCTGTCAGTTGACAATTTCCTCATTTTCCCTCTGTTATTTAACACTGTGTGAGGCGCTGTGGCTGATGCTGGGTGGCCTTCAAAGATAAAGGAGACCCGTTTCTGTCCCCAGGATGCTTATGCACCAGCAGATATTACTGTAGAAGACATTTCCTGGAGAAGACATTGAGTGTGGGACTCAACTCTGAAAATTTTTCCCATATTGAACATAAATATAATTGAGAGAATTACAGAATTCTAGGTACCTTAAGGGTCACTGAAAATGAAATAAAGTAAAAACCCTTTTGTTGAGGAAAGGTGTAATTTAAATGCCAGGTGATATTTCTACTCCCTTTATTTTGCCTCTAGTGTCCTCTTATAGCTGGTTCTTGTATTAAATCATCCTTAGAACCCATATACTTTTTGTTTAACCTAAGTGTACTATTTTCATTATATCCTGCCATGTTTGAAATTAGGGTGAGAGGAAGAACTGGACTTTGTCCCCTTCTTCACAATAATTCCTTATTCTTAAAGTGCTGTTTATATTCATGTTTGTAAAGACCATTCACATTTGTTTCTCAGCATAATCTTATATGCTAGGCATAATTTGAGACTTGGAGCACTATCTTGTCTAAGAGATTGCTCAGGTAGTTGGCTGATCCACAAGTAGTTCTTTTATTTATTTTTTATTTTTATTTTTTTAAGAGACGAAGTCTCTTGCTACGCATGCTTCCTAGGGCTGGAGTGCAGTGTGGTGATCATAGCTCACTGAAGCCTTGAACTGCTGGGCTCAGGCAATCCTCCTGCCTCAGCCTTGCAAGTAGCTGGGCTACAAAGCTAATTTAAACATTTTTTTTAGAGATTGGGGTCTCTCTATGTTGCCCAGGCTGGTCTCGAACTACTGGCCTCCAGCGATCCTCTGGCCTTGGCCTCCCAAAGTACTGGGATTACAGGCATGAGCCACCATGCCCAGCCTCAAAAGCAGTTCTTTTTAACTCAAGGTCAAATGCATTTTCCATGGCATGGTCGGGTATGACAGCTGTTAAATCATCCCCTGTACTTCTGTTATAGACCCCCGAAAGCTCACTTCCCTGGACCTCTAGAGTATTTTTCTTACTTTTGAGCATTTCTTTTGTTTTCTTCTGATTCTCTCTAGTTTCTTCAAATCCCTTTAAA
Source organism: Eulemur rufifrons (assembly GCF_041146395.1). Classification (NCBI taxonomy): domain Eukaryota; kingdom Metazoa; phylum Chordata; class Mammalia; order Primates; family Lemuridae; genus Eulemur; species Eulemur rufifrons. The sequence goes on from NC_090998.1 coordinate 50,120,418, forward strand.
AATGAGTAGATCCAAAGCCCACACAGGACCTCTAATGAGGGCTAGCCAATGCCAGCTTGAGTGGAAGGCTTCACCTGCCTGTAGATCACACTCTACTGACTAAAGATATCAAGTGTGACCAAAAAATCCCCACCCAAATCATAACAATTATTCATGTAGAGACCATAGGCAATTCTGATTCCCAAGTCTGTTTTTAATTGTAGAAAAACTGCTGTTGTGAATATTAGGTTGATGAATGTATTGATAGAATTATCCTAATTTATCTGTTTAAAGGAAATGTGTTTTCTACTATCTTTGAAAAATTACTGAGTCTCTAAGATGCAATATTGTACCTAATAGGCTATTGAAAGACTGGATATTCAAAGTAAAACCAGCATTGCCACACTCATCTACATTACAAAATGTAGTAGAATTATTTACTTTTAGCTGATCATTTATAAAGATAAGTGCTTTAAAAAAGATTCAGTATCATGTTAGATTTGTCATTAATATAACAGACTCAAAAAGATTCTTTTCTTGCAAGCTTACCATTTGAGCACTTGAATGATGCAAAATGTACTTGCCAATTTTCAGGCAATGAAAGGTAAACTTGCAACCAGAGCTGGATACAGTAAAAGTAAGAGTCTTTGCTTACATGTTAAAGATAGCCTCAAAGATAAAATGTATTGTATAGTGTCTGTTTCATGAACAGAGCAAGGAGATGAATGAGTGACTTATTTGATCAGAATGTCTTAGCTGAATATGTACATATAATCCTGAGTGAGAACCTAGAATTAGTTGGTTTAAGTGGATGTTCCAGATATTTACCTTTTGAAAATTTATTTTCTTTTTTTAAATTTCAGAATATTATGGGGGTACAAACATTTTGGTTATATATATTGCTTTTGCATCACCCATGCCAGAGCTATACGTGTGCCCATCCCCGAAACAGTGCGCTCCGCACCCATTAGTTATGAGTTTACCCATCCCCTCCAACACCCTCCCACCTGCCCAGCACCCAATGAGTATTACTTCCATGTTTGCACCTAAGTGTTGATCAGTTAGTACCAATTTGATGGTAAGTACATGTGGTTCTTGTTTTTCCATGCTTGTGATACTTCACTTCAAAGAATGGGCTCTAGCTCCAACCAGGATAATACAAGAGGTGCTGGATCACCATTGTTTTTTGTGGCTGAACAGTACTCCATGGTATACATATACCACATTTTATTAATCCAGTCATGTATTGATGGGCACTTGGGTTGTTTCCACATCTTTGCAATTGTGAATTGTGCTGCCACTAGATATTTATCTTTTGACTAGTATCCTACTGGGATTTGTATTCCTCTCAAGGTATTTAGTCTATTTTTATTTTTCTCTACTGGTAGACACTAATGAACTGAAGACAATCGTTCGAGAGCTGAAGTACAGGATTGGCGTTCAGTCGGCAAAGTTACTTCGGCAACTGAAGCAGAAAGATAGGCTTCTGCATAAAGTACAGAGGAACTGTGATATCGTGACTGCCTGCCTGCAGGCTGTGTCACAGAAGAGAAGTAAGTACTAGAATGGGGTTACTCCCTGTGCCATGTGCGACTGAAATATTAGTGAAGCTGAGTCAGTAGTCATTGTGCTTTTGAATATGTTGAAAAGTTTTAAGTGCAAGCTTATATCCTCAGAACTAAGAACTAGGAATAACTGAGGCAGCTTCCTATTTTTTTCAGTTAAAATGTATACTTCATGTCTAATGTTACAATTTTAGTTTTATTCTAGATTTGAGATAATACTTTGCTTTGCCCATGATTATTTTTACCTGATGCTAAATAATGACTAAAATCTTTATTTTTAAAATAGCATCAAATAGACATACCTAAAAAGTATGTCCTTGTTCTCTTATTCTCTGTGGTGTTCCAAAAAGTGAGTTAATTGACTTGAAGGAGATTCTCATAACAGGATCTTAAAACTTGCTCTGAAATTTGAAGATGACAAAATATTTTAACAAGCAAAACATGTCTCTTGAGTAATCCACTTATAATTAAGAGATTTGTGGCTTATTAATAGAGTTAAAAATGTTAAATTATCAATCTGTATTAAATATTAGATATAACAGCTTGTGAATTAATTTCATAATTCTCCATGCAGTAATTTTACATTTTATTCTGCTAACATGTCCCTATTTTTGTTTTGCATTCTTTATTAACATGCAGCGTGGCAGAACAGTATGTTCAGGTATGGTAAATATAGGCACAGATGATGTGTTTTGATAAAATGCCTGTGGCAGCTTTTCAGGTGCATGTGAAAGTTGCCTTTTCTTCTTTACTCTGTCACATTTTATATGTAAAGTGACATCTAGAGTGCTTATAAGAAAATTCCAAATTAAGATGTGTTTGTTTTCATGAAACAATTTTCAGGGCTTGATTAGTTTCAGATAATAAAATTAATGGATTAAATTTCACTCTTATGTTTATTATGAAAAGAAAATTCTATGTTTTCTTGCTCCTCTTTTATGATATTGCTGTTTGTTATCTCCAAACTATTATTCACACTGTTTACTAAAGAAGGTTTCATTTAACGGGTATTAAAGAGAAAACTAGTTGATTACCATAATAATTAATATGGTCCATACCAAGAAGGAATATGATTAAAGAGACTGGCTTTGAGTAGGGTTTTCTCCAGGGTCAGACACTTGTCTGAAATAGCTTAGAGAAGGAAGAAGGATGTGTGTGTGGGTGTACCTATCTACCTATAAAAAGTTGTCATATGTTATAAGTATTTGATAGTTTGCCATGAATTTTGATTAACAATTGTCAAGTAAAAATATTTTTCATGGTTGGGCACAGTAGCTCATGCCTATAAACCTAGTACTTTGGGAGGCCTAGGCAGGAGGATTGCTTGAGCCCAGAAGTTTGAGACCAACCTGAGCAAGAGCGAGATCCAGTCTCTACAAAAAGTAGAAAAATTAGTTGATGTGGCGGCACATGCCTGTAGTCCCAGCTACTTGGGAGGCTGAGATAGGACGATCACTTGAGCCCAGGAGTTTGAGGTTACAGTGAGCTATGGTGATGCCACTGCAGAGTGAGACCCTGTCTCAAAAAAAAAAAAAAAAAAAGATAAATAAATAAATTTTCCCATTCTATTATCAGATACCTTGATTTTGATTTTTCTCCTTTCAACTGTGTTTCTATCTTACCCATTATAATTGTGTGTGCTGTGCTAGAAGCTAAAAGCGCAAAATGGTAAATGCATGGGTTTTGATGTGTGGGAAGGTATGAGGGACGATGAAGCAAGTGTCAGGAGACAGAGAGGCTAGCACAGGGTCATGGATTGGTGGATTCTGTTGGTAGTTACTAGGGACTGATAATCATTTAGAATTTAAATTACCTGATTGGTAGAAGGATTGGCATTTATGTCTTTTTAGAAAATGTGCCCACAAACACCCAACTTAATTTGTGAATTTGTCAACGTATCCTTCCTATGTATTTTAGAGTTTGTCTAATTCTAGCCGGGATTTTGCATTTCAGAAAATATGAGATTGGCTCCTTTCCTAGAGAATTCATTTCTTTTCTTGGCATTAAGACTCTATTAAATGGAACAGAATGTTTTTTGTTAAGAAATAACTGCGTTAGAATTGTCATTCTCATCATATGATGCTGTATTATGATGTAGATGGTGTTAAAAAGTTGGCTAAATGGTTATTTATCCACTTTAGAACTCCAGAGGTTAGATTACTTATACCTAAATGCCTGATTCCAGTAGTTGCACATTTTGTCTCTTTCCTCAAAGTTAACTAATAATAAATACATTTAATTAGAGTTCTAAAGAATCAAGGTTTCATCGTCACAATGAATAACTGAGCTTTCATTTTAGTAGAGGTTGGAAATGATGCATTCGAATAGAATATGTTGACTTGTTTGTATTTAATATGCAGAAGTCCAGATAATCCCCATTGTTGCCTTCATATGGAGTTGATGCTTATGATTCTTTGCAGAAGTGACTTTTCCCCTAATAAAACTATTTTAGTGTTGTATTAAAGTGGATTATTTCCTGCTAATCACCAAAAGGAATATAATAATTTTGAAATGAAAATCATAAGTGTATATTATGAATGAAAATGACTAGATCGTTTTTATGTCTAACTCACAAATGACATAACTACTTAGACTCTATGACTTCCTACATCAAGCTTTATAGTAGTATCTTTTTATTTGAAAACTGGGGTGGGAGAGTTTGAGACCAGTCTGAGCAAGAGCGAGACCCCTTCTCTACTAAAAATAGAAAAATTAGCTGAGCATGTTGGTGCGCATCTGTAGTTCCAGCTACTTGGGAGGCTGAGGCAGGAGGATCACTTGAGCCCAGGAGTTTGAGGTTGCAGTGAGCTAAGGTGACCGCACTGCACTCTAGCCAGGGTGACAGAGTGACCCTCAAAAAACAAAACAAAACAAAAAAACAAAAACAAAACTGGGATAGAAATAAGAAAAGCAAGATCAATATTTGTCTAATAGTGTTTCTCTTTGTTTTATACTTCTATATTTTCCAAAGTTTCCATGAGTGTATTACATTTTAACACTTTTTATTAAGATATAATTCACATACCATAAAATTGTGCAACCATGACCATTATCTAATTCCAGAACATTTTCATCACCCTATTTAGCAATTCAACTTTTCCCTATAATGTCATGACTTTTCTCTGCTTTTTGGGAGCACTTCTAGGATCACTGGCGGCACTTTGTATATGTCCTGTGGTGTTATTTAAGGTTTATGTTATTGTACTAAACACGATGAAAAATACATGAGAACTGTGAGAGATCATTTTTTACTGTGATATGCAATTTACTGGCAAGACACTGCTGACTGCTTGCTTGGAGATGATTAGCATCGCATGGGGTTTTAAGTGGATACTCTCAACACTTGGAGCTCACTGAAATAGCATCTGGAGGTGATTATGAAACTATTATGGTAGTACAATATGTAGTACAATTTTATGCAGTTGTGATTTAATACTGCATCTTTACATTTGTTTACATTTCTGTCAACTGCGAATGACACATGCACAGTCTGTATTTGTGTTAATTTTGATAAATTTTAACTTTTTACAATGGATTTGTGTATATTTTATAGTAATGATAAAATTTATTAGTATCTACATGTACTTTATACATCAGTGACATACCTGATTTTTGCTTAATTTTTTGGATATTTTTATGCTATGCAGTTCATCTGTGAGTTTTTTCAAATTGTTGCAAGTCTGCAAAAAACTTCCCAACATATTTTTGGGAAAAAAAATCTGTGCATAGGTAGATCTGTGCAATCCAAACCTATGTTCTTCAAGGGTCAACTGTGTGTGTCTGTGTGTGTGTGTACGCATGTGTGTATAGAGAGAGATTGGGAGCGAGTATGTGCATGTGTACATGCTGAGTTTGGTTTGCTAATATTTTCTTATGAGTTTTGCATCTATGTTCATGAGTGATATTAGTCTATATTCTCATTCTTGTAATGTTCTTGTCAGGTTTGGGACGCCTCATAAAAGAAGTTACAGAGTATATCCTCTTTTTCCATCCTGTGGAGGAGATTGTGTAATACATATTATTACTTTTGTAAAATTCACTGGTAAACACATTTGGGCCTGAAGTTTTCTTTGTAGGAAACTTTTAAATTATGGATCCAACTTTTAAAATAATTATAGATTTATTTGTATTTTATATTCTTGTATCAGCATTGGTAAATTATATAGAATTTGCCATTTCACATAACTTTTCACATTTTTTTTTGAGACAGAGTCTCGCTTTGTTGCCCAGGCTAGAGTGAGTGCCATGGCATCATCCTAGCTCACAGCAACCTCAAACTCCTGGGCTTAAGCGATCCTACCGCCTCAGCCTCCCGAGTAACTGGGACTACAGGCATGCACCACCATGCCCCGCTAATTTTTTCTATATATATTTTAGTTGGCCAGATAATTTCTTTTCTTTTTTTTTTTTTGAGACAGAGTGTCGCTTTGTTGCCCTGGCTAGAGTGAGTGCCGTGGCGTCAGCCTAGCTCACAGCAACCTCAAACTCCTGGGCTTAAGCGATCCTCCTGCCTCAGCCTCCCGAGTAGCTGGAACTACAGGCATGCGCCACCATGCCCGGCTAATTTTTTCTATATATATTTTAGTTGGCCAGATAATTTCTTTCTATTTTTAGTAGAGACGGGGTCTCGCTCTTGCTGAGGCTGGTCTCAAACTCCTGACCTTGAGCGATCCATCCGCCTCGGCCTCCCAGAGTGCTAGGATTACAGGCGTGAGCCACCGCGCCCGGCCCAGATAATTTCTTTCTATTTTTAGTAGAGACAGGGTCTCGCTCTTGTTCAGGCTGGTCGCGAACTCCTGACCTTGAGCGATCCACCCGCCTCGGCCTTCCAGAGTGCTAGGATTACAGGCGTGAGCCACCGTGCCCAGCCAACTTTTCACATTTGTCGGCATAAAATTATTAAGACTATTTGGGGGGGGAGGGCTCCTTTAGTTTTTCTAGATGTTAAAACAGTTTCACTAATTTAAATAGGAATTCACTTACTACTTAAAATATCTTTTATTGTAGAATGCATCACCATAAAGGAGGGTATATAATACATGTATGTATGTTTTAAAGAATAAATAAACAAAGGTCTGTGCATGTGGATATTTACCTACCAAGCTTGAGTAACAAATATTTCTGACACATTAAAAACTCCCTGTATGCTCCTTCCTGGTTGAGATCTCCTGTCTTCCCAACATTTGGGTTAACCATTATCTTGCTTTTCTTTATACTTTTTACACTTCCTGTATATATTCCTAAGCAATACATGGTTCTGACAGACTGAGTAGCCAGCCCAAGCCTAGTTATGTAGGGAAAGCATAATGTTGCTGTCATAGATAAAAGCTCTCAGAAGATAAACCAAATAGTCTCTGGGTCCCAGCCTGGTGTAGGTTCCTTTGAGAACTCACAGGAGTCCCTGCTGGGGGAGTCAGAGGACAAGGTTATAAAGAGTCCTGTGACATCTGCCAGGCTATGCTTTGGACTAGTTACTGAAGAATCAGCATGTCTGGAGGAATGGCCTGCTCTTTAATTTTGACTCAAAGCTCACCATGGCCTTGCTCCTGTTCTTAGAAGTAGGTCAAAGCACGGTACTTCTGTGGGCATGAAGGGAGAGCAGGCATTTCATCAATGTGTAGTAAGATGAACAAGTAGAGGCGAGAATCTAGACCAGCTCCCCTAGGCATTCTGTCCTTAAGTTAGAAAGATGGTCCTACAGCAGGAAGCATCTTGTGTTGACTACTCTCAGGCAACTGTTGCTTGTGCCCACTGCTCCTCTGGACTGGCTGTGCTCTGTCTGGCACGCGGCTGTCCTCTTGGGATCTTTGTGGAGGAGAGGCTCTCTTTGTCTCTCTCCTCTGTTGGATCTCTTGTATCCTGTATCCCATGTTTTCTTCTTTCTTGATTATTCTTTTTATGTTGTTGCCCATATACCCTTGAGGGAGGGTGCTTGTGAGGTAAATATTTAGGAAGTGTGCATGAATGAAAATCTTTTTATTTTATACACACACACACACACACACACACCCCTTAACTGACAATTCTATACTTTATTGCCTTCTTGCTTCCGTTGTTGCTCTTGGGAAGTCTAAAGCCTTTCCAATTGCTGATTCTTATTTTTTCCCTTTGAAAGCTTGTGGACTATTGTCTTTGTTCTTGGTGTTCTGAAATTCATGGTCATGTTGCTTGAGGTCTGTTTTCACTCAGGTGGTTGTTACTGTGCCTAGACAGGCTCTTTCAATCGGGCAACTTTTGTCCTTCCGTTGTAGAAATTTTCTGTGAATTATTTCTTTGTTGCTTTCCTCCTTCCTGTTTTCTTTTTTCTTCTTTCTGGAATTCTGTTGTTTGGCTGTTGGAACTTTTGGACTAGTTCTGTAATGTTCTCTTTTTCTCGTTGTTCTTTTTGCTTTACTTTCTTGGCGAGAACCTCAATTTTATTTTCCAGTCCTGTTATTGAGAACTCTTTTTTGAGTTGTTATTTGAATGTTTCTTTTATGTGGTATCCTGTTCTTGTTTCATAGATACAATATATTTTCTTATTGCTCTAAGGATATTAACCATAGAGACTAAAACAGACAAATAGAAAGCAACACTTTGGAGGAGATAGATTACACAGGGAGAAAAAAAACTTTCAAAGTTGTATCATATTTAGAGGCTTTCCTCAGATGTCTGGTGATCCTTGGCTGTCTGCTTACAATCGTGAGAATCTAAAATGCTGACTTGAACTCTGGGCTCCCTGGCAGGGCTTATTATTGACTTTGAGCTTCACTGAAGGATCATCTAGAAGGGGTCTTTGTTGTAGAACCCCTCAGGTCAGTATCTTCAAGTCCTTCTCTGGGCTGGTCAGATCCTCCAGGGAAGAATGTTCTTCTGCTTGGAGGATGAAGGTCTGGTTGTTGGTGTTCTTGGGCTGACTGGTTGAGAACGGGGAGTCTCAGCATTCAGTATGCATGTGGTCATTGGGTCCTGTTTTAGGTAAGGCTCACTCTCAGCTGGCTGTCCAAGGACTCTATTTTAATCCTCTCCAGAAATAAAACCCTAAATCTTTTGCAGGGGTGAAAAAGGAGTAGTTGCTCAGCCTCATAAAGAGGGGAACTAGGGATCCAACTACCTCTCAATAGCTTTCTCCCCAAACTCCTTTTTAAGCCTCCTAGACAACTGGTTGCCAGTCCCCGAGTCTTCTGTGGAGTATGTGGTGTAACATAGGTTGGATTTCAGTTTTTTCTGTCAGTTTGGGATTTGGGTTTTTAGGATCTGCCAAGTCAATTTCTACTTGTCTGCATGCTTTTCCAGCTTCAAAAATTCATTGCTGTTCTCTCTGCTCCTTTTTCCCTCTTAGTCTCTGTGGGTTATAATTTTTTAAAAATCTCTTTATTTTTATTGTGATTTTTTGGGGAACCAAAATTAGATGCATTTTTAAAAATCTGCCATATTAACCCAGATGTGCCTATTTCTTTTCCATAAGCTGATTTATTTTGATATATGAATAGAAGTTAGCCTTTAGATTAAGGTAGGTTTGCCTTAAATTTGGAATTTGACTGCAAAATGGTGAATTTCATCACAAATTTGTTAATATTGGTAACAGTTTTAGATATGTTTTCGATATATCATTAGCACCTTGGTCTACCTTGAAATAACTCAGTAAGAATTTCTAGGTGAAAGAAACTGAAAGAAATTGATTATGACATATTTTAGCAACAATTTCCCCTGACTTTCTTTAGACTCTTTAGTGCCTTATAGCTAAGAGTTATTTTCCATTTTGTCATAATTTACTTATTCTTACACATACTCCAAATTTGTACAATATTTGAAATTATACTAATGGCATGTGAACCTCTAACTTCTGAGAGATTCCTGTTGCTTTAATTAAAAGAGTAGATGTTTCCTGTGACCTCATTATAAAAAGAACTGATTTTTAGAAGAAAAAATTTCTGAATCTCACTCATGATAATTTAGAGCTAGAAGAGAATTTTAAAAAATTTACCCACAGCCTTTGTTGAGCAAAGTGAGACAAGAAGGATTGAACATTGCTGAAACTCACTCAGCTGGTTGGTGACAGTCGGGGCTTCCCTGGTTGGTGTCCTTACTACTGCTTATGAAAGAGAAACTACACATACAGCCAGCAGGGGGAGTTCCCTTTCTCTTTAGCTTTCGTGAGAACGGTATTACAGTTTATTTATGTACTCTGTATTTCCAGAAGGGTAAGACAGCCTATAAAACTAAAAATGATACAAACTAGGATAAATGCCATATGAAAGAAATAAAGGGCCCCTTTTTTTAGAAATACTATATATATAATATATATGTATTGTGACCACTTTTGTATTTAGTTATGAGAGAATACTTCTAAAAGTAGGGTATTTTGTCATTTTATATTTAAAAAAGAGGCCTTTCCATTAAACCATCCCTTCCAGAGTATATTTTTCAAACTTATTATTCATTCACCAAATATTTATTCTGCCTTTAAGTTTTCCAGACACAATTACAGGTGCTGGGAATATGGTAATGAGCAACATATCAAGGTTAATACCTTACAATTTGAAGTTGTAAATGCAAGACTAACGTAAATATATTTTTCTCAAAAGAATTGACTCCTTTATTTTGTAGGACAATTAACTGCATTTTTTCCTATGCTGGATGTTTAATCAACAGCAAAATAAAAGATAATAATCTCACTTATACTGAATGTTTACTTTTAGGAATTTTATTTAAATCTTCAAATACCATCCTCCCCTGTAAAGAAATAGACTGGACTGATGTTCCCAAACTTTGCTGCATATTGGAATCAGTTGAGGCTCTTTAAAAAGATAACGAATGCCTGGCTCCCACTCCCAGACATTCTGATTTAGCTGGCATGGATTACGATCTGAACATGGTGATTTTTAAACTCCTGGACTATTCTTTTTTTTTTTTTTTTTTTTTTGAGACAGAGTCTCACTCTGTTGCCCAGGCTAGAGTGAGTGCCGTGGCGTCAGCCTAGCTCACAGCAACCCCAAACTCCTGGGCTCAAGCAATCCTCCTGCCTCAGCCTCCCGAGTAGCTGGGACTACAGGCATGTGCCACCATGCCCGGCTAATTTTTTCTATATATATATTTAGCTGTCTATATAATTTCTTTCTATTTTTAGTAGAGATGGGGTCTTGCTCTTGCTCATGTGCAGAAAATTTTGGGAACTGCTGGATTATTCCCTAATATTGATGGCTTCCTGGAGATAGGCTTCTGTTCTTCCTTATCTATCACCATGGCACAGCGTAGTTGACCTAGCAGCCATTAACAAAGACCCATTTCTCGGTTCCCTGCTAACTCTGCGGAGAGTTTACGGTTGTCATCATCATGACTCACTTGCATGCATATTTAACTCATTTGTCCCACTCTCCGTTTGTCATTCTCACCTGGCAAAGCCCCAACCCTGATTAAACCCAAATCGCTGAACATTCTTTGTCTGCTCCTGCCCAGCTGACTGCCACTAAAAGAATACACACCAGGCCGACTATTCTCTTTAAATATGTGACCACCAACCTCATGGACACCCTTGGTGCTGCTGGCGATTCTGTTGTATTTCGCTAGTTTCTTTCCTCTCTCCTTTTTTGTATCCTATTCCCTCCCTCACTCTCAGCTGGTGAGTTTTGCTTTTAACTGAGAAAATGTAAGCAACCAAAAGAGAATGTCCTCATACTGTCACCTGTACAGGTAGCATGCCTCCTGTTACTCAGGACGAACTGTCCACCTGTCCTTGGGCATACTAGATCCATCTTCTCTACTCAAGGAATCACCACTCTTTTTGTCTGTCTTTCTTCATCGGTTTTTCCATCTCTACTGGATCACTTCAATCAGCATATAAATACATTATTTTATCTTTCATCTAAAACTAAAGTCTTATTGCCACACCTGTACTCAGCTACCACTCTATGCTTCTTTGCCTCTGTTTGTTCACCTATAAAATGGGCAATAACATTGGCCCTACTTATTTCTTAGGAATGTTTTGAAGACAGAATTGAAAGTACTTTGAAATGTTAAATGTGCACATGTATGTATGTATTGATTTATCAATTCAAAAGTTCTGTGTTGAGTACCTGCTGGGTGCTGAGGTGCAAAGATGAAAATGTACAGTATCTTTAGTGAGCTTTCAGAAAAAGGAAGTGTCAGAGAAGCAAATCAAAAATTGCAATATAATTATTGCTCTAACAGAGGTCCTGGTATATCAAAAACAGGCATTTTCACACGTTACGTGTCGATGCTCCGAAGTATTCCAAATCAATCTTTCTAATATGGTCAGCTAACAAATGATGGTTTCACTGTGCCATGTTTCAGCCTGATATTCGGTGAGTCTTTTAATGTTTCAGAATAAAGCTGTGCATTTTTATGAAATTTGGGGGAACACGCTTAGGAGAAGGTATTGCTGATATAAGGAAATTTCAGAAAATCAAAGCAGTCAAGACTGATTTGATATTCTTGAGAAGACTTGAGTAGCATTAGATTACCTGAAGGACCTTCTATTATAAAAATAAATAAATAGAAACCTTGAACTTTGCTGAATTATCAAAGAGAGTTGTTCTGTGGATGAGTGGTAGAAAGATGGAATGAGAGTCCAAAGTGATCCCTGTGTACACAGTTCCTCTTCTTTTCTTAGTCCTCTTTCCTTGGGACCACTTCTTCAGGCTATAGACCATGCCCCAGCATATATCAGGCTGGAGTCTAGCTTCCAGCACCTTCCCCAAGAGCAGGACTGGAGAGAGGTGAGAGAAGTCTTACCTTCTGGGATGTGCCCTTGGAGAGATGGTGGGGTGTGGGGAGAGTCATGTATGAAAGTTGCTGTAGCTGGGTGCTTTGGTTTTTTGGGCATCTGCATCCTCCAGCTGGAGTGGGAAAGGGTGTCCTTCTCACCGCTTGCTGCCACTCCCCAGGATGGCCAGTAGAGGGCAGGCTGCTCCTTTCCTCCATCGGGGACCTGGGACTCCCATCTTCCTGCCCTGTGTGTCTTTGATGACTGCCGGTTTTCTGATTTGTCCGACCACATAGACTCTAGAATCAGTCGTATAATTAAAAACCAGTGGAAAATGGGTCCAAAATTCATTTCCTTGTTTTCTCCATATGACTTGACTCTGGGGGCAAGTCTCTTTCAGCCCACATAGGCAGCCCTCTCTGAGCATTTTCTGCCCTAATTCTCCTAAGACCACCCACAGAAAGTATAAGGGGCTCAACCATCAGCCCCTGTAATGTGGGGAGGTTTGTGGTCATCAGCTGTTGGCCGATGATTCTCAACAGAACTTTAAAGAGGCTTCTCATGTTTGATCCCCACGTTGAGGTCTACAGCACTCCAGCATGTGTACAGAAACACATGGACTTCCAGGGAGCTAAACAGTCTATACATGTCCATGTTACTGGCATTTTTGTTGTTCTTGGAAAAATGTAATAATAAACATCCATTTTAGAGGAGGAGCTAAATTTGCAAATAATATTGGGCTGTGAGTAAGGAGTCCTGGATTCTGTTTTTGATGCTGCTGGGTTTTCCCAAAAATCATCCTGCTTGCATTTGTTTACCTGTTTGTAAAACAGCATCCTTCCCGGGGACGTACTGGTGACTCCTCGTCGGGGTGTCCATTGAGAAAATCCATTTCCTCTTTCCAGGTTTTAGTTGCTGTATTTGAGAGTGGGGAGAATTAATCCTATATCAGAAAACATAAAATTTCCTGGGGAAATGCCCATTTTTCTCTGCTATCCCAGCCTGACCATTTAAATAAAAATTTTGTTGTGCTTCATCCTTTCATAAGAGTGAAAGTTGACAATGAGTAGGTGTCTCTGTTGTAGTCATTGCTAATAATCAACCCTAGCTATGGGAAGACCAGTGGAATGTAAGATTTGTCCTACCTGTGTGGACCCTCTATGGAATATCAGTATCCCGTGACATCCCTGTCCTCTCTGTGGATGGCCGGGGCTAGGCTTTCTTAAACTTTGCCATTTAGTAAATGTTCCTTGCACTTGAATTTTAATGTGTTTTATTAATACTTGAAACCATATCCAAAGTATGTATTAGTACTATGAATATAGTTAGGAAATGAGAGCCTCAGAGTCAATAAGTGACCTGAGTTTTCCCAGAAAAATGAACCTAATTCTCCCTTCAGTTCTCAGAATAATGAAATTTGAGATCCATGGGGATCAGCTAGTCTACCTTGCTCATTTACAGATGAGGAATTGAAGGCTTAGAGTTGAATGAGGTGCTTACATTCACCTTATATCCATTAGGAGGGCTGTTATCAAAAAAGTAGAAAATAACAGATGTTGGCAAGAGTGCAGAACAAAACTGAAACCCTTGTGCCCTGGTGATGCGAATGTAAGATGGTGAAACTGCCATGGAAGACAGTATGGTGGTTCCTCAAAAAATAAAATGGAATTGTCATGTGACCCAACAGTTCTGCTTTTGGTAATGTACTCAACAGAATTGAAAGCAAGGTCTTAAAGAGATAATCTGTACACCCATGTTCATAGCAGCATTAGTCACAATAGACAAAAGGTGGATGCAACCCAAGTGTACAACAATGGATGAATGGATGTACACATACAGTGGAATACTACTGAGCTTTAAAAAGGAAGAAAATTCTGACACATGTTACAATATGGATGAACACTGAGGACATTATGCTAAGTGAAACAAGCCAGTCACAAAAGGACAACATAGTTGTTATTTAACTTGTAAGAGGTACCTAGGGTAGTCAAATTCATAGGACAGAAAGTATAACGGTATTAATAGTTGCCAGGGGCTGGGGAGAGAGAGGACTGGAGAGTTGTTGTTTAATGCTGTGGTCCCCAACCCCCGGACCATGGACCAGTACTAGTCTGTGGTCTGTTAGGAACCAGGCCGCACAGCAGGAGGAGAGTGGCAGGTGAGCAAAGCTTCATCTGTATTCATTATTCCTCATCCCTCGCATCACTGCATAAGTCCCGCCTCCTGTCAGGTCAGCGCCGGCATTGGATTTTCATAGGACCGCAAACCCTACTGTAAACTGTGCATGCGAGAGATCTAGATTTTTGTACTCCTTATGAGAATCTCATGTCTGATGATCTGAGGTGGAGCTGAGGTGGTGATGCTAGCGCTGGAGAATGGCTGCAAATACAGATTATCATTAGCAGAGAAGTTTGACTACACAATAAATGCGCTTGAATCATCCTGAAACCATACCGCGCCCCTGTCCCGTGGAAAAATTGTCTTCCATGAAACTGGTCCCTGGTGCCAAAAAGGTTGGGGACCACTGGTTTAATAGATACAGAGTTTCGGTTTTGAAAGATGAAAATAGTACTGGACAGTGTGAATGGACTTAACACTGTACTGAACTGTACATGTAAAATTGGTTAAGATGGTAAGTCTTATCTGTATTTTGCCACAGTTTAAAAAAAGATGCTTTCGTCTTTCAGCCACATGGGTAATTGGTACTGCATTTCCTCTCAACTTCCTATCCTGTGCTTTTGCTAACATGCCATCCATGGCATTGTTTCTACAAAGTTAATCATGGATCAAAAGCTAAAGCATCCTTCCCTCAACTGGTTTCTCACCATCCAGAAAAATAATTTTCATTGTTCACACTTGAATGCTGTTTGACTCTCCACCTTCCTCTTTTCTTCAAATCGCTCATTCCTACTGTGTGCTCTAAGCAGGATGAGTTACATGCAGTACTTAAAATTCACCACATTCTCTCTTGCCTTATGCTATTTCCTCTGCCCGGTACTCTTCTCTCCACTACCTCTATATGGTAACTTCTATTTTTAGGATTCAGCTGAGGCATCATCCCTTTTGGAAAATACTTTTGACTAGATAATCTGAATTAGGTGCTTGCTGCTTTCAGGGTCGTCCTGGACACTCGGTAGTGCAATTCTCTGTTTCCTGGTTTCCATCTCCCACTGGACTGTGCCTTACCAGTTTCAGTGCCATGTGTCTAGCACATTACATGCACAGGGGAGGTGCTCAAAGGTGTTTGCCACAAGATGAACTATATTTTGGAAGATACTGCTATAGAGAGAAATATTAAAAATTCTCCAACTCTCTGGCTTTTTAAAGGGTATCTCTTATTTTTGATTGTGGTAAAATATATATAACAGAACATTTACTATCTTTAACAATCTTAAATCTACAGATCAATGGTGCGAAATACATTCATAATGTTGTACAACCATCACCACCATCCATCTCCAGAACTCTTTTCATCTTGTAAAATTGAAACTGTGTACCCGTTACACAGTAACTCCCTACGTCCCTCTCTCCCCAGCCCCTGGCAACCACCATTCAGTATCTGTCCATTTGTGACGGGCATATTTCACATAACATAATATCCTCAAGGTTTATCCATATTTTAGCATGGATAATATAATATAGTGTAACAAGATATCCATGCCACAACCTGGATTTTTTTTTTTTTTTTTTACCTTCCACCTGGATTTTTAAGGCTGAATTCCTTTTTACGGCTGAATAATGTTTCATTTTATGTATATACCACATTTTGTTCATCCATTCATCCATCCGTGGACACTTGGGTTGCTTCCACCTTTTGGCTATTGTGACCAATGCTGCTATAAACATGGGTGCAGCTCTGTTTTTAAAAACATGACAAATCTGCCCTTGTACTATCCATCCAATACCACACAAAAATACACCTTTAATAACTGAATTTTTTACAGCCTCCATCTTGAATTATTTTTCTCCATCTATCTGTTTTCTGGCCTGTTCCAGTCTTTCCAGCTTTGATTCTGTGACTTGTTTTTCTTAATTAAAACTGTTTCTCCAGCTTCCCTCTGCATCTGTGATTCATGCCCTGACCCTTGTTTGTGGCTTTGGATCAATAATGCTACAGATCCAGTCTAATGACTTGTTCCTATACTTCATGGAGCTTGAGATCATTGGTAGAATATGTTCCCCTCCCTCTTCCTCCTTCACTTTCTCCTCCTCTTCTTCTCCATCAGCCTTTATCTTCGTCTTGTTGAGCTATTCCCATCAGAGGAAGAATTAGCCAACAGCAGCCCTCTCTTGTTTTGTTCAGCGTGAAGCCCTCCTTCCTCACCCTTCACCCCTACTGCTCTGCCTCCACCCACTTCCATCTCCCATAATCTCAAGGCCTTGGAGAAATGAAAGGTGACCTCGGTACTGTAGACAACCAATAGCAACATATAGCCCCCCACTTTCATCAGCCCATGTTAGTGGATTTTCAGGAGGAGGGACTTGTTTCACGTGCATTTGTTCTGAGTTGGGCCATCCTACTTCTCTATTCTCTCTTACTGCAGTGCCACCTTTTCTCCTTATTCCTTCACTTTACTCTAAACCAATTCCTTCTCCATCATTCTCTGAAGTACCACTGACCCGAGGCTGTGAAACACTTTACTGAAGGTTTCAGGGTAATGTGGAGGAACCTGTAGCATGGAAGAAAATAGGAAATGGCTAATTATTGAGTCAAATCCTAGACAATGTTGTTCTCAAATGTTCTTTGCCTTTCTCCCCCGGAGAATTCCTCTCTGATAATTTTTTCCTTTAGGCGCTACTAATCTATTTTGTAGATAAACCATCCTTACTGTTAGGAAGCCAGAAGGCCCCAGAGCAGAGGAGATAAACCCACATCACTGGCCTAGTCTAATTTTTCCCACATGGAGAAGTCAGCCATAGATAAATTTGTTGCCTATAGCATTTCTCTATGTCATTCCAACCCACCTGGATGTTCAGGCAGGATAGAGGAGGCATTCGGAACATTCCTTTCTGACCAAAGTTCATTTTGAATCAAACTGTACATCAGATTTTGTAATGCAAGTGTTGGACACACAGCAAGGGAACATCTGAAGTGTTGACTCCATCAAAACTTCAACATCAGTAAGTGGTTAATGAGATTTTTTCTAGTGAGTGTAGTATGTTGCAAGAGTTGTTAAACACTTTTTAAAAAACTTTGGGAAATTTGGTTTGAATCATCTCAAAAGTTATCTTAACTCTGAGTGATTACAACAGCTGCTCCCTGCACAAGAGGGAACACAACAATGGCGCAAAAATTATTCAAGACCAATTATACTCTGAGTCTGCATCATTTTACATTTTCTCTCTATGCAGAGGGTCTTTGGTTTGTTGCTTTCTCAGCTAAGCAGCTTCCTGTTTCCTTTTTCACATTTGGCAAATTATTTTTAGGGAAAAATCATGTCTGCAGTTTCTTGGAGAACTTCAACGGGCCCAGATTTCTTCTGAATGGGTTTTACAGGCTGAGTTGATGCAGAAAGGAGGAGTGCCCCATGAGGTGTCCACCAAGCCCTATCTCTCTGTGTGCCCCGATTGACAACTGTATGCCCCACCAGGGTGTCATATAAGATACAGCCAATCTTGCCAATCTTTGCAGTCTTCACCTAAGAAATTGTTTGCCTGGTATCATGGGATTTTTTTGTTGTTGTTGTTAACTAGTAGTGCTAGGCTGACCTTCTGGATGCTGCTTGTTTTGTTATTTCTACCAGTACCTTGTTTGTATCAGTAGGTAAATGATATAAGGGAAGTTTTTGGAAATGGTGGACATTTCATTCAGTTGGTAACATCAATGCGGCTATGAACAAGTCTACTTTCAGAATTTCCAAAATGTTTTCATCCTGCTCAGACCAAAAATATCTGGCTGGGCATGGTGGCACATGCCTATAATCTCAGCTACTTGGGAGGCTGAGGTGGTAGGATCACTTGAGCACAAGAGTTCAAATCTAGCCTGGGCAAAGTAGCAAAACCCTGTCTCTAAAAAAAATCTGGTTATAGTTTACTGGCTTGGAGAGAATGTGGCTTTAGAGTGAGATGGACCTGGGTTCAAATCCCAACTTCACCACTTATTAGTTGCATGATCTTGGGAAAGTTATTTAACCTCTTGGTTTGTTCGTTCATTTGTTCATTCCTTTCTTTCTTCTTTCCTTCTAGAATTAAAAAAATCAGAAAAATACAATAATTTCCCATATTCCCACTACCCAGAATTAACTCCTTACATTTATACAACTATATTTTCCTTTAGTCATTTTTTCCTATGCCTAGCAAAAAATTACCCCAATAATATATGCATACACTCTCCTTTTATTGCCCATTTCTTGGGAAATAATATCTATCTTGTTGGGTTAAACAAGATAATTAGTTAAAGCACCTTATCCAGTGCCTGATCTATAGTAAACAATTGGTATGAGGTAGTTGTTACTAGTTATCCTCCTTCTATCCTTTATTTGTGCATTTCCATTAGAAAACATAGTCCTGATAAATCAACGAGCTTATAAAAATGATTTTTTGGACAAGATATTTCTCTTTCTAGGGTATATTTGCAAGCCCCAACTTGAGGAATTGCTGATAATGCATGTTGGAATGTAAAATACATTGTAAAACTTATTTATATTGCAAATAATGAAAATATATTCAAAGACCAGAACTTTCTAATAAACAATGGATTGCATTTGGTAAACTTTTAAAAATAAAATGGTTGAACCAAATTTTAGAAAATTGCATGCATTATTTAAAAAGCTATACTATCAGAGGAATAGGAAGATTGAAAAGAAATTGCACATTTAAACTTTGCTATGAAAGGTTGATTTCTTGTTTGCAGTGATCTTGCAAAGTCCATGACTGTTGGGTAATTAATGCTTTATTAATTTATGAAGAGCAGGAAAGGGCTAGTTCGTCTCCATTGTGGCACATTATCTTTAAGTAACATGTTAAAAAAATCAAGATGATGAAACATATGAGCAATTTGTCAGTTTAAATGGATGTTCCTTCTTATGGGCTTCCTGGAGTGGTTTTGCACTAGATCTCTAGGCCAAATTGGCTGGTAACATAATTAAAGAGCAAAGAAGCTCGTGTGACCTGATGGCATTGTTGTCATCTCTGTCATCTGTTGTAATCTATGACAATGTTGTCATATAAGTTTGAAATGTCTTAAAAATATTCTAAGTGCCTTTTTACTATATATTACTGATGGAATAGGTAATACTTGTATATAGAGCTTACTGTGTGCCAGGCACTATGGCAAGTGCTTTATCTGTATCGTTTGCCCCTGAGAATAACCCCTATGACGTAGGCACTTTAGCTGTCTCATTTTCTGGGTGAGGAAACTCAGACAATTAACTTGCCCAAGTTACATGCTACTGAGTGGTGGAGCCAGGTTTCATACCCAGGCAGCTGGTTCTAGAGTCTGTGGGTTTTTTTTTTTTTAGCTATTATCGTACACTGACTGCCATTATACCTAGAATTTCAAGAACATTTCATCTGATGAATAGAGCAAATAGGTAATATTTGAGTTTCACATATTTTGCAAACTTGTCAGGGAGACTAAGAATAGTAGTTGTGGATTTTTTTGTACATTGTACAAATGTTAGTCAAAATAACTATTTATAAATACATCTGCTAATTACTCTTGGAGTTGGATAAAAAAGTCCTTTTTCAGGGAGTGGGAAGGGTGGCTTTCTTCTTGATATGATGAGTTCATGGTTTTATTTCTTTTTAATGTTCATGTGCTAAGTGTCAAATGTGTACAGAGCCTCATGCTAGCTGCAGGCAGGGGAGGGGAGAGATAAAACAATGAAGTTTATGATCAATTGAGAGGAAAAAGTCTGCCTATAAATAATACAAGGGGCATGAATGAATCAGGTGTTGGGGTGGTGAGAAGTACAGCATATGGAAATACAGGTGTTAAGGCAGGTCCCATTTTTAAAAGTCAAATCAGCAGGTTCCCAGTCTGATATTCTTTGTGTGCCATAGATACAATTAAAAAGACATTTACTTCCTAGCACTCTGGGAGGCCGAGGCGGGTGGATTGTTTGAGCTCAGGAGTTCGAGACCAACCTGAGCAAGAGCGAGACCCTGTGTCTACTAAAAATAGAAAGAAATTATATGTTCAGCTAAAAATATATATAGAAAAAATTAGCCAGGCATGGTGGCACATGCCTATAGTCCCAGCTACTCGGGAGGCTGAGGCAGAAGGATTGCTTGAGCCCGGGAGTTTGAGGTTGCTGTGAGCTAGGCTGATGCCACGGCACTGTAGCCTGGGCAACAGAGTGAGACTCTGTCTCAAAAAAAAAAAAAGACATTTACTGAGTGCCCACTATGTACTAGGCCCTGTGCTAGAAAATTATTTTGAATTTTCCTAAAATACATTGTGGTACTTAGTTTTCAACCATTAAAAGAAGGCTTAAAATTGAGAGAAACCAGAGGTAATTTTTTAAAAATGATATAATCTATTCCCTCCCTAGGAGCTTGCATAGCTGATTGATGCTGGCATTAGGCCAGACTGATGATGTACTGCCAAGTGATGCTGTGTCATGAGCATGGACTAAAGACAGTTGTAATTAAAGGTGCCAGCAGTGCTATATTCAGTACATGAGTATAATAGGCCACACCTGCACTGCTTCTAGGAGAAGAGGAGAATAGAAAAAGTGTATTTATTAAGAGCTATCTGCTTCCTTAGGTGTTTTTCTCTCTTACCAAAATTTTAGGTTGACTTTTGAAAATGAGAACATAAATTTGACCATTAGCAAGGTCCACCATTAGTGGTGGATTCCTGTATGTTTATAACAGTAAAGATAAAAAGTAGATATTCTACCTTTTCAAATGCTGAGCCCTAAAGTGACTGGAATACCATAAAATTTTTCTTATCCCCAAATATCTGTCATCTGTGTAATTCAGGAGAGTTGCACCTTCCTTTTAATGGAGTTCATTACATGATTTAAAATCCCTTTATGTTTATTCCCCTGTGATTCACCCGTAACCTGGCAGCCAAGGAGAATGGACTGGGATGCGCATGCGTGAACAATGACGCCTTCACTGTACTAGTCAGTGGGGCGCTAGACTCCGTTGAGTGAGCTTGTGTACTGTGTGGCTGTTGCATTCAAAATGACTGAGCCAGTAGAGCAACGGATCTGCATCACATTTTGTGTTAAGCTTGAACATTCCTCCGTGGAAACTATTCCGATGACTCAGAAGGCTCTCAGGGACGATGCAGTGAGTGCAGCACAAATAAAAGTGTGGCACAAACACTTCAAAGATGGTCGAGAATCTGTTGAAAGTGATCCACATTCTGGGAGGCCTGCAAAAAGCAGAATACCTGAGAATGTTGAACATGTATGGGTTAGGTGAAGAGACACTGGGAGAAATGTGTGAGGTCTGAAGGTGCCTATTTTGAAGAGGACTGTGGTGTCATTGTCCTATGTACAATGTTTCTTGTATCTTCTTCAATAAATGTCTCTAGTTTTCATATTACATGGCTGGATACTTTCCAGACAGACCTCATATATTTCTTTTATTTATTTATTTTTTATTTTAGCATATTATGGGGGTACAAAAGTTTAGGTTACGAATATTGCCCTTGCCGCCCCCCTCCCCCTGAATCAGAGCTTCAAGCGTGTCCATCCCCCAGACAGTGCGCATCGCACTCATTATGTATGTATACACCCATCCCCTCCCCTCCATCTGCCCCACACCCAATTAATGTTATTCCTAAATGTGCTCTTAGATGATGATCGGTGAAACTAATTTGATGGTGAGTACATGTGATGCTTATTTTTCCATTCTTGGGATACTTCACTTAGTAGAATGGGTTCCAGCTCTATCCAAGAAAATACAAGAGGTGCATATCACCATTATTTCTTATAGCTGGGTAGTACTCCAAGACTGCATATATTTCTAAGCCAAACTGATCTACCTTAGTAGATATGAGAAACTTCTCCTTTTGTATCCCTCAACTGGATCAAAAGACTCTTAGAATGGCTTGGTGTAAACAGTTGGGGAATCTCGCCTAAATGATTAATCATGACCAGGATAAACAATGATTTCGTCCTCTACAGTGATGAGTCTGTCTACTAGCTCCACTCTTGCTATGGAAGTAAAGAGCTAAATACCATAATTATAAGAAGAGCACAAATAAGCTTTGTTCTTGGCATGTTTTCAGGTGAAATTTAATAGCTCAATGAATTTAAGCTCTGGGAAAACGCTGGAACATACAATACTTAGAGATAATGGTATCTCTCTGAGTATTCGCATAGTATTTTAAAGGAACTTTCACACTGTCCTTATCACTATCCACTCAGTAAACAGTAAGCTCTTTGAGGGCAGGGCATGTACTGTGTTCATACTTTTATTTCTCATAGGTCTGAGTACAGTGCCTTTCCCACAGCAGCTGATCAATACATTTTCTTCATGAGTGAATGAACGAATAAAAGAAATACAAAGATGTCTTTATAAGTTAACATAAACCTAGCTCAAGTAGTAGTGAATCAATTTCAGTCATTTTGAAGCAAGAAAATACTTCACAGAAAATAACAGGACAAGAAAAAATAATATGATTTCTAAAACATTTGGTGGGTTATGTGTCTGAGGTTACGTGGATCTGGCTGCAGGGTATTAAGTACATTTCCAGTATGGCATTGTGAGTGTGCTTTGGTATTGGAATTTTAAAGCCCCTCTGTTCCATGCTCGACAGAGCCCTTTCTCTGAAATTAACAAAATACGAAAGCCACACCTGATTGTCTTAAAGGATGTCTATGTTTAAATAGAGAACTTGTTATGACTAAGAAAATCATATAAAAAGCAAATACAATGTCCCATGTATGTAATGTGATGTCATATAATTGTAAAGTTTTTTTCTTCCTCCTCAATTTCTTCCTGCTGCCCTGCTTCTGTGTCTCTTTCTTGAGGGGAAAGCAGTTACGGCAGTGAGTTGAAGGAACTACTTATTAAGGCCCTGCTTCTAGGTGGGTCTGAGGAGAGTGTTAACTTCTTATGGAACTGGCCATGGATCCTGTCCCTTTAGGAGATGTCACTCTTTACTATTGAGGAGCTGTTCACAGACCTTCAAAAACTATGGGGAGAGTGGGGGCAGGGATATGCCACCAGACCCCCATCCTTTTTATTAGCACAAATGCAAAATGTCCCCATCTCCTGCCCAGTGGGCGATAGCATTAGATTTGGTGCTCTGGTAAGATCTCTTCGGACCCTCAGAGATGTGTGTGCTCCCGAACACCTGGCAGGGAGCGCTGTGGCTGGGAGGATGAGTTCCAGGCCCACTTCCCTGGAGCAGTGGTTTGTGTCTCTCCTCGCAGCAGGCTTCCGGAGCTTTTTCTCTTGGTAATCGCCACCACTAGTTCTGCTCAGTTCCTGAAGATAAGCACGTAGGCCCTTTTTATTTTAAGACTTTACTGTTAAACAAAAATAGCAGTATTAGGAAATCACAAAAGTCTCAGACTTGTTTCCCTTCTGGAAGCCCCTTGGGACATAGCTTGTATTCCTTATGTTGGGCTTTCTTTTCCTTCTGACTTCTTCCCCCTTCTCCTGTTAAAGAAAAAGTTTGCTTCCAAGGAAGCCTCATTCCCAGCACGTAGGCCTGAAGATGCAGGAAAGGCCAAATGGTCCATAATTTTTTGTTTTAGCCTGGGGGCTTGCAACTGAGGGGATGTCCTGTGGGTACTGGCTCTGAGACATTCAGAGCATTTCCTCAAAGCCCTCAGTTTGAATCCAAATAACAGTTTCTCATCTAATGCGAAGTTTTCATTGGGCCTTCCTTTCTCCAAATTCAGCTTAAATTGTAACTATTCTGGATCGTGCCAATGTATAGTTTGTCCAAACGTGAATTCACGGATATTATTTGATTAAATAAAGATCCCTCAATTAGTAATGGGTGATGGCAAATTGGCCTGGCTGCTGACATCCTGGGGCAAAGTCCATGCTGGCTTGCTTCCTCTGTAAGTTGAATTCAGATAACATCTTTTGCTTTTGGAAAACAATATTCCAGACATGAAATAAGAAACTATGAGTCACACAATAAATATAATAGTAGGTTTGTGCCATGGCTGCTTTTAGAGGATTGTATTTTAGTGCTCGTTTAATTATCTGTTTGCTATAGAAGTTGGCAGTCCTGCCTTTTCTCTCCTGTAAACAAAATAATATTAATTCCTTCGCTACTTATTGCTGTAATAGTAGAAACTCTTAAATATTTTTAAAAAAACAGATTTAGATTTGTAATGAATCTAAAGGAGGTGAAATTGAATGTTGCTTTTGAAAGTGAACAAGCTCCTTAATATTATTTAGTAAGAAAAGTATTAAAGAATTTCAGAGAGAGGTCTTTTTGTCAGCCCTGACACATGGGTGAGTTGGCAGTCTAGGGTCTAGACTTCAGCTTCGAAAATCTGGAATTTGTTTTCTTTAGCTTACTGAGTGTTGAGTGAAGTCAGAGGTGTTGACTGCTGTTAACTGGTCAGTACCTTTTCTCCTCTGCAGCAAAATATATATGGGAAGCCAAATAGCAATCAGAAGTTTGCTTGCTGAGCGTGGCGTCAGAGCCAGAGGGAGGTGGATAGTCTGAGTGGCATGTGTCCCACAGCCCTGGGAGCTGGATGTTCTCCCTGCTTCAAAGGCTTTGTTGTAGAGCAGAGCCAATTGCTTCTCCTCTTGGCTGGCCCACTGCTAGAAACTGAGTGTGAATAGCCTCTCTTGTTAAAATAGAACACAAAACCCTCTAAGGTTTGAGCAGATGAGAGCTCTGGAAGACGAGACTGTGCATGCAGTTATCAGCTTGTTCTCCTGGATTTCCCCTCTCCTGCCAGTTGTCTCCCTTTTATCTTGGGTGTTCACCACCATCATCAACTCCAGGGGCATTTTGTGGCGCCCTCTAAAAAATCAGCCAAAGGCAAACATCAGATATCTTCCTTTTGTTCTTGGCACAGCTGAGATAGGTCGGAACAGCAATAAATTTCTTATTAAAATGAAGAGAAAACTGTAAAAGCATCAGGCTGATGATAGAGGATAGATTTTCTGAGTTTGGTGCAAAAGGTTAGGAGATGCAAGCTAAACAGTTAATCATAACCAGGTTAGACAATGATTTCATCTTCTAATGTGATGCCTTTTTCAAAGAGTACTGACTTTTTCAAAATATCTTTACCTCAGGCAGCTACAACTGAATAGCTCACATATCCTTTATCAGCCTGGTTTACTTTTGCAGATGACTCATCTCATTTTAACAGACTCTTAGTTCATTCTTAGAGTTGTACCATTTCTGATGTTGTCCTTAAATTCTAGGGGCATGCCACAAAGCCCAGAATGCACTGATTACAAAATAAGTGTGCCAGAGTTGTAGGAATGACTTGTTTTTCTGTCTTGTTCAGAATATCATTATGAAAGCATTTAAAAAATATTCAATATTTTTTCAGTCCATAGCAGCCATTGTTTTTGATGTTCAAATTCATCTTTGGCCAATAGGAAGGGGCATAGTTAGTGGCTCTTGTATCCTTTTGACATGACCCCATTAATCCTGGAGCATTTCTTTCCTTTTTGAGTTCATCAAGATGTTTCACACTTGTACTTTTTCTGGCCCAGACCTGGAATCAGTCACTCCTCAAAGGAGCTTTTTGATCCTTTTAGTGGAGAATGGTCTTCACAACCTGGGGCTGGGGGGTTTTCATTGTTGCTGAGTTGGCTCTACTTCTAAACCTATTTAGTGGCTATGTGGTGGTTTGTGTGTGTGTGTGTGTGTGTGTGTGTGTGTGTGTTTTGAGATAGAGTCTCATTGTGTTGCCCAGTGGCCTGATCTAGATCACTGCAACCTTGAGCTCCTGGGCTCAAGTGATCCTCCTACCCCAGCCTCCCAAGTAGCTGGGACTACAGCCATGTGCCACCATGCCCGGCTTTTAAAATTTAACTTACTAGTATAACATGTTATTCCAAAATCAAAACTATAGAAGGCACACCAAGAGAAGTCTCCATTTTTCATTCGTGTCTCCTCCATGCTGTTCCCTCTTCTGTACCTTTTTTTTAAAAATAGTTTTTGGTTTCTCTATCTAGTGTTTCTATTTCTAAATATTAGCAAACACAAGTATCTTTATATCCCCCACACCCTTTCCTTCCTTATTCATTTTTATGGTAAATAGTCCATTGGTGAAAATACTACATGTTCTCACTTATAAGTAGAAGCTAAGCCATGGTACACGTGGTCACCCAGAGCGGTAATAATGGACACTGGAGACTGAGAAAGGGGGAGGGAGGAAAAATTACCTATTGGGTACAGTGTACACTACTCTAGTGATGGGTACAAGTTCATCCGTGTAACCAAAACCCACTTGTACCCTTAAATTTATTGAAATTTTAAAAAATGCTCTACTGGTGAATATCGTAGTTTGAGTTTTTTTTTTTTTTTTTTTAAACTAATGCTGGCTAATAGTTCAGAACTACTGGAGTCTGGCTGGAGAGATGAGGAAACACTGCCTTTTAAAACTTTATATAGGAACAATTTTTTCTTGAAGCCCACTTTTCTAAGAGAACCCACCATTAAAAATTGTTTTTCATGCTCTCCATGCCTCCCTAAGCCACCAGGAAAAGAGTTCAACGCAATTGGGGATGACACTTGTGTTTCACCGTCTGTCACATTCGTTCTGCAGCGGGTTGACGGTCCCTTCCCAAGCTGCTCGGATGAGGTGGGCAGTTGCATCTTGCGCCCTTTGGTGCCCCCTCCAGCCCCTCCTAGACCTTGGGAGAAGCGCGGAAGTCTCTGCCGCTGTTTCTGGCCCCCGAGCGCAGTTGCTCACCCGCCGGCTCCCCGCCAGGGCTCGGGCGCCCCGCCTGCGCTCAGCGGTGCCGGGATTGGGGGCGGGAGCGCCGCCTCCGTCTCCCGCGCGCTCGCTCCCGCCCTCCCTCCCCGCCCCGAGCCCTCGCCTGCCTCCGCCGTGCAGGCTCCGCACTGCAGATGCCCCTGGCTCCCCTGCGCTCGGCGGCTCCCGAGGTGTCCCGCAGGTCCCCTGGACCCTCGAGCATCGGCTGTACTCTCGCTGCTCCCGAGGGACCCTCGCCTGCGCTCGTTGCCGAGCCCCGTGAGCGAAGCCGTTCAGCCGGTGGGGCAGCGGGGACCGAGGCGGACGGTGGCCGCGCCGGAGCCCGGGGCGCTCTCGGATGCGGCAGGACAAGCTGACCAGCTCTCTGAGGCGCGGGGGAAGATGCCTGAAGCGGCAGGGTGGCGGCGGCGTGGGCACCATCCTGAGCAATGTGCTCAAGAAGCGCAGCTGCATTTCCCGGACCGCGCCCCGGCTGCTCTGCACCCTGGAGCCGGGTGAGGACCCGGGGCTGCAGATGGGGCGCTCCAAAGTAGCTTGGCGCCCCGGAGCTTTTGCTGCTTGCGCCTCTGCCTCAGCTGGACTCCGCCTAGGCCGGGGAGCACCCGCACGCCGCCGGGTGCGGACCACCGCGGCTTGTTGCCGGCGGGGCTCGGTCGGCCTGGGAGGGCAGAGCGCGCGGAGGAGGGCCTGGGCGGGGACAGCGGCCTCCCGAGGCGCAGAGCACCGGCTGCTCCCTCCCGCTGCTCGCGGACGCCCACCCCGCGGCCTGTGCGCTCGGCCTTCTCCGCGCACTGGGGAAGTGCGGGTGGCTGCCCCGGCCGTCAGAGGCCGCGCCACCTATTGTGCTGCGGGCTCGCAGGAAGCCAGACCTTGAAAGAGGTGTGTGGGGCAGAGACAGGCAAAGGTTTGACACTAGAGGTCGGAGGGGAAGGCAGCGGCTGCGAAGGCAAAAATCGGGTGTGTTTTCCGGAGAGTCCCTGCGGCGTGAGTGCCGGGGTCAGCTCGCACCGGAGCCTCTAGTTTGTGTGTCCAGGTGGGGAGCTGGCAGGCGATCCTTTCCATAGGTGAGGTCCGGGAGTGCGTCTGGCGGTGCTAGGCCAGGCCCTTTCTGCCAGCAGCCTGTGTTTACATGTCCCTGCTTCTCCAGGCTGCATGACTCCGCGCTAGCTCCGCCACCCGGCATCCCTCCCTGGGGTTTTAAGAGCCCGGCCCTGCCGCGGGCTCCTGGGCACGGAGGTTTCTGGCACGGGGTGGCCGCAGAGGAAGCCGGCTGTACTCGCACTGGTGCTTGGTGCTCACCTGTCCCTGGAGTGGCCCCAGCTGGGCTCCAGGCGGGTTCGTCGTCCCCAACCCCCGTCTCCCGGTGCCTTTGGGGACTCGCTATCATAGAGCTGCAGGAGAATCGGCCCAGGCACTGAGTCCCGAAGGGTGGAACGCGTCGCTGCCTTTCCGAACCTCGTGGTTCCTTTGTTTTTCTCCCCTAGGAAGTATCTAGTTGCAGAGGCTGTAGTATTTATTCACCGTCTTCCTTTACTTTTTTTTTTTAATCTCCTTCCCACATTAAAACTGTTTTGCATTTCTGAATCCGGAACAGCTGTGATTATCAGATGAAATATAAACCTTCTCCCCTCCCTTATTCAAGTTAGAAGAAAAGGGGGTGAAAATGACCTGGTTTAAGCTTTTGCATGCAGACGCTGAAATGGTCAATCCCAGTTAAATCCTCTTACTCGTTTTTGATCATGAGAAGATAGTTGTGGTTTTGACTAACTAACCCGAGCTGGGTTTCCACACGGGAAGTCAATAGGCGTGACTCCCCCCAGGTGCTCTGAGAAAGTCAGAGGAACATATTCGGTCCTACATACAGGGAATCCGGGGCTTTTAAGTGCAGCGAGAGTAAATCGGCACGGGACCAAATCTGGTCTTTGTTATAATAAAGCAAGCGTCATCATTCTGTGCTCCTCCATTCAGCACCCTGCGTCTGGACAGCAACCTCACAACAGGTCTTGTTTTAATGCCTTAAATCTAGCACTGTAGCTGGGGGCACCCCGGTGGCCGCTGTATCCCCGCTCTGCACTGGGGTAGCACTTCATTAAACCATCTCAGAGAGATGAGGATCCGTGGGGTACTTAATATTCCTTTGGAGAATAAAATCTTATCTATCAAAGCAGAGTATGGTTTTGACGCTGAAGCTTTGAAAAAAAAAAAAAATCAAGGCATTGATTGGATGCTTGGGATTCTCAACAGCTTGACTTTAGAAATGTAGGACCCAACTCATGTATTCACGGGGTTCTTCCAGGGCTCCAAGAAGGGCATCTGCATACTGTTGTGGGCTTGGGCAAATCAGATACATCTCTTTCCAGCTTCTTGACTCCATATATATATTTCTGTAAAAAGACCAGTCTACTTTACTATTATTATCTTATAAATTTTGAAGATTGTTCCTATCCATACCAACCCCTAAGCAGTGGAAGTTGTGGAGAGGTTTTCAATATGCCTAATCTGCAATCAACAGTCTTACAAGCAAAAAGGTCATCATTTGACTTTAGCAAGAAACTGAATGTTATTGATAATGTTTGGTATTTCTTCTTGAACTTTTGAACAATGTCTTTTAAAAAGTGACTTAAAATGTCATTTCATGGATTGTGAAGTTATAGAAAAAGTATAGCATTTTCAGATTTGAGTTTTTAAATAGAATTTAAGCAGAAATAAAAATTGTCATGTATTTTCACTTTGATAACAACACATAATTCTAATATGGAATTCTGAATAAAAGCCCAATATAAATATTAAACATAGAGTCTTTATATATTTTCCCATTTACCTGTATTCTGTAGATTTGGGATTTGAGTTGAAGAAGTTTATCTAAAGTTACAGATTACTTGAAGTTCAGTTCTATTTTTAGTTTGTAGTCTATATTAAACACACTGTTTTATCTTCAGTGAATAAGTATATCAAGATAGGATTTAAAAATATATGAACATTTCCACATGGATTGTTATAATGATCATCCCATAAGAGGGAAGTCAGTGATATTATTTTATAGCTTTTGATACTCCATTGAAATTTCCTTAGTATTAGTCCATGCAAGTGTCCTAGAAAAACAAACTCTGTGAGAGAATTCTCTTCCTAAATTTCACAAATATTAATTATACTATGCTAGGTGATTTGTAGTTAATCATCACAACAATCCTCTGAGGTAGACGTTTTTATCCTCATTTTAAAGACAAAAGAATTGAAGCCTGGCATGTTGGTACAGGCCTGTAGTCCCAGCTACTCAGGAGGTTCAGGCCAGGAGTTCAAGGCTGCAGTGTGCTATGATCACACCTGTTAGTAGCCACTGTGCTCCAACTTGGGCAATATAGTGAGACCTTGTTTCTTTAAAAAAAAAAAAAAGGAATTGAGGCGGGCAGGCTGAATAATTTGTTTGAGTCTAGGAACGAAAGTTGAATGGAGGTGTGTGTGACTCCAAGCCTGTGGTGTCATTTTTTGATTTTGCACTACTCCAGGCAGCTGTGGAAACCAGCATCCTGTGTGATAAGCTACATTCTATTGCCATAGGGTAGTTTCCCATTTTAAAAATCAATATCCTTTTTCTTTTAACAAAACTGACTAAAATTTAGTAAACAAATGTTTTAGAACAATTTATGATGATACAGTAGAATCAAGTTTTTTTATTTTTAATAACTTGTAGTCTCAAAAAGTAACTATTTATTTTATTTTATTTTTTTTTTTAGGAGTTGATACAAAATTGAAGTTCACTCTCGAGCCATCTTTAGGTCAAAATGGTTTTCAGCAGGTAACTTTACTTTTGGTTTTGAAAACACTCTTCTTTAGGGGTACCAACAGGGTGTGTGGAGATGTAGTCTCAAGATGGTAATATTAGCCTGTTCTTTGAGATGCATATGAAGATAAGTCACTTTTGAAAATGTATTTCAGATAAAATAACTTTTGAGCTACAAGTGGCCTGGGTTTATTATACTTGCAATGAAAAATTTTGTACTTTCTATTAATGGTACATATGTAAAAAAATTTAAAAAACCAAATGTCTATTATTCTGAACCCCTAATACGTGTTATGGTTTCTGAATCAGAGCTTCCCAACCACTTTGTGTGTGCTGCACATGGGTCACAGGTATGTTCAGGGTGTCTAAGGGCGGGACTTGGGGCAGTAATAGCCCCACACCAACTACTGGCTGAAAGAAGCTTTAGCTATTACCCCCAGTGGGCAGTTCAAATTTTGTTATACTCTGTGGATGTCAAGATGGAAAAAGTTTGAAAAGTGCTCATCCAGGTCAATGTTATCACTTCCCTGATACTTCTTTTTTGTTCCTAGTGGTATGACGCTCTCAAGGCAGTTGCCAGACTATCCACAGGAATACCAAAGGAATGGAGGAGAAAGGTAAGAGGATTCTTAGGGCTGAAACACAAAAGGACCATCACTCTGTCCTCTTTTAAAGCCTCTGAAATGTCAAAAAGTATATTGTAGATGTAGGACCTTAAAACCTGTCTCTTCATTATTCATTCATGTACTAAGTATTTATTGATTATCTGTTTTGTGTCTGGGTGCTAGGGGTACAGCAGTGGAAAACAAAAACAAAAACAAAACCCCCAAACAGACCAAAGTTTTTGTCCTCATGGAGCTTATGATGAATAAAATATAAAGTATGTCAGATGGTAATGGAGGAAATAAGTGTCAGGGATAAAAATAAAGCATAAAAAGAAAAGAGAGGAGGGTTTGGGAGCAAGGGGGTAAGTAGGTGGAATTTTAAATAGCAAGGTGACATTTGGGTAGGGCCCTGAAGGAGATGATAAGTCAGCTGTGCAGCTACCTGGGCGAAGACCCTCCCTACAGGGAAGAGCCAGTGGAAACACCCTCAGCCCTCAGGCGGGAGCTTCTTGGGACTATTCAAGTGAGGGCGAAGGGGGAAGCAATAGGAGAGAGGGTCATGAGGGGATGTGGTGGGTTGGGGGTAGCAGAGCATGGAGGACCTGGCAGGCTACAGTAGGACTCGGGCTTTTGCTCAGTGTGAGATAGGAAGCACTGGGAAGTTTTGAGCAGAGAAGCGACATGATCTGATTTACATTCCAAGTGGGCCACTCTGGCTACTGACTTGAGAATATGAGAAACAAAGGTAGAAGCAGGGAGACCGGTAGAAGACTTGCAATAATTCAGGCAAGTCTTCTGCTGGTGAGGATGGGTCAAGGTGGTGTAGTGGAGATGGAGAGAAGGGATCAAATTCCAGATATATTTTGAAGACTGAGCTGACATGAATTCCTCTTGGATTGAATATAAAGTATAAGAGGGATGTCAAGGATGACTTCAGGATTTTGGCCTGAGTGATGGGAGGGTGGAGTTACTGTTTACTTAGATGGGAGGATCAGGTTTGTGTGTCTGTCTGTCTAGTTGGTGTGGTGGTGGTGGTGGGTTAAGTGATTGGTTTCGGATCTGTTAAGGTTGAGATGCCTATTAGCAATCTAAGTTGAAAGTATCAAGTGGGCATTTGGACATGTGATTCTGATGCTTAGGAGAGAAATTTGGCTAGAGATATTAAGCAATGTTATTTCTGCTAAATTATGGTCAAATACCAAAATTTGAAATGTGCTCTTAGGTTATTAATTTATAAACCCAGTCTTTATACTTCTAGAATTTGAACATTGAGGGTTCCTCAAAATGTACACTAAAAATGGCATTATGAAACACATCTTTCAGAAACAGATTTTCTGGTTAAGATAATAAAAGAAGTAAAAATATTCAGTGACTCTTTTTAAAAGTTATTCATTATGGGAGGCCATCTGTCAGTTTTGTGTGTGTGTGTGTGTGTGTGAGAGAGAGAGAGAGAGAGAGGGAGAGGGAGGGAGAGAGGGAGGGAGGAAGGGGTAACTTAAAGGTGGAGCCCACTCCGTGGTGAAAAAAGGACCATTTACCATGAGTGACCATGTGGCTCTTGCCCAAGTGTAGAGAGCAATTTGGAGCCATGTAAAACAGCTTATAAGATTATACAGCTAAGTCAATGAACTGGAATAAAAATTGAAACTCTTTTTGGCTTATTTTCTTAACAGTATTCCTAATGCCTCAATTGTTGCTTGACACATAGTAGGAACACAATAAATATTTATTGAAAGAGTAATATGAAAGGACCTACATAATGCAATTCAGTATAGCAAAAATTTCAATGAGGCTCTTGTAGATTTCTACTTATGAGCTGTATCTGGTCTAGGAACAGTTCCCATTTTCCTGTTGGGTGCAATAACTATTTTCTAATAAAGGTGAAATTATGTATTCTACTTTAGCATTCTTCTTTGTCTATGTAACATTTTAGGTTTGGTTGACCTTGGCAGATCATTATTTGCACAGTATAGCCATTGACTGGGACAAAACTATGCGCTTCACTTTCAATGAAAGGAGTAATCCTGATGATGACTCGATGGGAATTCAGATAGTCAAGGTAATGCCCCTGAGCTTGGTCTGTCATCCTCAACGTAGAAGAAAGACTCTAAGAGCCACATGTTTTTTGGACAGAGGATCAAATGATCTCTACCTTATGGTCTGAATATCTGTGTATTTTATGCCTTGTCATTTCATTACTTAATAGGTTTGTTATGGGGAACCTTGACTCTTCATAAATTTAAATGTTGCCAGTAAGAAGAAAATGTTAGTGAATGAGCTTCCATTCATATTCATTTTATTTGCCTTCCTCACAGGATAGGAGATTGAAATTCCTTTTTTTCTTTCTTTAGCATGGGTCAGTGCTGTCAACTGGATTTTTACATAAAAGTCACTGATTGAGAAATTTAAAGTTAAGTATATTTCATATTAGAATCATTTGGCTCTTATTAGGGTCTTTGATGGTTTCTTAACTGTCAGTTTATAAAGATAGTTATGTTGACTGGTGGGTCTACTTTAAACCAAATGGTTGAGGATTCAAGCCAGCTGTGCAGGTAGATGTGGTTTGCCTACGGGATTATTACAGTTGATTAGAGCCTGGTGCTAGAAGCCAAGGATGCTGATTCCATTTGATCCCAGTATTATCCTCTTACGTAAGGTTCTAGCACATGTTTTAGTATTTTATATGGGTACATTACAGTGTGATGCTAAGCTGGGGTTTTAAAAGGAAAGTTTTTTCATCCAAATTTTGGCCATCACAAGATGGCTAATGTTTTGGCATATTTGAAGATACTTTTTTAGGAAGGAAGTACTAAAATGAGCTACTTTCTGATCTAACTTGGTCTGTTTCAGATAAATGCTAAAAAAATTATGGAATTTTACATTGTATACTAAAAAACATTGCATTATCCACACTTCAGCTGTTTATTTGAAATTTCAGAATATGTTTCACAGATGAAGTATCTCATATTTGAAATATTTTCTTTCTGTTTAACTTGTGAATGAATGCACTGCACATTTGGTAACAATCATGCTATTAAGAGGATCTTTTATTTTCTTACTGAAGTGAATGATATGTCAGTAAAATGACTTCAGCTCCTGAAAATTGTAGTCTCTGCATGGTAATTAAATTGTAGATATTGCCCTCATTAAATACTAAAGCACAGCAAATGTTTCTGGTCTTCTTACACAAATTCATGAAATAATTTGGATAGAATGATTTTTTTGTCTTTCTACAATACAGATTGCATATTTTGCTATTTTGGTTTTATTCCTTAGTAGTATTTAGAGTTTTGATAGCTAAATATACCATTTTTTTGTGAAAGGAATAATGTTAACATCAATACATGTGTTGAGATGACTATTGTATCTAAGGAATATTATAAAAACTGTCAATCTGTATGAAATTATGTGATTTTTACTGATTCTGAGTCAGTTTTTATATCAATTCTGGAAACACTTTAAGTAGAAAATTTGCCTACCTGAAATTCCCCTTGTAAATCTCTCTTAGCGTATTAGAAAACATTAGGAAAAAGAAAACTAAAAAAGTGCATTGACTCATGTGTATAAGGTGCATATACATTTTTAAAAACTAAAATCCATGTTGATAATATGACTCTAGTGTGAGGCAAAAAAATAACTGAAAGTATTTTTTTGGTAGAGAGTATTAAGAGGTTTTTTTTTTTTTTTTTTTTTTAAATATTGTTTCCCTTCCATTTTAGGACCTTCACCGCACAGGCTGTAGTTCCTACTGTGGCCAGGAGGCTGAGCAGGACAGGGTTGTGTTGAAACGGGTGCTGCTGGCCTATGCCCGATGGAACAAAAATGTTGGGTACTGTCAGGGCTTTAACATCCTGGCGGCACTAATTCTGGAAGTGATGGAAGGCAATGAAGGGGATGCCCTGAAAGTAAGTATCGGGCTTGACAAAGGCAACTGACATTCTCCTGAGTGAGAAATTGGAACCATAATTCCTCTTCCTTGATGCCTTACCCTTTTCCATGGTGTTTGCCACACCTTTTTAATTACCTCTGATAGTATTTCCCCCAGGTTAGAGCCGTGTCAAGTGGCAGACTAATGTAGTTGCCAATGGTGAGGAGAATGATGATGTGTTTAGTCTCCTTTATAAGACATCGTATTTTTAAAGCAAGTTAAATATTAATCACATTAATTATCCAATGCTGGGTAACAAATTAGGTGCTCAAAACAGCAAACATGCATTGCCTTCACAGTTTCTTTGAGTCAGAAATCTAGACGTGGCTTAGTTGGCTTAAGGTCACATCCCTGAGGTGTTCAAACTGTTGGCTAGGGTCGTGGTCTCATCTGAAGGCTCAGTTGGTGGGGAAAGCATTCCCTTCCAAGTTTGTTCACATGGTTTTTGGCAAGATTTAATTGATCCCAGGCTGTTGGATTGAGAGACTCAGTTCCTTTCTAGCTGTTGACTGGAGGCGTCTTTTAATTTCTTGCCATGTGGGTCCCTTCATCTCACAACTTAGTGGCTGACATCCCTCACTGAGCAAGAGAGCAAGCAAAGCAGAAGAGTTTAAGTTACAGATTTATAGCTGAATATCAGAAGTGACATCCCATCATTTCTCCACATTTGTTAGAAGCCAGTCACCAGGTCCAGCTCATAGCCAAGAGGCAGGGCTTACACAAAAATGTGACTACCAGGAGGTAGGTATCATATTAGAAGCTGCCTACCACACCAGTTATGCTGAATTCTGATTGAGTTGTCTTATTAGGTTGCTTTACTCTTTCATATTTGGAGTAAGGTAAGGAGGAGTTGGGCTGAGAATGAGTGTCTGTGGAAGGTGTTTGCATGGAGAAATGTTATGGAACTGAATTATATTATTATCTGTTAATCTTTGAAGCCTAGGATTTTTTTTTTTTTTTTTTTTGAGACAGAGTCTCGCTCTGTTGCCTGGGCTAGAGTGCCGTGGCGTCAGCCTAGCTCACAGCAACCTCAAACTCCTGGGCTCAAGCAATCCAACTGCCTCAGCCTCCCAGGTAGCTGGGACTACAGGCATGTGCCACCATGCCCGGCTAATTTTTTCTATATACATTTTTAGTTGTCCAGATAATTTCTTTCTATTTTTTAGTAGAGACGGGGTCTTGCTCTTGCTCAGGCTGGTCCTAGGACTTTTATTATTTAAAAAAAATGCTGGAAACACTTTGAGATGGGACATAGCAATTTAAGCTTATTGGTCTGAATGTGAGTCAGTGAGTCACCAGAAATAGTCTTCATGAGAAATGAAACATTTTAAATGTGGAGATTGGCCGGTGCGGCCTTTGCTGAGGGCAATGTGGGGTTGCTAATTCATATTTGAACCTTTAAACTGCAGTTGATTGCAATGCTTTGTGATATATGAGATAGATACTTGATCTTCGTATTCAAGACCCCTCCCCTCTGTGTTTGGCTATGGTGAATACCTTATTGATATTCCCAATCACTGAGTAATGTGATAAGGAAAAATAAACAAATGGCCCTCTTGGTTTTATACACATGATGGTGTACTTAATTATAAATCCAGCCTACCACGATGTAAATCAGTATTCACCCTCTCACTTTTTCCATTCACGTAATTAAGGAAACAGCTTTGATGCTAGTTGTTCATCAAATAGGCAGGGGCAGAAGAGGAGGGAGGCAGTGACAAATACATGACTTTAAGATATTTTTTATTAAGAAGCAATTTCATTTACTCAGTCTACCAGTTTTTACCAGTTTTTTTTTCAGATGTAATTTGTATGACTGTAAAATGGGAATTGTTCTGTTAAACAGTCACAATAAGTGGTTCAGGTTAGGGATTGGGATGGGGAAGGGAATGTACATACCAGTCAGATCATGAAAGGGCTCAGTGATATTTGAGAAACTAAAAACTCACAGAAAAAGATGGATTAGGTAAAGCTGAGA
Source organism: Eulemur rufifrons (assembly GCF_041146395.1). NCBI lineage: Eukaryota > Metazoa > Chordata > Mammalia > Primates > Lemuridae > Eulemur > Eulemur rufifrons. The sequence goes on from NC_090998.1 coordinate 50,157,796, forward strand.
AACTGAGTATTTATATTTCTGCCCCCGAGATAATGAGCAATGAGATGCAATGAGATGACATCGTCATCATTTAGGAATGTGTAGATCTTGTGATCAGACATTTAATATGCAGAAGAAACACTTCGAATGCTGAGAAAAATATTGAGTGTCAGTGTTTTTCCAGCAGCTGTTTTGGCCTCTGCAAGTCGTAATTACTGGGGAAGTATATAGTTTTTTAGAAATAGGTGAAACATTTTTCCTGCTTCTTAGCACTTCCTGTTTTTTCTTAGTAACTGAATTTTTAACTATTGGTTAAAAATTCAAAGTTCTTCCATTATTTATCCTAATCTTTTTTTTTTTAGGCTCTAAGATTTGGCCTTTGGAAATATAGTTGTGGGTGGAGTGAGTGAGCAGGCTCTATGTCTTCATGTCAGATTTTGAGATGCCTTTCAATAGAGAATTTCATTATGTCACAGGAATTACTATGATAATTGAGGAAATATTTTTTGTATTTCTTGTTTTCATGTAATTTAAAAGGATCATAATTTCTTAGTAAAAATTAAGTGTTGGCCAGGCACCGTGGCTCACGCCTGTAATCCCAGCACTTTGGGAGGATGAGGTGGGAGGATTGCTTGAAGCCAGGAGTTCAAGACCATCCTGGGCAACATAACGAACGAGACCCCATCTCTACAATAAAAATTAAAAAATTAGCCAGGTGTGGTGGCATGTTCCTGTAGTTCCAGCTACGCAGGAGGCTGAGGTGGGAGGATTGTTTGAGCCCAGGAGTTCAAGGCTGCAGTGAGCTGTGATGACGCTACTGCACTCCAGCCTGGTAGACAGAGAGAGATCATGACTCTAAGGTAAAATAAAATAAAATAAAATAAATGCATGCAGTATCTTTCTCAGTACTGCATATCTTATCCTTAGATGAAAAGTATAGTAATTGAGAGCCTAGTATCTTGAAATTTGCCTTCATGATCCTGTACATCCCTCTTCAGATCTGTAGAGGACTAGGTCCGTGCCAGGGCACCCTACCCTGCTAGGAGTCTGCCCTTCCCCTCAGGTCCACCTCCCAGAACCTCCTCCCTCCACTCAGACCGAATGTCCGCCTTTTCTTGTCACTGAGCTCCTGTTTCCAAGGTGATGATACATTTACCTGGTAAATTTTATCCAAACCTAAGGCTAAGGCTCTCTGGGCCTGGCCACCCTATAACAAAGGGTAAGGGCCTTCTCAAGAGAGTGGCGCCCCCTTATTGACTCATTTGAAACCATGATCCTCAAAAGTAGAAATCATAAGCTGGGGATGAGGGGAAAATGGGCCCTTGGCAGAGATGGGAGATTTCTTTTGCAAGGAAGTAGTTTTGCAGTATCCTGAAAATGAAAATGTGAGGTAGTTACTTCTCTTTCAACAAAGAGCCAACCAGCTATGTATATAGAGCCAGCCATGATCTTGTTCTTATTTGTGTTTTTCTGGTGCTTTGGGGAACGTGCTGGTCTCTTAGGTTATCGATAACATGAAAGCTGATAGGGGAGGGACCAGGGATTGACATACAGAACATGTGTGTATGTTGCTGGGTCATTCTAGTGGTTCTTGATGTTTTAGGAAAGATAATATAAATAGAAAAAAATAGTGATTTGAAGAACTTGTATAACAATCCTATGAAAGAAATACAGATTTTAAAAAGTACCGCTTGTTCAAATAAAACCTAATTGCCTTCTCCCAGGAGGGGAGAGTAGACAGAAAGCCAACATCAGTTGCTCTGATAGCCTGGGTTGGTGGTAAGTGGATCTCGAGACCCGCCTCAATGGGGGTGTTTTAGGATAGGCCAGCTCTTGGTTTTCGTATCGAGGTTGTAAAACTGTGCTGACGACATTGAGCCAGTATTGAGCTTCCTGCCGGCTGCTGCCGAAGCTTGTGCTTTGTCATTTCTCAGAATGAGGCTGAGGTTGTATAATCACAGCTACTTATGGGGTGAACTCAGGTCTAGCGGCCCGTCTAGAAATTTCAGGTAGCAGCAGACTTGGGGTCTGAGTAACTTAGATAATTATGCCCCCCGCCCCTCCTTACCCAGGGGGTAGGTGAGCCTTGAAAATCTGGAACATTTGGTACCGATACGTTTAAAGGATAGTGTGCTTTGGCTAACTGCATTTTATTTGAATATATTATTTCTATTTGGGACATGTCGGGATCCTTGTTTTTACAAAGCAGCCTTGTTCTTTATCTTTTTCTTCAGATTATGATTTACCTTATTGATAAAGTACTTCCTGAAAGCTATTTTGTCAATAATCTCCGGGCATTGTCTGTGGATATGGCTGTCTTCAGAGACCTCTTAAGAATGAAGCTCCCTGAATTATCTCAGCACCTGGATACTCTTCAGAGAACTGCAAACAAGGAGAGTGGAGGTAGTGATGAGTCAGTGCTATTATACTTTTGAAACGTTAGACTTCTCTGATCCCATGGTACATGTGAGCCTAAACCTCGAATGGAAATAAATGTTTCCAGGTATTTTTGTTGGTAGGAGTTTGGTGCAATGAAAGAGTTAAATTTCTAGAGAGAACAAAACCCAAACTGAAAAAACATAGGGCGAACCTGCAGCCTTGGGTCCACATGTGATCTTCTGGATCCCTGAGTGCAGCTTTTGACCAAATCCAAATCTTACGGAACAAATCCCTTTATTAAAAGGATTTGTTCTGTGAAGTTTGGATTTGGTCAAGGGGCCACACTCGGGGATCTGGAGAGCCACATATGGCCCCAAGGGTGCAGGTTCCCCATATGTTGTACTTTATTTATTTTTTATTTTTTTATTTTTTGAGACAGAGTCTTGCTCTGTTGCCTGGGCTAGAGTGCCATGGTGTCAGCCTAGCTCACAGCAACCACAAACTCCTGGGCTCAAACAATCCTTCTGCCTCAGCCTCCCGAGTAGCTGGGACTACAGACATGAGTCACCATGCCCGGCTAAATTTTTCTATATGTATTTTTAGCTGTCTATATAATTTCTTTCTATTTTTAGTAGAGACGGGATTTCGCTCTTGCTCAGGCTGGTCTCAAACTCCTGACCTTGAGCGATCCTCCTGCCTCAGCCTCCCAGAGTGCTAGGATTACAGGCATGAGCCACTGCACCCGGCCTTATGTTGTACTTTAAATGGAGAATAGTGTACGTGTCTTACTACCTAAACTACTCTAAGCTGGCACCAAACCTATAGGTGTTTAAAACTGAGCTCCACGTACAATTTAGCACAGCTGTGGTTTTCCCTGAACCATTGAGGTTATGGGATAGAGGTCTGAGAGTTGCTGCTGTCTAGTGGGCTTCGTCGAGCTTTTAGAAGTACCTGAGTTAGTAACTATAATTATATCCACTGTTTGCATTTTCCCACTGTGCTCAGAATACCAGAAAGAATAGTCAGAAGTTTATTGTGTTTCCTGTAAATAGTGGCCAGTTCCTTGCTGTAGCCCATGCATTTGCAGTCTAGTCTGACCCACAAATTTAAATCTGGGAAAATATTAAAGGATTTTGAAGATCTGGTCTGTGATTAAAATACACTGGAAATTTTAGTGACACTTGAGTGTCTCTAAGCATTTCCTTCTAAGCCATTTGAATAATCTAATTTAATTTGTGCTGTATAACCGTGCATCTGTGTAGATTTTATAAAGGCTTTCAGATAGACCAACCTTGCTTGTCCCATAGTAAGACACACTTTACTGAGCTACATGTTTTTACCCAAGTACTTTGCACTTGGCTATGAGGAACGACTTCAGATTCTAGTCTCTGAACAAAGATACTTACTTTGTTCATAGGTAAGAAAGAAGAAAATGAATGCAGGAAAACAGATCTCTTTTTGCTAACACTTAGGTAATTGTACCTACTGACTGTAATTTGAAGTCAGTTTAAATATCTAAATTTTTATATTTCATTAAAATGCATACTTATCACAGGAAGTGGGAGGGAGCGCTGTGTTTTCAGTTAATTCAGAAATTTCAAAATGGGCTGGATGCCAGATCTTTAAAACCATGTATAATTTAGTTCAAAATATTTTTTAAATTTAATGTTTAATCTCTAAATATTTTGGGATTTTCCAGCTATCTTTTTGTTAGTGATTTCTAGTTTAATTCCATTATGGTCTGAGAACTACTATAATTTAAGAAGTAGACAGATAATTTGTAATGAGCAGGTTTAGTTTTATCAGCAGCATTTGAATAAAAGTGGGCTTTATAAAATTTCAAAAATCTGATGGCTTTTGCTTTTGAGAGGCTAAGGTTTTTTCTTTTTATTCTGTTTTTGGTGAGGAAAACTTGCTCTTTAATTTTCAGAACCCTGCAACAGGTAGAGGCAATGTAAGTTTTAGGATAAGATTTCTGAAGTATTGTAAAGAATTTGTGAAGTTCATATTACTAAGATTTTTATTAAGTACACCTGTGTTTTTCCAGAAACATGGAAGGAAAACTAGGAGGAAAGAATGAGAATTTAAAGATGAAGAAATCGGTCAGGAAATATAACATTTGGGTGGACATGAAAGACTAAAAGAGGGTATTTGTGTACCTTGCATATCAGAATTTAGTGTGTTTGTTTTATTTCAGGTGGATATGAGCCCCCACTTACGAATGTCTTCACGATGCAATGGTTTCTGACTCTCTTTGCCACGTGCCTCCCTAATCATACAGTTTTAAAGATCTGGGATTCAGTCTTCTTTGAAGGTTCAGAAATCATCCTAAGGGTGTCGCTGGCTATCTGGGCAAAGTTGGGAGAGTAAGTGATTTTCCCCCTTCTGCTCTGTTGTGTGGTGTCGGGGCCTTAAGCAATTTTTGTGCTCTCATGTGTAAAGCATGGATATTTAAGTGTGAGGAAAGAAGAAAGTTGTGAATTTCTTCCATTGCTTTAGCCTCCTGAAATTTCAGCTGGCGTATTCTTGGCACATGGAATCTATTTGAGGGCAGGGGACAGGACTTTCTCAGTCCTGAGTTTCTCCCTGTCCTCCTCAGTGCTTGTGTCCTGGCTGTTTCGCTCTTCATCAGCATCTCTTTGGACACTAATTGGGAAGAGGGAGAGGAACTGAGATGGAAGAGAAACTGGAAGATCTGGAAAGGAGTAGGTAGATTTGTTGGTTAAGATCACAATTTAGATTATTTGTGAATCTTTATTTTGTTCTGCCTTTCAGGGCTGTGATAAAATTAAATGAGATAACATGTAAAAGTATCTAGCAGAGTGCTTGGTACATAGTCAATAGTAGAACACATGGAAATTCTTTCCTTTCATCAAGAATTAATTGTGGCTGGTTGCGGTGGCTCATGCCTGTAATCCCAGCTACGTGGGAGGATGAGGTAGGAAGATTGCTTGAGCCTAGGACTTTGAGGCTGCAGTGAGCTATGATCGTGCCACTGCACTCCAGCCTGGGTGACAGAGTGAGACTCTGTCTCTTAAAAAACAAAAACCAAACTTAATTCTATGTTGAAACCTGTTACTGCCAAAACATATTACCAAATAGCTTGTACTTAACATTAACTAGTTAGCAGGGCTGAAAAAGATAGGGTATTTTCCCTCATCTCTGATATATTCTGACTATTACATTAAAATTGTACCTTTTGGGTAATGGAAGAAGCATTAGGATGAAACTGTTACTGTTAAGAAGCAGAGAAGTTTTTAATGTCTCTTTCCTAGAGCTATAGATGACTTGAGTGGGTACCCGTAGACAACATGTCAGGAAGCTAATAAATCACTAACAATGTTCTGTTTCAAAAACCTTTTAACTAGCCTTTTTACTTATAAGTTGTTTCCTGGGAGATTTTAGCATTTTTAACTTTTTTGCAAAGAAAGATCTACCAACTATCAATTCAGGGATTTAAAAAAATCATTATTGTATATATTTTTAAACATCACATAGCTATCTCCTTTGCCTTTGTTTTATTGTACATTGCTTTCCAGCTAGACAAATAAATTAATCTCTGTGGGATTTGGTGTGCTATTTACTTAGCTTTCCTTTTTTTTTGAGACAGTCTTACTCTATTGCCTGGGCTAGAGTGCCATGGTGTTAGCCTAGCTCACAGCAACCTCAAACTCTTGAGCTCAAATGATCCTCCTGCCTCAGCCTCCTCAGTAGCTGGTTCAACAGACGTGTACCACTATGTCTGGCTAATTTTTTCTATTTTTTATAGAGATGGGGTCTCACTCTTGCTCAGGCTGGTCTCGAACTCCTGAGCTCAAGCGATTCTCCCGCTTCGGCCTCCCAGAATGCTAGGATTATAGGCATTAGCCACCGTGCCCAGCATAATTATCTTTCTTTTTCTCCCAACAACTACCTTTTTCTGCAGCCATGTATTTCCAACCTTCTCTGTACTTTATAAAGCTTTTTGAGCTTTGATTGTTTTTCTGGGCGTGATAGTCCAGTTGCTGTGTAACTAGTTTGCAAGGTTAAAGTAGTAAAGCACTTTACTGTGTGATGAGTCACTTATAGTTGCCTCTGTGTTAGTTCTTAATGGAGAGGGGCCAGGAAGAAAAGAGGTGATCTTGGTTTTAGTCCCATCTGTCTATTCTCTGCAGGATCAGAATTTATTCCTGTGATCATTCCAGGGATGTCATGCTGTTGAAATAATAATAGCTGTGAATAATGTGAATCTACTGATAATAAATGGCTACTGTTTATGAAGGTCAGGGGATATATGAATCAGACTGATAGAATTTTAAATGTTTCAGAGTTGTTGCTTATTATAATTCTACATCTTTTGAGCATGAAACTTGTTGAGGGAAAGGAAAGGCAACCAATATACATCATGAAGTGCCTACCATGCCTGCTATTACGGTAGACAGATTAAACACATTATCTCATTCAGTTCTCCCAGTAACGCTGTGACGTAGGCAGGATTATTCTCCCTATCTTTTCAAGTAAGAAAACCCCAGGAAGGTGTGATTCACTGTCATACAGCCAATGAGAAATGGAACTTGGGACTTAAAACTGGATCTTTCTGACTCTGGTGCCTGTAATCAGCCCCACAAACTTTCCTTTGGAAAAACCATGAACAGCATATGGGTGATCTTCAGTTTATGTCTACCTGAGTAACACAGGTGCCTCATGTATGGTTATCCATGGGACATCTCCCTTCACCTTGCTTTTGCAACTTGGAATTTCTACCTTTCATTCACCCTAAGAGTTCTTTTGGGATATGTAAGTTGCAGACCATCAGCTCATGAAGCTAGCATCTCCTTTTGTGTCCTTTTCTCTGACCCTGCTGTTTTGGCTCACTCCCTCATTACCTTGTGACTGGCCCATTATGGTGTGTCTTCCCTGGTCTCCCCGTTGTACCCCACATTGGCCATGCCACACCACCTCCAGGCCAACCTTACCGAGGGCACAGCTGTTCCCTCACTCCCTGTGAAGAGCCTGTCGGCGACTCCTGTCCTGAAGAGGCTTCACCTGGCAGATGAGGCCTTCGCCATCTGCCCTCTGCAGCTCTCTGCCCTCAGCTCTCCCCAGCTTCCTCTGGCCATGCAACCACTCCCCCAGCACTGGTCGTGCGGAGCTATCGCAGTTCCCAGACAGGACCTGCTGTCTGTCTCCTGCACCTGTGTCTTTGGAATGCTTTCTCTTCCTTGTCAACCTGCAGAACGTTTTCCAAAACTCTTCTCAAGCATTATTTCTCTTCCTGACCTCCCAGGGTAAATTTAATCCCCTTTTCATTTGTGCCCACATGCTCCTCTGTGTATTTGTAATAATACTTTAACAGTCTATCTCATTTATTTATTTACATGATTGTGGCAATGAGATTAGAACAACACTCCATAGCCTAAGGATATATATATTTTGGATGGCTCTATGGAAATTCCCCAACCTTAGTGTATGTCAAAGCGTAGATGTTATGGTTGATGGACAGATAGAGTTATTCTAGTATACAAAGGACATTGTAATGGATAAAACAGAAATACCCAGTACTCTTTGCTTTGGACTATCCCTTCCCTCCCCCCACCCCTTCAAGTAGAAAGATTAATCTAACTTGTCTCACAGGTTGCCAGGTATTAAGAGTCTTTACTTGTAGAACTGAATGCAAAAAACAGAGTATGATCTTTACCTAGCAGCAATGCCCTGAGAATTCAGAAAGTTCTGCCTGTGACAACATACTGTTGACTGATGAAATATGCAGATAAAGTTCTTGTATTTTTCATCTTTTACCTTGTGTAGTTTCAATCTGTTAATGGTATCAGTGTTTTCAGATTAAGGCCAACAGTTTCCCTACAGGGGAGGATTGTTCTACAGTACCCAATTTTGTGGTTATGATTTCTGATCAGTGGTGGCTATTCTGATGTGTAGAATGTGTCACATGGAAACAATGAAGATGCCACAGAAAGGGCTTACAGGCTGGGGGAGCATGTGGGAAAGACAGGACTCATCTGTAACAAGTACCTCTAAGTTGCCTTTGATATATTTTCTTAAATCTTTTTTCCACATACAGTGGGCTGTACTGTGACTGTGTCTCAGGATTTTGATTTTTGTTGATTGATAACTTGATTGATTTGATGGCAAGAGGCAACACATCTTATATCTGTAGCACATACCTGTTATACAGCATGAATGCCCTAAACAATTTTTCTATCCGTTCTTCTAGGCAGATAGAATGTTGTGAAACAGCAGATGAATTCTATAGCACCATGGGGCGCCTTACCCAGGAGATGCTGGAGAATGATCTTCTGCAGAGCCATGAGCTCATGCAGGTGAGTGGCTCTGGGATCCCCAGGTACCGTGGGAACAACCAGTGCTGAGCAGTAATGTTCTTGGGAAATGTGTTTGGACAGCCCTCAGACTCAGTTTTTCAAATCGACTAGGAGTCTATAATTTAATAAGAATCTATGTCATAAGAGGAAGGAAGAAACGAATGATCGATATTTGTGGTAGCTTTCATTCCAACTGTTTTGCTTAAAAATCATAAGGTACAGTGTAAAAATAAACTGGAAAACAAGCCCCAAAATCACCAGGTGCTTTTTCTGATTCTTGTTCTTAACCTTCTTAATGGGAGACCTGTGGGGTAAAATAATTATTTTGGGGAAGGTATTATTGAGGATAAAAAAATAGATTATTTTGATCAGTATTTTGGTTTATTTGTTTTGCTCACATTTTGAACTCAGGTAATTATATATTAATCATAAATTTCAATGGAGAGACTTGAAGTGTTTGGTTATTTTTGGCATGTGACTATATCTCAGTATCATATTCATCAACTCGTTAAAACTGACAGCGAGCATAGAAAAGATGGCTGATTTATTAACACTCTCTTTTCCATTAGGTTCTATAACATAATTTTATCCTCATTCTCCTCCAATGCTTTTGACTGCTTCTCTTCCTGCTGCTTCCTCTTGCCAATGACTAAATGTAGGTCTTGTCCAGGCTTGTCATTGGCCTTACTTCCTTCTTTCTCTGTGATTTCTCTCTCCTTTTTCTTGATTTCAACTTTCACCTTTCCGTTGGGTTCCATGCCTGATGGTCTTTTTTGGGTAATGGGGCCCAGTCAACTGACTACAAAACTAAGACTTGGGCACTGATTTAGGACTTGAGAAGTGAGGCACTTCCATTCCTTTGCTCATTCCTGGATCCCCAGCTCCTTCTCAGAATTCCTTTCTCTTGGCAGACAGCAATCTGATGTATTGAGAGTATTGACCATCTGATAGAACTTCCCTAAACATTTGTGTTTTTATTGCATTCTCATCTCTCCTCTCTTCCTTCCTGTCCATCTCAAAGGAAGAAGTGTTCTATCCGACTCCAACATCTGTGATCTGATTCCAGCTCTTCTCTCATATCTCGGGCCATTGCCTCGTTGCTCATTCTCTCTTGGAGGGAAGCACTTTTTGTTGAGCTGAGTATCATTCTGTGCCCCAGGTCCATGCTTGGCATTTTCCATGTGTGAGATTGTAGCATACAGAACTGCCAGATTCATATGCCCAAAGCAGGGCATCATGCTATCATTCCTTCCCTCTCATGCATGAAACTTCAACTGCTACTCACTGCCCACAAAACAAAGCACAGACTTCTCAGCTTCTCATCCAGTGCTCTTGACTATTTAGCATTAACCCATCTTTTCAGCCGTAGTTCCTGTTCCTTGTGTACCCTTGCCCTGTGCTTGTCAAGTCAGACTGTCTTTCATGCTTGAAGAAATGTCTGGGAATATGCCTCTGCCACACCTTTGCTCTCTCTGCTCAGTCCTTCTTCTCTACCTTCATATCTTTAAGTCCTTCCTTTTGAAAGTTTCAAGTCAGTTGCCATCTCCTTTATGAAGCATTGTCTGATAGTCTCCACTAAAATCATCTATTTCTTTGAGTCACCATAGCGCATTTCATTTGTACCTCTCTTCTGAGCTTTCATCATATCCTGCTTCGATTTAAGGTGGTATCTTATGTCCTTAGTAATGTAGGTTCCTTGAGGACAGAGACTGCACTCAGCACTATGTCTTTTACTAGAGTTGCTCAGTACATTTATTATTTCATGAATCAAATGCTTACTGAGAATCTTTGGTTGTCTTCTGCCTTTTCTTTTCCAATCAACGTTTGCTGAATTGACACTTATAGATGATACCTCTCCTTCTAGAATCCCTCTGCTCTAACACAACCAGCATTTTGCTGCCAGAGTAATCGTCCACACTTACTGCTTCAGTCATTTCATTCTTCTACACTGAAACCTTCAGTGCTTCCTTGCGACTAACATCAGTAAATAAAACGCATCGGCCTCGTTTTCTAGGCTCCATATGAACTTCTCCAAATATTTATTGAGCATCTCTAAATGTCAGGCACTGTGCCAGGAGCTTGGATACCTAAGAAAAGAAAGCATGGGCTCTATCTTCAGGGAGCTTACAGTCTCCTATAATACAGCGTGGGAAGGGCACCAAGAGAGGCGTGCACAGGGCTGGGGGCTGAGGAAGAGAGGGGACCTGATCCAGCCTGGGGGGCGGGGGTGGAGTGGGGTGGGAGAGAGGAAGTCAGTAAAGGCTTTCTTGAGGGGATTCATGTCTGGATTTACTTTTAAAGATGAGCAGGAGTCGGCTAGGCCGTGTGTGCGTATGAGCAGATGCACATCGTGTGTGTGTGTGTGTGTGTGCGCGCGCATGTGTGTCGAAGGCACTAGTGCAGAGCAGAGGGGCAGCTCGTGGTTGAGGGAGCAGCAGCGCAAAGGCCTGTAGGAGTGTGAGGGAAGCAGCAAGGAGTTTGGCGTTTAGGGACTGGGTTACGGAAGGCCACGACCCACGGGAAGGAGCTCAGACTTGATCTATAAGGTCAGTGGTTGTGTAATTCACCTCACTGGAGTTCTAGGGGTTCTGCGGACCCTTTGGAAAGGGAAAAAGGAAATGTGAACCCAAAAGACTTTAAGGAGAGAAGGAAAATGGTTGCTGTGTTTATGTCGACTGTGTGGGCAGCTCTGCGAAGGATGGATCTGATAGGGTCAGGTGTGATGGCTGGAAGGCCTGTGAGGGCGCGGTGACAGGTAGAGACAGGATGAACAGAGACAATGCTTCTAAGGCAAAACTGACTGGACTTGGCCATGGAAAAGGGAAATGGGGTGAGAGAGAAAGAAATGGAGACAAGGATACCCCACAAGTTGCTGGTTTAGGAGGAAGAGGGGGAAGAGAATGGGTTCGTGTTAAGACAGGTTGCATTAGGGAGTGTGCTTTGGCTGCCCCTTTCCTTACCTGTCCGAAGGTATTCCCCACTGCTTCACGACAGACTGTATTGCACTGGCCCTAGGTCTGTTGCCACCCAGGCCTCTGCAGGCCACGTGCACTCCGGTGACAGGGCTGTGGCTCCCTTTGATGGTCCCTCTGTGGGAATCCCATCTGCCCACCTGGACCTGCCTGACCTCTTTTCTCGCCCACCCCACAGCCTCCATCATGTCGGCCCTCACTGACAGTCCTCCTTTGTCCTCTTTTAGTGCTAAAAATGTTTATTGATTTAACCATAATTACGGGTTATTTTATATTGTTTGGTATTTTTTTTTTAAAGTATGTTTCTTATTTTTCTCTAAGGAAGTAGCAAGTTCCTTAATGACAGGGGCTTCTTATTACTCTCTCCATAGCACCTGCCAAATGCTAAGAATACAACTGATTGCTCATGGACACAGAATCACAGAACATTAGACAGTGGTTTTCAAACTTCATTGTGTATAAGAAACATCTCAGGAGAGTATTAAAATACAGATATGTGGCCCATGGGTGGTTCGGATACAGGTGGTTTTTAGATTACACTTAGAGAAATGCTGGGTTAAAACAAGCTTAAAGATCAATTCATCTAATTCTATCACTTTATGGAGAAGAAACTAAGACCCGGAGACTGGGCAACTTGGCAGTTTCTTAGGCAGGCCCAGGACTGGGGCCTGGGGCCTCTACTCCTAGCCTAACGGCTTTCCCCATCACCCAACACATTGCTTCCACTTTATTCAAACTAGGTCTTCCTAAAAGCTAAAATCCTCTTTAGAAGTAAAAGGCAACATCTCTTTTCACTTAAAGTTTAAACATTGCCAGCAGGCATGAGAGACCATCTTTGTCCTCTAGGAGTTTCCAATTTTACGTATTAGGAGAAAGAACCACTTCTTTACTCTGCTTTTTTTTAAATTTAAAACACATGAATTGTTTATTTCTGGAATTTTTCATTTAATAGTTTTTTTTTATTTCAGCATATTATGGGGGTACAAAAGTTTAGGTTACGTATATTGCCCTTGCCCTCCCCCAACCCCCCGAATCAGAGCTTCAAGTGTGTCCATCCCCTAGACCGTGTGCATCGCACTCATTATGTATGTATACACCTTCTGCCTTTACTCTGCTTTAAGAGAATTCTAGAGGCAGAGTTGTAGGCTGTGGGTTGATTGATGAGATTCCATTTTAGTAGCATTTCTCCTTTCAAAGAAAACATCTGCATGAAGATGAACTAAGCCTAAATTTTGTACAATTTATGTTTTCAAGGTTCTTGTAAAGTATGTCAATAATGCAAAAGGAAATATAATTCCTTTACAGCAGTGCCTAAGTATGAATTGCCAATTTAAGAGTACGTTGGTAGTTCAGATAGTAAATAGACTTGGTTTTCCTTGACATCGTAGAATGTTAAGGACAAAAATGGTGAATGTCATTTCAAGCCACTCTCTTTTCTGTATTCACTTAAAAAAAATTCAGTAGCTATACGCTGGCTGTGGTCAGCCATAAATCTGTCAGCGCACCTGAATGGGTCCAGATGAAAATGTGGGCTGAATGTAAGGTCTTTATTTTTGAGCTGAAGAGATGAAACGATTCTCCCCTTTTGGCCTTTCCCATTTCTTCTGTTCCTAAGCGCCATACTCAAATTTATGTGCTGTGTGTTCCCCCTTGTACATCACATCACTCTTTCCTTATTAGCAATGATCATTTTTATGTTTGTTTGGGGTTTTTAAAATCAATAGTGTTAAAGAAATCGGGAGAATGCTGATGAAATAGTGTATCTGGATTTCAGCAGGACTTTTGACAGAGGCTCTTGTAAATTCCTTGAGGGCAACATAGAGAAAAGTTAGATGCTGTTATTAAAAGGCTTTGTAGGTCCTTGGAAAACTTAACCCAAAGCATTTGTTAATGATTTATTGTTATCTGGAGGGAGCTCTGATGTACCATGAGGCAGGATCTCCCTTTGGACCTACTCTGTTCACTTTTTTCCATCAGTGATGGAGTGGAAATTATAATACAAGGGTGTGGATGTTCAATAGAAGGATAATGTTTGCTTAATGTTCTGTCAAAAATTGAAACTGTCTGCCCTGCAAAATAGTGTGTGCCTGTAACTGGAAGTGTTTAAGCAGCACCTCTGTGGCTATCTGTTGGAGATGCTCTAGAAGGGGTCCTGCTTGGGAGGGAGGTTGAACCAAATTATGTTTAAATTCATTTCTAACCCTATAATTCTGTTACTGTACGATAGTTTGGTTCTAAAGTGATTAGTAAAATCTCTTTCTTGGAATCTGTTTAAATCTCCAATTTATAAAGTTGGAAACCTAAAGGATTTTGGGTACCCTGAGTGCTATGGTGGTGTGCCTGGGATACTTACACCTCTGCCATCAACATGGCTTCAGACATGTGAGACCTTCCAATAAGTGAGTGAATATTTGAGAAGAAATACTAGAAACAAGTTTGTTTCAGGAACATCGATTTCTCCTTTGGAGGACTAACTAAAAGTGAGAGAAAGGAAGACCTTAAATAGAAGGTGAAAGCTCAGTGGAGCCAGTTTTCTTTTTGGTCAAGCATGTTTAGCTGAGTGTCCCTGAAGGAGCTTGCTCAGAGCCCAGACCGTCTGCCCTGGGGCGGGGGCTGGATGGCGGGAAGGAGGTTGTGCTTCGGTTCCTTTCTTATAAACTTCCTTCCCAAGGTTGAACAAGGGAATTTGCTGATGTCTTGTTACAAAACTGGCAAAAAATAAAACACAGGTGAATCTTCAGTGAGTCACCCCACTTAATGTCTTCAGTGAGACATCTTATGTCACTTGTAAGGAATTTTGAAATTCCTAGCATTAATAATCTCATCTTTCAAAGTTGAATCCAAATCATACAGGTTTCTTACATGTCTAAACCATTAAGAAAAAACTTCACATGAGTGAGGGGCAGGTTGACTCTTGGCCCCACTGTGGGATGGTGTTTGGGGTGCGGTGGTCAGACACAGTCAGGCCAGTGCTGTTCCTCCTGAGCCTGAACAGAGGTGCCACACTCTAAATCTAAAGTTAGGGCACTGAAGAGAGGATTTCACACCTCTCGCTTTCCCTCAGAAGCGGGCGTGGAGCTGAGACATTAGAGCCGGGAGGAATTCTGCAGTGGCCACGAGGCAGCTGTTAGATACCTCTGTGGGATCAATGAACCCGAGCGTTCATTCTGACCACATTATTAACAAAATTATCGGAAGTATTTCAGGCATACAGACTATATTAAGAATAATATAACAAAACCTACATATCCATTACCCAACTTAAGCAGCAAAAATTAACAGCACAGGTAAATACTCTCATAGACTTCATCCTGCTCTTACTACCCTCTCTGCTCTCAGAGGTAACCTGAGTTTCACACCCTTCCTTTTGCAGATGAGGAAAAGGTTGGGAACTGATGTAATCTCACACTTCAGGCTAAGGGGAGCCAGAGGATTCCTTCTGCTTCTTTTCTGAGGGCACAGTTGACTGTTAATAAATTTGTACGGCTTCTCCATCTTTTGGGTATAATCAAGGATGTTGCACATGTGATAGGACAGCTCAGGATGTCTGTGGTCCCTATAAGCTGTGTAGCTTTGCACAGTAAACACGGAGAATTGAACCTTGTTTGGAATCTTGGGCTGATACAGTAAAGTATAAACGAATACCATGAAGTTTGGGGACAGTCAGATGTGCAGGCTGTTAGATTCAAAATTGAGGGGACCATTACAGTGGTGCACTGAGCTATAAAATGAAACAGCAGCACAATAAGCTCCTTTCAGAGCCTGCCTTTTCCTGCATGCATGTCTGCATCTCCTATGCCTCCAGAAAAATAGTCCTGCTGGAATGAAAAATACCACTTTAAAATATTTTTGTAGACAAGCGTCATCAGGATATTTGATTGGCTTCCTGCGAGAAATGAAAGTGTGATTAATATATGTATATACATTTTCTGGTAAATAAGAACCTGAAGGATTGAAGGAATGTGTTTGGAGCCATTAAATTTTGATAAAAATAAGAGAGCAAACAAGATTACTTCCCTCTTGCTGATAGAATGATATATAATTTTGAAATTATGGTGGAAGTACAGGTGCTTTTCCCCATTTTTATTTATAGATTTTTAACAGCCTGTGCTTTACACCCTGTCACTTTTTTTCTTATTTTTTTTTCCCCTTTAAAAACAACAGCTAACAATTTTCACCTAGAACTCGTTCTCAGACATTGAAAAGGTGGTATCTTTGGAGAAAACTTGCTGTTGATCACAAGATCATCCGCTAGACTTAATTTTATCCAGAAGGCTGACATTAAATGTCTTTAAAAATAATCAAAGCTTTGAAAAATAGGCACTACATATGAAGAACATTTATGGGTGCTCTGTTACAGAGGTGAGAGGGATCTGTGGACTTCCAAGTTGGCCCGTCTATGAAATGACAGAAGTCAGACGCCTCCATGGGCCCACCTGAGTTCACCAGTTGGAATGCCCGGTGCAGCTGGGTTGATCGGAGAACACAGTTGGGTTTATCAGCATTCTTTTGTCTTTCTCGAAAGCAGATGTTGAAGTGGAATCTTTGTCACCTGCCATGTATGAAGCAGTGTCTGCTTCTCCACACTCAACTTCTTAAAACTTTCATGTCTTCCCAGTATTGGTAAGAGTTGTTTAAGCTTACTGTTTCAGACTTGGCATTTTCGCTTTTGTTTTTCAGACTGTTTATTCTATGGCTCCATTCCCTTTCCCACAATTGGCAGAGTTGAGGGAAAAATATACCTACAACATTACACCATTCCCAGCCACGGTTAAACCCACCTCAGTTTCTGGGTAAGGATTTTTTTTTTTTCTTTTTGCTTTGTTGTTTTCATGATGGGAGACTTTAATACCTTAATTTGTTATTATAAATTAATATTTATGAAACCCCTAAAATATTTTTCGAAGTAATTTGGTACTTAAAATATGAATGTCTCTTTTCCAATGGTTTTGATTTAAATTCAAGAGAGACTTTTGAGTATACTTTCCAAAGAAGTTTGGAGCATAAACTGAATGGATATTTAGCAATCCCATAACTTATTTAAGGATATCAAATATTGAAAATCTCAATAGTTAAAAGTGTGGAACTGGTGCACACATAGACAAATGGGCTGATTTAAAATACAGTAAAGACCAGAAATTGACAGGAAATGTATAGGAATTTAGTATATGAAAAATTACTGTATCAAATCAATGGTGAAAAGATATACCATTTAGTAAATGGTGATAAGTCCGTGAGACCTAATCTGGAAAAGAAGGGAGGGAGGGAGAGAAAGAAAAGAAAAGAAAGAAAGAGTTATACCTCATCCTATATATCAGGATAAATTCCATATAGGTAAAAGTGTTAAATAGAAAAAATGGGCCCAGCGTGGTGGCTCACGCCTGTAATCCTAGCACTTTGGGAGGCTGCGGCGGGAGGGTCACTTGAGCTCAGGAGTTTGAGACCAGCCTGAGCAAGACCAAGACCCTGTCTTTATTAAAAATAGAAAATTAGCTGGGTGTGGTGGCATGTGCCTGTAGTCCCAGCTACTCGTGAGGCTGAGGCAGGAGGATTGCTTGAGCCCAGGAGTTTGAGGTTACTGTGAGCTAGGCTGACGCCATTGCACTCTAGCCCAAGCAACAGAGCGAGACTGTCTCAAAAAAAAAAAAAAAAGAAGAAGAAAAGAAAAGAAAAATGAAATAATAAAATTAGCAGAAGAAAATGTGGAAGAATACCTGTAGTTCTTTGGAATAGGGAAGGCCTTAATAACTTGCTCAAAATAAAAAAAAAAAACAAAGGAAACAATAAAATCCAGGTATCTTAGAAATAATTTTCTGTATGACCAAACCAGAACAAAACTTTTAAGCAGTCTTAAAAATACTTGTGGGAGAATATTTTTAACATACCACACAAAATAGGGATTGATATCTCTAATGTATAAAATTACTAGAAATCAATAAGAAAATGGCCACCCACTTGAAAAATAATGAAATGATGGGAATGGGCAGTTTACATAAAAGGCAACATCATTAGTACTAAGAGAAATGCCACTTAAAACTAGAAATAGAGATTTGGTTTTTTTTACTTGTAGGATTGGCAAAAATTCAAAAGCTTGATGATACACTCTGTTGATAAGGCTATAGGGAAACAGACACTCTTATGTGTTGCTGGTAAGAGGTTAATTACTACAAGATTTGTGGCAGACAATTTGGCAAGCTCACCAAAATTACCAATGCATAAATTATTTGATTCAGCAATTCTATCCTTATAAATTATCCTACAGGTATATTTGTAGACATACAAAGCACAGTATGTATACAGTTATTTATTGTGGTATTGTTTATAATAGTATGATACTGGAAAGCACTCAAGTGTGCACCATTAGCAGCCTGGTTCCATGACATGGGCCATGTACATACAATACAGCTGGAAGAAAGGTTAAGGAAGCTCTATGTATGAAAGGTTTCTTATATGAATAGAAGCAAGGTGCAGAAGAGTATAAATAGTATGCCAATATTTATGCAAAAAGAGGAAATAAAACTATATTGTTTATTTGCTTATCTATACATAGAGAAACTGAAGAATATATTAGAAACTGGTAACTATGGTCACCTCTGGGAAGCAGGTGGGGCAAGAGCTGGGAAGAAGTTGGACAGAGATGGGAGGGAGACTTTTTGTAAAGTAATTATGTATAGGTATGGCATTTAAGCCACAAAACTGTATTATTTTTAAAAATACCGCTATTTTCTTTGAATATTTCTTTTTTTTTTTTTTTTATGTTTTCCAAGACGACATGGTAAGATCAGAGACAGTGATGAAGAGAATGACCCAGATGATGAAGATGCTATTGTTAATGCAGTTGGGTGTCTTGGACCTTTCAGTGGGCTCCTGGCACCTGAACTGCAGAAGTACCAAAAGCAAATTAAAGGTAAAGAGGCAGCTCTTAATTTAGGTTATCACGATGTGTTGGTTTACTATGTAACAAGGGTATTGTTATTGTATCCTATAGATGCCTCAGTAATTTCCTGAACTCATTATCACTATTAAAAGTCTTTATAAAAATATCTTCTGTTACTTTATCATATAATAGGATCTTTCTGTATTATACATTGCATGCATAAATAGACATTTCTTTTTTCTGAGATAGGGTCTTGCTCTATTGGCCTCAGGCTGGAGTGCAGTGGCCCAGTCATAGCTCACTGCAACCTCCAACTACTGGGCTCAAGTAATCTTCCTGGTTCAGCCTCCCCAGAAGCCTGTACTACAGTTGTGCACCACCATGCCCAGCTGATTTAAAAAAAATTTTTTTGTAGAGATGGGGTTTTGCTATTTTTCCCAGGCTGGTGTTGAACTCCTGGGCTCAAGTCATCCTCCCTCCTTGGCCTCCCAAAGTGCTGGGATTATAGGCGTGAGTCACCACACCTGGCCTTTTTTTCTGTACAGTGACTTTTGCTTCCCATTCATCTGATTCAACTTTATATGCTGAGTTCCTTAGCATAGAGCTTGGCATATAGTGGATGCTTAAAATATTCTGAGTTTAATTGAATTCATTCCAGACTGGCTTCTCTTCCAATAGAATTACCCTTTAAATCCAAAACATTATGGTAGCTTCTTGAATTTCTTGAGTGACAAGAAACTCATTATTTCACAAGATACTTTGCTAGATTCTCAATTCTAGCTGCAAAGAGATAACCTTCACCAACCAGTTCTAATAGTTCTTCCCTTTGGAACAAAACGGAATAAGTCTATTTCCTCTTGTACCTGTCAGCTCTTCAAATCTTTCAGGATAACTATCATATCTCCCAAAGCTTTCTTGAAGGCTCAAGTTCAGAACTTCTCTAAGTACTTCTCTTAAGATACGACCTCTAGACCTTTTAATATTGTATTAGTTTACCTCTAGATACCCTGTAATTTGGTAATATTCCTCTGAAAATGTGGTGCTCTGAATCAAATGCCATTTTTTGTGGGGTTTTTTTTTTTCCCCTGCATAGAATAGACTTCCTGTGGTCAAGACATCGTCAATACTATGAGTTCTTTTGAAAGTTTGTGGTTCTCCTACTATGTCCTTTCCCACCTTTGGTGGCAGCTCTTCCTTTATTCTACCTCTTCTAGTTTAAAACTGATGTGGGAACCAGCTAAAAAAAGGTTAAGAGATTCCAACTATCCTAACATCTGATGAGACTGTTATTCTCAGCAGTGTCATTCTCCTTGTTCAAAGAGGATAGAAACTCACTGAGAGAGGACAGGAACAGAGTAAAAGTGAGGCCCTCTGCATTCTGTCTGCCATCTGCTAACTTTACACTGCCTTCTTCAAATTGGGGGGGGTATCTTCTCAGGTTTTGGTTGTTGCTGTTGTTCTTGTGTAGAAGGTGGCAGTGGTGGTAGCTGCTGCCTTTTTTTTTTTTTTAATTTTGATTGTTTTGAGTATTTTCTCCAAGTCTCAGCTTGTTTCGAGTTTGAACCTACTTAATGGCGGGGTTCACACTGCTCTGTGGGTGTATCCTTGGTATGTGCTCTTCTCTCATCCTTTAAAATGGATTTTAAAAATCTGCACCCAGTCAGGGTCTTCTTGATTTCTGAATTGCCCTCCTCCCCCTTTCTTGTTGCCTGGATTTCAGCTTTTCCCTTCTAGCCGTGGGGTCAATACATATTTTAATGCTAAAGTTTTTGAATCTGCATTCCTGCAGTCTGGGTATATCTTCCAGTTTTTCCTCTATTTTTCTTACTGTGCAGTTATGTGCTCTAGAATGAAATGATCACTGTCTCCTAAATTTCATCATCATTAGTCTTTTTTGTTGATTTTGTTCCGATTAGCAGTTTCCCTTCTAATTTTCTTCTCCTCAGAGAAGTGATTTCAGTAAAAAAAAAAAAAAATGAAGTAAATTTATGAGATGTTCAGCATTTGAATAACACGCTCATCAGATGTTAGGATAGTTGGAATCTCTCAACTTTTTTTTAGCTGGTTCTCACATCAGTTTTACATATTGTGCTAGCCCAGCCTGGTTCTTTCCCCCTTTGGCCTGTGCAGTCTGTGAGTGTACTCCCACTGTGGTAACTTTCGCTTTCTTGGATGTAATCTCAATTTTATTTAAGAGACAAATCTGCCAGTTGTAGGTGTCATAGGAACAGAAGCCATGTCCAACATAACAACAGATAGCAGACAGGAACTGTTTGTTAAATGGAAAAAACCGTTCATTTCCAGTGATACAGTGGTCGGAAGTCTTGCTAATTATGTAAAATGTGTTACTATTTTTAACTTAAGAAAAACTTTTAATGACAGTCTAAATTCTACAAACTATCAGTCCCTTATAAATCCTCATGCAGTTGTGTGGAAATCTGTACAATGATTTTAGATCTCTGGAGTTATATTTTTCTAAGGGACTCTTAGAAAATGGTAGTGATTTTTATCCAGAGGCAGTTGATCTTATGTCTGTTTAATGAACAAACTGGTAACATAATCAAACAATGAACCCACACAGGTCATTTCAGACGCACAGTTAGGTTAAAAAGAAAATGCAGAAATATTTTCAGGAGCAAATCAAAATAAGCACTAGACAAATTCTAGTGTACATTTTTTTTGTTTGTTTGTTTTGTGCTTTAGAATTTCCTGGGCGTTAAGATACTACACTAGGTTGTAGTGCAGTCAGTTCCCATTTAATGCTGTTCCCCTCCACTGATCATCTGCCTGTGTCTCTTCCCTGGGGTGCAGAGCCAAATGAGGAGCAGAGTCTGCGATCTAATAACATCGCAGAGCTGAGCCCAGGAGCAATCAATTCCTGTCGAAGCGAATACCACGCAGCTTTTAACAGTATGATGATGGAGCGCATGACCACAGATATCAATGCACTGAAGCGGCAGTACTCTCGAATTAAAAAGAAGCAACAGCAGCAGGTTCATCAGGTGTACATCAGGGCAGGTAATGTGATTCCTGGAATCAATTTCAACTCTATCACAACTCGTGAAATGAAGAACAAATGATCCTAGAGGGCGTTAGAGTTACTAACGGTAGTTCAGCATCTGTAAACACAGCTGGCATGAGATAATAGCATATTTAGCATCTCATTTTTTATTTTATTTTATCAGGCTCTAAAGAAGAAAAAGAGCAGGCAGCTGATGGTATTAAATGCTTCTCTACTATGTGTGCTTGTGGAGAGGGATTTACAGATGATTAGAATGTTGCAAAGCCATGCAATCCTTGGACTTGAGGAATTTTGGAGCTATTGCCTCATAAATTTTATGCCTTTGAAAACAGAATTTAGTCATTTGTGCACTAGTAAATTAAGCTATACACTAGTCATTTAGGTAGTGTTATAACAGATGTTGTGATCAGAGAAAATGGAAAACAACATTAAAAAGCCTGTGCCTTGCTGTTGGGTTAGCACTGTCTTGGGAGTGGACTATGAAGAACACAATACAATGCAACTGGAAATGCTCTTTTCCAAGGATTGTCAGGCTTCCCTTTCTTTTTTTAATTCCAAAAATCTGAGTGAACGATCTGCTTTATTATTTAATATATACTGATTTGGGAGTTGTTTTTTCATGTTCTAAGTGAATACCCTAATGAAAATGATGCCTGTCCAGAATTAACTGAGATATAAACTTGACGTGCTTTTAAGTGGCTTGTGAGCATGTGACTGATCTTGCACAAAAACTGAATTTATTTAATACCTTCCATTTATCAGAGAGGAATAGGCAACTTCTGGAAGATTCTCACTGTATCCTGAATCATTAAGAAAGCAATCACAAAAGAAACTAACAATTACAGCACTTTAATTTTCAAAAACATTGGCACATACCTTTCCACATTTGTCCTTAAAAACAAATCTATGAGGAAGTCAAGGACAGTTAGTCTTATCTTCTTTTAAATGGTGATTCAGGAAGGCTTAGCAATTGTCCAGGGTTACATAGCTATAGTGAGTGGTCAGGCCAGGGCTGCAACCCACATTCTTTGTATATAGGCTTTTTCAACTACACTATACGAGTCTTTGGGATGGTGGACAATCACCACTGCATACTAAATCAGCCCCAAGGCTTATACTCTCCAGTCAGGGGTCAGAAAACTGTGGTCTGCTGGCCAAATCCTGCCCACTGTGTGTTTTTGTAAAAAAAGTTTTATTGGAACACAGGTATACCGATTTGTTTACAAGTCGTGTAAGGCTGCTTTCACACTACAGTGGCTAAAATATTTACAGTCTGGTCCTTTACAGGAAAAGTTTGCTGACCCCTGTTCTAGATCATGTTCTATGTGGTTCTCTTTAAGGGAGAGATTAGAGCTCAAAGGCAAAGTTCTAGAGCATTGGTTCTCAGACTTTAGTGTGCATGTAAATCACTGCGGGATCTGCTACAGAGTCTGTCGCAGGAGGTTTGGAGTGGGGCTGAGATGATGCATTTCTAACAATGTGCTGCTAATGCTACCAGGTAGGGACCGTACTTTAAGTGGCAAGCTTTTAGAGGAGAGGGTATAGGGCAGGATTAGCAGCGCACAGGTGGAGAGATTAAATGTGAACAAGAGACCTCAGCTTCTGAGACTTAACGGAAGGTGGTGAGGATGGTGGTTGAGGTACCAGCTTCCCAGGTTAGGGAAGATGGGAAGTAGAGGCCTTTCAAACCTGAGAGCTTCTGTTTTCATAGAGAAATTGGGGAAAGTTATTAGCTGGGAGTAAGTTGGGGTTGGGAGTAAATGGGAACTTAAAGTAATGAAGATTTGCACTGAAAGGAGAGGAAAAGGAAAAGATTGTTTAGTGGCATTGAGGACCCAGCAAAATAGGAAGCCATGAATTTGAAGGCCCAGGTTTCCAAAACAAGAATGTGGATTGTGTACCATGGTTGGGGCTGTGCCAGTAATATACGACAAAGGGGTAGGGCTGCCTGGAGCGTGTGGTTATTGGTGAGGCGGTGGTCCAGGTGGTCAGTCACGCATCTGGCAGCGTTGGGATGGAAGGAAGCTGAAGATAGACAAGGGGTTATGAGAAGGAACCAGAAGTGTCTGTGGTTCAGTACGGGCATTGTTAGATTGAGAGCCTGGGAGCTAGAAGAGTCAAAGAGGAATATTAGAGTTAAATATTTTTCATATAAGGTAGAGCCAGGTGATAAGGTTTAGGATGGAGCTGGAGAGGTTGAGGAACTATGAGAATAGGTAATGGCCAAGCCAGTCACAGTGACAGGAAAATAGCCCAGGGAGGTGCTAGGACATGAGGTGAAGAAGAGACAGTTGTCAGAGTTTTCAGTCAATATTGGAGTGTGACCAGAGGTAAATGACAACAGTAGAGAAGGGTGGGAGGAAGCTTAGCCAGATGACCTGGGCATCAAGGAGGAATGAAGTTCACACAAAGACGGGGAGGCCTTCTCCCTACGACTTCTGGCTGTTGCTGTCATCCCTGGGACTGAGTGTGTTGAATGTGGCATTGGAGAGCGGGGCATGGTCATAGCTGTGGGAGGACTGTACTACGACAACAGCGCCCTCTAGGACAACAAAGCTTTTCGTGATTTCTACTTTCTACTTTTCAATTGGCTTTCCAAGTCCATTGGGGACCCAGGAGTGGTTTTTCATGCCTAGGGCCAGACACTGGATAGCTGTAATTTCACTCCCTTCTCATCACGTCTCTCATTTTGCTGTCTCTGTAATATGCAGTGTGTTCTTTTCCTACCTCTCTGAAGCTGACAGATGATAATCCATATGGTCATAGTGTTTGTCATATTACCTTAAAAATCTTCAAAGATTTTCTAGGTATAAGACCTGTGAGGTTGCTGCTCAGGGACAGAAGCTGTCTGTAAAAGACATTAGGGAGTCCAGGCTGTAATTAGTAATGAAGGGTCACAGACCCTATTCCTTTTTTTTCATCTTCAGCCTGCTCTTCTCTTTGGGTTGAATTCAGTTTCTGTTGTCTTCAGTCACATGATTCTGCCAAGCCCTGGGAAATACATGGGAAGGGACATGGGGTGGTGGCGGATGGGGGGACCACCACGTGATTTCTGATCTGTGAGCGATGCGTTTCTCTGTGGTACATTTCACACTACCTTTCAACATTTCTTTCAGACAAAGGGCCAGTGACCAGCATTCTCCCGTCTCAGGTAAACAATTCTCCAGTTATAAACCACCTTCTTTTAGGAAAGAAGATGAAAATGACAAACAGAGCTGCCAAGAATGCTGTCATCCACATCCCCGGTCACACAGGAGGCAAAATATCTCCTGTCCCCTACGAAGACCTTAAGACGAAGCTCAACTCTCCTTGGCGAACTCACATCCGCGTCCACAAAAAGAACATGCCGAGGACCAAGAGTCATCTGGGCTGTGGGGACACAATAGGGCTGATAGAAGAGCAGAACGAGGCCTGCAAGACCCACAACCTGGGGGCAGCAGAGGCGCTCTCCTCTGGTTGTGCGGCGACAGGGCACAGAGAAGGCAGCAGCGCCGAGGGCAGCGCTGGCAGGACAATCGAGGGGCAATCTCCAGAGCCGGTGTTCGCAGATGCCGTAGTGGATGTGTCTGCGGTCCAGGTGAAGCTGGAGGGCTTGGGACTGAACCAGAGGGCTGCTGCTACTGAAACGGAGCCCAGGGCACACCTGCCCCGCCAGCAGCACTTCCCAGAGTCACCTGATGCACCCGGAGAAAACAAAGCCACCAGCAAAGCTCCCCAAGGCAGCAACTCCAAAACCATCTTTAGCCCCTTTCCCAGCGTGAAGCCACTGCGGAAGTCAGCCACCGCCAGGAATTTGGGATTATATGGACCTACAGAAAGAACCCCAACTATGCACTTTCCCCAGATGAGCCGGAGCTTCAGCAAATCCGGCGGTGGAAACAGTGGCACTAAGAAACGATGACGTCCCCCAGAAACTTTGTATCTAGACTCACCTTTTCCTAGTGGCATAAAGGTTCCTGCTGAATGGCTCCAAAAGAGTTTTATTTGTCCAATAGATAGGTTCAGAGATGAGCAACAGTGCATAAAGTGGGGGTTGGAAGTTTTAAAATGGGAGTTAAAATAGGGAGATTTTCCCATCCACGTGATAACTGATGAAGTGGATTCTTGTGGCAAAATAAATATTGTGGTTTTAAAGTGTAAAGTTTTCCCAAGTTTTCATTGTGAGCTACTTAGAAAAGAATGTAAACCTATACTGTTAACCTTCCTTCTTCCATCCTCCTGTTCTGAGGGCCGTAGGGTCCCTGTGACAACACCCCCCAAACCTTCCAGTTCTCTGAGTGTTGTTATACTAATACTCAAGCATGCACATACCAGCCTGCTAGAACAGAAACTGTAAAAAGAAAGTTTCTTTGTTGCAAAAAACTTCCTGATGTTCCTCTTCATGCTCTGTTGGAGGGATTGTTTGTATGTGTGAGTTTTTCCTCAGTGCCAGTCTCAAAATTGTTTTTTTTTTCTTATGCTAAAGTGTAGGAGAAAAATCTAGATAGCCTTTCTTTACCTTTCTACCTGCAAAATGGAGAAAACCTTTAATCTGTTGAAATTTAGGCTCATAACCAGCTTGAAGATCTTCTGCAGAGAAAACACATAGGGTATGCTTTAAGCAGTTGCTCTGAACAGCTTGCTCATGCCACTCAGCTTTTCCCGAGGTTCGTTTTCTCCTCTCGAGGAGAGCTGTGGTCCTCAGTGGTGCGGATAACTTGGTGGGCTCCCCGTGGCGCTCGACCTGCATCCTCCGCCACGCCGTGTAGCCCACTCACCCACCAGCTCTCCACTGTAGACGCACAAGGCCTCTGCTCAGAAGCCAGAACACAGCACCTGTGACTCTGTTACTTGAATTTTGTGCTTTTTTGATTGGAGTCCTTCGCTGAGTACTTTGTTACTTGAACACTGCCTTTCTCCAGAGACGGCCCCAGTGCTTTCTAGCTTTCTCTCACCCACTCCTGCCTGGGCCCAGCGGGTCAGAGAGAGCACCTCTTGTCTCCACTATGCAGATGGGAACTCTGAGCCACGCAGAGGTGAAGTAGCACTTCAGTTACTCAAGGTAAATCCTCCTGGTATTCCATGTGGCTTAGCCACGTTTCCTCCAGTGCAATAGGTAGGTGTAATGCTCTTTGTACACAGGTGCATTGGCTACATAGATGTCAAAACCAAGACCGGGAAGCCATTCACTATACTCCCTCCTGACTCAAAGGACCTTTCTCCAGACGGTACAGAGTCCTGTGATGGCATTTCACAGGACTTCCTTATCCTGAAAAGGGATTTTAAAATGCTTCATGCACCTGCCATTTGGCTAAACAAAAGACTCCCTCCTCAGTCCCCTTCTCCCCACCATCATTAGCAGAATAGACTTAGCATCTTTATCTTCATCTCTGGAAGACTTTTGGTGATGCTTGCAGGAGTATTGTTGATGAAGTCAATATTAATTTGAGCTAATTGGGTTGCTAATTCTGAAACCAAAGCTATAATTTGGGAGAGGACTTTTACTATAAGAGGTACTAATTTTTATAATAAAGTGGAGAATGTGGTTGTGTGGGCTTTTTTGAACAAAACATAAGAATGTCATATTCAGTGAGAAAAGCTATTTTATCCCCTTTGTGGTATTTTTACCCCCAAAGGAACCGAAGATGGAAAATATGACTAATAAGTTGCTGCAGTTTTGGTCTTGAATTCTGTACCATCTGAAGTTAGCACGCAGCTTCTCAAAAAGCAGCCACGCCCGCAGCCTATTTCTCGGGAAGGGTGTGGGTGGAGAGTTGGGCTTACTTTGCATACCACCCCCAGGAAACCCACTGCATTTTCCAAAGTGAAGCAAATGACACAAGTCTCTTCCTTCTGCTAAACTTTACAGATAAGAATGATTCCACCTCATAGTCTTTTCTTCTCCCCCTTCCCAATGAGTCAGAATGGCTGTCTGATTTGACATCCCGCAAGGAGAACATGAGAATTGTTCTTTCCTCTCTTGAATCAGCTCACTAGCTCCCTGATGGGCGAGGTTCAAGGAGACGGGTAATTTGGTGGGGGGGTCAGTTTCCACCGAGTCCTTAGGGATGTACCGTTGCCCTCTACCAGCTGTCTTAGTGTTAACAGCACACGTTGTGCCCTGCGAACTCTCTCTCCTCACCCATTTCCCAGGGTTGGTCTTCCTGAGAAGGGGATGGATAAAATGGCTCACGGTTTGGGATAAGTATTTGTTGAAAGAATGAATGAATAACTAACTGAAAGGATGATAGTCCTTTGAGATAAAAATTACCTTGTCAGAATTTTAAAAATCCAACAGATTCCTGTTAAAGCACTCTTGTACCACTAACATGCATGCGTTGTACCAAGTCATCACAGTGTGAGTTGGTCAATTTATGAGCCTTGCCTACGTTAGAAAATAAAGAATTCTGCAGTAGCCTCTACCACACAGCATGTACAAAGACCAGTACAGACTTGCTATCTTCCCTATGTATTGGACACTGTATGCAAACACCAGAAGTACTTAACAAGTAGCAGTTTCTTGATTTTTAGATATGTCTGTAGCCTCTTAGCACTTCTGCTGGGAGCTGACTCATTCCGATGCCTCTGCACCTCTGTCCTCTTACAAAAGCCTCCAGATGATCTAAACCTAGTTTGTAATGTTACCCTATCGGCTGTAACTGTTTGGAATATTGTATTCCTTTTTTTGTCTCGTTCTGAAGAATTGTATTGATTACAAAGATATATGCATAAAGATTCTCTTTGTTGTAGCTGTTGTGCTGTTTTCTGAGTGCATGGGTGGAACATTGTTGCCACATTCCTTTTTCCCTTCTCTTTTCTCTTCACCTCTCCCTCCCCAGCTCGGTCACATGAATCAGGGAAACAGCATAGTAAGCTCCTCTCCCCGAATCTAATCACTGGGTTGCAGGGTGGCCTATGACCCACCCGGAACTTGCAGAATAGCCGGTTCCTAAATATGAGTAAGCAGAGTTTACTTAAGTGTGTGTGTGTGTGTGTGTGTGTGTGTGTAGAAAGTCAACTGTTTCTTAATATTTGCATTCATGCTGTGACACTTCTAGTTTTCCTTTAGGCAATGCTGATTGCTGGGAAGGAGGTGAATCAATTCCATTAAGGAGCCAAAGGCTTTTCTGGGAGGAAACTAGCTGGTACCTCGACCCATGAATCTCCCTATCCCTGGAGAGTCCAGGAATCTATATTAAAACAAAACAAAGCAACCACAAAACAAGAAACATCCCTTAGTAATTTTAATGTTGAACTAGTTTTGGTGACCACTGATTAACATAACTACAGTCATGTATCGCTTAACGATGGGGATAGGTTTCTGGGAAAGGCACTGTTATGCAAACAACAGAGTGTACTTATGCAGACCTAGATGGTACAGCCTACTACACACCCAGGCTGTGTGGCATGTTGCTCCTGGGCTACAACCTGTGCAGCGTGTTACTGTAGTGACTGCTGTCGGCAGTTATGAGACAATGGTAAGCATTTGTGTATCTAAACATAGGAAAGGTACAATAAAAATATGGTATTATAATCTCATGGGGCCACCGTCATGTATAGGGTCCTTCACTGACTGAAACATTGTTATGCCGCAAGTGACCGTATCTTAATGGTCTCCTGACTAGTCTCACTGCCACCCTTCTTGGACTTCCCACCTCTCTGCTTCTGTGGTTACCCATTGCTGCCAGAGTGAGCTTTCTAAAACGAAAAACTTATCAGGCCACTCTTCTGGTCAGAATCCTTCCATCATCCTCATTTTGTGGAGGATAAAAGCTACAATCCCCTCTTAGCATGATTTTGCCCATGATTAACCTTCCAGCTTGTTTTCCGATTCCTCCCCATTCATCTCATTGCCTCGTGCGACCTGTCATCGCCAGCACAGTAACATCAACCACTTGTTGCGCACCTCTGTGCTCAGCACTATACCAGCTCCTTTCCATATGTGTCTCACTGATCCCTCCCAAGTCCCCTGCGAAGCATTTTAGCACTGTAATACAGATAATGAAAGGGGGGCAAGCAGTGTCCTTGGCCACTGTCACACAGCTGGTAAATAGAGTCTGGATCCTTCTGACCCCAGAGCCTGAGCTCTTCCTTTGCGACGCTGTCTTACAACTTTGCATATAACTTAAAGTTCCCTGAAGGCTCCTCACTCCTCCAACCCCCTCATACCACTGTGTATTCATAAACCTTTGTTTTGAGCACCCTCCTTGCCCAGTCTGCCTGGGAAACCCCTACCAAACATCCCTTTAGTCTTACCACACACATTAATGGGGTCAAATCCAATCCATGATTTGGGGCAAGTTACTTAACATCTGGGAACTTCAATTTCCACATGTGGACAAGGAGAGTAATAATTTTAGCCTCATAGGGTTTGTTGTGGACATCTATCTTTGCTGTCTAGAATTGACTATCTTTGGCAACAATGCTCTGATTTTGCTTGAAGAATCAGCTCACCTCCACCTCTGTCCATGTACCTCTGGTGAGGTTGATGGCCTGAGCTCTGCCACTCACACTCTTCCTTCTCCTGGCCGTGGTGTCTGACCCATGGACAAGCACACGGGCAAAGAACTCAGTTCCTGGGCTCTTGAACTCTCGGGGAAGCAAACTCGTTCATTTTTCCTGGATTTGAACCTGGAGAGAAAAAGCCAGGAGTTGCTGTTGGCCACCATTCTGTAACCATGAGCGGAGAGCTTGTTGAAGAGTCAACATTGAGTAAGCAGAGCTGAGAAACAGAGAGAAACCAGGCCCTTTTCATGGTCTGTAAGCCCTGGATCAGGCCAGACCTGAAGCTATTTCATCTGCAACTATTTCCTACATCAGCTAATATTCCAATTTTTGGATTTAGCCAGTTGGTCAGATTTTTCTGTCACTCATGTTGAAGAACTTTTTTTTTTTTTTTTTTTTTTTTGAGACAGAGTCTCACTCTGTTGCCCAGGCTAGAGTGAGTGCCGTGGCGTCAGCCTAGCTCACAGCAACCTCAAACTCCTGAGCTCAAGCGATCCTCCTGTCTCAGCCTCCCGAGTAGCTGGGACTACAGGCATGTGCCACCATGCCCGGCTAATTTTTTCTATATATATATTTTTAGCTGTTCATATAATTTCTTTCTATTTTTAGTAGAGATGGGGTCTCGCTCTTGCTCAGGCTGGTCTCGAACTCCTGAGCTCAAACGATCCGCCCACCTCGGCCTCCCAGAGTGCTAGGATTACAGGCGTGAGCCACCGCGCCCGGCCTGAAGAACTCTTAATTGGAACAGAGGTGTTGTCAACATTTCAGATTATAAAGGCAAAATAGTGGATGTATCAGGGAACAGTAGCCGATATTATTTTAATGATACAGTAACTCAAACCTCTCCTGAGCTGCTTGCTCTCTTTTTTGGCTGTCTCCCCGTGGTAACAACAGATAGCGTGGAGAGGTGCCAGAGTCAGGGAACATGCTTCCCGTTTCATGAGGAGGGTTCTTTCCTCAAGCCCTTCAAGTCGTCTTTGGTCTCCTATCTCCTTGTCACAGAAGGTGAGGTGATTTTGCACACGAGAAACTGTCTTTCACCAGTTTTGTCTATCATTCCAGTTCCATCTGCATTCACGCTGAGCGACTGTAGGCAAAACATGAAGAACTGTTTTACCAAATTCCATGAAATTTGGGAGCCCAAGCAGCATATTTGTGGGATTCCTCTCACAAAGCGTAATGGAAACAGAGAGCATTTGCTCACCTTCCCCAGGTGGTCAGAAGCTTTCTCGCAGAGAAGGCTCCAGCACATCTCCGATGGTGTCTGCTGGGAGGCAGCAGGACTGGGTGGGGGACTGGGTCTCCCCGGCCCTGCGGAGTTCAGCAGCACCGTGGGAGCACCCGCTGGGAGCACACTGATTTGGGAACATGTGAGAGGCACCCCCTGAGGATTTTCAGAAAACCTTGCCCAATTAGGGGGATGGGAGGACTTTATAGGTCCTGTTTCAAAATATCTGTGAGACCAGTGTTTTGAGTCTCTGCTGATACAGGGACCCTATCTGGACCAAAAATTTGCTAAGGTCTGGGAAAAGTTAGGTTACATATAACTCACGTGATAAATGCCACAAATGTATATGCAACAGTTTAACAGATGGTGAAAAGCTTATGGATTTTCCTTGCATGTCCAGCTACACAGTAGAATTTCTAGTGCATTTTTCAAGTGAGAAACAAAGCATAGTATTATTTAATAAAAGGTGTTTGTATTGGAGTAATAAAAATCACCAAATGCCAGACTCAGAGATCATGTAATTAGGTGGTTTTCAATGTTTTTAAAGCAGCAGAACACTTACAAAATTATTGTTTAAACTTTTATTTTAAATGGGTAATATTTGCACCCATTGGTGCAATTTTTTTTTGCAATGGTGAAAATTTTAAATGTACCAAAAAAGCATATGATGAAAACTAGGTCTCCCTTCATACCTTCTTTTGTATTCTTCCAGAGATATTTTATGCATATGCAAGCACATTAACACACACACACACACACACAATTTTTTCATAAGTAGCAGCATAATGACCTTCTGACCTCTCTTTTTCCACTCTCTTTTCCACCATGCCATAACGATGCAGGCAGAGCTGCCTCATTCTTTTAAACTGCTGCATAGATTTCCAGTGTGGATTTCCATTTTAGGTCTGTGCACAATGCGTTTATCCTCTCTTCCATTATTAGGGAATTTGTTTGCTTCCAATTCCATGCCTGTGGAATATGTATATCCTTGTACATACGTTGTTATATTGCAAATGACCAAATTTAGCTCTGGGATAAATTCCAAGATATGGAATTTTGTCAAATATGTGCATCTATAATTTTGATAAATATTGCCAAATTATTCTCCAGAGATGTTCTATAAATTTCCATTTCCACTGGCAACGTATGGAAGTGCCCAATTCCTCCTACCCTTGCATTACTTAGTAACTTATCAAACTTTTTGATCTTTTCTGATTGGGTGGGTATTTAGTGATATTTTTAAAGTATGTATGAGGTTAACATATATTTAAAAGTGGTTTATATGTCCTTCATTCATAGCTTTTGCTCATTTTTGCTCTTTTTCTCTTACTGATTTGTGAGTTCTTTATGCATTAAGAAAAACATCCTTGTCTGTAATATGAATTACAATATTTTTCTCATTTTGTCAATTATCTTTTGACTTTTTAATGCTAATTTATTGACATGTATCTAGATTTAAAATAATTTTTATTTAGTCACATTTACCAATCTTTTCTATTATAGCTTCTGGGTTTTATATGATATTTGGAAAGGCATTCCCTACTTTTATTATTGTTTTAAAATTCTTGCATTTTTTTCTTCTACTTTTATGGGTTTTTTTATGTTTAAATCTTTCATCCATATGGAATTTACTTTTGTGTAGGATGTGAGCTAAAGTTCCATTTTAACATTTTTCCCAGATGTTTACACAGTGGTCCCAACACCATTTATTAAATCATCCATCTTACCACTATCGATTTTAAATGCCACCTTTATCACACACTAAATTCTCATATGTTTTAGGATGTGTATCTGGACTTTCAGAGTATGACAGAACCCTGTGTTCAAACCAAATCCCCTGAGCAATATTAGAGCTACTCTGGTTGGGGTTGGGGTAGAGAGGCCAAAATCCTGCCCACTTGTTTCTCTTCTTGTTGCCTGACACCACCCCTGGTGCCACTCTGTGGATATCTTGGGGTTCTTGGGAGCAGAGTTTGAAAACCAATGATCTGGCCCATTCTTTCTTTTCCACTGATGGCAAACTGTAGCTCAGTATAATTAAGTGACTTAAAATGATGTTCTGGCAAGAATGCTGTGTACGCCCTTCCCTCCCCACGTGCATGGAGTATGTGCACCGTTGATTTAGAAGCTGCACAGATATGGGAGTGACAGGAAGTTGGTCAGAGAGCCAGAGCTCCTGTCGGGACCACTATAGGATCAGAGGGCATGCAGGCATTTGGGGGAAGGATGTTCTGGAAAGAGGGGACAGCAAGTACAAAGTTCCTGAGATACATATATGGAGACATAGGTATAGGTATAGAAATAGGAATAAAGTATAGATAATACAGAGAAAAAGAGATAGAGATAGGTCTAGAGATTAGTTTGTGCTTTAGCTAAGAGTAGGAAAATTTTTACTTGGCACTTGCTTACATTAATATACATAAATTGCTATAATTTCCAACAATCAACACATCATGTTTTTTATATTATTTTATATTTTATTTTTATTTATATTTTCATAGCACTCCTAAACTGAGCAGAATGATTGCAAAGTGTTGCCAATAAACGAGGATTTTCCCCCAAAGCCCTCTCTACTGCAGCTGCTTCATTTTGGGTTTTGGTGCCAGCAACTCAAGGGTCTTGACTGATACAATATCTTTTCAAGTTTCTAGAAATAGGAGAGTGGGGAGAATAGCATGCATTGTAGAGATTTGTAGAGAGAAAAATACAGCTTTGTACCCAAAGCCTCTCACTGAGAAAGTAAATAGCCCCAGCGAGCCCTGGTTCTACTCTGCTTTTGACAATTATCTTAGAGATAATCCCTGGAATCCCCTCTGAGAGGAACTGTCCATCCCCACTGGGTACAGAGAATGAACCATTGCTTCAATTTGCCTGGTATGTGGTTGAGGGTGTCACCGGGGGGTATAGTGACTGTGATATCACTACTGCGTGTGATGGCACAAGCTCACATACTACACTTAAATAGCTTGAAAGATCAATAAAGAATAAATAAAACACTTTAAAAGGTTCTTACTCAACAACAAAATTTGTGCAAAGACTTGCCAACTCCCCCCAATCCCAAACCTTTAATGATATAAAAATAACAAATAATGCTTAAGTCACAACCATTGGATTTCCAGATTTTAAAAATATTATTTCTAGAAAACAAATTAAATTAAGCAAAGATTTTATTTTTCATGAAGTGGCTCTCTTCCAAAACAAGATAGCAAAGACAAAACAATAGAAACAATTGCTAACAATCAATGAGAGAAATGAGTGGATTTGAAAAACAGTAACAAAAAACAATTGCTAACCATCAGTCCAGAGAAATGGATGGATTTCGTAACAGTCGTATTAGTCACAACCACGTGTCACCCACGCAGGAGAGAAATGGGGGTCTGGCCTTCTGCACGGACTAGGTCTGAGTTTCTGAACCAGAGGTATATGATAGGGTTGGGATTAAGGGGGTTCCTGC
Organism: Eulemur rufifrons; assembly: GCF_041146395.1. Taxonomy (NCBI): domain Eukaryota; kingdom Metazoa; phylum Chordata; class Mammalia; order Primates; family Lemuridae; genus Eulemur; species Eulemur rufifrons. Next base: position 50,192,508 of record NC_090998.1, read on the forward strand.
CTCATTTCATCAGGGTATGGTCACAGTTAAACCAGCAATCATGTTTTTATGTCCAATGCCATTGGCCTTATAGTCTGTACAAATCCTCCCAGATCTGACAGTGAGCTGACGTGGGACCTGCGACTCTGCCATACTGATATTGATACCAGACAATAAGGACAGCTGCTATGCTCTGTAGCTGCAGTCATCACACGTGGTCTCAGGACCCCTGTGGCACCACGAGGCCCTTTTATGGGGTCCAAGAGGTCGTACTATTTTAATAACAACACTGAGATGTGAATTGCCTTTTCCCCTCTCATTTTCTCACAAGCGTACGAGGAGTTTTTCAGAGGTTACGTGACGTGTGATATCACAGCAGATTGAATGCAGGAGCAGATAAGAGAAACCAGCTGTCTTCTATTAAACCAGACATGAAAGGGATCTGCAACAATAGAGAGCAATGCCACTCTTTCACCAAATATTTTTGTTTTGGAAAATGTGGTTATTTTTCATGAAATGTTATTTATGATAATGGCTATATTGTTGTATTTTAAAAGAATTAAAACATTTTGATTACATTTATACTACAGTAAATATCAAAAAGTATAATGTATATAAACTTAAGCTCTTTAGGGTCCTCATAATTTTTAAGAGTTTAGGTAAAGTTTAACATTTTTGTAAAGGGGTCCAGAGACCAAAAAGCCTGAGAACTCTGGATCTAGTGAAAGAAGAGAAAGATAACAATGTTTCTTGGGTGCTTCCTGTGTGACAGGCACTGTGCTGAGAGCCTTACCTGGATTACCTCCTTTAATTCCCGTAACGGCCCTAGGAGTAGGTACTAGTGTTCCTTCTTATGTGATGGATGAGGAACCAGGGGCGTGGAGAGGGTAAGTTACTTTCTCAAGTTGTAGAGCTGGAGCGTGCTAGAGGGGAACTGAACCCACAGGGAGTGGCTCCAGCTCCCATACCCTTAACCACCTGGTGCTGGTGCTTCTGGAAGCCTGACCCTCTGCGCCCTCATGTGGCCACCTCCCCCCAGTTAATCATTTGATGTAATGAAAGCAGCTAGATCTGGGAGACGCCTGGAGGAGACGTCCCACAGCCTCTGACAAGGTCTCTCCACCCGCAAGTCAGGGTTGGGCCAGAACCACTGCTCGCCTCCCTTGGTGCGCTGGACACCACTGTCCTAAAACGCAGTGACCAACACTGGCATCCCTCTTCTTTTAAGTTACTCTGAGAGCCGAAGAGCCATGATTAGTAAAAAGCAAGTCATAGTTTTGTAAACAGTGCCCTGTTTTTTAGTGCCCCTTGTTAAAACTTTCCTGCCCGTTTCTTAAGGAGGAAGCACTGGCCTTTACCCTCCTCCTTTGCACCAGGCACTCCCTTGCACAGGTTCTCCTTATTTAATTAGGTGCTTGTTTAGAGGTTCTAGAGACTGAGTCTCCCATCCAAGTACTAACCAGGTGCAACGCTGGTTTGCTTCTGAGATCAGATTGTTACAGCAAGTGTTACAGTGGGTGGTCCCGAGGACAAACTGAGTGGCACATGGAGAGAGTCAGAGAATCAAGGTTTATTCGCCGGCGGGCTCAGAGGGGTCTCGCCACCAAATTCTGAGCCCCCTCTACCAGATTTTTCCCACTTTTATTAAGTTGGGGTAGTCCGAGGGGTGGGGTTTCAGGTGGCTAAGGTAATAGATTAGTTGATGCGTCAGGTAATAGGTTAGTGTTATGTTGACACACCAGGGAATAGATTAGTTGATGGGCCAGGTAATAGGTTAGTATTATGCTGATGCGGGTCTTCCGTAAGGGGTGATGTGCCAGGTAATAGATGGGGGTTTTCCTTATCAAGATGAGATTGAGATCAGGTACATTCAGAGCGGCACGGCTGTAGCCCAGAGACTGAGTCTCCAAATAATCCAGACCCCCACCAGCAGATTATCTCAAGGCTGCAGTTAATCTGTAGATAAACAGCCTTCGAGATAACACCACCCATTCACCAGGTGGAGCAATAATTCAAGATGGTGATCACACTCACCAGAAGCTCCTTGCCACTTCTGCATGACCTTCATACCAAATTCCCTTTTTAAACTCCTACCCTCGGCCCAAGACTTCAGAATGGTTTTTTTGAGGCCTGGGCCTTGGCCATTTCCCCACTGCCAGCTCTGGAATAAAGTCACTTTCCTTTCACCACACCTCACCCTTGTTATTGGCTTTTGCAAGCAGCGAGCAGTGGAGCCTGTGCTTGATTAGAGTTTTGCAGGAAATGAAAGCCAAGAACCGCTGTGATGGAGTAGCCAATGGGCAGGCGTGGAATATGAAAGGGGCAGGGATCACTTGGCATCATTTCTCGCTCTTGGATAAAGCTAAAAGGGATCTCAGAACAATGGCACGTTTTAGTCTAAAGATAAAAAAAAATATGTTTCTGATCTAAGGGAAAAATGATGGTGTGTTAAGGAATGTCAATAAGCAGATGCTAACCAAGCCTATTATTACTCACAAGGACTAATATTCACACAAATTTGAATTTGGTTGGGTGGGCAGAAAAATGTTCAAATATTGCCTTCTATACAAAGCATAGATCAAGCATTAACTCCCCGGGGCAATTAGCCTTAAATGGTCACACATTTGCATAAACTGGCACATTGCCTTTCCATTTCTTCTATTACCTTAACTAATTGCTTTACAATGGCTCTTCTATTGCCTAATCTTTGTTGCCAATAACACTTTGTTGTCCTATGAAAGGCATCTGACTTCCATAACTATATGCAAAATTCATTAGCCTTGGTTCTTTGGAGGTGTTAGGTTACACTTGTGGGTCAAAAGTCTGGAACAGTGTCAGGATTCTTGGACTATCAGAGACAGTACAAGTAAGACACCATAGGTTTAACCCTTTGGCTTCCTTAGTTAATGCATTGTGTTTTGCCACGTGATGGGAAGCAGTAGAACTGAGAAAGTATTTGGGAACTGGAAAGTCTTAGTTGTAGCTGAGTTCACAAAACTCAGAGTTGGAGCTGGATAGACATTACTGGCTTCTCCTGGAGGGCAGATGACCTGCAGTCAGCAAGACCTCCCAAGACATGACAAACCACTCTCCTTTGTATTAATATTATCCTGGTGCTCCAGTGAGCCATGATCTGGTTTTATTGACACTAAGAGTAACACTCTTAGGCCAAGCAAGCAGGTGGAGCGTCACAGATCCGTAAAGCCAGGTTCCTTCCCTCAAGGAGCTTAAGGTCTAGCAGGGAAAGAGAGATGGGTGAAAGAGGCAAACGCCAAATGGTAAATGCACCCACTGGAGTTGAGTTCCCCTTTCCTGGAGAGAAGAAGGAAGGATGGAGAAACAGAAATGTTGAGAAGCTGGTGTGGGGAAGCGCAGCAGGTTGAGAAGCGAGGGTGTGAAGGAATCTCTGCTCCAATGGAACAGGAGTCTGTGCTGTAAGTGAAGGAAGTGGAGGGAAATTGAGCTGGAGGAAAGTGGGAGAAAGGTGAAATGAAATGAATGCAGTGGGAGTTGAAAATTTAAATACAATGTTAAAAAAATCCACCCCCCTCCTTCTGCCCTGTGGTTTAGGAATAAAATGAGCATGGGTAAGCTTTACCTGGTTAGCCATCTTCCTGTAAGGTTTTTTTGGTTTGGCCGGTGCCAGAGAAAGAAAGACGAGCAGAGTTGGAAGGGATAAGTAAAGAGGCTTTATTGGAGCGCTCCTGGGTGAGGGTAATGGGGGGAGAGGGAGAGGGAGGGAGAGGGAGGGGGAGAGAGAGAGAGAGAGAGAGAGATATCTCCGAGAAGTTGCATCACCCAGAAGTTTAGAGTGGGTTTATATATGTTTTTAGGGCTGGGGGGTGGGGGTTTCTTTGGTGAGAAGATTTATGGTGGGGAGAGCAAGGAATTTTCTGTTGTAGTTTTAGGGCGGGTATTGAGAAATAGGAGGGGCCAGTGGTATGTGTGGACTCTAGGAACCGTGACTCTTATCAGGGTAACCATCCAGGTGTGGTCGTCCTTTAACTTAGCTGGGCCTGTTAGGGCCTTGCAGGCATTGTTCTCGGCAGGTCTCGTGGGCTTCTTCTTTTTCCATTAGGGAGGGGAGGGGTGCCCGCCACCAGCCTTACACTTCCTTCCATGTCATTTGTTCCAGTTTATATTGGGAGAATTTGTATTTGTCAGATATCTCATAAACAGATGACATATGAGTACAAAGAAAAATTTGCAATTTCTATAAAATCTAAGTTGAAAGCTTTGAAAAGCCTCAATAAAGTTGAGTTGCTGGGAAAAAATGCCATTGAATAAAAGGCAAGAGGGACAACTACAAGAAAAAAAACAGAAAGATCATGGAGGGAATTTTGTTTCACAAGTCTCTTAAGTTTCTCACCCATTTAAGTAAAAACTAGACATTGAAGATGGCATATAATGGTTTGACTTATGCAACACAGACTAGCAACAACTTAGCTGATCTGCATTTAGGAAGGGAACCCTGGCCCTGCATCAAATGATTGGTGAATAAATGCATAGTTCTAGGTTAAAGTGTTTAGTGAGCTCTGCATGTATCATTTTAACAGTTCTCTGTTTTGTTGACTTTTTTGATTTTTCAATCAGCTCCCCATCAGATATGGTTGGCTAAGAGGTACAAAGGGAGAGGTGAGAAGGCTTGTGGTTTTATTACCCAACTGACTTGGGGGGGTGCGATTAACTTACTTGACCACTAGATGCCACTGTTGCTTCATGCAAACGTTGCCAGATACCTCAGCTCTAACCATTGGCTGGAAATTTTACTCTAGGTTCACAGTTTGTGTGAGGGAGGGAGCAGGAAGGGTCCCATTGTTACCTCCACCCCACCCCCATAATCCCATCTTGTAAATTTTAAGAAGTACATACACATGGCTTTTGAATAAGGAGCACACCAATTCCAAGTCCCCCCCCCCCCCAAGATCATTATTTCTTGAAGAATGATTTCAAAAACAACTCCCTTTTCAAACAAGTGTCATTTCCATGGTAAGGGAACGCAAATGTTATGGCTGGTGTAGGACATACACACTACCTGGTGTCCAGTGCAGTCACTCGGTCATAGTGAGATGCCCAACTGGATGGCTACCCCCGTTGTGCAAAGGGAAAAGTGGCAGCCTGGAGCCCAGCTTCCCTCCCTGAAGACCAGCATGCAGAGTAAGGGCTAACACTGGGGAGCGGAGCGGGGGAGGGGAGGGCAGGAGGGCCAGCCGTACTGTGTCTTGAGCTGCCCATGGAGATACCCTCTATAGTCCCTGACATCTGTCCCAGGGACTTCAAAGCTGAAAGAGCTCTTGGATAACATCCGCTTCAATCTCCTACTTAAGTGCAAGCAGTTCTTTGCTAACATCCCTGGTAGTTGAGCATCCACTTGATGGAAAACTCTCTGTACTAAGATCCTTTCTCTGTTGGGCATTCTGTTGTGCTGCGGGCAGCTCTGTTAGAAAGTGCAGTCTTTGTTAAGCCAAAATCTGCCTCCCTTCAACTTCTCTTAATCATTTCTCATATGACTCCCAGACTCCACAATATCAGTTCAGGGTAATTCAGTACTTATTTATTGAACAGCTTTAGGTCCAAGGTCCTGTGCTAAGCAATCCGGGGCATCTTGTAGAGACAATTGGAATTATCAATTGCTGTTCTTCTTAACTATGTTTTTCCTGGAAGGAAGCATAATATTCTAGGTGAGATCTAATCCATGCAAAGTATAGAGACACTTACTGCACTCGATCTGGAAGCTTCCATCTAATAAGATTGTATTAACTTCTTAATATACTATAACAATGCTGATTCATTTGAGTTCGAGGTAGATTTAAATTCCCAAGTCTCTTTTCTCAAGATCTGTGTGTCAAGCAAGTTTTTTTCCATTCTGTACTTTTTAAATGGAAAATTTCACCACAAACCCAGATCTTCATCTTTATCCATCTATTCATTCAATCAGTGGCTATTGAGTACTTCACAGTCATGCATGTCACTTAGCTGGGAGATAACGACAATTATCTACCTTTTGCTCATTTAACCAACCCTTCCAGGGTTGTGTCATTCACAGATTTGAAATGTATGGCTGCTCTGACTTCATCCTAATTGCTAAAACATGATGGCTTGTGCTTGTTTGTTCTATAGGAACTTTAGTTGGATCTGACCAATTTTTATTGAATCTGATTCAATACCAAGGAATATGAGTGAAACTCAGCTTGGATTTGGGATTCTGTTTATCATCTTGTTATAAAAATGGTGCATTTAAAAAAATTTTTTTAATGGTGACTTAGCTCCACATTTTTAGTAAAATTTGGTAGGTATAGATATGTGATTATGTTCAAGGACTTTGCAGAATAATAGTGTATATGAGGGAAATCAGAAATAGGTAATATGAAAACATATGCCATCCTGCACATCCAAAGCCCTGCTGATACTTAGTTTCTGGAGCTCAATTGTTGTTTGAAGGAAATTATGTCCTTAAAGACCTTTTTTGGCATAATCTTGAGAAGCTTCTGATTTAAAAGGGTGAACATAAGCAAAGATCAGGCAGCCTCACTTTTATGGGGGAGTAAATATTTCTAAGAAACCACTTATCTATTGTGCACTAGAAATACACTAGGCATGTCTTTTTTTTACAAAGCATTGATCTGAGTTCCAACTCTGGTTTTGTTTCTGCCTTGCTGTGGTAATCCATGAATGTCACGCAGCCAGATCAATACTAATCTTTGCCCCTGGAAGAAGTAACCAAGTCAAGTGGTTCCAAGTACTCAGTGAGTGTTGGGTGAAACCCTTGAAATTAACTGATTAATTAATATATTGTCTGACAAAATAATTGGTTATTAAATATTAGCCCTTGTATGTTTAAAGAGTTTTGTTATGATGAAATTTAGAGTAGGAATAGCTCTTTCCCCCCAGTTTTGGTCCATAGATACTCATTTTGGCAAATGATAAGATTAAAATAATTAGATAATGTTGCAATTATTATATTTCAGATATTAATCATATGTATTGATTTGATATTTCTATATACATATGCCCTAGTTACATAACACCTAAGCTTCTATTTTATTTAACTAAGTTGTGGCCATCATAAGTAGGAAAACAGGCAAATATTAAATGGAGATGAGAATCTGAACCACAAGAATGCTAAGTGATAAATTAATGGACAACTAAGCACAGTGATGAAAGAGATATTTGCATTGTGTGTGCCATTTTAGTATGCAAATGGCTTGATTGTACATTTCCTGGAAAAGTCCCTGAGATGAATCTAGGTTTAGAGAGAAACCTTAGGCTCACAGATTTTAGTTCATTGACAGACTGTTTTCACTAGCTTGTAGTACATGACACTCCCTTGGTTTCCCTCCCACTTCACTGCCAATTTTCAATCTCCTTCGCTGGTTCCTCCTCTTCTTCCCATCCAATTGATATTGAGGTGCCTCGGGGCTCAGCCCTAGGTCCTCTTTGTATGTACTCCTTAGGTGCCTTGTGCCAGGCTCATGTCTTTCAACACCATCTTTATGGCAACAACTCCCAAGTGTGTACCTCCAGCCCAGAGTTCCCTCGGAGTTCCAGACTTAAGGACATCCAAACATGACGTCTGGGGGCTGATCTTCCCTTCCAGTCCTGCTCCCCTTAGCTTTCTCATCATAGGTGATGATGACTAAGAGTAGCAGATTATGAGGTCAAAAAGTAACAAGGAGTCAGATCACATAGGGGCTTGTGGGCTCTTGCGTGGACTTTGAGTTTTCTCTGAGTAATGAGAAGACATTGGAGGATTTTTAGCAAGAAGTGAAATTATCTGACAAATTATCTGACATATCTGACAAACAAGGCTCACTCTGGCTGCTTTGCAGAGAACTGACAGTAGAGCCACAAGGACATATCCAGAGAGATCAGTTAGGAGGCTACTTCAGTAACCCAGGTGTGTGTCATGGTGACTTGAATCATGGTAGTAGCGGTGGAGATGGTGAGACGTGCTCTGATTCTGGATGTATTTTGAAGATAGAGTTAACAGGATTTCTTGGAAGGATGCAGGGTGCAAAAAAAAAAAAAAGAGAGAGAGAGAGAAGTCAGGGGTGACTCTAAGACTTTTAGTCTGAGCAACCGGAAGGGTGGAGTTACCTGAACTGAGACGAGGAAGACTGCATGTTGAGTTTGGGATGTCTATTAGATGTGGAAGTGAAATATTTCAATGGGAAATTCAAACATTCTAGTTTTAGGAGTTCAGGAAAGAGGTCTGTGCTGGATATATAAATTTCGGAATAATTGGCACATAGTATTTAAAACCTCAAGACTGGAAGAGATCAATAAGATCTAAAACATTTAATGAAGAATTTTCTATAGACCATGAGTGTAGGTTCTAAACCAGAGGTTCTTTCCTATATCTGGCAATGTCTGGAAACATTTTTGGGGTTGTCACAACTGGGGGCTGCAATTGCTACTGGCATTTAGTGGGTCTAGAGGCCAGGGATGATGCTCTGTATCCTACAATACATAGGGCAGCCCCCTGCAACAAAGAATGACCTGGTACAAAATGTCAATAGTGTCAATTGCTTGTGTAGATGGAGAAGAGAATAAGACCAAGGACCAAGTGTGGCACATTGCAACATTTAAGAGGTGAAGTAAAAAGAGGAGGAACCAGCAGAGGAGACTGAGAAGGGGTAATCAGACAAGGAAGAGGAAATCAAAAATTGTGGATCTTGGAAGCCAAGTGAAGAAAGCTTATCAACAAGGAGGTATGTCAAATGCTGGTGATTAGTCAAATAAGATGAGAACTGAGAATTATCTGTTATATTTAGGAACATGCATGCCGTTGGTGATCTTGACAAAAACAGTTTCAGGGTATGTGGTGGGTGGATTTAAGATAGAATGTAGAGAAAGAGTTTGGAGACAACTAGCACTGAAAAGTCTTTGGAGAGGTTTTGCTGCAAAGGGGAGCGAAGAATGGGGCAGTGGCTGGCCAGAGGCCAGCATCAGAGTGCTGGCACGAGTTATGGGTGCTGACTGTCAGACCCCAGCAAGGGCCCCAGAACAAGGACAAGCAGATCCAGGTTGAAACGATTCAGGACATAAGAATGAGGAAGAGATCTAGGGATCAATTATTTTGGGGGTTTGGCTTTCTGGGTCAGAGGCAGGTCTGTTGGCTAGGGCCAAGCTGCACCAGACAGTTGTAAGATATTCTATTTTTTTGATGTTATCCTTTCAAATAAAGGACTGGAGTTGGCTATATGAATTCTTCTCAATAACTCAGCACAAGATTCCCGGGTTTCTATAACTTCTAGGGCTGGACTTATCTTGTGTTGCTCTGAGGGGCAGGTGCATTTCAGGGCCATGGCGGTGTGGATTGTTGCAGATCCACTTATCTGACCCCAGCTGGCTTCCCGGCGCTCCCTTCTGTTTCCAGGGCAATCTTTCTAAATGCTAATCCGACTATACTATTCCCCTGTCTAAAAACTGTTTATAGCTTCCCATCCTGATCAAGATAAAAATCCAGGCTGTTGTCTCAGACTGAGTTCTGCCTGTGTTCTCCAGCCTCCTGTCCTGCTTCTCCCTGCCTTGCCGTGCATACTGGACTTCTCCATATCCACGGTTGCACACACCCACCCTGCAGGCTCACACTTCCCACCTGTGCTCATACTGTTCACCATTCTGGAACACCCCGTCTCCTTGTCTGTGCTTGGCCAACTCCTGATCATTGTTAAAGACTGATTTCCCTTAGGAAGCTGTATAAATTAGAATTAAATTTGGTTGCAAGTGACAAAAACGAACAGTGGGTTTGCTGCTGCTCTGGAGTGAACATGAAGAAGATAGGGCGATTTAGAGGTCCATGGAGAGGAATATCACACGCTCCCACTGTCTGTTCTTGGAACAGCTATCATTTAACGGGGACTGGCAAATCCCAGCTTGATCTTTCTTAGATTTTTGAGACTATGATGTTGTTGTTGGCTGGTACGTGGCTTCAGCTGTACGGGATGGAACGCTCATATGGTTTTTCTTTTTTTTCAAATTTTGTGCTGACCCTTGTTTTAAATTAATTCATTTATTAATTCATTCAATGATGTCTGATTCACATGCTAGTTCACGATAACTTACTATGTAGGCCGGGTGCGGTGACTCATGCCTGTAATCCTAGCACTCTGGGAGGCCGAGGCGGGCGGATTGTTTGAGCTCAGGAGTTCGAGACCAGCCTGAGCAAGAGCAAGACCCCGTCTCTACTAAAAATAGAAAGAAATTATATGCACAGCTAAAAATATATATAGAAAAAATTAGCCGGGCATGGTGGCACATGCCTGTAGTCCCAGCTACTTGGGAGGCTGAGACAGGAGGATTGCTTGAGCCCAGGAGTTTGAGATTGCTGTGAGCTAGGCTGACACCATGGCACTCTAGCCAGGGGAACAGAGTGAGACTCTGTCTCAAAAAAAATTTTATATATATATATATATATATATACTTACTATTTAAAAAGCCTATTTCTTCTGGCTTAATCATCAGAGTTGCTGAAAGTGTAGAATAGCAGCTCAATTATCTCTCTGAAACCTCTTGCATTCTTGAGATGAATTACCCATAGCGTTAATTCTTTGCTCATTCATTTGATTATTTTTTTTAAAAAGTACTTATTGAGCATTTGTCACTTGCTGGACACAGTGCTTGGTGCTCAGAATGCAGAATGAAGATGTTTCTTGTCCTGAAGGAGCTGCAGTCGAGTGTCAGGTGGGCAAGGAAAGTGCCAGAGAGGAGTGTAGTAAGTTCTCAGATCAAGGTACACCTGAGTGTTACGGAGTGCAGAATGGAGCATGCGATTGAGACTCAGGGGAGAATCTCAAAATGAAGTGGCGTCTGAACTGAGTGATGAGAGCCCTAGGAGTCGGCAGGAAGCCAAAGTGAGGTGAACCAGGGGCAACTTGCTGAGAATGGAACTCTCCATAATTGCCACCCACCCTAACTGACACCATCCCCAATAAATATACAATAAAATAGAAATAAATAGAAAACAATGTGCTTGGGAGGTAACATTACTTTATTACAAGTCCCCTAATTGCCATCACCCCACCCCAAGTTACTCCAAATAAATCTACAAGTTCCCTAATTTCAGCTAGACTCCCACCTGGATCCCTTCCTACAGAGATTTCTGGAGGTGTCGCTGTCCTGTATCTTCCACCCCACTCCACCCCTCAAACTCATCTCCACCCCTGTACCTAGAGATCAGCATCATCCTTGGGCTCATCTAAAGAAAAAAATGAGGGACGGGGGGAGCTGAAGGACAAGGTGAAGTTCAGGAGAGGGAGGGGCCTTTGGGATGGTAAGGACCAGGCGGGAGTGGGGTTGACAGCTGCACGTGTCTGGTGGTATCAAGGGTTGTAAGGGTTTGCCTTGTACCCCAGAAGAACTCTGTCTCTGCCTGTGGTGGAGGTGTGGAGGATAAAGTGAGGGTCTTATTTACTGGTCGAGGAGTTGTGGAAATCGTCCAAGTGGGTCTTCCTGGGAGCTATTGTGATGGTCAATTTTATTTGTCAACTTGACTGGGCTAAGTGACACTCAGGTCATTGGTAAAATGTTATTTCTGGGTGTCTCTGTGAAGGTGTTTCTGGAAGAGATTAGCATTTGAATCAGTAGACTGAGTCAAGGACATCCACCTTCACCAATGTGGGCAGGCACCATCCAGTCAATCCATTGAGGGCCTAAACAGACAAAAAGGCAGAGAAAGGGTGAATTTGCTCTTTCTGTTTAAGCTGGGACATCTTTTGCTGCCCTTGTACAACAGCACTGCTGCTTCTTGGGCCTTTGGACTTGGACTGGTACTAACCCAACCCCTCCCCCTTACCCACCCCCGTTCTCAGGTAATCAGACTCCAACTTTGGACTGAATTATACCGTGGGCTTTCCTGGGTGCTCAGCTTGTAGGGAGCAGATTGAGGGAATTCTCAGCCTCCATAATCATGTGAGTCAATTTCCATAAAGAATCTCTCTCTCTCTCTCCTGTTGTTTCTGTTTCACTGAATAATTAACCCTGAATAATACAGCCATGGTGAAGAAGGAACAGAGCTGAGAGATATTATATTATTTATTTTATAACATTCTTTTTTTCTGATTATAAAAGAAAGACATAGTCATTTTATAAAATTTGGAAAATATAGAAGATTCTAAAAAAGAAAAAAATTACCAGAAATTTCAACACCTAGGATAAGAGCTGTTCACTTTGTAGAATATTTTTCCAGTATGTTTTTTATGCATATTCATATGAATTATATATGGTGTACATCTGTCCTCTATAATCAAGATCTCAATTTATGAACAGTTTTTCCTGGTACTTTTTTATTGTGATAAAATATACATGAGACTTACCATTATAACCATTCTTAAGCGTACAGTTCTGTGACATTAAATACATTCACATCATTATACTTTTCCAGTAGTTCTTGAGCTCTTTGTACCTGTAGACACTGGTCCTCCTTTAATTCATGAAAATTCTCTTCTAGCATATCTTGGTTATTTCTTTGGTTCCGAATGTTGTATGTGTAAGAGTGTGTGTGTGTGTGTGTGTGTTTTACACAACGTATCACACCTGGAATCTATATTGTAAGGGGAGTGCAGCAATATGGGTTCTAGTGGTTTGTTTATTCTTATCCTTTTGGGCTGCTTCAGAATTTAGGCATTCAGTTTGATAAGGGTGATGACCTATATTTTGGAGAGAGATGAACAAAATGCTCTGCAGGTAGACCAGGGACTTAGCATGCAAAGGGATTTTGGTAGCTTTCCCAAACAACCAGAGCCCCACGTGGAATGAGTGAATGTCCACAAGCAAACATGTCCTTGCTTTCCCGTCATTTGTGGAGAAAGAAATATCATCTCTCAACAGAGAACCCTTCCCCTGTACGATGCTGCGTGCATCCTGCATCTGGAGTTCAATCGCCTGCCCTGTCTCAGGGCCAAGACACTAGAAAGTGGTTGGGAACATCAGATATGACTCAGTCTTTCACAATGGCACTGAAGAGGACACATCAACACTCAGTTAACAGGCAGCGGCCTCCAGGGGACGATGATGCAGGCTGGACACGTGTGCGGGTGTGAGTGGGGGACAGGGCTGGGCTGGGGATTTTTACGAGGATGTTTCAGTGCCTGGCTCAGTGCTGGTCATATGTTTATTGCTCAACTCTAAGAAGGACATTTCCTTACGGCGAGTCTGATTGGAACTGATTTTCAATGAACGGTTTATTTTGATCTTCTAATTTTCTTAGTTTTAATAGGTTGTTAGCAAAATCAACTTAATGCTGGTTGTATACATTGACTAACTGCTGCGCTGATAATAAAAACACAAATCTTAAATACGTGTGTGTTACAGAGGTAGTTAATTATTGTAAGTATATTTATACTAGAGGCCTAGATCCACAATATGTTGGGAAGGAAGATTTTTCCTTTCTTTTTTTAAAATAAGAAGTAACTTTGACAGGAGGCAGTGTGGTGGTCTAGGAATACTCCTCTCTACTTTGTCTTCTTATCCTTTAAGGTTTAACTGAAATATCCCCTCACCTCCCGAGCCCAGCGTGGTCTTCCCCGGCCCCATCATGGTTCCCTCCCCAGTGCGGCGGCGGACTTTGTGCGCATGCTCCGTGGCGCCGCTCCCGTCGCTGCACGGAGCTGCACGTTTACCTGAGGCAGGGAAAGCGACTCTTATTTATCTTTTGCACATAGTAGAAGCTCAATAAATTCTGATTAGGTTATAACTGAAATTTAAACGGTAATAGAAGACTTAACGTTTTTCCTAATTTTACAAGTAACCAGGCTCATTGAGATAGAATCAGACAATAAAGTGGAAAGTGAAATCTCCCTCAGCCCACCACTTAGAGACAATGACTATGCATATTTTATTAATAAGATATTTATCTCTAGATGTTTTTCTATGTCTTTATGGGCACAGAGGCAGAGATTTTTCTAAATAAAAATGGGATCACACTATAGCTCCTTCTTTGTAAGATGCTCTTTTAACTCAATATGCCACCATAGGCATCTTTCTGTGTGAATAAATATGGAGCTAGACCCCCACTTAATTAACCAATCACCCCACGTGAGATTTTTAGGTTTACAATTTTTTTCCACTACTATAAATAATACTGGGCTAAATATTCTTGTGTATACATCTTTGTGCCCTGTTTCAGTTCTGTTTACCCAAACACTCTTTTAAAAAATCTTTTAGGTGATTGCCAGTATTTTCCTACTACTATAAATAATACTTGAGTAAACATCTTGTACACACACTTTTGTCCCCTTTTCAGTTATTTTCTTAGGATAACTTCTTAGAAGTAACCTCTTTGGTTACTCATTGGTCAAAGGGCACGTGCTTGTAAAAATCTGGGACACATATTGCCAAATTACCCTGCAAAAAGGTCGTGCCAATTTGCACAGTTATTTCTAGTTATGCGAGGATTCCTCTTTCACCCTACTCTTGGCCACATTGGGGTTTATGAATGTATTAAAACTTGATTGGGTATATTTTGTGAACTGGTGTCAGGCTGAACCATAAATGGCAGTTTCTCTAAAGAAGTGTGTCCTGCCTAAATGGCCACCTTAAAAATAGCCTCTCTCCATAAGTGTGTGGTTGCCTGTGAAAAATACCCTAGAATCTTTCTTAACATCATTCACTAGAAAATATATGAAGGTGTGAGGTGGGTCCCTAAGTTGGTTTAGTTACTGGGTACCAAAGGACCACAGAAAAATAGCCTCTTCTTTAAGGGAGTCTCACACCATGCAGCCTCATGACAATATTATCACGTTGTTCTAGGGGATATTTATTGTGCATTGATGGCATAAACAGGTCAGTGGATTTAGAACTATACCCAAGACCCTTTGAAAAGATTCAGGGCAGGAGATTAATTGATGAGGTCCCTCCAACTATGGCTTTTAATCCAGCAAATTATATTTAGACACCCGGCACTAGAAATATGTAGACAAATTGGAGAGAGTTCAGAGAAAAGCAATAAAAATGATGAAGGGAACCGAGGGACTGATTTATGAGGAGAGATTAAAGAAACCAAAAACACGGAGCCGGAACCCAGAAATGACTTCAGGGAGCCTGCTAACTAACAGCAAATATTTGAAAGGTGTAAACCACCAAAGTGAGAACTTGCTTAGTTTGGTATCAAAAACGTAAGACGTAAGTCACGGCAATGAGGTGAAATGAAAGAGAAGACTCGCACTTGCTAATTTCTTCAGGAGTGTCTCTAGAGGGAGGCTAGAAGTTCTCCAACTGGAAACATTTAGCACTAGACAGCACGCAGCCCCCCAAGGAGAGGATTCTAGACTGGAAAACAAGAAAACAGCCTCGCAGGTTAGATCATGCCAAACCTTGGAGCTCTTCCACGTCGTTACCTCATGGTGACCATAAAAATATACTACCTTGGGTCCTGAAGGGAAAGTAATACAGCTCATCTCTTTCTCATTTCCTGACTTTAATGCCTGTGTAAGTTGGCAGGTTCGGTTGTGCTTGGACATACGCTTTTTCGATCAAGTCTCCCCACGTGGTGTCTCAGTGACAGAGGTGGGCTGGAGCCGTAGTTCAGGTAGACACTGGAGATGTCCCTGGTGCCCTTCAGTGACTCTGAAATCGCCGAAGACAGAGAGAAGAGTCAAGAGGTCAGGAACAGAGGCACCCACTCTGAGCCGTCTGTTGGACCTCATTTTTTCTGCCCTTAATGTCATCCCTGTAACAGAAATGTAGAAGCTTCGTCTCCTCAAGAATTCTGCACAATAGCAGGTCCCAGGGGAGACGGGGAAGGCACATGAGGGCCTATCTGGGGGACACGGTCCTGATTTTGGTCTCCTTGTTCTGCTGTCAATCATAGAAAGTTGATTTGCTTGGATTTGCTCCAGCCAAATCCAATTATCCATAAAATGGGGAGCAGAGCAATAAGGATAATTGAGCAATAACACACACACACATCTATTGTTTAGAGCATTTCACCACTGCATCACAAGCCAGTGAGTGTTTCATAAGCAGTTGTCGTGGGCCGGACGCTTGGTTGGTGCTGTGAGGAAGGCCCGAGTGGCTTTTTGTGTGATGCACAGAATTGGTGCTGAGGCAACTAGAAGTGGTAAAAAGAAATCGAGAACTAAGGCCGACCTCGTAAGTATGTACGTGTGAGGGAGGGACAACCGTTACCGTGTTCACATTAGGAGCACGGGCTTTGGCCACAGATAAGGGCTTCTCTGTTTACTAACTCTGCTCTTCTGGTCAAATGATTTCACTTCTCTAAGTCTTGATTTCTTCATCAATAAAGGCAGAGCTAAGAACAGTACCTAGCTCATAGGATTGCTGGGAGGGTTAAATAAATAAAACATACAATGTGCTTAACCACTGTTGTGCAAAGTAAGCACTCAATAACTGTTAGCTGTAATATCCCCTCTTCTTCCTGCACACATACATCTCAAAGTCCATGGGGGCCTCCTGTGCCATGTGTGAGAAAGGCACTTTTACCTCTGAAGTTATTTCTTCTTCCTCTTCTTCTTTTATTTTTTTTGTAGAGAGAGGGTCTCGCTGTTGCTCAGGCTGGTCTCGAACTCCTGACCTCAAGCAATCCTTCCCAGTTGGCCTCGCAAAATGCTAGGATTATAGGCATGAGCCACTGCACCTGGTCTGAAATTATTTCTTTTCTTTGCTTGTTTACTTTTTTTTTTCCATTTTAACCATTTTTTAAAAATTTCAACTTATTACGGGGGTACAAATGTTTTTGGTTACATGGATCACTTTTGTAATGCTTGACTCAGGATTAAAAGTGTGTAGCCATGGATTCCCAGGGGATATAAGAGTTCAGTGAAAAGTTTTACATTTTGGTTTTTTAATTTCAGTATTTTATTGATGAATACATTAATGTTTCAATATTTTTAAAAACCTAATATAACCTGATTTTGGACCATATCTATGGCTACCTTATAACCAAGCACTGCCATTTAATTTTAGTGCCCACATTTGCTTCTAGGTTCATAACTGTGTTGACGCCAAGTGATCACAGAAAGTGACAGCTTTAAACTTTCCCTTAAACTGGGTGCGAGCCCCCCATTTTCTGTATATTTCTGAAGTTTGAGAAAAACTGAGCGATGGTAAACACCATGGTAGGTAGGGGTGGGAATGGGAGGGCATTTGTAGGACAGTCTCAGGAGTACCTGCAAAAAGGAGAAAGTTCCAGAAATAGGAGGCAGCATCAGGGAGCAATGAGCTGTGAGCCAGGCTGATTTGGGTTCAAAGGGCAGCTCAGCCACCTGAGCTGTGGCCTTGGAACTGAGACCATCATAGATGGGTGGGAATTAGAGAATCGTTTATGAGAAATCTCTTGCCCCACCCACCTGCAGATATGGATTCATCCTCACTGGTCACCAACATCCCTTCACTGGTATAGCACAACGTAGGGCAAAAAGAGTGGATTTTAAATGCCCTGAGAAAGACTTTGGCCAATGTACTATTTGGGCAAAAGCTGGGGGCAGCAGAGGCACTCCTGGAGTGGCTGTGGCTATGACAACATCACCCCCAATCTGCCACCATGAAGCAAAGATACAGTGGAGAGGACAACTTTGGTAAAATGCACAAAGAATGAACAGGGGCTGGTCGCTCACCTGCTGACAGGAGTGACAGAAGAGGGTTTCCGGGGAAAGAGATGTCCCATCTGAGAATGTCATAGGGAAGAAAGGAATCAATTGTGTAAAATATATAATGGTAGCACTTTGAGCTCAAGCTTTGTAGATTTGGGGCACCTTGTTGCAATGTTCCTGCCATACCTGGCTGTCCTGGTGTATGATAATGTGAGTTTTGGTTCCATGCTCTTAGTCACCTCTGCTCCAATGCCTAGAGCAGAAAGCACGTGAGGTAGACTTGGCTCAACTTCTGCCCCTCATCTCCTGTGGGGTCCCAGAGCTTCTCCTCCACTCTTGGACAGAGCACAGAGAAGAGCAAACTCCTGTTGGCTGCAACACAGCCAGGAGGGCAGCAGCAGGTTTTAGAGGGAGACCAATGAATTAACCCAGTTGACTCTCAATTTTCAGATTGGAAAAACAGGGGTAATTTCAAAGACAAGATAAAATCACCTCGCCCAGGCCCTGGACTCAATACTTTGTAACTATCATCATAATTTAAATTAGGTACTGTACAGAACAGGGCCTGGGCAAGCCTGGCTCTCAGCCCAGAGAGCACAGGTAGAAGAAAATTTCAGTTGCTCTCTCCTCGAGGCCTTTGAACCTCATCTGGTTGTCCTCAGGGTCTCTAGAAATTAGATAACTATTTCTCACATCAGTCACATGTGTGCACCTGAGGATTTTGCTTGCAGGGCATGAAAGTATCTGGGAGAAAGGGCCACACTCAGTGTCCAGGGACCAGCTACGCCAACTACTCGGTCTTGGAGCCAGCCACCATATTATTAGAAAGATTGGCCCTGGAGAATTCTGTTCTGTGAACCGTCACTTATGGAGAACAAGTGAGGTTCAGCTCAGCCTTTAAATTCCCCTTTTCTACTCTCTGCCTTTGGTCTTGCTCTGCACTGGCACTTCCATGATGAAGAGGAAATATAGAAGGAGGAGAGCTCCTTACGTACAGCTGTGAGGAAAACTTTGCTGCCATTGACTCAACTGCAGTCACCTTCTTACTGTCTAACATTATTTTTGCTCTTGTTTATTGTCTGCCTCATTTTGTCTGGACGTAAATTCATTGAGAGAAGGCTGCTGCCTGTCCTATTTGCGCTCTATCCACAGGGCTTACAAGAGGGCCTCTGCTATAGTGAGTGCTCTGGTTGGAGAATGAATGGAAACTCAAGAGTCAAAGCCAGTTTGGATAAGAAACTTGAATCTGAGTCGGAGATGTTAGCAGCACTCAGACACATTCAGCGGGCAATTGGAAATATGGATATTGAACACATTTATCCATCCCAAAATTATTACCTGAGCATCTACTATGCACCAGCCACCATGCGGGTGCTTTAAATACAGACTTGGATTTCAGCCTCTGCTCTCCTAGGATTAGAAGCTCCTGATCAAGTTCTCAACTTACTTCTGCTGCCAATTTGCTGTGTGGGTTGGACCAAATCACTTAACCTCTCTATGTACAAAGTAGGTTAGCCGATATTCCATCACCTCCTAGGGCAATTGTAAGGATTAATTGGCATTTATAGGGTGCTTTGAGATCCAGAGATGAAAGGTCTCCTGCTTCTGCCAAATCGCATGATTACAGTAGTGTGGTGGGATAAATGATTTAGAGCTTAAGAAGGACTTTGAAGATGAAAAGAGACTTAAGTCTTATTATGATTTCTTTTAGCTCCTAGGCAGTACTGACCTCGAGGTTTATGTGCCCCTGAGTCTTTCTGGCACCACTGGAATTCTGTTCTTTTTTTTTCCTTGTCCTTCCCAGGAAGTTACACTGGCCCTCAAATTTTTTATTTTGCATAGTTCTTAAAAGAAAAATTAAAAGCAGCATCCCGCATTATAGAAACACAACTTCCATGAGCCTAGGGCTAAGGAAGGAGGAGGAAGGCACAGAATGGATTTTTCTCTGACACTCTTCTTCCTGGATTTGTCCCATTGCTCACTGATTGTTGGTAGCAATGAATTCTATTGAAAGAGCAACTCCCTCAACAAAATAGAGCCAAGTAGGAACTAATCCAAAGTATGGCTTGAGGCATCAATTTGTTTGATGTTAGATTTAGAAAATATGTTCAGAACCAAAGTCTCTGAGGACATATTAAAACTGCCTCATATGAGAGACAAATATTTACCTATATCCTGTGCCTTTCTGGAGTTTCCATCACCCTTGGAGGCCCACAAGACTCCATCTCTGGAGGTGGAAAGATTCCACTTGGTACTGCAAGACCACGACAATCTACCTCTGAGTTCTTGGGACGCAGGGGGAGGCCTCAGCTGGAATGTATCTAAAACAAGGCTGTACCTTGGAGGGAGTTTGGGGTCTGGGAGTCGGGTAACAAAACCATTATGAGACCCACCCTAGATAATATCACTTGAAAGGCATCCTCTCTGCCCTCATTTTTCAAAGCCTACTTGGGACAGAAAATTTGAGGGGAATGTTAATGGTATTCCTAAAAGGGGATATGGTACAGTACCCTAAGGCTTCCTGCCCACTCCCCCCTGCAGTGCAGGCCCGCACAGGAGGGTGTAGAGTTTAGGTGGTGGGTGCCGTCTGGTTTCCACCTGACTGGGAGGTTTTGCTGAAGACATTTACGTGGTGTTCCTGATATAGAAGATCTTGATCCTGGAAGTGGTATACCCAGATAGGACCTGATCTTGGTTAGGTTTATAACTGTTCAAAAGAAACCTACCAGACCAGAAGGAGTTTTCAATTTTTTAATGCCAGAAGGGAAGGAAAACTTATCTATATTAGCTCTTTCAAGACCTGACTGGTGGACAGAGAGAGTTTACTTCATTGGCTGGTCTTGATCCTTTTCCACGTCCCGTATCTCTTCCCACTTCATTTGCTCAAGTCCACAGGTCTCTTTTTATTGATTGTATCCTTTTAGAATGCACACTAGTTAGTATCAGCCGGGAGGTGGGGCATGATTTCATTCATACGCTGCCCCATTTTCTAGCATATTTACAGGGGAATGAGGGTCTGGCTGTTGAAAAACACAAAGGGTATGCAACTTAAGTCAACAATGATAATGACAACGCGGAGTCGTCCTGAATCTGTTTCTGGGAGTACCTATCACCGTGTAAAACTCACTATAGTGCTATGCTTAAAGTAAAAGCGGTAATCGTGTGCCTTGCCACAATGCACGGGCACTTCCGCCCAGAACAATTTTCTCTGAAGGACGTGTGTCTGCGTGCCAAGTAGAGAAAGCACCCGTCAACCAGTGAGAGTGATTCCGAGAAGAAAGTTTTCATGTATGATTTCAAAGTCTTTTAGTAATTCACAAACAGGCAGGCCATTCTGTGACATAATTGAGTTTCCATTTCTAAACAGTGATATAATAACATAGTAGTTTGATCCAACATTCTGTCCCAGAATGTCCTATTTCTTGGCAGTTATTTTAAATGGCACAATTGAGCTTTATTGGATTTGGGGAATATTTCCTGTGCTTTCTGAAGTCGTAAGATTGCTTGATGAAAGGTGCCTTGTGAAAATAGTGCCTTATTTTAAGAACATATTATTTAACTTTTATGGTATATCTTTTCTCAGTACTCATGTTATATATTGCTGTGGGCATATCTAGAGTTGTGGGATTTTTAAGCACAGTTTCTATATATTTATTATTATATTATTTTTATCATCTCTGAAGATTGTTCCCAGTAGTCTTCTATATATCTTGTTTTTGTTATGTCTGATTCTAATTTTATCCAGGGATGGCTGTGGTTTGATGAGTTTAAATCATAGGAAGGACGTGTGCCAAATTAAAGGCTTGTTGGTAATTTTTTTGGGGGGGATGCTGGGTATTTTTAACCCTCTCTTCTTACAGAGGAGAAATTGGTTTTTATAAGAATGTGTATCTAAAAATATTTTTTTATGCATGACTTCTGAAGAAGTCTGAGAATGCTGCAATGAATGCAGGAAAGGGCTGGGGGATCTCATGCATGAGAAACATAAAAATGAAATATTAATACGACCAGGCACTAGCTTCATGGCATTTGTTCTCCAGAAAATAAATACTGCCACATTTCATTTCTGTAAGCCTCTGTCTAACGTAGTTGATATCTCTGTCTTCGTTGTTGAATTATAGGTCTAAGGAGTGACTGGAGTGGGAGGGCATCTGGTCTTATTATTGATTTTATTTATTGGCTGTGGTCAGGTTGGAGACCTCTGGGAGGCAGGCAGTTCCCAAGAATAGCAGATTTTAGATGTTACCGACTCGCCTTATTCAAAGAACTGGTTATTTCGCTAGAGTTTAGTAGCTGCAGACTGTCCACAGGTGTAGTACACTGAATGTCATTATCCCTTATGGGAAGTGTATCAAAAAATTATCTGGGCACTCATAGGAAAAAATCTTCCAAATTGTAGAGTTGGGGTAAGAAGCATGGTTTGGCTGGCCAGCTAGGCTAACAGCATGTTAGAGTTGGGATCTTAATTTTGAGTTGAGTGATACAATACAAGGGGCCCGATATCTTTTGGAATCAAGCAACATTTTGTGTGGCTGTGCATTTTTCTGGGGAGAGTGTGAATAGGCTTTCTCCAGACAGCCGCAACCCTGGAAGTTGAGAACTTTTTCCTGGGCAGACGACTTAGTCTTCCCGAGCTGTGGATTTGCACCTGTGGTTTCCCACACGGGGTCTCTGCCACGGAGGAATGCCAGCCCCCCGAGCACCACACCGATGCACTGAGAGCTTGAATTGGAGAGCAGGAGCCACGCTCCATCCCCAAAGGCTGCGGCAGGTGGTGTAAGTGGCTAAAGCGAGACTGGGGGTAGGGTGGAGACCAGAGAGGTGGCCCCCTTTCCAGAGGGGAATGTTTTATCTTCCCCAAGGTGAGTTTTTGCCAAGCAACAATGCAGCCCACCTTCTGGATGTTTCTGTATCTCCAAGTGTTTCAATGTCAGCAACTAATTCAAAATTTTGAAGAATATTGAACATATCCCACAAAAATTGCTCACAGGGCAGATTTGTCTGTGATCCGTTTGTTTGTTTGTTTGAGACAGAGTCTCACTCTGTTGCCCGGGCTAGAGTGCCGTGGCGTCAGCCTAGCTCACAGCAACCTCAAACTCCTGGGCTTGAGCAATCCTTCTGCCTCAGCCTCCCGAGTAGCTGGGACTACAGGCATGTGCCGCCATGCCTGGCTAATTTTTTCTATATATATATTTTTAGCTGTCCATATAATTTCTTTCTATTTTTAGTAGAGATGGGGTCTCGCTCTTGCTCAGGCTGGTCTCGAACTCCTGAGCTCAAACAATCTGCCCGCCTTGGCCGCCCAGAGTGCTAGGATTACAGGCGTGAGCCACCGTGCCCGGCCTGTCTGTGATCCGTTTGGTTTGTCACCTTTCTGCCAGAGGAATGGCTCCCATTGCAATCCGCTTTTCATAACATAACTTCTTTTCTACTCTAAAATGAAATCCATAGATAACACTTCATTTTAAAAAAGTAAGTATGTTTCCTCAATTGCAATACAAAGGAGAAGGAACAGGAAAGAAACTTATGATAAAAATGTGTATTTTAACATGTAAATGCTCAGGTGTGACTATATCAGAAGTAAAAAAAAAAAAAAAGCACCTATAAATTTCCAAAATGCTCCCTTGGGGGCAGGATTGTCACCACCAGAAAACCACAATGCTAGAGGCTTCTTTCTCATGTAAATCCAATCTTGCTCCCTTGGACTTTTCCCTCATCAGTCTTGGGTCTGCCCTCTAGTGCCACATAGAACACATTTCCTTTTGCCTTTATGGGACAACTTTTCAAAAATATGAAAAGACTTTCTATCTTTCCTCTCACATCGTACATCCTTCTCATGCCCAGGTCTTGTCTTTTTTGACCAAGCATTTCCAGTTCCTTCTACTACCCCTGACATAGTTCACTCTCCCAACAAACCACTGTCATTCTCCTTTCATAAGCTTGGGGCCCCACCCCAGTTCTTCATCCATTCTGCATGGTAGGATGGTCTGAGCTGCTTTGCCCTTTCTTTCCTCACCCTCTACCAGCGGGCATTTATGGACACCCGTGTAGAACACCTTGGACTGTGGTGTTCCATGAGGTAGCCCTCCGTGCCGGAGCATTCTCGGTGTTCTGGTGACTTGGGCAACGAAGCCCTTGGTCTGAGTGCTGGGCTGCCCGCTGGACGTTCCATTACGTTGAGGCAGCTGCAATTGCCAGGTTTGACTGTATGTGGCCCAGAGAACAAGCTCTAAACCTAATATTCTTACTAGTGCAGTTAAGGGCAGCCACATCTCATTTGTTGGCTCATTTCAGCAGTTCCCCGTGTTGCTGACATCACCTTCTGAGTGTTGACGTTGTCTGTGCAAAGAGTCGGCAGTTTTTCTAGTGCTCTGCTTTGCAGATGAGGCCTTCAGTGCAGGCAGAGGGAGCTGATGAAACCATTATTTTTTGCTCTCTTGTCCTACTGGGCTGTTTCCATCTCTACGTCAACTACAATGTGAAACTTGACCTCCTTTTAAAATCTACAACATGTTAAAACTGCTTACATTAAGAATCCATGAGTTTAGCACAGAAAGTTGAATGATAGTTATGGGGGTCGGGGTAGGGTGGGGTGGAGGAAATGGGGAGTGTGGGTCAAAGGGTATGAACTTGCACTTCTCAGATGAATAAGTTCTGGGGATCTAATGTGGCACATGGTGACTGTAGCTAACCATGATGCGTACTTGAAATCACCTCAGAGAGTTGATCTTAAGTAATCTCACAGCACACACACAAATGTAACCATGTGAGATGATGGATATATTAATTAGCTTGATTGTGGTAATCATCAGATAATATATACATATATCAAAACATCACACTGTTCACCTTGAATATATATGTTTTATTTGTTAATTATACCTCAGTAAAGCTGAAAAAAAAAAAACCCCACAAAAACGAACATAAAGAATTTCTAAGTTTAGTTTTTTGATTTTGTTTTTAATTTTGGAGTGTCAATAGGAGTGAAGCACCCTGCGGAGTATGTAGACTGTCATCTTCTCACTGACTTCTTGTCCCTCATCTCCTCCTCACTCCTGCCTCCTGGGTTGCCCATGACCCTCAAAGATGCATTCCTCTTCGATGCAGAATAGTTAAATTCTCATTTGTGAGGCTTTGGGCCTGCCAACATATAGGACCCAACTAAACGAGAGGGGTGAAATAGGGAGAGAGATGGGTGTCTCACTGAGCACCCCAGTCTTTGCTAAAATTATTTTTCAAAACAAAATATTTCCCCTCCTAAGATAGGTTCTCATGCCAGCTGTCAATTATAAAGAAAATAATTGTAAGGAAAGTATAATTATAAAGAAAATTATAACTTTTTTTTGTTCCAATGTATTTGTATGCTTTATTCTATCCACCTATCTGGAAGAAGTACACATTTATTATTTATTTGTGGTTTCTTCCCACACCCGTTTATTGAGTGCCTGCTCTGTGCTAGGGAATGGGCTCAGGCCTGTGTCTATGGGCTACGCAGGTCTTACCTCAAGAACTGGTGGCAGCAGAAAAGTCAACCTAGCGTGGTTTTGATAGTGGTGTCATTGGGTGTTACAGATGCAGGAAAGAGGACAATATAATCTGGTGTTGAGAGACCAGGGAGTTCCTGGTAGACTGCACCAATCTGGAAAGATGAGCAGGAGTTAGCCAGGTGAAGGAGGAGGGGAAGAGAGTCCCAGGTAGATTGAGGAGCATGTGCAGGTGGACAGCGTGAGACCTGAAGCACATTTCATGGGAAATCTGTCCCAGGCCATACGTGAGTGACCTGCTGGGGATCATGGTAAGGCTCTTCCTGGGAAAGCTCAGGACCCCTGACTGTACCTCTGTCCTATAAGTAAAGGTCCTTGTAGATTACTTGTGGCAGTTCTTCAACAAAACCTTTACCTGATATCATGAGCTTTACTTTTCTTATTTTTCCATTGGATTGCTATCTTCCCCTTCCTGCTGTCTTGGCAGTACATAAGGAAATGGATATATATATGTGAATAGGCTCTTGTGAGATCTCATCTCTAAGTTAATAAAAATTAGGATTCTGGATTGTGGGTTTGCTCAAGGTAGAGCTCCTCTTTCTCATTCTCTTTTCTGAGGACCTGAAGTTGAGTAGATCTAGCTTCATATTCCAGTTCCACCATTTCCAGCTGTCTGTCCTTGGGTAAATTATTTGAATCCTCTGAGTCTCAGTTTCCTTAGCTATAAAATGGGGATAGGCTAGAACCTACCTTGTAGAGTTGTGGTGATGTGAGCTAATGCCTGGTGCAGAAAAAGTATTTAGCAAGGGGTAGGCTTTGTCCTAATGCTTGTCAGGAACTTCAAATCCCACTCACTGAATAGGGAAATAGTGGCTGTGGATCTTGTGCCTACGTAGGGATAAAAATGGTTGAGAATTCAGTAAATGTGAGAGAGGATGAAGAAAATCCCCTGAGAAAGGTTAGATCTCACCCTCTCTTTCTATCACCAAAATAAGAGAATAATAAAGGAAGTTGCCCGGCCCCAGTGTCTCCCTCTGCAAAATACGGGTTGAGTTAAATGATGTTTTAAGTCCCTTTCAATCTATAACACTTCATTTGCTTCAGTTTCCAGAATAATTGCTAATCAAGGGCTGTAAATTATAAAGGTGCAGGACTTCTAAATTGTAATTACATATTAGAGTCCCTAGGAAGCTTTTTAAAAATCCTGGTGTCCACGTCCCACTCCAGACATATTAAACCAGAATCACGAGGGGTGGTCATTCTACAGGGCAGCAAAAGTTGAGGGTTACATTAGTGGCTGGAATAGGAGTTTTGTCTTTGATTTCAGCTTAGAGTATCCTTTATAGGAAGTCGCTGAAGTTGAAGAAGTAGATGTCAAAAGTTAATATTGAAAATTGCGTTTGCTGTTGTTTGTTTAAAAACTTTTGTTTTTCTGCTCAAGTGAATAATTAGGCTTTTTAGAGATGTATGTAATTGCTAGTCTTGGAGTTTCCTTTACTAAAATATTCCTAGCATAAAGATGTGTGTTGCTAATTATGTTTTTAATTAGAATGGAAATGTGTGTAAAGCTCTTTCACAGAAATGTGTACTAAATCTGTTTCAGAGAAACTTACTTGTAAGACTTTTTTTTTCTTTTAACCCAATTCTAATTCAGGCTTTGGCTTCCATTCAAGAGAAGCCACTACAATGAAATATTTTCTGACACTATGTGGAAATAGCTGTCCTTGATGTGTGTGTCCTTATTAGTGTCAGAGTTCCTAAAAACTCCCACAGATAAAATCTGGTTTTTTTTTCAATAAAAAACATTCAAAATGGAAGAAGGATGTCTGTCACGTTGACCCCAAAATAGCAAGAGCATAATGAGCCCAACATGGGAGAGGCTTGAAAGGCTCAAATCTTCATGGGAAATACTTCTGGATTTTACTTTGCTATAATTGGAGGACAAAACATAATGGTATTTTAGCGTAACAATTTCTTAATGTGTACTGATTGAACTTCAATATGTGTGGTCTGCTAAAAAGAATTTCATAGGGGATATTTCATAAATCATATATGTGTCTGTATAATTTTTAAAGGGATAATAACTGTACATTTGTTTAAGTTTGCTTTTTTCACTTATTGATATATAGTAGCCATTCAGCCTTGTCAAAACCTATGATCTCTGTCATCATTTTAATGATTGCATAATATTCCTCATTATGAATATATCAGAATTTATTTAACCAATCCCCTATTTCTAAACACTTATGCTGTTTCCAACTTCTCCTATGTTAAATAATGCTGCAGCAAACATCCTTGTTCATATGTCTTCTTGTCTTTGTACAGTTATGTCCTTAGGATGAATTCATACAAGTGGAATTACTGGGTCAAATAGTGTTCACAATTTTAAGGATTTTGATACACATTGCCAAATTGTATTGAAGGCTACATCAATTGCCAAATTGTATTGAAGGCTACATCAATCGCCAGATCATATTGAAGGCTACATCAATTCGCATTCCTATTGGAACAGTTATTTCTTATTCAGCAAATTCTTTTCAGCAACATAGTGTTGTCATTTGCAGAGCAATCTGACATCCAATATACAAAGCTCCCCGTGTAATTCAGCAAATCATTTCCAAACTCTGCAAGCTCATTCTGCAAGGTAAAATGCTGGAGAAAGCTAAACACATATTGAAGCAACAAGAGTTGAGGCCGGGGGGATGAAGAGGAGAGAGAAGTTGTTGACAATGGGCTTACAAGAAATTAATATATATATATTTTACTTACCAGTACCTTGCCCAAGCTCTGGAAACAATGAGCTTCTTCTAAAGAAAAGTTGGGGTCAAAAAGAAGGGAAAACTAGAAATTCCACTTAAAATTCCACTGGGTCTTGTATTTGAGATTGGCAGCATTGAGGCATTCCAGATGGCTTTATCCATTCTTTTGAACCTACCTTTTGATCTTATTTAAATTTCCTCCTCATTTCACCTGTTCTGGGTTTATTGCCTGGAAAACAAGCAGGTGAACATATTAGCTCCTCCTTAAGGCACCACTAGACTTCAGGAAATTTATGTTCAGGTCAGGAATCATATAACATGACTACATGCTCCACATTTATGAGCAAGTTAAGCAACAGGGAATTTTATACTGGGATTTATGACACAAACTTGTAGCAGGCACATTGTGAGGTGGGAGGGAAATTTAAGCAAGGAAAAACTCTGCCTATAATATTGATACAAATTCTTCAATTGATGGAAAAAACATGTAAGGATTTTATTCTGGAAATTGACTATGAGTTCAGACAAGAGACAGGAAAACATAAATATTATAAACCCATCACTCCTTTCCCCATATATTGGTTCTCCTCTTTCAGAAGAAGTTATTTTAGTTTTCTGGTCAATCTGTGTACAGACCAGAGTTATCTAAGAACATTTAATTAGATGCTTTAGCAACTTTTATCCCCATTAATTCCAGGAGAGAGGGGAAAAGAAAAGAGAAGTATGTGTCGAGTTGAGAGGGGAAGACTTCTACATTCCTTAAAAAACTGACCTACACCTTATGCATCCGTCCTTGCAGCCCATAAAAGCCAGCACAAAGGAGAGCAGCAGCTGGAATCATTCAGCGAAGGCAATGGCTTTCAAAGACATGGCTAGAAGCAGGTGGATTATAGATTAGGGGTCCTTTTATTCTTCAAATAGTACTTATTTTCAGCGGGAAGCAATATGGTTCTTATATAGTCAATAAAGAACAAATTCAGGGTGTTTGCCCTTTGGCTGGTTCGGCTGATGACCTGTGATGATTCCAGCATCACACCACCACTCAGCTCAGGGAATACTGGGCTGAAATACAGGTGGATCTGGGTCCTAGCTTGGTGGAGCAGATTCTTCAGACCCATGCAGAGGTCCACAGGCATGCAGCTTAATGTCGAATGGTTCTTGGGCTGCTGGGACAGTGAGTGGTTGCTTAGAACATTGTTTCTCCAAGCTTCTCTCTGATCCTTTCTCATTTGGTCAGTTTCTTAGTCTGTTCAGGCTGATTTGACAAATATCACAAACTGGGCGGTTTACAAACAACAGAATTTATTTCTCACAGTTCTGGAGGCTGGGAAGTCCAAGATCGAGGTGCTGGCAGATTCAGTGTCTGGTGAGGACCCACTTTTTGGTTCATAGAGGGCAACTTCTTGCTGTGTCCTCACATGGTGGAAGGGTTGAGAGGGTTTTCTTGGCCCTCTTTTATAAGGGCACTAATTCCAATCACCTCCCAAAAGCTTTGCCTCCTAATTACCATCACCTTGGGGGTTAGGATTTCAACATGTGGATTTTGGGGGGCACAGTCTGACCAGAGCTGTCAGCTGTACTCCCTTGGGTGGATAGGCTGTGTGTGATCTGAGGGGAGGGGGTTTGAATAAATTGTCTTGCTTTTCCTAATAACATCCTGGCTTAGGAGTTACAGTTATTCCTATCCTAAATGGAGATGGGTTTGGCAGGGGTGGGGAAAGTGATAGAGGTGGAAGTCCAGGGATTCTAGAAAAGGCCAACAGGAATCCGCTGCTGGGAGAAATCAGATCCTACACTCCTTGAGGGGAGGGTTTGCTGGTTTTGTTCTCCACTGTTCTCCCATTGCCTGGACATAGTAGGAGCTTAATGAACACATCCTGTTGCCCGAGACCAAGTGGCATGGTGAGACAAGACACTACCACTTGTTACAACAGTGACAAACAAAGCTTTGGTGCTCTCCAAGGAGAGAGCCTCAAGGGGCTTAAGGATATAAAAACTAGCTCCTGTCCTTACTTTCCACTTTTCTTCCCCACATGCACCGTGGGCTGGAATGGGGGTAGCTTAAGATTCCTTGACTTATAATTGCTGAGGAGTTGGTGTAAGTTCAAATTCAGAGCCAAGGGCTTTCTTCCATGCTCCTTGTTAAATAAAAAACAAGGAGCTGGACCCTAATCGAAGAGGAACGTGGTGTAGAGCACAGCGGTTCTCAGACTTAGGTGCATCTCAGAATCCCCTGGGGGGCCCGTTGGTACACAGATGGCTGTGCCCTAACCCCAGAGTCCTGCCTTAGTGGGTTTGGGGTGTGGCTGAGAATTTACATTTCTAACAAGCTCGAGGGTGATGCTGACACTGCTCCTCTAACACAAAACTTTGAAAGCCAATGGCATAGAGAAAAAAGCACGAGATTGGAATCAAATAAATCTGGACTCCCGTGTTACTTGCTATGTGATCATGGTCAGCTCTACTGTGCTTAGCCTCAGCATTCTCATCTGCAAAATAGGGATGATATCTACGTCGTTGGACTATTCGGAGGGTTAAATGAAAGAAAGTGAGTAACACAGCTGGTCCATGGTGGTCACTCCCTCCGATATAAGATCTTCCTTAACTCCTTCTGTGGGATTCTCACAAAATGCTGGGCCTGTTCGAGGGTTTATGTTTGTGTGAATTGAGCTTCTGCTGTGTCAACTTCATATGACCACTTATATATCCTGAGGCTTTTGCTAATTAACTGAACATTACTTGAACATTACTGTGTGTGTGGCATAGTGTGAGATAAGTTTTATGTCATGTGTAACATTAGATAGTATCCCTTTTCAACAGATGAGGCTAAGTAACTTGCACTTGAGCCCACAGCTAGTGAGTGGCAGAGCTGAGTGTCCAAGCCAAGGTCCCTTTCACACCAGTATTCTTGACTCCTTTGTTATGGTGGTTCCCATGATTCTCTGTGAACAGAAAATGCCAGATTATTAGGTCCCTTTCTCTGATTACTTACTCAGAAGGTGCATCTATCTGCATAGATAACACATCTGAGAAAATTATGCTGAGAATGTGGGTTCATGCCTGTAACCCCAGCACTCTGGGAGGCTGAGGCAGGAGGATTGCTTGAGGCCAGGAGTTTGAGACCAGCCTGAGACCAGCATGAGCAAAGGCCCCCAACTCTAAAATAAAAAAAATTAGCCAGGTGTGGGGGCACACACCTGTAGTCCCAGCTACTTGGGAGGCTGAGGCTGGAGGATCACTTGTGCCCAGAGTTGGAGGCTGCAGTGAACTATCAGGACACCACTACACTCTAGCCTGGATGACAGATGGAGCCCCTGTCTCAAAAAAAATATTATGCTGAGCATGTGAAGAAAAGGGAGAGGGTGTGTGACTCTGTCTTACTCATCCCATCACGCTGCCTTGAGCAGAGAGGAGCTCTATATTTGTGAAATTAACAAATGAATGAAAGGTTCAGATCCAATGATACCCTCACCTACCTTGTAGTTAATTAACTGGGTTTCCTCCTTAAATGATCAATATGAATTGCCTCATTATCATTCCGACCCATCAATTGGTACTGGTCCCTGAACAATTGGTGAACATTCTCTAAGTCTTGGATCTAGAACCTTTGATGAAAATGATAAGCGGTTGTTATTAACTTCCCTTTCCTGGATAATTTGCACTCATGGTTTGATTTACCAGAATAATTCGGACAAGCAAACCAGGGGCCCCTTCCTCATCAGGACCCAGTTTGCATACTCTCAGGTACAGTTACTCTAAGATGACCTTGATCCTTCCATACTTGAATCTTATGTCCCCAGGGACGTAGTTCTCAATCTTTTGTTTTCTTGTTTCAGTCAGTCACTTGCCCCATGATCCCTTGCTTCATCGATAAAAACCTCTAGCAAATCAGCAGAGAAAATTGCTCTGAGCAAGGAAGGCCACAGGGGTGTCAGAGGGGGAAGGGTGCAGACAGAAGGCTTAGGGCAGGGCTCTGGATTGGCAATCACCTGAAAGATGTGTGGCAAATGGCTCACTCCTGCTCGTTGGCATTTCTGAAGGAGGGTACGAGGGTAGTGCAGGCAGGTGGCTTCTGTACTTCGACAAGAGGGTGGCCTTATGCTATTTTTGTTATGTGCACTGTAGGTCTCTGCTTCCTACCTTGGAGCAGACTCAGTCTCAAAATTTTGTCCACAGAGGTGTTCCAAAGACACGTTTTAGTTGTGCCACAAGTATTTGAGAAAATAATAAAAATTTTTTTTCCAAAAAAATAACTATTTCCAGTAAGTAACATTCAGGCAGTTCGTACCAATTAATTGTACCAGGTGTCTGTTCTGAATGGTCAGCGCCTGTCGCTTCCCTGTGGCTAAATATGTTTGGTTTTGTCTTCATTGCATTGCTTGTTTGACTTTGGGTGGGTGAGAATGGGTTGATGGTAGTTACGCTTGAGCAACTGGACTCAGAAGAGTGTCTGACGGTATGACATAGGACATGAGATGCACAAGAGCTCAGCCTCTGACCAGAAAATGACTCTCCTACCTTGCATTCTTCCCCCGTTCTTCTCTCCCACCTCCTGTCACAGCACAGAGCAAAGAAGGTAGACCCAGAATACTCAGATTAGAGAGAAAAGCCATTGCCTGGGCAATGTGTAAGGCAGGCAGCCGGTATTTTAGGGGCTACTAGAGAAAAATCATTTTCTATTGAAATCACTTGGTAAAGATAATTCTTAAATTGAACTTTGATCAGCTGTGTTGCCTGTGAAGAGACTAAGAATATTTGAAAATAATTGAAAGAGCCTTGATTCAAGGACATACCCATCTTAGCACAGATTGGCATAGGACACGCACATGGCATGGTGCAGTATCAGAGCAACAGAACCTGGAAGTAGAGGCATCCAGGCCACATATGCCCCAAACTCTAGTCTTATCTCGGGAAGGTGCTTCTCTTGCCATGGCAGCAAAGCTAGCTCCATGACCTGTGAGCTATGCCAGCCTGAGGTGATCATAGCAGACGCAAAATATCCGACATGGTATCCATACTGACTGGAACAAGCAGAGTGACATACCTTTTCTCTTTTTAATAGCAGTGAGTGAGAAAACGGGAGACAAAGCCATTGCCATGCAAATAAAAAGTAAATACTTTTGCTTCTCAAAAGCACGGCACATTTCCCTAAGACAGAAGAAAATGGCACATTCAATTGTATACCTTCATACCTGAGGTTTGGACTCACATATATAAGGCAATTAATTGCTTGTAAGTTATAGCCATGCATTGCTTAATGACAGGGATACATTCTGAGAAATGTGTGGTTAGGCAATTTCATCACTATGTGAGCATTACAGAGTGGATCTACACAAACCTAGGTGGTCTAGCCTTCTACACACCTAGGCTATATGACATGGCCTATGGCTCCTAGGCTACAAACACGTACAGCATGTTACTGTAATGGGTGCTGTAAGCAATTGTAACACAGTGGTAAATATTTGTGTATCTAAACATAGAAAAGTACAGTAAAAATATGTTATTTATAATCTCATGGGACCATCATCATATATGTAGTCTGCCATTGACTGAAATGTTATGTGACACATGACTGTATTTCCTTGGGGGTTCTGTCAAATTGCATCATGGCTTCAATTTTTGGGGGATATTTGGAAGCAAAACACAAAATCATAGTATGTCAAGTATTTTTTTTTATTAGGAGAAGTGCTCAGATTAAAAGTTCTTTATGGTCTGTCACTTTTTTGATATCTTAGACAGAATATTTTTTAAGTTAAATTCAACATGCGTTTATTGGATAGTTGTTATATATCTGGAATCATATTAGATGCTGGGGTATAAAGATGATTGATGAAAACCGCATATCAAAACCCTTCTCATGATCAAGCTATTAAGGAGAGAGAGATATTAAGGAGAGAGAGAGAGAGAGACTTTGTGTCTGTGTGTGTGCC
The DNA here is from genome assembly GCF_041146395.1 of Eulemur rufifrons. Classification (NCBI taxonomy): domain Eukaryota; kingdom Metazoa; phylum Chordata; class Mammalia; order Primates; family Lemuridae; genus Eulemur; species Eulemur rufifrons. The sequence goes on from NC_090998.1 coordinate 50,226,212, forward strand.
CATGTGTATATACCTTAATTCTTGCATTAGGTTTGTGTGTATGGATGGGATCAGAGGTGGAGGAAAACCTTTTTTTTTTTTTTTAAAGTATCATTGAAGTTCCCCAATTTCAAAAAGAGAAAAACCTTCTGAATGACAGTAGTGGGTAGTGGAAGTCACAAAGGATAAACCAATCGCACTCCTGTGCTGTCTGTTCTCCTGACCCCCAGGACACAGCAGTCCGCTTGCGACCAGTGCCTCCGCTGGTCTAACACAGTGCTGCCTGAACTTGGCCTTCATCCAGAGCCCCACAGCCCACTCAGACGGTCCCAGGCAATCCAGTAGCCCTCCAGCCTTCAGTGAGGCTGAGTTGAGTGTTCTCAGAGCGGTAGTGTTTTTTCTCTCTCTTCCTTCCTCTTACCCACAAACCAAAATGAATCCCAAAATGAATCCCAATTCATTTTGGATTTTAAAAGGAAAGAGAATGAAATTTACCACATTCTAGAAGGGAAAGAAGGGGAACGAAAAGAAGGAAACACTGGAAACCTATCAGACAAGTAGAGTGCAAACTGAACAGTACCTGGATGAGAAAGTTGGGGCATTCTCCTAAGTTAGTGAGAAACAGCCGTGACTGCCAAGGTGAGACCAAGGGTGACCATACGCAGAGTTGTTCTCTCAGCGTCACTTCAGCACTGTGGTTATAATAGAAACACGACCCGAGTGATGTGGAGGAGAGCTGAGTCGACGGGAAGACGTCCTCTCAGTCTGACTGCTGTGCTACACCCAGGCCCTGCCAGCCATGTGGGGGCAGCAGGAGAGGCCTCCAAATTCAAGTTTCAGCTGGTTTCTCTGCCTCCGCAAGGTTTGCAAGATAAACCAACTAGTTCTGGGGGAATGTGTGTGTAAGAACGTTCTTTACTGTCACTGCAACTTTGTACAAATTCTACAAGGTTTCTCCGTGATCATTCGGATGACAATCTTAGGCACATTTACAACAGGCCTGGTCTCATTGCTCCTGGTTGAATATGGGACATCGTGACATGAGCTTGTTCACAGCCTGTGATGGGCCAGATTATGAAATCATAACTCCTCAAAATCTTTGAGGGCAGGATGTAGAGTCCACTGGAAATTTCTAGGAATTATGAGGAGCTCTGGGTTCTGGTCTTAATTTTTTCCAAAGCCTCACCCTATGACTAGACCAAGAGATTTCAGTGTTTCTCAGGGAACAGTTTGTTGTCTTGGAGACTTAAACATTGCTATGGAGTAAAAGGAAGTGGCCACACTGACACACACCACCAGCGCCAAAGAGTCCCAAGGCCCTGGGCCTTCTGGCAACCTCTTCCTGACCTAAACCCCTTTAGAGGCCATCTGGGGACCCAGGTACCCTAATGCTCTCTGTCACTCAACAGGCATCACTGAATGTCTAATGGACACTCACCCTTGTGTGCGCTTCAGGGATGGCTGAGGATAAAGACCAAGAAGTGAAGAAAATGTGCCCCTCGTTCTCCTCTGGGAAGAATAATGGAGAATTTATTACATTGTAGAAGTACTATAGCCTCATGGTCAGGAGCATTGCTTTTGGAGCTAGTCTGCCCCTGTTTGAATCCTGACTCCACAACTTACTGTTTGATCCTGGGCAAGTTATTCTCTCTGCCTCTGCTTTCTCATCTGTAAAATAAGGATAATAATAGTTCTACTTCACAAGGTTATTGGGAGGATTAAATGAGGTAATGGTAATACAGGTAGAGTGCTTAGAACAGTGGCTGGTACACAGAACACACTTAGCCTTAGCTCTCTTGTTATTTTATTCATGGTAGGAATCCTGTGTCACAGTTAAATGGATAAGGTAGACATGGAAACTCTTCAAAAAATATTGAATGGGGGAACTTTCTCTATGTGTTAAAAACGTGCACAAAATCTGTGTATTTCTATAGGTTATGTACAGGAAGTCTCAAAAGGCACGTAGAGCAGCACTTATTTCACAGCAGGTGATCAATGCATGGCAAGTCCAAGGAGGACCTGACCCTCAGGGTGCACAAAGGTTTCACAGCGTTTTTTTTACACATCATAGATTCTCTCTAGTGTATATATGTGCTTTTAAAAAAAAAACCTGGAAGTCTTTTTTTTTCCTTTTTTAATTTTTTTTCTTTCCCCCTTCTAAAATCCTAGAGTTCTTACAATTGCAGGATTCTGGGAAACAAACAGAAGACTGTCAGGTTGGGGCAATTCTGATCCCTGGCTCTCCATAGACAATTTACATAGTGAATGGCTCTGTGGTTGACCAAACCACAGAGGAGCTTCCCAGAGACCAATGTGGAATGTGTATCTAAGGAATGGTGGTGAGCAGGTCTGTTCCAAAGAAAGTCCTAGTGCTAAGTGCTGCACCAAATGCACAGTATTATAGCAATCTGTCTTTGAGCCTGGAGTTAGTCCAGAACAAAAGCCTCCCTTCATTCAGTGGACTCTAAACTGCTTTGCAGTGAAGTGAACATTCTTAATAAAGAACCACATGTGAGGAAAGGGTGCCCTTGGGACACCCCTCAGAGAAGCCTCGAGTCCCAAGGCTGTTAGATGCCTTGTTGAATCCTCTTGGAGTCCATGTTCCTTTTCTCTAGAGTGTGGACCTTGAAGTGCCTGTAAATAATCCTCCATGTCCCTCAGACTTCATCAACGCAGTGATTCGGTGTGTTTGGATTTACTACTGTACCTAGTGTAGTGTCTGGCACGAAGTCAACACTAAGCACATAAACAAACCAAACTTCTGTGAATGAACTTGCACTATCATTCTAGATTTAAGAGTCATGATACCGCTGGGTCAGTTACAATACCTGCTGCTGTTAGCTCTGTCAAGTTGCAATTCTGCTCACTCCTCTCCACTATTTAAAACAACGAAAAGGGGTATATGTATTTATGTATGTGTGTGCATACATATACACAAATATGTATATGTATATATACATACATACCTATTACATATATACATTTGACAAAGTCATAAAAGTAAACAACAAATTGAGACAAACATATGCAGTAAATATGATAATATGTTACTATATTGTATAATGAGGAACACAGATCAAGTAAAATTAAAAGAGAAAAAAATTTTGCTAGTAGTTAGTAGTAGCCTCTTTGTATACAGTATAGCTGCACATTGGGATCATCTTGGGAGGTTTAAAAGATCTGGATGCCTGGGTCTCACCTGCTGGGATTATATTGGTGTGGGGCATGACCTGGACATTGGGTTTTCAAGACTTCTACAGGTATATTAGTCTTCTTGGGCTGCCATAACAAAATACCACTGAGTGGCTTAAACAACAGGAATTTATTTTCTCACAGTTCTGGGGAATAGAAGTCCAAGATCAAGGTGCTAGCAGGGTTGGTTTCTGGTGCATTCTTTTTTCCTTAGCTTGCAGATAGTGGTCTCCTTGTGTACTTACATGGTCTGTGTGTGTGTGTGTGCATGTGTGTGTGTAGAGAGAGAGAGAGAGAGAGAGAGAGAGAGGGAGAGCTCTGGTGTCTCTTCCTCTTCCTATAAGGACACTAGTCCTACTGGATTAGGCCCCCCTTATGACCTTATTTAACCTTAATTACCTCATAGAGGTGCTGTTTCCAAATGCAGTCACATTGGGCCTTACAGCTTCAACACATGAATTTTGGGAGGACACAATTCAATTCATAATGCTAGGTTATGGACTCCAGTGTGGAACTAAGGCTGCAAAGCATTAGTCTAGGAGCAGACAGCAAATCATTTTGAGGGGCTCTTGTTACTTTTGTGAGAAATCATTCTGAATCTAAGACAAGTTGTTACCCCTTGCTCCAGAGGAAGTGCTCTAGGGAAGGGGGACCTTTCCTTGTGGTTTGATAGAAGACTGCTATGGAGAGAGACTGAGGATCTTTTATGAGGAAAGGGATGGAGATTTTGACCTCTGCCATTTTGATGTTTAGCCTTCTTCTAGCGGATTGAGATGATCTCAGTGAAGGTCCATCAGCAGAAAAAGACCCTAAAGGATCCCATGAAGGATCTTTCATGAGAGGAGGGGGAGTCTGGTAATCTGGGCCCAATGTGAGGCCACATTTACAGCAGTGATTATAAACACAGTGACTGATTGCTCCAAGACTCTGTTATCCAAGTATAATGATTTTGTTGGTCTGGCTCAATGTATTTGGCCTGCAAGTAGGTGGCCTTTAGTGATTAATCCAGCAGGGTTACACGGGCTGGGAGAGCATGTGTTCTCTAATGGAAAGATGGATAGTAGGTTGGCAAAAAACATTAGATGTGCATCCTTCTTCCAGCTGGTGTGTGAACCCCTTGGGGGCAATGACACTGCTTGGCGCCACAGTTTCAGCCTTCTTTGAAGATGGTAAGAATGTGATTAATTATCAGTTCACTGCACTCTTTTCAGCTGGGGCTTAGCCTTAGTTGCTCAGACCTGTGAGTGATAACTCATTGCAATGTAGAAAGTCTTCACACCTTCTATATTCTGAAAGAAAGGTAAGGGGCATCTGGGCCCTGGTGTTCAGCCTCTGGGACCCTTTGAGCAGTGGGGGCAGAGGCTGCTGGCACCACCCCTAGAAGACAGAATTCAATCCAAGTCTCAATAATCCTTGAAGGCCTTTGCATGCTCTAAGTGAGTCTGAATGAGCGTCACTTCAGATGTGGTGAGAAGCTGAAATGGAAACTATTACATCAAGACATTTCATTTGGTGGGGGGGACTGTTTGGAAAAATCCTGATTTTTTTTTAAGGAACAAAGAAAAGTTGATGAAAAGATTTGAGGTTATAATGACCAAAGTCTCCACAGCCTTCCTTCCCCCCTCGCCTTCTTCCAAAATAGGAGAAAAGAAATAAAGCTAGAGAAATGTCTTGAATAGTAGAAGTCTGGCAGGCCAGGCTTTTAGCTAGGACAGCGTGTTGCTGTAATACCTTTTAATTATAATTGTATAATTATAAATAGGAAAGAAATTAAAAGATGAAGATGCGGTTTGTAATGAAATTACCATAAATACCATGGCAAACTTGAAAGTCGTCACGAAAATTCATAATACAAAAACATGAATGTGGAGGTTAACGTCTCCCAAAACTAGAAATTAAAATTTTGTGGACTCGTGGTCTTCCTTATTAGCTTGGTATTTCCTCCGGAGTACACTTAAGCACTCTTAGTCATGCACGCATAAACAGACCTTTAAAGAGTCAGAGTCCCGGCTGGCAGCCCTTGTGTTCTCCAGGCCACTTGGGCAAGCTGACATAGAAATGACTCAGGTCCCAAAGACAAATAGTGGAAACATCAAAAGAAATCTAGTCCAACTGCCTGGACGTTTTTGATTACTTCTCCTTTTCGAAGCAGGCATGTGTTTTGTTTGTAATGCACGAGTTTATCTTTCTTTAAAGATCCCTTTTACTTCCCACTGAACTGAAAAATTTTCATGACAGAGGATAGGACATCATAATTGCAAATTGCTACGTGGGTCCTCGGGACAACAACCCAAGCTGTTAGATCAGAGCACTTAGACAGATTTCATCATCTTTGAGTGCCTTTGCTTTTCTCACGTGATGGCTCCTGTTTGTTGAAGTACTGCTCGTGAGATCAACATCATGAGGTCAATTTCCTAAGCCTGTTCCTTAGCGGCACACCACTAAGACATCTTGAAAATGTGGAACCTTGATCAGAAGAGAGATCAAATAAGTGAATCTGGCTCACTCTCTATTGCAAACCTTTCTCTGATATTGTGAAAATGCTTAACACATGTCCTAGTGATGGTAACTTGTGTCTGCTTTTTGCACATCAAAGAGATGTTTTTTCTTTTTCTGAACTAAGGACAATTATCTTGCCATTTCTTTACTACCATTAGCTTATGGGCTAGCACAGTCAATTTAGAGGTATATTTTTACACCTCTGCTATGAATAAGAAGTTATGCTATGATAGCTACCTAGGATTAAGGATAGGACAGCAAAGTAAATTTGAGGATGCCAAATAGAGGAAAGTACTGAGGAAAAAGGGCAAATTAGAGAAGGTATAGTGTGCTGGACCTTTTTTTTTTTAAAATGCCATGGTTAATGGAGTCCCTTTGAAGGTGTCTGAGCAGGGAAGTGACATGATGAAAGTGGTATTGTGGAATAAATTGAAAAGGGAATAATAGGAAGGTGGTCACTACCTGTCCCATAAACCCTGTGAAGGCAGGAACACAGTGGCAACTCCTGGCTTTAGCTGGAAGCTGTGGGAAAACTAGAGCCTAGCTATTGGGAAGTGAAAACCAAGGCTGGATGGAAGGTCTCACTCCTGAGAATTCCCTCTTCCCTCCTCCTGCTGTCTCCACCTACCTAGTGTGCTAGGAGATTTTAAGTGAGAGGTGTGGCTCTCTAAGCAGAGCAATATCCCAGGTGGAAGGACAGGGAGGTTCTTGGAGGGCAGGGGCGTGTTTGTAGCTGTGTGTCATAGCAAAGGTAAAGTTTGAAATGGCCGAGAAGGATCGGTCTCATTTCCCCTTACCCCTTTCTAAACTCTGAGGAAATGACCTAGGTGATTTTGATTGCCTCTCCACCCAGGGTCATGTAGCTAGCCAAGTCAGCTGATATGCTGAATTCACTGGGGGAAAATAGGGAGAAATTGGAGGAGTTTGCCTGTTATCAAAGAAAGATAACAAGCTGAACGACTATAGCAAAATAAGTCAGAATTAATGAACTAGAGACACAAGAATATAAAATAAACATAAATATCCTCAAACTGGGGGGAGAAAAATATCAGAAGTAGCAAAAAGAAATGAGCAGTCATAAAGAAGATCCAACTGGAGATATTGGGTAATAAAAAGGCAATAGATGAAATGAAGAACTCAATAGAGGGATTGAATAGCAGAATGTTAACCTTGAAGGAGCTAATAAATGAGCTGGAAGACTCAAGCTCTTAGGCATCAGTAAGGGGTAATAAAGGGAAGGACTGGATAAAAAAGTTAAATGATGTGGAATATAGAAACAGAAATTTCAATATGATGGGAGTCTCAGAATGAGAGAGAAAGAATAAACAGTAGTGAAGAACTATGCTGAATTAGTGACAATCTATGTAGAAATACAGATAAAAGCTTTAGATTGAAAGGGTTTTTCCAGTGTCATACAGTAGAGATAAGAAAAAAGTCAACATCTAGACATATTATAAAGAAATTTAAGAACTTAGATGAAGACTCTTGAGAGGAAGAGCAAATGACCTTGAAAGAGATAAGAATAAGCTGTCACTACACTTCTCAATAGCAACTGTGGATGTACAGAGACAGTGCAGTCATACTTTCAAAGCACATGAATGTTGCTCTTGGGGTTTTATACCCAGATGAATTATCCTTGAAATGCAAGAAGTGAAAGGAAGATATTCTTAGGCATACAAGGTCTGAGAATGTTTGTCCTGCAAAGAAATGTTTTGAAATGCTATTGGAGGACAAAAAATCATTCTAGGAGGATGCTAATAATAAAAGAAGTATATCAGTTAGGGCTCCATAAGGAAAACAGAAATCATTTTAGATTGTTCAAGATGAAAGGGATTTAATACACACCTTGATTCTAAAGCAGTTTGGAGAAGCAAAAGGGAAAGCATGTTCTACCCAGAGCTCAGGGAGCTGCTACTATACCTGGGTTGAAGCTTGTCAGTCCACCCTCACTGGGGACACTGCTGGACCCATGGAGCCATTGTCACCAGTGCCACTGAGCAGAAGCCACCACTGCTGCTGCAGCTGAGGCACCATCAGAGACAGAATGGTCCCAACTTTCTTCCCACCTGCTAATCAGGTGCAGGCACCACCCATTGACAGAAACTAATTAGAATTTAGCTGTCAAGGAGGTCTGGGGAATGTGGTTTGCAGGTTTCTTGCTCACCCTTGTTCCAGAGGGAAATACACACGGGTGCATATGAGGGAAGACCCAACACACAAATATCTGACCTCAAAACTAAGGGTGTGTAAACAAACTAGAAAAATTAATTCCTGTCTAAATAAGGAGAACAGAGAGAAGATAAGAAAGGCACATCTGTTCTAATCTAGAACAAAAACTGACTATACCAATAGGACAGAGGAGTTCTGGGTAAAGTCATAGATACTGGAAAATGTAAGAGATTGATAGTGTTCTACTTCACTAGTCATTGGAGAAAATATAACTAAACTAACAGTGAGCTGCCACCTTATAGACATCAGAATAGCAAATATTATAAAATTGAATGACTCAAAGTATTGGCAAGAATTTGGGGGAAAAACCCTCATGAATGTGACAGTTAACTGGTACAGACAGAGTCTGGCAATACTCACAGAAATGGAGGATGTGTTTATATCCTATATGATCCAGCCACCCACTCCTGGGAATATACATCAGAGAAACATTTGCAACACATCCATATGGGGCCATGAACAATGATGTCCACTGCTGAATTTTGTGTGGTAACAGACAGGTGGAGGCTAAGAACTTATGCGTCTATGACTAGGGGGTTGAATAAGCAAAATATGACACGTACATACTATGGGACATAAACTAGGTACATGAGAACATTATAGATAGACAAAAACATAGTGCTAAGTGAAAATATAGATGGTCCCCAATGTGTGATGATTTCACTAACAATATTTCAATTCTGTCATGGTTTAAAAGTGATACGAATTTAGTAGAAACCATACTTTGAGTTCCCATGCTTTCAGTGGAGTATCCAATCAATCACATAGACATCGAACTCTTTATTATATCATAGGCTGTTTGTTAGATTATTCTGCCCAACTGTAGGATAATGTAAGTGTTCTAAGAACGTTTAAGGTAGGTTAGGCTAAGCTATAATGTTTGGTATTAAAAGTATTTTCAACTTTCAATATATTCAACTTACAATGGATTTATCAGGATGTAACCCCATCATAAATCAAAGAGCATTTGTAGTAAGATGTGGAATGAGATTTTTAGCACAATATTACTTATGGAAAACAACAGACGTACACAAAATCACTATATAGCTTTTAAGAATACTGCAGTGGATTGAATCATAGCCCCCAAAAGATATGTCTATATCCCAATAATTGTGAATGTGATTTTTGGGGAAAAAAGAGCTTTTGCAGAGGTAATTAAGTAAGGATTTCAAGATGAGATCATCCTGGATTATCTAGTCTGGATTATCAGCCTTAAATCCACAACAAAGGTCCATGTAAGAGACACACAGTAGAGCCACAGAAGAGAAGATGGCCATGTGAAGATGGAGGTAGGATTGGAGTGATGCTGCCACAAGCCAAGGGCACCTGGAGCCACCAGAAGCTGAAAGAGGCAAGAAATGAAATCGTCCCTAGAGCCTCTGGAGGGAGTGTGACCCTGTTGACACCTTGATTTTGGACTTATGCCCTCTAGAGCTGTGAGAAGATAAATTTCTGTTGGTTTTAGACCCCAAGTTTGAGATGATTTGTTACAGCAGCTACAGGAAACTAATACAAATACCTATCCAAGGACATGGATTGGCACATCTTGGAGTGAGTGTCTATGGTGAGGGAAGGTTATGGCCATGGTGCAGGTGAATACAGGGATAGAATCAATAAAATAAAATAAATAAGAGATGGTCTGGCACAAACTGATGAGAGAGTCTGCCACAACTGAGGCATGTGACCGACTCTTTGTTCGCAAGGTTTTAAAAATGTACTTTCCTGTTTCAACTTGCCATTTCCTTTGAATGCTAGAAGGATTATATATTTTCCATTTTTGCCAGCTGGGGTTTTTACTTTTGAAGAATTATCTGATCGTGGGCTGTATATTTGTCTATAAAGTTTATTTTCATGATGATTTTTTTAATAATAATTTCATCATTGGATGAGCTCTTCACATTACAGAAGATAAATTAGCTACAAATGTACTGGCAAATATGTAAGCTACAAATACATGTTATATAAGTTATGTTAGCTACAAATATGTAGTTTTAAGTCTATTGCGTAACTTTTTAGTTTGGGGTGGTATCTTTTTGACCTACACAAGTCTGGAATTTTGATGTAGTCAAACTTGTAACAGAGTTTTCTTCATAAGTTGACTTGTGCCATAAAGCAAACCTCAGGCAAAGGCTGGCTTTCTGTGTACATTTTTATACTTGCCTGTGTACACTTGATCTATAAATCACAGTAAAAGCAATTCAGTAGAGAGGGATGGTCTTGATTTGAAATCTTCCCTAGTAAAGTGTCTGCAACAAATATTGGCCTTAAGGAGTAGTTGGCATCTGTGGTGCAAATTCCATTTGAATGTTTAATTCCACTCTTCACTCATTCATACCCTTTAATAAAAGGTGACTCTGAGAGCTTCTCTGGGAAAATAGTATTGATATTGACAAGAGAATAAATAGGGAACTAGGCAATGATGGCTCGTGGTCTTGAACTTCAATAATGGAGATAATTCAAATGTGGGTTCCCAAGAACATGGGTTTTTGTTGGCTTGCAATTCTTATTTCCTGTGATTCTACTTGTCTTCAAGAATTGAGACTGTACTTCCATACTCCTCTCTGACTTGTTCCAGATAGTTCCATGTCGGTTTCCTGTGGCTGCTGCAACAAGTTACCACAAACTTAGTGGCTTAAAACAACACAGATTTATTCTGTTACAGTTCTGGAGGTCAGAGCTCTGAAATCAATTTCACTGGGTAAAAGTTAAGGTGTCAGCAGGGCTGGTTCCTTCGGGAGACTCTCAGGGGAGAATCTATTTTCTTGCCCTTTCCAGCTTCTAGTGGCTTCTTGTGTTCCTGGGCTGGGACCCTTTTCTGCATCCTCAGAGTGCATCACTCCAGTCTCAGCTTCCATTGTCACAGCTCTTTTTCCTCTGACTCGACTACTCCTGTCTCCCTCTGATAAGGACTTTGTAATCACATTGGGCCCACCCCTATAATCCAGGGTAATCTCTCTAGCCCAGCATCCATAACGTAATCACATCTGCAAAGTCCTTTTTGCTAGAAAATGTAACATTTATAAGTTCCAGGGATCAGGATGTGGACATATTTGGGGGCCATTATTCAGCCTACCACAGTTCCTAGCCACAGCACGGAGTGCACTCTGAGCCTCCACCCCACAGCACCGTGGGGCCCAGCTTTGCCCTTTGCAATAAGCATTTGTCTGGTATGTCTGGGGTTAGTACTGCGGCTTCTCTGAGCTCACAAAACCACAGGCTTCCTTTGGGACCTGTCATGTTCGCCCACACTGAAGAATTAGCGCTATTCCTTGGGTTCTCTTCCTGTCTATGACCCCAGATCCCCAGTTGGCCTAACATGGCAGCCTCCTAGCCTAGCAGGCTACACAGTGTCCTACCATTATCTGCCAAAAACGCCAGTGGACTGACTCAGAGTCACAGTGATGCCACTGCAGTCACTGGATGAGACATATCTGAATGTGGGCACCAGCCTCATCCAGCCCAAGTTTTTCCCACCTGCCCGTGGTCGATCACATTCCAGTCACAGTATTATTAACTGTTGGTCGCTCCTTCTTGAGGACCAGGGCACAGCCCACCCTATCCTGCTTTGTCCCAGCCTCTCCCCAACTCTCCCCTGATTGAGTTATTCTCTCAAAGTCCCATCTTGTCCCCAGGCCAAGCCCATGTGAGTTATGTCAGCTTGCAACTGAGTTGGGAATGCTCTCCTGGGCAGTATCTCTGAGGCAGAGTACACCTGAGTTGAGAGGCGTCACAGGAGCCCTGAAGATAAAATGTGTTGTGAGCAGAGTGACACATTTACCCAGTTCAGCTTGCCTCCTTTCTTCCTGGGCTTTTCTTAGAGCTCCATTTTATGCTTCCGAACAATGTGATGCTTTTGTTTCAGCAGACGATTATTCTAGAAAGACTCAGATTGTAAGCTCTGCCTCACCTTCTGTGTTCAAATCTCAATTCAATTATTTGAGCTTTTGCTGTGCTGCTTTATGTTTGTTCTGCATGTGTGTGTTTTAGGGCTCAGTCTGGGATTTATGCAGGATTCTTACACAGAATTCGGGGAGCTCTTCTTTGGCTCTCCTGTCTCCTGGATTCCCTTCTCTCTCTCGCTGGCAGTTGGCTGTGGTTACTCATGCAACCTTTCCCTGTATCCTTTTCCAAAGAGATAGCGGGTTTCTATCAGAATTTTAGCTGCACGGGTTGTGCCACTCTGTCTATGGCCAACCCTCAAGGAAAAGCTGCCGAAAACCAAACCAAAACAACAACCAACCAACCAACCAACCAACAAAATGGGAAACTCATCCCCATGCTGAACACTTTTCCAAATTTAAAATTTTATCTTTTCCATAAACCGTCTGCTGTATTTTACTTTCCAAAATCCTTAGTAGTTATTTTTTGTATTTTGTCCAACATTTACAGGAGTTATTAGTGGGAAGGTTGTTCTGTAAGCAGCTTACATTGCTATACCAGAAACAGAACTCTATATTATTTAAAAATGGATTAATGCTTGAAAATATATTACAGTGGGTAGGAAAAGGATTAAAACATCTGGGAATCACTGAGTCAAAACAACTCATTTGGGCACCGATAAAAGGCTATGTAAGGGTTTTAAAACTCATTTTTTTTTTCACCTAGAGTAGAAAGAACATAGACTATAGAGCTCGATGGATCTAGTTTCAATTCCAGTTCTACCACTTACTAGCAGAGTGACCTCAGGCTTAGTTTCCTCAGCTGTAAAAACTGGGTTACAACACATAATTCTCTGGGTTGACCAGAGTTGACCGAAACAATATATGGATGCTCCTTGATTTGCGAAGGGGCTGTGTCCTAATAAACTCATCACAAATTGAAAACTTCTTAAGTCGAAAATGCATTTAATACATCTAACCTACTGAACCCCACAGCTTTGTCCAGCCTACCTTATACACGCTCAGAAAACTTCCATTAGCCTATAGTTGGGCAAAATCATCTAACACAATCTATTTTATAATGTGTTGAATATCTTATGTAATTTATTGAATACTCTACTGAAAGTGTAAAACAGAAAATTGTATGAGTACTCAAAGTATGGTTTCTCCTAAACGCGTATTGCTTTTATGCTGCTGTAAAGTAATAAAATCGCCAAGTTGAACCATGGTAAGTTGGGGATCGTCTGTACGTGAAATGTACACGGTAACTGCAAGGTACCCAGGAGGCCTTCCACAGAGCTCTGTGCCCTTCCTTTCATTATCCAGTTATCCGGGAAGTGCATAGTGCTGACATATTTTGGCATTGGCTAGACAATTATCCAGAGCATCCCAGCATGCGTGCAAAGAAAACAGCTTAGTGAGAATGGCTGTCTTTGTAAGGAGAGTGTAGGGCTGGCTCTGTGCCTGGGATGCAGGGGTCAGTGGGGCTGCCGCCAGCCGTCTGCAGTGTTAGCCAGGGAAATCAGCTCACAGTCCTCCTGGCACCTACTGCTGGACTTGGGTAAACATAATTACAGCCTTTAAAAAGAGAAGAGGGAAAGCAACCAAGATCCCCACTCACCATGTAAACAGGATGTTCACTGAATGGCAGCGTGGAGATGTTTATGTTCTGTTCAGGGGACAATCGACAAAAGGCCTCTAGGAGCCTTTATTGCCGCCTGGGGCCATGGCCTGCCAGCACTGGTGTTGGTTGGGTTCTTCCCGGCTTTGTTTGGTTATGAATGCTGAGCTTCAGCTGAGAGTTCCAGGGCTGTGTTGTCTGGAGCTGGGACGCAGTCCTTTGAGATTTGGGGTCAGTTATCTGCCAAAGGCCCATTATGCACAGATAAGGTCATTCTGGTGTCCAATGCACAGTTGCCAACATGCCTCCTGTGACCTATGAAATAACGATCTTAATGATCGCTACAACTTACTCAGAGCAAGGCAGCAGGTTCAATACTTCACATAGATTATCTCACTTAACTCTCATGATAACCCTTGCATAATTTTATCATCCTCATTTTATAGCCAAGGAGGTTTTGCAAAGGTAAGCCACTGGGTTTAAAGTCAGGTCAGTTGGATTCATAAACCCGAGCTAAATAGTAAGTTAGGGGACAGCAGGAACCATCTGTCAAGTTCAGCACTTTATCTCTAGACCCAGCATCTGTCTGAGAAAATGTTTGTTGAATGAATGATTTTTTTAAAAAAATTCTACCAACATGCTGTTTTCCACTGACTCTCCAGAGCACGTGTTTTCCCAGGAGTGAGATTGTGTTGATCCATTTATTCTGCACGTTGTTGCTTCCGCCCCAGTGACCCAGGGCACACACTGGTCAGTGCTGGCTGCAGTTCAGTCTTGGGTACAGGCTGAGGCATGAAGGCTGTGGACTAATTGGACAAGTGTCTAATGGAGAAGCCAAGTCCTGCTTTAGTCCAGTTTTCTCTGGAATTCTAGGCAAGGAAAGCATCTCTTGAGGCCCTCTAACCCAGCCTGATCCTGAAGCAGCAGAAACAGTGAGGGCAGATGCTGGCCTTTGTCTCCGGCTCACAGTCCCTGGACAGTGCTGTGTGGCCCCTCTTCCAGGGCACAGGTGGGTCTGAATGGAGTTGCTAAGGTAGGCTGACCAGGTTTCTCAGGAATGGCAGGAGATGGTCCCGCTACCTTCCTAATTCCACATGGAATTGACCAAGACTTGAACAGAATGGAGGAGTCAGGCTTATTCTACAGAAAGGGTTAGGACACTGGCACGCCCAGCTCCAGAACAGAGCGTGGTCCTTTTCTAAAGTCTCAACTTTTAGATGAGTGGGAGACACAGTCATCAGCCCTTTCCCTCTCCATTCATTTCCTCTCCACGCTTCCTTGCGTGGAGATACATGGATGGTGGCAGGGACTCCTCAAATGGATTGTTTCCCTGCCCGGAGCTAAGGCCATAATTACCTCAGCATTGCTAACATGTCACAGTCAAGAGCAGATGCTTGTTTTCAAATGTCCTAAGGTGTAGGAATATTGCTGGAAAATAAAATCATTCCAAAGACTGCCCAAATTGGTGGTGTTTGTGTTGCTTGAGTGATACTAAACTACTGGAAATGACGAGGTCTCGTGTGTTGTGTGTGTGTGTATTTGCCTTTGGTGGTAAAATTTTTGTCACGCTAATTGTTACATCCTGAGCTATGGAAGCCTTTGTCCCAGGATCCTGGATCATTTGCTGATGCGGTATCCTACTGGGATACACCATACCTACAGATAGGCCCAGGATTTCAGGGACCAAAGGCATCATTCACCATCCTCCTCAGTGGTCTCCATTCCTGATGTTCATTCATTCCCACATACAGCTTGGCTTTTCATCATCTTGCTGCCTCCTGTCCAGCCTAGGCTCCTAGTCTAGGAATTTGTCTCACAGGTACAGCCCCACCAAGCAGAGTGGCCCTGTGCAGCTCCCTGGCACACCAGGGTGTGCCATTTTATTTTGCTTTATGAAGAGAGATCTTATACTTTTTCCTACCACTGTAAATTTGGAATAGACTGGAAAGAAGTTTCCTGGGCCTCTACCCACTTTTCTGTCCACATTTTCTATACAAACTAGGTTGTCTTTTTTTTTTCAAACCTCCAATCTGCTTGAGCCAGTGCCAAATTTTGAACTTGATTCTCTGTATATGTGACCTGCTCCCTGGTCTCATGCCTGCTTATACCACATACACACACACACACACACACACACACACACATGTGCATACACTGCCAGACCCTATCTATGCTTAAAGAATCCCCCATTTGAGAGTATAAAAATCAAGTACCCTGAGAGGAGGATGGATTATTTTCTTCAGGTCAGTACTTGTTAGTTTAATAAACAATATCCAAGAGATATGAAGATAATGACCCCAGTTTGGAGAACCTCCCCTTTCTCATTCCTAGTTTCCCTCTGAGTTGCTGTTGGATACCCACA
Organism: Eulemur rufifrons; assembly: GCF_041146395.1. Lineage (NCBI taxonomy): Eukaryota > Metazoa > Chordata > Mammalia > Primates > Lemuridae > Eulemur > Eulemur rufifrons. The sequence goes on from NC_090998.1 coordinate 50,241,972, forward strand.
CTCCATCAGTTCCCAGAGGTGGTGTCCAACTTCACATGCCTGGGTTTGGAACTGAGCTTCTGCTGACTGTGACATTGGTCAGGCAGGAGGGCATCACAGAAGTTCCAGGTGAATTGATAGGATTTAATAATAGTCCTGGAATTAGGACTCTGGACATTATCAGTATTTATCTTTGGTACAGGTGGCCTTCCAGCTCTGGAATAAGTTTTATTAGCTGCAAAGTGATGTAACATCATTTTTCACTACCCCTTAGCCTCCTTGGCCTATTGCAACCTACCCATGTGTGTGGCCAGGAAGGCAGGAATTATTTATTTTTTAATGTTTTTTTTTAAATTTTCTAAGTTTTCTTCACTTAAAAAAAAGGACAAAATAAGATTCAAAGAACCCAGCAGATGTTTACGGTTAGATCTGAAAACACTTCTCAATCCCATTCACTCCTCTCACTTAAGAATCTGTACAGTGAGAGTCACGTTTTCCAAGGCCCTGAAGTATCTTAAAAATTTCCCTATTGGTTATTGGTTAAATAAACACCCAGATGTGCTATTTTATAGGTCATAAGACATATCAAATGTACCGCTTTTATCCTCTGTATTCTACATGACTCCTTGATCCCTGGCATTCAGAGCTGAGCTCAAGTTCTTTGCCAAGCTGAGATGACTATGGCAGAGCTCTCATTCCCTCTTGGCTCAGAGGAGTATATGACAGCCGTGGGTCACCTATGGGAGACTTTGCCACAGAGCTTCACTCTCCTGGGCCTGCTGCGGAATGGGAGAGAGGAGAAGTAGCTGCAGGCACAGCAGCTGGGAAGACTGTGGGTTCTGCTGATGCTCTTGGTTTGTTTGTTGGTTTATTTGCTTGTTTATTTTTGAGACAGAGTCTTGTTCTGTTGCCCCAGCTAGAGCGTAGTGACATTGTCATTGCTCGCTGCAGCCTCAAACTCCTGGGCTCAAGCGATTCTCCTGCCTCAGCCCCCCCAGTAGCTGGGACTACAGGTGCACGTCATGGTACACAGCTAATTTTTTTATTTTTAATAGAGAGGGGTTCTCGCTGTTGTTCAGGCTGGTCTTGAACTCCTGAATTCAAGCAGTCTTCTTGCCTCGGCCTCCCAGAGTGCTAGGATTACAGGCATGAGCCACCACGCACCACCTATGCTCTTGGTTTAGTTCATAGACCAAAAAATGTGAAAATCAAATGGATGCTCTCCGTGGATTATGTACTCATAAGAGTCATGGTGGACCCTGTGGAGGACAAGGAAAGAAGGGGATAAGATCTGAGTAGAAGGAGCCTGAGAACAAATTCAAATTCAAATTCATTAGGGTTGCTAGTGAAGACTGTTAATGATTCAAAGTATTTTTTTGGATCAGAGAGTCACGGGACACTTAAATTGAGTGTCTATTTTTATTTTTAAAAAAGGATAACAGACTCCCAAGAAAATATAAATTAAGCTTTGGCAGGAAACCTGCTTCTTCTTGCCATCAGAGTCATGTGAGTCTCAGGAATGGCAAACATCTGTTTGAAGGACATCCTGACCTTGGATTGGCAGAGAATGCAGAAGAAACGGCATCAGGATTTGATGTGTAGTTTTCATTCAAGACAGTAAGTGCAGTGGGCAGCCAAGTATTAAGAATGGACCAACTATTCAATAACTATTTACTAAATGTCTGCCGTGTGCCAGTTCCTGCTCTGTGCCGGGGATACAACAATTACTGGGCTGTACCTCTGATCCAAATGATTCGTTGCTTCACACAGAGACTGGAATAAAAGTTCATAGTGTGTTGTCATGAATATACTATATTTTTATTATGTTTTTTTCTTGTGCAGGTTAGAATTTGGTGGGCAATTACAATACATGTTATATACTCTAGTGGGACAGGCCAAGCCTAGCTCACTATCATGCATGTGAGTTGGATGGCTAGCCATTTTTTTCCTTTTGACCATTTACTCATTAAAATATTGGCAGATCCTCTGAGGGTGGCTATGTTAGGATTAAAATTATGAAAATAGCCTGAGATTCATGAGTATAAATTTGCTCTTGCAGATTTTGTGCCAGATATTTCTCAGAATTCATATTTCTGATTTTATATAGGTAAAATGGTAGACATATCTTGCATTATATAATACCCCTTGTAGGTTCTAGGGCAATATCTCTTAGCTGAGTATATTAATATCTCTGCCATTAGATGGATATGAAATTGACACTAATTGTCGTAAAGTCTATAACTATCTTCGCATCACTGCCAAATGTGTTATGAAAAAAACTTGATTTTCAAAGATTTATTTAAAATTTCAGAATGGGAGATAAGGAAGGGTAGACTTAGAATATTAGTGAAGATTATTCACTATGACTCAAATAGTTTATTGCTTCACATAGACACTGGAATAATAGTTCACAAAGTGTGTTGCCATATACTGTACCTTCGTGATGGCTGTATCATCAGATTTAGATCTACCTAGAAGACAATTTTGACTTTTCCCTACAAACAAGTTTGATTGGAGAAAAATCACCCCCCTACCTGAAGATCTTTTTTTTCCCATTTGTGTCTGAATTCTTTCCCTGGGCTTCAAGGTTGGTATTCCATTGGGATCACTCTGTTGGCTGATTTCTTGTGAACCATGACATGAAGTAGGAAACGGAATTCCACCAGAGCCACACTAAAGCTTCTGAATTGGAGCCAGGAAGTATTTTATTTAATGCACTGAACAACATAAAGCCAACATCCTGGCCCAAGGCCCTGGTGGCGTCTGCATCAACAGCTGTGTGGAAAGCAGGGGCGGGAGAGCTGTAAGGATGGTTGGTGACTATAACCACACTGGCCTCGGGTCTGTATCTTGTGCATCCCAAACTTCTTCTCAGCTCAGAACCTTCGTACTCTGTTCCCTCTTCCCCGATCACACTTCCTTATGACTTTCGAAGAACCAGTTCCTTCTCATCATTTAGACATCAGCTTAAATGGCATCTCCGAAGGAGACGTTCCTCGACCACCCTAGTGAATGTTGTCCACCTCCTGTCAGTCTTTATAATATCACCATATTTTATTTTCTTCAAAGTACTTCTAGGAAATGTCCTCATTATTTATTTGTTTACTTATTTACTTGTTTACCATTTTTCTCCTTCACAGGGCAAAGACCTTTTTGACTTTCCAACTACATCCTTAGTCCCTAGAGAAGTGCCTGGCACATTAAGGGACCCAATAAATATTTGTTGGATGCATGAAAGACCCTTGTGATATCATTAATTCTCTTTAACGCCTGAACCCCTCGCATCCCAATATTGATGTGTTCCTTTTGTAAACGTCCCAGGAGAAAAAAATATTGCAAATGTGGGAAACACGATAGAGCACAAAGCATGGTAGGATATTAAATTAACTTCATAAACTGTGAATCATAAATCATGGTTCCATCTGTTCTGTGACAGAGTGAAAACAGCAAAATTTTCCACAAGATAGAAACTAAAAACAAAGACAATTCACAAGTTTCAACTCATGGAGAGCTTGTTACTATTATTTTGGATCATTTCCCCTCTACTCTTCAGCAACTGTGTCAGCCATGCTGTGTCTTTCTGGAACAGGCTCAGGAACCTATTTATGGTAGACATTGATTTCATCCAATCTAAAAGTTTTGCCCCATAGCTCCATGCTTGGCACATAGAAGCCACCCAACAAATATTTGTTGACTACCAACTATAAATTCCACTATTACAAATTTATTCTTCTAAGTAAATTATGTTATTTTTTTATGAAATGAAAATAGCCTTTAGAAAAGGTAAACCTACCCACTAAAGAAAACCCATTCATTCATAGTCTAGTATTAATTGGCTTATCTCTTTGACGATTTGATGAAGTACAGAGTACAGGATAGTTTTTTGAGTGTGGATTATGACTTGTGCAGGAGAGGTCTGGGTGAGGCATGGTCATGGGCACAACAAGGGCACAGGGTGTCCTGAGAAGTGACGGGATATGAGAAGGTGACAGGAGAATGAAGAAGGGTTTCCAAGATAACTGATTTGAAGTTTTGCCTAAGGCCGGCATGGTGGAGGATACTGTTCTGGGAGAACTGGGTGCCTTCAGATCATGCCAGGTAAAGGAAGGAGGTCACCAGGACATCCCAGGATCTACCAAACCATAGTTTTATTTAAGGGAAATTAGGTTAAAATGAATATCAATATACAGATGCCATTTCTGCCAGGGTTCCCAAAAAACTGATAGCAGCAGTTGCCTCTGGGGAATGGAAATGATGGAGTGGTCAGTGGGTCTATAGAGTTTTACTTTCCTCTTTATAATTTTTCTAGATTTTAATTTTTTCCCATGATAATATGTTAGTTTCACAATTACAAAATTCATTATCCTCTTTAGATTTTACCATATTAAAATTCTAGCTGGATAAAAATAAATAGCAAAGCAAGTGCAATAAAATAGTAGGGTGCTATGGTTTGAATGTCCCTTCCGAAACTCTTGTTGAAATTTAATTGCCATTGCAACAGTGTCAAGAGGTGGAACCTTTGAGAGGTGATTGTGTCGTGAGAGCTCTGCCTTCATGAGTGGATTAATGCTATTATTGTGGGAGTAGCTCTTGATAAAAGGTTAAATTTGGCTCATATTTTCTCTTTGTCTCATGCACTCACCATGTGATGCTTTCCACCATGTTATGATGCAGCAAGAATGTTCTCACCAGATGCTACTCCTTGATCTTGAACTTACCAGCCTCCAGAACTGTGAGCTGAATACATCCCTTTTCTTTTTAAATTACCTGGTCTGAGGTATTTTGTTATAGCAACAGAAAACAGACTAAGACAGAAAATTGGTACTAAGGACCAGGGTTGTTGCTGTAACAAATACCTGAAAATGTGGAAGTGGCTTTGGAACTGGGTAATTAGAAGAGACTGGAAGAATCTGGAGGAGCAGACAAGAAAAAGTCTGTATTGCTGTCAACGGAGCATTAAGGGTGATTCTGGTGAGAGCTCAGAAGAAGAGAGCTGTAGGGAAAGTCTGAATCCTCTTAGAGATTACTTAAGTGCTCATGATCAGAATGTTGGTAGACATATGGATGCTAAAGGACATTCTGATGAGGTCTCAAAAGGAAAGAGGAATAAGATATTGGAAACTGGAGTAAAGACTATCCTTGTTACACAGTTGCAAAGAACTTGGTGGAATTGTGTCTGCGTCCTAGGACTCTATGGAATGCAGAATTTAGATGAACTAGGATGGTGGTCCCCAACCTTTTTGGCACCAGGGACCGGTTTCATGGAAGACAATTTTTCCACTGACCGGGGAGAAGCGGGGTGGTTTCAGAATGATTCAGGTGCATTACGTTTACTGTGCAGACAAACCTCTTTTCTAATGATAATCTGTATTTGCAGCGCTTCCCAGTGCTAGCGTCACCACTTCAGCTCCACCTCAGATCATCAGGCATTAGATTCTCATAAGGAGCATGCAACCTAGATCCCTCACATGTGTAGTTTACAGTAGGGTTCTCACTCCTATGAGAACCTAATGCCACTGCTGATCTGACAGGAGGCAGAGCCCAGGCAGTGATGTGAGTGATGAGGAGCAGCTGTAAATACAGATGAAACTTTGCTTGCTTGCCCATCGCTCACCTCCTGCTGTGCAACCCTGTTCTTAACAGGCCATGGACCAGTATGGTCCTCAGCCTGGGGCTTGGGGACTGCAGAGCTAAGATATCTAATGGAAGAAATATCTAAGGATCAAAGCATTCAGGCTGCTGCATGGTTATCTTTAACTGTATACTGTGAGATGTGATGGGAAAGAAATGACTTAAAGATGGAATTTATAATTTAAAGGGAAGCAGAATGGAAAGATTTGGAGAATTCACAGCCTCCCATGTAGAGTGAAAAGTCATGTTCTGAACTAGGGATGTCTATCCTATGCATGTCCCAGCATTGTATTTTGGAAGTAGATAACTTGTTTTTTTTTTTTTTTTTTTGGAACACAGAGTCTTGCTCTGTTGCCCAGGCTAGAGTGCTGTGGCTTCAGCCTAGTTCACAGCAACCTCAAACTCCTGGGCTCAAGTGATCCTCCTGCCTCAGCCTCCCAAGTAACTGGGAATACAGGCATGCTCCACCATGCTTGGCTAATTTTTCTATTTTTAGTGGAGATGGGGTCTCATTCTTGCTCAGAGCTGGTCTCAAACTCCTGACCTCAAGCCTCCTAGAGTGCTAGGATTATAGGCGTGAGCCACTATGCCTGGCCAGATAACTTATTGTGATTCCACAGTCTCACAGCTGGAGGGAATTTGCCTCAGGATGAATCATGCCTTGCGTCTCACCCATATCTGATTTAGATGAGACTTAGGACTTTCGAGTTGATGCTGGAATGAGTTAAGAGTTGTGGACTATTGGGATGGAAAGATTGTATTTTGTATGTGAGAAGGGCATGAGTTTTGGGGGTTGGGGACAGAATACTATGGTTTGAATGTCCCCTCCAAAACTCATGTTGAAATTTAATTGCCATTGTGCTGGTGTTGAGAGGTAGGGCCTTTGAGAGGTGGTTGGGTCATGAGGGCTCTGCTCTTATGAATGGATTAATGCTGTTAGTGTGAGAGTGGCTTCCTGATTAAAAAAAAAAAAATAAGTTCAGCCCCCATTTTCTCTCTGTCTCACCCTCATGCCATGTGATGCCTTCCACCGTGTTATGACACAGGACGAAGGCCCTTCCAGATGCTACTCCTTGATCTTGGACTCCTTAGTCTCTAGAACCATTAGCCAAATGAATCTCTGTTCTTTATAAAATACCCCATTTGCAGTATTCTCTCATAGCAACAGTAAATAGACGTAGGAGAACATCACAACAGGGTTAAAATTAATGTAATATTAAAAGAAGAAAAAACTTGCATTTGTAAAACACCATTGTTCATGTATATTTTTATTAATATAACTTCTTTGTAGAAGGTTGTTCAACCTTCTCCAGACATAATAGCAGTTTTGGAAGCAGACCTGGCAATGGCTCTAGAACACAGACCCTCAGATTTAAGCTTCTCTGACATACTGTCCCCTCTCTACTCATTCCAGTCTTTGTGACTCAGTTTCCTTTTCCCCCTCTCGGATTACCAGTCTAGACTCCTGCCTGAGTGTTTTGAATTAAAATCCTGCAAGAGAAGAATTGATCTGTCACTATGTAGTATTCAGGGTAGGAAGTTTTCTGGGCTTCTTTACTACCGTTGTGCCTTGGCCGTAAAATGCAATCACCTGAGAGCACGTGTAAATACATCTGCTTTTTTCAACCTGAAAGTTTCTAACACATACCTCCTGCAACTTAAAAAAATCCAAATACTGATTCCTTACATTCAGAGAACACGGAATAGATTTTCAAGCCCTCACACGCACTGTCGTACTGCATCTCTAGCAGAGAGGAACTCTCCTATTGTGATCTCCTTGTATAATGAAGGGGCTGTTTAAATCATAATTATTGCTTGCACCACAGGTATGAAGGTATTATGATCTATAGCTGTTGGGAAGTAAAAGGTTTTTCTATCTACCACCTGCTTCTGGAACAGTGTACCGTGTTTAGTCTGGAAGTCAATGAGAGAGCAGGGCACCATGGTTTTACCCACGAATCAGTCAAACGCTTTTGATAATTGTAGTTTGTGTAAGAGATGAATTGTACAAAGCTGCAGTGATATTAGAGTTGCAAAAACAATTTGGGAGGTTTTCTTTTTCATTTTCTACTGCCATAATCTAGAAAGGGCAGGAGACTCTCATTTGGGAGAACTGTAGGTGTGCCCTTGTTTGGAGCACAGAGGAAGACCACAGAGACTGTCAAGGCATCTTTTGGCTTTGTGGTTTTGTTCAATGTTTTCACAAGTTAATATTTGTCTGATATATTCTTCCCTCGTTTTTTTTTTTTTTTTTTTGAGACAGAATCTTGCTCTGTCACCCAGCTAGAGTGCAGTGGCATCGCCATAGCTCATTGCAACCCCAAACTCCTGGGCTCAAGTGACCCTCCTGCCTCAGCTTCCTTAGTGGCTGAGACTACAGGTACTTGCCACAACACTGGACTAATTTTTCTATTTTTTTTTTTTTTTTTGTAGAGACAGTGTCTTGCTCTTGCTCAGGCTGGTCTTGAACTTTGAACTCCTGAGCTCAAGCAGTCCTCCTGCCTCGGCCTCCCAGAGTGCTAGGATTACAGTCCTGAGTCACTGAGCCCAGCCTGCTTTCCCCTCAGTTGCAGTAACTTACAGCCTCATCCTCAGCCTTACAGGAGTGGTTGGTTTCTGAAAAACCCCTTGTAGGCAGACTTCTTATAGGTAAAATATGGAATTTTAATTGAAATTAACAATGAATAGTTGTTACTTCAAAAATTAACAGCGTATATGTACATATGTAATTGAACCTTGGCAGAGACCTATTTGTCCAACCAAAAATATGTTCTTCCCCTTCTTTTGGGAAGGCCTGAGTGCTCTTGAATGTAATATGTAAGGGGTAGTGTCCTTAAGAGGTCATTGTCCAAAAGCTACATTTCTTGGCGCCTTTACCCCACGTGTGACAATGTGCTTCTTGTCCATAGAAACAAGCCAGTATGTGTGTTTTCTCCAGGGTTCTACTGGATGAAGAGTACGCTGAGGCTTTAGGGGATGGTGGAGCTATAAGATCTAAGAAGCCCAGATCCCTGAATCACTATGTGGAAAAAAGCCTTCTGTCAACCAGGGACACCTATGTTGAACTATTTTGTAGCAAGAAAAAAAAAAAATCTTTATTGTGCAAAGCCACTGAAATTTGGGGTTTATTTATTCCCCTAGCTGAGGGTTAGGAAACTTTTTCTGTGAAGGGACAGATAGTAAATATGTTAGGCTTTGTGGGCCACGTACAATCTCTGTCTCATATTTTTCTTTTTCTTCTTCTTCTTCTTCTTCTTCTTCTTTTTTTTTTTTTACAACCCTTTAAAAATGTAAAAACCACTCTTGTACAAAAACAGCTGCAGGCTTAACTAATACTAGCTTTTAATACAATACAAAAAACAACAAAAATCCACACAATAAAAACTGTAAATGATATATGAGATATCACTACTGTTAACTAGCAAACCTTGAGACTTGGGAGAAAACCCTTAGGCCACCTTGGCCAACCATTCCAACGAGAGGATGACTGCACTGTGGCTCTCCCATTGTGGTGCTCAAGTGCTCTCAAGTCCATACTATCCAAACTGGTTCTCATAATGCAAGAATGCGTCCAAGTTAAAGTTGAGGGAGTGGATCACATCACTACAACCTAAGTCAAAGTACCTCAGGGTATGACTGTCTTACTGCTTTGTCTCCTACCTTCTCAACTTTGTCATCATTTTTTACATCAGTCAGTGTTCAGTGCTAAATCCAGCTAGAGCAGGGGTGGGGAAACTTTTCACACTGGAAGGCTGTGTTAATTCAGCTGTCATGAAATAAGGCCACATTTAAGAAACTTTAATTAGATATACTTAAAAATGTACATTATTTTGTAACAGTCTAACTACTGTGTACTTAATAATTTAAAAAAATGAAAAATATCTATTAATTTTAAAGTTAACTACCTTTGAATGACTTTGTTATGGCTGCTTTTTGTTGGAAAGCATTTGAATAATTGGTTGCAGAACATAGGCCTGCAGTTTCAGGTGATCCTCTAGATGGGTATCACTTATTTCTGACCTTAAGAGAGTCTTGATTTGGGTTAGGTTGGAGAATGTAGATTTGCAGCAATAAGTGGTTGAAAAGCAAGAAAGCATTTTTTTGGGCATGTTGCCAAAGATGTGAGTATTCTACTGCATTTTTCCATATTCCAGTTGGATCTTTCTTAGCATCAAACAATGACTTTAAAATGTCATCTACTGAGAGTTCAATCAACTCCATCTGTAGTTCTTTAAGTACCTTGGTGATATCAACTCAGTGAGGCTGAAATGCTAAATTCAGTGTGATGTCATGATTCTCAAAGTCAGTGAACCTTTAATTCTATTCTCTAATTAATAGGGATATAACAGCTGTGTATTCTTCAAATGATTTGCATATATCATCCTGCTCATCAATGACCTTTGCTAACCAGGGAAAATGTTCATCTCAAATTTCCTTTCGAAGAAGTGTTTTGAAAAAAGATAGCATTTTTGAAATGCTTGGATTCTCTGCCACATATCATATATAGACTTAGTTTTACCTTGCAAAGAAATATTCAAGTTGTTTTGGTTTGACACGATATCACACAGAAATGCTGCATTCCTATAGAAATCTTCTTTCAATAATTCACATTGCTGATTCTGTTCTTCATAAAATTTAATTATCTGTTCTCACAGAGATAAAATTTTGGCTAAAACCTGTCCCTGTGATAGCCAACACACTTTAGAATGATACAGCAAATCCACACTGAATACATCACCATTCAACTTTAGCATGTTATGAAACTGACGATGCCATGTTGAATTTGCACAAATATAGCTAACAATACTTATAACTTGTTGCAAGGTGTCACTTAAAATAGTAGCTTTATCACAGTGATTTTGCCCATGCAAGATACAATGAAAAGAAATGAGAGCATGTGAATCTCTTAATGCTTTTTTTTTTTAATCTGTGCAATAAACCCTTCATGTTTTCCTGTCATGGAAGGTGCACTGTCTATATATAAACTCACTACATTTACCAAATTCAGTCCAACTTCACAACATTAATCTTGAAAGTTGTTGAAGATATCTATTCGCTGTGTTTTGTTTGCAAAAGTGTCCAAAGCCAGTAACTCTTCATAGCAAAGAAAATCAATCTTCTGTTATGACCCGAATGAAGTACAAAACCTGCACCAAGTCAGTAGTATCAGTTTATTCATCCAAAGTGATTGAATAATGTATATTTTCCTTTTGAAGTATTGCATGAAGTTCTGTTAAGTTCAAGGCTAATTCATGCTGCTAATCAGTTAATGGTTCTCTCTGAAAGAGACAGTTGCTTGTACTTTGAAATGTTATCGGGGGTCTAAGCATCCTACAACTTTGACAATGCATTCTTTCACAATTTCTACATCATTGAATGTCTTCCTTTCTTCCCCCAAGTATATAAGCTACTTTATAAGTTGCTTCAGTGTCATTATTTCCAGGTATTATTGCTGCTTGAAAGAATTGTCTTTGCTTTTGTTTTTCATCTTTTAATTTCTGCAATACAACCTTTTGTGACTCTCCTTCTAATTTAAAATATTTGTGGTCCTTGTGAGTGTTATAATGCTGATGAACATTGAATTTCTTTAATATTGATAGTGCAATATCACAAAATAAGCAAATAATCTTATCTTTAGCAGAAACAAGATAATATTGCAATTCCCAGTCCTCATTAAAAAATCTGTTTTCTTCCTTTAGTGTTCTCTTGGTCTTCTTTGACATGATGGGCTGTTAAGCAGACAGAATTAAAAAATACTGTCAAGCTGTGCAATTTTTCACAAATTCCACTTCAGATAGTGTACCATTGTGAAAAGCTGATAACAGACTAGTGTACTCAACCCCCATAAACTCTTGCCAATCAGTCTTGTGGGGTAGTGGCATCAGTTAGGAAGGTGAAGTTAGAACTAAATCATGAGCGTAGCAGCTGTCAGTATAGCCCTTATGTCTTACTAATGTTCTAATTGTGCCAGTCAATCTGGGAGGATTATTTCATTGAAACTTATTTTATTCTTTGGTATTTCAAATACATTCATTTTTTAAAATAAAATATGAACAAAAATGTATTAATAAAAATGAAAGGATTTGTTCTGTAAAATTTGGATTCAGTCCAAAGGCTGCACTTAAGGACCTAGAAGGCCACATGTGGCCTTAAGGCTGCAGATTCCCCACCCCTGGACTAGATTCTTCCAATAGTAGATTGAGATCAACCAGCAGATCTTGAAGTTGAGGTCTGCGATCCCCCCAGCACGGCAGGCCAGGAACCAGGCAGCACAGTAGGAGGCCAGTGAGCGAAGCCCCACCTGCACCCATAGCTGCTCCCCATCGCTGGCATCACTGCCCCAGCCCTGCCCCCTGCCAGATCAGCAGGGGCATCAGACCCTCACAGGAGTGCGAACCCCATTGCAAGCTGTGCCTGCGAGGGATCCAGCCTGCACGCTCCCCATGAGAGTCCAATGCCTGATGACCTGAGGTGGAGCCAAGGCAGTTACACCCCAACCCCCTACCCCACCCCCATCTGTGGAAAAACCATCTTCCAAGAAACTGGTCCCTGGTATCAAAAAGGTTGTGGACCACTGTTCTACGTGATAAGACTCCAAGACGGCGTCTACATTTCCCCAAGCCCCACCATCATGCCCCTTCTTGTGGCTGCCAGGACTGCCTTTTGAAACGGTGGTGTCAGGCCTGGCATCTTCCATTCCACCCAGGCCCTTGTCTCAGTTGCCACAGAACCCAAGACCACTCAAAATTTCCAGGAAAGTCATTGCCCAACAATAGGATGAATAAATAAATGATAGACTCTTTTGCAGCAACTACAATGGGAATTTTGAATAATTTGTAACAGTATGAGAAAAAGCTTGTGAGAGAATATTAAATGAAAAGAGCAGAAATATAAATCATATATTCAATATGACCTTAATTGTGTAAAAACAAAGACTTGAAGGAAATACACCAAAATGTTAATGGTGGTATTCCTGGGTGGTGGATTATGAGTGATTTTTTAAAAAAATTCTAGTCCATGTTTTTTGAAAATACAGACTGTATTCTTTTTTTAAGTGATTAAGAAAATAAAAAGTAGTTCTTCCTCCAGAGTCTTTGGAGAGCCCTGCAGTATGGAGTGAGCTCCCAGCCCGAGCCCTGCCCTCTGAGAGGAGCTTAGGTGAGATCCCAACGTCCACGTTGGGAACAGGAGCAGGAAAGAGAAAAGGACAGCTCATGGCAAAGCTGTGCATCTTCCTCAACATAAGGTTTGAACCAGAGGAAATCTGGAGACCTAGAGCAACCTTTGTTTGGTGAGATCTGTTTCTTCCCTGCCTTCAGCTTGTTTTAGATCCAGTGTCTTACCTCAAAACATGCTCTGTATGCTCTACTTGGTCTTCATACCCTCTCCCGACTCCTTAAGCCATGGCACTGGACGCAAAGGAAACGAGAAAGGCTTTCAGGACAAGGCCGTGCCTTCTCCTCTCGTCCTCACCATCCCACATGGACGGTCAGGGAGGAAGCCCCCCAGCACTCTGCTCAGGTGCCCGCACCCCCGCCACACAGCCCCTTCGTGCTGCCTCTCATCTTGCTTGAAGGATCATTGTGGGGCTATTCTGTGGCCGTCACCACACAGCTGATCATTTCATTTCCGTGTGCACATGTACACTGATGTATGCATGTGCTCCCTGAAAACATTTATCGGTAGTCTCCTAGACACATGGTTAGGCATAGTGTTCGTTCATGCAGCCAATTAACAGATATCCTCTCTGCTTCATGTAATTATTGCACTTGGGGACAAGCGTGCTGGCCGAAGGAACAGTAAGCACAAAGGCCCTGGGTCAGGAACAGGCTTCATTCCTGCCCTCAAGTTGCTCCCGTTGTAGTGAAAGAGACAGATCAATAATCAGATCATTGCAATATTGTGTAACAGACATTTATCACTTAGCCTTTGTAACTAACATTTTTATCATTTAAAAATGTGTGTTATTTATTGTCTGGTCCTTCTGATAGAAAATAAGTTCCACGAAGGCAGAGGTTTTTGCATTTTTTGTTCACTTAGTATCTTCGGGACCTCAAAGAGCTAGAGTCACACAGTGGATATTCTATACTCCACTCGGAGGAAAGACCCCCCACGCTGGTCCCTTTGCTCTCAGTTCCCCTCCCCAGAGGCAACCAGTGTCATTAGGCCCTGGGAAGACTGTGCTATTTGAACCACCGAGCTCTCCATTGAGCTTTGACTTTGGGGCTGCAGGTGAGCGACTCTCTGAGTATCCCACAGTTTGGGCGATTCTGCTGGCCAGGAGGTGGAGCGTGCTGTCCACCAGCTGTCATGATGGTTGGCTGTGATTGACACTGGTCCTCTGAGGCTCACAGGACTCCAGAGCCTTTCTTGATCATGGCACGAAGGAGGAATCAGGTGATTCTGGCCAAAGTCTGGAGACTGCATTCAGGCTTTTGTGAGGACTTGGTGTTTAGGAAAGTACACGTCTGCTGCCCCATGTAACGAGGCCCACTCCTTCAGCCCATGGCCGAATCTTGACACGCTGGGCAGAGGACCTGGCAGCAAATATTCCATGTGTTCATGGATGCACAAAACCAGAGATGCACAGAGCCTCAGTGCCATGAAGGTCAGGGGCCTTTGCCACTGGAGTGGGTTAATGCAGGACCCTGACCAGGACCAAATTGCAGAGACTGGGGCCTGGTTCCCATCTCAGAAGAGATGTCTTTTTCAGAAGTACTCAAGTATCAAATTATCCACACAGAGTATCTAGGGAGTCAAACCGAATTTTCCATCATTTCCTTTATAGACAAACAGGGCCTGAGTTTTATACTTGGGACAATTTACAGTTTACAACTATTAGGGAGGAAAGAAATTCATAATTGTTAAATATCCATTATCCTTGAAAACTATGGTCCAGAAAGTTTAAACGTGCTCAAGACCACACAGCTAGTAAGAGGGTGGTTACTTAATTAGTTTTAGAAAATTAGAGCAGGATTCCTCACTTCCAGGCAAATCTCCCATAAAGGCAGTTTTAGTTAAATGCCTACAAATTCCCATTTAGGTTTTGTTCTGTTCCTGTAAATCTGTTGTTTCAAATTACTACATCTTTGGATTCTAAGTAGCTACACAAAGCCTAGCACATTGCAGACACAATAAATGTTTGTTTAATCAAAAAACCTAATTAGTTGCTATTTTATGATAGTCTTAGAAGTAAAAACAAAAACAAAAAAACTTTGTCACAAACACTTCATGTGAATTAGAATTGGTCTATTAATTATTTTTTCTTTATATGGGACTAGCATATTTGCCAATTATACCAGTTACCATGACTTCCCCATCTCAGCCTGAACTGGCACCTGAATTCTTCAAATTCTTCTATTTGCCCAGTCCAAAATCTCTGGAGCCATCATTAACCCTTCTCCTCCTGTCACACCTCACCACCAATGTTCCATCAAATGCTGTTGTTTCGACCTGCAAGGGATGCCCCAATCTGGTCAAGTCTTCCCATCTCCCCTGCTACCCACCACCCTGGTGCCAACCACGTTCAGCTCCTATCTGGATCTCAGCAGTAGCGTCCTACTAACTGGCCTCCTGGCTTCTGCCCTTGCATTTCCCAAGCACCGTCCCAAGTGAATCCTATAGAAACATAAGTCAGACCACGTGATCTGGGCCTCACTCTCCACCCCCTTCCTGAGAAATCTCTGACCTCATCTCCTGTTGCTCTCTCTTCCCTCTTTGGTATTTTTGACTGAATAAAAAGATTTATATTAATTTCAGTTTTATTTTCCTGTCTGACGCTGTTACTTTGAATTTGTTTAGATGCCACAGCTTCATTTAACTCAGTAGTTTTCAACTCTGACTGCACATTAGAATCCTGGGAAGCTTTAAAAAGATACTAATGTCTAGATCTTATCTCTAAAACTTCTGAATTAATTGTTCCTGGGGAACAATTGGCTATTGGGCATCAGTGTTATTTAAACAGCTTTACTGATATATAACTGATATACAAAAACTGCACATATCTAATGTGTACAGACATATGTGTATACCTGGGAAACCATCACCGTATCAATGTAATGAACATATCCGTCACCTCCAAGTTCCCACATCCCCCCCTTTGCTTTTGGCAAGAACACTTAACGTGAGATCTACCCTCTTGATTTTTTAACTGCTTTTTTGAGGTATGATTGCCATATGAAAAGCTATTTAATGTATAGCTTCTTTAAAATGTAGATATTTAATATATACAACTTGGGCATCAGTATTTAAAAAAAATCTTCCCAGGGCATACTAATGTGCAGGTGGAACTGAGACACACTTAATTAATCCTTAAACAATTTCCTGAAATATGTATTGGTATCCCCACTTTGCACTCTGCATGGCGGGGACTTCACAGGTCTTTTTTTCCCATTATAGCTTTAGTGTCTAGAAATGTGCCTTGTGTAAGTTTATTGCTCAGTAAACATTTAGGGGATGAATGAGGAAACTGAGGCATCAAAGGCTCACATATATTGTCAAAGGTCACACAGCTATTACAGTAAGTGACAAGACTTTAGCCCACATCTGTCTCCAAAGCCAACACTCTTAGCCCTTGTACAATCTTGCTAGACCTTGACCCTAAAAAGCAGGGTAGGAGGCAAAGTGAGATGAAAAGGTAGGTGACACTGAAGACATATTTTTCCTATTTCACAACTGCTGGGCTTTTTATAAAAATAATGCTGCTTTGTTAAAATGGGTTAGAATTGCTATTGAAGATGTTTCAGAAATATCTGGTGAGATCATATCCTTCAGGAGCAGAGTGAATTAAATTGAGGGAGAGGACTAATAATTTTGTTTCCCCTGGAGAAAACTGACCTATACTGTATTTTAGGGCAAAAACAAAAGCTTTCTGTCAAAATTCTGTTTTATAGTATTGGAACCATGAATCATTTTTAAAACAGCATAAATCTATGCTTCCTGAGATGAAAGTGTATGCCACAAAGCATGACTTGATGTTTCATACTGTTTCATAATGCAATTGGCCTCTGCTTTAAATCTTTTGTTATCTTAATGATGGATATTTTTCATAACACTTGAGTGTGGATGTTTGTATGAAAGAGAGAAAGAGAAAGGTTACAAAAAAAAAAAATAGGAAAGGAATTACGTCAAGAACCACAAAATGTAATATCTGAATACCTTTTGTTATGGACTAAATATTTTTGTCCCCCACAAATTCATATATTGAAGCCCTACCCAATATGGCTGAATTTGGAGGTAGGGCCTTTATGGAAGTAATTAAGGTTAAATGAGGCCATAAGGGTGGGCCCTGATCCTATAGGATTAGCGTCCTTATAAGAAGAGACACTGGACAGCACTCTCCCTCCCTCTCTCTCTCTGTCTCTGCCAAGGAAAAGCCATGAGAGGACACAGTGAGAAGGTGGCTGTCTACAAGCCAAGGATAAAGACCTCACCAGAAACTGAATCAGCCAGAACCTGATCTTGAACTTTTAGTCTCCAGAACTGTGAGGAAATAAATGTGTGTTCTTCAAGCCACTCAGTCTGTGGTATTTTGTATCACAGCCCTAGCAGACTGATACACCTTCGGTGGCTATAAAGACATGAAAATGAGATGTTTATCTCAAAATTGCCAGTCTCTAACACTATGCCAAAGGTTTTTATTGAAGTTCACTGCCAGAATCAGTGTGAAATTTATATAAAACCATTTTTTTCTAGATGACTGCCATTTACAAGTTAACCTATTTAAATGGGGTTAGAATCCTGCAGAAAGATAATGACTCTGCAGACCCATGGAAAGCTGAGGGTGGAATTGCTCCCCTTGGCAGGACAGATACATGTTAGGTAGACTAAGTGGACCTTTTGAATAATTAAAATAATTAACATAGTACTTTTTTTGTTCATGCTTAAAGTAATATCAACTATAATTTGTTTTAACTTTACTAATTTACTAGTGCTTCAAACTTCTCTTATGCACAAATCTGATTTTCCAATATTTTCATGTTTGGAAAACAGTTTAAAATAATGGTAAAGAACTCAGGTTTTTTTGTGGGGAGGGGGAGTCTGCTTTTGGGGGAGGATGGAAAAGGACATGGAATACCTTCTCTCCTACGGAAACAGCAAAAACAAAAACAAAAACCTTAAAAAAAAATGTTTCCTATGGGGATCACAAGGGGTGATATTCACACAAGGAAGCCTTGATTAAATTAATTCCAGAGAGAAAGAGCCCTTTATAAGTGAGCAGAGAGCCAAGGCAGCTTCACACCTGGGGTGTCTTCCTGGTCTGGCTACGAGTGGGTCTGACAGAGAAACTTTACAGGGTGAAGGGGAAATAAGCTGGGTCTTGGACCAAGTGGGGCTATCAGGATAAATGAGAGTCTGAAAAAGCCCCCATGGCTGGGACAGATTGCTGGGCTCAGCAATTCTTCCCCCGACAGTGGACGAAGCGCTGGTAGGCAGAGAGAAATTGCTTAGTCCTACGCATTCCTGTGGTGTTTGGATTCTAGGTCCTATCCTGGAGATTAATTTAAGGATGAAGCAAAAATATGTGAAACTGTAGCCAAACTTCTCTGAGTTCAGCTACTGAAAACATAAGAAGGTTGTGACTTAGGTTGAGAGTTGGGCTAACCACATGTAATTTCTATCTAATTAAAGCTGTAGCCCAGACCCAGCTCTACTTGACTCTAGAAGAAATAGGAATGACATGTGAGTGTGGATGTTTGTATGACAGAGAAAGAGAGGTAATCACTTTAATTAGCAGACAGAGAAAAGGGTTGCATTCTCTGTGGAAAAAAAAAAAAAGGTAAAACAAAACTAAATACTATAGTTAAGTCACCACTGTTCTTTTACACACAATGCCAGGAATCTAATAAAAGAATTATGAGCATGCTAAGAAACAGGAAGATAGCACCTGTAATCAAAAGAAAATGTAGTCAATAGAAACAGACCCATAGATTCCACAATTATTGAAATGAGTAGACAGGACTTAAAAACAACTATTACAGATATGTTTTTAAATTTTGTGGGAAAAAGTGGATATAATGGGTGAAAATATTGGATATTTCAAAAGAGAAATGGCAAACTCTAAAGAAAAAAACAAAATAAAAACTCTAGAACTGAAAAATATAATGTTCAAATCAAATAATTATTAAGCAGGCTTAATGTTAGATTTAATACTGCAGAAATAAGGATCAGTGAACTTGAAGACAGACAACTGATGCATCTATATTAATATCAGATAAAGTAGACTTTAAAGCCAGAAGTATTACCAACTGAAAGAAGCACATTTCATAATGATAAAAGGGAAAGTCATCAAGAAGACAATAATTCTAAATGTGTATGAACTTCAAACTATACTAAACTCCTATTTGCCTATGTCTAGAATTCAGCAGGGTCTTGTAATTATAGGAAAGGACATTCTTTCACATTGAATTGAGATGATTAATTTTAAAAAATTGGTTGCTACCTAAAACTCTTCAGAGCATTGCTGGCTTTAGTTAAGTAAACGAAACAAGATGCCGTAACAGAAGGTTGGGGGAGTATAGTTGGGTGACGTGCTGTCTCAGGTGAAAAAATCACGAGCCATCACATCACCCAACTATACTCCCCCAACCTTCTGTTACCGCATCTTGTTTCATTTACTTTAGGTTTTTATTAAGGGATGGTATCATTTTCACTTTGTATCTCCACTTTCCTCTCAGTAGCTTAATGGGCAAGTTTTCCTAGTAGGACTCTGTAGCTCTCTCTTCCCACCATGTTAAATTAAATTAAATTTGATTTGAGGATGCCTCTGTACTTAAGTCCTTAGGTAACAAACTGCAACCTAACTTAGTACTTAAACTAAAGAGTATACTTTTGTAACAAATAACTGAGTCTCACAGCAATCACAGCATCTGAGCTTCAGTTAATTGCAGGCTGCCAACTGATCAAGCCATGTTCACATAAGGCAAATGCTGAGCTGTAACCGATGGAGCTGTCCCTGTAGTTCACTTCTGTTTTCTGTACATAAATGCTGCTTGACCATTTTGCAGGCCAGAGTTCTCTGAACGTGTTCTGGTTTTGAGGGCTGCCTGATTAGCAGATTATTCTTTGTTCAATTAAATTCTGTTAAATTTAATTTGTCCAAAGTTTTTCTTTTAGCAGATTGGTGTCAGAAATGGGATCTGAAGTAGCACTCCAGTGACTCCCAGGAGGACCGAGTGACCGAATGAAGGTCCCCATCAGCACCCGTTGTGCCCACTCATCTCTTGCAGCAACTGGAGTTATGGTTGAATTCTCTCTTGGATTCTGAGCTCCACAAACTTGTGTTGAGCTGTCTGAGTTTATTTGGGTGCTTGTTATTTGGACTGGGTTTGGAAGTCATGACAGAAACTAGACTGGGTTCAGTAAGTAGGTAAGGTTATTAGAAGACAGTGAATTATGGGTTCATCTGGACTCAAGGAGTCTAGAATGCCTCCACCTGGAATGCCAGCCAATTTCATGTATAAGAACTAT
Organism: Eulemur rufifrons; assembly: GCF_041146395.1. Lineage (NCBI taxonomy): Eukaryota > Metazoa > Chordata > Mammalia > Primates > Lemuridae > Eulemur > Eulemur rufifrons. Next base: position 50,262,051 of record NC_090998.1, read on the forward strand.
GGAATCAGAACCTGTGGTTCATACATTTCTCTAGAAAAGCAGAGTTCCAGTGGCCACAATGGGAAAGTTTTAACCTAGATGAAATTGCTCATCTGTGAGATGCATTTGAAAGGAAGGGATCCAAAATGCTTCATACCAAAGAGATACTATTTTTAGGTTTCTTTTTTAAAAATTTTAATAGATTTGGGGGTACAAGTGTTTTTTGTTACATTAATAAATTGTACATTGGTGAAATCTGGGCTTTTAGTATATCCATCACCCATATAGTGCACATTGCACCCTGGGCAATTTTCGTCCCTCACCCCCTCCTACCCTCCCCCTTTTGAGTCTCCAGTGTCTATTATGTCACTCTGTATGACCATGGGTACCCACAGCTTAGCTCTCACTTATAAGTGAGAACATGTGGTGTTTGGTTTTCTGTTCCTGAGTTACTTTGCTTAGGTTAATGGCTTGCAGTTCTATCCAAGTTGCTGCAAAAGACATAATTTCATTCTTTTTTATGGCTGAGTAGTATTTCATGGTATATATGGAATATATGTGGTATATATATGACATCTTCTTTATCCACTCATCAATTGATGGGCACTTAGGTTGATTTGATATATTTCGAATTGTGAATTGTGCTGTGATAAACGTGAGTATAGGTGTCTTTTTGATATAATGACTTCTTTTCCTTTCGTAGACACCCAGTGGTGGGATTGTTGGATCAAATTTTAGTTCTTTGAGGAATCTCCATGCTATTTTTCATAGTGGTTGTACTAATTTACATTCCCACCAACAGTATATGAGCAATCCCTTTTCTTCATATCCAGGTCAACGTCTATTGTTTTTTGACTTTTTCATAATGGCCATTCTGACAGGGGTAAGATGATATTTCATTGTGATTTTAATTTGCATTTCCCTGCTAATTAGTGATGTTGGCATTTTTTCATATGTTTGTTGGCTGTGGATTTGTCATATATGGCTTTTATAGTTTTGAGGTATGGGATTTTTTTTGCTTGGTACTCAGAGCCTTCCAAAAGACTAAATAAATCAAAAATTGCTTCTTAAAGGCTCCTTACAAAAGGCAAACAGGCACATGTCTTTACAGTTATAGCAGGTACAGGAACCAAGATCTCCTTGTTATTAATACATATTTTAAACCAAACCAAGGGTTCCCAAACTAAAGGACCCTATACTCTGAGATGTCTGTCTTTATTATAAACAACCAGGGCATTGGCAAAGAAATTGTCCATTTTTATACCAGCCATATGATAGACCCACTCTGTTTGGCCTGGACTGTTTCCCCACCAGAGGATGCCCCTAAAGACTTCACTCCTGGGATAATAATCAACTAATCTCTTGGAAATAAAAAGTCATATTATGTTAAATTAAGTAATAAATATTTATGAAATGCCCGAGTCATTTCTAAGTAAGTTGAAACACTTAAACTCTAATTGCTGAGCGTAAGTTTAAAGCATATATATATTTTGGCATCTTGTTTTTATATGGTATAGTGAAACTAAATAGATTTGGGTCTGTTAGTAAATAGGAAAAAATTGCTCTGTGAGGAAGTACATGTTTCTAGAAATTATAAAATGTATATTTATAAAATGTCAGTATATGATACATTTCAAAATTGCTTTACTTTCTGAGTTTTCACTAGAAATTAGCAGATTTTCATGCTAAGTCAGCCAGCACTGAAATTATTAAGATATGCAATTTGAATGTATCCCATACAATTGATCCAAGTCAAATGATCTGTGATAACCCATTTAGTAAACAGTGCTATGCCTCTGAATTGGAGAAAGAAAATTGGTATTTAAGAGGATGTAAATCCAATGTTAAACATGGACTAATGGAGAGTTTGGATGGCCACCTGGTCCTGCCTGAGTCCTTAAAGTTTCCATTATTGAAAGTTCTGGACTCCATAACTCATCCTAAAGTAGACAAATGATCCATATTATGGAAAAATATTGGTATGGTGACTGTTCTAAAATTGCTAAAATGGTTTATAACTGATGTTTGGTTTGTCAAACTCATAAATCTGAGAAGACAATTAAAACTTCAGGTGGTACATTTCTGTTGCCTGATGGGCCATGTGAGCATTTACAAAGAGATTTTATCCAATTGCCACCTTCTATGGCATATGAATATGTTCTTGTAATGGCCATGTTCTCTGATTGGATAGAAGCTTTCCTATACAGGAAGACCAATAGTATAATAGTAGCGAAAAGGTTATCAGTAATGTGTTTCCCTTAAAAGGCATTCCTGGAGAAATCTCCAGTGATAGAGGTACCCATTTTACTGGAAAAGTTATAAGCCAATTAAATAAGATGTTATGAACACAATGGCATTACCATTGTCCCTATCACCCTCAGTCTTCTGGAAAAGTTAAAAGGAAAAATGGCATCTTAAAATTAAAATTGGCAAAGTGAACTAAATTGATTGGATTGCCTTGGCTCAAGGTATTACCATTGGCTTTGATGGCAATCAGATCCATTCCTGGTGGGAAACATAAATTGAACCCTTAGGAAATAATCCCTGGAAGGACAATGCCTCTAATAGAAGAGCCCCATGTATGTCTCTTTCTCTTATACTCTGATATGACTAATGCTTCAAGGCTTGAGTTTTTTATGCTAAAGTGTATTTTCACTAGGTAAAGGAAGCTTTTCATAATGTACTTACTGAGGACAATCAAACCCTTCACAATCTAGAACCCAGAGATTGGGTCTTTGGAAATGACATCAGTTTGTAGGGGCTCCTGTTAAGCACTATACTTCAGTCTTTTGGTATTGTCCTCCATATAGTCATCACAATAGGCCCCCTGGTGCACCATATCCTTTCAAGTCTTAAATGCTTGTATGCAGCCATGCATTGAGTGCTGAATGGTCTCACTCTGACTAGATCGGCAAGGACATAAAGAATTATTCAACTGATGTGATGTTATGATTTGTGAATTCCATGCTGAGAGCAAGTAAGTTCATTTATGATGGTGACAGAGAGTGGCATCGATGTGGGGGAATTGTTAAACTAAATTTGGCCTGAGGATGACTCCATACTTGAGTCCTTACGTAAGAAACCGCAACCTAACTTAGGGTTTAAACTAATTGAAAGTGTAACTTAGGAGTATACGTTTGCAATGAATAACTGAATGTCACAGCAATCACGGCAGCTGAGCGTCAGCCAATGGATCAGAGTGTGTTCACAGAAGGCAAGCACCGAGCTGTAACCAGTGGAGCTGTCTCTGTAATTCATTTCTGTCTTCTGTCCACAAATGCTGCCTGACCACGTTGCAGCCTGAAATTCTCTGAACTTGTTCTGGTTTTGAGGGCTGCCTGATTTGTGAATTGTTCTTTGTTCAATTAAACTCTGTTAAATTTAATGTGTCTAAAGTTTTTCTTTTAACAACTATCAAGTATGCAACAAGTCTGACATCATTAGGCAACTGCAATTTTCTTTCCTACAGAGGTTAGACTCTCCACCTCATGACTCCTTCTCAAAACAGAGCTCCAGGCGGCAGCCAACACTAATTGTGCAGGGCTGGCATGCTAGATAAACCCTACTTGTCAACCTCTGCTCCAGGTTTTTGCTAACTTCCCTCCAACATACTAGTGCCCTGCTCACTCTCTGGGGTGTTGTCTTCTCTCTCAGGTATGAGGCTTATTAGTGGGTTGATGTGGTTTCCTTCCGGGTACATATTAATATTTCTATTTAAAATGTGGATAATAATATGGAGGAATGACCCTAATTGCTACAAATTTTTAATACATCGAATAAAAAAAGGCAACATAATATGATAAAAAGAGCACAAGTTTTTGGCATAACAGGCACTCAATAAATAGGTTTATTAGTTCCACTTCTTTCTTTGTGTTGAGTGTCTCCTCCTTACCTAGAACTATGGTAAATATCCAAGAAACTTTAAGATATGGACCTTTTCTTTCAGAAGGCTTTATTTGTACTGATGAGATGATACGGGACAACCTTTGCTTTTTCTCCAGATATTATGATGTTGTAGGCAGCAGTCTGACCGACACAATTGATTTAAAATTTAAGAAGAAAAGAAAAAGATAGCCAGCCAATCATCTGCTGTGTAGTCCAAGCAATCTCAAACCAGCAGCTGAGTTTTTTCGTAGAACTATTGTAGGTATTGGAAGGCAGACTAAATACTTTACTTGCTGCCCAGCAACATGAAGATGGAAAACACATCTTTTGATTAATTAAAAGCAAAGGGTTGGAACTACTTACCTTTCCATTCTTTAATTAACAAAGCCCACAGGCCACATGAGGAAGTAATAACACTCATTATGTTGTGATGAAGGACTGTGATGATGAGTTAAGTCAGATGGGACTCCAGGCACGACTCCCTTCAAGGCTTCCCCATGATGTGTCCCGAATGTAGGCAGATCCTTACTTGTTGAAGAAATCTATCTCACCAGTCCTGGCACATGCTTTTTCAGAGAGTGCATTTCCTTTTGCAAGGGGAACAAGAGCCCTTGAAACAAAGGGTTATATTTTAATTAAGCCTAAGCATTCTTTCTGGAATTTCCTTTATTGAAAGAATACCTCCTTTGATTTCTATCTGTTGGTGTTAGTCTTTGGAACAAAAAAAAGATCGATCCCTTCCAGGCAGAACTGTCCCATCTGAATGATCAAAAGCTATGTCAGCTGATGTACAAACCAACAAATGATTTTCTTATTGTCCCTTAAATCTCCCAGGAAGCACCTTTTGAAAGATACCCTCCATGCCTCAGGCTTTGTTCACCATCCTTCGTGCCAGTGGGTGGTCTTAAGGAATTTGAGGAAATGGAAAACACTCATTCTACCTGCAGGTGGAAGCACCACCCCCACCCCAAACTTCCTCCAGCCCTTGGCTGTAGTGCCCAGAGTCTGCAGGGTTTCCCTGTCTGTGTCACCCAAAACACTGCTGAAATTTGTTAGTCAAATAGCTTTCTACCCATGGGGGAAGTGAGCTTTAAAATGTATTTGCTACTCATTCAACTACAGCAGCATCAGTTAACTACTGCCTCCACATGAATGTAAAAGAATAAAATAGCAGGCTCACTTTTCATTCTTAAGGCTGCTCTCTGCTGAGAGTAAATAACACAATAGCATTAGTATGGGACATTGGGTATGTAGATTTTTGCTCTCATGTCCCCTTTTTTTTTAAAAAAAATTAAATTTAGCACTTCCATTTTCTTGAAGAATCAGAGGTAGTGATGATTTTTCCCCCAGAAAGAAAATAAAGTCCTCTATAAAAGGCTCTTTTTAACGCTCTCATGAGAAATCCTAAATTGGACAGCAATTGGGTTTTCTAGAAGTCCAACAAATATACCTTTCTTAGTGGCTATCTGATGGAATTCCTATAGAAAACCCTTGCTTCTTCACGTGAAGATTTTCATTCATCGAGTTTGATTGTGTAATAGAGGTCACCCTTTTAAAGTTAAATGAATTCTAAACAAACTTTTACTTACATTTCCATTCTTGCTTTTCAAGAATAGAGTGATTGAGTATTTTCGGGAAATTTAGAAACTTTTTGTGGCTAACTTTGCATGCCACATTTCAACATGTTGTAAGTTTTATAGCTCTTGAAATATGATGTTAGCAGTAGAAATGCTGACCTTTCCATAATTATAGTGGCCAAATAGCAATGTTATAATCTTTGTTATTGAAAAATCTCATGCTGCTAAAAGCTTAACATGATCTGGGTTGTTTTGTGTTTTGAAACTAGCTAAAGGAAACCATCCCAAATTCCATGGTGTTAGTGCCTATTTTCCCCAACTAGGTTTAGCTGCAGATATGGAAGCCCTCTGAGAAATAAAAATGAAAACCTAAGTCCCCCAACCAACTGAATGGACCCTCTCTTGGCCAAGAGGATCCCAGGAAAACCTTAAAACTGAAATCTGGCCCATGACAGGATGGGAGGTTGGACACACCTTGTTATACCCCCTCCCTTGTTAACCACCATTAGGCTTTCTTCCCTAAAAGTTAAACAGAACCAGACCTTTGGAGAGACTTGCTCCACCACTGATTTCAATCAACCATCTAATACTGCTCCTCCCTTTTGAGGTTTTGGCACAACTACCAGCATTCTTTCCTGATAAGAGACCACTAACCATGGAGTGGTTTTGACCAGTCTACAGAGGCTATGCAGTGAGGGTTTTCATGTCCTCTGCTTCACCTTTCGACACCAGAAGGCTGAAAACTCCGCTCTTGGATCATGCTAAGGCTGCTGTTTTCTGAACATGGATCCCAGGAAGGGGTATGAAGCTTAACTGTGCATGTTTCTCCTTTCATAAATACTCATGACTCCTCATATAGCTTGTTAAATGTGTGTATTTGACCAACCTGTTCAGCATAAAAGTCCTGTTCCCTACATGCTCTGGCTTCTGCCAGGGTCTGTGCTTCCCAGCCTGTCAGAATGGCCACTCTGCAGGCTGTAACCCTTTATGAGAAATAAAGCTCTCCTTTCCAAATTTATGAATCTCGTCATTCTTTAGTTGACACCTCCATATATAAGTTCTGCTTCTTTTAGATCTTGAGATACTCTGGTAGGATGCCAGAAGCCCTATCTCAACCAATAGGCAGGTGGGATTTGAAACTTGAAATGCCTCATTAAATCTGGCGTATCTTGTGTTTAATGTGAGCCTGGGCTTATACAAGCCACCACTAACTCTCGTCTGTTTTATTGCTATTACCTTCTATCTGGTCTTCCCAAATTCACTCCAACATTTCTCCAATCCACTCACACAGCATGCAGAATGATCTTTCCAAAATGACAATCTGATTATGTCTTCTAGTCCTGTTAGTTTAGGTACTCTGAGAAGCATATGCCAAGACAAGATTAGATTTACAAGGGATTCTGGGTGGTAAAAAGAGAGGGAGCTGAAGGAGATGGGGAGAACCTTCAGACAGAGATGCTGGTCTGACCCCTGTGAAGGAGAGAGGGAAGGAAGGAAGGTAGGGAAGGAAGAGTCTTAAGATAAAGTGTAGTTCTAAAAAAGTTTCATGTTCCTACTTCTAGTTTCATCTCAGATCTCTCCCTTACATTCTGAGCTCCAGCTACGCTGGTGATCTTTTGATTTTTGGAACTCTCCATACTCCTTCTTGCACCAGAGTCTTTGCTTGTCTTATTTTATTTGACTGGAATACTTTCCCCTTCAACTCTCCAAAGAGGAATAACATTTAGTCCTTGCCCTCAGTGAGCTTTCAATACATACTTTGGGTTCTCAACCTTGGCTACATATTAGAATCATATGAAGGATCTTTAAAAAATCCTGATGTCTAGGCCACACCTCAAATAAATCAGATACTCTGGGGATATCAGGCTTCAGTAGTTTTTAAAGCTCAATAGGAAAGGTATGATTAGGAGCCAAATGAAACATCCATCTATTAAGTGGCTATAAGAATTTATATAACAGAGGGATTGGTTGTTGTGGATGATGATTGGAAAGCTTTTTCTGAAGTCCTAAAACCTGAGCTGAGGTAAAAGGATTGGTAAGTTTGGAAAAATCTGACAAACCATGAAAGGCATATGTGGAAAGTGCAAAGCATGTTACAAGGCACTAGGTAAACTGGATAGATGAGCGGGCCAGATTCCTAAGGTTTTTGGAAGAAATGGCCTAGGTTTATGTAGGGGAGTATTTAGGAGACAAGAATGGAAAATTAGAATGTAGAAAAAACTTTGAATTTAATTTGGAAAACTTTGAATTCCAAATGTAGAGTTGGGACTCCTGTAAGGCATGGAGAGACTGGAACAATTTTTGAATTAATGACGATTTATTAGCTAAAGTTTTTTTTTTTTTTTTTTTTTTTTTTTTTGCATTATGAGTAACAGGAATCAATTCTTGTTAACCTAAAAGGAAAAAAAAAAAAAAAAAAAGACCGAGAACATATAGGGTGGCTCCACCACCTATAGGAAAATAGAAGAACTAGGTCTCAAAGGACTAAAATGAGGGCAGGACCAGAGAGATCTACAGGACAGAAATCAATGAGCAGTCGTGACCCTGTGAAGTGATGTCATGGCACTTTGTACCACTGAGGCACCAAATGGTTAGGTTGCTTGGCCAAGTCATCACAGCTGGTGAGAGGCACAGTTAAAGTTTGATTCAGGGAGCCCAACTTTAAATCCAGACTGAACCGTCTCAGGATGATGAATGCCAATGCATCACATTGTCTGGCAAGTACTCAAAAACGCTTTCTTCGTTTTTTCTTCTTTTGCTCCTTCCTCTCCTCTTTTCTCCTCTTCATTTTCCCAGTCTCATCCGAGAGCTCCACTCTGCACTTCATTTCAGAATTGAGTGTTCCAGTGGTGTAACCCACTTCCTGTACTTCTGTTGGGAAAGGTATGTGACATCTGATCCTCTTCTTCTCATTCCCTCTGGTGGTATCATGAGCCTACGTAAAGATGCTGTGTTGAAGGGTCTCATGAAAGGAGGTACATTCCAGCGTCCCCATTTTAGATCAGATTGATCCAAACGTTTGCTAACCTAATCCTAAGTTAAAATGAAGCTCATTGATTATTCAACGATTCATTGATCTCCTGTAATTTTCAAGCATTTCCTGTGAATGCTAGAGGGATTCCTGCCACTGGAGACATCTTACCAGGATCTAAATTTGGAGAGAGAGAAGAGTGGAAGTTGAGGGGTGGAGACAGCAAAGAAAAAAAAAGTTTAAATAGGTCACAAAATTTTGGTCCAGTAAATTTACAAATATCAAACAAGTTATGTAAATCAAAAGAAAGGAAACATTGTTTCAGCACATAATGGACTGATTGAGAGGAAAAGCCAAACCAACTGAGTGTCAAAGCGTTTTATGAAACTTCCCTTCACCGAGGCCCCTTTAAAGGGGAAGTGTGTAGTTCTCTCATTCTCCAGGTAGCAAGCTCTGCCAACAAGCAGTCACTCTGTCCAAAACCCTGAGCTCAGTTCAGCTTCCTGCCATCTAACAAACCCTGGATTTTGCATTGTGTTGGAGTGGAAGCTAGAAAGGAGAGACTATAAAATTCTATATTCTCCAATGTAATGGCAGTGTTTTGAGTCCTTAGCAATGAAATCATTGCTTTGGGTTATCTGTTAATTCCTTTGGCTAAACATTAAGCCTGGAAAGTCATCAATTGCAAAAAAGAAAGGGCTTGAGTAGGACATAAAAATAAATAGTAACGGAGAAGCTGGACAGGCACGAGGCAAACCTCTCCAGAGCCCAGGATGCTGCTTCTATGTAGTAGCCAACTCTGGCCTGTAAAATCCAGTAATCAATTGTGTGAGACTTGGAGGAAATGTCAGGCCAAGGATTCATCAATGCCACGTGCATACTGCCACGCAAGAGTCAATAGTCTGTGAACTATGTGAGGCTGTTTTCTGGCTGGACTGGTTTGTGGACAATAACTCTTTTTGTTCAAGTTGAAATATACAAGGAGGGAAACATAACCTCTTAGACTTCTCCTTGTGATGGTGAGCTCAGAGAGGCTGTGAAGTTGGTAAATTTGGTACATGGGACTTTTATTCTTCATGCCTTCCCAGTAGCTACCGTCAAGATAAAGCACTCCACAAACGGAGCAATAGAACCAAGGAGATGCAAATGCTTTCTGGCAGGAACAACCTGTAGGCTTTTTCAAAGTTGCCAGAGATCATGGAAGGAAGGGAACATGAGAGGGTAGTGAAACCATTCAAGAATGTGTTAAAAAGGAGCCACAAGGTTCAGCATGAAAGAAAATATTAGGGATGACAATTAACTAAGGGGAAAATGAGTTCCAGAATCCATGAGCTACTCATTGAATGGAAACTGGTCTGCTCTCTTGGAGCTAAGGAATAGAGGGTGATCTAAGAATTTAGACCATATTGTGATAGACATTATTGTGTACAATTTGAGTTCAAGTTCTCTTATATCTTATTACTTTCCATATAGTTAGCCGATGCAGCTGTGATAGGGAGCAATGAGATAAGTAAAAAACTGTGGCTTCTCTGGAAGCTGTTTTGTTTGTTGAAGCCATGGAACATGTGCACTGGAAGGGATATTAGAGATTTTCTAGCATTCTGTTCCCATAACTAAGATAAAAGTGAATACATGACTTCCTAAAGTCACACAGTTAAAGAGTAATAAAATGGACTTCTGTAGGAAGCTGGAAAGAGCATCATTCTCACCCTGATAATAAAAATTGCCAACTTGAAAATTCACAACTTTTCTTGAACCCATCAGAGAACTAAGGTCACACAGCAATCAACTCACCTTAAATCTAAAGAAAAGCAGGTGCCTCCCAGGAGAAAGAGACTTAAGCACTTGTTTACAGGGGCAGATCCCACTGGTAAGTAGAATTCCAACTAAAATTTTAAACCAAAGGCTGAATGTGGATATCTTTTAAAAGATATAGACTGGCTGAGTGGATGAAAAAACACATACCAAGTATCTGCTGTCTCCAAGAAACTCATCTAATTCACAAGGATACCCATAGACTCAAGGTAAATGGAAAAAATATTCCACACAAATGTAAACCAAAAGTGAGCAGGAGTAGCTATTTTCATATCAGATAAAATCAACTTTAAATCAACAATGGTAAAAAAACAAAAAGATAAAGATGGTCATTTTATAATGAAAAAAAGAGCAATTCAGCAAGAAGATATAACAATCCGAAATATATATGCACCTAGCACTAAAGCTCCCAGATTCATAGATTAAATGTTACTAGATCCAAGCAAAGAAATAAACAGCAACATCATAATTGCTGGGGACTTCAACACTCTACTGACAGAACTGGACAGATCATCAAGGCAGAAGATCAACAAAGAAACACTCGACCTAAACGGGACTCTAGAACAAATGGTCCTAACAGACATTTACAGAAAATTCTACCCAAAAACTATAGAATATACATCCTTCTCATTAGCACATTTTCCAAAATGGAGTATATGTTAGCCCACAAAACAAGTCTCAGTAAATTCAGAAAAATAGAAATCATTCCATGTATCTTCTCAGATCACAGTGGAATAAAACTAGAAATCAACTCCGAGAAGAACTTTCACATTTATACAGAGTCATGGAAATTAAACAACCTACTGCTGAACAATCCTTGAGTCAATGACAAAATTAAGATGGAAATAAAAATATTTTTGAAACTGAACAACAATCATGACACAAGCATCCAAAATATATGGGATACAGCAAAAGCAGTGTTAAGAGGGAAATTCATAACCTTAAATACTTACATCAGAAAGACAGAAAAATCACAAATTAGTAACCTAATGTCACATGTCAAAGAACTAGAAAAAGAAGAACAAACCAAACCCAAAGTTACAGAAGAAAAAAAATAACAAAGCTCAGATCAGAACTAAATGAAATGGAAAACAAACAAACAAACAAACAAAATACAAAGGATCAACAAAACAAACAGTCGGTTCTTTGAAAAAATAAACAAAATTGATAGATCACTAGTCAGATTAACCAGAAATAGAAGAGAAAGGATGCAAATAAGCTCAATCAGAAATGAAAAAGGAGACATTACAATTGATACCACAGAAATACAAAATACCATCTGTGAATACTATGAAAATCTCTATGTACACAAACTAGAAAATGTAGTGGAAATGGATAAATTCCTGGAAATATACAACCTGCTGAGCCTGAATCAGGAAGAAATAGAAATCTTGAACAAACCAATAACTAATAGTGAGATTGAAGCAGTAATAAAAAATCTTCCAACAACAACAACAACAAAAGCCCTGAACCATATGGATTTACAACTGAATTCTACAAAGAAGAACTGGTAGCTATCCTTCAGAAATTATTTCATAATATTAAGAAGGAGGGAATCCTCCCTAACTCATTCTGTGAAGCCAGTATCACCTGGATACCAAAACCAGGAAAGGACACAATGAAAAAAGAAAACTACAGACCAATATCTCTTATGAACATAGATGCAAAAATCTTCAACAAAATACTAGCAAACCAAATTCGACAGCACATCAAAAAGATAATTCACCATGATCAAGAGGGTTTGATCCGAGGGATACAAGGATGGTTTAACATATACAAATCAATAAATGTGATTCATCACATAAACAAAAACAAAACCAAAGGCCGTATGATCATCTCACTAGATGCAGAAAAAGCATTCAATAAAATCCAGCACCCATTCATGCTAAAAATTCTCAACAAACTAGACATAGAAACACTAGACCTAGCTCAAAAACAAATCTCCATGATACTAGATTACTAGGGGAAATTTTCTAGGACAGAGGGAGAGGATACAGATTACTTAAGAGGCTATACTCAGTTGTTCAGGCATAAACCTGAAAGTAAATTTCCATTACTGTTAGACCAAATGGTGACTTTAAGGCATCCAAACAAAACAAAACAAAATAAAACCAACCCCCCCGCAACTCCACACACACAAAAAACAAAAAACAAACAAAAGACCTCATCAGCACAAGCCTTCAACACTGTCAAACCATTCTCTTTGATCCTGCAAAGACCATGTGCTTGGAATTTTGTACTTGCAAACGTGCTGCTCCTGATTACCGCTCTTCTCTCAGCTCACAGCTTTCCCGCTTCCATCCCACCATCCTGCCAAAACTGCTCTCATCAAGGTCATCACCAACTTCCACAATGCCAAATCCTATCTATTCCTTTCTCAACTTACTATTGAATGAACTAGCTTATTTTTGTTAATTTTGTTATAACCTCATAGTCTTTTAAGATAATATAGGTTAACTGTGTATACTAACAAATATCTTGATTGAAACTTGTGGGATGTGGTTTTGGTTGTTTACAAGTGAGGACATTTTACCCTCTAACATAATATCTGTGACTTACATAAAACTTTCCTTTTTTTCCTTCTCGCCTTTCCTCCCTTCCTCCTTCCTCCTCTCCTTCCTTCCTTCTCATCCTCCTTCCCTTTCTTCTTCACTTCTTCCCTCCATTTTCTCCTTCTCCAAACATTCATAGAGCGGAACACTTTATTGAGTAGACTTCCACTGTTACCCTATCATCCTTTGCACTGCCAAGATATAGTCATAGATGGGCTGGACAAAAAGAAAAGTAAGCTCTAAAATTGGAGCAACCTCATCCTCATTCAATATGATCTCTTTAGGTCAAGATTAATGGCTATGTGTGGAGCTGTAATAGAAAAGAACACTTTTTATCTACTGTTGTCAGTAAGCACCTTATATTCATACCTGGTTCACTCAGGTTAAGACAAAACTGTTAAGTCAATTAAAATTTTAGGTCATAAGACACACAGTTAAAAGACTGAATTTTTTTTCATTGTGGTATTGGGGAAAGTGTACTGAATTTGGAATCAAGCCATGTGGTTTGAGAAATAGTTTCACTCCACGATGGATATATGTGATCTTGAGCAAGTTGCTTGACTTCTTTGAAACTTGGCTTTCTCTTCTTTAAATTGGAGCCATGTGACTTCAGAAATATGAATATAACTGAAGCATTTAAGAACTGGTGCATAATTCTCTGATCTCCTGGCAGGTGACTGCTGATGTTCCAGTTGGCAGGCCTGCCATCAGCATATGTCCCTGAGTGAGGGTGCTGTAGTGGAACTGTAAAAGAAGCCTATGTTGCATTAGCAAGAAGTTAGCTTTTTTTTACATTAGATTACTGAATTTTGGGGCTTATTTGTTACTGCAGCATAACCTAGCCTATACTAACTAGTATAAAGGGAAGAAAAGAAATAAGGCAGAAACTGGAAGAAAATATAAGATTTGAGGAGGATAATTTTAGGATGGAAGAAATTTGAACTTCCTTGTAGGCTGAAGAGTTGGAACTAATAGAGAAGGAAAAATTGAATATATAGATAGGAGAGAGGGTGGGAGATCACTGGAGGATCAAGACCCAGAAGCAGGCTGGCCTTAAACATGAGGAGAGAGACTCCACCTCTGAGACTGGATGAAAGGAGATAAGGATGAGTTGATAGAGGTGCTTGTAGATTGTGGGGTGAGATGTTGAAGGAATTCATCCCTGGTCGCTCATTTTCCTCAATTAAGATTAAGGCTATTTGTTAAGGGGGAGCAAGGTACAAATTGGATAAAGAAAACTTGAGGAAGTTGGGTTGGTGAACATTTGGAAAGATGTAGTTGCCAGTGAGAATGGGAAAGGGCAAATAAAGAACTTGTCCATCTCTTACACTCAGTTGTGAGTTTCTTGAAGGCAAAGGTTGAATCTTTATTTCTCTATATTACCAGCATCAAGCACAGCGCTTGACATACTGGTAGTGCCCAAGAAATTCTTGCCAAAAATTTGACTGCCAGTCATTGTTATTCAACCCATAGTTTTGGCACTGACTGGCTGGGGGTTTTTACCCTTTCCCTTGAAATATCAGCTTGCCCCAGCCCTACCCTTACTTGTTCCCTATAAACGTTGTTATTAAAAGAAACAAAAACAAATCCAGTTCCCACTTGCAACACTAAATGTCAACACACCCAGGAAGCAAATGCACAGACATAGTGAGACTCTGATTAGTTATGTGTCTCCTGTTGTATTTCAAAATCTTTCATCGGTGATGGCAACTTTTCAAAAGGAAATTTTTTAATGGGAAACTTTCATCATGTTGAGTTCTCATCACAAGCACTGGAATGCATTTGCCGTGTGAATTACAGTTAACATTCTAAAGAGATATGTCAATTTTTAGGATGCCTCATGCTGCAATTAAACTCTGAAGGAGTTAACATTGGGGCTCCATTTTTAATAAAGTGCATGCATTTTTAAAAACTTTAAAAAATTGCCAAAATCGGCCGGGCGCGGTGGCTCACGCCTGTAATCCTAGCACTCTGGGAGGCCGAGGCGGGTGGATCGCTCGAGGTCAGGAGTTCGAGACCAGCCTGAGCAAGAGTGAGACCCCGTCTCTACTAAAAATAGAAAGAAATTATATGGACAACTAAAATATATATATATACAAAAAATTAGCCGGGCATGGTGGCACATGCCTGTAGTCCCAGCTACTTGGGAGGCTGAGGCAGTAGGATCGCTTAAGCCCAGGAGTTTGAGGTTGCTGTGAGCTAGACTGACGCCACGGCACTCACTCTAGCCCGGGCAACAGAGTGAAACTCTGTCTCCAAAAAAAAAAAAAAAAAATTGCCAAAATAATGTTTGCCTATTGCAACTGATAAAAACAATGCAAAAATATACAAAGAATATGTTTAAAATGTCCATCCTCTCCATGTCCATCCACTGGAGATGATGTTGATAGTTTGATGCATATTCTTTTTATGCTTTTCTCTATACTCAGACAGATATATGGAGCATTATGGAGAACTTTTTGTTATTGTTTTATGTTTTACTAAAACTATATACACTACCCTGCAACTTGCATATGTAATTGTATAAAGTATCATTGGTATTTTCCCCAGATTAATTACGATAGATCTAATTGTATATGCCAATGTATTAAACTATTCCCCTCTTCATGAAAATTCACATTTACTAGTTTTCTGTCTCTTTAAAAAAAAAAAGCTTCAACAAATGTATTTGGGTGTACCTTTTCATGTTTTTTGTTTATTTCTTCTTCATAGCATCCCCGGAAATGCTCTTTTGGAGACTTTAATGAGGAAATCATTCCAGATATCAGGAGAAAAATGTTTCCAACCAAAGAGAAAATGTGGGATAGTGCACCAAGTGGGCAACAGTGACAGGAGATCTGAAGTGGATTCGAAATCTTGTTCTGGTTTTGCTGTGTGTTGGGAAAACCTCTCTGATTTTACTCCTTTCGTTGAAATGGAATTATTACTACTTTCCCTGTCATCAAAATGGCTTCTCATTATTTCTGGATAATGAGAAGATTCACTGGATAAAGCGCTGCTTATTTATTATATATACAAGCACGTGCATTATACGTATAACACAAATGACTGCTGGCTCAACAGGCCCAACTCTCACTTCCCTACAACCAGTTACTTTTTGGAATTTCCCAAGGGATGCTTCTCTTCTGCTCAAGAAATCATCTGGAGAAGACTTACGCTCACTCTTCATCATGAAGTGACCATAGTCTTGCCAAGGCACTGACTCCAGATGTTTCATGCTTCTAATCTTCTTGGTCCCCAAGAGGTCCCAGGTTCTGCCACTTACTTCTGGGGCCCCCAAACAACTCTGCTTATGTACAGTCATGCGAGGTTTTTCTTGAACTGCACCATTACTTTCTGGTTCTCTTTGCTCTCTAACCACAGGCCTTCAAATTCAGTCCATGAGGCTGGTTGGGAAGCAGACACCAAAGCACCCTTTCCGTCATCCACTTCTTTTGGGAACTGTAATCTTTTGGGCTATATTCTGATTATCCCCCCCAAACTCTTATTTCAAGACACATTTTGGAACCAAAGTTCACATGCATACAAAAGAAAGCAAATGGATACATTTAGAAGAAGGGACAGCCTGTCCCTAACACTCTGTTTCATATGTACTGATGAGGTAGAGCTATGTTCAGTATTCTAAAATTTAAGTATTCTGTTAATTAAATGTGAGGGCTTTACGAATGAAGGATAATAAATAAAGGAAAGAGAGGAATAAAAGGAGAAAAAAACCCAAACAAAAATTATTACAGTACTTTCACTGTACTTACACAGTGAAGGGATGGTTTTCATATTTGTTGGCATTTCATATGCAAACACACACAGTGGAGAAAATGTAAAGGAAAAAGTATTAGCAAGGAGGAATTTTTTAGAAAAAGGAAGTAACTTTTAAAAGATGGATCAGATTCTAGTAATTACTAATTGAATGGAAAGGGAACATATTTTCCATGTTTGGTCTTAGGCCAAGTATAAAGAAAGCATTTATATAATTTAAAAAATTCTTCATGCCCATTTAAGCCTTGAGAAGAAGGGAAAATTTATTTCTATACAGAAGGTGACTTTTCAAAAACGTTTAACACAATTTTCAGTTGAACTCTAAAACTTGGATTTGTGGGATCAGGATTATAGGATTCAAGCTTAAGTTTGAAAAACAAACGTGAAAGAAGCTGTCAACATTGGAACGTGGCTTCCCAAGTTCTTTGGGGAGCATGCATCTTGCCAACAGGAGAGTCCATCCTAGGAGCCGATCCTGTTTTCCAACATACTTCTACACACTGATCTTGGGTGTCTGGAGGGAGGCTCCTAACAGTCTGGTTAGAGGAACTCTGCTCAGACTTCTCCCAAGAGTATCTCATGCTGGTTTTAGAAAGAGGTTAAGTTGAATCCAATGCTGCCTTTACTCACTTCCAGCAGACATTTGGAATCATTCAGTGAGAAGATCCTTGGAGGAACTTTGGGGTCAATGTGCTTCTAGAATTGTAGTTGTGTTAAATAATAGTGTGTGATGTGACTCCTTCTCCATAAATCTGAGTATGCAAGGAGGCCATGTCTTTATTTTATTTGCATCAAATCAAATCTGACCCAGAAGCAGCACCTCGCCCCTCCACCAATATGTTGGGTCAGCAGGAAAATTATGCTTAGTCAAGTGGGCCCCACACACCTTCCCCAGGATTGTGCCAGAATCTTATGTGGTGCTCAGAAAATGAAAATGTGCCCCTAATATTCAGCCTGTCATTGCTACCATTAATAATATTCTCATCCACCAGATCATCATGATCCCTTGAAGAAGGGTGGTTTAGAATGAGGTAGAGAAAAATATGATGACAATAAAATACAAATTAGAATCTCAGTAAATGATCCTGCCCAAGAGGATGAAGACATGGTCTTGATGATTCTACTGTCCATATTGCTCCTGGCACGGCAAGGATTTGAACTCAGGCAGTTTGACTCCAGAGCCCATATGAAATGAGTTGATTGATTCATTCATTAAATCAACCACCTGTCCTTTCAACCAATGGTATTTTTCCTCACCACATTGCAGACACTGTGCTAAATGCCAGGAGTACAGCCATGAACAGAACAGATATGGAACCTTTCTTCATGTCCTCAAAGCCTAGCTGTAGGGACAGACATAACCAAATGCAGCAGTATTGAGTTTACACCTTACAACTCAGATGTACCAAAAATTAAATTAGTTGCCTTTATTTTTTATAATAGGTCTCATTCCTGCTGATGGTGGGGAAAATCCTTTAAATTATCAATCAATAAAAGTAATTCATTCTTTTGTACTTTAACATAGCCACTTTGGCTCTACTTTGCCCTTTTTTGGGTACTTGCCTTAGTTTTCAGCATTTCCCATCCCTCCCCTTGCTCCTTCTTTAGGCACGGGAGAGCTTCAGAAGCACAGGAGTGTGGAGGGTACTTTCCCTGAGCTAGACCCTGAGACTTGTACTGGGATCTCTCCACTAGACCGTTCTGGGGTTTCTACAGCCCTTAGCCTTCCTCTTCCAGGGGTTTTCAACCCTCAGGGAGAGCAGAGCCCTCCAGTCTGACAATCTGCGTTGTTCCCTTTCTGTCCCCTGCAGGGAAGGGGCTTCTACTTCGTGTGGACAAGAGCTTCTAAGAGAGATTCTTCCACTTCTACTGCGATCGTCTTTGATATGGTGTTCTGCTTCCTTGGGCCATTTGCTTATGCATTCAACAAATATTTAACAGAACACCTACAATGTACCATGTACACGGGATATACCAGTGATCAAAACAAAGATTCCTGCCTGTGTAAAATTTATATGCTAGTGGAGGAAAACCAAAGAACCAGTACACCCAGTCAATAAGTAAATTACATAATGTGTTAGAAAATCACAAGTGTTACTGAAAAAGAGAAAGAAGGACAGGGTCGGTGTGATGGAGACAGTAGGGCTGGAGGGTAGATGCAATTTTAGACAGAGTGGTCAGGGTGGGTCCCTTTCAGAAGGTGAGAATCAAGCGAATGTTTGAAGGAGGTGCCTGAGCTGGCCAACTGGGCATCTGGTGGATAAGTGTTCTGGGCAGAGGGAATAACAATTGCAAAGGTGGGGGGTGTGCCGGGCACAGAGCAAGAAGTGTCACTCCTGGAGTGGAGTGACACTGTGAGATGGGAAACAGCAGGACTTCAGGAAAAAAGCTCATGGAAGAGAAGCAGGAATGTGTAATAGTCTGTAACTATTTTAAGTAGCTCATTTTCCCATCAAATTTTTAGCTCCTTGAGCCAAGATGTGTTTAATACTTCTTTTTACTGCCTTTGGAGGCACTCAATAATTACTAAGTCAATTTTTAAAAAATTAGAAACTTATTGGGAAATACTTGAGCATGGTTCTACCCAGTGACAAGGTGACGAGCTAAATTTCCGTCTGCAGTTCAAAATTCCTGACGATGACTGCACTTAGTCCTGAGTTACAGTGAAACATTGCTAGTTGACATTCAGATCTGTGCTTGTTTCTGTTGGCAGAGCCTCAGTCAGTCAGGTCGGAGCAGGAAAATATTCATTCAGGGTTGTGCCCTGATTCGATAAGACACGCAGAGATCACCACGGCACTTAGCTCAAAAGCACAGGGGCTTATGGGTGACAGATGTTTTTGCCTAAAAGAATGGCATTCTTATTTAATATGCAGAAAGAGGAGACAGCTGTAAATGGGCATCCTGGAAATTCATCCCAGGAATGTGTATGATCTGCCCTGTAGAGACACTTTAACTCGGTGATAGATATTTTATATCTTTGAAACTGAAGTTTTTATGGCAAATCTAACAGTGAGACATGGAACAGGTGCCACTCCTGCCCAATCAGTTAATTTGATCTCTGGCCCCAAATCCCATCTCTTGTCAACTTTATTGAAGCAGAGATTACTTGTTTTCTGAAGGGAATTTGGACAGGAAGCCAAGAGCTGAGCATCTGATGAAGTTACTTTTCTGTGTTTGAGCAACTAAAGAAATGCGAGGAGCACGCTGGAAAAACAGAGACTGCCCTTGAGGTCCTGTTAAGAATTAGCTGTCTGTCTTTGTACTGTACAAAAGTACAATCTGTAAAATATCACATTCCTAGAAGGTGGATTAATGAAATTCTGAAACCATCTAAATATGATACACCTCTTGGGCAATCTCACATATGTTAAAATTGTTACAGACATTTTCCCATCCCCACAATTACACATTTTTGTGTGCATGGAAAAAAAAAAAGGGAAAAGAATTCACGAAATGAAAGTAAGTCTGTCTTGACATGTGGCAAATCCATCAGATACATGATAAATCTTTTTCAGAGCCACACTTTGTAGGGCGAGAGTGTTTATTCTCCTCCAACAAGGCCTGAGTTCCCATAACTCATTAGTTCAGTGTATAACTGAACTTTGCATCAGAACAGAGTTCCAAAGGCCCCCAGTGGGCAGTTTGTTTCTTGCTGAGTGCGTTTTAAGGTTGTATTTGGAGTTGTTTGCCTTTCCCCTCCTTGAATGCCATGAAGCAGTTTACTAGAGCAGAATTGCTTTTATGTGTCCCTCCTCCTTTCATGTCCATTTCTGGCTGGATCTTCAATAGTGTGGCCGTTGGCATGAGCTGTGACGCTCCCGTAACTGGGCAAGCAATTAGGAGAGCCGGACACATCTTCCTCCGTGCAGCTGGGCTTTCCTGGCTTCTCTAAACACAGTCGGCCAAACAATGAAGATCCTGGGAAGAAACCAGACAGTAAGTCAGTTCTTTCTTTAAAAGAAACACACTCAAAATGTTACTAATAGCTACCATTTTGTAGCTGAGGAACCCATGCCATAGGAATAATGCCAGGGAGAGCTGGAGCGATCCTAGCCCGGCGTTTCTTGCACTTACGCCTTTGTGCCTGCCTACCTCTCTTGGAGCTCATGGTTTTAGGAGCAAAACATACAGAGTGCAGATCAATGTGTGGCTAATAGGAGAAGCTTCTGGAAATCCCCACTGACATTCTGAGAGGCCGGCTTGAAGGGTAAGAACTGAGTGAGACACCTCTTCAAACATCTTGGAAACAAATGACAGATTTGTTCTGGAGCTGTAATTGGAACATGAGATGAGATCTCTTCCATCCCAGAAACTAAACAAACTAGAAGGAAGAAAGAAAGAAAGAAAAAAAAAAAAAAAAAACACCCAAATATAGTTTATAGACACAAAAGGAACAATTGGATTAAGTAAAAATAGGCAAGAGCTCAAAGGTACATCTGAGCATGAATTTTGTAGGCATGGGATCAGATAAAATATGTTTGTTAAGCCTTTCAAACTTCTGAATCCTGTTGCTCTTGAAACGCAGTTGAAGAAATGGAAAAAGCTCTATTGAAGCCAAGGGAGTAGAAATTTTTGGTTCTAGCAGGCTGAACTCTCAGGCTTGGGTAATGAAGAGCTAAAGTCGTGCTCCCACACATCCCTGTGGAGGACACAGTGCTGCAGCCTCACCCTTCGTCTTTGTTGACACCATATGGGATCAATCTTGGCAATGCTAAGACCTTGGTGACTGGGATAGTTCCCTTTATGATCCTTCAGATTTGACATGGGGCTGGGGTGGGGTGGGAGGGTGGAGTAGGGGGAGGGAGAGAAAGGGATCTTACGGGATGAAAGAGGGTAATGAATATCAAACAAGCCACAAGAAGACAAAAAGATTGGACTCCACAGAGAAGTTTCAACACTTCCAAAACAAGTGAGTTAGGGAAATCTCACTGAACGTGCCACCCTTAATTTAAGGTAGTAAAGAAGAGGTTTCCTTTGTATCGTGTTTTCTGAAGGCTGGAATAAGTTCTGATGGATGCTTTTGCAAATAATTCAGTAATTCTTAATTTCCCAACTTGCTGGAGCTTGCCGCTGAAGCAAGACACCCAGGATGGAGTTCGCCTGTGTGTTTCTTCAATTTATGAGAACGTCAGGAGGGCAATAGTGCTGTGGGAGACTGAAGACGAGGGGTTCCTGCCACTGACTACTTGTGCGACCTTAGGCAATCTGATGGCATCTCTGAGCTGCTTTCTAATCTGTAAAATGAGGGCATTGGGTCCTGTGACCCATCAGAACCCTCCAAGTCCTAGAAATGCTCTCAAATTTAACATTCTATAGCTCAAAGTTTATCTTACTCCTTCCCATCAATGTAACTCTTGGTCATCCTTTTGGAAGCTTCCTTAAAATTCTCTTTAAAAGGAAAACTTTATGTACAATGTTTCTTATATAGCAAGATGTATCTCTAGTTTTTATTTGCTAAAGCCATGCCACGTACATGGCCATGCATACAGGAGTCCTGCTTTCTTCCCTGCCTTTCTTTTGGGGGTAGGTCTTCTTCCTTTTTTTCTGTTCTTCATATGATTGTCAATGATGAGCTTCAAGAGGAACTCTTAAAAACAGTAATAGAGTAAGAAGAAAAGGAAAGGCGCGAGGAGGGCAGAAAAGTAAAAGGGAAGGTCAGGCCAAATGAGGAGGGAGTGAGAAAGGAACCCGTGGGGGAAAAAACTAAAACTGCCAGGAGGAATGAACCTGGCCCCTGGGCAGCCCTCAGGATGAGAGGGGCTCAACGATTCTGAGTTCAACAGCCTTGTGATGGCTCAAAATGTCCAAGAAGAACCAGAGATGCTTTAGCTGGCCTTGCTGAGAATAGAGACCTACTTCTTCTTGAATTCTAAGTGGCTTTATGTGACATGAATAAAAGGGTATTTTGGTCTGACAGTCTCTATCCAGAAGTGGGATCTACTGACATAAACAAGCAGCCCTAAGGGAGCAGCACCCCTTTGGGAAACTGGGGAGCATCCCTGAAGACCTCCTGTTGAAGCAGCAGGGGCTGGGCTCCTTTTGGGCCACCTAAGAAACATGTAAACCCACGAGTTCCCATTGGAGCCACAGATAAAGCTCACTACGCCACTCCACTCATTTTTCCAACTCAACTCTCACACTCAGGGCCACCTGTAGGCCCCTGTGTGAGATGGCCACATGCCATATCCTGCCATTTTGTCCCCTGCAGGCGGCTGTATTCAGCAGCCCTGCTCAAGCTCTTTCATCTGGGAATCATCGTCCAGGTCTATCCCAGGCGAATCCCAACCTGTCGCCCATTAATCAGCCATTCATAGCACCATGGAGAAGCAGAATCAGGTAACTCATGGGGAAATCATGTTAGCACTGCGTGATTCAGGTCCCCCAGGAGGAAAAGCTCCATTCTGAAGAACTAGGACTTAGTTTCCCTCCTCTAAATCACCTTTAAAAATGAATTGCTTTCGGCAAACCTAAACCTTGTTCAAAGTCAGGAAAGTGGTTAGTTTTGGGAGGGGCCAGGGAGGGGTGCCCGTAACATTCTCTTTCTTGATTTGCATGCTGGTTACACAGGTGTGTTTGGGTTATGAAAATGCACCAAGAAGTATGATTATTGTGTGCTTGTGTGTGTGTGTATGATAGTTCAATTTTGAAAAGTTTTCTTTAAAAAGTGCCCTAGGTTGTGCTCCTTTTGAGGAGAGGGTTGTATTTTTATTCATTGCTCTCTCCCCTGCCTTGAGCACAGTGTCTGGCCCATAATAAGTGTCTTAGATCAAGGCGCTGGCAGATTCGGTATCTGATGAGGCCTGCTTCCTCGTTCCTAGGCAGTCGTCTTCTCACTGGGTCTTCACATCGTGGAAAGCGGCGAGGGAGCTCTCTGGGATCTCTTTTATAAGGGCACTGATTCCATTCACAAGGGCTCCGCCGTCAACACTTAATCACCTCCCAAAGGCCCTGCCTCCTAATACTGTCACACTGGGGGTTTGGATTTCAATGTTTGAATTTGGGGGGAACACAAATATTCAGTCTGTCACAATAAGTACTTAATAAATATTTGTTGAATGAATGAAAAAAAAAATGGAACTGCTTCCCTCGGGTGCCTTGACATTAACCATCTGTCCTTGTCCTTCGAAAGTGTTGGCTTCTGAACAATGAGCCACTGAGCACACACAGTTTACAGATGTCAGCTGGTGGCCATGTCTCAACACTACCCTGGCAAGGAAGCTCAACGGACAGGTGTCTGGCCTTTTGTGTTTTAAGTTCTCTTAAGCATAGGATGAATTTTCAAGCCTGGAGAAACCATGCTAGTAACAAACGTAAATCATCAGAAGCTCCATGGTGGAGGAAGAACCAGAACTTGAGTGCAAAGGGCCGGCTGCTCTTAGAAAGGCCAAAACAGCTGCCCACGGGGTTCTTTCCTACCCACAGTGTATAGAGCAGGCAGACACCTTGGCGATTCCAGGAGGGCCCTGCTGTCATGCATTCTGTTGTTATCATAGGATATATTTTTCCTAGTTTCAAAAATATGCTTAAAAATTTTTTTTCAGTCACATGTTTACAGAAAGTTGCAACTATAGTATAAAAACATTTTTCTGAACCATTTCAGAGTAAGTTTCTGCCCCAGTGCTCCCTCCTCCCCGAATACTTTAATGTGTATTGCCTGCAACAAGGACATTCTCCTACATAGCCACAGAACAGCCATCAGATTCAAGAAATTAACCAGAATACATGACTACCATCGAAACTTCAGGCCCCGTGATAGCTTAGCCAACTGTCCCAATATTGCCTTTGTTTGCAAAAAGGCCCAGCTCAGAATCACGCATTGCATTTAGTTACCGCCTCTTTGGCTTTTTTCAGTTTGCAGCAGTTTTTCAGTCTTTCCTTGACTTTTATGACCTATAAAAGATTATGGCCAGTTATTTAGCATAATGGCCCTCAGTTTGGGTTTCTCTGATGTTTTCTCATGATTCGATGTTGATTACTCACCTTTTGTAGGGAATCACAGAAGTGAGTGTGTTCCTCTCCTTACTCCTCACAGATGGCGAGGGCGTGTGCCTGGTTTCTCCGCTGTTTCGTCACTTGTAATTATAAGCATTTGAAACTGTGTAAATGTCCCACTTATTATCAAATTTTCAATGTATCAATTTATTAATTAAAGCCGTGTGGACTTTTATTTCCTTTCTGTTTATTTTGTGGGTTATAATGCACAGTTGTCATTGTACTTCTAGCTGTGTGAATTGCCCCCCGGTTTGGTCAGTGGATCCCTTTCAAGTTGTCTTCTGTGTTCTTTTGACATGTCCTCTTCATTCTTTGTTTTCTGTCATAAGATATACCAGGCTTATCTTATTCTTTTCCTGCCCCAGCCCAGGAGTCAGCCGCTTCTCCACAGAGCAACACACACACCCCCCCAGCTTCATTTCTGTGTCTTGCTTTGTACATGGAAAACCCCAAGTTCACATCCATGCCTCTGCTGCTAGTCCAGCACCAACATGGCACACCCTTCAGGTGGGCTCTGGCACTGTGTGCTGGACTGCCCCCACCTGTGGGGTCCCTCCTTGCCCCGCTGGGGCCCTGACATCCCATTCCAGGCCACCCTTATCTGGACAACCTGCTTGGGCTCTGACGCCCCTTGGGCTCCAACACCCTGCAGCTCCCTCCTCCTCCCACGGCCAGTGTGGAAGCCCACCTCGGTCTGCCCCCCCTAATGGCTTTAGGACAGAATTCTCAGAAAGGGAAGAGAAGAGACAGGAATAGAAATGAGAAGAGGGGGAAGGAGAACTTTCTCCTTAATTTTGACCCAGAAAAAATGTGTTCAGCATCATTATTTTAAGAGCTTATTATGTTCTGTTTAGCTAATTCATCCATATCTTTTGATTTATAACTGAGAAAGAGATCTGTTTAGACCAATAAAGAGAAGTAACTGATTCTACTTTTTCATAGTTTCTAGAAAAGTGTTTACCAATGTCTTATCACTGTATCAACGCCGGACTGAAGGACATTTCAGTGGCACGGCCCCCCACATCACACCCACATTATCACTCCCTGTTTTTCCCAGTGTTCTTGACCCTTCCCTATCTCAGGAAGACCTTAACCACCTGAAGGCACTCCCTGGGAGTATGGAGCTAGATGTTGGGCCTCTCTTTCTATTTGAGATGCTTAATCCAATATCTTAACACAGAACATTGGTTTCAATGCCATTACCAACATTTCTTCCAGACGTCATTCATGCCCAGAGTTCTCCTGGAGGTGGTGCTGATAAGCTAGAGGACCTGTTTTCTGTAATCTCCCCTATATTTAAAATAATTAGTACTATAAATCCTGGTTTCACAAGATTCAAAAATGATATAATAATAAATCTAGAAATAACAGTAGTATGAAAACACAGGTAGAGTAAGTTAATGGTTAACCTCTTCCATGCTTATTAGTTTCTTTCCCTTTAACCCTAGACTTAAATAAAAATGGGATTCCTAACCATTTTTGTGGACTTCACCATCCCCCCTCCAACCCCAACAAGGTTATGTTGTGTCCATCATCCTGGACTTTTGGTATACGGAGCTTATTCAGTTCTAGTTAATTATAATAGCAGTCCCATTGCTTATTTAATGTCTATATTTTCTACAATACTTTAGGCTCCTTGAGGGCATGAACTTTATCAGGCTTATTCACCACTTGTAACCCCAGTCCTTAGCATAGTGCCTCGTACATAGAGCTTTAAAAGTATTTGTTGAATGAATTAATTTTTTCTGAGTACATTTTATAATATTATCAACTTCATATTATTTAATCCTAACAGAAATTGATTTTATAGATTGGGAGATGGGGGTTGATGTATTAAGGAACTTGTACAAAGATGCATAGGTGTTAAAGGTCAGAATAGAATTCAAACTCACGTAGAGAATGAATAACCTGTAGTGGTTAAGAGCACAGGTTCTGAGGTCAGACTGCCTAGATTTGACAGTTTTATAGGCTGTTTTGCGAATTGAATGAATTAACGCAAGCAAAGCACTTAGAACAGAGCCTGGCACAGAGTCAGCACTCAGCAAACATTAAGGATTCATATCATTTATGCCTTTCAACCTGGGTCCTTTCCACTCTATCATGTTGCCTTCTCTCCTTCATCAACAAACCTTCTCATTATCACAACCACCACCCCATTAACTAAAAGACTGATCAAGATTAATATACCACATGTGAGCTGTGATTTTTAAAAATATCAAAGTCTGGAGGCAAAGCCAGAGATGGAAGGAGCCTGGGTGCCTGACTCACTATGTAGAGGAAAGCTGCCAGCTCACCAGGAACACCTGCTTTGGACTGCAGTGTAGGTGAGGAATGAGCTTACATTGGCTTGCATCTCCCAGTGTGTGGGTGTGTTAGTCACAGCAGCTAGTGATACCCTAATACATCGTTTTTCAACTAACAGCTGAACTAGAAGATGGTTCCTTTGTGAGATTTATAATCTCTCTCTCTCCCCCTCCCTCTTTATCTCTCTGTCTTAGTGTTGGTTTCTTCTTTCTGGAAATCACACTTAAATAGTATTTAAATTCTAGAGGGAACTGAGAAAGAAAACAGAAAGTCCTATTTAAGCTTCCAAGTCTAGACAATGCCTTTACTGAACTATCAAGGACTTGCATATATGTTAATAAAGTGGGATTTTGGTTCCAATTTGTCTATAATTTGTCCACTTTGTCACTGCAGCTTCGAACTCCTAGGCTCAAGCAATCTTTCTATCTCAGCCTCCTGAGTAGCTGGGACTACAGGCCCAAGCCCTCAGCCTGGCCCAATTTGTCTATTATTTCTTAAGAGTAGGATTTCCTCGGAAATGCAGTGGGGAGGAAGGTGATCCCTGAGAAGGATTTGAAATTCCTGAATCTCTATTAGTAATATGATCATAATAGCACCAAAAACTCACCTCTTGCCTTTGCAAGAAGACACTCTATTGCCTTTTTATTCAAAAGAGTAAATTTAATATAAAAGTTTGCTGCTTTCTGTTTCAACTACCTACACCTGTAAGAATCCTGACTGGTTGAAAAAAATTGTGAGTCGATCCTACTTTCAGGCTAAAAAGCCAGATTAAGAGCTTTGGAGTGTAAGATTTATTACCTCAAAGCAGTGAAAGGCAAGAACTTTATGGTTAACATGCATTGCATTTACCATTGGAGGAAAAGGCTGTCTTCACACAAACAAAACAACAATTAAAATCCAGCAGTATTAGGCTTATTTTTGAAATGTTTTTGTTGGACACTATAAAACCTCCCCCATTGCCTTTTCCTCTACTTAACTTGTTTAGAAATTAACTTGAGACATTTGACTACTTCTCCTTCAAATCAGATGCCTCTTCATTGGGTGCTGCTCTCTGCACACGTGTCCCCCAGAACGCTGACGCATTGTCTGCTTTTCCTCCTGTTCAATTCTTAATGCGGGGACTTATTTATCTTTAAACTTGCACATGGTAGGATCTCAATAAATGTCTGTTACATGATTAAGTAAACCTGGAATAATTCAATTCTGCAGCCGCCTTCGCCAAGAAAGACACTTTGGTTTTGAAAACACTGTTGTACCAGGACACCCCTGAGCTCCTTGGGAAATAGTGGATGCAGAACCCTCCCTTTAGGGAGGGAAAGCACGTTTCTGGGAGCTTTTCAAATGTTTTGTGGAAATCCACTTTTGATTCCCTTATGTCTCCTTTTTTTCTTTTGGTTCATCACTCCATACGGCTCATGGACCAAATTACACTTTTCTGGTGATTCAACATGTTCTTGGCTACAGAAGGCTGAAATCCTGCTACAAATTGAGCCTCGTAGCAACTTAAAAGGAGATGGGTCTCATGGGAAACCTGTCCTCCAGCGTGCCTTAAGTGAGCCTCAGGCATTTGAAGACTTCAGACTGAGACACCAAAATGAAATTAACAAGAAAGCTCTCCCAGATCCGAATGAGTAGTCAATTGAATCCAATGAGGGTGCTAATGAGCTGTTTTACACGGTTCTGGCAAACTTACCCTGCACCCATAATTTTCTCTCAAGGTATCATTAAAATCAAATGATTCCCTTATTTGGGGTATCCATTTACACTGTAATTATTTTGGTCTTTTGTAGTGACTTTCGTGCTTAAATTAAGCAATTCTTTTCCCGCCTGTGTAGATAATGTAATGACTTTTTAATCATTCGTTTTCTACTAGCCAAATTGTTTCCATCATCCCATTAGAAATTCTTCTGTAGTGATTCCAATGGATTTATTGAACTACTGGTGACAGCCACACTGATGAACTGCAGGCTGCCTGCTGCTAGATTCAGCCAATGAATATCAAATACCTTCCATTTTCCCTGGAACTCAGAAAGAAGCTAATAATTTTGATCGATGGACATATTTTGTCACTTGCCATAGAAGTCATTAAAGAATACCATGTGGTTATGGTAGTTTTTTTTTAAATTGTAGTTATTGTTTTGTTCTGATTATAAAAGTAATACATTAGTATTATGGAAAATTCAGAAATACACAAAAATATACAAAATACTATAAAAACCACTTATTTCACAGCTTAAAACCATTTCATATTTGATGACATTTCCTTACGGTTTTATCTAGTTCTCTATCATCTCATCTGTCTGTCATCTATCATCTCTGCTTACCGCCCTGTCTATCCAAAATTGGGGCTGTAACATATAATTTTTTTCCATTTAATATGTATAATGAGCATTTTTTCATGTCACTGAATATTCTCTGAAGTTATCACTTTTAATGGTTGTAAAGCAGTCCATTTTATTCATTTGTTCTCTAAATATTGTCCAAGCTCCTCCTGTGAACAAGCACAAAATTCATTGTGATTTATTTAGCAATTTCCCTGTGGTTTTAACATTTAGATCCTTTAAAACTATAAGTCACGTCATGTCTCTCCTTTGTTCCAAACCCTGTAAGGGTTCCCCATTTTGCTAAGAGTAAAAACTTGAGTCCTTGTGATGGCCTTTGAGTCTTGCTCCCAAACCCTACCTCTCTGGCTCCATCTCCTGCTCCTCCCCTGATCAGGCCCCTCCCGCCATATTGGCCTCACCAGACAGGCTCGTGCCCCTGGGCCTTTGTACCAGTTGTTCTCCATGCCCGCAGTGCCCAAGGACCCACTACCCAGATGTCTCGATTTCTTCAAACCTTTGCCTGTGCCATCTTCCTAATGAGTCAAACTGCTCCTCCCCATCTTGTCTCCTGGTCCCTCTCTCATATATTTACCATTTATTTGTGGTGAGAACACTCAAAATCTATTCTCTTCATGATTTTTAAGGATACAATACATTGTTATTAAATATGGTCACCATGTTGTACAATAGATCTCTTGAACATATACTTCTTGTCTAACTGAATTTTTCTTGCTCTGTTTTTTCTTTTTTTATGTGATTTATTTCTTTCTCACGCACTATTTACTAAGTTTACTATTTATTACCTATTCTTCCCATTATGATGTAAATTCCATGAATTTTTGCCAGTTTTGTTCACTGATGTATTGCAGGTACCCAAAACACTACCTGGCACATAGTAGGTGCTCAAAAAGTATTTGCTGACTGAATGGATAAATGTTTAGCATTATTGGTTATTATGAACAAGGGTGTATTGAATTTAAATCTTCGATTGAATCTCTCATGGTATTCTTAGGATACATTGTTAGAAGTGGAAGTATTGAGTCAAGGGAAAAAATGTGAAGGCTTCCTGACATATATAGTTAAATAGCTTTTTAGAAAAGTTATACTGATTTATGCTTCTAGCAGCAGAGTATAACTGTGTCCGTCTAATGGCATTAACCCATGCATTAAGTATTATTTTAAAGGTATCTTCTCCAATTTGAAGAAAAATGCTACTCATTTAAAAAATTTACAATAAAAATTTTTATAAATATTTGATTACTAGTAATTTTGAAGATTTAAAAATCAGTTTATTAGTCATTGGTATCTCTTCTTTTGGGCATGACTTGATCACATTCCTTATTGATTTTGCTGTTGGGAATGTTAGGATTTCTTTTTCTTTTTTTAATTAGGAATAATTCGTGCATACAAGAGGATATATTTAGAGAAATAAAATAAACACTCATGAACTCACCACCCAGTGTAAGAAATAAGACATCACTGGTTCTTTTGAAACCCCGATGTGTTCCAATCCCATTCTTTAGCATCTTCGCATTGCTTTTTCATGTGTCCCCATATGGCATATTGTTTAGTTTTGCCTCTTTTGAAAATGAAATCATACTGTTTAGAGTCTTCTGCTCTTGAGTGCTGTGTTTCTAAAATTTGCCAGTGTTTGATTTCTACAGCTGTAGTTCATTTGTTTTTGCTGCTGTATAGTACTCATTCAGTTGGGCTTTTCCTTTCTCTTGGTTGTGATAAACAACACTGCTACAAACACTTTGCTCATGATTCCTGGGGCGTTATGTGCAAAATCTCTCCAGGGTATGCACCCAAGAATAAATCAATCCAATATGCATTTATTCTGAGTCTGCTTTATGCAACACTCTAAGACACAGATATGAGAGAACAAGAGGACACCTGCCCATCCTCACTCTGTTTCCTATTTAGTCGGAAGGTTTCAAACTCTCAACGGTGGAGGGATTCACTCCTTTATACTTGTTACAAGTAAATTTTCTATCATTTATGTGTGCCCCTGTGCGTGGTGGTTACGCAGAGGTTAGGTTATGGTGCCTGGTTGATTCCTAAATATATGGAAATTCATCATTTTAAGAAATGTTTTCAACAATGTTAATAGTATATCAGAGCAAAACCAACCTCCCAGAGCCTCCTGTCAACCTTCCTGAGAGAATACCCATTGTAAATATTGTGGGATGGACCAAAGGGAGATGGAATGGCATTGTCATTCTGCCTTGGAAGGTTGGAGCTATGCCACTGCGGGCTCAGCAGATCTGGTCTCCCAGAGGGTCCCTCACCTGATGGAGGAGGCCTGGGCAAGGCTGACTGAGAGCTGCGTACGTGGGGAGGAGAAGGTGACGCGTTCTGTTGCCACCTGCCTTTGGGCCAAGTTAGGTTCAGGGAGTCCACTGGGCCACAGGACTCCTGGGCCTCTGGGCAGCAGAGTAAGAAAGGGCAAGCAGAGAGGTAGTGAAAGGGGTGAAGGAAAGGATGATACGGGGGCCACGGAGGCTGGAAGTGAAGCTGACCTTTCTGGTACCACAGGGCAGGTCCTCTTCCCAGCTTTGCTTGTCCATCAGCCCAAGATCATGATCTGTCTGATAATTTTCTTTATTGGTAGAATTGAAAATATAATAAAATCTTAGATTTGACCAAAAAACACACACACACAAACACACACATACTCCACATTCATATTCTCTCTTCAACCTTTGCATCACTTACCTCACCCTTAGCATATGTGGCCTTGGGCTATTATTCACTTTTTAAAAAATAACTCTATTGAGGTATAATTTGCATACCATGAAAGTTACCCATTTTAAGTGTACATTTTAATGACTTTTAATAAGTTTACTGAATGATGCAGCCATCAGCAAAATCCAATTTTGAAACATTTCCATTATCCCAAGTAGATTCTTCACGCCCACTCCCCACGCCCCAGCCCCAGGCAACCACTAACCTGCTTTCTGTCTCTATAGATTTGCTCTTTATGGACATTTTATATAAATGGAATCATATGAAGTGTGGTCTTTTGTGTCTGGCTTCTTTCACTGAGCATGAAATTCATCCATGTTGTAGCACGTACACTGTTTTATTTCTTTTTATTGCTGAATAGTGTTCCATTGCTTTGATATGCCATATTGTGCTTACCCATTGTGCCGATGGACATTTGGGTTGTTTCCACTTTTTGGCTACTATGAATAATGCTACTGTAAACAGTCACGTGCAAGTCTGGGTGTGAACAAATGATTCGATTTCCCTCCGTTATAAACCTAGGAGTGGAATTGCTGGTTCATATGCTAAATCTATGTCTAGCTTTTTTTTTTTTTTTTTTTTTTTTTTTTTTTTTTGAGACAGAGTCTCACTCTGTTGCCCAGGCTAGAGTGAGTGCCGTGGCGTCAGCCTAGCTCACAGCAACCTCAAACTCCTGGGCTTAAGCGATCCTACTGCCTCAGCCTCCCGAGTAGCTGGGACTACAGGCATGCGCCACCATGCCCGGCTAATTTTTTGTATATATATATTTTAGTTGTCCATATAATTTCTTTCTATTTTTAGTAGAGACGGGGTCTCACTCTTGCTCAGGCTGGTCTTGAATTCCTGACCTCGAGCGATCCACCCGCCTCGGCCTCCCAGAGTGCTAGGATTACAGGCGTGAGCCACCGCGCCCGGCCGTATGTCTAGCTTTTTTAGAAACTAATAAGCTGTTTTCCAAAGTGGCTGCATCATGTTGCCTTTCCTGTGATTGACTTCTTGGTATGAGTTCTATCTCCTTCTATAGGCTGTAGGCTTCTTGAGGACAGTAATCCTGGCTGAAGCCCTGACTCACAGCATAGGTTTGTAGTCATTGATGGTGAGGGCTGTAGTGGGCTGAATGGTGGCTCCAAAGATACGTTTGTCACAATTTCTGGGACCTGAAAATATTACTTTATATGGCAAAGTATGTGATTAAAGATCTTGAGAGGAAGAGCTTATCCTGAAATATCTGGTTGGG
Organism: Eulemur rufifrons; assembly: GCF_041146395.1. Taxonomy (NCBI): domain Eukaryota; kingdom Metazoa; phylum Chordata; class Mammalia; order Primates; family Lemuridae; genus Eulemur; species Eulemur rufifrons. The sequence continues at coordinate 50,295,194 of NC_090998.1, forward strand.
CCCTAAATGCTATGACATTTATCATTATAAGCAGACAAAAGCAGAACACAGGATTGAACATGGAGACACAGAGGAGAAGTTCATATGGACACAGAGCAGAGAAGTAACCACAAGCCAAGGAATGCTGACAGCTACCAGATGCTGGTAGGAACAAAGGACAGATATTCCCCTAGACGCTCCAGGGAGAGTATGACCCTGACAACACCTGGATTTCAGGTCACTGATGCACGTCCCCAGAATGTTGACCTCGGATTGGCACACACGTAGAAGCACTGGGGGACACTTGGCAAAGCCCAGGAGTTAGAATTTGCTTCAACGTCAACCTGATGGTCTGTTTCAAAGGTCATTTTTTTCTTCTATAGGAGCAACCGCTGTGATGATTTCCTTTAGTGCATTTTTAGCCGCTTATTTCGAGACGAGTTGTCATGGAATAACCCATGTTCACACCCTCATTGCAAGGGTGGTTTAAATGTGGGGCCACAGGCCGGGCGCGGTGGCTCACGCCTGTAATCCTAGCACTCTGGGAGGCCGAGGTGGGCGGATCGTTTGAGCTCAGGAGTTCAAGACCAGCCTGAGCAACAGCGAGACCCCATCTCTACTAAAAATAGAAAGAAATTATATGGACAGCTAAAAATATATATAGAAAAAATTAGCCGGGCATGGTGGTGCATGCCTGTAGTCCCAACTACTCGGGAGGCTGAGACAGGAGGATCTCTTGAGCTCAGGAGTTTGAGGTTGCTGTGAGCTAGGCTGACGCCACGGCACTCACTCTAGCCTGGGCAACAAAGTGAGACTCTGTCTCAAAAAAAAAAAAAAATAAATAAATAAATAAATAAATGTGGGGCCACAAGGGCTGCAGCCTTGAGGCTGATGGCGGCTCAGAGTCTGAAGATGCCTCCTCAGTCTGGTTTCGGTTAGAAACAAGGTAGTATGGAATCCAAATAAACAAGCCAGGGCAGAAAATCCAAATGACCAAAAAGTGAAAACCTTTGCTTTAAAACTCCAGCAGAATACTCGGGTTTAGATCATGTGACATAAGCCCAGGATGCATTACCAACAGGTGCCCTGTGGACTAGGTGCCCGTGGCTGGCTTTGCTTCTGCAGAGGAAGCATTTGCCTCTTCCCTAAATAAAGCGTATTATGTTTTAGGCTCAAATGCAAACTCTGAGCAAATGGTCATCTTTACAGAGTAGGAAAAAAATTGCAGATTTGTTTTTTAGTTTTGGATGTTTCCTTGTAGTGAGACGAGACTAATTTGGGCTCTGGGGACATTTGTTTTGGGGGTCTCCGGAGAGGTCACATGGCTCTTCATTGAATTAAGCTTCCATGAAGGTCAGGGAGTGGGGGAGGAGCTGAACATATTTTTTGTCTTAAGATCCCAATTTAGCCACCTTTCTGTGTATTACTGTCTTCTAATAAAGAACAACAGCTAGAAGTTGGAATATGCCAAAATTATCTTTTTGGTTAAAATAGGTTGTTCACAGAATTCTGAAAAATATATTTTCCTTGTGTGCTATATACTTAAGGTTACAAATTCTTTCTTTCCTAAGCAGCAACAGAGGTTCAAAGAATTTGACTGGAATGAAACACAAAGCAAATAAATTTTTGTCCCCTTCATTTGCCCTCTATTTTCTTTCCTAATTGTGTGTTTGCAATGTTAGTTCAGAAGAAATTAAAAAATGGTCACTGACTTAACTGATCGGATGCCTAATGATTCTAATGATACTTGCATTCCCAAGGCTGGGGCCTTACAGTCAGCCCTGAGGCTGAAGTTGAGAGCGGAAAGGCAAGAGAAGCATGGGGCCAGCACCAAAGGAGAGGAAGATGCTTTGCAGTTTACCTAAACTTTCTCATACGGGGACCTAAAATCTTTATGGGGGTGTGAACTGTACAGTTGCACACGGCCTTGCTCTAAGAAGGACCGCATGCTCGGTTTAACATTCTGTTGTCGCTCTCTTGAAATTCTTAAGACTTTTTGAACAAGGGGCCCCTCCAATTACATAGCCAGTTTTTCTCGCAAATTATAGCCGGCGAGGGCTGTCTGCTTTCTTCTTGTTTTTCTCTCCCAGCCATGGCCCCAGATCCAGCCCCAGGCCCAGGACCAGTGATTTGTCCTACTCTCGGGAGCAGGAAGCTGAGCATTCACCCTGCAATGAGTCAACTTTTAATGATCCTCCTGTGGATTTTGTGGATTATTTGTCATTTGAGTAGTTTTTTCTTGCCACCCTATGGACCTCTCGTTGGTTTAAACTTTCAAGAAATGTCAGGTAATTTCAACAGTTGTGCAAGCTAAACGTGATTAGGAAGGTAAATCTGTTGCCCAGGAAAAATCCTGAAATGCCAAAGTTTAATAAAAATTATTTTTCATTTGTAATTTTTTGCCCTTATCAATAAACCAGTAAACGGTGCAAAATCAATTTACATTTGGAGTTGACATTACAATTTTTAAAAATCTTACTGAACACCTGAATACTTTGGTTTATGATATCTGTTTCCTGTATATGGTTTCTACTTTTTTATGTAGAGCCATATGGAGGGCATTTGTTCAATGTGCTTATTAAATTTTTATATTTGCACCACTTGCATAAACCGTCTAATAATTATTGTGACAAAACTCCTGTCTTTGGATAGTCATTTTTTTTCCTTTTCTTTCTTTTTTATCACCTTAGGGAATTCTTTTGAAATGGCAACATTTCTCCTTTACGTAATTTAAAAATTGCGCTCACCTCACCATCTGCCCTTCCCCTCTGCTACCTTGGTGGATGTGCTTTTATTAAACTGCACTTCATAGTGGAGATTTGTGCTTTCTTGAAGAATATGAAAAGCAATGGGCTTATTACTCTGTCCACAATACTGAGAGCATCGTGCATTGCATGACACTGACCTCTTTACAAGAACCCATAGAAAACATTTCTAGGCTTCTAGTTAGAGCTGGCTTCAGGGATAGCTCATCTGGGACCATGCCTAGCTTATCATGATGTTATACGAATCAGTGGACATGGAATGAGTTGGGGAAAAACTCTAGTCAAAACTCCTGTTAGAAAGAGTACTGTGTATGGTCGAAGGGAATAGTTCAAGAAGCCATTTGGAGTGGTGTTGAGAATTTGAAGGAACATGCTCAAGTAACACTGTGCTCAATAATCTTCCCTCTGAGTAGCGTGGCTAGACTTTCCTGAGCTTTTGTTTGTTGAAGGGGGCAAAGAATTTTAGGGCTGGGACAAATGCCTTGGGATAGTGGATGGGAAGCTGAACTCTGCCAGCAACCCTTCTTTTTCACCTCTTTTTTGTGCAGTTACTCTATCAATAAATCTGGAAGAGGTATTTTAAAGATTATCAGCTCAAAGAGATGCCAAAAAAAGTAGCTTTCCCACAGACCTACACTTCTTGATCCAGCCCTAGTAGAAGTACCTTGTGTAGTCTAACTTCTGGCAGTGAGTTTTTGTGTTTATGGTCTTTGGGACTCATAGCCAGCCCTGGTTTCCTCTTCGAGGCAGTCGGAACAGAGCTGTCCAGATTCCTCTATATTCTTAACCCCTACATTCAATGGGTCATCTAGTCCCCTGCTTAGATCTGAAATCTCCCTTGAGTCCAAACTCTCCTCTCTGACCCTGAAGCCATTTCAGAGGTATCACCTCCCCCCTTTACCTGAAGTGTCCTATGGGGTGTGTGCGCACTTTGGGGTGTACAAAAATTATCTTTTGAGAAAGTGACGAAAATATTAATGTTTCTATTTATATTTTTAGCTCTTCCTTTTACATTTCTAGCTTTTATAATGCATGTATTAGTAGTTATCCATATGAATAAATAGTGGTCGTATATAGGACTATGTGCTCAAAAATTTCTAATAGAGTATGCAGTTAAAATGGTTTGGAGATGACCAACCTAGATGACTGCAATTTGTCACTCTGCTTTCATTCTATAATTTATCCATTCTATAATTTATCTATTAGTTAATACAAATGTTTAGAATAAGGTAGGCACTATACATATTAGCTGTTATTATTATCCTATCACCAAACTTAACTCCCTACCATCATCTTAGATCTTCATTATCATGCATCTGGATTCTTATCTACAAGGTTTAAATAAATGAGTTTTGCTCTCATATCAGGATCCCAGGTTTGGTCCCCTGGCTCCTGGCCTGCTTTGCCAAGTCTGTGTGGCCCACAGGCTGTCACGCTGGGCTCTGGCCAGTTAAAGGAGAAAGGTCGCTGTGTCCAGCACCGCAACAAAAGATGCATTCACTCTGCCTCAGCCTCTCCCCTGATCCCTTCCTGTCAACATGTCACCTCCTTACATCACACAACTGGTCATGCCGCACCCTAGCGGAAGAAAACCTATAGACGTTACATTATCTATAAAATAAAGTCCACATGCCCCTGGGAGAATGAGAAGAATAACATATGTTGGAAAGTTGCTCTCTAGGATTTGTGCAGTTTTGTGTTTTACTGTATCTGCCAAGAAAAAGGAAGGAGAGAGATCAGGAGAGCAGCACAGTAAGAGGAAATGGAGTCAAACCATGTCCCTATCACGTGAGATCTGGGGAAAATCACATCTCCAAGCCTCAGTTTCCTGATCCATAAAAGGGCATAATAATACTGCCCCAAAAGATTGTAAGATAACACATATAATATACTACGAAACTAATAGGTTTTTAATAGGATAACCTATAGGTCACATTATGTTAAGCAGACTTCCAAATTAATCCAACTTGGGGAGTTCTTGGGGCTCCATGGCAACATTCTGCTTCTGGGTAAATAATCTTATCATTTAAGTTCCTCAAATTGTTGATATACTGATCAGTGTATAATCTGCTGACATTGAATAGGATGCTAATTTATCTGAGGATTAGTTGAAGCATGAAGTTCTACTGATTATTCTGCACATAGACTTTATTTTACCTGTATGATGAAATCTGCAGCTAATGATTGTAACTTCTGTGTTTTACCCTCCCACAAGAGGACAACTGCTATATGAGGAGTCCTCCTCCCTTCTTTTAAACTTTCCTATAAAAACCTTTCAACTCGTGACAGGCTCCCGAACACCTCCAACTTTATTGGTGTGTATTCCTGAGTCGATCCTCCTATTTGTGTTTCAATAAACCTTTATAAAAATCATTTCTGTCTCAACAGCCTCAATTTCAGCCAACAAATGCATGGCAGCACTTTTCATTTGTGACATTCTGACACCTTTAGAAAGTCTTAGAAAGCCTTCCACCAATGGGATATTTAACATACGCTTGCTAGAGAGGACTTCTTCAGAGAAATGACAACTGAGACCTGACTTATGTAGGAGTGTTGTAGGCAGAGATGAAAACGGGGTGTCGTGTGGCACAGGGGAGTATGGTCAGCAAGCTGGGCGCGGGGATGAGCCTGGGAGGCTAATGCAGGTTCAGAGAATGGAATATCTTATCTTTTTTGCAGTACTGCGAAGTATTAACTACCACTGAATTGCAACTAACTTATTTCCATAAGACAACACATGCAAAGACTACTCCATACAACACTCAGAAAACTAAAGCAGCACCTTTATTTTTATACATACAAACAGTATAAAATGTTTATTATGTAAGAGCTGTGTTTTGTTTACAATATATTATATTGCTTCAAGCCAATGCAAAAAGTTCATACATTATATTCCCTATTTCATTGTGTTTACAATATATTATATTGTTTAAATGCCACTACGACAGTGTAATTTTTTTTTTAATACTGAATTCTCTGGAAGAATGGTAAGGTCAAAATATATTGTACTGAGAGTTTAAAAATAAGGGCAATTAAAAAACGTGACAAACATCTAAATATATGATGATTAAATTTGAAATGTTGTAACTTTAACACTATTAACGGCTTCATCCAAACCCTTGTGATTTATGCATTTTTGCCCAATTTAACTTCTCTAATGTTCCCCAGCCCCTCGACACCATGAATGCATTGTAATTTTGAAAATATCTGCCAACTACACACTGAAAAGACAAATTTTTAACCTGATCAACTGACATCATATAAAATCTGTCCCAAAGCACTGAAACAAGAAAATCTATACCATCATGCTACAGACGTACTTAGAAAACTTAAAAGGAAGAGTAAATATCAGCTCAGTGATTTATAATGAAGCTAATAAAATTCAGGCCAGTATTCTTAAGTGTAATGAACATTATTTGAACATTCAACACATGAAAGGTTAACAAAGGCTATGAACTTGGTGTAACTTAAAACGTTTCAGATGTCGGAGTTCACCAGATGTAATTGGATTCAGGTGGGTCCTGCCGCGCCTCCTCGGCCTTTTTAAGTGAAGGCGTGTGCTGCCTGAGCCGGGCGCCTGCTGGCCTCAGGGCATGCATGAGGCTGGCTCCGTACCCTACAAAATTATTCACAGCTTAAAAGAAAAGAAACTACAAAAACAGGCTCTTCAGATTCATTATTAACCATTCAGATGAAATCCATTTTGCCTTTTCAACCCAGATTGAAAGACCATAGTGACCACAAAAAGCTACCTGAATGAAAAGCTGTTATGGGATCAAGATCTCTGTTAAAAGAAACTCATTTTACTAACTCCATCAAATCTGGCTTCCATTGGATTTCTCACTCACTGTATATTTTGGCCATGCAGAAACTCCTGATGCAAAGTTTGGATGAATATGATTGAATGGAAGGATATTCTCCACCCAAGAGCTGGGAAGGATCTAGGCCTGAAGTGTCGAACGCTTCTGCAGAGGGTCTGGGCACGGATGCTTCTCACTGCATTGCAAAACCAGCCTCGCTCACGTCGATCCAGTTCAACATCACAACCACTCCATATATAAAGATCGTAAAGATCACAGGATCAGGTGTGGCTAGTGCACTTACACAAAACAGGAATTTTGTAAGAATTAAGGACTTCCATGATATGTGCTAGAGACCTACTGACTCCTTCTCAGTGGGGATGCGGGCATCTATCTGTTTCTGGCTCGGTTCTAAGTGGAATGTAACACATCCTCCTCCTTGTGAACTTAGAGAGATGCTTGGGGCAGAGATTCATTTCTGATTTTCTAAAACTGATCCAAGGCAGCAAATTGCATTTTAAAAATCTGCCTTCATCTCCCTGTGCATCAGAGTCAAGTTCGGCACTCGTTTGTTCCTTGTGGTTTTAAAATGCAAGCGTGCTGTTATACAGCTACTGAGAACAGAATACTTTTTTCCCCTGAATGTGTTTCTTTGAACTGTCACTATGTAGGCTGGTAGCTCACGGAGCGGTCAAACACCGAGCCAACAGTGTGCTGGAATAAATCCCTACCATGCTGCTTGGCCTGCTACCCATGAAGCCCACACCTCCCTGCTGGCGAGAGTGAGCCTCTGCAGGGACATTTGTCCCCAGTATCCTCCTCCCCACCATGATGCCTGGGTGCCTGGGACCTTGCAACATGTTCTCCCAACTGTTCTTAGCAGAAGTCTGTGCCTCAGAGCTTCCTTGTCACCTCCCTCCAATCAAAATAAACCCTATTCGTTCAGCTCGATTCTCTCAGCTAATACAAAATGGCTGGGTGGCCTCTCCTGAGAAACAAGGCTGCACTTTAATCAAGCACCAGGGCATCCTGGCATGCAATGCCTTGATCGGAAGGAGGCGCAGCCATGGCAGAGGCTTTCCAGCAGCATGATCCACGAGTGCGGGACTATTCGGAGGCTGGCAGACCTGCCGAAAGTGCTCATCCCTACGACACGAAGCTCCTAACTTGCCTCTTGGAAGAGTGACTGGGCGCTCAGAGGGAACACTTCCTCCAGCCCCCATCACTCTTGGGGATCACCAGGTCCCAGATGTGAGTCCCAGAAGACCTTGGTAACTGAGTCTTGGAATGTGTAGTCTGACTTAAGGTCATCCCCATCCCCCAGGACTCCTGGAAAGTTACTTTGATTCTGGGACAAGATATGGGGTTTATATCCAGTTGAGGGTGGCATAAAGGGTTTGGTTTACTCTTTTCCAAAATGGCTCTAGAAATGGTGTTCTCTATAGGTCTTTTAGTCCAAAGAAGATCTCCCCTTAAGTATGTCCTAGCGGGGATACCATTCAACCAGTATTGCCACTGTGTGAAAAGCTATTTTCTAGAGGAGTTGCTCTTACTAAACTGTGCCTACCTGAAGCCAGTTTAATCAATTATCCAGTTAATTCAGTGGGTGAAAGAGAATCAAATCAATGGCTTAGTGAAGCCTGGATCAGACACCAACCTACCTTAAGTAAACAAAGATGTACACCTACCTAGAAATTCTACACATGTAAATATTATAAAATATAAAGAAAAATTATAAGTTAGAAAGACTGTAATAAACCAATATTAAAATTTATGTGTTAAATATGTGTATATATAACATTTTAAAAATATTTAAAAACTAGGATTTTCCCTCAGTGATAATTTCCACATTCACTGGGTTGCATATACCACCCTTTGGAGACGACTGATCTAGAAAAACATCTGATGGGTGATTTGATCAATTTGTATCCATTATTTTGTAGACACAATATGATAGACATAATTTGGAATTGTGTTAGTGAAAAGTATTGTACGACTGAAGTCTTCCTTTCTTCAAAGTAAAGTGGTCAGTGGGCCCACGCTTAGAAGACCAAGTTCTAGCTGGCAGATTCACTAAAACTGCATTGTTTTGTTCATTTGCTAATTGACTGTCTCTCCCATTAAAGCCTGTACTCCACGAGGCAGGGCCTTTTCTATCTGTGTACTGGTGTGTCCCCAATGCCTGGCTTCATGCTTAGCATAGAGGAGACACCAATTAATGCTGAATAAATTTAGCAAGTTTAATTTGGTGTATAAAAAGGCCAGTGGTTTAACTACATAGTTAGCCTACTTTTGGTAGTCAGTAAATTTGAAAAAAATGCAATTCCATTCTAACATCTCTCCCATAGAGGGCTTCATAAACCTTTTCTTTTCCTCAAAAGAAGTCATTTAAAACTTCCAATAACTGATACAATTTATAGGTTTTAAAAAGCAAAACTCTTCATGTTTTATATGCTAGTTGATAAATCTTGAATTATAAAATCAGAGGCAAGTAGATACTGATTCAACATTTGATTTAAAATCTTAACTTCACTTGTCATTTCTTTCATAGCTAACACTGTATTACCCCAAACCAACCTGCATTACTAATTTGACCTAGAAAATACTTGTGGTGATATTTTACGAATGTGGTGATATTTTACAGATGTGGTGATATTTTACAATGATGCATTACTCTTTACACTCTAATGCCTAAACCCCAAAGGTAGAGAGGGGCAGGGGAGTGTGGGGGAGAAGAGGCAAAGAAGGAGAAGTTGCTGTTAATGAAATGGAGAGCCGGGCTGAGTTCTGGGTTATCTGTTAGCCTTTGGAGCCAAGAAACAGACGCAGAAAGGCTGGCTCCCCAGCTGGGCTCCCACTTACTTTTATTGCAGTGTCTTCCATGCCAGCCTTCCTGACACTGGCATTTGTTGGGTTCGTGGCAGGTTCCGTGTGCACCGCAGCCAGGCTCGCAGACAGCTAGAATCAAAGGAGGTAAAAAGAATATTTCCTGAGCTTTCATTTTTCAACAGAATTACATAGCTGCTTTTCTTGCCGTTCTTTAGGATGTGTTAGTTTTGGCCTCATCCCCTGATTTTTTTTTTCCCCCTAAGTCAATCTCCAGCTGTAAGTCAATTTTGGAATTTTTGAAAAAGTCCTGAGAGTGATCTCAAGCTAAGCGTGATGTTTCTCATTCACAAAAGATGTTCAGTAGGATTTTGAAACTGCCAGGCAATGGAAATTTATCTTCCTTAAGGAAACCTCTAATAGTTAAAACATTCAGTTGCATGCATTGAGTGTGTGTAAATTTTTTCACATGCATGGATTTCATGCAACGTCTTTGGTTTACATAAAGGAAGCATACGTGTCAGTGAAGAAAGGTTAACCCTGATGCCTAGGTAACGTGCAGTAGGCACAGAAGTTATGAGTAGGAGACTACTGCTAGCTTAACTATCCCTTAACCCTGATTGTGTTTGGGGTACTTACGCTTTGAACAGAGGTCTCCCTGGTAACCTTTGGAGCACTTACATTTGCTTTTACCAATGCATTTACCTCCGTTTCGACAGGGTTGTGGGCATTTGCCTGCAAAAGAGAAGAATGCAAATGAACAAGGAACGCTGGGGCTCATTCAGCGGTAATTACATTTTTCAAAGGAATTACAAGGCTTTGAGAGGATAAATGCTGTAGAATAGCAATTACTTCCACTTATTTCACATCTACTCCGGCTTTAATATCTTTTGAGTTTTGTTTTTGGGACAGGCTAATACTTTTATTTATGATTCTTGATATATGTCTTCTTCCACAATAAATGTGTTGCCAAAGTGCCATATTTATGTTATTTTTTAATAAACAGAATAACTGACTCATAAACACTTGTAATTTAAGATATACCTTACTAAAAATTAAGATATGAACGATCCTCTAAATCGGTGGTCCCCAACCTTTCTGGCACCAGGGACCGTTTTCATGAAAGACAATTTTTCCATGGACCAGGGTGTAGGGAAGGGATGGCTTCAGGATGATTCAAGTGCATTATGTTTATTGTGCACTTTATTTCCATTATTATTACATTGTAACATATAATGAGATAATTATACAACTCACCACAGGTTGGGGACCTCTGCTAACTGATCTTTTCTCTGAGTTCTGATTTTTGAATGTCACTTTTTCTGAAAGCAGGTCTATACCTGTACCTGATGACTTAAGTCTTAGCCTAGAATTCTCCAGAAAGCAGAACTTGCTTACAGGTAGTTTATTTGGGGAGGTGATCCTAGGAAACAAGAATGGGGTGGTGGAATGGGAAGACTGAAAGAGCGAAGAAGGGAAAGGCTACACAAAAGTGTGCTGTGACTCAGTCACCACTATGGGCAACTGGGCTCTGTCCTGCTGGGTCTTTCCGAGGAGCCATATGGACTGCATCTTAGAGTTGTCTGAAAGAAGGCAAAGGAGAGCATTTATTCAACAGCATCTGTCAAGGGATGCCCTGTGGGCTAACTTCCTCATGCTTCCATGTTGTGAGTGGGATGTAGCATGCGCTTTATCAGGATTCAGAGAAGTCTCTGGGTGGAAAGCAAAAGTGTGGAGCTGCTAAGTGAGATGTGGTCTGTTCACACCTGTGCAAAAGAGGCTGCTGTAGCAATGGCTGGAGTGAAAGGCTGGCTGGGAGGATATGACGCAGGGCACAAAAGGTGCGCGATACCACAGCCGTGCATTTCCTGGAATGTCTTAGACCCTATTGATACACCTTTCTTTTATCTCTTTGTGCAAAATGAGTATTGCTAATGTTTTCCACAGATCTTTGAATCACAGAAATTTAGAGCTGGAATAGGGCCTTAGATGTAAATAGTACATAATAATTTTCTCCCTTTTTATTCCAGAGGCGATTTATCCTCACACTGTGATCTAGAATTTGCCATCCTAAGGCTGAAATTTTGGAAGAAAACATACTGTTCACCCAGAACTGAAACCACATCCTGTGATGGGCATAATGATGTTCCAACAAGAGCAAATGGCCATTAGATTTTGGTACTGAAGGAGTTTGAATTGTTTTTGTTGTTATTCTTTTTTTTTTTTTTTTTTTTTACTTTAGCAGAACTCTCATGACAAAGTCCTCTGGGTACTTGAGAAAAGGTAATGAAATCTTATCCTAAACCAACCCCCATTCCATTCTCAAGCCCTTCTTTTTATAAAAGCTCTCCTTTAAAAAAAAAAAAAAAAAAGCCAAAGAAAGGTTTTTTTTTTTTGTTTGTTTTTGTTTTTTTAAACAAGGTCTCTGTCACCCAGGCTGGAGTGCAGGGGCAGGGGCACAATCCTAGCTCGGTGCAGCCTGGAACTCCTGGGCTCAAGTGATCCTCCCACCTCAGCCTCCCAGAGTGCTGGAACTACAGGCCTGAGCCACCGTGTCGAGCCCCAAAGAAAGCTTTGAAAACAGTAAAGTATCATATATTTTACAGACAAGAACTATTCTTGACAAACATGAAGTAAATTGTATATGAAAATCATTTTACTAAGAACACTTTCTTTTCTTACTTACCTAAAAATAAGTTCTTCATGTATAAATAGATGAAAGCAACATTTAGTTATTATGGAGACAATATAGACATAACAATATTGGGATGTTAGGGTCTCTCACAAACCTGGGATACCATTAGACTTTGAGGTTTTTCTAAAGCAGGAGTGTTCTAGAACAGGTATTAAAATAACCTTAATAATAGAATATCACCTTTTCATTGACCATTAAAAATCCAAAAGGGTCCTTTTTGCTAGGTTTGGATATAAGAATACCATTTAGTATTTAGTTAAGATCTCCACTCTCACCTAAAGGAAAGGAACATCTAAATCCAAATTTCCGTTTGCATCAAAGAAACATCTAACTGCAACATATCCACAAAATTGGATCATTTCATAGTACTCTGCAATGCACTGGGTTTTTTCAAGAAAGCAAGATATGAGATGATAATTATACGGCAGAGAAGACGAGTACTTTTATATGGAATACTTGGCGGGCCCAAATCTTCCCATGCTGTATGAGGGGTAAATTTGGCAACTGGAGATAACGCAGACAGTGACTGGTCGAGAGAATCTTTTCATTGACTCCACAGGTCTCCTTGTTTTCTTGGCAAGAGGGAAGTGAGGGCCTTGTTCACCAGAGCCAGGAAGGAGGATGTTCTCTCCTGGTTATTGCACAACAGAAACGTGGCTGCAGGAGACATTAGACATTAGAAGGCCACAGCTAGTTCACAGACTACAGGAGCCAAAATTCTTGAAGATCTGATTGTTTTAAAATTCAGAATCCTGTAAGTATCTTTAATATTGACTTCCTTTTCCTGAAAATAGTTTGCAAGCAAATTTTGTCCATTGGATTTGGGAAAACTGATTCAGCCTGAGACACTGCATATTTTTACCAAAGAGACTAAGTATTGCCTGAAAATAAACAAGATTTGACTAAGTTTAAACAGTTAGCATTTTTATTATAACCCATGGGGAGTGACTGTTAATAGGTACAGGCTTTCTTTTGGGGATGATAAGCTGTTCTGGAATTTGATAGAGGTGATGGCTGTACAACTTTGTGAATATACTGAATGACATACTTTAAAATGTTGAATTATGTGGTATGTGAGTTATATGTTAATTAAAAAATGAGAATACATAATTCAACTACACTTTTTTGTTCCTATACTTTTAGAGGGACTTTTCAACTCAAGACCCATTTCCATGTTTTCCTGGTAATGTGCTTCCTGTTACAGAAATAGGAAATTTCCTAAAAGGATTTAAATAAAACCTGTGGTAGGGGCGATCAGGGACTTTCAAAGATCCACATTTTTGGTGCATTTAGAAAAAACAAAACAACAATAAAACCAAGAATGAAAAACATTGTCTCTGCCAATGGAAAGTTCATAAACCTAAGGGCATGAAAGGGCATTAAAACAATGAGCCCATGAACAAAGATTCATAAACATGAACCAATAAGTATGCAAAGTCTGAGGGTAAGTACAGGGAGAGAATTGGGGGAGTTAGTTGACAGGTATCTTTATCAGGAAAGGGTAATAAATAAGAATAGAAACCACATCCAGACAATTAATTACATGTTCTATGGAAACTTTAGAGGTATTTCATTGGAACTCTATAAAAAATGGTTACTTCATCTACTACTCATTAAAGTACAGAAACCTACAAATAAATTAGAGGTTGAAAGTTAAAATAAGAACTTGGCATTATTCAATTTTAAACCCACTGCAATTTCAGAAACTATGGGTGTACCAAATGCTGGTGTTTTACAGCTACAATAGCTGGATATGACAATGCTGACCAAGTTTCCCTCAACATACATCAAGAAAGGCAGGGACGGCTGGGCACGGTGGCTCACGCCTGTAATCCTAGCACTCTGGGAGGTCGAGGCGGGTGGATCGCTCGAGGTCAGGAGTTCGAGACCAGCCTGAGCAAGAGCAAGACCCCATCTCTACTAAAAATAGAAAGAAATTAGCTGGCCAACTAAACTATATATAGAAAAAATTAGCCGGGCATAGTGGCACATGCCTGTAGTCCCAGCTACTCGGGAGGCTGAGGCAGTAGTATCGCTTAAGCCCAGGAGTTTGAGGTTTCTGTGAGCTAGGCTGACACGACAGCACTCACTCTAGCCAGGGCAATAAAGCGACACTCTGTCTCAAAAAAGAAAGGCAGGGACATGGCACCCTCAACGGTCACGCTCACATTCCTTTTGCTCCCTCCCGGGCATGCACTTTGGTGCTGTCTGTCTTCTGGGTCACAAGAGTCTAGGATGGGGTTGGCTCATTTCTGAGTTTAATAGAGAGGTTACATGACTCACTGAGGGTGACATGGCTGGTAGGTGGCAGCGCCAGGACAAGCAGTTTGGTATATTGACTCCCCAGTGATTACCACATTCCATCTTACATTTTAACTTTTTTGTATTGAGGCGTAACAAACATGTTGTGAGGCATAATGTGCACCAATCTTAAGTTTACATCTGTGTGATTCATTCCTGTTGTGTGTGTTCTATGAGTTAATTCCCTTTTATTGCTGTGCACCTTTTTCTTGGGTCTATCTTTTTCTCTTAGATGGGTTATTAGGCTCAGTCTAGTTTAGGATATCTGGCAGTGAGTGGCAGAGAAAAATCCTCTATGCCTACAGGTAGGTGAACAGGGCCCAGCTGTCCCAAAGCTCTGGTCTACATTTCTAGGCTGAAGCCATGGGCCCCACATAATGAGGAGGGGACAAAATTCCTAACAAAGAACAACATATCACACCAAATAATCCAAGCCTAGACATAACCAAGTCAGAGGGCATTTGTTCTGAGTCCTCTGAAGTGAACTATGTCACTCTTCGTCCCACCTTTAGCCAAAATAACTGGCAGTTGAATCAATGGCCTAAGACCTTGGACAAGCTATGCATTCTCTCTGGGCTTCAGATTCCTTGATAAAAGGAAGGGGTTAGATGAGGTTTCTAAGGTCCCTAAAACCAAAGAGCATTCAGAAAGTCAATAATACTCACTTATTTCACACTGCTCTCCCTCTAGTCCTGGAGGGCAAATACATTTTCCAGGGTAGAAACAAGTCCCTCCGTTAAAGCAGGTGGTCGAGCAGTTTGCTGTTAGAAGGAATAATGAGGGTGTTGCATGAGACAGTAGGTTCAATTGATCAAAAACATCACTTAAATTGAGATGCTGTTTCTTCAGCATCTGCTATTTGCCTGTTTACTTAATAAAGTAATCCGCTTTACAAATACAAAAATTGTAACTAATTGCTTGACCGTTTGCAGATTCCAGAACATAACAGGATACCACACACATAACATACTGCCCATCCCTAGGAGTTTACATCTTACTGAAGAAAGGCACAGGGAGTAAAAAATTATCTTTCTTATTTTCTTGTAAATATCTATGTCCTTAAGAGGAGGAGTAGTATGCTATAAACCCCCCAAAATAGTTTTGGTAAACATCAGGTTGGAGGATAAAGGACGAGTAAAGAGAAGACTTATTTTGCAACAGATAAAAGGGAGAGAAGCCACAAATATCAGGATCCGACAAAAGAGAAAGCAAATTTCTTTCAGAATCAGATGAACAGAGATTCATCTTACCTAATGGGAGTTTTAAAAGATAGACTTTTATGGCATTTTGAGAAAGGATTAATTATATTCAGAAAAAGGACTGACTGTGGGCCCTCATGAGATCCCATAGGTCGGGAGGTGGAGGCAGCAGGAGTTGGAGAGATGGCGAAGTTGGATGTATTAACTAGGGGGTAACCATACTGTTTGTGATTCATTCTACACCCTCTCTTGGTGTCAATTTCTGCAAGGTCACTGCTCACTGCCACCTAAAATAGAGGGAAGACAGAGAAATGGGGACAGGGGAGAGGAAATATCTAAAAATAGACAAGTTGGCTCATTCTGTAAAGGAAATTAAACTTAGAGCTTGGGTTTTTAGCAATTCCAGTTATATGACCTGTTTGTTCTTATCCTATATAAAACAGGCCAAAATTGGCTATAGATGAACAAAAGCTAAAGTAAGCTTCCAGTAGGAAAATCAGAAAGGAAATCCAAAAATTGTAAGTGTATGCCTTCTTTGTGGAAAAAAAGTCCAAGTAATGGTCTGTGAATATCATTCTTCTTAAACGATAAACTTTGTGTTTAAAATCACAAGTATCTCCCAGCTTAAGGCAATGTTGTACTCGCTCTGGTAAAATCAAGCTTCTTGAAAAGGGAGCAGCAGCATTTCAGTGTAGGATTTAGGGTTTAGGAGAACCACCTCTCAGGCCTTCTCTTTGCCACTGCTGCTAGTATTGCTAGGGCTGGAGAGTTGTTTGTGTGTGTCCTGTCTCCCCACTTGTCCCCTGTTTCTCCTGGGGATAAGAGGAGATGACAAAATGTTTGGATCAGTGCCCACTTGGCCTGTGCCCTGTGGGCCCTGTCCCTTACTGATGTGTAGAATGCAATGAACCTGGTAGCTTAATTGAAAGTTATAGAATTTGACAACACTGGTTATACAATTTGGCCACACTCTTAGTTCTCATTTAATATTCTACTGTCCTGACCAAGCTTCTCTACGTTTCTGTTGTGTAATGATTCTTAACTAGAGAAACGACCCAAAAACACTAAGTCTCTCTCCCTGGGGCTGAGGGTATACTGGCCAATGCTTAACAACTCAGTTCCTAGAGTTCGGGACAGATGTCCCAAGGGCCAATGAAAGTTATTCTCTAATATTTGTTCCAATATATAATGCTAAGGTCCAGCTCCATGCCAGTAATTAAACCATTTTTCAGAAGCTCCATACTCCCTCTTGGATACTAAAAACATCTTTTTGTTGAGGTAGTAAAAAATATTATTTCTAAATGTTCCCAGATTCTCCAGTGAGACCAAATGGAATTTCAAAAGACCTTCCAAATGCATTTTTTAAAAAAATTAGTAATAGGAAGATATTTCTTTTGAAAGATAAAATATTACAAAATGTAAAGTGTACTGGAATATAGATAGATTCCTTCAGTAGTGACAACGCAGTGTTTGTGCCACCATAGCACTAGAAAAACATTGCAATTGACACTTCAATGTGCAAACAACATCACTAAGGGCCACAAGCGGGCCTCACAAATGAGGCCCTTAACCTGTAAATACATGAGTTCTTCACCCAAAATAAAGCTTTATTTCTTATAGTTTTGAGATAATATGATTTTAATTCCACTGCAAGAAATGCCCAGTTTTGAAATCACAGACATGCTGAATTTAGACAAATAAAAAGATTCACAATAAAGAATTTTACTCACTGGCTGTTAATTGTTATCAATGTCATTATCACATTCTATCAATGCATTTTAAAAATGGTTTTAAGTCAGTGCTATAGTTTTCAAAGACCACGTTAAAGAAAAGGTGGAAATGCATTCACATATTATCTCCACGTCTCTATCACCGATAGCTCAGGGGTGACGGACAGGAAGGTCAAAACTTAATTCCAAGTTTAGAGATAGAAAAAGCATGACCCACAAGCTTCCTTTGAACTGCCTAAAAAAAACGAAAAACAGAAAAAAAAAAAAAAGGAAAGAAAAAGCATGACCCACAGAGAAATTATCCAGAGTTACTCTGGAGGAACTGAGACCTGAATGAGGTAGCCTAGGTGGCAACATGGTACCATGGAAGACATGAATTTGGGTCAAGCTACTCAATAAACTTCATTTTGCTTATCTGGGAATGAGATGGATAATACTTTACATATCTCAGAAGGTCGTGGAGAGTAAAATCACAATCGTATGAAAGTACTTTGCATGTCATAAAATAGCAACCAACCATAAGTTATTATTCTGACTCATGCTGAGGGCTCTTTCCTTTCTTTAAAACAAAACAAAAACAAAACTTCTCATTGCTATCTTACTTGATACTAAGTTATCACTAAAGAGATATTTCTCAAAAATAAAATTTATCATTCTATATTAATGCTTATATTTATTAACAAATAACAATGCTCTATTCATGCAATTAGCATTTTGGACACAAGGATAACTTCATTAAATATACATACGTTGCAGGGATATTCTTTAATTTTTTTCCACTTAAAAGATGCGAACTGGGCAAAATAGACAGGCTTATTGCAAAGAGTATGAATCATTCAATAATACTTTAAGGCCAAGTTTGAATCACTAAAATCTGGCTATATTGCTGCAATGTTAAGAAGGAGGAACTTGATCTCTCAGGGATGTGGTCTGTGAGCAGAGTACTGAATTGGAAGTCAGTAAACTTGTAGGTCAGGCAATTTAGAGCAGATTGTTTAATTTTAGCCTTAGAAGCTCACCCACAAAACTGATATAGGGCATACCAAACTTCTATGTGTTAGAGGTAGATAATTATTCACAAAAATTTGTGTTCCCTTCCCATAACATGAATTGTCAGTGGGAGACAGCTGTCCAGCCAGGGACAACGTTTCTTTCGCCTCCATCCAGCTAGAACCATGAAGCTAATTCCTACCCATGGAATAGATGTGGAAGTTTTGTGAGTCACTTCTGGGCCAGGGCTTCTTTGACTTTTATTTTCAGCAGTTTCTATTCCAATCTTTCACTGCTTATTGGCAGGACCTGGATAGCTCCAAAGCTCTAGGCAGGACCACTGATGGGTGGTGCCTGGGACCCTGAGTCTGCGTGGAGAAGAACTGCCTTGCTCACTGACCAGGTATTCCTGCACTGAAGCATTCTGTGAGTCAAAATAAACTTTTGCTGTGTTAAGCTACCCTAAAATTGGGTTTAGGTGATTATAGCAGCCATCTTTATCCTAAGTGATACACCTTATTTACACAGCTATTATAAAAAGTGATAACCTGTTAAGTATACTTATTGTAATCAAACATTTTAAACATAAAAAGAACTTTGTTTTTAAAAAGAAACTGTTACCTTTGTCACAATTGACTCCATAGAATCCAGGAGGGCAGATGCAGAAACCAGGAGTCACACAAAGTCCGCCATTCATACACCGTGGTGTGCAAAGGGCTATGGGGAAAGAGAGAACCCTGATTAAGGCCACAGTGGATTTTGGAGCAGGACCATTTTGAAATGTCAATAATAGGACAGGCCTACATTTTCAAGCTTTGTGGTTGACTCCAAAATGGTCACTCTTCAGAAATACAAGTTTGCTTTATTAAACATTATTTTGTGATATTTTTCAACTTCTCAGTCAAGTTCTTAGAAAAGACTTTTGAATTTGTTCCATTTGAATGCCTGATTAAAATTTTCCCAGAATCATTTTGACTAAGATGTGATCTTCTTAAAACTAAATATTTTCTCTCTCTGCTCTATTTCCTTCATCTTCCAATTCCAAGATCAGTGCCATGAAGAAAAATTTTTAAATATTCTTATTTCTTAAAGATGAAAAATATTTTGCTTACTCTGATCAAATGAGCTCTTAGTATTTAAGCATCTTATGATAAATACCCATTTTCTTGCTTATCTCTTTTTTCATATAATTTTCTTCAAAGTAATTTCCCTGAAATAGATGTACATACTAAACAAATGATGTTTATCCTTTTTTTTTGCCTTATAACTTTATAACTCAGATGTAGTCTTCATTGTGAATGAAGACTTTTCATTGGAATAATTTCAAATCAATAGTGATATTAGCTTTTTAAACCCAACTTAAGCAGAGGAAAAAACCCACAAAATTTTCATAAAATTATGCCAAAGTACAGCACATATAATAGTGGAGTGGGGTGTGAGGAATGGCCACAAAAGGGGAGACGTTTTGCACCAAAGTTCTCTGCCCCTGTCACCACAATTGGATTTAACAGAAAACTACTCCTAGAAGAAAGAAATACTTTCAATAGCACTTCTGTGGCTTTTTAAAAAGTTTCTTCAATCCTTATAATGGGACCAGAAAAATAATTTCAGGTGTTAAAAAGTCACGTGGAGCTCCTGTGTGCCGTCCACGTTCATCAGGAAGCAGGCAAGAGAAGTCGGCGCTCTGTTCTTTCTTTACCTTTCTCACAGTGAGGGCCGAAGAATCCGTCAGGACACTCGCAGACACGTCTTTCGTTACAGAAGCCTCCGTTTCGGCACCCTCCTGGGCACTCAGCTTCACCAAAGAGAAACAAGGCTTATATGGACACCCTTGAAATCACAGTGGGTGAATTACAGCCAACATAAGACATGAGTGGTCATTTTTATTCCCGTCCTCCAATTATCGTAATTGATTGAATACCTATACTTTGATTTCATTCTCTCTATACCTCTTGGATTTCAGTAAATCTTCTTCAAAGCATGATTTTTCCTTTTTCTATCCTATTTCCAACAGTAGGGGGCTCATGCAAGAAGGTAAAGCAAGTTTTATTCTGCCTTCATCCCCACCTATCCATCTACTATACCTTGTTAAATTCACACTGTAATAGAATGAATGATACTGCCTTCGATATTCACATTCAGAGGGTGGGATGACTTTTTGATATACCTTTAGAGCATCAAAAGGCTCCAGAGCTTGAACGTTGTGCTGGAGAAGCTTGCATGGCGATAAGAAAGGAGTAGGGCTTCATGCCCACATGGGCATTGGGGTGTGGTGGGGAAGTGCTGAAGCCTTGGCCTGGTAGAGATCCCTGGCATGATGGTGGCACCCTGTCCTCCCTGGATGTGAGCAGCACCAAGCTGCTGGCGGGGGTATGGGTAGTGTTGCCTCTGACAGCTGGGAAGAGCTGGTAATGACTGGCAACCTTGCTATGAGGAACCAGAGCAAGAAAAGGGGACATTCACGACCACAGGTGAGAATTGACCACTGGGGACTCCAAAGATTGTGCTGGAGAAGTGAAAAGCAAGGAAGAAGAGAGAGTCTTTAGAAGGGGTGTTGGAGTTCCTAAAATTGTAAGTGGAGTCAAAACCAGAGAAAACCTGTCTTAGCACTGTTACCGAATCCTGTGTTTACCACCCCTCCTCCTGTTGGTGTGGTTATACAGCGATTATCCTAACAACTATTTTGTCCAAATCACACCCAGAATCTTGAATCACCACCAACGCTTACCTTGTTGACATGTTTTAAAGAAGATAGCGTTTTGAGGCGTCTGGAGGATGGTGTTGCCTTCAGAATTCATTACAATCACATTTACTTCAAAGGCTGCCACCCCATCTTGTTTTCCAAGACATGGGAAACCAACTTGAACAACTAAAAGAAAAAGAGAAAAGATAGAGAAAGAGTGTATCTAGTTGAACTCAGTTTTACAGAAATCTTGAGAAGAGAGACAAAGAACAGAGCAAAAATGTTAACATTGCACTGACTTTCTCGTATCCCCACTGGATTATGGACTGTATTTTGATTGTTAGGACATTCTTCATGGAACTTGTGTATCACGCTGGGTGGAGAAGGAATGAATGACTGCCATTAATTTGTACCTCACTAATATGGAATTGGGAATATTTTGTTCATATTTTGAGCTTGTACTATCTTGAAAAAACTATTTTCTCTGGAAATTAAAGATACAAAAAGTAAGCACAGATTGACTAATGAGGGGAAGAAACTTTGTGGGCACCTTCACCAGCTTCCATACGATCCCAAAAGAGCTAGAAATCAATATATCATAATTCATTAAATAAAGTCCTATGAGCAATACCCCACTGGTTATTTTTACTCTGTATACTTGAAAGTGACAAAATATCTTCTTTGAAAATATTGTAAAACTCTGACTAGACTCCAATCATTGGACTGAAGTAATGAAGTTAATATTTTTTCAGGCTATTTGTTCATATGAAGAAGTGTCTGTACCTTGGGGATCTAGAAGAGAGTTTGGCATGATGAAATAATCTCATGGATAGGCTTATATCTAATGGTTTAGGTTCCTAAAGAGAAGCCATTTCTTTCTTTTGAGTCTCATGATGACTTGGTGTAGGGGTTGACAATGAATCCACAAAGCAGGGACTGGGAACAGCAATTGCTGTATAAAAAGGGCAAGAAAACTGCCCATTGCGGAATACTCACAGGTCATTGGGTGGAACTGGGGTAAGACAGATGTGACTATTGGCTGAGAGATTGATTACGTAAATTTCCAAGGTCCACTGGGTGATCATAACATATCCACTGGGAAAGAATAATCTAACTGATCCACTAGACTATAGGTCTTCTTTACAAATACAAAGAGATATTGCCGATAGGTATACATGTGAAATTTTGCTTCATTTTGTTTCTGCATAGCAGGTTATAGTTACTGCCAAGCTTGGGAAAATCATATCAAGCCAAGACAAATCCTTTCTCCTTGGAGTGTTTATTAACTTTCTCCCTAGGTTTATGAGAAGAAATGAAGTGGAAATCAGTCTGCATTGCATACAAGCTGGTCATACAATCTTCTTAACATGCTTGGCAACCAAAAACCCCTCTTAAGGCTTTGACATTGTCAAAATAACATTCTCAAAATAACATAACTTTCCAGTTCCCCTGAATCTCCAGATTTAAGCATTGCAAATAATCAATTATATGATGAAAAGGAAACACAGATCATTTAACAGAAATAAAAACAGCAAGAAAACCAAAATTACATCTAAAATTCCAAAGTAAAATTGTCCCCATTGAAAAACCTGGCTTAATGAAATCCTATGTATAAAGATGCCAATTTACAAAACAAAACAAAAATCCATGAGATTTCTATTTCAGCAGGAAGCAAAAGAGTTGACAATTTCTTTAAATTTTTTGCTCTACCAGTGCACTTATACTTTATTCAGTTAGAAAACTTTATTTCCCTCTCTTATGAACATTTTACATGGATACATGGGCCAATAATTGCTCTGAGGCAGAAAAAGATGAAAGAACCTGAAAGAACACTTAAAGGTATAACTTTTAGAATCTTCCTCACCACATGCCATAATTCAAACTTTATCATGTTCCAGGTGTATCTATTTCCAGCACCTTATTCAGCCTCCACTTTGCAGCCCACCTGATTCTTTTAAAAAGGCACTTCAGTTTTATTTTAGCTTCCAGAATCTTGGTACCGAAGAGAAGATATTTGTAAGTAAACACATCTTCATTGCTGGTCATCAGCACTGTCAAATTTCAAAACATGTCTTGGACGTGAAATATCAAAAAATGTCTCATTAAATGTGCAGGAAATTCAGTTAAGAACAATCATTAGTTCCTCCACATCTTCAGATGTGCAAAAAGCAGACCACTTACAAATATGATTAAGTTATGACTACATATTCACACACTCCCGTTTTCAGTTGTCAAGGGGCACCTCTAGAGGGTTTGGAGTACTCCCATGAAAGTGTGCGCTTTGCTAACATACCTTCAACATCCGTGAAAGTAAAGATATGCCCACAGAGTTCCTTGGCCTGTGGTGATGCTAAAAAAATAAGGCTCTGAACAATCCCAGGGAAAAATATTGAGGATGCAAAATCTAATAGAAAGTTCAACAAGGAATACATATGTGACTTTCATTAGGGTTTTCAAGGTTAACCTTTCCCTTTAAATGAGTAAATACAAATTTGAGTCCAAATACAAAGGGCTCATCCATCCCATGCAAGCATTATTTGTCGCATGCTTGCCATGTGCTAGTCACTGTTCTGAGCACCGGGGATACTTTAGTGAACAAAACAAACAACAAACTCCCGTCCTTACGGTGCTTATGTTTCAGTGCTTTATTCTGAAGATATTTTGTTATAGTTAAATATTTTAATCATTTAAAAATCTAGAAAAATAAAGTAGAAATTGACACATGTTTAAAGCCACAGACTTAAGTTAGAATTGAAAGCAGCTGCAGTATTTGTTCTGGATCTGCAACTACTGGATTCTCTGAGTATTTACTTTTATAATCTCTCTCTCTAATTTGCATATATTTTCATTTTTTACGAGAGGTACACAAATGTCACCTGGGCATATTGTCTAATGTTTAAAACAAGGGTCAGGTAGAGAACTGCACTTGCTATGACCCACCGATTTTGGGGTAGCTTAAACTCTCTGGGCCTCAGTTCCCGCATTTGGCCAAGACTGATAATAATACCACCAAGATAATGTTTAGAAAATTGTGTGAAAAGTTCTTTTATCTGAAAGTTTAAAGGAAAGTGTAATGTTGTTAGACACCATCAAAAATGTCTTTAATTTGAAAAAGTCTTATCAAAACATTCACACATACAGCATAGTTACAATAAATTGTGCCAGATGCAAAAGAAATGGTCTTTTACATTTTTGAATAGAAAAACTGCAAGCAATCTTGGCAGATAACAAAAGATGTAGTTTCTTCATTTTTCTTAGTAAGCCAATTGAAATGATATCTCTAAGAATTATCTTACTAATCTAAAATTATATCCAATTGCTGTTATTAACAAGAACTATTTCCCTTCTTTCATCTTTTAAAGATCTAACACACTCTAGATTTAAAATTTTTGCTCATTTTATTTATACAGAATAATTCCAACTTGACAAATTTGACTTCAAGTTAAAAATGAACACATTAAAAATTCCTTCAGCCCAGGTGGAAAAGTCTCACCTACACATATCTATTTCTTTTTAAATAGGAGTTATATAAGTATAATTATGATCTGAACTCTAAATGATTTGAAAAGAACTAGGAAACAAAGTTTAGAAGTTAAGAGATACCTAGTTTATGGTTTCAATGAATTAATTTTTCACATAAAAGTATAAATTAATGAAAGATGTGATAAATTATACCATTACACTTGCCCATTTTTCAGTTTTAAAATACAAAATGGAAATTTTATTTCCTCTTATGCAAACTCTACTTGTCCTCCTATCTGCTTACATACGTTTTATCTGTAAGACCATTTAGATAATAATAATTATAATTAAACACCCTTAAAAGCTTAAAAATTAAACACTTTTAAAAATTTTAAAGAATTTTGCTTTTAAAAAAGAAACAGCAAAACCCAACTTTGTTTAGCCTTGTCTCCAGTAATTGCCTTTGTGAACCCTGTTCCCTGCCCACACTGTATTTCTCTCAGTTCCCCAAAGATGTGGTGCATGTCCCCAATGCCCTGACTGTACACCCAGCTGCTCGGAATGCTCTTTCCCCTCTTTTCTATCCAGTGTCCTCCCACTTAACTTTCAAGGCCAAAATTAAATAGTACTTACTCTCTTAGCCTTCTCTGATATCCCCACATAAATATTTTCATTTATATATTCCACAAACACTGCTACATGTGATTTCGTTGTTGTATAACGATTTAATTATGGTCTGCACCCTTTGCTAAGGAAAGGCAAGAACCATGTTTTATTTATTTATTTTTTTGCAATCTCATCACTTAGCATATCCTCTGTCACAAACTAGGCACGGCCAGATGCAATATGTATTATGGGAGACACACCCATGTACCTTTCCATCCACGGGCACACACTTGCCCATACACGCATGCACACACCTGCACACATACACAGAGACAGAAATTCACCAGAGACAGTGAGAGACACAGACAAAAAATACTAACAACATGCACTCAGAAAGACACATCCACAAAGAAAAAGAGACATCGAAGGCAGAAAAAGCTGACTCTTTACTTCCAAAAAATAATGTAAATGTGAAAGTCATGTACTTCTGTAACAATACACATATGAGTAGAGAGAGAGCCACTTTTACTAAAAGCTAGATGATATTAGGCCAGATGCTGTGTACTCCAATGCCAGTATAGGTCATATAATCTAAAACTAGGTGAATTATTAATAAAACAACTCAGGAAAACTGAAGTAGGTTGAACACAACTCACATGGCAGCACATACACACACCCGAGTACAGACGGATGTGCAATTGGTTGCACATCAACTAACTCCCTGTAGAAGTCAAGCAAGCTCATTCCTGTTGCATATCTCTTCCACACTGAGATGGGTACAGTGCCCACACAGCCTCAGCCTCGTCACTCGAGTCTGTGCCCTTACAACAGGGAAGAGACGGGAAAGGCTGCGAGAAGAGTTCATCCTCAACACCATGGGATTACAAACTGCTACGTGTCTAGAAATTACCCATGCAAATATTCGTCAGAGCTTCAAGCTGCCCTGCCAGCCATTCATTCTCTCAGCAAATACTTACCCAGGCACCTACTGTGGGTTTCAAGATCTGCTAAGAACTGGGGTCACCAAGAAGATGATCCCTGCAGCATTAGAAACCATTTACAAATTTCTAGACATTGAATTCTTGAAAGTCTTAGTTGAGAAACACTGAATGCTCTTGGGCTTTCATGGTATGACAAAGATAGACTGTTAAAATTTGAGGCAAAGTCTTGGCTTTGTGGAAACTGTTTTTTGTTATACAGCTCAGTAATTTTACTGAACCACCCTGCAGTTTCTATTTCCTGTTTTTGTTCTCTTCAGATGCCAGAAGGCAGGCACTTCATAACTGTTAAAGATCAAGAGTTTTTTTTTTTTTTTTTTTTTTTCATGCAATGTTTAGGCATATAGGAGTCTGTGGGATAAAAGAACAGTTTAGCAGCTCCGGGGTACAAAGTAGCCCTGCAGAATAATGAACGCTACCTGGATGCTTAGAAGCAAAGACACACTGATTTGGTTACTTTTTAATAATTCAAGTCCTTTACTTCTCCTACTGAGGGGACTGAGCTAATGAGCCTAATGAATAACTGCCTTGCAATGGGCTAAAATTCCCATAAACTTCTTGCACCTGTATTTCTGCAAACAAATCCTACATCTGTTGCCAAAAAACTATGTGTATGTGTGTGTGTGAGAGAGGGTTGTATGTGCAAAGTGTGTGTAGATGTGTGTGCGCATATGTGTGCACATCACCTGGTCCCAGAAGAAGGCTTGTTCTTTTTCATCTCACCTTGCCCAAAGTGTCATCCACTTTTCCTCTAAGATTCAAAATTTTTAGAAAATTATGTTCTGAACATGATATATTAAAATATTCTCACATCATATGTTCAAAATATTTACCGTTATGTGTCAATATCTTAAGAAGTGGAATTTCAGTAAGACTTTTTTACTAGACACAAAAAATGAAAAAAAAAACCTGGGAAGATTTAAGATATAAGGGAGAGATTTGTTAAAGGATACAAAATTACAAATAGATAGGATGAGTAAATTCCAGCGTTCTATAGCACTGTAGGATGACTATAGTTAACCATAAAATATTATTAGAAGGAGGATATGTTCCTAACACCAAGAAATGATAAATGTTCGACTTGCAGGATATGCTAATTACCCTGATCTTATCACTGTACATTATATGTATCACAATATCACTATGTACCCCATGAATATGTACAATATTATGTGTCAATTAAATTTTTTTTAAATAAAAAAGACTAAAATTTTTTTAAAAAGAGGGCTATGGCCGGGCGCGGTGGCTCACGCCTGTAATCCTAGCACTCTGGGAGGCCGAGGCGGGTGGATTGCTCAAGGTCAGGAGTTCAAGACCAGCCTGAGCGAGACCCCGTCTCTACTAAAAATAGAAAGACATTATATGGACACCTAAAAATCTATATAGAAAAAATTAGCCGGGCATAGTGGCGCATGCCTGTAGTCCCAGCTACTCGGGAGGCTGAGGCAGTAGGATCGCTTAAGCCCAGGAGTTTGAGGTTGCTGTGAGCTAAGCTGACGCCACGGCACTCACTCTAGCCTGGGCAACAAAGTGAGACTCTGTCTCAACAAAAAAAAAAAAAAAAAAAAAAAAAAAGAGGGCTATGCTATCAAGTATTTCTAAATACTATAAAGCTACAACCATTACAATATTAAAATAAACAGTAAGCTCTAAACAAACTCAATGTATAGGAATTAATTTCAAAACATAAAAGTAATGGAAAAAAATTGCAAAGGAAAAGATAGGTTTGACCATATAGAATTTTAAAACATCTGTATATTCCCCGCCCAAATAAGATAAAATATAAATGATAATTTGAAGATAATATTATAAAAGGTAAATATACTTAATATACATAGCAAGCTTTGCAAATCAATAGGAAGAACACTATTATCTCAATATAAAAATGAGTATGATACATTCTAAAATAAGCCACATCACTCTGGACCTGCAGATTATTAGGAAGCAGTAAAAGGACAAATTTGTCCCAGAAGGGTGAAGCCCTTAGAGGAGTAGCCTAAGAAAACAGAATATATTCTCACTGTTAATACCACTCTGGAGATGCTTAAGATTCAGAGATGTTCTTGAAAGCCTGCCTGCTGCCCAGTGTGACTTTAGGGCTAAGAGAGAGTCATCCTATTTCCTTAAAACATATCATTTACTCAAGTGACATGGTGAATAAATTCTACCACTGGAAATTAAAAAAAAAAAATGAGCATGATACACAGACATTTTACGTTGTCTAATAGATACGAGAAAGTATGTTCTACCTCAATGGGAATAAAAGAAATCAAATTAAAAGAATACTATGAGAAATGACTTTTTGCTTTTTAAGCCAGCAAAGGAGTTAACATGATTAATACCCTGTGCTGATGAGATTATAGTAAGCCAGGCTCTCTCCCACACTGGTAGCCAGGGTACAAACGGGTAAAATAACCTTCATGGAAAGTAATTTGACATTTTAGCAATTTGTTTTAAGAGGCTTTAAAAAGTTCATAGTTCATATTCTTTGACACAATAATTCCACTTCTAAGAATCTATTTTAACAAAATAATGAGCTAGCCACCCAGAGTTTGGTACACACATTAATCAAACAATTACTTTCTGAGTGCCTGCTCTGTGCCAGGCCCTGTGTTGGGAGCCACGGTGAATAAGAAACAGGGCTCCTGCCCTTATGGAGGTCACTGTCCACTAGTTTTAAAAGGATGTTTATTGTGATATTTCCATATGCAAACTCGACAAATAATGTCATTAACAAACAATAAGGGAATAGAATAAATTATGATATAGTCATAGAATACAATAATATAAAGGCACTAAAAACAACTTCTGGAAAAATCTACAATGACATGGGAAAACGCTTATGTTAAAATGTTAAGAGCAGGCTGAGCGCGGTGGCTCATGCCTGTGATCCTAGCACTCTGGGAGATGGAGGCAGGAGAATCGCTTGAGGTCAGGAGTTCAAGCCTAGCCTGAACAAGAGCGAGACCCCGTCTCTACTAAAAATGTAAAAATTATCCGGGTGTGGTGGCACACGCCTGTGGTCCCAGCTACCTGGTAGGCTGAGGCAGAAAAATGACTTGAGCCCAGGAGTTTGGGGTTGCAGTGAGCTATGATGATGCCACCACACTCTAACTGGGGTGACAGAGTGAGACACTGTCTCAAAAAAAAAAAAAAAAAAAAACAGTTAAAATCAAAACAATCATGATGCAAAACCAACATACAATATTGCTACACAAAAAAGTATATAGTCATAGAAAAAAGGCTAGGAAAAAATATA
Organism: Eulemur rufifrons; assembly: GCF_041146395.1. NCBI lineage: Eukaryota > Metazoa > Chordata > Mammalia > Primates > Lemuridae > Eulemur > Eulemur rufifrons. The sequence goes on from NC_090998.1 coordinate 50,324,487, forward strand.
TTAGCATGTTAACACAAGTGATGTCTGTATCTTTCTAAAAGTCAGAAATCCTGGGTTCTGGTCTCTACCACTTATCTGACTTGGGGCAAGTCAGTCAGACCTCATAAGGCTTAGTTTTTTAACTTATAGAATGGAGCTGTAATTCTGGCTTTCTCTCCCTCCCAGTATTCAACTTAGATAACATGTGACTGAGTACTTTGCAAGCTGAAAATCTCAAAACAAATACCACATACTACTATTTTCTTGGCAAAGAAGGATGATTAGACCTGGAAGGTAGAACCCCTTCTCCTGCTTTTCCATGTCTCTTCTCTCCTTCAAATTCCTATTTAATACAATGCTAATTTTGGGGGGAGTTTTCTTGAGTTAACTCATTTGCCCCCAATCACTTTGAATCTTTGCCAATTTATGTGCACTATATTAAACAATACCTATTGGCTAGATATATCTCACAAAGTGTGTTTATTTTATTTTTTCTTTCTTCCTTTTTCTCTTTTTTTTTTTTTTTTTTATTTTTATTTTTTTTTGAGACAGAGTCTCACTCTGTTGCCCAGGCTAGAGTGAGTGCCGTGGCGTTAGCCTAGCTCACAGCAACCTCAAACTCCTGAGCTCAAGCGATCCTACTGCCTCAGCCTCCCGAGTAGCTGGGACTACAGGCATGCACCACCATGCCCGGCTAATTTTTTCTATATATATTTTTAGCTGTCCATATAATTTCTTTCTATTTTTAGTAGAGATGGGGTCTCGCTCTTGCTCAGGCTGGTCTCGAACTCCTGAGCTCAAACGATCCGCCCACCTCGGCCTCCCAGAGTGCTAGGATTACAGGCGTGAGCCACCGCGCCCGGCCCCTTTTTCTCTTTTACATATAGAATTATTTATGAACCAGATATGGGCTGGCGCTATTTTGAGATTTTAGGAAATTATAAAACCATTATTTCTTCACTTCCTTCCTAATCCTTTGCCCAAAGGATAACAATTGAGCTGCCCTACAAATCAACAGATCTCTTCAGGAAAACATTTCATAATCCCTCTGATGGATAACATTTGGATCTTAAATATTATTCTCATCACCATTACATTTTAAGTGTAAACCTTTCTCCAAGGCAAAGACCACCCACCTGATGCCTTGTGAGGCACTGTTCCCAGCAGGGGGACATTGACGGTTGGATCTGCCATGATGCCTTTATCCAGGGAGCGCAAGGACAGGAATTCATAGAAGTATTCTGCCTACAACAAAAGGCACTGACAATTAGTACCATGGAAACCACAGAGAGTGAGAAGGCACTTCGCAACTCATCATCCGTCTGATAGGAGAGTGATAATTTTCACTCCAGGAACTCTGGAGCACACGACATCTAAGATACTGCATAGGTATAGGTCACTTTTCTGTGTTCTACAACTATAGAATTAGACCCTCTGGAGAGAAGTGATTCCTTAAAAACATTTATTTAAAATACCCACAAAAGCTACTCTTTTCACTGAAACGATATTATTTAGTTGCTGTCTCTTTGAAAGAAAAAAATTAGGGAAATAAGCAATGTCAAAACAATCATAGACTAGTCCTTAGAAAACCGATCTGAGCTTCTTCAGTCATTATTTAATTTTTTAAATTCTAAATTCTAAAGTGAGTCTTTTGATCAGAATTTGAGAGAGCTGTAATAAATAAGGGATAATGAAAACAGCAATCTATTGGCAAAAGAAGAAATTAAAGTCCAAAATAATCTTGATGTTAACATTGATTTTTCAGTCTCGCTCCCTTTGAAAGGTTTATATTTAAGGTCTCAATTTAATTATGGAAGGAAAAGTCTAAATATGCAAAAACCGCCAGTACAATATGACAGGCCATAAAACTTTACATTGTAAACATTTTCATTTTCCTACTAAGTCTCTAGTTGAGAAAATGATTCCTGCTACTCAAATGGCCATGAATACTGAAAGTAGTGACATGTGATCACACTATGGAGCTTTGATGCTTAAGTGGTCATGGGGAACCTTTTCACGTTGGTAGGCTGCATTAATTTAGCTGTAATCAAATAAGGCCACATTCAAGAAACTTAAATTAGATATACTTAAAAATGTACATTGTTTTGTAAAAATCTAAGTACTCTGTACTTGATAATTTTAAAAAATGAAAAATATTTGTTAATTTTAAAGTTAACTAACCTTTTAATGACTTTGTTGTGTCTGCTTTTTGTTGGCAAGTATTTGAATATTTGGTTGCAGCGTGGAGGTCCTCTAGCTGGGTATCAGTCATTTGTGACCTTAGGCAAGTCTTGATTTGGGTCAGGTAGGAGAATGTGGATTTGCAGTAATAAGTGGTTGAAAAGCAAAAAACCATTTTGGGCATGTTGCTGAAGGCGTGGGTATTCTGCATTTTCCCATGTTTCATCTGGATCCTTCTTAGCATCAAACAAAGACTTTAAAATGTCATCTACTGAGAGCTCAAACAATTCTAACTATAGTTCTTTAGCTCCCTTGGTGATATCAACTAAATGAGGCTAAAATGTTAATATGCGTGTGTTGTCATGATTCTCAAAGTCAGTGAACCATTCATTCTAGTCAATTAATAGAGCCATAACAGCTGTGTATTCTTCAAATAATTTGCATATATCATCCTGCTCATCAATGACCTTTGCTAATTGAGGAAAATGTTCATCCAGAATTTCCTTTTGAGGAAGTGCTTTGAAAAAAGATAGTGTTTTTAAAATGCTCAGATTTGCTGCCACATATCACATATAGACTTAGTTTTACCTTGCAAAGAAATATTCAAGTCATTTTGATTTGACATGATATCACACAGAAATGCTGCATTCCTATAGAAATCTTCTTTCAATAATTCACATTGCTGATTCTGTTCTTCATAAAATTTACCTATCTATTCTCACAGAAATAAAACTTTGGCTAACACATGTCCTTGGGATAGCCAACATGCTCTAGAATGATACAGCCACACTGACTACATCATCACTCAACTTTAGCATGTTACAAAACTGACGATGCCATGTTGAATTTGTAGGAATATAGTTAACAATACTTATAACTTGTTGTGAAGCGTCACTTAAAATAGCAGCCTTAGCACAGAGATTTTGCTGATACAAGATAAAGTGAAAAGAAATGAGAACATCTGAATCCGTTAATACTTCTTTTATCTGTGCAAGACACCCTTCCTGTTTCCCTGTCACGAAGGTGCACCGTCTGTACATACACTCATTACACTTACCAAATTCAGCCCAACTTCAGGACATTTATTGTGAAAGTTGTTGAAGATATCTATTCCCTGTGTTCTGTTTGCAAGAGTGCTCAAAGCAAGTAACTCTTTGTAGCAAAGAAAATCTTCTGTTATACCCAAATGAAGTATAAAACCTGCACCGAGTCAGTAGTATCAGTTCATTCATCCAAAGCAATTGAATAATATATATTTTCCTTTTGAAGTATTGGATGAAGTTGTTCTGTTAAATTGAAGGCTAATTCATGCTGCCAATCAGTTATGCTTCTCCTTGAAAGAGGCATTTGTTTGTACTTTGAAACGTTATCAGGGTCTAAACATCCTACAACTTCGACAACGCATTCTTTCACAATTTCTAATCACTGAATGGCTTCCCTCTTTTCCTGAGCATATAAGCTACTTTATAAATTGCTTCAGTGGCGTTATTTCCAGATCTTATTGCTGCTTGAAAGAATCATCTTTGTTTTTGCTTTTCATCTTTTAATATCTGCAATACAACCTTTCATGCCTCTCCCACTAATTTAAAATATTCGTGGTCCTTATGAGTGTTATAATGCTGATGGACAATGAATTTCTTTAATGTTGACATTGCAGTGTCACAAAGCAAGCAAATCATCTTATCTTTAGCAGAAACAAGATAATATTGCAATTCCCAATCCTCATTAAAAAAATCTGTTTTCTTCCTTCATCATTCTCTTGGTCTTCTTAGACATGATGGGCTGCTAAGCAGACAGAATTAAAAAATACTGTCGAGCTGTGCAACTATTGACAACTTCCACTTCGAGCAGAAACACAGTGCACCGTTGTCGAAAGCTGATAACAGACTGGCGTACTCGACCCCCATAAACTCTCCCCAACCAGCCTTGTGTGGTAGTGGCGCCAGTCAGGTGGGGGAAGTTAGAATTAAATCATGAGTGTAGCAGCCGTCAATTTAGCCCTTATGGCTCACTAATGTTCTAATTGTGCTGGTTAATCTGGGGGGATTACTTCATTGAAACTTATTTTATTTTTTGGTATTTTAAATACGTCCATTTTAAAAATAAAATATAAATATAAAAGATGAACACAAATGTGTTAATAAAAATAAAAGGATTTGTTCTGTAAAATTTAGATTCAATCTAAAGGCTGTACTTAAGGACCTAAAAGGCCACATGTGGCCATAAGTCTGCAGGTTCCCACCCCTGGCTTAAGTGATTCTCAACAGGGTTACTAAAAGGGTCTGTGATGGAAACAATATTCTTGCTTAGGAATAAAGAACAATCAATAAATAACACAAGTGCTAACATGAGAGTTAGGCCAGTTGAGTGGTTCTGCAGTTGCTTGTAGAGATATCCAGAATTTGAGTGGGTTAACTAAAGAAATTAATTACACAAATGTGGAACAGAAGGAGGTTTAAAAAGAATATGACCTTTCCCCAATGCAATATGAAAGTTATTTTCCAACATAGAAGATATTAAAAGCTACATGGTAGACAAACTACTTTCTACTTATATCAGGCATTAAGAACTTCATATGAGGATATTAATGCAAAGGGGTAATCTCAACTGCTATGGGGACATTGTCTACATTTGCAGTGAATTGAAAAACACTTCCTGGTCTCACTAGGCTAAAGGGAGGACCTTCATTGACCAAATCCACACTGCATCTCCTTCTTCGAGTTGTGGCAGCGATTCCAGAAAACCACTGTGAACAGTTCCTTAGGCAGGTAACAGAGCTGCATAAATTAATTTATTAAACTCATTCACTAGGAAGGCCCTGAGAATAAAGGGTCATAAGACAGGTGACTTCTGCCATAAGGGAAGGCAGAGGTCTGAAAGAAGTCTGATGAAACGAGCGCTGTCAGGAAAGGTAATTCAATTTGGGATGAATTCCTTTGAAAAAGAAAACAGTAGTTCTGTGCCGGCAGGGAAATCAATGACTATTAAAAGTGGGCTACTTTTCATGAATCAGTGTTTTAAATGACTTCTCCCAGCTACACTTCCCTCTAAATTTTACTTGATAATATTTATCATTTAACATTTTGTTCTAAAACGTATTTTAGTTGGCATTATGAAAGAATTTAGTGGTGGATACCCTTACAATCAATAGCGTTTGGATTATTCATATTACCAAGCACAGTAATAACAAAAAGGAACACAGCAAACACCAGTGTAATATAAGCCATGTGCCAAAACTTATTTTAAACATTTTATTAAAAGTACATACAATGATGAAAAAGAACTAAGTCAACAGAACACAAAAACTTTGAACCAAAAACTTCAAATACCATGTTAGTTATCATTTGCCACCCCATAATTATATCTTTGAGTTTCATTACATTAAAATTAAATATACCTTCTATGTGTGATATATTTAAAAATTACATTTGTAAAAACTATCATAATTTCAATAAGAAATCTGATCTTTTAGTTTTAAAAGTGTTTTATTATGAATAAGAAAAAGGGTGAAAGGTTAGACACCACCAGTAAATTAATGATTGTGTATATTGATGGCAATTGATTTATCTCCTTTTCTCTATTTTTCAGATTGTCCATATATGGTTCTATGCCTTTTACACTGAAATAACTGTGTTTATTTAAAAACAAGCATTAACCATGGACCCTGCTTTCAGTTCTGTGTGGCCGATGACAATCACTGACCCTATTTGTATAATTCTCTGATCATAGATGAAATATTCTTCTTGGGCTTTCTATTTAGTGTGGCTGTGCTCATGCAACACTTTTATTGAAAACTCTCGCACGTCTCCTTGAAAGTGTGATTCAAGAAAACAACAATCAGCATTAAAGCAGCTTTTGAATGCCTCTTTCAAAAAGTTTTGATGATGTTCAAAGAACGTGGAACTGAAAGAATTTCACCCAGAGCCCAGAAACCTAACTTCATAGAGCCTGCAGGTCTCTGTATGGCCACATAAGGTAGGCTGAGAAGCCCAGAATCCGTTATATTCAGTATCAGAGAGTTTATATTATAATTGGCATGACTGCTCCGCATGATGCAGCTAGGTTTAATGGATTTCTCTGGACAGCCGATACTCTGATCTTATCAATAACAAGTTCCACACTACAGGTTTTTAGATGTCCCTTTGATGTCTTTGAGTGTCAGTAAACATCATAGTTTTTCTACTGCAATTCTAAGACCGTGTGTATCACAAGACAAGAACTAATCAAAGCAGATTCTTGCTTGGACCTTATTAGGAAAAGGCAGTTGCCAGAGTAAACCTTTGTTTGTCTTTCTTGTTGAAGATGATAATGATGCTTAAATCTCTGAAATACATAATTTCCTTCATACATGGTATATTTTTTAAAAATAGTTTTGTCCATGTACTGTTTTCATTGCCTTCTAAAAAATTCTAACTTGAAAATCACTTAGAAATTGACCAGCATTTTGTCTCTGATCTTGACACTGACTTCTTTCAAAGTTTTACTTTGTCATTATAAAGAGATCTAGCAAAAGCACCAATACCATATAAATATTTCTACAAATATATTATCAACACCGTGACATAGAGAGTAAATATATCCTTCATTTACCTTAAGAGCTTAAAGTCATAAAAATGGCTGATGAAATGAATGATAGATTTATACCATATTCTAACTTCCAGACAAAACTTTCTATTTTTACTTTATTTATAATATAATAAATATTCCTAGATCCAAATCTCTCCATTGGAAAAACTTATTTGGGAGCAAATAAAACCTAAATTGTATGCCAAAGAGAACAGAGAGCTAGCTTCATGGTTTGGGAACAAAGTTCACAAATTGAAGATTTATTATTTAGATAAAAGGAACTCAAAACATGAACTGTAATAGAGAAGTGGCACATTGGAGAGTTTGCAACCTCTATTAGGAAAAAGTACATTTTGTTTTATTAAATAACACTAATGGAAACTCAGGCAGAGGCAAGCAGGGTGATTATTTGGGAAACACATGAAAAGATTGCTTTGTATTCATACAAAGAATGGGTCTATTCAGGAGAATAATTCACTTCTAAATTAAGTTGCTGAAAATTTTTGCTGGCCTGGTTTGCCATGCAGTAAATTTTCTTTTCATAGAGAAGCATAAAAGACACCCAAATATTACCAAGAGAGGAGGGCTGGAGGTCATTTAACTTGCTTCCAATCGACTTGGCTGAATCTTAGGGCTGCTCCTTCCAGAACAGATGAAGACATCATTTAAACAGCAAAATAGGACAACTTACAAGACCTTTGCTCTGGCACTCTTTTGGGGGTAAACATGGAGAAAGGAAGCAGAGACTGGCATTAACCATTGGGAGGAATAGAGAGAATCCACCATTTCTTTTTCATCTTTGAAGTTCTATGTTTATGGTGTATACCTAACCTAATAAGCACAATACTTGCAGGAACCTCTGAGTTAAGAATCAAAAGCCTTTCATAAAACCATGGCTCTCAAGCCTCTTTTAAACCTCCATATATCATGATGCCCACCTAAGTGCTCATGGGAGAACATTAAAACAATAAAGGCATCATCTTTGTTCCAAAGAAAATTTCAGATGTTTATAGATACAAAACACAGCGAAACTATAAGGTTTGGAAGTTTGCAAATAAGTTTTGTTGAGTGTTTATAATACTCTGATCACTGTTCATTTAATTCTTACAACAACCTGCTGTTATAGCATTCAAGTGAATTCAGATTAGCAGGATACTATGTAATGAGAAGTGCTAAAGAGATGCAAAACAGCTCCTACGCTGAATGTGAAGAGCAAGAAGAAATGTACTAAAATAATCAAGAAAATAGTTCAATGTTAAAGACTCAAAAAAAAAAAAAGAATAAGCATGCCCAATGCTGAAAAGAATCTGATGCCTAAAGGTCTAGGCCAAAATTTGCCAGCTCTCACATTCTTCCTCGGCATTCTTCTTGATTACTTCTCTGCAAAATTTCATCCTTGAAACGCAAAACTTCGTATCCTTGGATTCTGCCACTCTGTTGATTCTCGCCCCACTTCTTTATTTTCCCCCATTTCCTCATTAACTCTCCTCCTCTCAGCTCATAATCATAAAAATCACTAAGACTCACTCCTTGGTCTTTCTTTATATGCTGTCAAATAAACTCATGTACTTTCACAGATCAAACTTTTTATTCTGGGCAATGGTGCTGCACAAGAACCAGTCACACCCTCCTTCCAAAGTGCATATTCTTCCCGCCACCTGCCTCATGCCCACGCTCACGCTCACGTGCATGGAATCTAGTTCATTATCTTCCAAAACCGGCTTGCCCACTTGATTTCTTCACAGCTGCTAACAGCATTATTATTCCAATGACAAAGGTACTCAACCTCAGAGTCATTGTTGCTTCTTGCCTCTATATTTCATCTGTCTCCAGCAAGACACCAAAATCTCATCCTTTCCCCCTTTATAGTATCTTTGGATTCTGTCCCATCCTTTCAACCCCACCACTTCCACTCTCACCCAGCCTTTATTTCCTCATGTTGGCATTATTATAACATTCTCTGAAATATCCTTCATGCCATTCTCTTTAAAATATCTGCCATCATAGAAACTAATAAATCTAATTAAAACATTATTTTTGCCATGTCACAATCCTTTCTTGCCCTCCCTCATCTTTAGGATAAGGCCGTTAGCCTGTTAAGTGTCTCCATAATCTGTCTCCAAATTTTCTTTATCTCTTACGGCTCCTCAACACAGATCGTCTTCTGGAGCTCAAGCAGCCTGCCATGGTACCATGGCCATGCCTATATTTCAGTGATTTCACCTCTAGTGACCTTTGCTAGGATTTAAACCAGCTTGGTCCTTAAACATATACCCCCATGTATTATTATTTAATCTTTCATATGTGCATACCATGTATTTTCGTCTAATTTTGGCTAAGAATGGGATTATATATTTTTTCCAATACTCTATTGGAAACTCACTCAGCATTATGCACAAGTAAGGTACTTGAAAAATATTTGCTGAATGAACCAATGACCCACTGAGAAGCATCCAGAAGCATAAGCCCAGTGCATTCCAGAATACACTGTTGTGGTAAAATGCCATTAGCCTCTGATTCTACCGACAAGTAGCAGCTTTCCTGTTTTATCAATTGCTAAATTACTTTTATGGGTCAAAAACTTCTCTCTTACTTTCCTATGTGGCCAGTCACTGCAGCCCACAGAGAGAATACAGAACCCTTTTGAGAAAAAGAACAATCAAAGAACATTGACATTTGATATCCAGCCAATCTGTGTGTCATTTATAACTGTTTTATGCTGTTCTGGGACAAAACCTTGGCAATGAGGCTCCCAGAAAGAATGGAAGCAGATAATGTAAATGAGGTCCAGTTCTGAAACATGACTCTGTCCAGTGCCCTTCTGGTTCCTATGTCCCACTTGGTTTCCTAGTCATTTTGCCTTCTACAAATTGTAATATGTAATTGCAATATCTGATGAAACACAGGTTGAGTATTCCTTATCCAGAATGCCTGAGACCAGAAGTGTTTTGACTTTCAGATTTTTTCACATTTTGGAATATTTGCATATACATAATGAAATATCTTGGGGATGGGACCCAAGTCTAAACATGAAGTTCATTTATGTTTCATATATACCTTATTATACCCATAGCCTGAAAGTAATTTTATAGAATATTTTACATAATGTTGCCACCTGTCACATGAGGTCAGGTGTGGAATTGTTGTGGCAATCCACTTGTGGCATCATGTCAGCCCTTAATAAGTTTCAAATTTTGAAGCATTTTGGATTTTGGATTCAGAATAGACAACCTTTATCAACAATGACTTTCTTCCCCTGCCTTCTTTTGACCTCGGCTCTAAGAAGAACTTCTTTCAAAAACAAAAGGAAAAGCACCTTCTTATTATGCACAATAGTTATTTAATTATTTCACTGGTCTTGGCTTATATTGGCATTGAAAGGAACATTGCTTAAAGAGAAAGTTATCAATCAGCCAAGTTCTTCTGTTCTAGTAATCGTTTCTATACACACTAGACTAGACCACAGCCAGTCGGCTGGATTGCAGCAGTGAAGTTACTGGAATATAATGGTGATATTAAAACTTGAAGAAGCCCAAGTAAACACATACGGGACCATGAGACTTTTGTAAACTACAACTGGCAGAAGATCACACAGTTTGGCTTCACATGAATCTGAAATTTCTAAGACATTTTCCATTTTTTCCTTCTAGGGTTTGAAATCACCACTGCTCATGCAAACCAGAAACAGACCTGGCTGTCTGACAAAGTGTTGGTTAGTCACACTCTTTCAAGATTCCTAAAGAAAGGGAAGCAACAGAGAGCTATATTGCTATTTTGTATTAAATAAACCCAAAAGTTAAGGTTTTTTATCTTTATTTTTTGAGGGAGGGGTAACAAGGAAGTAGAAAAGCAAAGCATTGGGAGGTGGAAAATATCTTTTTTCAATTTGTCTAAAGACTGAAAAAAGAAAACCAGTATTGGTATAAATACACAGTAGTCTTTAAACCAAATATAGCCCCGTTCTGCACACTGCTTTCCCTGCATTGCCAAAATTTCCAGTGGAAAGGGCAGTGTAGGCAACAGTGGGGTTTCTGAAAGCTTATGTTCCCTTTTATTCCTCAAGCTTCTAGAACAAGTGACTTCCCTTACAGTAAGCCTGCTCCAACTCAAGCAGTTGCACAATCACTGGTCAATGCCAACCTAAAAATTGGGCTCTGGGAGGAAGGAACACATTATGGTGGGGTAGGATAAGGGACTGAGCAAAGAAAATGTCATTACAAGTGGTGCAGCTGGCACTTGAGGGACCAGGGACGGTCCAAGAGGAGGTGTGGAAAAAGAAACCGTGTGGAGATACTCGGAAGCACAGCTGCAATTTCTCCTAGACACTAAGACAGGATGATTTTTCTAGACCATGGAAGGGCTACTAGAGCAGCAGTAGCATGTGGGCCGGTGTCCGGGAGGGGAAGTGCGAGGGACCCTGCAGTTCCAAAAAAGGAGAAGGAATCCCTTTCCTATTTTTTTTCTTCTCATCTCAAGGCTTATTAATATATTTGAATATTTCCTTTCTTAAAGCTTTAGAAGCAGTCATTGAGTATTTATTTACATGGGCGTGGGGAGAACTGTGCTAAGAGCTATTTCTTTAATAATAATTTTTTTAAAAACCTGAAAATTGCCCTTATACCTCGAACAGTACATTTGTTCTTCATCTTCATGAAATGCTTCTCATTCTCTTGTTCTTTCCTTCGTGCATCTCACATGGTGGTGTATTTCAGCATATCAAATTTTTTAGGAAAGAATGATATTTATAAAATGTACATATAAACATGTAAGTAGCTCAGAAAAGGTAAACTAATGTTCCATTTCTTTCACATTATAGTGCATAGTTGTTGCTAGCGGTATGTATTTACTTCTATTGAAAAAAAGTAAGTGTCTGAAAATTTTTAACCGACTTAGAAGCATCAGGAGATATTTTCAGTGATGACTTTCAAACTATTTGAAATTAGGGCATATTTTTCTTAGTTTTACTCCAGATAGTTTTCCTAAATTCATTAATCATTTTTATTGAATCCACATGAACAGTATTAACTTACTTCTTTGATAAGGAAAAAAAAACAGACTTTTCCCTTAGTTTAATGTTTTGAAAAAATGCATTAAACTACTTTGGTAAAGGTTATGAGACATGCCTTAATTTGAAATTTTTGTTCATGTAACTGCAACTTCATATATCAGAATACTATGTTATAAGACATGTCCCAATGACCAGTTCGTTCTATTCCTATGTAAGAGCCAAGAGCCAAACACGGGGTGGGAGGAGTCTATAACTTCATGGTTACAGATTTTCAAAGTCAAAAATTCAGGGGACTAGTCTTACTAGCAGAAGATCAAAGAATAGTCATCTCTTCTATAAAATTTTTTTTTATACTTCAGAAAAAGTCATTGCCCAGAAGATATAACAGACCTGGCCCTTTTAACCTTCTAAGGTTCTTTAGTCATTTGCTATTTAAAAGCTGTTACTCACACATACATCATTCGTCCTGATTAAGAAAAAGAGAGAATGAGGCAGAACTGAAGCAATTTCCTGAGGAACACTGATGATGGAAATCCACACTCTGAGGACTTGCTAAATCTATGTGGCCAGCTTCCATTGCCCCCCAACCCCCTGAGCAATTCTCATGAACATCCCCAGCCTCTCCCTTCTCCTGCACACAATTCCACAGTTTCCCCAAAGTCCTCTGCCCCCTCCCTGCTATCTTCTCTCAACCGATGTCAATGTCCTATTCACAGCAAACAGAGATCACTAGATATGAATTCTCTCTACATTCCCCCATCTACCTACAAATAGTCTATCTCCACACCTAACCCTGCTTCCTTCCCATATCCTCTGAGATTAGCCCCATCCATTATGCCATCTTCCCTTGTGCATACTAATGCTATGAAAAGATTAAAAACTCTGTCTCTACCATCATTGTGGTATTTCCAAAAGAGTCTATATGCCCAAGGCCTCAGTTTTCTTGCCCGTTACTCTTCACTACAGTATGGTTTTTGCCCCTATCCCTATTAAAATTTCTCATAAAAGGTCAGGATGACCTCCAAGTTGCTGAATCCAATGAGTTTTTTTCCATCTTTGTCTCTCATGTCTTCTCAGAAACTTTTTTATTACAATCAACTTCTCCCTCTCTTCTTTTTTGATTTACATAGCAACCACTTCCGGTTTTTCCTTTTCCTTCTCCGATCACTCTTTCTCTAACCGCCTTCACTTGCTTTTCTCTCTACAACTGCGCCTTTAAAAAGAGTTCTGGATGTGGGCCCACGCACCCTTAGAGAATCCATAGCTTTGGTGTTCATATGCACATGAATATTTTTCTGGGGAGAACAGATTCTAGCTTTCATCCCATTCTTAAAGGAGGCTACGACTCAACAAAAAGTTAAAAATCACTGTCTTAAATGTTTACGTTCCTAAGAAACAATAGCTAGTCTGCTCTTATTTCTTTTCTCTTCTTGGGGGTATCTTTTCTGCTTCCATGACTTCAATTTAAACCTACATTTCAGTGGCCTCCAAGTTTTTGTCTCCAGTGTTCACCTTCTGAGCTCTAGATTCATATTGACAACTATCTACCAAACGTCTCCTCTTGGACTTAACATGTGTGAACCAAACTTATTATCTTCCCAGTGAATTTGTCATTTGTATTTCTTAAGATAGCATGATATACCTATTATCCAAAATATAAACTGGATGGTCTTTCTAGACTCCTAACTTCTCTCTTACCAACTACTTCCACAAACTCCCATTGAGTTCTCAAATTTATTCCCTTTTTTTCCTTCCCATTGTTATCACACAAATTCAGACACTTCTCACTCATGACGCTGCAATTGTGTCCTAACATATCTCCCTAATAACTCTTGCCCTCCAGATTGAACCCCTCCAATCTACACTATCATCCAGTTTTTCTTCCTAAATGCCAACTGGGTCGTGAATCACTGCCCCCATTTACAACCCTCCATGGTTTCCTATCACAAGGAAGACTTTGGCTCCAGTTTTACATCCAGCTCTGCCCACCAGCCTATTCCCCGACATCCTGACTCACAAGTCTTTGATCCAGCCACAGCAAGCTTCCATCCACTGAGCCGCCATGCTCTGTCATGAGTCCTGCTCCCTACCCTGTGCCTGAAATCTCCACTTTCTGTCCGTGTCCACCAAGCAAACTTTGACTTGCCTCTCCATGGTTGGATGAAATGTCACCTCTTTGGCAAAACTGTCCCTGCTACCGATGCTTCTTTCCTGATCCCTTTCCCTTATCTTAACTATTGTACTTACAGTAAAAATCTATTTAGTTTTTTTCCCATCAGACTCTCCTCTATGGAAGGAACTTTGTCTATTCTTATTTGAATCTCTGGTGACTAATGTAATATTTGTGGTTCAAAAATTTTGAGTCAAATTAGTCATACTAAAAAGAAAATAGGTAAATCACTTTTTATCATGTCCATTCCAACTCATGAAGTTGCTGACTTTAAATGAAACAGAAGCTCTAATACACTTGCAAAACCTTGACTGAGAGAGGTAGACATTAGGATCCCAGTCATAGGTCAGTGGGAAATGGGAAAGAATGGGCCAAGCAGGGAGACTAAAGTCCCGAGCTGGTTCTCCAAGAAAGAGAGCCAAAAGTCCAAATAACAATGTCCACGAGGCTGGGGAGAACCTGAGTTAAATCTGGGCTAGACCTCAGACCAACTTGGCTTGGATTCTAATTCCATTACCTACTAGCTGGCCTTGGGCACAGGCTTAGCCTCTCATTCATTCAATGTACGTGTACCAAGTATGCCAGGCACTAGGCATTTTCTGTGCCTGAGATGCCAAGACGAGTAAAAACAGACCTTGTATTTGTCCTTATGGAGCTTGCAGGCTGGAAGGAGTTGGGCAAATAATTAAATAATTCAAGTTAAATAATTCAAATAATTTAAACATTAAGACTGTGATAAAGGGCTTCCAAGAAGTACGCGGTGCTTTGAGAATGTGTACTTTGATTTATTTTGGGGGTCAAGAATGGCTTGTCTGAGAAGGCAAGGCAGAACTGACATCTGTTTGATGAACAGAGGTTAAACAAGTAAAGGACGGGCAGCTTTTTCAGCAGAGCAAAGATCAGGAGCATAATCTGTAGCAAGTTTGAAGAACCCAGAGAGGCCAACATCTACTTTATAGTGTTGTTGCAAGGATTAAAATAAACAAGGTATGCAAAGTAGGTAGCAAAGGTTGGCACACTGTAAGCATTCAATACATGCTAGTTACTATACAAAGGATCAATATGAAGTCCCTTATGGGTGGGGTTCCTAGACGGTGGCAGTACCCACAGGTAGAAAAGAGCAGCCTGGCAGTTCCTGGGTGCTGGCAGGGTGTGATCCAGGGGGTTCTCTGTAGTCCTGAAGGGTACCAGCCATGTGCTGTGGGTATAGGGAGTAAGGTTCAGAATGAAAGCAGGAGCTCTGACAATAGTCTAAAACAATCTTTCCCTTTTCTACTTGTCACAGATGTGGGTTTCTAGTTCACATTAGCATGTATAGGCAAAATTGGAATTTTCTTTAGCTTCACAAAATTAAAAATGTCTTATGAAATTACTAATTTATGGGAAATTTAGAAGAGAGAAAAACAAGTTAAATTACACACAAAGATATAATCAGCAAAATCCAGGCTGTGGGAAATGCTATAGGGCAAGCACTGACTTTCTTTAACAAAAATTTGAAAGAATGAAAAAAGGAGAGAAATGGAAGGGAAACATCTTAAAAGTGACTGAAAAAACTTATCAAATAATCACAATGTGTGGACCTTATTTGGAATCTTATGCAAACAAACAAACCTTTAAAAATGTAGGACATTTATGACAGAAATTTAAACTTTACCTAGACATCTGACTATATTAGGCAATTATTTTTAGAGTTTTTTTTTAAAAAGTTTTTATCTTCTAAAGATACATATGAAATATTTATGGATGAAATGATACCATGGCTGAGACTATTTCAAAATACTATGGGAGGAGGGAAGTAGGTGGGAAGTATAGATGAAACAAGACTGGCCATGAGTTAATAATTCTTGAATCTGGGTGAATGGGGGTTCATTTTTCTATTTTGTCAATATTTGTATGTTTGAAAATTTTCATAATAAAAAGCTCTTTTAAAAAGAAAAAGTGTTATTGGCATCTGTGTTGAATGAATAATCTTCAGTTCATGGAGAATAACACCTCCCAAATTATCTGAAATTTGTTCAATTATTTACAAGTTCTTTTTTTATTTCAAAATATTACGGGGGTGCAATTACATGGATCACTTTGTTATGCTTGAGTCAGGGTATGTCCATCACCAGATAGTGTTCATTATATCCATTAGGTAGGTTTTTGCCCATCCTCTCCTAGCCCTCCCCACTGCTTGATTTCCACTGAGTTTTACTTCCCACTGTGCACATGTGTGCTCATTGGTTAGTTCCAAACTAATAGCGTGTATGTGTGGTGTTTGTTTTTCCATTCTTTAGATACTTCCCTTAGGATAATGCTCTCCAGTTCCACCCAAATTGTTGCAAAAGGACTTAATACATCCTTTCTCATGGCTGAGTAATATTCCGTGGTATACTTATACCACATTTTGTTAATCCATTGATGAGTTGACAGGCATTTAGGTTGATTCCACATCTTTTCAATTGTGAATTGTGCTGTAATAAACATTCCAGTACAAGTGTCTTTTTGATATAATAAAATGTCTTTTTTTCCTTTGGGCAAATACCCAGTAGTGGGATTGCTGGATCAAATCATAGTTCTATTTTTAGTTTTTTGAGGTATCTCCATACTACTTTTCATAGACGCTGTACTAGTTTGCAGTCCCACCAGCAGTGTATAAGGGTTCCTTTCTCTCCGCATCCACACCAGCATCTATTGTTTTTGGACTTTTTAATAAAAGCCATTCTAACTGGGGGAAGGTTATATCTCACTGTGGTTTTGATTTGCATTTCCCTGATGATTAGTGACGTTCAGCATTTTTCATATGTTTAGTGGCCATTTGTCTATGTTTTTTTGAAAAGCTTCTGTTTGTGTCTTCTGCCCACTTTTTAATGGGGATGTTTGATGTTTTCTTGCTTATTTGCTTGCGTTCTTTGTAAATTCTGGTTATTAGCCCTTTATTGGATGTATAGCATGCAAATATTTTCTCTCATTCTGTAGGTTGTCCATTTATGAGTTTTATAACACTCATATTCACTTACCTGTATTGGTAAAAAAACTTTTCTAATGACAAGGACAACAAAAAATATTATGTTTAAAAAAAAGTATTGGTTTAAGTCAGTAGTTTTATTGCCTATATTGTCTGGTACAGTATTAGGCAAGATGAAAACTACCAAAGTAGTCTTAGCCCCCATCTTTGAGAAACTCTGACAATAATACCATTTACCTGAACTTACCTTAGAAACTAAGAGTATCTGCTTCTGTTTAAATGAAATTCAGTATTATACAACCAGTTTCCTGTATTACACTTCGCATAGAGAGAAATCACATGCCAGGTAAAATGTTATCATGGTTAAACCATACTGTGCTTATATTTCCAAAAACATGTTTGATTTTCACAGATCTTGCCTTTTACCCTAGAAATCAATTTTAGCCAACAGTTCTGATCACAGTTTTAAAGTAAATTAATTCTAATTAATTAATAACAAAAACTTTTCCAAATTGAGACATAAACAGGAGAATAAGGCATTATATCTGGCTGGTCTTTCTTTGTTCATTCCTTCTTTCTTTTACCCAAAAAATATTTGCTGAGCACTCACAATGTGTCAGGCATTGTTCCACGTGCGAGGGATGCAGCAACCAACAAAGGAGGCAAATGGTCCTGGCCTCATGGAGCTGACTTCCCATGCAGTAAAGAGGAGACACATCATTTTTTTAAAAACATTTTTAAAAAAAATGTTTAAATATGTCAAGTAATGATAAGTACTCTGTGGAAAAATAAGACAGAGAAAGATGACAGAGAAATAAGAATACGCATGGGGGAGGTGGTTCCTATTTCAGAAAGGACAGACAGGCAAGGCTGCTTGGATGGGATGACATTTTCCTGGAGACTGGAATAAAGTGAGAGAGCAGGCTGTGTGGGTATCTGGGGAAGAGCACCCCAGTGTAGGGAATGGTTAGCGCCAAGCCCCTCAGGTGGGAGCTCACCTGGCACAGTTAGGAAACAGCTAGGAGGCCAGTGTGGCTGTACCAGAGTGGGGGAGGGGGTGCCATGCTTATGAGCGTGGAGGGAGGGAGGAAACTGCCCTATCACAGGCAGAGCAGTCAGATGACCCTAGTGTAGGAACCCGGGAAAGTGCCCATAGTAAGATCAGTTCTAAACATCCTCTGGGGCCAGAGGAAACCCTGTAAGTGACAACAACTCTTGTCTGCCTCTTACCTCTTGTCTTCCTTATCCATGCCCCACATTCTGCAGGAGCCAGAGACGGACTAGTGAGAAGAGTCACACGTTGCCTTACAGGCTACAGCTAAGGGAGGAGAGGATCTTAGCTTTGAATGAAGGTCAGAGTTTTAACTATGACACAGAAGTGGACATTTTAATTACTGAAATGAGAATGATCTTAGCACTAAAGTAATCAGAGGACATTTTATTATCTCAGGCTGACTACAGGAATTCCAGGATCTGCCTGAGGATTTATCCAAAAATCCAAGGAGAAAATAGCTTACACAGTGGGTTTGCAGGGCTGCTGTGAGAAACAGTAAAGACTGCTCTATGTGATAGCACTTGATGGCATTTTGCGTTTTTGGTGTAATAGTTTTAAGCCCTTAGATCCTTATATAAGAATTTTAAAAGCCAAGAGTGGCAGCAGGTTTGCCATTTGTAATGTTAGCCAACCTGTCTTTCTTTTTTGCCCCTTAAAACATGTCAGAATATTAGGACAAACCAGGCCCGCCTTTATTACTTTTTACTTGTTGTATCAAGTTACATATTAGCTTTTTCATTTCTAAGAGCTATTTTCTGTAAATTCTTTAGTACTTGCAATTCTGTTCCTAAATGTATACCTACCTAATGATAATCGCTTGCTTCTAAAAGCACAGTGAATGACAGTACTTTACAGTCAAAATAAATGGTTATAAGGCAAATGGGAGCAGACACTGTAGTTAGTCAAGCTGACTCATTAAAAAAAGACACATTAAAGTTGAATCAACTGTCATCTTTTAGTGATGACTGTTGATCCAATGTGATGAAAGAAAGTTCCAGCACGTGGATAGGCTGATTCAGCTCCCGGATGGTCTGGAACATCGTTAACTCATACAGACTGATTCTGGCCCCGGTTCAAACTTCTAAGTCTTTGTTCTTGGGGCTCAGAGGATGGCTTTGAAGTTCAGGATAAAGCTCTTCTAACACACCATTACCAAAGAATAATCTTTTGATTATGATCTCATGAAAGTATAATCAATAACTTACATAAGTTAAAACCATGGCAAACAGTGACGGTCCTGTAATTGGACCTTTATGAATTCCATATGTTACAATCTCTGCATTAGCTAGCAGTCCTGCATAATGCATATATCTCTTCCCCAAACATAGCCGCTGAACTTTCTTAAAAGGCTATGAAACTTTTCACAGCTACTGTCAGCCTTGAACTCTTCAGACCCCTAAGCTTGGGTGTGGGTACCCCAAGGGCAGGATTTTTGGAAAGCTTAAAAGGATAAATATATCCCCCAAATCAATAGACACTCATTTGTGTAAAGCAGTTTAATTAAAGCCAGTTAACTTTTTACATAATTGCATGGCTTGTGTGCTTTAAAAATTATATCGGGGGCGGCGAGGGGGGGGGCGGGGAGGCGGGGAGACTTTTCCAACAAATCATTGTTAAAACACATCCATTTTGCAAAGACATGCTCTCATGTGAAGTTCTCAAATGACTGGGACCTGGCTAGGATGCTATTATGTCATTATCTACATTATCTAAGATTTACATTTACTTTCTTTCTCTCTCTATCTCGTTAAACTAAATTATATTATTAGCAAATTAGAAATGTGGGTGTTTTGCGTAGCTTAATTGCCTTCACTTTAGGAAGAGGGCAGGAAGCATGAAAGAAAAGATTTGGGAAAAAAATCCCTAACCCTGGGCCACAGCAGTGAAATAACAAAAAACCAATGGAGTTTTCTGATGGAAAGGGACAAAGAAGTCTGAATTGAAGTCTTAATGACAGAATAAAAGATATCCAAGGAAAGATTAGTCCCATCTTTTTGGACTAAACATCAGATCTTTAGAGAGAGATGAGTATATAAAGCCAAATACAATAAATAAAGAGGGGACACATCAAAGGAGTTATTTTTGCATCTTGGCTTCCCTCACAAGAACTATTACTATGTCCCCAACCCCCAGTGTCACCTTAGTCAGTTTTGTTACCTGTTATCATGGATTTTTCTTTCTGTTGGAACATATTTGAAAATTGTCAAAGCTAATTTCTAGCAAATTTATTTATAGACCCATTTCTAGTTTCCTTAGTTCAAAAGAGCACTGCAATTATGTAAAAAGTGATTTTTGTGACTCCAGTGCCACTATATAGAACTTCTCCACTTGTAAATATGGTAGTAGCTTTTAAATTAAAATTAGAATTACTGACTCACAATGCATTCATTGTCATCATCTACATCAAAAATCTGATATTTGGCTCACATCTCCTCTATTTGATTATAATTCCTAAAGGCAGAGACTATAGCTCTTTATCAATCTATTTCCAATGGTCCAGTTTATTTTGTAAAATTAATTTTAAATGTCTTACACACACACACACACACACACACACACACACAAAAAGGATGATCAGAGAAGGCCCGTAACACCAAAGGGGAGAAGGATTTAGCTTTTGAACATTAAAGAAAATATCAGTTAGCTTGTTAGAGTCCCCAGTTGTAACAGAGGGTAACAGGTCTCATAAAAAAGAAAAGAAGAGATCAATAGAAAAACTGGATGTATTCAAATCAGCAAGGCTGATATGAGCTGATTTATGATTTATATGAATGTATAGAAACTAAAAGCTCTGAAAACTATAATTCACCTTTTTGGTTTTTTTTTTCTTTTTTTTGGAGACAGAGTCTTACTCTGTCACCCAGGCTAGAGTGCCGTGGCATTGGCCTAGCTCACAGCAACCTCAAACTCCTGGGCTCCAGCAATCCTCCTGCCTCAGCTTCCCAAATAGCTGGGATTACAGGAGCACACTATCATGCCTGGCTAATTTTTCTATTTTTAGTAGAGATAGGGGTCTCACTCTTGCTCAGGCTGGTCTCAAACTCCTGAGCTCAAGCAATCCTCCCACCTGGGCCTCCCAGAGTGCTAGGATTACAGGCGTGAGCCACCGCACCCGGCCTTAATTCACCTTTTTAATTCACCTCTATTATTCACCTTTTTTTGGAAAAACAAAAAAGCATGGCTCTGGAAATTATAGACCAGTCAGTATCAATATCTGTTTTCATGGCTCTTTTAAAACCTAGAGGAACAACCTAGCCATCAACATACAGTCACGAGAAGCAAACAGTACCAGACTAAATTGATGTCCTTCCTCAAAAGAGAGGACAGGAAACAACAGAGAGATCTACCTCTATTTCAGAATTGATATTGATCCCTTCCTACATGGCATACTTACTGACAAAATGGGAAATCTAGCCTTTACCCATTACGGGATGACTGAATAATAGACATAAGGACCAAACCCAAAGCATAAACCTATGTCACCCAGTGTACATACTGGGTGATGTTCCATTCAGATTAGTCTTGGAAACCCATCTATCAGGTATTCTTATTAGTGACTTTGACAAGCAAAACATGAAGATGCTCACATTGTCTACTTCTTTTTTCTACTTTCCCACTCCCAGGCCTTACCATTTGTTCATTCTATCTGCTACTCTTCCTGATCCCTTCAAAGTCACTTAGTTTTAAAATATCAAATCCTTCCCCAACATTCATTTCTAAATTATCCCCCTCCCAGAGAGTAAATCTTTCCACAGCCTATTTTATAATCTCCTGTCTGCCTTTTTTACAATTACCTTGGCATCATCTCTTATGTATTTATGTCTTTAATGTCTTCCCTCAACTTTCTTTGGTTGTGTCATATCCCTTTGGGTGATATTGTTAGAGAAAATCAAAGTTTAAAAAGTACTAGTATTAGCTGGTGTGGTGGCTTGTGCCTGTAGTCTCAGCTACTCAGGAGGCTGAGGTTGGAGGATTGCTTGAGCCCAGGGGTTGGAGGCCATAGTGCGCCACAATGGTGTCTGTGACTAACCACTGCACTCCAGCCTGGGCAGCATAATAAGACTCCATCTTTAAAAACACACAAAAAAATTCTAGTATCATAGGGTAAAAATATGTTTACTAAGTGGAATAAGAAGAAGGAAGGAAGGGGTTGTAATTCTAGCATCAGCAGGCTCTGGGGAAAAGAACGTATCACCAAGAAAGAGCCAAAGTTCTAAAGCAAATTAAGAGGACAGCAGAAGATTACAAGGGTTAGTACACATTGTACTAAAAGACATAATGTCTTTCCTCCTCCATAGGCAGTGGATAAAAGACAAAGCCAATCTATTAACACACGCTTTTAGGAACAGGTTAACATAGGGTCAGGCCAACTTTTCAAAGTCATGGAAAAACAGTGCTATTTTTAAACATATATATTAACTGACTGTTAAACACTTTTCAACTCTGTTTGAAAAATCTGTATCTGCAGTTCCTTTTGATGCTGTTGGAATGTCCATAATAAGGGATCTCAGAGAGCTCTGTAAACAGGCCAGTATTCACAAAGCCCCTCTAAGGTAAAACAGCAAATCATGACATTTTAGAGCTGGAAAAACTCTAGGAGATCATGTGGGGAAGCTGAGGATCAGGGAGGTCAGGTTATATTTCCAAAGCCCACCCAGTCAGGACTGGCCCAGCACACTTTCCATGACGCTGCACTGCCTTCCTACCAGCCATTTCCACTCTGCCATTGTTGAACACCCACCATGTCCCGGGCACTGTGCTGGGAGAAATGGATCATGGCCAGAACCAAGTAACCCAGTGGTGCCTGTAACCAGCCTACCCAGCTATTGCCTCAAAATTGAATATTAAAGTCTACGTGTGTCTGTGTGTGTATGTTTATTGGGCTGAAAAACACAAAAACAGATCAACAGACTTCCCCATACTCCATTAGAGAGAAAAACTGTAGGCAATTTTTTCCTTCTACAGTTTATGGGACCGTTGAGGTGTAATATGGTGATGTTGCACCCTAAGACTGAAACCCAGTGAAAAGCTCTGCTCTGGTTGTCAGAAAACGTGTGCTCTTTTGCCAGCTCTATTGTTAACTCTCTCCGGGATTCTCAGAAGTTGGTCATCATCTCTGGTCCTCAGTTTCCTCATTTGAAGAATAAGGTGGTTGAACTAATACTCATGGTTCTTTCCCTTCCAAGGGGAAGAGTTTATAATTCTAAAGAAGCCCTTGACAAATTCTTCGGAAGTTTTACACAGAGTCCCAACATTTGGGAAGAATATATTGATAGTTCATTTTGCATACATATCTAGGTAAAGAATTGATGGGCTCAATAAAGAGTTAGTTCTGAAAGTCTCAGCATATTACTTCTGAGCTCTTAGTGATCTAAGATCCAATGAGCAATCTCGGAAATACATGCAAACCTGGCAATTCAGTGCACAAATATCTTTGGAGATGAACTTTCGCCTTTATCAATTCCTAATGTTTTCAAATAGCATACATCTATTTTGATATCCAATTTAGGAGATTATTTAGAGCGAGCCAATGGGATGGTTGAGATTGATTTCCCCCCATCCCACCTGCCCTTTTCCCTCCTGTCTGCCGCATGTTCACCGCAGGAGATTTCGCTCAGAGAAGCCATGGAAGGCTCCTGCCTTTGAAGTGGCTGCGGAAGATGCTTTGTGGCAGAGAGGCCAGCAGTTTATAAACAATAATTTGTATCTACCTACTGGGCTCCCCCCTCCCCCACCCTGCTGCCTCAAACTCTTTTATTCCACGGAGAGCAAATTCAGCATAAATTAACAGACACTTCAAAGCCTAAAATACAGAATATTTACTCAGATATCAAGACTGCTGGTTCAAGTGAAACCAGCTCTTTGGCTGCCTGAATATTGTCTCTAAAGACTCTCCTACGTCTATTTTTTCCTCTTGTTCCACTTATACATACAGCTCTGGGAGCTCTGACCGGCAAATTAATTTGTTTTTTCTTTTATGAACACCTATAAGAGCATATTTATTTGCTCAGAGTTTTCTCATTTGCATGAAATGTAGCAAATACATCATTCTTCCTCTTAAAAAGTGCCATGTTCCAGCCACCGATGACAATCACTCTCTAAACTATGAAGCTGATCTACTTGCTAATCCCCATTCTGTCTTGTCCTTATGAAAACTGAGGAAATAACTCCCCTGAGTGTTGGGAGAATAAATTATTTAATATACAAAAATTTTTAGAAAGAGTATATATACAAAAATAAGTGTTCCAATCACTGCTATTTCAAAATATTTATGGATAAGTACATCTGCACCTATATATGAAACATGCAGAGAAATTCATACAAAAGGTTTCTTTACTCGTATTCATTTAAAATTAGTAGAAAATGTGCTTCTTTGCTATGTTGAAAAGAAATAAGCTGTTTTGTTCTTTAGAAATCACCCACTAGTTTTACATTTTTAGACTGGAAGTATGATTTTTAATATGGTATCTATCTGATGAGTCCTGTGTTCACAATCAATAATTATACCTGTGCAAAGCCTCTTATCTGGACGGACCTTAACAGCCTGGTAGGGAAGGGAGGAGAGTCACTCGCCTACCACTTACTGATCCCCCACTGCCCCCTACAGTATGAAATTCCCGATGAGATACACTTGTCATAAAGGAACAAAAACACGGGCACAAATCAACAGTTATCAGTACCACCTGGAAAGCTTCCTTTAGAGGATTTGTTAAAAGCCACAAAAGAATACTAAAAAAGACATTCTTGTATAATTCTGCTGAAGTAGGGAGCGCCATTATAAGCCACTGGGCAATAATAACGTATGTGCCAAGAGCCCGCACAACGATCGGCACTTTGACAGGAATTCCATTAAGGAAGTAATCCTAATATGGAAATGTCTCACACATCAAGTTGCTCTTCACAGTGTTATTTTTAATCGTGAAAAATTAGACATAGTCTAAATTGGAGAATATTTAAATAAACTACAGAATATTGTATGGCCATTAATGTTGTTGTAACATGGGAAACTACCCTACTGTCCGTAAGAAAACAAACAAAAAAATGACACAAATTGTTACTTCAATTAAAAAAAAAACCACTAGATGGAAGCCCCCCCAAATATTAACATTTTCTTAGGTCGGTTCGCTATATATGACTTTCCTTCTTCCACTCTTCTTTTTCCTTTTCTGTATTTTCCAAAAATTTTTAGAGGCCATACTTGTTTATGATGGAAAAAAGTAATGAACTTAAAATAAAATGCTGTCAGGATTCATAAAAATAGTTATACCCAGGAAATTAAGTACTGCAAACTCTAATGAAGTCCAGTTTACGTTCCTGGTGAGTAATGGGTTTTGCAAGTTATAATTATTGCAAGGACAACTGGCAATGTAAAAACTTCAGTTTGTAACAGAGAGACAAAAATCTCAGAGTTGATTTCTCAGTTCTTTGTAAAGAGCCACTCCAGGAATAAGGGTTACGAATACCTAGAGAGGAACTACCATATGGGGAAGGTCCGAAAGGGTAAATGTTAGTAACATAGCTGTCCTGTCTACCTGCCTCAGAGTTTAACTCCTAAAGTCAGTTTATCAGACAAACCGAATGGACCGAAAACAAGCCAATAGAGAAACCAGATAAAAATTGCCTAAAACAGATTTTAGTAGATTTTATTGACATTATTCAGGCAAACAGTATTTTGAAAAGTTTATTCTGCTCAAAGTTTGTTTTATTTTTGTTACAAGTAACCGTATGTCCAAGCTGTTTTTTCTTACTGTGATTTGAATTCAAACACAAAACTAAGAACAATGCAGAAATTATAATGACTAATAAATCACAGACATTTTAGAACTGGGGGTGGGGGAAACCTTTTATTTTACAGATGAAAAAGAAAGTGAAATACTTGTCTGAGGTCCCAGATAGCTGGTGTGGGAGCTGGGCTGGAAGCCAGGTCTCCCGAGGTCAGCTCAGTGTGACACTCTGAGTTCAGAGAGTGGGACACCATTCACTTATAGTGGAATTTGGGCATCCCGCCAGCGTACTTCCCAGCTTGGGATCTGGCGGACTGCCTTTCTTTGGCCTCACGACTCCCACCTAGCACTAACAGCTCATTCATACAGAGGGAAGAAAAGACCCTACTTTTTCAGTGTCTACTGTGTGTCAAGTACTTTGTACACATTATGCAACTGCATCTTGCTGCCATTGTAACAAGTAAATTAATTATTTCCTTTTAGTACTTGAAGAAACTGAGGCCCCAAGAGTTTAAATGGATCAAGATTTAGCCCACGCTGCCTGTCTTTGATAGTAACTTCTCCCACTAGTGGGCAGTTACAACAGAAAACATGGTGCGTAAGTTAGGATTCTCCAGAGAAACATTACAGAACCAACGGGAGATATATTTAAAGAGATTTATTATAAGGAATTGGCTCACACAATTATGGAGGCTGACAAGTCCTAAGATCTGCAGTTGGCAAGCTGGAGTCCCAAGACAGCCCAGGGTACAGTTCCAGTCTGAATGCCAGCAGACGTCAGACGCAGGAAAAGCCGGTGATTCTTCCCGAAGGCAGTCAAACAGGAGGAGCTCTGTCTTCTTGCAGGGGGGGTCAGCCTTTTTGTTCTAATCAGGCCTTCAACTGATTGTTTGAGGTTCACCCACATTGGTGGTGGAGAGGGTGATCTGCTGTACCTAGTGCTCAGAGATTCAATCACCTACCTCTCTTGCAATGTTTTCTTTTGGGGAGAGAACTTTCTACAATCAAGTAAATGTCATTCTTTAAGTAAAGCTTTAAAAGCCTTTAAGTATGCAGAGTTTCTCAAGGAATGGATGGCAAAATATCTCTGAAATATCGAGTACAGAAACAGATGAAGGGTAATTATTTTTATGCTTACTATGTAATGGAATGGAAATCCACTTATATTTTCGACTCGGAATGTTTCCTTATAATTCAAATAATACTCATTCAATGGGCCCTTGTTTATTTTTATTGAAAGGCAAAAGCATTTCTATAAAAGTACAAACACACAAATCTTTTGTGTATTATAGAAGAATGCACAACTATTAAAGATCAAGTTTGAATTATTTTACTTTTGGCTAAGGGCCACTCACTGCAAACAGTTATTCCTCATATTTAGTTATCTGAAGTTTCATTAATGCATGGTTTTTCTCAGTTACTGGGAGGACTTAGTGAACTTAATGAGATAATATAAATGAAAGCATGTTTGAAACTATTAAATGCGCTATAAATGAAAGGTATTGTTGCTGTTAGCAGAATGATTGAATGATCTCTTACCTCAATTCAGGAGAGCTGTACCAATTTACACTCTGTCCCTCCTCAAACCTGGGACAATACAGGACATGCAATGATAACTCTAAACTCAAGTCTGCAGCTACCCAAGAAACCAGATAAGCTTAATGCTCAAACTCTGGGAATCCAAGACATTCAGTCATTCTGGAGCCAAGCAGATTTTGTATAAATTTCATCTGGCTTCTGAACTAGATCTTGACTCAGATGATCTGAATTTGTCTTGTAAGGAAGGACTCTCCAAATGAAACTGCTTTTTTAAAAACTGATTTGGATGGACAGGTGGCCTACCCTTGTATAATATAGAGATGAAATAATATATGCATATGTATACATACCTTGGCATCTGACTGCTGGGGTTCTAACCCAGGCTCTACAGGTGACCAAGGTGTGATCTTGGCAAATTACATAATTTCTCTGTGCCTCAATCTTCTCCTATCTTTAATGGAGATTAAAACAGTGCTTTCAGCTCATAGAGTTGGTCCAAGTATTCAATCAGATAATCTATGTAAATTACTTAGAAGAGCTGCTGGCACATAGCAAATGCCCAATAAATGTCATTTCTTGTTATTAGGTTAAATCACATAAAATTCAATCATTTTGACCTACTAAAAAGATAATGTCAAACCAGTCCACCTAATATTTACTGAAGCCATGCTATTTTAACCTCATCTAAGGTAAATTCTTGCTCAGGATCTTTATTTAAACTACTGCACACAGAACACAGTGGGATATGTAAATAATACACATGAAGAGTCAGGAAAATCTTGATTTCAAGAGTTCAATTAAAATTTATCACAGATTCTGGAGTCAGACCACTTGAGTATAAATCCTGGCTCCACTATTTATTAGCTGTGTGACCTCAGGCAAACGATTTAACCTTTTTGTGACTCAGTTGCCATTTTTGTAAAATGAGAATATTAGTAGTGCTTATTTCATAGGGTTGTTGTGGGAATTAGATAATGATGAAAAGTGATTAGGACAATGACAGGCGTATAAAAAACACTTAATAAGCTTTAGGTATTTTCCTCTATTTTCTTTTTCTCCTCCTCCTCCTTTTTCTTCTCCTTGTGCTCAATACCTTCTTCTTCTTCCTCTTTACTTTATTATACAAGGTTCATAGACCAGAAGATGATTTTTAAATTCTATAAGTTAATCTCCAATTCTAGCAATGAATTCTTTTCTCATCAGAGTATAAAGAGTAAAGTACCAGTAAATTCCATCTGTGATAATTTTATACTTATTTTTGGTTTTTTGGCTTTTTAAGAAGGGGTCTTGCTTTGTTGCCCAGGCTGGAGTGCAGTGGCATCATCATAGCTCACAGCAACCACAAACTCCTGGGCCCAAATGATCCTGCCTGCCTCAGCTTCCCCAGTAGCTGGGACTACCACACCCAGCACACCACCACACCCAGCTCATTTTTTTTTTAATCTTTTGTAGAGATGGGTCTTACTATGTTGCTCAGGCTAATCTTGAACCCCTGGACTCAGGCAATACTCCCTCCTTGGCCTTCCAAAGTGTTAGGATTATAGGTGTGAGCCATTGCATCTGGCCAATACTTTTGATAAGTATTTAGGAGTCAAGGTTGAAGAAATGCAAATCTGCTTACATGAAGTACCTGAAGGAACTTGGGATGTTTGGCATAGAGAAAAGACAATTTGAAGGAGATGGAAGCTGGCCTCAAATGCCTATAGTTTCCAATGAGAAAGGGGTTAAAACATACCCCCCCTGGCTCCAAAGGACAGGAAGAGGACCAAGGTCAGAAATTATCTATGTGACCAGGCATCCTAATGGACCCTCAACTGGGCATGGCCAACCAAAGGCCAAAAGACCACAATTCATGGATATTTTGGAGAAAGGTTGGCTTCTTTGAGTTGGATGAGCTCTGGAATCTCTTCCAACTCTGCTATTTTGTGTTTTCTAAAGATACAGCCGAGAAGGCAAACAAGAAATTGGACGAAGATGAAGAGATAACTTAAAACTTAACTTCTGCCTGAATTTGAGCAATGATTTAAAAGGAAGAAATATGCAATCAATGTGTTTAGTGAGGATGAATTCTCAAACATATGAGCTTTAATGCTATCAGTGACACTGAATTTGGGCAAGTTTATTTTCCAACCTACTAAACACAGTAATGGTCTATTGAAATGAGTAAGATCACAGCACCCCACAAATGGGTCTCTGTTACACAGAGAGCACCTACAGCCTTAAAAAAATTTGTTGAAGTGGAAAATTCCACAAAGTAATTTTTACATTGCCATCTGGTGGCTATTGCTATAAGTGACAGCAATATAAATACAAGATCAAATCCTAATCAAGTTCTAACTGGTAATAAAAATATTGGTTGAAATTTCAAATGGTAGGAATTGGAGTAATTCCACAAGTCTTTTGGGATCCATCTGATTATTGCCTTAAGTGGGAAATGTCTCATATGGACTTGACTTCAGAGGTGAATCCTGCCACTGGTGCACCCATGACTGATACTGAAACAGCCCTTACAAATAAGGCATCCTAACACTCTCTGCAATATAAGTTTATTCGGGCCTATCTTCAACTCCTGCAAACTCGTTTCCCCAAAAGTTGCTCCATATGTTTCATCTGAGAGAGCTGACTTGCTCTATCACCTCATGATATCATGACATTTGTCATATTTGGCTCCAAAAAATTAATGGCAAGTAGAAGGCAGAATATATTAGGCTCAATTATCTCAAGTACATAAATGCCATGAAGTTAAACAGAGCAAAAGTTGTTCCAGTTGTGAATATCTTGGTTTTACAGTTCTCAGGGTACACGCTGAAGGACACCAGGAACCTTGTGCAGACAATTCCCTACTCCTCCAACAGCTAATGTGCCTTCCTCAGCACTTTGACAGCACCTTGTTCATATTTCGATGATAATATGCTTCATACTATATTATTGTTATTTGGGTCATATCTCTCTCCACACTAGAGTGTGATCTCCCTGAGAGCAAGCTTCACATTCAATTCACATTACTCTTTTTAATGTTCAGCCTAAGCTTTGGCATTAGGGGGACCTCAATCAATATTTATTGAGTTGAGGTCAAAAGAAGGTGGGGAGGTAGGGAGGATAAGGAACATTCAGTGTGCAAAATCAATATTTCCATTCTCCACTCCATGTGTTAACTTCAGACTCAAATTTTTTCAACTGCCCATCAGACTTTGCCATCTGAATGTGCAGTAGAAAATATGTGTCCAGCAATTTCCAAGTGGATCCCATTGTCTTTGCACCCCAATCTGTTCTGCTCCTGCTCTTGTAATTGATTTCTCAGTTAAGACATCACTATCCCTCCAGCCATCTCAGAACCATCCTCCATTCCTTTGTTTCCATTAACACCCACATTCAATAAGTCCTGTCAATTGTACCTTTGGAGTCTGTCCCTTCCTCTCTCTCTCCACTGCCTGCCTCAGTCCAGGCTCTCCTCACCTTTCGTTGTATCTCAGATAATGTCCTAACTGGCTGCTGGTCCTCAGTCAGGCATCCCATCATCTACTTCCATCTGCCACCAAAGTTACGCCTCATACAGGTACGACACTATTATCTACTTCTAAACACTCAATGGCTCCCCATTATCTTTAAGACAAAGTCAACTATGGCATACAGATGTTATCATGATCTTTCCCAAACTTACTCTTTTAGAATGATATTTTTCAATTCTGCTCCATAAACTCTGTTTTAAATAATTGTCATTCTCCAAACACACCGATGATTCTCAGTTCTGTGTACCTCCCTATGCGCTGTTCCGGCTACCTGGAATGCCCACCTCAACCCCACCTGCCTTGGCCACTCTGCCTAAATATCTTTCCTGACCCAGCTCAGATGTCACCTCCTTGGTGATGTCTTCTCCAGCTTTAAGTAATTGCAAATTTACATGATGAATGGCAAAATCCTCTGGCTTTAGGCCCCCATGGCACTTTTCTTAGGGCATTTATGGGGCCCACAGCCAGCCCCCATGAAGTCACTGTGCAAATTAGGTAGAAGCGCCCCCTCTCGACAGCGGCAGCTCTGTGTCAGGGTATAAGACTTGAGAAGTGTGGGCTGGATTTCAGCTCCCACCGGCCCCTTTGGTCAGGTTCCCACGTGCAATAAGAAACCTTGTCCATGTTGGCCCTGAGAACTTATCACAATTCTTATGATGCCATGGTGACTTCCTGAAGGCAGTTAGATCAGTTAAAATTCATATTCTTAGGACCTAGGACATAGTGAACATTGAGAAGTTCTTTAAGTTGTTATTTTTTAGAATCAGAAGCTGTTCCAAAAGTTATTATTGTTTGGAATGAGAAGATATTCCTAAAGGTGTAAGAGCAGATCTGATACAGATCTCTGAAGTATATAAGTGTGTGCCTAAGTGTTCTTAGCTGTGTGGTCTTGGGCAAGTAACTGAACTTCCTTATGTCTTAGTTTCCTCGTCTATAAATTGGAGATGATAATAGTGCCTACCTCAAAGTCATGGTGAGGCTTCAATGAGATTATCTGTAAAATGCTTCCAAGAGCACCTGGCCCAGAGTATGTGCTATGTAAGTATTGCCTATTATTGTTAACATAGGAAAAATAAAGTGGTATTCTGAGGTGAATCCTTCTAAATTTGGCAACAAACAAGATAATTTTGGAGAAAAGAATCTTTGTGCATTGATTTTTAAAAATCTGAAGACAGATATCACATTTTATATAAAGATATTACCATTAATGTTAAATGATTGAAGATTTTTTTACTTCAGAGATAGAGTCATAATATTTTCAAATTTGCGAGGAGTTTAGAGGTAACCCAGATTGCTTCTCTTACAGGTAAAAGTATTGGAGCCCAAATGGGTTAAGTGACCTTTCCACGGGCTCTAGTGTTTCTCCATCTGGCCTTGACCAAATGTTCAACCTCCTGTCCTCACCTCCCCCCGGCCCCGGCCCCCAATATTCTCCCTTCCACACACCAAGCTCCAGCCTCAGGCACCACTAACCTTTCCAGAATGCACTAGCACTCTCACAACTCCTTTGCCTCTGTCTGCGGCAGCCCTTCTTACTGCGCCTTCCTTGCCCCTGAGTTGGCTGGTTAAACAGCTTCCTGAACATCCTTCAAGTCCCGGTTCCACTGCTACTTATCTTCCCTGGTGAAGCCTCCCCTGCTCCCCCAGCCACAATTAGCTGCTTTCTCCTCTGTGTTCACACCTCTATTTAGCACTTACCAGAGCAAGGGCTCTGCATCCTAACTGCCTACATTTGAATCCCAGCCCTGCCATTTACTGGATTTCTAACCCTTGCTCCTCTGTGCCTCAGTTGCCTTATCTGTCAGATAATAATAATAATGGGACTGACTTATTCATTCATTCAACAAATAATTATCGACTGCCTATTATGTGCCAGGAACTGTTCTAGGACCTGGAGATATAGAGTGAACAGGACAAAGTCCTTGCTCTCCTGAGCTTATGTTGAATGGAAGAGTTAAACAATTAAAACCAATTATAATTAAGTATTACCATTATCCTAAGTGCCATGAAGAAATATACAGCAGCAAGAGTGAGACCTCATTTCTACAAAATATAGAAAAATTAGCCAGGCATGGTGGTGCATGCCTGGAGTCTCAGCTACTTGGGAGGCTGAGGCAGGAGGATCGCTTGAGCCCAGGGGTCTGAGGTTGCAGTGAGCTATGATGACGCCACTGCACTCTAGCCTGAGAGACAGAGCGAAACCCTGGCTCAAAAACAAAAATAAATAAATAAATAAATAAATATACAGCAGAGAAGGAAACTCGGAGTAATGAAAGGGGTCGTGGCTGTTTTAGAGCAGGGGTGGGGGGTGGTCAGAAGTCTTTCAGAGGAAGTGACATTTGATTACAGACATGGGGAAAGTGAGGGAACAAGCCTTGCAAAAATCTGAAGGGAGTGCACTCTAGACAAAGGGAACTTCATGTGCAAAGGCCCTGAGGCAGGAAAGGTGAGCTTGAGGGTGGGGGATGGAGAGGTTGAGGGGGTAACTGCCAAGTTAGTGAAGCAGAAAGGAGGAAATGAGGCACTCCTTATTCCTAGCACCAAAACTTTCAGATTTTATCTTCCAAGTATTTCTCCAATCTATCTCCCTCCTCTTCACCCCAGATCTCCTCTCTCATTATCCCAGATTTCTCTCCTTGCAGTTGAGCTCCCCTCAAAACTATCCTCCACTCTGTTGACAGGACAACCTAAACATGTAACTCTGGCCCTGTTGTCCTCTGCTTTGTGCATTTTCATTGACTGACTCGTCATTGCCTATAGAATAGGTCCCAGATGCCTTAACATGGTGGACAAAGTGTTCTAAGACCTAGTCCCTGCCTACCCCTCTTCTTCTACCTTGTACTGCATACTCCAACCGCACCTAAGTGCCAGCTCCCCAGACAACCATATTTCTGGTCTCTATGCCTTACCTCAAGCTGTTTCCTGTCCCTAAAAACCATTCCCTCTTCCACACTTTTGCTTGGCTAACTCGATGACTCAGCTCTGGAGTTATTAATACTTCTCTGTGCTTCTTTATAACCTGAGAATACCTCAGTATTTCTACAATATCATTTTCCAGGAATTGTTAAGATGATCTGTTTATATATCTGTCTCTCCAATTAGCTTCTAATTTTCTCAAGAACAAGGAATTGGTTATTTATTTATTTATTGAGGCTGGTCTCATTCTGTTGCCCAGGGAAGGGTGCAGTGGCATCATCACAGCTCACTGCAACCTCAAACGCCTGGGCTCAAGCGATCCTCCTGCCTCAGCCTCCCGAGTAGCTGGGACTACAGAAGCGTGCAACCATGCTCTGCTAATTTTTGTATTTTTTTTGTAGAGACGGGTCTCCCTGTGTTGCTCAGGCTGATCTAGGGAATTGGTTCTTAATCATGTTTTACCCCCAAGGCATGATCTGAGTTCTGGCCAACAGTAGCTAAGCAAAGACTACATTCATCTCCTTTCTGGTGTTGCCTGCTTAAGAATTTACCCCTTAAACTCTCTCTTTGTTCCAAGCCCACAACACTTAGCTGCCCTGCAAGAGTTGATTCAGGTAAATGAGTTTCAAAAGATGCCTGACAATTTCCTAAGATTCTTTCGCCATATTCATCCATAAAATCCAAAAAGAAGATAAAATGTACAGCTCAGAAGGATAGATATCCATATGTCTGTCTGAGAAAAACAGGGAGGAATAGTAACTGTCCTGTGACTTTAGAGTTTTAGCTAATAAGTTTTAAAAGAAAATCAAATACTTGAAGAAACAGGCTTATTTTAAATAAATCCATTTCTAGTGTTCAGTCTTTCATATTTTAAACCGAAGGATCACCTGCCAAATTTAATTTCTATACTTTTATTGTACTTTTCTTGATATTTGAAAAGGTAGTGTAGGAGTTGAGAATAGCTGCTAAATCAATTCTTTTTCAAATTAGCATATTATTTTTCTTATTTAAGCTCCCTTTTATGTTACATTCAAAGTTCTAGACTCCATTAGAAAGTTAAATTGATTTTTTTGGTTCTATGCACTCACAAAAAGTGATTTTTTTTTTAAATAGTTCCATGCCCTAATCACCAACAAACAAACAAACAAATGAACAAACAAAACCTGGAGATGAGACAAATGATTGCAAACTCTTCCGGAAGTTTAGCAAGAAAGAAGAGATAAATTAGGTTGTGGAAAAACCATTGTCCACTCAACATATAATTAAAGATTAACTCAATAGGGACAAACTTGCAAGATGGTGAGTCCATTCTCTCCACGGCAGAGAAGAGAAGTTGTTTCTACTTTCTACTTCTCTTCCCCCAAACCCCTTCTCCCTTACTTGGCCCTGACCTTCCCTGGGTTTCCATTACCTCTAAGGTGACACGCAAGGCCCCTCACGATCACCTACAGCATGTATTTCCCTTGGAGACCTCCATGCAGTTGAGCATCCTCAGTTCTCCACTTGGGAAGGCACTCCCCCCTGCCCCCCACTCGCCTGCTGATCTGACTCATCCTTCAGGAATTAATTCAAACATCGTCTGCTCAGTGAGCTCACTGAAGTGCCCAGGGCTCCCTTCCTCCCCCAGGCAGGATAAAGAGTGGCTTCCTTTTTACACTCAGCCAATCCTGTACTTTTAACGTCATTTGGGTGAGTGTGCTGAATATTTGTTTCCTAGGCTATGAGCTTCCCGAGGGCAGGTACTGAATTTATTCCTCTTTGTATGCTCTCTGCCTAGCTCTGTGCTTCTTGATTGAGTGCTTGAGTCAGAGAGAAACACTATGTGGGAAAACAAATCCCCATCCACCACCGGTCCATGGGACTGTAGCCAAGTTACTCCCACATAACTTTAGCCACTTGGCTAAATTACTGCAGCAAAGGAAGCCCTCATCTGACAAGGCCTCCTCCAAAGATCTGGCAAAAGCATGCAGGACATTGTCACTGAACTTTTAGTCCCCAAATTTCTTCCCTCACAGCACCCATCTTATGCACCAGGGGTAGTTAAGTTAAATTAGTTTAATCCAAAACAAAATGCTTTATCGAATATCATACCTTTCTGCTTCACCACAACAATGTAAAAGACTTTGATTTGTGCAAGCAATTTAAAGTCAGGAATAAACAGGGAGGATACCAACAAAGGGTTTGTTTACGCGCTTTTACACCACCGTGAAAGGAAGACATAGCAGAGTTTACATTTATGCCATGTAAATCGCTATGGAACCAGATGTGGCTTACAAGGTACCTTGTAACTCATCTCCTCTAAGCAATAAAGCCTTTTTTTTTTTTTTTCTGGCAAAAGTTTGAGAAACTTACTGCTGTTTTCTATCAGCAGATACAACAGATGGCTGGCACATGCCTGCTTCGCTAAATGAAATGGGCTCTCTGCAGAATTACTCTTTGATCCCTAGTGGCATGTCCACAACACCACAATACAAAATACCACAGCATAGCAGAATCTAAACATTAAAGGTTTAAAGCTGTGCTTTTGATATGAGTACCTCCTTAAAAAAATCATGCCCATGGTATGTAAACATATCCACATTCCCACTTTGAAACCATGGAACAGGGGTCAGAAAACGAGGCATTTCCTTCATTTGGTGACATAAAACCACCACTAAGGTATGACGGCAAACCCCAGGAGTGCACAGGTATGAAACCACTTGGGTTGTAACTACCAAAACAATCACAACTCTATTAGAAAAAAATGTGGACAGTACACATTAAGGGATTTAAATAATAATAATGTGTTCTCATAACTTCAGGGTTGGAAAGAGGTGTTTAAGGGGGTTTGGCAGTTCCTTTGAACATGGAGAGGGAATGCTTGAATTAAAATTCACTCTCTATATTTTTCTTTGATTTTTGTCAAGGGGAGAAAGGAAAGGAAAAAAAAATACTTTTAATTCAGGTTTGCTTAACTCCAGCCCAGTCCAATGGGAAACCTGAGACTGCAAACTGCAGCCAATTTAATGGGACTAGTGTTACATCGTATCAAACAGGACAGTGAAAACACAAGCTATCTGGGACTTCAAGCATATTTGAATGATGGCATTGGATTATCCAATTGATATCATAGAAACAAGTCAGTAGAATAATTCTGTTTTTTAAAAAATTAGCAAAAATGTGAGTCAATTATCAGAGAAATGGCCTGTTTCTGAATTCCCTTTTTTCCAAAGGTACTTTCCTCACTTTAAAGCTGAAATTGGGTAATACTTACGAGATATCTAGATACTGACTAGAATGATTCACAAAGTTACCATTATCTGGGCAAAGTTCTCAAGCTTTCCTTCTACTTGCTTTATTATCACTATTACTATTATTACTATTTCTGACAGTTTTCAATTTGAGAAGTTTTTTTTTAATTGATAGGGAGCTAGTAAGTGTCATGAAGTAATTTATAACAAACCATACCTGTTAGAAAATGTTGCACTTGATACACTGTATCTTCAGCATATTTTCTATTTTCAGTGGTCATACATAAACACAAAGGAACATGTTTATGCAGTTTAATTCTATAAAGTCAGTTATTCAATAACATACATGTGACCTAACACATCCCCAGAGCAGCAGACAGAATTCTCCTCCTCTTTTCCTGCATCCACAGCAACACTTTAAAGTTTTGTTTTTAAATGTCTTGAAACTGAAATAAATGAAGCTACACCACTGACTTCTAGTGGTTATAAGAATTCTGCACACTATACATGACAAAGAGTTTACTTTAAGATCTGGACCTGTTGGTAGAGATGACTAGAGCTTGCTTAGTACTCTGAGTGGTGGATTTGAAATTAATATTGGTTGGTTATCTTCGCCCAGAGAACTTCTATTCCATAGACACCAATTTCACCCCAACCCTTGCCATCCACCTTAGAAATCCAGGCCTTTGGTCACAAAAATGTTTCAAAAACTAATACGTATGGCTCAACATAAATCCCTTGCACTGCTAAAAAAGGCAACATAAAAAGAGATGCCCTATTACCTAAGTACTAGATTCACAGCACCTTAGCATATTTATGCAGGTGATAGAACATATTATAGTTATCAAGTTCAAGTCTACATGATCTTTATAAATAAAGATCTACTTATATGAGCTATATAAAAAAACATTTTGGCCTTAGACCCAATTGGTTCATATGGAAATCAGCAGTGGTGTCCTAATGTTAGATTCAGATTTGTCTAACAAAACTCCTCGTTAAATTTTTACTTGAAAGCCATTGGATTTAGAAAGGGTTATTTTCCAAATAAAATGTTTGATTAGTACCTAATTTAGAAAACAAAAATTGTTGCTCATGGTTCCTTCCTGTCTCAAATTTAAGAAAAAAGAATAAGGCATGCCTCGTTGAAAAATATCAACTATTAAAAAGTTACATACAATAATAAAAGGTATTTTCCCTTAATTACTAAAAATCATTTAAACCTAAGCCTCTTCAGTAGAAATTCTTCTCTCATCTAAAAGCTTTGAGAAAAAGCATGTCAGAAAATGAGTATTAAAAATAAAATCAGAGATAAAACTGAGGCAAGGTTTCCATGGAAAATGAGAATTGTAGGGACAGAGAGAGGTCAAGAAAAATGATTCCAGGCAGGAAAGATTTTTGAGGACCTTAAAAGAAACTGGTGAGAATCAGATAAGCATTAGTGAATTCTTTGGTTTCCCTAGTTATAGTAACCCATGAAAACCATTTGTTTTACCATTTTGTTGAGTGATTAGTGTAAAATTGATGCCAGATAACAAATGTAGATAAAGTATTTATAATACAGAAAATCATATAATTTTTAAACTCATAAGACTTATAAAAGTTGTAATTTGTTTTTAATTTGTAATTTAAGAAATTACAAATTAATACACAGTCATTGTGGAAAAGCCAAAACATAATAGAAGCAGATGTAACCAGTGTTTATACCTTGGAGGATCAGATATTGATTAGATGATTTTTCCTATGTCTGCCAACATACTTTGTAATGGAATCCGACAGGATATACTATGTTATAGACTACTTAATTTATGAACATCTTTTTGTGGTCTCAAAATGGATGTCTAGAATACCTTTATTATTGCTTCATTGTATTCTTCTGTCACTATTGCTGACCCTAAGTTGTGTCTATTTTTTTATTTTTATAAACAGCATGACGAGGAACATTCTTGGACCTAAATTTTTATTTACATCCATGATTATTTCCTTAGCATAAATCTCTGAAAGTAAAATTTCACAAAGGATCTGTATCAAGCCTTTTGCCATCAGAGTCTGATTGCCCTGCAAAAAGGCAGCCATGCACATCAGCAGCATATGAGTATGTATAATTCTCACTGACTAAAATAACTTTTTAAGAATTTGACCAACTTGATGCAGGGAAATAAATCTCTCTGTAATTTTTATTTGCATTCATTTGCAGTAGAACATGAGATGTGTTTTAAGTGGCCCCAAGAAAACTTTGGGCTACTAAACTAATAATTTATTGGAAATAGGTAACACCTTACTGCTTCTAGTAGGTCTTCAATCCTAAAGTTATTTTAACTTTGTCTATGTGTTGTCAAA
This sequence comes from Eulemur rufifrons, assembly GCF_041146395.1. NCBI lineage: Eukaryota > Metazoa > Chordata > Mammalia > Primates > Lemuridae > Eulemur > Eulemur rufifrons. Next base: position 50,363,650 of record NC_090998.1, read on the forward strand.
ACACTTAAATATAAAGCTTGAAATTTCATTAATCAGCTATGTGTTTTGTTTATGTATTGTGGAAAACACCTAAACGTTTGATATCATTTGGATGAAATAACTAGATAATGAAATGAACTTTTCATTTTCCATATAAATGCTTTGATGTGGTTTGGCTTTAGCCATAGATGCCTTTCAGAATACTTAATCAGTTTTGATGTCATTATTTTTCCCATCTTCAAAATTTCTATGCATTTCAAAAATTATGGTTCTGGAATCATATAACTTTAAAATTAGTCACATAATTTAAATTATATTTTAAAACATCTTGCTGTTTGGCATTGTATAAATCCTTCCCCCTTGCCACCTTCTCCCCTAAGATAAACAGACACCAGATTTCATGTAGTTACCTGTGGTAACCTCTTCAGAATAGACTGAACAGAGAGGGCAAGTAACTTAACTGAGGTATTAACGTTTGTCCTGCATAATGAGATGATCCACATGGGTGAGCAACACCTAAGCAGGAGAAAAAAAGATGCTAGAAACTTGATCTTCATGCCAGATCCGCTATCTTCCCTAGTCCCCTACAGGATATATTTCTGAGATTGTATGATGTGTCAATCCATTTCATACTCATCAGTATGTCAGTATTTACAAACATGCACTATGCTATAACGTAATAGAGGAGATAATATGGGATTTGAGCCTTTGCTTCAAATTCCATTCTTCAAAAGACATACTCATATGCAAAAAAAAAAAAAGAAAAAGAAAGAAAAAAAAAGAAAAGAAAAAGAAAAGAAAAAATAAATAAAGAAAGAAAGAAAGAAAGGAAGGAAGAAAGGAAAAGAAAATAAATAAAAAGGAGCTATTGGCATTTTTCACTTCTGTTATAGTTAGCCAGTTACCAAATCCTTTCAGCTAGGGGGTGCAATTCAAGCTACCATTCTAATGATTCTTATGAATCCATAAAAGTATAAGTTAAAAAATGTCTTTTCAAAAATATAGAATTAATTGACCATTTAATTAATGACCATCTGACAAGTGGTCAACCACAAGTAAATAGATTCAGGTGAAAAGAAAAGGAGATAATTAAAGGCCATTTATTACTGACCTCACAATATTCCAAACTTAATTGCCCATAAAGTATCTATGAAGAGGGAATTGTAGGGAGAAAAGGAATACTCTCCTTATGGAGCAACAGAAGCTTCAGTGAACTTATCTGCAAAATGGGAGTATTGGAATAGAGGACCTTCCTGTTATAAACTTGGTGGATCTGAAAACTTCAATTTTTTAAAATCACATAGCCATGGAAGTGTTGAAGGGTCTAGATTTCATCTAAAGAAGAGGAGAAGGAGGAGAAGAAGGAAAAAATGGTAGTGTCCATACCATAATAGGTAATTAGAAGGAACAAAAGTGTTTCTCAATTCAAAATAGTTACTTTTTATAAAGTGTTTTATGTATCACATTCTTCTTGAAAATACTCATTTAAGTAACTTGGGAGGGGGAAGGCCTGAAAATATGATTTGAATTATAATTACAATGATTTTCATAATTCATAATAGATACATTTTGCCAACTAATGAGCAAAAGAATTTATTACTTACCATTTGTCCTCTAGAGTAAATTCCCCAATTGTACAAAAGAAATTAAACTCACATAAGCATTTTATTCTTTCTTTCTTTCCAAAATTAGGGGTCATTTATATAATACTGAAAATGTGTAAAAGGTAACATACAAAAGATGCTAATGTGCCATGAAATAAAAGGAATGCTTCTTCATAAAAATAGATCGCAGTTTTCAATATGAAAGCATTTAAAATAGTAACTTAAAAAAATCAATAGGCTGCAGTATTTTACAACGTTCTTACATGACACCTTTGAGTCTATCAACTTCTACCAGAAACATATATATCACTCACATTCCAGTGAGTAACATTCAACATACCAACTTTTTAAAATGCACAAGACAGAGGTTAGGCATATTGTCTACTCTTTTCTTTTCAGAATCTTTAATTTATGTGACAACTTTAAACAAATGGAAATTAATTCTTCATTTGCTCTGGCGATCAGATGAGAAATTGCTCTTAAATATTGTAAAATGTACCAGACTACACACTATACAATATTTACTCCTACCTGCCATCAGGCTGTGGAAATGTTAATTTTCTTCCCCCTTCCTGGTCATCAGAACTTACCTGCCCCGCAGCTTGCCAGGTAAAATTCATAGAATGAATATTGACAGGAATCGCCGGCATTTTCTGCTGTGCTTTTCTGAAATCATGTGTAAAGGGGGCCATTTTCCCCTCTGAAACAATCAGGATATCTTCTTCAAATCCTGTTTTTTAAAAAGTGATATACAAAACTATCAAACTAGGTGGACTTGAAAGAACCTAAATCAGAAGTTTCATAAAAAGAAAACCAAAGAATTAGTATGGGTCATTTCTGTTCACGAACCACCTGCTTTTGGTACCAACAACGCTACTGAAATTAATTTTCCTCTGTATGTGGTAAGAATGATGCCAAGAGACACATGCTTTCAGGAAAAAAGAATGGACATGGGGTTAACCGATGCAGACAAATGCTAGGTCCACCTAAAAACGTGGGGCTGTAAAAACTAGCAACAGCATGATCGGAACACGAGATCAGCTTTGGTTTCTTAAGAAGTTTATACGCTTTCAGATGGAAAATATTTAATTAAAAGGGGGAGCAATCTTCCTCGGAAATTAAGTTTTAAAACACACTAAAGGCACGAATCCCGCCTCCTTTAATGGAAGAGTGGAGACAGGCAGGGGAAGGGTGCTGGCCGCGGGGCCTTACCTATGAGCACTCTCGCCTGGTGAGCATCGATCCACAGGTACAGGCTCTCCTCCCGCGGCTGCCCGGCCTCCGCCCGCACCGCGAGCAGGCACAGGAGGATGCTCCAGAGCCGGAGCGCGGCGGCGGGGAAGGTGCTTCTCCCAGCCATGCTGCTCAGGACCCCCTCGCTGGTGGCGAAACTCCTGCTGCTGCACCCACGCAACCTGCGGCCGTCAGGTTCTCGGCTCCGCGTCAGCTCCCTCAGCCGGAGCTGTTCCCACTTAGACGGCTGGGCGGGCAGCCTCCTGGCTTGGGTGCCAGATTGCCTGGGAGAGCCGGAGGAGGAGGAGGGAGGGAAGAGCGAGCGAGCAGGGAGGGGATGAGCGGCGCGAGCTGCGCGAGAGGAGGGGGCGCGGGCGGGAGAGGGGAAGGCAGAGACGTAAGACTGGCAAAGCTAGAGATGCCGGCACACTCGGCGAGGCCCGCAGTCCCAGCGTCAAATACAGCGAGAGGAGAAGACAGGGAAGGGCTGGCGCCCGCGAGGTGCGAGCTAGCGGCGGAGCCTTAGGGCTGAGCCGGCCGCCACTGGGGGGCGCTGCAGGGCTCGGGGGCGGGGCCGCTTGGGACCCCGGAGCAGCCGCGCGCCCAGTGGAGCGCCCCGTGGAGCGCGAGCAAAGTCCGCGTGCAGTGCGGCGGACGGAGAAGAGCACTCCAAGGATCCCCTGGGACGGCACGCGCCCCCTCCTCTGGCCAGGGGAGGCTTGGGAGGAGGGAAATGGGGTGAACAGACAATGGTGGGCTTGATTGAGCGCCAATGATGATGATGATGACTCCCATTTCTACCTATATGCTAACTAAAGGCTCATATTACCCCCACTGCTCCCTTTCCACCGGTTTGATTCCTTTAATTCCTCTCCCTGCAAATCCTGTCTTCTCTGTTCGGCGCTACGCTGACACTTTGCACGCACCTATGCGGTTAAAACCCGCAACTTAACTGTCCATTGGTGCTGATTGCAGGCGCTCGAATTGGCTCGAGGCGCCGGTGTTCGATGGGTACTTGCCAGACGCCCAACTACTGGGGAAGTCTTTCTGTCTCCCTGATAACCCGGCAGTGCCTGGAAAAGTTCCCTGGGCCCTGGATGATAGATAGAGGTACCTGACTCCCTGGGGTAGGGTTGCCCTAAAGTCATGAATATCTTCATATATGCTGGTGTTTTAAGAAAGGTGCGTGCAGTTCTTGAAATCACAGGTGCTTGGGGGCAAGATCAAGGCTCTGGCCTTGTCTGTGGGAGCGTATTTGGCTGACAGTGGGCTACGGCATAACCTATCCATTGGCCCCAGCAGGAAGGACTTATTTTTGCCTCCTACCTAATTCCTTGGATGTGCAAAGAAAATGGAAGCGAAAAGTTTTTCAATAACTTAGAAAGTTTTCAGACTCAAAAAAGGTTTGCTTACTTCTCTTTGTTCTTTAGTACCCATATGCTGTGACAAATGTTGCAAGGGGCTGGGCATGGTGCTTCACTCAATCCTTGGTAGAATAGTGGACACCTCAAGAGGGAAAAACAAACAGAAACAACAAAAGAGAAGCTGACATGTGCATGCATTAAGTTAAATCAATGTTAGGTCATGAGAAGTCACTAAACAGAACAGACTATACATTTCCAATTATCAAATATTTTCGGCTATAAAACTGATAGGAAAACAGGGGAAAGAAATTAGACAAGGAGTCTGTCTAATTATGAGTGATTCAAACTTGCAGTGTCTTAATATTTAAAGTACTTTTATTTTAAATGCTTACTTAATCCTCACAACTTTTATTTAGGTACTATTATTATTCCCATTTTACCGATGGGGAAACAAGGTTCAAAAAGTAAGTGAGTTGACTGTGTATATCCAGCTGGTAAGTGACAGAGTCAGGGTTCAAATCCCAGCTTTGATTTCAAAGCTCATTCTCTTAATGACTATACTTAATGCTAAGTAAATCATAATTAAGTCTGTTTGCATCCAAAGCTTCACAGCCATTCTTCCTTTAAAATAAAAATATTTACCTCTTTTCCAACATTTTATTTTTTTATTTCAGTGAATATTTGTTTAAATAATGCATTAATACATTAGGCAACCTTTAAAATACTTTAACATTGTAATGCCAATGTCACCCAGTTAAAGATAATAATTTCATAACACAATAGACATTTTCTTTGACTTGGAGCCTGTGGTCAGTCGTTTTTTCCCTTAATATTGCTCAAATCTCTATGGCTCTTGGTGCAAGGACGCCCTCTACAGGTTGTTTTAATCAAATATTAATCGAGAAATATCCATAAAATTTACTTTTGGGTAAGAGAAGAGGGACTAACTTCCCTTCTAATTCTGCTTCCTCTGAGTGAAGTTCCTCTGCAGCAGTTGAATTTGATGTTGATAATAATGGTAGTCTATTTTGATGTAAGGACATTTTTTCCTTCCAGAGTGGTTGTTCTCTATTCACTTCTCCTTAGCAGAGGATACTTAGAAGAATTATATTTTATTAGAGATAGATTAGATAAAGAAAAATGCTATTTTAAAAACTTCAGATTTAAGCTTTTTTGGTTTTTAAATGAAAGGAGGAAACATACATTGCAATATACAACCGTCAGCTATTTTTAAGAGTAATGTTTTATCTTTTTTGTGGGAAGGTCCATCTGGGAGCTGAATCAGGCTTGACTCTCTTTTCTGTTGTTAGAGAGAAGACAAAGTAGCTGTTTCATTTAGAATAGAGTTAAATTTTTCTACTCAAATAAAAATGTGACAATATTTATTTGCACATGATAAAAAATTTGGAAATAATGTGCTAGGGGATATTACCAGTCAACTTCATTTAGCTTGAAAATTCTACCATTCATTTTCCAGTCCATTCTGCTTCCTTTCCTTGTGTGATTCACTCTCATAAATTATGTTTGTAGACAGCTTCATTTATTTCTTCATTAACTCATTCGCTCATTCAACAAAGATTTATTAAACACGTATTATGTGCAGGACACTGACGTAGAAACTACAGTACAAACAAAACATGATCTCAGCCCTCAAAGAGCACTGGAGCTACTAAAATGAGTAAGACACGCACCCAAACAGCTGTAATACAGGGCAGAATATGGTGATGGTTGACAAGGCAGAAAGACTGGACAGTCAAAGAAGAAATCTCATACCTGGAATTCTGAAAGTTTTTTAGTTCATTCATTCATTCAAAAATTATTTACCAAGTGTCTGATGTATGCACTTTATAGGCACAGGGGACAAAAAGGCAGGTAAAAAGACAGCCTCTGTTCTTAAAGGATTCTCAGTCTAACAGAGGAGAGTATTGAGAATGAACAATAGAGAGGAATGAATGCCATGGTGGGGACATGCACAGGGTATTCTGGGACTAAGTAAGAGGAAAGTCTCCTAATGCAGACTGGGTTCTAGGAAGTCATCCTAGAGTAGAGGGTACTTGAGCAGTCTTGAAGGTCACTGGGGAATTGATCATCCAAGATAGGGAGACAAGGAATGTCCATGCATAGAGAGCAGCAATAGCAACAAAAAAGGACAAGAAAGAATGGCATTCTCCAGGAACAGCATCTACTGATCCATATGATGAGGGAGCAGCTGGGGATACAGCCAAAAAGGGTGGACAGGAGCTGGTTATGGAAGACTGTGCTGAGAACAACTCCAAATAATTTATGTAGAGACACTGTCTTCAAGGAGGTGAAGCAAAACTCCTCACTCCTTCAGTGTGGGCTGTGCAGACTGACTTCCTTTCGTAGAGTATGGTATGGGCAGGGGAGTGGGGAATTAACTTACTATGGAGAAACCTAACAAACACTGCCTCATCCAGGTGAGCAAGGTCAACATCAACAGTGATAAGTCATGTTGCTAGTACGTACCGTCTATGTGATGTGATAAGAATGGTACTTTACTTCTGTGGTCTTCCTCCTGAAAACCCATAACCCCAGTTCAGTCATGACAAAAACATCAGGAAAACCCAACTGGGGAACATTCTATAAAATACCTGACCAGTACTCCTTAAAACTGACAGTCATCAAAAAAAAAAAAAAAAAGAAAAAAAATTCCGAGAAACTGTCATAGCTGAGAGGAACCTAAAAGGCATACCTAAAAGGCATTGCAACTAAATGTAATGTGGTATGCTGGATAGGATTTAGGAACAGGAAAAGGACACTAGGTAAAACTAAGGAAATCTAAATAAACTATCAATAATGATGTACCAATATTGGCACATAAATTGTGACAAATATACCAGACTAATTAATGTAAGTATGGGGTATATGGGAACTCTCTGTACTATCTTTGCCATTTTTGCTGTAAATCTATAACTATTCTAAAATATAAAGTTTATTTTAAAAATAAAATAAATGATAAAAAACCCTCAACATTTTTTTAAAATTAGCTTCTGACATTTGAAAATCAGAGGATTTTTCATGAAAGTTTAGATTTCTGTCTTCTCTTGAAAATTTAGAGATCTGGCACTATTCCCTTCTGACGAGGGGATGTTCAGATGGCGTGAGTGGTGGCTGTCCTTCCGACAGGGCTAGCACTGTCCAGTTCCCACAGTGGCACTGCTCTTCTGCCCAGCCTGCTTCACACTTTCGCTTCACCTGCCCAGCCCTTCACTCGCCCAGGCAAGCTGCCACTGTCCCCTGCCAGTCTCAGCCAGAACTATCTTGGTAACTACAGGTGTTGGGACTGAGAGTGGGGCATGTCAGCTGCACCAGGAGAAGGAAAGAGCAGACGCTTTTATAGCACACTGCTATGGAAAGGGAGCCACAGATAGGAAATGAAAAGAACAAGTTGCTAAGCATTATGCTTAATACATTTCTGTTTTTAAAAAACAAACCCTCTCTCTGTCTTTGTCTCTTTTTCTACGTATGTAAGTATATATACATAACTATGCATAGATTATAACTCCATATGTGTATACGTATATATGTGTGTGTGTGTGTGTGTGTGTGTATATATATATAAAATGTCTGAAAGATTATGTACTGTTATATATCAAAATATTTCCAGTGGTTATCTATGGAGAGTAGGAACAGCAATGGGGAATGATTTTCATTTTATGCACAAATATTTCCTGATTTTTAACAAAATAAGCAGATGCTCTTGTAATTAAAAAAACATTTTTTAAAAAAGAAGTAGCTTGTTTTTTCCTGCTTCAGTCAGTTTCTCCCAAAGTAGGCAGCTGTCACCGCCCTAGGCCAGCCCTCTTGCTGTGCTGCTTGCACACTTTATCACTTAAGAACCGTATATCACAACACATGACAGCTCATTACTGAAGTGCAGCACGGCTCAAGTGCTCCGCATCATTCCATGCAACATTTTTGCTCTTTGCTCCTCACATGATAGTATTGCCAAGCAACCTAGTATATATTGTCTTCTGCAAGCTATATCCATTATTTTCTGTTTATCCCTGCTGTTTCATCCTTATGACATTTAACAAAGCTAATTTTATTGTAGGGAGAAAAGGGAAAAGAATATATCATTGCACAATATTGGGGAAATGGGAAAACAAATTAGAATACCTTCATAGGATGAATATTATTGAACTATTAAAATTGCTATTCTGATATATGCATTCAACCATGAATCTATCACTGCAATCAAAATAATAGGCACTATTCATCACTCCCCAAAGTTTAACAAATTATATACTTTAATCATGTGCAGTTTATTGTATGTCAACTATTATTTCATTAAATCTGTTTTAAAATGTTTTAAAGAAATAAAAAAGTAGTGTTTCATCAGGACATAAAAAGTACTAGCCACAGAAGAAAAAATTGATAAATTAGATTATATTAAAACTAAGAATCTCTTTAATCAAAAGATAGTATTAAGAGTGAAAAGACAAGCCATAGAATGGGATAAGCTACATGGATATATAAGACTCTTATTCAGAACATATAAAGAATTTCTACAAATCTGTAAGAAAAAAACAAATAATCAGGTTTAAAAAATGGGCAAAAGGCTTGAACAGGCACTTCACAAAAGAACATACCTAAGCACCAATTAAGACATAAAAAATCGCTGACCTTCACTAGCTATCAAAGAAATGTGAATTAAAACCACAGTGAGAAACCACTTCAGACCCATCAGAATGGTTAAAATGAAATAGAAATAATATACAAAGTTGGTGAGGTATAAAGCAAGTGAAACTCTCCCATACTGCTGGTGGGAGTATAAATTGGTACAACCATTTTGGAAAACTGTTTGGAAAGAACTACTAAAGCTGAACCCAGCAATTCCACTCCTAGGTATAAGCCCAGCCAAAAAAAAAAAAAAAAAAAAAACTGTTGTGTACATATTCATCCAAAGGCATGTTTATAAAAGCCGTATTTATAATGGCCCCCAAATGGAAACAACTCAAATGTCTATTGACAGTGGAATGGATAAAGAAATCATTATATATTTATATATAGAATGCTACATAGCAATGAGAATAACAAACTATAATTACATACAACATGGATGACTCTCACAAACACCATGTTGAGCTAAAAAAAGAAAAAAGCCAAAAGGGTACATACTGTATGATTTCATATTTTAAAAATTCAAAAATAGCACAAACATATCTATGATATTAAAAATAAAGATAGTGATAACTCTTGGAGAGCGGTAAAGTTTGGAAGAGACATAAAAGAAGCTTAGGAGGTACAGATAATGTCTTGTTTCTTGATCTGGATTTTGGCTACCTGGGAATGTTTATTTTGAGAAAATTCATTAAGTTGTATATTTAAGATTTATGTACTTTTCTATATGCATGTTATATTTTAATAAAACATTTATTAAAATTATTATATCATATAAAAATCATGAAAAATCTAGAAGAAAATATGGCCAAATGTATTTAGAAGTTTAGAATGGGGGAAGCCTCTCTAAGTAAGACACTTGAAAGCTACAGCATATATATATATAAATTTGACCTGAAAAAAGCTTTAAATAGCTATGTAGCAAAACCCACCATAAACAAAATACTAGGGAAAATATCTGCAAACTTACTAATAATAAAAAATATAAACAATATAATATCCAATATGGAAAATATATTTCTGGAGACTAGAACACAAAAGTGGCACTTTAAGACATTCTTTTCCTAGTGTGAAGGCATCTGAGAAATTCAAATGGCAATCAGAAGACAGGTGAACATGGATCTAGGATGAGATGACCAGAAGGCAAGAGAAATACTTCCTCTTGGCCAGTGGATCTCAACTGTATAGCTTACTGGGAGGCATTTTAGAAATTTGTGGGGATATTTTTGGTCATTGAGACTGGAGGATGCTTTGGGCCCTTACAGGGTCTAAGCCAGGGATGGTAGATGTCCTGCTATGCATGACACAGCAGCACACAGGAATTGTCCCAAGTCTACACATCTTCTGACTACCCTACCCCACTGGAGATGCATATAGGTAAAAAACCTGTTTATACTTATCTGAACTTAGAAACCTAGATGTATTTTACATTTAAAAACATACTGTTTTTAATATACACTGTATTTTCCCAAAATACAACAACTGTGAATAGTAAGATTCTGTGAAAAGTAAAAAAATAAGAGTCTATTTTGTTTTTTTTCTGATCTTTACCAAGAATTACTCACATTTTAGAAAAATCACATCATTATACCTCTGCTTTTTTCTTTTCATTTTCCTATATTTTTTTAATACAGAATAGTTTCTGATTTTCTTACTTCCCTTAAAACAAAACTTTTTGATAAAAGTAGATGCAAGTATCTGATTATTTCCTTAGGTCCAGAATAGTTGTGCTCAACCATTTGCATTTTGAATACATATTATTTTATTATCAATTGATTTTTATTACTTCTCTTACTTATGTTAGAGCATTACATTGATTATTTTGCAATTCTATTTGAGAATCGTGAAAGGGAAATAACATCTGTTATAAAAAGGCAGCTTTGGGTCAGTTTGTAAAGGCTATATATGCTACGATTCTATTTATGTGTCATTCTGGAAAATCATTATGAAATACCTAACACATCAATGGTTATCAGGGACAAAGGGTTTGGGGAAAGATTAGATTGTATAAGAATAGCATGAAGGAATTTTGGGAGAATCAATGTTAACTGTTCTGAATCTTGACTGTGGTGGTGATCACATGACTGCCTGCATTTGTCAAATCTTATAGACTTGTACACCAATGAAAAAGTGAATTTTACTGTATGTAAATGTATAACTAATTTAAATAATTTTAAAAGTTGGAAAACAAAACATAAATAAAACCCAGACAATAAAGCAACCAAAATGGTGATCTTGGGTTTTAATACTAAGAATCACTCAACTAGGCCACAGAAACCCCTGTGACATTTCTGCCCCAGAATGCAGTTCATATCTCTAGTGACTGAATTACTTATTCCCATCTGGTACAATTTCATTCTCCCGTGACCAGTGTCAGATATGTAGAAGAAAAAAAATTCCTTTTTATTGAATTCATACCAATGATTGAACTACATTTCAACCAAAGCCAGCAACTTATTGGCAGTTAGGATTAAAATCTAGGTCATTTAATTCCAGTGTTCTTTTTACTACACCATACTGCCTTACTAGTTTTATGCTAAAGTGGAAGAATAGTGTGAATTCTTAAGTTTTTCCATTCATTGCCGGTATTACACCTCTAAAGCAAAATAAAATAAAATATCATTACTCACATTATAGTACCACCTGAGTTTACTAAGAAAGCAAAAAAAAAAAAAAAAATGGCTTTCTTAATAACATCACCATTCACATTCCTAGAAGAAAAGTGTACTGTAATGTCACTTCTATTTACAGAAAATACAAGTCTCTTGTGTTTTTATAAGGTGTTTACAATAGGTCAGTGTTTTGGCCAGGGTGTTAAAGGCTTTTTGCCATTTACAGTATGTTCTGTAGCCTTCTGAAACTGCTTTGGGAAATTTTAACGTGTAGAAATGTTTAGTTCACTTATTGCGGGCAATTAAAACGGTTAAGGGAGGAACATTAACTAATAAAATGCCTTAATTTGGATAATATCCAAATAATAGGTGTCAAAATGATGAATTAATAGCTCTTTAAATTTTCTTGCCAAACAGCTATTCAACCAATTAAGCCACATGAATAAGTAGCAAGAATATAACATTTAGATGATCATTAATTGATACCTGTGCTAAGAACCTGTAATTCAAATCTGGTGAGCTTGGCTTTCTAAAGGAAGAGCCAAATAAATGTCAGTTTAACAAATTTGCTTCACAATAATTGACATAGGAATTGAGTGTGAACTCAAACAATTTAGAAATAAAAAACAAAATGTACCTTTATGGTTTATAAACCAAACCATGGATTTGAAGGCAGGATGAGGGTCTTCCTGCTCACACTGCACATTCCAGCATCTGTGGCACACGGTGAGCCTTCAAGTGGTATTCCCATTCCAGCCACTCAAGACTGAGTTTGCAATCACCCTGTCCACCTTCAGTTTAAAATTGGTAGTTTCTGTGACTTATCTAGGAGGAGTGCACATGAGGTGGAGGTAAAAATGAAGTAAGACGGGCAATGAATAGTTAATAAGATAATTACTGAAGGGGCAACTTCCTCTGCTGGCTATGATGTAGTAACTAGTACTGCCCTTGTCCTCCCATTGCAAACAACTAGAAAATTGGAAAAAATATAAGAGACATTTGTTTGAAGACATTGGACAATAGGCAGTGCAAGATTGTAAACCTTAAAGGAAAGGAAATAAATTATTTAAGTCCAAAGATCATCCTGGCTTCTTTTCTGACGGCACTTTCCTGACAGTAGAACAGGAAGGGGGAATCTAAGAAGAGCAAGGAAGCCTCTGGGAAGACTGGGAGCGGGAAGGCTGAGGCAGCTGGAGTTTGTGGAGCAGGGGACTTAGAGGAGAGAGCTATGTAAAAGAAGGAAGAAAGAAAAAAAAAGAGCTCAAGAAGTCTGCATCAAAGTACCCTTGTATCTGTTTCTGAATATGTAGCTGGGACTACTCACGCCACCGCACACAGCTAATTTTTTTTTTTTTTTTTTGTAGAGATGGGGGTTTCACTATGTTGTTCAAGCTGGTTTCGAACTCTTGGCCTCAATCCTCCAACCTCCGCCTCCCAAACTGTTGGGATTACAGGCATGAGCCACTGAACCCAGCCTGGGATTCTTTTTTTTTTTTTTTTTTTTTTTGAGACAGAGTCTCACTCTGTTGCCCGGGCTAGAGTGCCATGGCGTCAGCCTAGCTCACAGCAACCTCAAACTCCTGGGCTCAAGTGATCCTCCTGCCTCAGCCTCCCGAGTAGCTGGGACTACAGGCATGCGCCACCATGCCTGCTACATTTTTCTATATATTTTTAGTTGTCCAGCTAATTTCTTTCTATTTTTAGTAGAGAAAAGGTCTCACTCTTGCTCAGGCTGGTCTTGAACTCCTGAGCTCAAACAATCTGCCCTCCTCGGCCTCCCAGAGTGCTAGGATTACAGGCGTGAGCCACCATGCCCTGCCCCGTCTGGGATTTTAAAAAGGAAGACTGGATGCTGTCTACAAAAGAAAAAAAAAAAGTATTGTAAATATGAGGACTTAGGTAGGTTAAAAGTAAAAGAATGGAAAAAATATACACCAAGCAAATTCATAAGAAATTCATAAGAAAACTGGAATGGCTTTCTTAATGTCAAAATTAACTTTAGGTCTAGGAATATTAGCAAAGATAATTGTGGAAGCTGGATGATTGGTATATGGCAGTTCATTAGACTATTCTGTCTACTTTTGTACATGCTTGACGTTTTTCATAATAAAACATTAAAACTTGAGGGAGAGAAATATGTGTTAAAACAATTAAACAAAATTTTGTGTGTGGGGGGGGTACTGAATATACCCATCACTTATTTCAGTTACCCATTTTGAAAGAAAAATAGTTTTTACTGTGTTTGCATTAACCATCTCATACTACAGAGATCTGCTCTTTCCAACTTTTATGACTCTAATTTCTCTTATAATGATTATGATACATTTTTAAAATAATGATACCTTGGGGAATCAGGGAAGGTTAATAATTCTCCTGGTGAATACAGATATTAGGTTCTGGAAAGCTGTGGGTGGATTTAAGCTTTATAGAGTTCCCAGAATTACTACATAGTGAAACACAGTTTGCAACTCATATTTTACAGCTAGTTTTTCAAATATTCCAGAACAGAAAAGAATGCTTTCTGTTATTAATGGAATGTTTTTCTTTTCTTTTTTTGCAAGAGAAGCAATTTGAAAAAAAAGGCATATAATTTACATGACAATAAAACACTTCAGAAGAGAATCTCTATAAATGGCAGTTAGCCCAGTATTGAAAAGATTTTATCATTTCACTTCCTTTCTCTCCATAGTTATTTATTATCCTCATTAGGGTTTCATACAGTTTATCACAAGTATTATTTTATTTTCAACCTCAGACAAGGTTTTGTCGATAAGCACTAAGCTATTATTCTCATATTCAGAAGTCAGAAACAAAATATGTCTATGCATATTCTTTTCTAAGTCACTAGGTAACACTCAATAAATTTCCATCAGAAACTGAAGGATGATATTAAACAGAATTTTACCAAATATACTGCCTTAAACACACAGCCTTGTTAGCTGTACAGTAATTTTAATGTCTTATATTTTTATAAAATCATTCAAAGCCCTTTCACATGGTAATACTCGAACAGATATCATGTGCCAGTCACTTTCATGAACAAGAACACAGCTTTATTTGTTTTAATTTATACCTTGACTTGTTCCCACAGGGATTTTTAAAGTGCTTTAAAAGATACATAGAATATAACTGGATTGCATACATTTTCAAACCAGAGATCTCCTTAAGGTCTAAGTCAAAACATATTCACTCCTCTGCTCAAAACCCTCAAAAAGCTTCCTTTCCCTCTCAGGAAGGAGCCTTTCAGTTGGTTACACTGCTCACATTCTCGGATTCGCAATTCTAGTTGCACATTAGAATCATCTAGGGCTCTTTGCAAATCTACCCATGCTCAGGTCCTATTCCAGCCCAACTAAATCAGGGTTGGCTGCCTCAGGTTGGTGCTCTCCAGGTGGTTTGAACATGCAGTCAGGGTTCAGAACCTCTCCCTGGACATCCCCCAAAACCTCTTCTGCAACTTTCCCCACAGCCCATTTCTCTCTAGCCACACTGGCTCCTCACGGATCTTCCAACACGCTGGGCACACTCCCAGCTCCAGGCCTTGGGCTGTGCTAGCCCCTCTGCCTGCGTGCCTGCGATATTCTTCTCCCTGACACTCACATCTTGCTCCCTCACCTCCTCCAGATCTTTGCTTGAATTTCCGGTGAGGGTTTCCTGTCCAGCCTTTTTAAAGCCGTATCCTCCTCCCACCATGCTCTGATACTCCCTATCTCCCTTTCCTGCTTTATTTTGATCAGTATCATTTATCATCATTTGATATATTAGATCTTTTACTTAAGCATTTATTTATTTCTCTCTCTAATCCCTCCAACTTCTCACCCCCCAAAACTAAGTTATGTAAGCAGAACTATTTTGTTCACTACTATATCCGTGGGACCTAGGACAGTGCCTGGCACTTATTTGGCATTCAATGCATATTTGTAGAATCAGTTAAGAGTGAAACAACAACAACAGCCCTATATAGGAAAATAGCATGAGCTATTTCACAATATTCTTTACCACAACACTAGAAAATAGGTATTTGTGATTTTTTTTCTCAGCCTCCTTGCTTCTCAGGCCACCTCCCTCTAATATAGCAGAGAGACTCTTCTGGACCACCACGCATTTTGCTGCTCGTTGCCACCTGCAATTCCAAATCTGTTGTTATCCTCCTATGATGTTCCTACACAAGTGTCAGGAAGAAATGACTTCAGGGTAGACCACACATTCTAGCTCTTGAGTTCTCACTTACCCCCTTACGTATTAGCACAGACGTATCACACTTCAGGGAAGCCTTGGGGAAGGGGAAGGGGAAGGGGTTTACAGCAAGGAAATGCAAGCATACACTTGAACATGAGCCCTCCCTTTTCCTAAGAGTCCTTTATGGGTTCACCCTCATTCACACGGGCTGTCTCTCTCCACAGGCTCCGGGCTCCTGCCACGGTCACTCACCTCTTCTTTCCTCTTGTTCCCTTTCCCCTGTTCTCCCTCATCCCTAATTTCTGTTTATTTCTCCACGAAGCACAGTTTCCCCATCTCTTTAGTTAAAATTTCTCCTTTCAATAAATGCTTTTAGGCTGTACTGGCACTTCCAGCTCTTTAAAAGATATTTTCCTAAATAAATACAGCTATCCTCCACCTTAAGAGGAACGATTGTGCCAGCTATGGAAATAATTTTTCTCCATTTAAAAAAACATTTATATATAAAGAAGGGAAAGAAAGAGGTTAAGTGACTTCCCCAAGGTAAAATATCTAATAATTAGAATTCAAACCTAGATTGTCTATATAATACTTATATTTCTTAATGTGTTGATGAAAAAAAAGTCCTGGATTAGGCAGAGATTAATGTTGCCATTTCACAGAGGAAGATACCAGCTCACCTTCTTCAGTCTTGTTTATAAATGTGGGTTAAGCCAGGACACTGGTCTTTTCATTCTATCACATTCTAATAGAAGCTGAAATACCTTATGTTGAGAAACTATAAGTTTAGTTAATATAACAAATATAACTGGAATGCCCTATTTTGAGGAACTATAAATTTAGGGAAATCTATAATTATAGCTAATAATTATATAGCATTTACCAGGTAACAGGCAATCTTCTAAGCATTCTACATGTGTTAGAGTATATAACTCATATAACCTATATGACAACGTCATGAGGCAGGAATTATTATTATTATCCCCATTTTATAGTCAAAGTCACACAGCTAGCAAATAGTAGAGCTGGGATTTTAAACCAAGTAATCTGGCTCAAAAGTGTGTGTTCTGAATCACCCTATAATGTGAAGAAACCACCCCTACTTTAAATTCTGTCCCTACCCACACATTCAAGGATTTACTATACGCCAGACTATTCTAACTGATTTACCTATTTTATTAGTTCATTCCAGTTGCTATACAATCCTGAGACTAGGTCATTTATAAAGAACAGAAATTTATTTCTCACAGTTCTGGAGGCTGGGAAGTCTAAGCTCAAGGTACCAGCAGATTTGTAAGGGCAAAAAGAGCAAAAGGGAGCTAGCTAGTTCCCGTGAGCCCTTTCATAAGGGCTCTAATTCACTGATGCAGGCAGAGCCATCAGGACCTAACCACCTCCTTAAGGCCCCACCTCTTCATGCTATCACACTGGTGATTAAGTTTCAACACATGAATTGTGAGGAGCATTCAGACATATGTTGTTTCATCTAATTCTTACAAAGTCCTAATGAAGTGGGCTAATTGAAGTTAAATTGCTCATGTAAGGTCTTGGAGCAAATTGGTGGTAGAGTCAAGATTTGAACCCATGTGTTACCTACTGTGTCACGTTCTCTTTTCAGAACATATAGTCCCTATATAAACATACACATGGAAATACATACATAACATGTGAAATCCAAGTTCTCAGTGAACTTATATGTTAAGAAAGAACATAAATACATAAGCTTTTGATTTTATTTTTGATTTAAAAAATATGAAAAACATGATTAGAACTGTGTTTTCCTCTTGACCGTGAAAACAAAAATGATGTCCTATTTTTCTTTATATCCCCAACACTAAGCACAGTGTTGGTGAGTGAAAGAGCAAATATTCATTCCCATGAATAGAGATTTACTTCTTACATCTTGAATTTTGGAATATGGTGGACTCCTCTAAAAATGAGGTTTTATGCTTTAAGTGTGATACAAATTGGAATTTATTGGAAGCAGACAAGATAGTGTGATATTTGGAAGATATTTAGCTTCATAGATAAATTAGCTATAGACTTTCAAAATAGTTCACAGGATTTAGCCAAATGGCAAGTCTTAAGTAAAACAGGCTAATAAGATGGGGAATTTGGTAAAAGAAACTGCTCTTTAGGCTATGAAGAAAATGATCATAATCAACAAGGATAGTCTAAGATTCTGTGGGTGGTTTTTAAAAGAAAGGGGTTGATACCAGGGTCTTGAATGCAAGATGATGTCAACCTGGAAAGAGTGCCTAGAAAATACCACCTCATGGAGAGTCAGGCCAGTGCTCCTGTGTGGATTTCTACAATGGGCCACTTGGGCAGGAGGCAGGATGGGGTGGCGGGACCTGCGGAAGGCAGAATAACAGCCTCTAAATATGTCCCCAGGCTCATCTCTGGAATCTGTGGATATGTTACTTCATATGGCAAAAGGGCCTTTGCAGATGTGAGTAAGCTAAGGATATTGATGATGAGATTATCCTAGTGGGCCCAAATTTATCACAAGGGCACTTACAACTGAAGAAAGGGGGCATTAGGAGAATCAGAGAGAAGGAGATGTGACAATAAAAGTAGAGAGTGGGGTGATGCACTTTAAAGACAAAGGAAAGGGGCACAAGCCAAGAAATGCGGGAAGCTTCTGGAAGCTGGGAAAGGCAAGGAAACAGGTTCTTCTCCTCTAGAACTTCTAGAGGAAAAGCAGCCCTGCCTACACTGTGAGACTCATTTTGGACTTCTGACCTCCAGAACTACAAGATAATAAATCTGTGTTGTTTTAAGACATCAATTGTGTGGCAGTTTGTTATGACAGCAATAGGAAATTGATACAGGTGGCATGCTATCAATTCATCATCATAGTCCAAAGAAATAGTTTTTTTTTTTTTTTTTTTTTTTTGAGACAGAGTCTCACTCTGTTGCCCAGGCTAGAGTGAGTGCCGTGGCGTCAGCCTAGCTCACAGCAACCTCAAACTCCTGAGCTCAAGGGATCCTCCTGTCTCAGCCTCCCGAGTAGCTGGGACTACAGGCATGCACCACCATGCCTGGCTAATTTTTTCTATATATATTTTTAGCTGTCCATATAATTTCTTTCTATTTTTTTTTTTTAGTAGAGATGGGGTCTCGCTCTTGCTCAGGCTGGTCTCGAACTCCTGAGCTCAAACGATCCGCCCACCTCGGCCTCCCAGAGTGCTAGGATTACAGGCGTGAGCCACCGCGCCCGGCCCAAAGAAATACTTTTTAAAGAGGATAGGCTGAGCAAGCCAAAGAATACATCACAAAGAATAAGATTAATAAATTTGCCTAGATATAATTTCCATATATACAAAATAAAAGACAAATGAAAAACTGAGAAAAATGCCTGCCATAAATATGACAGAGAAGAAATAATCTTATCATTGATAAAGGGCTCTTCGAAATTAAAAAACAATAGCACCCCAATGGCAAAGTGGGCAAAGGACAGAGATAATACCAAGGAATAATGCAAATGGCAATAAGTATATGTTTAATATAAAAAACAGCTCAACATCACTAATCATCAGAAAAATGCAAATTAAAACCACAATGAGATACCACCCTACACTGGTCAGAATTGGCCATTATTAAAAAGTGAAAAAACAACAGATGTTGACATGGATGCAGAGAAAAGGGAGTGTTTATACATTGTTGGTGGGAGTGTAAATTAGTACAACCTCCATGGAAAACAGTATGGAGATTTCTCAAAGAATAAAAATAGACCTACCATTTGATCCAACAATCCCAGTACTGGATATCTACCCAAAGGAAAAGAAATCATTATATAAAAAAGACACCTGTACTCATATGTTTATCACATTTATCACAGCACTATTCACAATAGCTAAGTCATGGAATCAACCTAAGTGTCTATCAATGGATGACTAGATAAAGAAAATGTGGTGTGTATATATGTATGTATATACATATAGTCCCTACTCTTCAGCTGAGGCTCTCTCTGTGTTCCAATAGCAGTGTAGCATCCCCTTTCTCTTTCCAATCTAGGTGTGGTAAGGGCTTCTTTAACACTCCGTAACTGTTCCACCACTCCTTGTGCAGTTCTTTAACCCTGCCCACAGCTCTTGTAATCAGTTCCTTCATTAAAGTCTCTTAAATTAAACACTTTGAATATGCTATTAGTTTCACACTGAAATCCTGGCAGATGTAGGGATTTATCCTAGGGAAATAATCAAAGATGCAGAGATAGACTTATGTGAAAGGATGTTCTTTGCAGCATAATTTGCAATAGCAAAAGCATTAGAAATAAGGTTCATATTCAACAACAGAAGAAAGATGGAATATTATGCAATTATGAATAACTGCCCAACTATTTTGACTAGCCTGGGGAATGCTCATCACACAATGTTTAAATGAGAATCAGATATAAAACCATACTTACAGAATGTTCTCAATTTTGCAATTATGTGTGGATGTGCTTGTATAAGGCTCAAATTGAGGCAAAATTGAAATGAGAGATTAGTTTAATGACTACATATATAGTCTATTGGAGGAGGATTTGATTTGCTGGTATATTTGTATTTTTCTGATTGAATGTTTTAGACCATAAGTGTAATTCCAGTTTAGATTTTTTCCTCCTTTATTTCTAGTTGGTTTCAGTATTGGTGCCACATTTAACATAAAATATAAATATGCTTAAATATAAAAGAACAGAATTCCATTTTAGCGATGGAATTAATTTCCCATGTCACAACCTTTTTCTATAATACAAACTCTTTTTAATACATGGAGTCAAAGTACACAATATACAAATATTTACTGAGTGCCTGCCCTAAAAAAATTTATGCTCCAGAAGGACACATAAGATACAAAGATGCCATGTGGAATAGTATAAAGAACACAACTTGGAATGGAAACATCAGAGTTTAGTCTGGACTATGTCATAACCACAATTAAGCAGTCCATAAAATCTTTTGCAGAGGATGTAGTAGAACATAAATTATAAAGTTCAATTATGTAATCAGGGAATCATAAAAAGCTTTTTCATTAGAGTCTAAATGCTCTGTGGCATGCATAATAGCAAGTATGTGTTTACCAAGTCAGAGTGAACATTAGTCTGTCTTTTAATTCTTCTCCAATTCAGAACAGACATACACATTGTTCTCACTGCATATGCATAATTACAAATGTTTTGGCATATTGGTAACATTGAGAATGGATATTCAAAAAACCAGAGCTGATGGTTAGAACAGAGGTGGCATTATTCTTAAAGGGGAAAATGGGTATCCTATCCCTTCCTCTTAATTAGGGTAGATTTCCATAAAGAAGACTGGAAAGGCTCCTTAGGAATCTGGGAATCTTATGGAAAAGTGTGCCATATAACATTGATATGAGTCAGAGATAAAATGATAATGAAAAATAATAAAATAGAAAGGTGATACAATAGTGGACTAATGACATCAAAATGATATTGACTGAAGAATTCAAATAAAATTTAAATGTAGAATAAAGCTAAAACATCAAATTGAGGGATATGGGCAACTGAAATGCAATGAGGGTTCCAATTCTGACATTTCCCTCTTTGATCAAGGCATCCTGATATTCTAATTATGCTGTTCTTTCACTCTTACTGAAACTACTACTTGTATAAATAATAAATTCCAATTCTTTACTTTTCCCTGCTCTTTCAGAATATCTCCCTATTGCAACTCATTTACCTTCCTACCCAGTATAAATCTATGGCAGGCCTTGCTAGTGGTGCATTTGTGTGAACACTACACTGGACTCTGAATAGTACATGACCTTGTGGCATAGCCTGTTTGCCAGATCTCAAGCACAGGAAATCTCAAATGTCTATTTTTTTTTTCTCATACTCTGAAGCTACCACACCCAGCTGTAGAATCACTGAACTAATCTAACTTCTGCCTACGATGGTGGTAAAGAACACAGTGAAAATTCTCTTCCAAATTCCCTCCAAATTAACCAGGAAGATATACTAAATGAGGAAACTCTTCTATGAACATAAAGTACAATAAAAAATATAGTCAGATTCCATTAAGAAACAAAATAATCCATATCAGCCTAGGCAAAGAATTTATGAAGAAGACTCCAAAGGCAATCACAGCAACAACAAAAATAAATAAATGGAACCTGATTAAATTAGAAAGCTTCTGCACAGCCAAGGAAACAATCAGTAGAGTGAGCGAATAGACAACCTACAGAATGGGAGAAAATATTTGCATGCTATATATCTGATAAACGGCTAATAACCAGAATCTACAAAGAACTCAAGCGAATCAGAAAGAAAACGTCAAACAACCCCATTACAAAGTGAGCAAAAGACATGAACAGAAGCTTTTCAAAAGAAGATAGACTAATGACCAATAAACACATGAAAAAATGCTCAATGTCTCTAATCAGCAGGGAAATGCAAATCAAAACCGCAATGAGATATAACCTAACTCCAGTGAGAATGGCTCTTATCAAAAAGTCCCAAAACAACAGATGCTGGCGTGGATGCAGAGGGAAAGGAACACTTATACGCTGCTGGTGGGCCTGCAAACTAGTACAGCATCTATGAAAAGTAATATGGAGATACCTCAAAGAACTAAAAGTAGAACTACCATTTGATCTAGCAATCCCACTACTGGGTATTTACCCAAAGGAAAAAAAGACATTTTATAAAAAAGGCACTTGCACTCAGATGTTTATAGAAACACAATTCACAATCACAAAGATGTGGAAACAACCCCAGTGCCCATCAATACATGAGTGGATCAATAAAATGTGTGGTATATGTATACCATGGAGTATTACTCAGCCATTAAAATATGTAACCTTTGGAACAACCTGTATGGAACTGGAGATCATCATTTTAAGTGAACTATCACAAGAATGGAAGAACAAAACCATATGTACTCACTACTAAATTGAAACTTATAGATCAAAACTCATGTATACATTTGGTAGTAAAATTCAACAGAAATCAAGCAGGTGGGAGGGGGGAGCAGGAGATGGATAAATTTACACCTAAAATGGGTACAATGCACATTATATGGGTGATGGACACACTTATAACTATGACTCAAACTGTACAAAAGCAATTCATGCAACCAAAATGTTTGTGTCCCCATAATACTCTGAAATTAAAAAAAAAAAACTTGACTAATGTAATAAATCTATCCTTTATGTATTTAAAAAAACCAAAAAACAAAAAACAAAACCAAAATAATCCTTCTTACCTACCTGTGAAATAGGATTGAAATATGACAATCTTGCTTGTTGAACATTACTCATTGCCACAGTGACCATGACTCAGTAACTAAAGTCATTGAGTTTCCACTTACTGTAGTTACTTAGGTCATTTATTGTCAGGTAGGGAAGCAATAAGATGGCATTTTCAGGTATCCAAGGACTCAGAAACCAGATTGTCATCCCAAATAAATATCCTGGCTAAGCACAGTGGCTGACGCATGTAATCCCAGCCCTCTGGGAGGCTGAGGTGGGAGGATCGCTTAAGGCTAGGAGTTTGAGACCAGCCTGAGCAAGACTGAGACCTCATCTCTA
The DNA here is from genome assembly GCF_041146395.1 of Eulemur rufifrons. Classification (NCBI taxonomy): domain Eukaryota; kingdom Metazoa; phylum Chordata; class Mammalia; order Primates; family Lemuridae; genus Eulemur; species Eulemur rufifrons. The sequence goes on from NC_090998.1 coordinate 50,386,804, forward strand.
CAAAAACATAAAAATATTAGCGAGCTGTGGAGGCATGCACCTGTGGTCCCACTTACTCAGGAAGCTAAGGCAGGAAGATCACTTGAGCCTAGGAGCGCCAGGCTACAGTGAGCTATCATTATGCCTCTGCACTCAAGCCTGGGTGACAGAGTGAGACTCTGTCTCTTAAAAAAAATCCTGACAGCCCGCTTCAGAACTCCAAGATATTAATCAAAATTTAGATTCAAGAAAAAAAAGTGGTGGCCGAAGGGAATCAGGGTGATCAATAAGATAAGTTAAATATATAAACTGAATTTATACAAATAGTCTATAAATTTGAAATAAAGTTACTTGAAACAGATAATTTACCCTGTTTAATAAAAAGAAATGATGCAGTTTATGACTACATTCTAAATGAAAAAGAAAAATAAAAACCAAAACCCAGGAGAGAAAGGAGAAACTTCGCCAAAGGAAGCCAAAGCCCTATGTGTCACATCTTTCATTAAGGAGAGTAAAGTTCTTATATTGCTCTTGATTAGATGGCAAATTAGGTGGTAAATATCAAAGAAAGATTTAATTGAAATGGGATGCCTTCCTTCTTAATTATTGTAGAGAAAAAGAGCAAATTAATAGTCCATATCTAAGATGAGGAAAGGGATGAAAACTCAGTATAAAATAAGACATTTTATTTCTATAACAATTAAAATGATCATTTGTTGCTTTTTATGCCCAGCACCCCTGAATTTTTCTGGGAAAAGCACCCCATTCCCCCATGCCCACTCTACCCATAGACTCCAAGTGGCGGTAACATGGGTTTTAGACGATCTTACTTCTCTGGTCTAGATTATCTAGAAGTGGGCCTCTGACTTAAGCTGGGTCAATCACAGAACCTTATCATTCTCACCCACTCACCACCCAGCCCTGTGAACTGGTATAGTACTTAGGCACACAGACACCCGGCACAAGCTGCGAACATCGTACACCTTCTTCAGGGTTTGTTCAACAGGATCTGCAGGGAAGGGTTTTTTTCTCTTTGGAGATAAATAGCTGAGAGATGTGTGGAGGGGTGTGTGTGGAGAAACCTAGTGAGAGAGAAACAAAGAAGGGAGGCAGAGCAGGAGAATCCTGGGGTTATAATATTAAGTCTCTGGCTCAGTGGGTCTCTAGATGCACTCACAGGAGCAAATGACTTTCCATTCTGCCTAAGTGAATTCAAGATAAATGTTTACATCTTGCAACTATATACTACATAAATGCAGGCATTATGATTATAAATGTAAATAGCTTAATTCTCCTAGTAAAAAAGTCAAAGACTCAGATTGGAATGGAAAATAAAATCCGGCTATTTTTTCTTAAAGACATCTACAACAAAGGATTACAAAAATGATGAAAATAAAATCATCTGCAAATACAGACCAGGCAGATCTATAAGGCAAATGTAAGCTGAAAACATTAAATAGAAAAAATATTGTCTCTTTGTGTAGATTAATAGCATGATCCATAGAAAAGACACAGCAGGGCAGACATAACTGCTTGAGAATGTCTTCAAGGAACTTTTATATTAGTTTTTCACCATCCTTGGCATGTAGCTCTCTTTCTTTTGGTGACAAGATGGATGCTTCAGCTTCAGACATCACTGTGTTCCAGGCAGGAAAAAGAAGAGGGAAACAAAGAGGAAGGGATGGTATCTAAATAAAGAGAGCAAAACTTTCTGGAAATCACCGGTAAGAACTGTATCACATAGCCATCCTGGTAGCAGGGATTTTATAAGCAGGGCACATTGGTACCCTAAAATTATAATTCTGTTACAAAAAAGAGGGAGAATGAAAATAAACAAAGGCAACTTGTGGTGGCTGGCACACCTGCCAAAGGTAACAAACTGGCCACTCTTACATCCTCCAAACTCCTCTGGTTTTTATGAGAAAGATTTTTCCTAAACATCCTTCAGCCTCTTTGTATAGTTTCTACCTTAGGGAAGGTAGAGTGACTTCTCTGCTCAGTGAATTTAGGGTAAGAAATTTAGGGTAAGTACATGCTTCTTCTCTTCACAGGAAACAGGCATGTTGGTCTGCTCCAAAATGACATTGGCATTTTATAGCATCAGGTCTATTGTAAGGAGGCCTTGGTTTTCCTGATGTGCCTATACTAGGTGAGTAAGCATACCTAGTTCTAGGTTTCAGGCTGCCATACACATAAGCCTCTTCCTCCAACCCAGCCTTTATCAACAGTTAGAAGGATATTAAAAATTAGTTTATTGGATTCTACAGAGAAATGTTAGGATTGGGGGTTTTTTGAGATGGAGTCTTGCTATGTTGCCCAGGTTAGATTCAAACTCCTGGCCTCAAGTGATTCTCTTGTCTCAGCTTCTGGAGTAGCCGAGATTACAAGCATGCACCACCATGCCCAGCTCAAGAAATGTTAGGATTTTGATTGATTGCAGTGGTATCCTATGTTTAATTTTATAAAGGACTGCCAAACGGTTTTCCATAATGACTACCATTTTCCATTTCCACAAGCAATGTGTGTGTGTATGTGTATGTATATGTGTATATATAAACAATGTGTACATATATGTGTATGTATATATATATCCTTATTAGATATATAACTTGCAAATATTTTCTTCCATTCTGTGGGTTGTCTTTTCACTTTCTTGATAGTATCCATTAAAGATCAAACGCTTTATTTTTGATTGAGTCCAATCTATTTTTTCTCGTTTGTGCTTTTGATATAATGTGCAAGAACACATTGTCTAATGAAGTTGTGAAGATTTCACCATGGTTTCTTATAAGATTTTTACAGTCACAGCTCTTACATTTAAGTCTTTGATCCATTTTTTAGTCTATATTGTGAGATAGAGATCCAATTTCATTCTCTTGCATGTGGATATCCAGTTGTTCTAGCTCTATTTGTTGAGGAGATAATTTTTTTCCCCATTGAATAATCTTGGCACCCTGTTGAAAATTAATTGGCCATAAATGTTTGGGTTTATTTCTGGACTCTCAATTCTACTCCACTGGCCTATGTGTCTATCCTTATGCAGTACCATAGTCTTGATTGTTGTAGCTTTGTAGTGAACTTTGAAACTGGCAAGTGTGAGTCCTGCAATTTGTTCTGTTTTTTTGTTCTGGGTCCCTTGCATTTCCCTATAAACTTTAGGATCAGCTTGTCAATTTTAGCAAAAAAACTGCTGAGATTTTGACAAGGATTGCATTGAATCAATCTGTGGACCCATTTGCAGAGTATTTCCTATAATTTCAATTTAAATTCCCTCTTTAATCAAGAGTGGCTGTAAAATTTTGCCTATCCTCTTGTGTTCTTTTTATCATATGATTAGAAAATGTCACTTTGTGGACTTTGTTGAAATCATCTTTGTTCTCTGATCCAAAATCCACTTATTTGATAATGTCCCATAGAAATTTGAAAACAAATTTGAAACAACATTATAGATGAAAAATTTATCTATAATCATGTACATGTCTGTGAATATATGTTCATGTTCTTACATTATGATATTTAAACCCTTGTTTATTTTTGTTTACTTGATATGTAAGTTTATAAGAGAGCTTGTTAATAGCTTCCACCATGATTGTGGATTTGTAAGGGTCTCTATATTCCTAACAGTTTAAAAATATGGGTTTTGAAACTATGTTGTTAGACCATAAAGCTTTATAATTGTTATATCTTCATAGTCGCTTGTTTCTTTTATTCCATTTTTTTCCTTCCGGTGGTTAAAGGACATACTGTATTCCTTCAAACATTTTCAATACATATTGAATTTCTATTTTAATAATCAATGACTGAAGTGAATCAACATTCTCTGAAGGAGATATTAAACTTTAGCATTCTTTTCATATCTCTTCTCTGGCCATCTCCTCATTACTTCTCATCTTGAAATCATTTGGGATTTTATTTCTGAAAAATTAATTGTTTACATTGTGTATTAACAAGTTATTCATAATTATAGCTTTCAAAGATTTTTATTTTAATAATTAATGCATTAAAATTGTTTGGTATGATGCCTGGCCCATACTAATCACTCAGTTGTGTTTGCAATGAAGACGAGAGGGATTATCAATCTTATTATCATTCTGCCCACAGCCCTTTTTCTCTCTCTACAAGATCTCTTATGGTGATCTTATCTTCAGCTTTTAATCACTACTACCTAGATGATTTACAGACCTACTCACCTCCCTGGACACTGCTCCTAGACTCCCTTGTTTTATTTTCGATTTCTTGTATAGACTACCACCTAAATGTTCCACCAGAACACCTAACTCAACACATCCAAATGAAACTGTCTTCCAACTTCCCCATTTCTGTTAATGGAACAAGAATTCTTCCCTTTCCCTAACCTGGAAATGTAAGAGATATGTTTGCTGCCCCTCTTAACTTGCCCTCAACATGATAGTTGAGCCTAGTGCCTGTATCACATAGGTGCCCAATTAATGTTTGCTTTCTTCCCTCTCCTCTTTTAACTTTAATACATTGCTAAGCTCTGTGAAAACTTTTTAAAATGCTGCTTCTATTCATCTTCCTCTTTATGACTGCCTCCTTTCAATGTATTATTTTTTATCTAATATCAAATTAGACTCCTGGTTTTCCTCCTTATTTTCTGTTATCTTCTCCCTTCTACTATCCCACGTTAATCCTCCTAAATCATAGTGCCAATCATACATTTGTTATTACTACCTAACAGGCTCCTTGCTTTGAACATATTAGTAAGTCCAAACCCCTCACCTTACCACTCCAGGCTTTCTACTGACGTAGGTCTAACCTACATCACTAACTTACTGCTTTATGGATACTATGCAGTAGTTAAAATGGCACACTGGTTCCTTTCTGAAAATCCCAAACACTTTCTGAACTCTTTATCCTTGATATTCCTTCTGCCCAGAAGGCTTTTTTTTTTTTTTTTCTTTCTTGGAAACAGAGTCTCGCTTTGCTGCATCACCCCCAGGGAAAGTGCAGTGGTCTCATTATAGCTCACAGCAAACTCAATCTCCTGGGCTCAAGCAATCCTTCTACCTCAGCCTCCCAAGTAATTGGAACTATATGTGTGTGCCACGACACTCGACACTCGGCTAATTTTTCTAATTTTAGTAGAGACAGGGTCTCACTCTTGCTCAGGTTGGTCTTGAACTCCTGAGCTCAAGCAATCCTCCCACCTTGGCCTCCCAGAGTGTTAGGATTACAGGCGTGAGCCACTGCGCCCAGCCCAGATGGCTTTCTTGAACCCTCTCTGCCTGTCAAAATCCTATGCATCCTTCCAGGACCCTCTTAAAAACCACCCTTGTCAAAAAGCCTTGATTCATACATTGCATATGATTTGTCCCTTCTTTAAGCCACTATAGCATTTTGTATGTCTCTTGTAGCAATGAAAATATTTTCATTTTAAATTATAGATTTTCCGGATTTATTAATCTTTTACCAGATTATAAGATTTTTAAAGAGCTTTACCCTACTCATATTTTTAATTTTCTGTAGGTCCATCATAGTATATTTCACAAAGTTAGCACTCAAATATTTGTTGAATTTAACAAACATTGTGTCATTTAAGATAAATAAAAAATGATTCTCTCTTCAACACGTGTTGGGAAAACTGAATATTCATATGCAGAAGAATGAAACTGGACACATATCACACCATATTAAAAAAACAACTCAAAATTGATTAAAGACTTAAACATAAGACATGAAGCCATACAATTACTAGAGGAAAACAAAAGGGAAAATCTTCTTGATATTGGTTTGGGCAATTATTTTTTGGATATGACACCAAAAGCGCAGGCAACAAAAGCAAAAATAAACAGAATTCCATCAAACTAAAAAGCTTCTGCACAGCAAAGAAAATAATCAACAGAGTGAAAAGGCAACCTAGGGAATGGGAGAAAATATTTGCAAAACATAAATCTGATAAGGGGCTAATACGTAAAATATATAAGCAACTCAAATAATTCAATAGCAAAAAAACTAAATAACCCGATTTAAAAATGGGCAAAGGACTTGAAAAGACATTTTTCAACAGGAGATATACTAAAGGCAAACAGATATATGAAAAAATGCTCCACATTTCTAATCATCAAGGAAAGGCAAATCAAAATCATAATGAGATATCACCTCACATCTGTTAGAATGGCTATGATCAAAAAGACCAAAGATAAGTGTTGACAAGAATGTGGAGAAAAGGGAACCCTCGTATGCTGTCAGTGGGAATGTAAATTGGTACAGCCATTATGGAAAACAGTATGGAGGTGCCTCAAACAATTAAAAATAGAACTCTTATCTGATCCAGCAATTTCACTTCTGGGTATATATCCAAAGGAAATGAAATCAGTAACTCAAAGAGATATCTGTATTCCCATAGACACTGCAGCATTATTCACAATAGCTAAGATATGGAGACAACCTAAATGTCCATTGATGGATGAATGGGTGAAGAAAATGTGGTATATATTCTATTGTAACCTTTAAATCTTTAAACCTTTAATATTCCATTCAACCTTTAAAAAGAAAGAAATTCTGCCATTTTAGACAATGTGGATGAACCTGGAAGACTTTATGCTAAGTGAAATAAGCCAGATACAGAAAGACAAATACTGCATGATCTCACATGCGAAATCTTAAAAAGTTGGATTCATTGAAGCAGAGAGTAGAATGATCATTTCCAGGGGTTGGAGAGTGGGAGAAATGGGGAGATATTGGTCAAAGGGTCCAAAGTTTCAGTTATGCAAGATGAGTAAGTTATGGAGATCTAATGTACAGCAATGTGACTCTAGTTAGCGGTAATGTATTGCATAATTGAAATTCGCTAAGACGTTAGATCTTAAATGTTCTCAACCCACAAGAAAAAAAAAAGGAAAGAAAATGGTAACTATGTGAGGTGATGGATATGTTAATTTGCTTGATTGTAGTGAACATTTCACAATGTATTTATATATATATAGCAAAACATCAAGTTGTACATCTTAAATATATACAATTTTTACCTGTCAATCATACCTCAATAAATCTGAAAAAGACATGATTGTGAAAGAATAACCAAGGTCTCTGAAACAGACTATGTGAAATAAAGACTTGTTTAAGTACAAAAGAGTTATTTTCTATAAATGAATCTTTGCCTGGAGAATGGACTAGCTAAATATGTCTCTGAATAACACAAGAGAAGGCATACACCATTTTTATGGTGGTAGACCCAAAGGAAACATGTACTTTGCAAGAAAACCAGACCACAGAAACAGCTGTGGCATATGAATAGAAGTCTTTCTCAATATTTGATGAAGTGCCAGAAGTTGCCTATTGCATGCAGTTATTTAGAAATACTTGGCTGTCTGTGCCGCCTTTGTAAATACAGAGATAATAATAACAGCTTTCAATCAATACACTGTACAGTCTGAATGGATATAAGAAAATGATGGAATATAGGTCTAGGAATGCAGATTTCAGCTCGATTTTGGAGTTCCTTGACTATTGCCCAGTACTGTCTCTCTCCGCTCCCTTTGTTAAAACTTTAGGAGCTATTTTTTCATTTCTTTTTTATTCTGACCATCATAATCATTTACAGGTCAACTGCTAAGTCCTTTATAATAGTTCTTGCATCAACATCATTTCTCTCCTTTCCATTACTTCTGCCACTTTAGTTCATTTGACCTCTTCCTACTCTATTATAAGTAGGTCAGCTAAGTCCTTACTGCAAGGGTCTCTTTCCAATTCATCCTTCTCTCTGCTGTGTGGCTAATTTTCTTGAAGCGTATCTCTGGGATGGTGCTCATAGGATCAAAAACAAACAAACAACACAACAAACAATTATAATGGACTGCTTACTAAATCAAATCCCAGCATTGTAATACCAGAGAGAGAGAGAGACCCAGAGAGAGAGAGAGAGAGAGAGAGAGAGAGAGAAAGACCAAGACCCAAGAGAAGTTGGAAAGGTTATTCCCTTTACTCCTGTGAAAACAGGTTTTCTCTTACCTCGCTCATTGTTCCTGGTTAGTCTTATGTATCTTCCTTCATTTGCCCCTTTAAAAGTTAGTACTTCAGATAATTCACTAATATCCAGGCAATGCAAGTCAATTAGATACCCCTTTTTGCATAGCAGATGGAAGAAAATTTTTATAAGGATTTATCTTCTCCAGTGTTATCGGTGTAAAAAAAAAAGATATGGTTATATGCTTCTGGGGAGTAGTATAAATTGGGAATTAGTTCTATGATCAGAATCACATATACTATATAGTTTGGGTTTTTACAGTTTAAATAAACTTTATTAGGATGTAATTTACATATAATAAAATACACCATTGAAGTGTGCTGTTAGGTGATTTTTGACAAAAGCGTAGCTTATATAACCCCTACCCCAATCGAGATAAGGAAAAGAAAATTTTCATCAACCCAAAAAGTTCACTCATGTCCCTTTGTTGTCCATTCCTTGCCTTGAAAGTGTGTGAGACACAATTCCTCCTCTACCTAAATCCCCTCTATGGCTTCTAAATTATTCAAGTACTGGCCAAAGTCTTTACAATCACCTAAAACATCCTACCTGTAGTAAACTCAACACATTTTTCTTGAGTGAATGGATACATTTAAAGAACCATTCATTCTCCTCATTTTCAAATTAATACCCTAATTTCTCAAAAATTCCTCTGAGGAAATGGCTTCCAGACTTCCTTTCTGGTCATCCTCCTCTGTGTGAATGTTAGTTTTCTTAGTGTTCTTAAAATGTGGTGACAACATGTGAACATAGTGCTCCAACTTTCGTATAACCGGCAAAGTTTAGTCCAAACATCCATCTATCACTGCAGCCTAAGATTGCATTCGCTTTTTTGGCAGCTGTGTCATAATATTGGACCACATTCTGTTCCCAGTTAACGAAAATTCCCACATCTTCATCTAGAAATTGATGTTAATTAAAATCCACTCATCCTTGCACTTAGGCAGTAGGTATTTTGAAACTATGTAAGGACTGACCAAAAATTATCTTCTTTCATAGAATCTGATATTTTTTGTTCAAAGAAATTTGCATCAATGCCTCTAATCGCTCAGTTTTGCTACTATGGCAACACTGTTGGCTGTTACTGTTTTTTCAGCCATTACAGTTCTCATCAACTTGTCCCCCTTCTCTTAACACAAAAGTTTATTGTCGTTGTTTTTCTGTTTTTCAGCTGAGGTTATTTGGATAGATCATTTAAATATTTCTCCTAATGTGACTAAGTGTAGAAAGAAAATTTAGATAGGCTTCAGAAGGCCTGAGTACTGTCCCATCTACTAGCTTTGTGATCTTACACAAGTAAATTAAACTCTATTTCTCAATTTCATCACCTGTATAAAATGAGAATAATGATAACTTGCATCTGCTATTCAATAGAGTTAATTTAAAGTTTATGATATCATGGAAGTGCCAAAGGAATATTGATACAAAAGAGGAAAAATGCCCAGGGACTCTAAATCAAGTTGCAACTATACTAGCATCTCCTACTTGGCTACTTCTTTCCTTTAAGGCATAGCTCCAGAGTGTAGTGAACTGGTCTAGAAGTTAGGATACATGGATTCTAACCCTAATTTTCTCACTAATTCGTTGAATAACACTGGGCAAATACTATTACCTGTTAGGTTTGACCTAAAAAACAATATGACTTACCTACGTACTTTTAAGATGCATTCAGTTCTTTGAATTTTAAAAAATCTGTCATGCTGGTCTACACTCAAGAATAATGCACAAATCTTACTTGCACATTTGTCTTCATCAAAGTACATCTCTGGTGGCTTTTATCATTATTTTATTTATGATATGATATTTATGCTGCATATCAAATAGGAGCAGTGGTACAGACCTTGTAAGAGCTAAAGGCTTTTTAAAGCAGTCTTAAAACACCAACTGAAACCAATAATGTTTAGTTCAAGCAATTTAAACAACCACTTGAGCTAAATTAGAAAGAATTTCCTATTCTACTTACTGACTATAAGTTTTATAGCTCAGGCCCCCACTCAAAACTCGTGGATATTAGACTTTTACAATAATGCATCTTGCTTATATAAAAACAGTTAATATTTTAATATAAAATTTACAAGATGAAGACAGTAGCAATCAGTTATTTTTTCTTTTCTTTAGAAAAAAATTCATCACTTGAACTTTTTTGCAAATAAATCAAAATGCTACGAAAAGAACCTAATATGAGCAATAGAAAAGAATAAGAAGTTGAGACATTAAGTTCTTTTTATAAAGCTTTTTCATTGAAAACATGATTAAATGTAATATCTGACTTTTTTTTTTTTTTTCCTTTTTTAAGAGACAGGGTCTTGCTCTGTCACCCAGGCCGGAGTGCAGTGGTGCAATCATAGCTCACTGTAAGCTTGAGTTCCTGGGCTCAAGCTATCCTCCTGCCTCAGCCTCCTGAGTAGCTTGGACTACAGGTGCAAGCCACCATGCCTGGCTAATTTTTAAATATTTTTTGTAGAGACAGGGTCTTGCTATGTAGCTCAGGCTGGTCTTGAACTCCTGGTATCAAGTAATCCTCCTGCCTAGGCCTCCCAAATTGCTGGGACTGTAGGTGTGAGCCACTGCACCTGGCTAAGATAATTAAACTAAATATTATATTATTTATAACCCCACTACTGTATTGCAACTATTTTGGAAAATTTTTATTATTTCTTAATTTACAGGCATTTATTTAAGTTCCTTAACTTTTTGGGAAACATCACCCTTAGGCCTTTGTGGGGAGAGTCCATTATCCACAGGGAGACTACATGATTAAGGAGAGTTTCCTGAAATTTGGCTTAGTAGTTTCCAGATACCTCTTGGTTTTCCACTATCTCAGTGCCAGCTAGTTTTCAGTCTCCTTGCAAAGGTTCCTTCTTATCTTCTCCCATCTCTAATGTTGGAGTACTTTAGGGATCAGTTCTCAGACCTTTTCTCTTTTCTATCTTGCTAATTTCCATGGCTTTAAATTTCATCTACCTGCTGCTGACACATTTACAACTTTAGCCAAGAGCTTCCCCCTTAATTCCAGACTCATGTACGCATCTGCCCCAGACTCCTTTACTTGGAAGCCCTAAACATCAATCACATGTATAAACGAATCTCTTGATTCTTCAAAAGACTTACTGTCCCCACTGCCCCCCAACCCCCACCCCGGGCTGCTATATCTCAGTAAATAGCAAATCTTTTCTCCTGGATGCTCATCCCAAAAACCTTGGAGTCATTCCTGGTTACCTTCTCTCACATTCACAGTCCCATTTGTATGCAAATGTTGCTTCGCTCTACCTTTAAAATGTATTCAGAATCCCAATGCTTCTCACTTCCTCCTCCTATCACCCCGCTCAAAAATCATAAACTTTTTCACCCGGATTGTTGCAAGAGCTTCCTAACTTTTCTCTTTGCTTTCTTCCTTCCCTTTCTAAAGTCTATTTTCAACACAACAGGTCTTAAAATAACATAAATTAGATCGCATTGCTCCATTCCTCAAAACCCTACAATGGCTTCCCATCTTAGAGTGAAATCCAAAGTCCTTACCATGGCCTAAAAGACCTTACAAGATCTGCACTTCTCCCCAACTACTGATCTTATCTCACGTGTCATGGCTCACACCCTACTCCTCTCCCCATACCAGTTATAATGGCCTCCTTTCTGTTCCAAGCGTGATCCTACCTGGCACATTCCCACTTTGGGTTTTTGCCCTTGCCAGTCCCATCTCCCTTAGATAGCCAGCTGGCTTACTCCCTCACTCCACATATCTGCTTAAATGTCACCTGGTCAGCAAGGTCTCCCTAATCACCCCATGAAAATAGCACCACTTATCTGTCCGCTTCACTTTCTATCCCATTTTACCTTGCTTTGTTTTTCTTCTTAGCACCTATCGCTAACCAGCACATTACGTATCATTTGCTTAATATCTATCTCCTTCAGCTAAGATGTAAGGTCTATGATGCCTGTTTTGTTCATTGTTGTATCCCTATCACCTAGAACAATGTTTGGCATGCAGTAAGTACTCAATAAATGTTTGATGAACAAATGAATGAACAAACCAGGTAGTCCTAACCAGACACTTGAAAAAATATACAGGAGCAGGTATATGTAAACATGACACTCATTGATTGGATACAGTGCAAATAACTGAACTAGAGTTATATATGACTGAATCTCACAAATAAAATTTTTAACAAAGATGTAAGTTGCATAAGAATATATATGTAAAATGTGATATCATTTATTTAAAATTTTTAAATAATTAAAACATGTTTTATATGCATACTGTATATGAGACAGAGACAGAGAGCAAAGAGATACCCATGGGAATGATGAATACCAAATTAAGACTACAAATTTGGTTGTTATCTAAGGGGAAGGTAATGGGCACAGATATTCATGATACTACTCTGACTTTTTATATGTCAAATCAAAAAATTAGTTATTTAGACTTTAGTGAAGAGTTCTTAGGGAGTCAAAGGAGAGAATTTACAATTCACATAATAGAACCGAATAAAATTTCCATTACACTCTACTATTTTCTTCAAAAACTTTTTGCACTTCTAGGCATCTGGTCTCTACCATTTTTTTTTAATTTCTTATTTTGGGAAATTTCAAACATGTAAAAAACTAGAGAGATCATTATTGTAAACCCCCATGTATTGGGATTTCTGCTTCCTTTTAAAATAGAATAACAGGGATTGGATTTAACCCTCTAGCCTGAAAAGAGTTTTAAGACAATGGGCAACAAAAAACAGTGATCCCTAAGAGAAGGTGAGCCTAAGATTGTCCCAGCTTATTGTCAGGAGAGGAGTTCCAGGCTGCATAGCAGGGAGGGGGAACCCAGTGAGCATTGCTGTTCATTGTGGACCTATTCTTTAGGGACCAAATGAACAATGAAAGGACACAAGACGTTCAGAAACATTTGTCTTGTATGGATGGGCAGGAAATGCTCTCATTCAGGGGCAAGCAGCAGAGGTCAGGAGCAGGTTTGAATCATGAATGATGGAAGAGGAAGCTTTCTACCTTACCAACAAAAAAACAAACAGTAGCCCTCCCTTCTCCCTTGCTATCCTCTCTACCCTAAACCAATGTTTAAAAGTATTGTAAAACCCAAACCTGGTGATTCTCTATGCCTGTTTCATATGAAGTTCTCTTACAACAAATAAAATGACATTTAAAGAAAGAATTCCACTGAAAAGAAAGCATAACCATAAACTGAAGTGTTCAGACCTCTTTGTTTACGCCACTGCCCATATGGTGTGGGACAGGAAAACATTGGCATTAAGTCTTTTGATGCTTAAGGAAACCAAACCTCTAGAAAAGCCTGGGCCATGATCCTCTTTGCAGGTTTATTAAACTTCATGCTCAATTTGTAGACTCATATTTCTCTCTTATTTCTAGATACTCCTACGGGGAGGTCTATGCCTAATGTATTTCTTTGTGTGTCACCTCAATGTCTTCCTAATGCCATTTTTTGATATGTGGTATCTCTTTACTATTCATTCAAGACATTTGTATTGAGTAGCTACTGTGTATAAGACAATAAGCTAGGAGACTGGAGTGATGCCAATTTCAAAAAGACACAGACCCTTATCTCAAGGAACATACAGTCTAGGCAGAGAAAAAAGGCAAGTGTATAAACAACTATAATAAAAGGTACAATAATAAGTACTATAAGAAAGTGCTTTCAGAAAGTTTTGTATTTGGAAGGGATCTTAATTGTCAAGTAGCTTTACTTACTCATTTTAGAAAGGAAACTGAAAGACAAAAGGTTAAATGACTCACTCTGTGCAGTACAGTCTACTCATATAAGACAGCATGGTGGGCTAGAAAGAACAGGGAACTTAGACAAGCTAGGAGTGGCTTTGAATTTCAGCCCTTACTAGCTCTCACAAAGGCCAAATGATAGAACCTTCTTGAATCTTAGTTTTCTCATTCATGGAACAGGGATAATTATATCTGCCTGTTAGGGTTGGTATAAAGACCAAGTGACATGAAAAGGTTCTATAGACTATGAGGCAATATAAAGATATGCAATATTACTACAATTAATTGATTGCAGAACTGGGAATAGAAACCAAACCTCCTAACTTTGAGACTCTTGTCCATCATGTATTAATGTGAAATGTTTTCCACAATTTTTAGTTTATAATTTAGGCAATTCACTCACTTGCACAGTTAGAGTAGAATATAATTACAAATCATGGCATACATATGTTATTTATTTGAATCCTATGACTATTCCTCACCTGTTTGAATTATATTATAGAAAAATAAAACAGATGCTCTCATTACAAAACTTTCTTGGCTAATTCTTGTAGTAACATAGGACCAAAATTTTGTCCAACATTTCTCAATATGGTGTTGTATTTTCAGCCTGTTTATTCTGGCTTCTCCCTTTATAAGTAGTGCTAGTGTTGAATAGAAGTTCAGCAATTAAAAAGAAAAATAAACATCAGTAACTTTTGTAGATCAAAACTAGCGAACACATCCTTGAGGCACTTTAAGAGAAGTTAAGTGATAACATCAATATAATATTGTTAATGTCTTTGATCTGCTAAACTGTTAAGTGATATAATCAGTTTTATATTTCTGAGTTTTCTTTCCAGTTGTTGCACGTAGCAACAAAGCTAAGATACAGGTTAACTGCAAAAGCTTTTGTCCTCTTCCTCACCCCGTTACAGACTCCTTCCTCTTTAGAGTGGGTGCTAAAAGAGGGAACTAAGTTTATTTTTACACATATTACTGTATGATTCAAGTAATGTATTCAACAGTTGATACTGTGTAGTGGATAGAACATGGAATATGGACTCAGAGATCCTGGGTTTCAGTTTCTCATTTGACTATTATGAGATTTGAGTCAAGTAATTTCCTAGTCTTCAGTTTCTTCATCTATACAAGATGGTGACTAATAAAACCTATCCTTTGGGTTGTCAGATGAATTATATGGTATTGCCCAAATAATTTAAGGCAGCTAAAAAGATGCATATCATATTAGAAAGATAAAGTAAAAATTTTTAAATGCTTAAAATAAGGAACATGAAAATAAAGTTAGGAAATTTAGATGGATTCAGCAATTAGATTAATTTATAAAATTGGTGCTATGTAGCCCTATAAACTTGCTATGACTGGGACGCAAATTTGAATCTAAACTTCTTAGCTGTTGTCTCAAAGGGGGAAACATGGCAAGTCATCAAACCAATGGTGTCCATCTGTCAAGAGAAAAACTTTTAGGCAAAATAAATTTAACAGAGTTTACTTGGGCAAATGAATGATTAATGAATTGGGAAGCCCCAAAACAAACAAAAAAAGAGGTTATGAGTGCCAATCTAGCATCATGAGCAGGGAGCTTTTATAGGCTGAACATGGAAGCAAAGTAATTACCTAATTGACTACAGCTAAGTGTTTGCCTTATTTGGGTTTGGTCTCATGGGAAGTCCCTAGTTATAAACCAATCAGCTGGCTGGCTGTTTGGATTGGCTGAGGCCGGTCTTTTTTTTTTTTTTTTTTTTTAAGTCAGTTAGAAGAAATGCCTCCAAGTTAAATTTCAGTTTGATTACATAAGAGCTCCAGGTGCAGAGACATCAGGCTAATGGTCTCCTTATTTGCTTTAAGGTATCCATAAAGTTAAAAGCAAATGAGTAGTTTTGTGATTTCTTAAAAAGTTCAACATAGAATTGCCATATGATCTGTAATTCTACTTTGAAGTACACACTCAGAAGAATTGAAAACAAGTATTCAAACAGATACTTGTACACCAATGTTCACAGTGGCATTATCTACAACAACCAAAGGTGGAAACAACCAAAATGTCTACCAATGGATGGACGGATAAATGAAATGTGGCGTATCCATTCAAGGAAATATTATTCAGCCATAAGGACAGATGAAGCACCTATATATGCTACAACATGGATGAACCTTGAGAACATTATGCTAAGTGAAAGGAGCCAGATACAAGAGGTCACATAATATATGATCCCATTTATTAATATATGAAATATTCTGAATAGTTAAATACATAGAGATAGGAGTAGGGAGGGACTGGGGAGAAAGGAAATAGTGACTTAATGGGTATGGGGTCTCCTTTGGGGGTGATGAAAATGTCTTGGGACTAGATAGAAGTGATGGTTGTACAACATTGTGAATGTACTAAATACCACTAATTGTGCACTTTAAAATTTTGTTATGTAAATTTCACTTCAATAAAAAACAAAACAAAGCAAAAAACAAAAACAACAAATGAGTTGCTCTGGAAAAATATACAACTATGTCCAATACTGAGACCAGAAAGGACATTCTTTAAGGAAATGAACCCTCAGCAATATCTTTATTTGAACATAAGGTTGGGTTTCATATCATTCTTTAGAAGGTCCTTCAATATAAACTGATGTCATGCCTATAAAGGGTGACATGGTGAAAGCTATTCTACTGGCAATGGGGGAGGGGGGAAAGAGGGTAGGAGGAATGGGATGTTAGTAATGTGGCCCAAGCCACACGGGTCTTTGATGAGCAGGCTTATGGCAGAGATAAAGTTTAAAAACATCTAGAGGAAGAGATGGACTGACTGTCTTTCTGGACTCCATCATAACATTTCCCTGGGTCAAATTTTTGGAAGCTGTGGAAGAGGAATGAGTTTGAGATTGCACTCCCTGTCAAATATCTGGGTGTAGTTAAAAGTTAGCCAATCTGAAAGAGGGAGTAAGATCCATTGGCAAATGAGGATAATGTCAGAAATGAGCAGTGACATTGTTGAGCAGTGAAGGTTCTCCTGAGAAAGTGCTGGGTCTGCTAAAACACCGAACTAAGAAAATGATAATCCTTTATGATTCCATGCTAAATAAATCATGACCTCAGTATCTTCAGAGAGGAAACATTTCTTGTAGACTAAATGAGGCCATATATATGAAAGTTCTTTGTAAAGTATAAAGTTGTATATTAGTTGCAGTTGTCATTTTTATTATCTGGCAATAATACCTGACATGCATACAACATATTTGAACAGCATTTTCATAAACAGTGCTCATTCATCATTCTCAACAAATATTTGTTGCATACTAATTGTTTCCAACTAGGGTAAGAAGTATTCTCAACATTTAAAAAAGAACAAATTGAGGTTCTGAGAGCCTAATATTTTCCCTAAGTCACATGACTTAGAGACTGGAGACCTTGGTTTCTAGTTCATTCCAAACCTTGCTGCCTCCAAGGGCCAGAATGACTAAGAACTATGTTTACCAAAGCCCCCCTTTTTTTTTTTTTTTTTTTTTTTTTTGAGACAGAGTGTCGCTTTGTTGCCCAGGCTAGAGTGAGTGCCGTGGCGTCAGCCTAGCTCACAGCAACCTCAAACGCCTGGGCTTAAGCAATCCTACTGCCTCAGCCTCCCGAGTAGCTGGGACTACAGGCATGCGCCACCATGCCCGGCTAATTTTTTTTTCTATATATATTTTAGTTGGCCAGATAATTTCTTTCTATTTTTAGTAGAGACGAGGTCTTGCTCATTGCTCAGGCTGGTCTCGAACTCCTGACCCTGATCGATCCACCCGCCTCGGCCTCCCAGAGTGCTAGGATTACAGGCGTGAGCCACCGCGCCCGGCCTTACCAAAGCCCTTGATCTTCATTGACACTTAACTGGGATTATTTAATGCCTTGGGCAAAGTTTGACCATTTCTATTTTTGTCTGTACAGTAGCATTTTCTTTAATTGCTGTTACATGGAATTCTCAGGAGCCAGGCTACCGAAATGGATGCACACAATGCTTATTAGCTTTACATTATTGACTAAAATTTATTGAGTGCACACTGCGAGTGAGGTATGGTGCTAAGCATTACGCAGACAAAATTTCATGTAATCTTCAAAACAGCCTTCTAAGGAAGGTTTATCATCCCTCTTTTTTGTATACATAAACTAAGGCTCAGAAAGATTAAGTAACTTGCCCAAAGTCAACAGGCAAAAATATAAATGGCCCAACAGTCCTTCCAGGAGGACATATAGACGTCCATGAAAATCAGAGGCTGAATAAACAGATCTCTATGATTCCTACCCGAAGAGCCAGTAGGGTATGAAACAAATGTTGAACTAAGAATAAAAGTGAGAGACAGGGCTGGGTTCCTAGCCACTCTTGTTTAACTCCAGAGCTCACAGATTAACCACTCTGCTACACTGAGACACAAGTCTGGTAAGTTTGTAATAATTTGAATCCCCACCCAAATAAAATGGCAATAAATTTTGGGTCATCCTCATGATAGTCACTATAATTTATTGTGCTAAACACTCTTGTAAGTGTGAAACAGTCATAGATTCAGGAACTTTTGTAAATTTTAAAGTCTTGATGATAAAGGACAAGGAAGTGCCCCTCCACATAAAACCTTTTTTTGAGGAGATAGCAAGCTTTTGCTAGGAAAAGTAAAAAATTAAAGTTACTAAGTATTATTCTGCTGTTGTAATTCGGATGTTGAAAAACTAGCATCTATGCTTTTGACTAACATTTTTCTGTATGGATGTGTATTCATGTAATAGGTAAAACAACATATTTAACAAAATATTCTTGTAGTGTGTCAGATATTATAAGTGCTGCTGTGTAGCTTCTAGTATTGAAGTACTCAAGAAGTATCTGTTCTGCTAGGGTTTGAGGAAATGGAAAGAGATCTTTACCGAACTAGGCAAATTACACCCTCTGGGATTTATTTCCTACGGGCGGGTTGATTTCCAGATCCTGCCTTTGGTTTTTCGACTTTGTGTGAAGGTTTCTCTGCCTCACTTGACACTATTCTCATGTCAAAATATCCATCTCCTACTACCACAGTTTTGCAATTCATTAATTCATTTAACGTATGTTTCTTGAGCTTCTACTAGTATCGTGAATAATAGAAGCAAGGTTCCTCTGCTCATGGAGTTTACAGTCCAAAGGGATACGACAATGAACAAAATAATTTCTAAAATAAACAAATTAAAATATTTATTAATAATTAAATAACTACTGATTGGAAAGGTGCTAAGAAAGAAATAAAAAGGATGATGGGTTGTGTCTTTCAGAGCCTTAAAATGAAGCAGATAATAGGCTCTTTCACTTTTGAAATCTGATGACCTAGTGAGGGCATCAGATTTCAAAAAAGGAAAAAATATTAATAATACCATACAGTCAACTAATGAATGAATTAGCCATTACTGTTGAAGAAAACTGTATCGAGACTGCTGTATATCTTTTCCAAATAGGAGAGGAGAGGCTTCTCAAAAAGAGCAACGAGAAAAAGTCACCTTTTTTTTTTTTTTTTTGGTAAGTCAAGCGAAAAGACAAACTGAAAAGAGACAACCTTAAGTCAGACAGGAAAACTGCCAATCTAGTCTGGCCATTAGGATTTCTTCCAGTCTCTCTAGGCTCCAGAATCTGGATGAAAAGAAAACTAATGACATGAACTTCAAATCAGATTTCCTTTCAATTACTGCCCAGTGGCAGGAACCTGGGAGGAAAAGGTCAAGGTGTGTTTTAGTAAGAGACAGCTCCTGGGAATGACACATGGAAGGACAGGACGGAGAACAGCGGGAGAAGGAGACAGAGAGGAGGGGTCGAATGCGCAGGAACCCCAAGGTGAGACTGTGGAAACCTTCTCCGCCGCGGGTGCCGCGCGCCGCTCAGGTGGCCCTTTCCCGCTCAGGTGAGCTCCTCCCGCGCCTCCCATTGGCCGAGACGCCAGTGGCGCTGGGAGGGCGACGCAGCCCGGTCTAGTTCAGGGTCTAGGGCGGCGCGTCACTTCCGGTAGCGCGGAGCTTGTAAAACACCCTGGAGAGAAAATGGCGGCGGCAGCGGCTTCGGCGCCTCAGCAGCTCTCGGATGAAGAGCTTTTCTCTCAGCTCCGCCGTTACGGCCTGTCTCCGGGCCCAGTGACGGAGAGCACCCGCCCTGTCTACCTCAAGAAGCTGAAGAAGCTTCGAGAGGAAGAGCAGCAGCAGCACCGGTCGGGGGGCCGCGGCAACAAGACGCGGAACAGTAATAACAATAACACGGCAGCCGCCACGGTCGCAGCCGCGGGACCGGCGGCGGCGGCGGCCGTGGGGATGGGGGTACGGCCGATCTCGGGCGACCTCTCTTACATACGGACCCCTGGGGGTCTGGGCCGAATCTCGGCCTCGGGCCCGGAGAGCCTCCTGGGAGGGCCCGGGGGCGCCTCTGCCGCCCCCGCGGCTGGCAGCAAAGTGCTGCTGGGCTTCAGCTCCGACGAGTCGGACGTTGAGGCCAGTCCCCGGGACCAGGCCGGCAGCGGCGGGAGGAAAGACCGGGCTTCGCTCCAGTACCGCGGACTCAAAGCGCCGCCGGCGCCCCTGGCCGCCAGCGAGGTGACTAACAGCAGCTCGGCCGAGAGAAGGAAGCCCCACTCGTGGTGGGGGGCCAGGAGGCCGGCGGGCTCCGAGCCGCAGACCCCGTCGGGGAAAGATGGAGCAGTGGAGGACGAGGAAGGGGAGGGAGAGGACAGTGAAGAGAGGGACCCAGAGGCTGAGGAACCGCTGTGGGCCAGCCGGACCGTGAATGGCAGCCGGCTTGTCCCCTACAGCTGCCGGGAAAACTATTCGGATTCGGAGGAAGAGGGAGATGACGACGTGGCCTCCACCAGACAGGTATTAAAGGACGACTCCCTTTCCCGGCATCGGCCCAGACGGACCCATAGTAAGCCTCTCTCTCCGCTGACTGCTAAATCTGCCGGCAGCCGGCTGGAGACTTCAGTTCAGGGAGGGGGAGGACTTGCGATGAATGACAGGGCGGCGGCTGCCGGGAGTCTAGACAGGAGCCGAAACCTCGAAGAGGCGGCGGCGGCGGAGCTGGGAGGAGGGTGTGATCAAGTGGACTCCAGCCCCATTCCTAGATACCGTGTTAACGCTAAGAAAGTGGCCCCTCTTCTGCCCCCGCCACTTACTGACATGGACTCAACCTTGGATTCTTCAACAGGCTCCCTTCTTAAAACCAATAATCATATCGGTGGTGGGGTCTTCAGTCTGGACTCCCCCAGGATTTATTCCAACAGTCTCCCTCCCAGTGCGGCGGTGGCCGCCTCTAGTTCACTCAGGATCAATCACGCCAATCATACGGGCTCCAATCATACCTACCTGAAAAACACATACAACAAACCGAAGCTTTCCGAACCTGAAGAGGAACTTCTCCAGCAATTTAAACGGGAAGAGGTGTCCCCAACGGGGAGTTTCAGTGCCCACTACTTGTCGATGTTTCTCTTAACTGCTGCCTGCTTATTTTTCCTAATACTGGGACTGACTTACCTAGGAATGAGAGGGACTGGAGTATCCGAGGATGGAGGACTCAGCAGTAAGTATTAAACCCTGTAGGTAAGGTAACAAAAGGAATGTTGCTAGTGGTCTGCTTTGGCCGCACTTAGCGTTTTACTTGGCTTTTATCTCCAAGATCATGGTTTAACAGCGAAAGGCCAACAGTGAGTGCTTGTGTCATCTTTAAGAAAGAACACCACTATCAGAACGATATCCTATGGCTGGTTTTAAAATTTTTCTGCATGATGTATCGTGAAATTCAAAACAACTTATAAAAAGACAAAATATTACAAGACTGTTAGTAAAGTGCATTTGTTTATATGGCTTAATTTTCTTTTAGCCTTAAATATTTGTGCATATGCCAGTTACTCAACAGTTTTGAAGTATTAATGATTGTTAATGGACATCATAAATGCAGTGTATTTTCAAATTGAGTTGTGATTCTAAAAGGCAATGTGATAGCTCTTGAAGTTTGGGTTATTTTGTAGTAATAAGTATATGTGTAGGTAGTTCTGTAATTCCTTTGAAGTGAATGAATATAAGAAAGCAGCAAGGCACACCTCTTAATTGATTTCCCCGCCCGAAGCATCTCCCCTCCCACCTATGAAAAAAGTAAAGTATTAGGGCAGTGCAGGAGCTTGCCTGTATTTTTACTCGGACTGGTTTGCAGGCCTTGCTATTTGCTTGCTAAATGGCTTTAGGCTGGTGTGTTCATTCATCCTGTAAGCCAGCATCTTCCTCTATGCTGAGCAACCAGGATACAGCGGTAGTAAGTCAAAGTATCCCTACCCTTAAAAACAAAAAGGAGTTGAATACAGACCATTTTGTGTTCGCTGAAGGAAATAAGGATGGAGAAGTTGGTGTGAACTACTTCACATTGACTGGTCAGAGGAGGTAACTATTTGAGGTGAGATCTGAAGCAGGGGAAGGAGATGATCTTGTAGACAGACAGGAGAACATTCTCTGGGCAAGAGATTATAAGAGGAAAGGCCTTGAGTTGAGTAAAAGCCTTCCTGTAGGTTAGAGTGGTGAGAGCACCTTGAACATGGAAAAGACAGCAATGGGTTAGCACTTCATTTTCCTAATCTATAAAACGATGCTAATATTGACTAGAATGATGCTTGTGAAGATTAAAAGAGAAAGTATTAGTATAATGGACTACTGAATACGTGATTTCTTAGTGTTAGATCCCTCTCTCGACTCCCCTTGAAGACTTCCTACTCTTTTCACCCAACATGAGTTTACTGATCATGATTTGTATTTATAAAATTGTCTTATTAGTTTTATTTCAAAATGGAATGAAAGATGCAGTTAGCTGACTCAGATAAAGAGTAGGAATCAAAATAGTGTAAGCTTTGATTTAGACGTAACCAATTCTAAGATAGGCAAATAATAGATTATTACTAAATTGCTTAATTACAGGGGTTGGAAGAGGAGTGAAATCCCACTCTTCACTTTAAGTGGTTCCCTGGGGGCAAGAGTGATGTATTGTGTCCTGCACCACATATTTGGCAGGAAAAAATAAGGGTACACTGGAAGTTAAACTAGTAAATAAATTTACTAAATTAAATGCCATCACCTATCAGCAGTACCTACCTACATCTGTTTGTTTGTGTAACAACAACGATATGATCTGGCCATTTGCTAAAAGCTAAATGCTTTACACATATACCATCCCAATAACTCAAAGAGACAGATGGTATTATCCTTATTTTATGGAGGAGGATGATGAGACTCAAGTAAGTTAAGAAATGTACCCACAGTTGAACAGTTAGTGAGTAGTAGACTAAGTTGTTTCAGATTTTTTTTTTCCAACTCTAAAGCCATTTTCTTAACACTGTTTTGAGTAACATTTGTAGAGTGCTTTCTAAATAAGTGGGTACTTTTATTATGATTAAGAAGATAATTATTTGGTAAAATTTCATTCAGAATTACTGATGAGCACAATTCTCAATTGAGGTGACTTTTACATCTTTCTCATCAGTATTAAGATGAATAATGTTATGTACAAAAATTTCAGATAGAATAGGATAGGAATGCTAAGTTTTGGTACTCTTCCTCACCTCCACTGATATGGAAGGAAATTTATAAAGTGTTTTGTAAATAGTAAATGTAGGGTAGCCTGGGTGATAGAAAGAACAATGGCTAAGAAGTAGACGATCTGAGTCCTAGGACTTGTCTGAACAACCTTGGTCAAACTCCTTAACCTCTGAGCCTCACTCTTACATGCTAAATGGGGATAATAATATCTGCTGTCTATGGGGTTGTTGCAATGGTCAGATGAGATAGTTTGTTAAACAGATATAAGGTGGTATTATTCAGAAGTTTAGACAAAATTTGTTGTGTTCTTGGTAAACTACGATATATATGTAAAGAAAAATAGTTAAGTCCTTTCTGTAAATGATATTTAGTAGTGCATTTCTTACTTATTTAACTTAATTTTTATTCCATTAAATACACATGGTAGAAGTTGATAAAAAAAATTTGACTAACATGATAATCCTTAAATGTATGATATACTTGACATATTGTATACCATGTTGGAAAGAAGGGCCTACTAGTTCAGTTAGTCTACACACCTAACGGTGTCAGGGTTTCAAGAGTGAATAATTTTCAGTCCCTGTATTTATGTATTCCAAATCCTTTGTCATAGTATGCTGCTTAACCATAGGGTTCATTGGTCAAATAGTGTGCTCAAGGAAATAGTTTACCTTAAGTAATAATTTTCACCAGAAGATTGTAGGTTATATGTGAGAGTAAGCTTTGGTAGGCTTTTATTAGTTATGATTTAAATTATATATAATATGTAATAGATTACTCTTTTAAATAGTCCTTAATCATTTGGTGTTTGAAAATTTTTCATCAATACCCTATTTTTATTAATTAAGTTACTCTGAGTCTGCTTCCTCATTTGTAAAGTTAGGGGGTCGGATTAGATGATACCTAAACCCTTTCCAGCTCTAAGGTTTAAGATTCTAACTTTGAACTGCCCTATCAAAACAGCTCAAGGATGGGCCTGCAGTCAGATTTACTCTCTTGTTCCATAGGTAATTAGATCATTACAGCCCACTAAAAGAAAATAGAGAAGCATAATAAATTGACTATCTTAGGCTCACATGATCATTATTTAAGAAAATTTTTTTCCTGTTACAAAAGACATGGTTTTTGCAGAAAGGAGAGAGATGAAGCAAAAAAAGAATGGTTATTGTGTGCCTCTCTTCCTAGTCTTATGCTCATTCTTGGTATAAATAAGTTTAAGTATTAGATTCTTTCAGAACTTTCTTAATATTTTTCATGTAAATACATCTGTGTGTGTGTAGATTTTCATTCAACAAGAGTGCCTACTATATATACCAAGCATTATTTTAAGCAGCAGGGATATGTAGTGAACAATATGTGGGTATGTGGAAGATGAAATCTCTCTTTCCGAGCTTACATTATGGACAAGTAAACAAATAGGAATTTCAGATATGGTAGTTGCTAAAACAAGATAATGCCAGTAACTTTTGTGGGCTGGGGTGAAGGCACATGCAATATTACACACAGGTAGGCCTCTCTGAGGAGGGATGTTTGAACTGAGATCTGAGTGATTTGAAGGAAGTAGCCATTGACAGGGAGAAGAGCATTCTGATAAAAGTAACAGCAAGTGCAAAACTCCTGAGGCGAGAACCAGCTTGCATGTTGAAGGATCAGAAAGATTGGCCAGTGTTGCTGGGACATAATGAATGACGGGGAGAATGGCATATGATGAAGTCAGAGGTAGGCATTGGCCAGGTCATAAAGGACCTAGAGGCCTTGAGGGCCATCAGAAGGTGTCTGAATTTTAAGTGACATTATACTGTACATATTTGGCAACTTGTTTTTTCACTTAACATTGTATTATGAGTAACTTTCCTATGCAGATTTCAAGGACAAAGGTAAAATTTAAAAATCTCACTGTACACTAGTCCCTTTCTCATCCTATAAAAACACTAAAATCTCCACCATCCTAAAAATATTGTTCAACCTTCAGTCTTATCTAGTTTTTACTCGTTTCTCAGCCAAACTTTATATCTGTATTTTCTCCCCTGCCATTCACTCAACTCTGTCTAGTTTAGCTTTGTTTATCAACCATTCCTCTGTTACCTCTCTTCAAGTCACCAATTACTCAGTTTCCAAATCCTCACCTCTCTGGTACATTCAGTGCATTTTTTCTTTTTTCTTTTTTTGAGACAGATTCTCACTCTGCCCTGGGTCAAGTGTAGTGGCGTCATTGTAGCTCACTGCAATCTCAAACTCCTGGGCTCAAGTGATCCTCCTGCCTCAGCTTCCCAAGTAGCTGGGACTACAGGCATATGCCACGATGCCTGGCTAATTTTTCCTATTTTTAGTAGAAACAGGATCTCACTCTTGCTTAGACTAGTCTCGAACTACTGAACTCAACCATTCTTCCTACCTCAGCCTCCCAGATTGCTAGGATTAAAGTGGTGAGCCACCGCACCCGGCCACATTCAGTGTGTTGACAACTCCCTTCTTCATGAAACTCTCTCCTTTACAAACTTCTTTGTCACCAGTCTCTCCTAGTTTTCATACTTCTGTCTGTGTTTTATATTGATGGTCTCTGAAACTTTATCTTTGGCTCTGTCCTTTTGTACACATTTCCCTAAGCGGTTTCATCCACTCTCCTGGATGACACCTCCCAATTTTATATTTTCCCCTTAGATTTCTCTCCTGAGCATCTGGACTTACCTATTTATTAGACATTTTTGGATATAGCAGAAGTATGTGCCAATACTATCTGACTTTTTCCTTATCTTTACCTTGTTTTTGCCTTTCTGTGTCCTGTTTTAGTTAATGGTGCTTCCATTCACCCAGAGCTCAAGAGAGAAACCTTGTATTTGCCTAGATTCCTTCCAGCCTAGTTGGTTATCAAAACATATAGTTATATCTCCTACATATCTTTTGAGTCAATCTTTTTCTCTCCATCACCCACTGCTCTAGGTTAGACTCTTTCCTGAAATTTTTTGTTGCGTAATATGTGTCCTTGCTTCTAGGCTGTAGCTCTTCCAGTTCATTTTTCAGTGCCAGAGCAGTATTTCTAAAGCACAAATGCATTCATCCCCTCTTGCTTAACATTGCTCAATGGCTTTCTCTTACTTATTGGCCAGAATATAAACGTGGCTAAACTATTCATGGTCTGGCTATGCCTATCTTTTAAGCTACATTTCCTACCAGTGCCTCTCTTCACACTTAACTTTCTGAAAAATGGAACTACTTGCTATTCACCAAATAAGTCATGAAATTTTGTGCCTGTATGCCTTTGCATATGTCATTTCCATCTTTGGGAATGGTGATTCTTTCTCTCTATTGCCCAACTGTTATTCATTCTAAAAAATGTCATCTCTGGACATCTTTGACTCCCCATCCTCTTTACCCTAGAATTTGGCCCATCATTCTCTGCTCAAGCAAAATCTTATGCATTCTACATAGCCTTTATCACAGAGTATTATAGTTGTGAGTGTCCAGAATACCAGACAGATCACAGCTCCATGGAGTAATCTTTCTACAGGAGGAATAGAACACAGTGGTAAAGGGTTTATACTTTTTTCATTCAACTCTGCGCTTTCTCTGTTCATAGTTGACTTTACTAGAGACTCAGTTGCCTTTTATTAAAAATGAAGATGATAATACCTGTTTGAAAATGGCTTTAATAAACGTAAAGTATTTAATGTTGTTGCTTGGCACATGGAAATCTCTTAGTAAATGGAAGTCAAATTAGCACAAACTCATTATTCAGTAAAAATTTGTTGAATAAACGATCACATATCAGGTACCCAATATATATGCACTGATTAATTCATCATCTGGTTCAGTAATTGGTTACCTACTCAATATCTGGTAAGGATATATAAAAGAAATCTCATTTCAGCAGAAGTCTCCACTCTATTAATAACAGTCACCAGAAATGGTTAAGAAACATACAGGCTGTTATGTGATAAGTGCCACACTTTTATAAAAGGGGAGAATTTGCTGTGAATTCTCAAATGATCAGTCTCAAATGATCAAAAGCCCTGAATTCCAAATTAAGGCTTTATTCTGTGTAGGTTTAACAAGGGGAATCCATGGAGGTTTATAAGTAGAGGACTAGTGTGATTAAATTGGTCTTTTAAGAAGGATAAACAGGTGGTGGTATAGATAATGGAGTGACAGGGTTGGAGGGAAGGAATGGGATGCTAGGCACTAGAAGCAGACAGGGAGTGATGAAACCTGAAAGAGGTTGATAATGTGGGGGTGGAGTAGCGCCTGTGTATGAGAAAATTCACTTGAAGAAAGAAATATAATGAATATAGCGAATAAAGGAGAGATAGGAGTGAAAGATTATTCTGTGGTCGTGAGCTTGGATGACTGAGAGAATGGTGATATCCTTGAGAGAACTAGAGATATGGAAGAGGGATCTAACTTGGGGAAAAGTCTTATAGAAACAGTGTTTACTTGGGGCTTATCATTTGAGTTGTTGAAGTGGAAATACCCTCTAGGCTATTGTAGGTACCAAATTGAAGTAAAGATGAGTGGTGCTGAATGTATGTACTGGTACTGTTTACTAAAGGAACAGGTACCTTTTTAGTATGTTTCTTCTTTTAACGTGTAAAAGCCAAGACCAATTGTCATAAAGAGATGCCATAGGTGTTTTTTTTTTTAATATTTTAATTTTTAAAGTAATTGGAATCACCAAAAGGTCCAGAATTTGATATCTAAAATGAACATGGGGGTAAAGATTTTGAAAAACAGTTGTTGCTCTCATTCTTGAAGAATGAAAGCTGCGCTATGTCTGAAATTTTTCAAAGTCGACTACTTTGTAAGAAAACAAATATTCCTAGTTCTCTAAGAATATTCCTGTGAACCCCAAGGGTTTGCAAATCCCTGTTTGATTAAGAAATTAAAGTCTACCGTATGGAAATATCTTTCTTTGGAAAGTTATCTCAGAGGGAAAGCTTGTGAATCCCCACAAGTATATCCAATGGAGCCTACTTTGAGGAAACATAGGCATAGTTATTAGAGAAGTTGGGTTTGAATATTGGCCCTGCCTCTTGCTAGCTTTTTTACTAACGGCAAGTTGCTTAGTAGCTGTAAACCTCTATATCCTCATCAGTAAAATAAGAATTAATGAAATAATACATGTAAAGTAAAGCTCAGGACATGGCACATAGTAATAACAAGTAACCATTATGTAGCTTTATGTGCCAGGCACTGTGCTAAACAGTTATTGTTATTTAATCCTCTTGAGGAGGTCCTTATCCTATTATCTATTTTATAGATAAATGGAGACTCTGAGAAGTAAATTGCCCAGGGTCATGTGGCTAGTAAGTGCAGAGGCAGTATTTGAACTCAGATAGTGGCTCTTAACCATTTTCTAGATTGCCTTTTTATATGTGTAAATACATAAGAACTCATTATATGTTCTCTACTATTATTATTGTTAATATACAGAAAATTATGAAGAGTATGGATGGGTAATGCATGAACATGAAATCCTAAAAGTGCCAGCAATAATCTATGAAACCTAACAACTTAAGGAAAAAAAAGTACAAATTTGCACTTATTGAACAATTGGAAATCGTGTGCAACTATTAGATTAATGTATTGATATATGAGGCAGGAGCACCTACTATAATATAATACAAATTGTAATATATAATATGTGAAACTATACTAAAATATACTATTTCTAATTTTTAAAAGATTTGCCCAGTTTCAAAACTGGTTAGGAAAGTGAGCTTGTAATTTCCATTACTCCAGAAAACTTACTCTTTCCAGAGTTGATTTTAAGATGTAAACACCTTAAAGTACAGTACATTTGGTTCTTCCTTTTTTGCTCCTTTTAAATAAACTTTGTATTTTTCCTTTATGCTCATATTTGTTTTAATGGAAATGAAGTATTTTATAATTTCAGGGACACTTTTAAAAATTAGGTGTTCTCATGATTCCTCAGAGTTGTAAAGTTTTAAAGCTAGCTTTTCCTTGCTCATTAAGTATTCTATATTAACTTCACCTTTCTGAAAAATATTTTATATAATTTAAAGGAAACTTATAAAGAGAGATTTAATCTAGTTTATAAGTAGTTTAAAAAAGAAGCATACCTTTAACTATTTGAATCTTCTCTAAAATATATGGTAAATAAGTACTACTAACTTCTTTATGAAAATTTTATTACTAATGGTATATCTTTATTCTAATTCCATATTAATTTATTGTACACTAAAAATAGCTGCCATTTAATTTGGGAACACAGCCCGATACTAACTGTGGAAATTGTTATAACAATTATTTGCTTATAACTTTAGATTTTGGCTTTCATATTTAGAATTTATTTTTAACATGGATTTTAAAGTGAACCAGTAATAGTATATTTGAGCAATAATGTTTGGATTTTGCTGCATAATCCAAACTTTAACCTGAATCACACAAGTGTTATTTAAAAAAAAACTTAAAAAATTTTTATTAACAATGCTGTCAAAATAATTTTAAAACAAGAGTTAACCAAGAAGAAAGTGTTAGGTTTTAATATTTATTCATCTAACATTCCATAGTTAAATATTACATGTTTGACGTCATTATTTTTAAAATGTATTTCTAAGGAAATTAGCTTTTTAAAAAGATTATAAAAATTATATTCAGAGGTAATAATATCTCCAAATAGAATGATACTTATGTGGGAGCCATCATGAATTACTTTTCATATGTCTTAATTTTCTTTTTATTTCTGGGGGTATAGTTTAAAATTATACCACTTTTATCTAGGTAGCAAATGTATTGCTCTATGCTTTCTTACAGCTTTTTGCTTAAAACGTTTTTGCAAGATGACTTCTGAATTCATATTTATAGCTATGTTGCTATCAAATAGCAAGCTAAAGTTTAGAAACAAGGCTTGGGTGCAAAACTATGCAAGAGTTTAGTTCAGCTGTCCTAAACTAATTGGGTGTTAAGTATGCACCAACAATTGTTCTCCTGACCTGAACGTGACATGAATAGAAAAAAAATTCCTTAGGAGCAAATGGATATCTTAGCATATAGCAGAAAATTAATTTTGTTTTGCAGTTAGAGACGTGTATATGTGTGTGTGTGTGTGTGTGTGTGTGTATGTATGTATACACACACACACACACACACACACATCGAATTTGCCAACCATGGCTAATTCGTGCGAGCACATTGTACTTAAAAAGGAAGGTTTTGCTCTGTCAGAATTTACCTAGGTATAATTTTCAAAACTTATACATGGAGAGAACTGTTGAAATTAGGCAGGGAGAAATCTTAGAATATCTGTTTCTTCTAGCCATGGTTTAGAACCTTGATCAACTTTATTAATGACTTCCTAGTTTTGTAAGGGTACCTCCTATGGGATCACAAATGCTTTCTTTGATTTAGTGCATTTGAAGAAACATTTAAGTTTCTGTCCTATACGTTCATTCACTCTGATTATTTATCAAGCACCTTACCAGAAGATGAGTATATAGTTTTTAAAACTATAGGAGTGACACTCACTCCAGCACCACATTGTGGCTGACATTTTTTTTCCCCTAAATATTTATATACTAGCTAGTCCTCAGAATTGGAATTTGGTTACTATGCAACAATGTTTCAGATTTATATATTGTGGCTTAGGAAACATAACTTTTAAAAATTAGTTTCTGCAAATTTGAGTATGCCATCTGGTAAAGCTTACCACAGTGTATACTCTACATACACAAAAGAAACAATCTAAGTGACAGTGTGTGTTGATTTTTCCTTTCACCTTTTCTGTATTACAGTTTTCTCATTTGGGAATTTCATCTTTAAAAACCACACAATTTTAATAAATGTAGGTTTCATTTCTTACAGGTTTTTAAAAGTAATTTTTTTTTAAAAAAGAAGGGATATGAAGAATTAATTTGCCAAAAATGAAAATGTTATAAATCTGAGCATTTATGATTATGGTTCAAGATGTTCTAGAAATATGCTTATGACAAAAGTTTTGTTTTTTAAAAATGTCATCTCCAGATGTCCCTTCTTTCAGATTCTAAAGCCTTAAATGATAAGAACAAACATTTATTGAGAACTCTTTATGTGTGAGCACTTTAATTTTTGTGAAAGTAACTACTAAAATCTTTGTGAGAAAAGTAAAACATAAAAGGAATAAGGTTACAAGTGGCTTGTTCAAGATCCCACAGCTACTAAGTGTTAGAGCCAGCATTTGAACCTAAGATCTGACTTAGAGTCCACAGTCTAAACCACCAGGCAGCAATTGAGTTTTTTATGCTTTATTTTATTCTCAGCTACTAACATTATTTGGGCAAGTGAGTTACCCCTAACCTCTGAGCCTCTGTTTTTGCATCATTCTCGTGAGGGTATAATAAAATCAGCTGCTTCCAGCCAATGATTTTTGTAGGGAACTAATGTGATGATGTCTGTAGAAATGTTTTGGAGTGATATATAATTATACTTTAACTACTGTTAGTTAGGATTTTTCAACTGTAGTAGTCTAATTTAAGCAATGCATGTTCAGCACCCATGACTTGTCTTGTCAGTGATGTTAATAATAGAAGAGTTGGTTAAATTTATAGTCCTTATCAGTGTTTTAAAGCCTTTCTCTCAAGCTATCTGAGCAGATGAAAGGGAATTATCTTTTCACATTACTTAATTAGTGCCTTCCTTATCTCTAGGACTGAAAAATAATATTTTTCTTTTTGCAGCTATATTAATTAAATAGGTGATGAAGCACAACTTGATACTACTAGATTGTACCCTTACTGACCACCAGAAGGTAGATTTGCTGATAGGAAAGTCAGAGATTGGATACATTGCTTTAATCCAAAATAGAGTACTGAATTTGAGGCAGAAAAACATTTAAGAATGTGCAGGGGTCTTAGAGTAAGCTTCTGTTAACATTACCTGAAGAACAGACAGTGCATGCGATTGATAGAAAGGGGTATTTTGTCACGTGCTGTTCTTCATCTAGTTTATAAGATACCACGAGTATTAGTATTACCAAAGTGGGAAGATGAGGTGTGTCCCTGTGAATACACAATAGATGGGTATTAAAATCATACTACTTAAATTAGAAGGGATTTAAAGTGCATTAGGATCTTCAGTCTCCTAGGTAATTCATATGAAGCACATAATGAAGTTTTCATCCCATTTTGCATTTGAAACTATATCCATGATACGGTATTTGTTCAGACTAGAGTTGTCCAATAGGATTATAGTACAAGTCACATATGCAATTTAAATGTTTGTAATAGTCATGTTAAAACATAAAAACCAAGTGAAATTGATTTTAATAATAGATTTTATTTAATCTAATATAGCTATAATATTTTGACATATAATGAATGTAACAGTTGATGATCTGTTTTATCTTCTTTTTTCAGATTAAAGCTTCAAAATCCAGTGTGTATTTTATACTCACAGAGTATTTCAATTCAAGCTAGCCATATTTCAAGTGCTCAGTAGCCACATGTGACTAGTGGCTACCCTATTCGATAGCACAAGTCTGGACTGTCCTAAGTGAATGGAGTTACATTGTTGGTTTAATGAGATCTAATGACTGTTCATTTTTGAATGCTTACAATGTGCCATGCATTGTGTTCTCTATAATATTTTCAACTAATCTTTATAACTCCATTATGTAGGTTTTATTATCATTTTACAGATACAAACAATGAGGTATGAAGATATTAATTTGTCTAAGGTTAAAAAGGTAGTCTGTAGAGGAGCAGGATTTAAAACTAAACCTGACTCTAAAACCCTTGTTGTGTTTATTATATTGCACAGTTTTAATGCACCGCCACTTAGAGATAGGGCAGGTAGTAGAGTGAGATTTAGTGCTGCCACTCTCAGCTGTTTTTGATTCACTCCTGTGACTTATGGTTTAATCACTCCTTATTTTAAGGAAGTGAAAGTGGTACCTCCTAAGTCCTCATAGTCCTCATTAGGAATATTCCTTTATACGCATTTCACCATTTCCCATTGTAAAGTGTTTTCTACAGCTCTTTAGACATGTAGAAGGGAGAGATGCCTCCTTCTGCTTTGAATCTGGCACGTTTGTGGCAAGAGGTAGGGGAAAAGTCAGCTCTCACTGAGAAACGTGAAAACTAATGACTGGTAAAACTCTTCCCAGAGTAAAGAAAATTTTTAAGAGTTTCAGTATTTCACTCTGAGAGAAATTTTGGGAAGTTCTTATTTATCATGTTCTTTGGATTATAAGTATTTCCTCAGTTCTCTTATAGGATGTTATATGATAGGTTTATACGTAGCAGCATCTCCTAATTAATTTGAATAATTTCTTTGAATTACATTTGGATTCTGAGAAAATATTTGCTCACAAAGACAAGCTGTTAAAGCTGTTTAATTCCTAAAGGAAAAATAGGCAGTCCCTAATTTTTGAATAGGTTGTCTTCCAGGTCATGTGTAAACAGTTGTTTGAACTTGGCACATGTTTTACTACACTGCTTTTAAGTTCTCAGGCTAACCCACAGAAGCCTATTTAAAACCACATACTGTTTTACCACTAATATAGTATTGGTTTAAATTTTGGGTCCTTAGAGCAGTGAAGCATGTTCTGTGGGAGTTGGAGGAGGAAAAAGAAAGTTTATTTTTGGCTTTTTATGTTTTCTCTTCCTATACTTTTCCATCTCTTAGTTCCTGTTTTCCAACTCATACTGGCCTAAGCTTCCTACTGTTTTACTGTAACGTTGGCAAAACATCAAAATGCTCAATAACTTCACAGTTTTCTTTAGTATGTAGTAGGTCTGTTTATTGAGTGCTTGGCAAGTATAAACATTTTATGCTTTTTATCTCATTTAGTCTTAAGAGTTTTATGAGTAGGTGCTAGTCTCATATCATTTTACAAATGAGGAATCTGAGGATTAGATTAATCAGTTTGCCCAAAGTTATAGGGCAGGGAGAGGAATTATGTAGTTAGGTTGTTGGACAAATTTTAGAAGTATGACTGGAAAGCTTATCCACTAACCATTGTAGTATACTGCTTTCCTCTTTCACATACTCTTTTCCTTTCCCTCTTTGCTAAATCTCGACTCCTTTTATTGCCTCAATTCAGCTACTTTTTTTTTTTTTTTTTTTAAAGACACAGGGATTTCGCTAAGTTGCCCAGGTTGGCCTCCTTCTACCTACCTCATCCTCTCGAGTAGCTGGGACTAGCGGTGTGAGCCACTGAGCCTGGCAACCAGCTACTTTTAACTAAATGTTAGGGAAAGCCATTTGATTGAATTAATTCATAATATAATATTGTAGAGCTTTGTTAATAAAAATTATATGATTTTATGATAAAATTTGACAATGTGATTATTGAGAATTGAGCCAATATGGAATCAGAGTTTAGACCAGCCTCTCTAAATCATTCTTTGTCCTTGCATGTTTAGTAGCTGGGTTGCCTACTGTTCTATATTTTCAGTTAGAATTTATGATAGTAGTTTTCAGCTATGGACTGAGAACATTTTGGGAGCTGCACCCATTACAGAATATTTTCTGAGGACCTAATAAATGATTTGCCTCTTATATTGTGCTATTATTTTTCAACTGTACTGCTATGCTTAGAATATAAAATATTATTGTATTCATAGAATTTTGTTATATTTTCTTAGTAAATATCAAAAGTACTGTCATGGGGAATTTGAAAATCATGATGTAAATGAAGAAGTCCTTTTACTTAAAAAGTGGAGAATCATTGTGTAAATCATACTACAAAGAAGTTATATATAAATTATATTTACCGGTTATATTAATAGTTTAGAATTTGTTTTCCAGACACTCATACTGAATGTCAACTGAATCAGTTGTAATGTTGAAGTGACTGTCTAACTTATCAACTGGTAAACGCCCTTTAATCTTCTCAAAGATGATTGTGCAAGATCTTTAGATTCTCTCTCTGATTGGTGAAATTTTTGGCAGTAAATGAAAAATTCAGGCATTATAAAAGACTTTGGTTGGGAGCTCTGGAGTCTTCCCTTTCTCTACAAACTGTCATTTCTTCCCATGGTAGAGACAAATGATGGAGTAGCAGTATTTTGTGTTATTTTGTAAACTGAGTGCTATTTTTTATTTCATACTGGAATTGGGGAAAGAAGAAAGCTAAGATTTATTAATCTCCCTCTCTCCACATTGCTGGACACTGTCACAAAACATCTCATTTTATATTGGGTAATTAGAGATCCAGAGGTGGTAACTTGCCTGTGATCGAAAGTCATAAACATTGGAGCTAGTATTCATCACTTCAGAGATTTTTTTCATTTTGTCCCATTGATTTTTACTTTGAAGAGGTACTTTTCATTCCTCTAAATGATACAATTTCAGGAGCAAGCATTACTTAAAAGAAAATTTATATTTTAAAAGAAATTTAAATTGTAATTTAAATTTTAAGAGTTGTCCTTGGTTGAAATTAATACAAAACAGCTATAAATTATATTAGTGTCATCTCATCCAAGAAGGAAAAAGAAAAATATTACTCAATTACTTTGAAAATATTCAGTGTCTTTTTAAAAATTCTGTAATATTTGGGTTGGGAAATGAGAGAAACTAGGATGATTTAGGGTCTTTGCTTAAATTTCCCTGTAAGTAGAATATCGGTCCAAATACAGTTTTAAAAATAGAAGTATAATATTTTGTTGGGTAGGTTTAGATTGCTTTTTTTTTTTTTTTTTTTTTAAAGCAAACATCTTCAGTTTTCTTTAAAATTCTTTTTGGTAAATAAATTCTGTAGGGACTAAAATAATAAAAGACACTGAAGTTCATCAATAAATGTGTATTGATGAAGAACCATAGTACAAGTATTAGAATTAAATAAGTAAAAATACATAAGCATGGTGTATGGGTTTTGAGTTTAAAAAGTAAGATTAAATAGGGTCTAAGTAGGGTGTCCAATTTGGATAAAAAGAAATAAATAGCTTAATGTGGTAAATCTGGCAAGTCCATATGCTAGCTAGAGCAGACATAATATGAATATTTTCCTGGTTTGCAGTTTGAATGTCTCTCCTTATTGCATTGGGCCTTTTGGTGAACTCCCTGGGTGGCCCGTGCATCATCAGAGGTGAGGGTTGTCCAGTTTCAGGATATAGGACTTCAGAAATAGAGCAGTTTATAGATAACAAAATGTCAAGGACAATGAGCAGGACTAGAATCTGATGTTTACAAGGGTGCACTATAGTTTTGTATCGAAACATAAATTTTTTCTCGACAGCCGCTTCAGTTTCTATCGAAGATAGTTACAGTAAGACTAATTTGTCTGCAAAAGAAGTCTAGTTTCATTAAACTTGGCCTGAATAGTGATTGGCCATATAGGCTCTTTTAAAGTCTACTTTGCTGAAACTTTTAAATAAAGAATCTCAGATTAGACTTTTAAAAGCTTCTCCAAGCTAAGAAGCCGTGCCAAAGACTTGCCAGGAGACTTTGCTTGCAATTCCTATAGATTTGGGTGAGTTTCTCTCTTCTCAAGTTTCTCAAAATAATTTTAAAGTTCCTGGGCCTTCCTTATTCAACCTGTAAGGCCAGAGAACCCTTAAACCCTGGCACCACATCAGTTTCCCCCCCCCCCAAGGGGCTTTATTGGCTTCATAAAGTAACCTTTAGTTCTTTAAAACTGGTCATATCCAAGTCTGTGCATTCTCAAATATGACATTCCAGTCAAAGCTTTGATACTATAATCAATGTTTCCAATTATATCTTGTTACAAAGAGAAAAGATTTGTATTGAACTTATGCAAATAGTTGTATTGCCATAAAAATACTCACTGATAATTTCTGAATTTTGGAGGGATCACAGAGGGAGAAAAGATAATTGTTTCATCTTTGTTCACAAATATATACTTTACCAAATTGTTGTAAATTATAGATAGCTTCAGAGAAAAGAAAAAGACTCCCTTAAATCTGAAAAACACAACATTACAGAACCGGCAATGTTTTCAACAAAAAGGCCATTAAAAACCCCATAATTTTTCTTCATCAGTTCATTTACTCTCATGTACTTTTTGTTCTGCTTGCTGTTGGGTTAGCAGTTTCATGAACCAATCAGTTTCTTCATTAGAGTTGTGGAAATTCTTACCCGGACCAATGGTATAATCTTAAGGTTTTCAGAAACCTGTACTTGTCAGAATCTTTTCCGTGAATCTCCTTGAGGATGAAACACTTGAGGATTATAGTTGCTAAGCAAAAGCTTTCAGGAAAACATCAGAGTGAAACAATTAACTGTCTATAGATGATAAGACTTAAAGTGGCCTTGGTGAAAGATCTGATGAGAGTTTATTATAATGCAGTTGACAAGAAAATTTTATTTTGTGACATACAATATTTTAACATAATAATCAAAATTATGACTGCTAACAGTATACCAGGACATATCTGATTTCTAGGAATTTCATACAATTTCTAGAACATTCATATCAATAACATACCCATACAAATGTAACTCAAGGAAGGTTAAAACATTATTGCTTATTAGATGATGCTTCCCATGTAAATTTAACATACTGAATAAGTCTAATTAGTTTAACATCTCTTTTTATGAGGAGAGAGAACAAATTCTTTTGAGATATTCTAGGGGCCTTCTGGAAACTACTAAAGTTAGTCTGAGATCAAAAAGACAATTTAGAATTGGATTAATAATGTAGACGTAAAAAAACTAAAAAAAAATCACTTCTTTTAATGAGAATTCATTTTTCATAGTCAAAGACCTAATAAAGCAAGAACAGACTGATGCTCCAAGAAAACTTTGTACCAATATACTTTTGATATTGACTCATCATTTTAAAAAAATGACTTGTGGCCGGGCGTGGTGGCTCACGCCTGTAATCCTAGCACTCTGGGTGGCCGAGGCGGGTGGATCGCTCAAGGTCAGGAGTTCGAGACCAGCCTGAGCGAGACCCCGTCTCTACTAAAAAAAATAGAAAGACATTATATGGACAACTAAAAATCTATATAGAAAAAAATTAGCCGGGCATGGTGGCGCATGCCTGTAGTCCCAGCTACTCGGGAGGCTGAGACAGTAGGATTGCTTAAGCCC
Source organism: Eulemur rufifrons (assembly GCF_041146395.1). Taxonomy (NCBI): domain Eukaryota; kingdom Metazoa; phylum Chordata; class Mammalia; order Primates; family Lemuridae; genus Eulemur; species Eulemur rufifrons. Next base: position 50,425,043 of record NC_090998.1, read on the forward strand.
AGGAGTCTGAGGTTGCTGTGAGCTAAGCTGACGCCACGGCACTCACTCTAGCCTGGGCAACAAAGTGAGACTCTGTCTCAACAAAAAAAAAAAAAAAAAAAATGACTTGTAAGTAAATCCATTCAAATATTAGCCAGGTTGACCACACATAAAATTCCTTTTTCAAGATTCCTTTTCTATAAACCTTCTACAGTTTTCTTATATCCATTCAGTTTTGTCCTATATGGTTCCTCTTTCCTACTGTGGAACAATCAGTCATTGTACTTTAGGACAGTAATTATTCTCTTTTTCCCTTAACAAAGACGCATCCTTTGTAGTTTATAGCTTTTCTTACCAAAAATGTGTTATTTTCCTCATACGTGGTATTGTTTCTTCTAGTTTTAATTACCGTATATTAATTAGAATTCATAACTTTTAGTAAATTTAATTTTTAGAAGCATGTGTTTCCTCATGGTATAGTTTTCCAGTGTGACACAGGACATGTTTACTAACAGACCTCAATATCTTTAGTTCCATAGTAAGAAGCCAAAAGTGAGTAACTTAGGTTCTGTAATTAATTTTTCAGTATTTTATTTGAAAATTATCTAGATATGATGCAGTGAGTATCTGTCACTTAATTTTTATTTTATTTTATTTTTTTTTTTTGAGACAGAGTGTCACTCTGTTGCCTGGGCTAGAGTGCCGTGGCATCAGCCTAGCTCACAGCAACCTCAAACTCCTGGGCTCAAGCGATCCTCCTGCCTCAGCCTCCCGAGTAGCTGGGACTACAGGCATGTGCCACCATGCCCGGCTAATTTTTTTCTATATATATTTCTAGCTGTCCAGATCATTTCTTTCTATTTTTAGTAGAGACGGGGTCTCGCTCTTGCTCAGGCTGGTTTCGAACTCCTGAGCTCAAACGATCCGCCCACGTCGGCCTCCCAGAGTGCTAGGATTACAGGCGTGAGCCACCGCGCCCAGCCTTGTCACTTAATTTAAGTTAGCAAAACTCCAAGGGTGTAAGTTACCAGAGAATTTGGAAACAGGTTTTAAGTAGACATAACACAAAACAAAACTAGCCATCATCAAGTTATTACCCTTTTAGCTATTTACAGCCATGTGCATGTTAGGCAGTTATCACAAAGGCAAGAATCCTAAAAAAGTTAAATAGATGGGTTTTTTGTTTTATTGCTATGCTTGATATACATAAAGCGATGGACACTGCACTTTAACTTGCACATTTGTTCTTAGGTTGAACTTATAGTTCTATAATCTTAAACATCTGGTAAAAATAACTGTCAAAGGAAAAGAACCCAAACTCTGTAAAATAATTTAAAGAGGTTTATTCTGAGCCAAATATGTGCGACCATGGCCAGGAGAGCCACGCCCAAGAAGCCTTGAGGAAATGGTCTTGCCTTGGTTGGGTTACAGTCAGTCTTAAATACCATCATTAGCTGACATAAGGAAAGAAGGATATAGGTAAAGACCCAGTTAAGACAAGCTGGCCAGGAAAACCATCTTAAACAAAGAAAAGGCTTATTATGTAGATTTAAGCCAGAGCCTTCTCCATTGTAAGAATTTCTAGTCATTTAGTCCTCTTCTTCCTGGTGAAGAGAGAAAGACATGGAGATTTCTTTTATAGATGTAAATTTCTCTTACAAAACAGTCTAAAAATAACTGGCTGAAAATGTAAAAGTCCTTATGCCAGAAAGGCATATTTTGGAGACTAATTTGGCCAGAAAGATCAAGGAGTCCTCAATCATGTGCTCCAATGAGAATTCTGAATTCCTGAGCAAATTTCTGCAAGTTTTCTTTTGGGACAGGGAAAATTTTCCCTTGATCTGAGCTCTAGATTTTGCCTAAGATATGAAGGTGGTTAAAGAGACATTTGTCTAGCTTTCCTTTCATCTTTGGGGTGGGAAGGTAACTGAGCTAAAAGCTTAGTAGATTCAGAGTTGGCAGAGGAGGCTAGAGAGAACAATAGAGAGGAGTTAAGTCAGTCAATATGTAATTTTTTTTTAAATCAGTTAGTTGCTTAAGCTTTTCGTTTGCCTTTTGTAGGAAGTCTTTGAGAGAGGCAGGTTTTGATTCAGGCTTTTAGAAGCCACTACAATTAAAAAAAAAATTCGTTTGTTTCTGAGGTGTTTTAGAGCCTTTCTTTTCTAACGTGCCTTGTAAATGAACAAATTTATCTAGGTTAAAACTATGGCCACTGTAACTCTGAGTTACCTTTGGTAAGGTTTACCCCTTTCTCTAGAAAATCATAGGTTCTGAGTCCAAGGTCTTATACATGAAATTGACTGGAGTTCCGGATGAAGGAGTTCTAAACTCTTTGCATCTGGCTGAACCCATGATTCCCTCTCTTCTTTTAACTTTACCTACCATCTAGACTCTTTTTGTTACCAAAAGGTTGACACTTGTCCTTGAGGCTGCATTAGAAGAACAAGAACAAATCATTTAAGGAGAGGGAAAGAAAAGTTTATTACTTTACCAGCAAAGGGGGAAAAATGGCAGACTTTCTCATCTCAAGATCCAAATTTCCTGAACCTAAGCAGAACTACAGAACTTTTAAAGGGAGTGCCCCTCAATTCTAGACTATTATGGTTAACTATTCTAATCATCCCATCTCTGCCAAAGACAAAGCCTGTGACCTCGGCCCACCTGGGGGACTGGCACCAGCTGGGACTGGCACCGGCCTGGGATGGCTGAACTATCTCCTGAGAACAAAAAAACAAAAGACCTTGTCCCTGCCTTGGGGATGCAGGCCAAGCCACAGTTCCCAAAAAGAGTGGGAGAAGTTTTAAGGAACAGTTTTTTCAGGCCATTCCCTCTATTATATATTCCCCACTGTCAATATTTCTCTTCTATATCTATGAGAGGAGGGGTGACTACTCTGTTATATTTGCATTCAGATGAACCCATGATTCCCTGTTGTCTTGTAATCTTACCTACCAGAGGCCTCCTGTTGGACCTAGTCCAGTTTCTGTCTTGACTTCCAGACGGAGTCTGTATCAGAAATGCTCAGATAAACTCAGAGAACTCAAAACAAGTTGTGGAGCTTGTATCCAAGAGGGGCCTTCCAATGGTGACCTCCAAATACATAGTGAGAAGCAGTGAGCACAGGGGACTTAGCTAGGTACTTATGCCTGTTACTTATGTTCCCAGGAATCAACATTTTGGGGGCGGGGGTTCTTTGGATCCTTACTTCTGATGCTAGAGCTGTTAAAAGAAAAATTTTAGACAAAATAAATTTAACAGTTTATTTGAGCAAAGAATGATTCATGAATTGAGCAGCACTTAGAAACAGAAGAGCTTCAGAGAGCTCTGTTCTGCAGTGGTATGGGCAGCAAGCTTTTATAGGCTGGAAACAAAAGTAAGACAAAGAAAATATATTTGGTTAGAATGGAAGGATCCTAGTTAGAGGTTAGTTGGTGGTTTATGATCAGTTCATTTTACTGTTTACATTGAATTGGATTTTTGGTTTGCTTAAGATAGAAGTTCCATTTATAGAAATAACCTCAGGCTAATGGGCTCCTTATTTTCTTTAACAGTAGTCTTATCTTCCATCCCAAGGTATGTCTAGGACTGATGCTTATTGACTGTGATGGCCAAATAGAGTGGTGGCGGGAAATTGTAGCAACCTTTTGTTTTTTTTAGCATTCATTCACACATATTGATTTGTATTCTTCCACTCCAAGTAGAAGTTGTAGAAGTTAGAAGTAGATGTTAAGTGAGAATCTGGTATGATTCCAGTGTATGCTGAATATTCCATTCATTGTATTCATGAGGAAGCCTAGTCTTTACTCAAGGTTCCGTATATTATAATCAACAAAAAAGTCTTATTTAGCCTAGTTTACCACATGTTGTAACTTCTTAAAGTGTTATCCTGTGGTTTTGTTTTTGACCTGATGATGACATACTTAAATGTCTCTGTTTCCTAAGTTACTTTTCATCTGTTTCTACTTTCTTTCTTCCAGAGCTAAAGATAGACGTAACTTTTAAGCACATTTCTCATAAAGTCAGTGATGGGAATTTCTTACCTCCAGATTTAGTTTATATGTTTGTTCTCTATGCTTTGTCTGTACATAGCATACCCTTTTCCTTTTTATCAGAACTATGTTCCTTATCTCCATTTGATGAATGGAATGGAAACTACTACCATTTATTTTTTTAGTCTTATTCACCTCTTCATTCCTCTGCAGATTTCTCTCTCCAGTTTTCTTATTTGCATATTGTCTTTGTGCTACACAAAACTGAACTGGTGATAATCAATTCAGTTTATTCAATCAATTCAATAATCAATCACATTTAAGATGTTAAATGTGCAATTTTGAATGTTACCAAGTACAAGACCTATTGTATGTAATTGGGAAATTTATGTTACTTTATTGCATTGTACTGGAGATAGACTGTGCCGTGTATCACAGATCCCTTTTGGATATCCAAATTCTCATTTAGCAATATTCTTTCAGAATCGACCTTGTTGTAATACGGTTTTACTTGTATCTTGTAATGTAAACCTTGAGAAAGTGTTAAAGTCAGTCTCTAGTGTGTAACAGTTAATGTTTAAAATCTCTTAGTGCAGTGAACTGTCACCATGTTTAATAAATTATAGTATTTCATTAGCATAAATTCCTTTGGGTGCCAAGTTAGCTATTGCACAGATGCTTGGTATTATTTATGGGTTTGTATCTAACCTTTACAGGTTGACTTGTTTTTATTTTTCTATTCACATGTCACCATGCAGTAGCATAATTCTTTAAGTGTCATATGTACAAAAGTAATTTTCAAGAAGAGATCTGTTGAAAGTATTGAAAGGTAGATCACTCAAACTTCTGGACCTTGAATAGTGTATTAAGATTAAGCTCCCATAATTTAAGTAGACATACTTAAATTGCTTTGTCTTTATTTGAGTGTGTTCCTTGTACAGTAGTCCCTTGGTATGCATAATGTATTGGTTCCAAGACCCCTGTGGATACCAGAATCCATGGATGCTCAAGTCCCTTATGTAAAATGGTATAGTATTTGCATATAGCCTATGCACATTTTCCCACATATTAAATCATCTCTAGATTATTTATAATACCTAATACAATATAAATGCTATATAAATAGTTATACTTTTTTTTTTTAATTTTTACTGCTGTATTGTTCTTATTGGTTCACACGCCACCGCCCCCTGAATATTTATCATCTAAGTTGGTTGAATTCTTGAATACAGAACCCCAACATGGGGGTAGACTACAGGGATGTCAGTTAGATGGGGGCAGCAGCCTAATTGTTTCCCTTTGGAGTTTTGAGCCTCTAAGACTTACATCTTTTGGTGGGGGGTGATTCATTATTTTCATTTTTGGAAGGAATAGATTGTCATAGTCTTAAATGTATAATATTTTGGTATTTTCTTGATTTGTTAATGCTCTAACTTTCTAATTTAGTAATATTTAGATAAATGAAGCTAGTCTTATGAAATCATTGGTAGATGAATCACCTCCAACTTAATAGATTAAGCATTTTAGAAAATGTGGTACAGGTATACTAATGCAGCCATAAAAAAAATGGTGAACTAATACATTTTGTAACAACTTGGTTGGAACTAGAGACCATTCTTCTAAGTGAAGTATCCTAAGAATGGAAAAACAAACACCACATGTACTCACTATTAAATTGGAACTGATTGATCAACACTCATATGCACATATGGTAATAAAACTCAATGGAAACCAAGTAGTAGGTGGGAGTGGGTGTGGGTAAATTTACACCTAATGGGTACAGTGCATGCTGCATTGGTGATGGGCACACTTAGAACTTTGACTCAAATTGCACAAAAGCAGATCATGTAATCAAAACCTTCGTACCCCCATAATATTCTGGAAAAAAAAAAGAAAATTTATGAATATTTGAAGACATTTACTTTTTAAAAATTACTAGACACAGGGTCTTATATTTTTGGCTATTTTCCAATATGCTCAGTTTCAGACATTGTTTTAGTAAAAACGAACTTACTTGTAAATTACATAAATTTTTAAAAATAAGAGTATCTAAAACAGGTATTTCTAAAACAAAACAAGAAAACCCTTACATTATGATAACTCTTCTGGATCTTTGCACAAGAGGAAGAACTTTTCTTTTTCAGTTTTCAATTTGTAAAGAATTTAGATTGAATCAGGAATAATGCTGCTTTAAACATCCATTTGCAGGTTCTTGTGTGAACACAAGCTTTTACCTCCTTTGAGTAAATACCAAGGAACATGATGGCTAGATTTTATGGGGAGGGTATTTTAGTTTTGTAAACCACCAAACTGTCTTCCAAAGTGGCTATACCATTTTGCATTCCCACTAACAATGAATGATGACGGTTCCTGTTGTTCCACATCCTCATCAGCATTTGGTGATGTCAGTGTTCTGGATTTTGACCACTCTGGTATGTATATAGTGGCATCTCATTATTTTAATTTGCATTTCCACATTGACATGATGTGGAGTATCTTTTTTTAATACCTTCTTAGGTGAAATGTCAGTTCTTTGGCCCATTTTTTAATAGGTTGTTTGTTTTCTTATTGTTAAGAATTCTTTGTATATTTTGGATAATAGTTCTTTTCCAGATATGTCTTTTGCAAATATTTTCTGACAGTCGGTGGCTTCTCTTTTTATTCTCTTGACAGTGTCTTTTGCAGAGTAGAAATTTTTAATTTGAATGATGGTTAAATTTATCAATTCTTCACTTATGTTATATCTAAAAAGTCATTGACAAACCCTAAGTCATCTAGATTGTCTGTTATCTTCTAGGAGTTTTACAGTTTTGTGTTTTACATTTAGACCTGTGATTCATTTTGAGTTAATCTTAGTAAAGGGTGTAAGGTCTGTATGTAGATTAATTTTTTGTATGTGGGTATCCATTTGTTCCAGCACCATTTGTTGAAAAGACTGACTTTGCTCTGTTGTATTTCCTTTGCTTCTTTGTCAAAGATCAGTTGACTATATTTATGTGGGTCTATTTCTGGGCTCTCTATTCTGTTCCATTGATCTCTTTGTTCTTTCATCAATACCACACTGTCTTGGTTACTGAGCTTTAGAGTAAATCTTGAAGTTGGATACCGCTAGTCCTCTACCTTTGTTGTTCTTCCGTATTGTGTTGGCTATTCTGGGTCTATTGCCTTCCATATAAACTTTAGAATCAGTTTGATGATATCCACAAAATAACTTGCTAGGATTTTCATTGGGATTGCATTGAATCTATAGATCAAATTAGGAAGAACTGACATCTTGACAACATTGAGTCTTTTCCATGGACACAAAATCTCTCTCCATTTAATTCATTTTGATGTCTTTAATCAGAGTTTTGTAGTTTTCCTCATATAGGTCTTATACATGTTTTGTTAGATTCTAATGTAAATGGTATTGTGTTTTAAATTTTAAATTCCACTTGTTCTTTGCTGGTATATAGGAAAGTAATAGACTTTTGTATATTAACTTTGCATCTTGCAACCTTGCTATGATTGCTTATTAGTTCCAGGAGTTTTTTGTTGATTCTCTTGAATTGTCTACATAGGTGATCATGCTATCTGTGAACAAAGTTTTATTTCTTCTTTGAATCTCTATACTTTTTCTTTCCTTTCTAACTGAGTTAGCTAGGACTTCTAGGTATGATGTTGTAAAGCAGTGGTGATAGGGGACATCCTTGCTACATTCATGATCTTAGTGAATAGTCTTAGTGTTTTTAACCATTAAGTATGGTGTTGCTTGTAGGTTTTTTTTTTTAATAGACATTCTTTGTTGAGTGGAGGAAGTTCCCTTCTATTCCTAGTTTACTGAGAGGTTTGTTTGTTTCTAATCATGTTTGGATGTTGGACTTCTGTCAGATTATTTTTCTACATTTATTGATATGATTGATCATTTGATTTTTTTTTTCCTCTAGCCTATTGATGTGATGGGTTGCATTAATTTATTTTCAGTTGATGTCTTGCATGCTTGGGATAAATCTCACTTGGTTGTGGTGTATTGTTCTTTTTATACATTGTTCAATTTGATTTGCTATTTTGTTGAAGAGTTTTGCATCTATGTTCATGAGAGATATTGGTCTGTAGTTTTCTTGTAACATCTTTGTCTATTTTTGGTATCGGGGTAATGCTGGCCTTATAGAATGAGTTAGGAAGTTTCCCCTCTGCTTCTGTCTTCTAAATGACATTGTAGAGAATTGGTGTAAATTTTTCCTTAAATTTTTGGTAGAATTCACCAGTGAACTCTGCTGGGGCCAGTGCATTCTGTTTGGAAGGTTATTACTTATTGATTCAATTTCTTTAACTGATAAAGTCCTATTCAGATTGTCTGTTTCTTTTGTGAGTTTTGCCAGTTTATGTCTTTCAAAGAATTGGTCTATTTCATCTGGGTTCTCAGATCTGTGGGCATCAAGTTGTTCACAGTATTCCATTATTATCCTTTTAATGTTCATGGGATCCATAGTGATGTCCTCTTTCATTTCTGATATTAGTAATTTATGTCCTTTCTCTTTTTCTTAGATTGTCTAAAGGCTTATTGATTTCATCAGTGTTTTCAAAGAACCAGCTTTTGGTTTCATTGATTTTTTTTTTTTCCCTTATAGATTTACTGTTTTTGATTTCATTGATTTCTGCTCTAATTCTTATAATTTCTTTTTTTCTACTTTGAATTTAATTTACTACTCTTTTTCTGGTTTTCTAATGTGGAAACTTATGATGATATTAGATCTTAATTCTTTTCTGATATATGCATTCATTAATTTCCCTCTGAGTACTGCTTTTTCTCTGTCCCACAAATCCTGATAAGTTTTGTTTTCATTTTCATTTTGTTCAAAATATTTTTAAATTTCTCTTGAGATTTCTTCTTTGACCCATGTATTATTTAGAAATGTGTTTAATCTCCAAGTATTTGGGATTTTTGCAGCTATCTTTCTGTTGTTGACTTCTTATTTAATTCATTTGCGGTCTGAGAGCAGACATTGTATGATTTTTGTTCTTTTAAATTTGTTAAGGCATGTTTTATGGCCCAGAATGTGGTCTCTCTTGGTAAATGTTCCATGTGAGCATGAGACTGTGTCTTATGCTATTGTTGGATGGTATAGATAGATGTTCATTATATCCAGTTGATTAATGGTTTGTTTAGTTCAACTATGCCCTTGCTGATTTTCTGCCCGTTGGATCTGTCTGTCCATTTCTACTAGAGGGATGTTGAAGTCTGCAACCTTATTAGTGGATTCATCTCTTTCTCCTTGTAGTTCTGTCAGTTTTTGCCTCACATATTTTGACACTTTGTTGTTAGCTGCATACACATTAAGTATTATTATGTCTTCTTAGAGAATTGACCCCTTTATAATTGTATAATGCTCCTCTTTATCCCTGATAGCTTTCCTTGCTCTGAAATTTGCTGTATGATGTATATGAAATTAATACATCTATTCTCACTTTCTTTTAATTGGCATTAGCATATCTTTCTCCATCTTTCTACCCTCACTTATTTATTCTCTGATGTTCTTCCTTTCTTTATGTAGATCTGAGTTTCTGACATGCATGATTTTCTTCTTTCTAAAGAACTTCTTTTAACATTTCTTGCAAGCAGTTCTACTGGCAGTAGATTTCCTCAATTTTTGTTTTTCTGAGAAAGCCTTTGTTTGTCCTTTACCTTTGAAAGATTATTTTGCCGGGTATAGAATTCTGGGCTGGTGGATTTTTTCTCTTAAAACTTTGATGTGTCTTGCCACTCTCTTCTTATATGCATGTTTTCTGAAGAGAAAATAGGTAACTCTTACCTTTTTTCTTCTATAGGTAATATGTTTTTTCCCCCTCTGGCTTCTTTCAGAATTTTTTCTTTGTCTTTGCTTTTCTGTAGCTTGAAAATGATATGCCTAAGTATAATTTTGGGGCATTTATCCTTCTTTGGTATTCTCTGAGCTTTCTGCATTTGTCATTTGGTGTCAGATGTTAATTTGGGGTAATTTCCTGTCATTAATTGCTTGAAATACTGCTTTCTCTTCTTCTAGTATTCCCATATGTGCATGTTACACCTTTTGTAGTTGCCAGCAGTTCTTGGGTATTCTATTTTGTTTTTCAGTCTTTTTTTCTTTTCAATTTTAGAAGTTTCATTAAGATATCCTGAAACTCAAAGAGATTTTTTTTCTTGGCTGTATCCATTCTACTAATAAGCCTATCAAAGACATTCTTCATTTCTGATAGTGTTTCTGATCTCTAGCATTTCTTTTTGGTTTTTTGATAGAATTTCCATCTCTCTGTTTATAGTACTCCTCTGTTCTTGCATGTTGTCTACTTCATCCAGTAGAAGCCTTAACATATTAATCATAGTTGTCTTAAAGTTTTAGTTTTATAATTACATTATCTCTGTCATATCTGAGTCCAGTTTTGTCTCTTCAAAATGTGTTTTTTACCTCTTAGTGTGTCTTGCAATTTTTTCTTGATAGCCAGAGATGATGACTTGGGTAAAAGAAATTGTTGTATTTAAGCCTTTACTGGTACGGTGATCAATTGTGTTGGGGGAGAAGTGTTCTATAGTCCTGTGATAAGGACTCAGTCTTTTAGTGAGCTTGTACCTCTGGATTGTGAACTCCACATATAACCTCATCAAACTGGCTGCCCCTCTGATTCCTACCCTTTAGGTGGAATGGGATGGCTAGAGTAGGCTTGAATTAGATATTTCCCTTCTCCCATATGAAAAGCTAGAGAGTGCTGGAATAGGGTATTTCCCTTTCCTCAGGTCAGTTAAGTTCTGATAAAACCCCAGCAGGTTAGGCTCTGATTATATAGTTTCTCTTGAGGTCAGACTTTGTTAAGAAGAACAGAGTTTGCTGGCATATTGTAAAACAATTTTTTTTCTCCCCTCTCCTGCTGGAAGCACACAGGGATTTTTCTCTGATATTCACCGTGAGGACCATGGTAAAACTCCTGGAGGTAAAACTCACAAAAGTGTGGGGTCCCTCTATGACCACATCTTCCTGGAATGTTTAACTCTCAGAGTTGTCTACATTATAACCTCCAGCAATTTGTTTATTATGGTTGAGGTTTCCCTACCCCAGCACTGGTTCCCTAAGAGGTAGGTACTCAGCAGTAGCTACTTGTGGGTTTCTGTTCAGGGAAATAGTGATTCTGTGTACTCACCTTTTGATTTCTTGGGAGTCGCATTTACCTTGTGACCTTTTACGGATCTAACAAGAGTTGTTGATTTTTCAGTTCAGCTTTTTACTTTTTGGGACAAAGTGGTGACTTCCAAGCTTCTTATGTACTGAGCTAGAAACTGAGCCTCTGATAGGATTTTAACACCACCACAAACATTTATTTATTTTTTTTACTCTTCCTGCCCTAACCTTCTTTTAACAAAAAAGTTGAAAGAGTCATGCTGTCAATGCTTATATACCCTAACTAGATTCTACAGTTGACTTTTTCTGTATTTGCCTTATGGATTTTACTCTTCATTCTTTCCATCCATCATCTTTTTAAAAAATGTATTTCAAAGTAAGTTGAAGACATTTGGTAATTTGACCCTTACGTAATTCTTTATTAACTAGAGTTACTAGAGTTACTTTTTTTTTTTTGAGACAGAGTCTCTCTCCGTTGCCTGGGCTAGAGTGAGTGCCGTGGCGTCAGCCTAGCTCACAGCAACCTCAAACTCCTGGGCTTCAGCGATCCTACTACCTCAGCCTCCCGAGTAGCTGGGACTACAGGCATGCGCAACCATGCCCGGCTAATTTTTTTCTATATATATTTTTAGTTGGCCAGATAATTTCTTTCTATTTTTAGTAGAGACAGGGTCTCACTCTTGCTCAGGCTGGTCTCGAGCTCCGGACCTCGAGCGATCCACCCACCTCGGCCTCCCAGAGTGCTAGGATTACAGGCGTGAGCCACCGCACCGGCCTAGAGTTACTTTTTTTAAGGTAAAATTTGCATACAGTGAGATGTACAGATCTTTAATGTATCCTCTCATGAGTTTTGACAAATTCATGCAGCTGTGTAACTTAAGTCCCTATAATATAGAACATTTCCTTTGCCTCCAAAAGTTCCCTCATGTGCCCAGTCAGTATTCCATCACTGTTCTGATTTTTTTCACCACAGTTACTCATTTTTTTCCACCTCCACTACTCCTAAAGCATAGGCATCTGGGGAAAAATTCTCAGAACACAATGTATAGAATATGCTTCACAAATACTTGTTGAACAGCCTATGGTTAGAAGTCTTTCTTACAGTTTTTGTTTTACAGAGATCCCAAACTCAGAGTACAATTATGTGAAATTAGTGCTTGAGTAAAGATAAATAATTTCAGTTATAGTCTGATGTCATTTTTCCCCCCTGGAAAATCTTCATTTTTATGGTGAGCAGATGTGAGGCTTTCAAATGACTACAAAGTTAAACGAGACCATAATGTTTCTTTTTCATATATAGAAATAAAGAATAAGAACCAACCAACTAATAAGGCTATCGGAAAATTTGATTCTGAGTTTTGACCTTTTTTTCTTAGATACATTGTTTTCAGTTTTTTTTATCTTCTAAGTACTTTTCGTATCCACATTTAAAGTCCTTTCTACTTTTATTTTATAAAATGAGTGTGTACTTTTTTTTTAAAAGAATAATTTACATTTGGAAGTATCATGGGATTGCTGCCTCTCTTAAACAGGGGCAGGTGAAAAATTGGGAGTCTTGTAGGATATGAGAAGTAGAGAAGCTTTTGAGTTCTTGCTCCTTCCCTTCTTTTTTAATTGTTATCCCCATCTTGGTTTTTGTATCTCTGGAAATCCCCACCCTACAATTGAAAGGTTATTTATGAATAGAACAAAGGTGGTGGTATAAAGTTTATCTTAGGCAAGTTATAGTAGACAGTAATAGATAATTTTTGTCCATAACACTTTCTCTATTTTGATTAATGTATTCTCAGTATTCACAGTAATTTTTAAGTATACATCCAATGAACTGTTCCTATCTTATAGAATGACTATCTATTTAAGAAAGCCATCCATTTTTAGATCAGTCTGGATGATGGTGAAATGCAGAAGTGTTTACCACACAGGTGCAGTGTTTTGCAGCTGTTGGAAACATTCCCCCTCACTCATAACCCCCTCCCACCTTCATTACATATAATTATGCTTGTTTAAACCATTAATGCTAGAAAATGGTATTTGAGAATTTCAATATATTTACAAAAAGGTGCAACCCAGAGAGATAACTGGTCATTTTGGCAGCTGGATTTAACTGCCTAGATGACTTGAATCTTCCTAAGACTAAAACATAGCCTTAAGGTCATAGAGTTTTAGAATTATAAGAGGTTACCTTTGAAAGTCCATGTCTGCAGAGTTGCTGCCCTTCAGACTGAACTTATTGAGACAGGGTTTATATATATTCATTTTTTAATCTGCAACTAGCATAATGCATGGCACATAACAGGAACTTGATACTTGTTTTTGAATATTTAGTGTTGCAAGACGCAGCCAAATGAAAATGTTGCTTAGATGTATGTTGTACTAAATGAGAAATTACGATTTTTTCAAAACTGATCCCATGTGATAAGTTCTATAGCAGTCATGAGCAGAGGGCCATGGCAGCAGAGAGAAGGGGAGTAAATAATTCTGCCTATGGCAGTCACAGGATACTTTACATTTTGATATATCATGGAAAATCTTTCCCTAGACTACAATTAGAGAACTTGTAAGTTTTCTTTCATCTAAGAGACAAGCTCTGTTCCCTAACAGTAGTGTTTTTCCCCCTTATCCTCATTTTTGTGATTTTTTTATTTACTACATCATAAGGAGATTAATGATTCAAAATCTGAAAGTTCTGGAGAAGAATCCTTTCCTTAAACCAAATAGAGCCAATATTTTCTTTTCTATAGTTTTTAGTTCTATAATGAGAGGAATATAGGCTTTGGAATCTGACATAGATAGGTTTGAATCTCAATTTTATGAATCCCAATTTACTAAACTGCGCTTACCTCAAGGAAGCAGCCTAACCTCAACATGTCTCAAAGGATAATACTGACTCTAAAATAGTGGTATTATGAGGACGAAATGAGGTACCTCTTGAGTACATGGTGGCATCATTATTCCTTGCACATCCTAAGAACTCAACAAATGTAATTTCCTTTTTACTCAAAGGAGAGGGTTGTAGAATTATCATGACTATAGTATCTTTCTGGCATTGGTGAAGCTGTTACTCTAGGAGACTGTAGTAGTATGCCTATCTGCAAGGCATTGGGATAAATAGATATTTTGCGATCTTGTTGGGGGAGGAGGGACAAACACCAAATAGTTTGTCTATTTGGTAGTGAAGATACTGAGAGAAAATACATTGAGATTCTAAGAAGAGGAAGGTCATAATAAGCTGCAGTGATTAGGTGTTCTTCGTGGTCATAGCATAGATGCAAAGTGAACCGTCAAGGCAGAATGAAAGAGAAGGATAATATTCAGGCTTGAAGACCAGAAAAGATCAAGGGTTCAGAGTCTTTCTGAGAGAATATTTCTGTGTACTGTAATCGACAGTAGTTCCAAGTACACAGAACAGAAAAATGTCACAGTACACTAAAGCTGGCTGTGTTGATCTGGAGAAAGCTGAAGGAAAGCACCCTCAATGTACTATTGCCTGTTTTCTTGGGTCATAAATAGCAGGTCATTTATTCTCTAAATGCTTAGGACTCTTAAGTTTAAGCCAGAAGGTGAGACACCCCCTTATTACATATGCCTTTCTTTTAAAGCACAAACCAGATAACATATACTCCCAATTCTCTGAGGTTTCTCCCTTAGAGTAAAATATAAATGCCCTACACAATCTGTATCTACTGTGTCTCTTAAATAATCTTAACTTGTCTGACTTCATTTCTTGTTACTTGCCCTCTCATCCACTGGGCTCCAGCTATACTGGCTTTTCTCCATTTCCAGGAGTTATATGCCAGACCTGCTACTACTTCACAGCCATTATTATACTGGTTCTTTCTTCTGTAAACCTCTTCCTTAAGATGTCCACATGGCTTGTTCCCTCTGTTTCGTCAAGTTTCTATTCAAATGCAATCTTAGTATGGCCTTCTGTGACCATCTGGTTTAAAATTGCTTTCCTCTCTCACATATTAAACACCGTTCCTGCTGTTTTCCCTCCAAAGCGCTTCGAACCATCTAACATACTATGTATTTTTAACATTTATTTGTTTGTCTCTTCTAACCCCTCTAAAACATAAGTTCTATGAAGGCAGAGATATTTTTTGTTTTATTTAGTGCCACATTTCCAGTGCCTAGCACAAAATAATAAGTATTTTATTTGCTCTCTATAAGAACAACTTCGGTTACCACAGAATTTTCTTCCCTTTACTGCCATTGGATAACCAAAATGGAGCCTTTCTGAGAGATCATTGATTTATTTAGTTCTATTAATATATAAGTATATCCTTTGAAGTGTAGCAACCTATGGATGTGGTCACAATTTTTTCTTTTTTATCTGAGAATTAATAACGGTTGATAAATTTGATTTCAGCTTAAGAGAATGGAGAAAAGTTTACATTTGACTAAAGGATCAGTAAAATTATTAAATAGTAACATTTTTGGAATTGGTGAGAGAGAGGTTTGGGGGAGAATCATTATGTGTCTTGTAAGTAAGTATCACAAAATAAGAATTTGTTCTTGAAGCAAAGTGTGATGGGAAACCATTGGAAGATTTTGAAAGATCTAATTAAACATTTTAGGAATTTGAGTTTTGGTCATTAAGATGGCTTAAAGAGAAGAGAAGTCAAAATGTTAAGGACATTTACAAGGAAAAGTTGGTATATTTGAGATTTGAAATAATAGGAGCAAAAATATTGAAAAATAGTCATACTAGGAGAATTTGAGAAAAAGCAGTAATGAGAAACTGGGGTGTAGGGTATAAAGGACAATAACAGGTAATAAATGGCTTCAAGGTTGTGGCTTTAGAGTAAATTTTGAAGTACTGTCTTGGCATTATCTTGCTTTAGGGTAAGGGGTAAGAACTGTAATTTACTTTAAGGTCCCTCCCTAGAAAAGTGACTGAATAATAAATGAAGTGGCAAATTTTTGCTGTGGAATGCTTTTGAAATAAGTTTTCTTCTCTACAATTGCCTAAAGGGAGGAGGGATTGTTGTATATTTTCACACATTATGTATTGTTTCCATTAAAGACTAGGTAATTTGGATGAGATATAAGATGCCAGTGTGTTATTTAGAAATACTGAAATGATTTGGGGAAAGAAAAGTTAGATGTATAAAGATCCTTTCAGAAGTTTGAGGGCATTTGTTTGTTAGAGTTACTGTTTTTCGATGGAGTTTCCTTGTAAAATTTAACCTTGAGGCTAAGGGTCTGTTCATTTAATGGGTGACAATCATAGGCATTTGGGGAAAAATTTTTTTAATGGATTTGTAGGGCAGAAAGCATCCTCTTGGCTTTTTAAATATGTTATTCTCAGGTATTTTAATTTACTAGACAAGAGGAAGAAATCTAGAAGGATACAAAGGGCAGAGCAATGTTTTTAACAGAATTTGTTTTATTCTCTTTTAGCTTTCTCTGTGTTATCCTATCCCCTTCCCTTCCCAGTAGCTCAGAACATATACTCCTCCAGCTTCCTGCAGAATTTAACACTTTTGCTTTAGTGTTAACACACAAAGTAAAATAAAGAAGCGTGCTTAGATAGCACAACCAGCACTTTTCAAGCGCTAACTTGAAAACTCTGTATGTCCAATGCTATGCTTGGCTCCAGGCATACAAACATGAATAACACGTGGTCCCTATGTGAGAATCCCACAGTAGAGCAGTCTACTGGTAGGACAACCATAGTTTACAGTTATGCTTTTATAGAGCTACTTGAAGAGTTGATTTTCTACTTGATAGTCTTGACAAAAAATAATTTTGTGCACAGTCAAAAAGTAATGCTAGCATAGCTTTTCTTCATAGACATTAAACCTGTTTTTTTTTAAAAAAACTGTGTGCTTTTATATTTTTAAGAATTGTTTTTCTTATAAAGAGAAAATAAAGTACTTGGTTTTAAGTATTGTTTGGCCAATTTATTCTAAGTAGATTGACAAGGCATTTTTGGTAGTATTTTGAACTAAATGTGGCTTTATTTTAAACTGTTCAAATTTTACATGAAAATTAATGTTATTAAAAAGATTATCTTTTTGGTCCGTGAGTTCTGATTCTTAACATTTTATTTAATTTTGAAGCTGTTATTATTTCTTCTCTTTATTCCCCTTATGAGTGCTTTTGATTTTTTATCTTTCAGAAATTTTTCTTTCCCAGCATTAAAACCTTTTTGTTGTGTAGAGAAATGTCTAAAAATCTATTAGCAACATCCCTTATGATGATAACAGGATGCATTTTTTTTCCTTGCTTTTTTATTGTACCTTGTTAAACTGGTCTCACATGAACTTTCTTAGAATCAGGCAGTTCCTGGTTCCTATGGGACTTCCTGTTTTCTCAAATAAAAATAGAAAAGTATCTCAGAAAGGAAACCTGGTCAGTGTGAACTACTTTGTAAGATCAGTTAGTCTTAGTTGTGACCTGGATTATACAGCTATATAATCTGTATAAAATATATGGAAGTTTTCAGGTATCTGAAAGCTTTGAGTATTTTTGCATGTAATATTGAAATAAAGGAGATGATAAGGAGAAAGTTCTGAATAATAACTATGAGAGATATAATAAACAAATTTATTCAGCCATAAACTTGTTTGTATCTTTTCGGAGGGGTGTAGGACTTGGGAGGTTGGATGGAAATGGTAAATCCTTTCCTTATAATGTAATATTTTATTAGAAATTTGGAGGTGTTTAATACTGAGACTTAATTCTTGGCTGCTTTGATCTGTATATTTTTTTCTTGCCACTTTTCCAGATGTTGGCAAGGATTAGGAAGGTGGATTTTTCTTTTTTAATCATTAGCAGTGAGAATTCTAAATGAATTATTCAGTTTTAAAGCATCTTGTAAATTTCCTCAAGTAGTTAACTGCTTTTAGTCTATATTTTGAAGAGAAACCAAATTAAGGTAGAAACAAATGATAGTCATTAATAGTAATGATAATGGGTACTATGCATGCAGTTCTTCTTAAGTGCTTGACATATTTTATCTGGTTTATCTCATTTAATCTTAACAACAGCTATATAAGGTAGGTATCGTTGTTATCCCTCCTTTTAAGAAGAAAATCTACAATTTAGAGTGGCTAAGTAGATGTTAGTTCAAGGAGATTCTGCTAATAGGTGGTGGAGCTGGGACTTGAACTCAGCTTCTCTGATACCAGAGCACCTGATTTCAATGATTATGGAGAAAACCACAAATTGAAAGAATGGTAAGTATAGTAAGTCTGAAAAATTACTTCGCCATCGTTTATTATCATCAGTTTGTTTACATTTTGTTTGCATATTTATATTTAGTTTTAGCAAAGTACATGCTGGCATTTCAGAGGGCTTGTTTGGGGGAAGAGGGTTAATTCTTACTCTTTAGTGATGCTAATAGTTGTCTTTTTTTTTTCTTTCTTTGATAGTAGAAAACCCCTTTGGTGAAACATTTGGAAAAATACAAGTAAGTAAAAGATCATAATGCTTATATTTTATGTCATATTTTATGTGATAAAGGTATTAGGATGATTATCAATTAAAAATAGTAATTTTGAGGTTATTTTAATCTAACACAATATATTTTCTTATTCTGAGTATTCCTTAAGTATAGTATAATTAAATCTGACATGAGTTTTCTCCTAAGAGCTGAACTGTTTATTGCTTTAACTTAAAAGCCACCTGCCAAGTAAAATGGAAGTGGCATGCCATCTGTGGATATGGTCTTATAATTAAAAGTATTCCTGTTGTCTTCAATTGTTGGATACCTTAACCGTTTTGTCCTCTTTGACCTCATCTTGTCTCTCTTTGGATCTTTGCCCATTGGCATGCCTATTCAACTATCAGGAGGCATTTAGAAAGGAAACACATTAATATCTTTTAGGCTACCTATTCTTTTCATTTTGGAACGGTATTGTAATGTTAAATTTAACCTAAATTTTACTTACATGAAAATATTTTTCCTTACCCATCATTACAGGCACTTTGAAGATTAAGATATTAAAGCTTATATTATAATACACAACTGGTCAACTTTTTTTTATTAGGAACTGATAGTTATATAGACCTCTATAGAAAACATTATTTGTTGTACTGAAGGATGTGTAATAATGTGTAATCAGATCCACAATATATTACTTTAGATTGTTAGAGTAGAACTTTAAAATGATTATATTTAGTAATATTCTACAGTGGTAATATTTGTTTAAAGCAAAGTTGACTTTATCAGTTGCATTATTAAGTATAATACTGTTACAGCATCATAATTTAAATTGAGTACCATACTCACTGAACATTGGAAATACAAGA
The DNA here is from genome assembly GCF_041146395.1 of Eulemur rufifrons. Taxonomy (NCBI): domain Eukaryota; kingdom Metazoa; phylum Chordata; class Mammalia; order Primates; family Lemuridae; genus Eulemur; species Eulemur rufifrons. Next base: position 50,444,400 of record NC_090998.1, read on the forward strand.
TTATTTTCTTCTGTATAATTTTCAGAACTGAAGTTCTGAACCTCTGAATAATAGTAATAATTATAATGAAGATAATGGCAGTTCACTTATTAAATGCTTATTTTGTGCAGGGCATGATGTGTTTAAAGTCTATTATCATTTAATCAAAGACATGATGCAGTTAAAAATGTCCTTGAAGAGAAAATTGGCTGAGGATAGAAGAGGGAAATATTTAAAGGTGACAATTATGAGAAAATTTGGTAGAGTCATTCTGTAGTTTTTCCCCCCCAAGAATAAAAATTTTGCTTTAGAGAATGATATGTGTTGGTAAATGATAATCTGGGCCCTGCTAAAACAGATAATTAGAAGGTAGCTAATTCAAATTATAAAATTATATTTGTTTAATGAAAAGTTACTTGAAAGCTTACTTTAAAAATACATGTATTTGTGGATCTTAGTTTGCAGGGTTATTAGGAAAACCAATAGTTAGACACATTTTAAACTAAAATGTTAGGAGACAATCTGAAAAGCAATCAGAATAGAGTAAGAGTGTAATAAAACTGTAAGCCAGTAAGAAAGTAACTTTAGTATACTTTTCAGATTTACTGCTAGTTTAGTGTACTAGTATTAAAGATAATTGAACCAGAGCCTTTCTATTTCTTTCTAAAAATGGATTTGTTCACTTAATAACATATATCATTAAAAACTATATCATAATTTAGTTGGTCATTTGGATGGCATTGAGTCCCTTGTAGTATATAGGTGGTCATTTTGAATAAGTTTTCCTTGAAAAAATAATTCTTGTAAAAAATTATCATTGAACTTTTGGGTGCTTAAAATTCTTTGAGAACATAACAGTATGTATGTTACCCAGTATGAGATCCAGTTCCATCTGGTTAGGTTTTGTTATTTTTTCTATTTGTTCAGTCCAGTGTGACCTGTGAATCAAAACATGAAGTTTATTCCCAGGTCTTTTATGTTCATTAAAGATCTAACTACAGAGGACAGGTGGCAAATCTTCAAATTTTGTTTTTTGAAAGGGGTGTGGGGAAGGACATGATCAAGACATATAAAACAAAGGAATCAGTCTTTCTACAGACTTCAAAAATTTCAGCTACTTTAATCCTAAAGCTTAATTAGATTCACCTTAGTTTTATGTATCAAGTCCATGAACTACGCTACCATTGGAACTCCTGCTCATCTGATTATGTAGAACATATTTATTAAAAGTGATTTTGTGGTTTAATGTATCACAAATGCATAGCTTTCAGAATCTTGAGTTTGAGCCCTACTCTTACTTTTTGATGTCTATTTTTGGAGTTTAAATTTTTAATCTTATGTGAAGGTGAGGACTGGCTTGATTCAGAATCTGGTTGAGATAAAGTTGAGCCCCCGACCCCACGCCACCTCCTGAAAAAAGCAAAAGTGTTGGAAGGTAACTAGTGAACTGAAGGAATAAGTAATTTATCCCAGTCAACCATCGGACATAAAACTAGGAACTCTGGTGGTAGGATCTTGGAGCCACTGATGACTTTTCTTCTTAGTGTCACTGATTAAAGCCGCATGGACAAAAGCATGCCACCCATAGTGTGCAAACTTGTCTTCTTCTGTCCCTGAACATACAGCACAAAAATAAATGGATGAGGTTACATGCCATTAGATATATAAATGTTACTATCCTGCCCTTTTATATTCTGCCCGAATTTGCTCCATGGTTGTATTCACCCAGTAATTTTGTTTGGTTAGACACTCCAGGAAGAAAGGAAATAATAAAGACACAGCCCTCTGATGAATCATGAATTTATTTCAGATAGTGTGATAAACTATTACCCGCCTCTCTAACCTACCCTCCTCTTTTCTGTCACTTATATCGGTGACTCTTAATTATGATTGCTCTTTAATTGGGCATCTCACTTGCATTAGATTATTTGGCAAGTTGCTTATACTATTGCAATAGCCCCCTCTCTGGACTCTTTTCAGTTATTTCTCCTTCCAGGCCATGCTGTACATTCTGATCATAGTAATATTCCTGATATACAAGTCTGTTTTACTTTCCTCCTTCTAAATTTTCAGAATGAAGTCAAACTCTTTGTCTTGGTATCCAGGGCTGTCTGGCAGTTAATTCCAAACTATTTTTCCAGTATGTAGTTTGTTGAGTCAAACTGGGCTACTGGTTATGTAAGGAATATAACCGACACTTTCATACCTTTGCTGAGGCTGTTCCTTCTGCCTGGAATGCTTATCTATTCTTTTTTCCTTTGAAACCCAACTCAGATATTCTTTGTTCAATAAATGGGTCTGCCCTTCCCTCCCTCTTCTGTATTTGCATTATACTTTGCAACTGTATTATACTTTGCAACTGTAATATAACAGTACATTTTTTTGCCCTGGAGAACAGGAACCATCTTGTTCATTGGGTCTCTCACTTTGCTGAGAGAACAGTTCTTAAACTCATAATAGATATTCCCTGAATGTTTATTTCACTTTAATGGTTCTTAAGTTTATGCAGGGCCACCTAGGAAAGGATGAGTTTCAGTGTCAGTATTCATTCTCCTTAGTCTTATGTGGTTGAGTCAGATTAAAAAACAAAACATGAAGGGCAGTCGTAATGAAGAAAACAAATGTACATAGGCTTGCATTGGATAGACAGGGATTTGGGAGCATTGCTTTCATGGTCGGGGGAGTTTATTGTGTATGAGACCTTTTTTCACACTAACCTTAGTGCCAGTGTTTTGATCATTCTCAAGAAAGTAACATATTTAGAGTGGTAATTTAGATTCTTAGATTAAGGTTCCTTAAAATATTGTGCCATTATTTAAATTTGAATTTGTCTTTCAGATTATGTAGCTTCTATTATTTTAAATTTATTTGCTGTTTTTCTTTTTGAATAAGAATTATTTGGCACATATTTTTCATAATTTCTTTTAATTTTAGGAAAGTGAAAAAAATCTTATGATGAGCACATTATACAAGCTTCATGATCGACTGGCACAGCTTGCAGGTAATTGTATTAACATTCATAGTCTCTAAAATTATTTTGAATAATGTACATATGTAGCATATTGTATCCGTAGAAATAGTTTTTCCTACATTTGGTGTTGTATTTGTAGAATATTTCTCTTTAGAACTTTTTGTTACCTATAGAGTGATATTTTTTATTTTTATAGATATATTTAGTCCAGGGCTTGTTCCTGCTTTCCATCTGTATTAAATGTATTATGTATATTGTACTATATAATGTAATTTTAAAGTCAGTCAAATTTCTTTATTACATTAGTAGTAACAAAAACTTCTGAAAGCTTAAATATCAGTTGAATTGGGCAAGCAGTGAATTAACTATTCAGTAAAATCCTGGATTAAATATAAAAATGCAGATTTTCCTTTTGATGGTTATATAAGTTTTATTCCTTTGGATAAAGTGAATATATTCTCCTAGAATTTTCTTTCCTGATTCAATGCATTTCTCTTAGTCTTTGAGAGCTCTCAGATATCCGACATGTCTACAATTAAAAGAATTTATTATAGACGAATTGGTATCAAATTTAGGATATTGTAAGCTGCATTAGCAGCTTATCTATTTATTACCTTTTAATTTTTTTAGTTATTTTATATATAATCTGAAAAGAGACTTTGGATTCTCTTATAAGCAGTTACAAGAAAAGAAAAATATGATATTTCAAACTTCTCTGTGTAGCAAATTCTTTTGTGGAAACCAGATCATTGGTAGAAGCTTAGTAGGTAAATGTAGAACTTCTCTGGTTGAATGGAGGTATTTCTGATCCTGACAGTTCCCCATCCTCTCACCTATCTTTGTTTTTTTCTTTGGATCCTTAATTCTGGTCAATTTTTTCGACTTTTGATTTTGTGTATGTCACTAAAAGCCTTCTTTGCATCGACTGACTGGCATATTCGTGTACTACAAGCTAATGACATTTAGGACCCAGAAATAGGTTAAGTATATACTCTAGCTAGGAATTCCTGATGTTGCTAACACAGGCATCTATAGCTATCTCTTTAGCATTGTTGTATATGTTCATGGCCTGCTAGATCATCATAATCTGGTGTGCTTTTAAAGATGTAGATTCCTTTTAGAGCAGGGGTCAGCAAGTTTTTTTTCCGTGAAGGACCAGATAGTTAATATTTTAGACTTTTGCAGGTTAGACCGCCTCTGTCACAACTACTCAGTTCTGCTATTATAACATGAAAGCAACATACATGAATGAGTTTGGCTGTATTCCAATAAAACTTCATTTATAAAAACCATCAGTAGGCCGGATTTGGTCCCTGGGCTATAGTTTGCTGACCTCTGCTCTAAGTCTATGGAAATCTGAATCTCTGTGGGTGCCTTTCAAAAACTTGTTCATCTAATAGGTACTTCTTACTTTTTTATGACTGCTGCCATTAAAATCTGACTACTTGAATAAAACTGATAAATAAGAACATAGTTATTTTTATTATAGAAAAATTAGCTAAGGATTTTTACTTAAATTTCACTTCCATGTAAAAAAAAATTTTAAACTTCTTCAAGGAAGCAGGACAGGGAAAATCTGACAATTAAAGTTCAGTATGAGGATATAATTTATCTCTGATAACCACATACAGCATAAAGAAGAAGCTTTGAATTCACTTCCTATAAACAGTTGAAAGAAAAATGTAGTTTCCCAAAGATTGTATGTAGCACATCCCTTTGTAGAAACTAAGTCATAGGTAGAAACTTCTACCTGATTTCCCTGTTAATGTGTCATAACAATTTTTAAGGCATGCACACTCCTTCCTAAAGATAGGCTTAGTTATACTGTGAAAATGCATGCGTTTTAATTCAACAATAAATTAAACTTATTTGAACCCTTAAATTATGAGCTTTAGGAATAGATATGTAAGTTAGCACAATGAATTTGCTGAATTTTTCCCCTTTAGGAATAATACACATCTGTGGAGGGCCCCCGCCGTGTGCCAAGATCTATGGATAGCCATCAGTATGACATGGTTCCTATTCTGGCTTACAATTTAGTTGGGACTATAAGAGGAAGACACCTTCCTATCTAGACTGAAATGTATTTTAAGGTTGTGGTTTAAGTAAAGGTAGTTGTTTATTTATATCGGTTACTGGAATTTTTTCTAGAAAATAAAATAATATTGTTCATATTCTTTCTTTACTAATTATAATAATATAACCTACAATTGTATAATTTATAAAATATTTTGAATTATATTTGTTTTTTTTAACATAGTACTGATTCAAAATTAATAATGTGCTAATCTTTCCAGGAGATCATGAATGTGGCAGTTCTAGTCAAAGAACCCTTTCTGTCCAAGAGGCAGCTGCATATTTAAAAGTAAGCGGTGAAATTATAATCTTAATGTCTATATTCTTAAAATTTCTGTAAACCATTGCTACTTATATCAGATATACCGTGGATTTGATTAATTATACCATTAAAAGCTTGGGCCTACTGTTTGGTGTAATGCAAGCAGATAAGAGACAGTGAAATTGCTCAGCATTTTTGTTTCAGTTTGTTTTAGAACATTCTCTATGTGAGAATGTGTATTAATTTGGAAAAGGTACAAAAAATCGGTAAGAGGAAAATCGAGATAGGTGAGTAGTATGTAAGAAAACAAGTAAGCATCTAACCATTTCTTCTTCAAATCTTGTGTTGCAGATCAATTTTATTTCATGATACTAAGAGAACTTGTAGTTGAATTTTCTGAACTACTGTAAATAATCTTTGGAAAATCCCAGATGAAAGGAGGGGCACTAGAAGTTTAAAGATGGGCAAGTGTTGTTCTGATTTCTAAAAGATGGAAAATGGAATTTGAAAACCATATAGGAAAGGTTAATGTCAGTCTAATTCTGTAAAGATAATTACATAAAGGTGTGAGTTCTTGCAAGTGGAAATGTTGATTCCTAAAATTTGACTGGCATAATGAGTTCAATGAGAACAAGTCAAGTCATACAACTTCATGTTCCCCCTTCCCTCTCTTTTAAAAATAGTGGTAAAAATCATATAACATGACATCTACCCTATTACTACATTTTTAGGTATATAGTATAGTATTGTTAACTATATATGCATTGTTGTATATCAGATCTTGAGAACTCTTTCATCTCGTGTGACTGAAATTATACCCATTGCACAACAGGTCTCCATTTTCCCCTCTGATGTATCCCTGGCAACCATCATTTTACTTTCTGCTTCTGTCAGTTTGGCTCATATAAGTGGAATCATGCAGTATTTGTCCTTCTGTGACTAACTTATTTCACTTAGCATAATGCTTCAAAGTTCATCCATATTGTAACCTGACAGTATTTCCTTCTTTTTTTAAGGTTGACTAATATTCCATTATATGTACATACGTATTTTCTTTATCCAGGCATCTGTTGATGGGCTTTTAGGTTGTTTCCACCTCTTGGCTATTAGGAATAATGCTTCAGCACACACGGGAATGCAAATATGCCTTTGAGATTCTACTTTCAATTCGTTTGCACAGATACCCAGAAGTGAGATTGCTGGATGATATGGGAGTTCAGTTTTTTTATTTTCTGAGATACTTCCATACTGTGTTCCATAGTGGATGCACCATTTTACATTCCCTCCAACAGGGGTTCCAGTTTCTCTACCTCTTCAACATTTGCTATTTTCTAGGTTTTTTTTTTTCCCCCTAGATAATAGCTATCTTGACAGGTGTGCAGTGATATTTCATTATAGTTTTGATTTGCATTTCCCTGATGATTAATGATACCAAGCATCTTTTCACATGCCATTTATATACCATATATATCTGTATATGCATATGCCATCTGTTGGCCATTTGTATGTCTTCTTTGGAGAAATACTGTTAAGTCCTTAGCTGATTTTTTTAATTGGGTTATTTATTTTGTTTCTGAGTTGTGGGAATTTCTCGTGTATTTAATATATTAACCCCTTATCAGATACATGATTTGCAAATATTTTCTCCCATACTGTGGGCTTCTTTTTCACTCTGTTCATTGTTGCCTTCACTGTACATACACTTTTTAGTTTGATATAGTCCCACTTGTCTATTTCTGCTTTATGTGTCATATCCAAGAAATCATTGCCCATGTTAATGTCATGAAGCTTTTTTTTTTTTTTTACATTTTCTTAAAGAAGTTTTATAGTTTCAGGTCTTATATTTAAGTATTTAGTTGATTTTTGTGTATGGTATAAGGTAAGGTTCCAATTTCATTCTTTTGCATGTGAAAATCCAGTTTTCCTAGCATTTCTTGAAGAGATGACAGTCTCTTCCCATTGTGTAGTCTTCGCACCCTTGTCTAAGATCATTTGATTGTATATGAATGGCTTTATTTCTGGCTGCTCTATTTTCTTCCATTGGTCTATATGTTTGCCTTTATGCCAGTACCATACTCTTGATTACTGTAGTTTTGTCATATGCTTTAAAGTCAGGAAGTGTGAAGGCTCCAGTTTTGTTCTTTTTTTCTCAAGATTGTCTTGGCTACTTGGGGTTTGTAGTTCCATATGAATATTAGGATTGTTTTTTTCTATTTCTGCAAAATAATATTATTGTGATTTTGATAGGGATTGCATTTAACCTGTATTGCTTTGGATAGTATAATTATTTTAGTAATACTTATTTCTTTCAGCATTTTCTGTGGTTTTCAGTGTACAAGTCTTTCATCTCCTTAGTTAAGTATATTCCTAAGTATCTTAATCTTTTTGATGCTATTGTAGATGGGTTTTCTTAATTTCCTGTTCAGATTGTTCGTTGTTAATATATAGAAATGCAATTAATTTTTGTATATTGACTTTGTATCCTGCAACTTTGTTGAATTCATTTATTCTAACTGGGCTTTTTGTGGAATCTTTAGGGTTTTTCTACATATAAGATTATGTCATCTGCAAAAAGAGATCTTTCTGAATTGGATGCCTTTTATTTTTTTTTTCTTCCCTCATTGCTCTGTCTAGGACTTCTAGTACTTTGTTGAATAGAATTGGCAAGAGTGGCATCCTTGCCTTCCTCCTGAAACTTTTTTTCAATTCTTCACCATTGAGTATGATGTTAGCTGAGGGCTTTTCATGTATGGTCTTTATTATGTTGAGGTAATTTCCTTCGTTCCTAGTTTGTTGAGTATTTTTAGCACGAAAGGGTGTTCAATTTTGTCAAATGCTTTTTCTGCATCTATTGAGATCTTGTGGTTTTTATCCTTGTTCTATTAATGTAGTATAATCATTTTGATTGATTTTTGAATGTTGAACTATCTTTGTGCCCAGAACCATGGTATATGATCCTTTTAATGTTGTTGAATTTGGTTTGCCGGCATTTTATTGAGGCTTTTTGTGTCTATATTCATCAGGGATTTTAGTCTATAATTTTCTTGTAGTATCTTTGTGTGGCTTTGGTATCAGAGTAATGCTGGCCTCATAAAATGAGTTTGGAAGTATTCCTTTTCAATTTTTTGGAAATTTCTGCTTTCAAAATTCTCTGTCTTTGATTTTCAACAGTTTGAATATAGCATGTCTCAATGTGGTCTTATTTGGACTTATCCTTATTAGGGTTTGTTGGGATTCTTGAGTCTAAATACCATTTCCTTCTGCAGATTTGGTGATATATTTTTTTTTTGGTCATTATTTCTTCAGATAAACTTTATTGCCCGTTTCTGCCTTTCCTCTCTTTCTGGAACTTCCATTTCATGTATAGTGGTCTGCTTAATGTCCCATAGGTCCCTTTGGCTTTCTTCACTCTTTTTTACTCTTTTTTCATTTTGCTTCTCTGACAGGTTAATTCTAAATGACCTCTTTTTGAGTTTACTGATTCTTTCTTCTACTTGATCAGATCTGCTCTTGAATCCCTGTAATGAATTTTTAAATTCAGTTATTATATTCTTTAGCTCTAAAATTTCTGGTTTTTTAAAACATTTTCTGCCTTATTGATATTCTCACTTGGTTCATGCATCATTTTCCTGATCTTGTTGAATATCTTTATGATGGCTTTTATGAATGGTGAGGTAATTCTTATATTTCAGTTTCTTTAGGGTATGCTTTTGGAGGTTTATTTTGTTCCTTTGGCTGAGTTTTTCTGTTTCTCCATGTGCCCTGTTACTTTGTGTTGAGATCCACACATTTGAAAAAATAGCCACCTTTACAGACTTTACAGACTTATTTCTTACAGGCAAAGGCCTTTACCAGTACTTCTGGCTAAAGATTCTGAGATCATCTTGAACCTTTTCTGTGGTTGTGTCTTCTGGATTTGTATCTGTAAATTCCCAATTAAAGAAGTTTTGGTGGTTTTATTTTTTCAGAGCTCATAATCTTTTGCTCTGTCTGGTGTCCATCTGCAGTAATATAAGTGTCTGGAACTGCCATAAGCCATCTAGCTCTTTGTTGATTCTTAGTGGCCTCCAGACATCTAGAGTATGCTGGGTCCTGTCAGTGCTTCAAGTCAGGTGAGATAGAAACCAGTCAGGCCTTGGTGAAGTCAGAACATCAGATGTAAGCTCCAACTATTTTCCTCCCCAGGAAGCTGGAGTTTTTCTTAACTTTCTTCATGCTGAACTATGCAGGAGCTGGGGGAGTGGGAGGGGCGGGGATGATGAGTGAGTGTATGGTGTTCAGACTGTCACTTTTGTTCTTAGTAGCCCCTAACCCGGTGCTCTTTCCTGTCAGTAGATTCAGGCAAGACAGAAACCAGTTGCTCTAGTAGTTACCACTACCTCCAACCCCAACTCAGACCATTAAATGTTCTAGTCCTGTCTTTTCCTACCTAGGGAAAAGTCAGAAGTTGGGAGTATCCTCCCAATAATACTGCCCTGTAGGGTGGTAGGAGAATCTGGCAAGTGAGTGCCATGAATTTTTCTAAAAACTTCAATGCAGGTGGTTTTGTGCTTGCCTGGGTATAGGAACCTCTTAACTGATTTCTGGATTTTTCACAGATGGAATTGGTCTGTGTATTTTTGTTGATGCAGTGTCTCCATGTGGGAAGGAGCATCTGGGGCTTTCTTATTCTGCCATCTTGCTGATGTCACTCCTCCCCTTTTATAAAATTAAGGATGTAGTATATGTTTTAATGCTTTTAGCAAGGTTTCGTTGACAGTCTCCTGGGATATGCTTGTCAACAAAGAGAAATGTGGACTGAGGTTTTAACTTAATGCATGACTTATATATAGATACCAAAAAGATGTTAAGACAATGTAGTATGATGGAGATTAGATATGAATTCAGATTCTAGCACTGGCACATGGAAGCTGTTTCATCTTGGTTAAGTCCCTTTTCTGAACCTGTTTCTCTTTGTGAAAGTGGACTGTTAATTCTTGTCAAAGTTGTCCGGAGGCTTAAGTCAGTATATAAAGTACATTGCTCAGTGCCTGATGATTGTAGTAGCTGCCCAATAAGTTTTATTTCTTTCTGTGTTTTCTAATTAATTAAATTAGTGCCACTCTAAAGAGAGGTTTCTAATAACATGTCATAGGGTTTATCTCTCAATGTTATCTTTTTCATTTTTAATTTTGACCTAGATAAAAACATTGATGACAGTCAGATTTGTGGGTAGTACAATAGCTAATAGATTGGATAGCTAAGGAATTTAAAAAGATCTTGACTAAAGAGAGTTTCAGTGTTAAGAGATGGGAGAATTGCAGGGTATGGGCAAAAAAAGGAACTGCATTGAGAAGGCTAAAGGGAACATAGAATAAAATATTCCAGGAGGAAGGAACGGTATAGCATGTGGGAATCCAAAGCAAGCAAATGGTTCCTTATGAAATGACTGAATGTTGTTTACTTCTAGCAGTAGGAAAATCTAATCCCATTCAGTGCTTCCTTCCCACTTTTTTTAATAATCCAGTTAAATCTCAGATTTAATCTCTGAAAGGTAATAGCACAGATATTTTATGGTTGGTCACAAATTCCTAGAGCAAGATCCATTTACATTTCAGAAGAACTCTGAGATTCTTAAAATCTACTAAGTACAATTGTCCCTCGATATCTGGGGGATTAATTCCAAGACCCCCCATGGATACCAAAATCATAGATGCTGAAGTCCCTAACATACTCAAGTGATGTAGTATTTGCATGTAGCTGTGCACATCCTTCTGTATACTTTAAATCATCTCTAGATTACTTATATAAGACAATGTAAATGGTATGTAAATAGTTGTTATACTATATTGTTTAGGGAATAATGAATGACAAGAAACAAAAGACTGAAACATGTTCAATACAGGCATAACCATCCATTTTTTTCCGAATATTTTCAATCCATGATCAAATATATTCAGTATTTGAATCCATAGATGCAGAACCCATGGATAGAAAGGCCAATTGTACTGAATTTTAAGAACTAATGAAATGGGATGGAACTTGGGGACAGGATAGACTCTGACCAGTAGTTAAACTGGAGCTGAGGAGGAGACAATTGGTGTAGAAGAATTATTAAACTCTTTCTTGAACCCCAACCATTTGACTACAGCAACAGTACAAAATAAAAAGAAGGGACACAGACCCATGGTTGGAATGTGTCAAAGTCTAAGCCAGGCAGCAGTGGGGTGGAAGAGATTAGTTATACTAAAGACTAGCAGCAAGGAAGTTACTGGAAGCATCCATGCATGAGTTGAGTTGGAAACTGCCTATATCTAGTTTAAAAAAAAACAAACATACATACATATATATATATGTATATATATAAATATAAATGAATTCTGGCTTTTTTTCTTCTATTTTTAATTGATGTGTAATGTACATATTTATGGGGTATAGTGTGATATTTCAAGCATGTATACAATGTGTAATGATAAATTCAGGGTAATTAGCATATCCATCACCTCAAATATTTATCATTTCTTTGTTTTGGGAATACTGAAATCTGTTCCTCTAGCTATTTAAAAAAAACAATAAAGTATTGTTAATTACAATCACCCTACAATGTTATTGAACACTAGAACTTAATTGCTCCTACTTCACTATAATTTTGTATCCATTAACCAACCTTTGGCTACGCCACCCCCCACCCCCAGCCTCTGGTTAACCACTGTTCTACTCTCTACTATGAGATCAATTTTTTAGTTTCCAATATGAATGCAAAGATGCAGTATTTGTATTTCTGTGTCTGGCTTATTTCACTTAACACAATGTCCTCCAAGCTCATCCACATTACATGATTTTGTTCTTTTTTATGGCGAAATATTAATAGTATTCCATTATGTATATATACCACATTTTCTTTATCCATTTATCCGTTGATGAACACTTAGGTTGATTCCATATTATTGTGAATAGTGCTGCAATAAACATGAGAGTGCAGATACCTCTTTGACACACTGATTTCCTTTCCTTTGAATATATATCCGTTAGTGAGATTGCTAGATCATATGGTAGTTCTGTTTTTAATTTTTTTTAAGGATGTACCAATACTGTTTTCCATAATGACTATACTAATTTATGTTCCCACCAACAGTGTGTTGAATTCCCTTTTCTGCACGTCCTCGCCAGCATTTTTTTGTCTTTTTGATAATGGCCATTCTGTCTGGGGTGAGAGAGATCTTGTGGTTTGATTTGCATTTCCCTGATTAGTGATGTGTTGAGTATTTTTCATATACTTTTTGGCCATTTTGTATGTCTTTTGAGAGATGTCTATTGAGCTTATTTGCCCAATTTTTAATCAGATTATTTGGTCTTTTGCTTTTGAGTTAAAAGTTTGAATTCCTTGAATATTCTGGATATTAACCCCTTGTTGGATGAATAGTTTGCAGGTATTTTCTCCCATTCTACTGGTTGTCTCTTCACTTGTCGATTGTTTCCTTTGCTGTGCAGAAGCTTTTTAGTTTGGTGTGGTTCCATTTATCTATTTTGGCTATTCTGTCATCTCCATAAAAATCTTTGCCCAGACTAATGTCCTGAAGCATTTCTCCCATGTTTTCTTCTAGTACTTTCATAGTTTTGGGTCTTACATTTAAGTCTTTAATTCATTTTGAGTTGATTTTGGTATATGGTGAGAGATCAGGGGTCTAGTTTCATTCTTCTGCATATAGATAATTCGGTTCACAGCACCATTTATTGAAGAGACTGTTCTCTCTCCAATGAATGTTGTTGGTGCCTTTTTAGAAAGTCAGTGGGCTGCAGATCTGCAGATTTATTTCTGGGTTCTCTGTTCTGTTCCAGTAGTCTATGTGTCTGATTTTATGCCTATACCATGCTGTTTTGGTTACTATAGCTTTGTGTAGTATACTTTGAAGTCAGGTAGTGTGATACCTCCAACTTTGTTCTTTTTGCCCAGGATTTACTTTGGCTATTGATGGTTCCATATGACTTAGAAGTGTTTTTTTCTGTTTCTATGAAGAATGTCAGTAGTGTTTTGATAGGAGTTGCACTGAATCTGCAGATTGGTTTTGATAGTGTAATCATTTTCACAGTATTTTTCTAATTCTTCTATCCTTCTAAAAGACATGGACTGTCTTTCCATTTTTTATGTGTTGTCTTTAGTGTCTTTCTTCAGTGTTTTATAGTTTTCTTTGTGGAGATCTTTTACCTCATCAGTTAAATTTATTCCTAAGTATTTTATTCTTTTTTCTTTGGTAGCTATTGTAAATGAGATTGCTTTTTTCTTTTTTTGGTAGTTCATTGTTGGTGTATAGAAAAGCTGCTGATTTTTAATGTTGATTTTGTGTCCTGCAACTTTATTGAACATATGTATCAGTTCTAAGAGTTTTTTGGTGGAGCTTAAGATCATGTCAAACAGGGACAGTTTGACTTCTTTCTTTCCAGTTTGGATGCCCTTTAAATTTCTTGCTAGGACTTCCAATACTCTGTTGAATAAGAGTGGTGAGAATAGGCATCCTTGTCTTTTTCCAGTTCTTAGAGGAAAAAGACAGCTTTTTCAGCTTTTTCCCATTCAGTATGATGTTAGCCATGGGTTTGTCATATATGGCCTTTATTTTATTGAGGTATGTTCCTTCTATAACTAGTTTGTTGAGAGTTTTTATGAAAAAGGGATGTTAAATTGTATCAAGTGCTTTTTCTGTGATAAACTCTCTAGTCTTAAGAAGATTTTTATATCTTGAATTATTTTACATTTCAGATTGGATTTTCCTTATTTTAATAGAATTTCTATTGTATATTTTTATAAAAGACTGGATTAATTTAATTCCATTTCTTATTTAAGTGATTTTATGTAGAATGTTAATACCCTTTTTATACATTTAGGTTTATATATGTGTGTTTGTTAACCTTTTCTTTTTGAAATCCCATTTTTAGGTTTTTCAAATGCTATGAAACCTGCTATGGCTTGTCATCGCCATAGATGCAGTTTGGACTGTCACACACAAAAAAGCTGTAAACAGGATTTTTTCCTGAAAAATAAAGTTTTAGGATCTATATAAAAGTTTTTAGATACTATTTTTAATGCTTATTTTTCAATATAAAATAATGTTCATGATTTAATTCTTATGGAAAATAAAAGGAAATAAAATTTTAATTTACCACCTAAAGATAACCACCAGTAGCATTTTGGTCCACTTTAGTCTTTTAAAATATTTTTCCCAACATTATGTTATAAATATTCATATATCTTTCCCTTGTGCACCTTCCCCTCTCATTGAACAGTTTTTTAAAAACTTTTTTATCACTGGATATTTCATTATATGATTTTATTTTATTGGTTTGTGGTTTTTCAGTATTATGAAAGCACTCTAATCTTTGCATATAGTATTTGATTTTCTAATATTTCCTTAGGAAATAATCCTAGAAAGGAAATTACTTGTTCAAAGAGCATGAACTTTTAAAAATACTTTTGATGTATGTTGCCAAATTACTTCCTAATTTGGAATGATTGTTTTAACACAATCCCAAAATTGGCTATTTGATTTTATTTTACCCATTTTCTAATACAAATATGGAAGAACTTCACTACAAAGCTGGTATCAAACAATGATGATAATATGTACATTGTAGACTTTCTGCTTATATAGAGAGATCTATTATACATTTTCATATATTTGTACTGTGATTTCACCAGCAGCACAGTTAAGTTTTGAGGAGTAAATGAATCAAAGAATATATAGAGCTCCTATAAGTCTAAGCTAATTTCCCCCCAACTTTTAGTACATTTTGTGCACAGTAAGTAATGTTTGTTGGAGTAAAATGAGTGAACAAGCCTCAGTAAGATGTTTTTGTTTTCTTGAATATGATTTTCATTTTATGTATCCCACTTTCTCCTTCAAAGAAAATTTAAATAAACTTAATATTAATTAAAATAATTCAAACACTATTTTTCTAACTCCTCCAAAGCATTTCTTGATTTATTTTTTTGTTCATTGTTTTTAATATTGAAAGCTTATTTTGATTTGTGAAAAGTTAAGAGTTCCCTCTGGTGGAACATTTAAGAAATACATAGCATTATATTTTCATGAAAATTCATGATTGGTTTTTAGGTCAAACGGTGGGAAGATCATATGATAACTTTTCTATGGAATGGTGTAGTGAATGGTGGTTTAAGTTCATAGGTCGCTTCAAAACCTGTTTAACCTTTAATACAATATATTTAAGATTTATGAAGAAAATAATAAGAAAGTAGACAGCTGCAAATGTGCCAAATTATGGGGCTACATAGACTTTTATGGCCTAGAATGCTAATCACTGTTAATGAAAGTGTGTGGAAAAATAAGTATTCTGAGAAGTGGAGTAAGGGAGAAATTTTATAAAAATAATTACAGTTTATCGAGTACAATTTCATGCTTTCTATATACTATGTCTATTTTTCAGTGATCGAGCGAGGTAGGTGGTGTCAGACCCATTTTATAAAGAAACAAAAGCGTAAAGGGTTTAAATAACTAGATCGTTCAGCTAGTATGTGACAGAACTGGGAATAGAACCATTCATAACTCCTAGGCCACTTATTGAGTGGACAGGGGACTGATGCTACTAAGGATTGCGATATGAAGAAGTAGTCAAAGTTAGGTGCATCTGCATAGGTAACATATTTTCTCTTGTCCCCACTTAAGGTTGTACATCTGATCCCAGGCCTGCTTGTGTGTTTTTTTTTTTCCATTTATTTTTTATTTGTATATATTCATGGGGTAAAGTGCAATTTTGCTACTTTGATATATTGCATTCTGGTGAAGTCAGTGCCTTCAGTACATCCATCACTGGAGCAACACATGTTGTACCTACCAAGCAACCTCCCATCATCCACCCCTTACCTCTTCGAGTCTGCTTGTTCTAAAGACTGGTTTTTCCATTATTCCTGGGGGTGAAATATCATCAAGTTCCTACTGAATCATTAAGAGTTACATCATATTCAGCATTGTTGATTTCTGTTATATTTTAATAATTTTTAAAGGTTCCATGTGATATATAGAATATATCATCTCACAATTAACCAGAACATTCACCAGCTGGAAGCCATATAGCTATTACTGTGTAAATTATCCATTTCATGAACTATCCACATTATGTGTGTAGTACTTGCTTGACTTATCCCTATTACCAATGCCTTTTTTCCTCCTCTTACTAAAGTTTTGTTGCTTTTTTTAATGAGCTGAGTCTTTTACATGAAACTATTATTTTTGTACCTTAAACCTGTAGTCCAAGTTCAAAGCATCTGACATGGGTTTTAAAATACTCATTTTCTACCAATTATTTTGAAATAAGGTACATTTGGAGGGGGGATGTGTATATATACACACATAATGTGTTCAGTTAGATTTAAGATTTGGGAAAACATTCTTTGAATTTAGAAAGATTTATGTGAAGCAGTCAGGAGTATATTTGCTGAACAATTGCCTATAAGTTAATAGTAATAAGCAATAGTAATGATAAACCTGCCTTAAAAATTTAAAACTTAGTTTCCTCCTGATTTTTGTTATCAGTTTTGGAAAATGTTTTGTGATTCTGAAATGCCCTACTTCAGAGGTTGGTTAAAGATGGCTTCTGGGCCAAATCCAGCCTGTCTGTTTTCGTTTGGCTGTAAGCTGTGGGTTTTCAATATTTTTAAAGGTTGCTTAAAAAAAAAAGAAAAACAAATGTGTGTGGTTGCAAAGCCTAAAATATTTGCTCTGTGGACCTTGACCTTTACCGAAAAAAGAGAAAGTTGGTCTACCCCTCTTATCTACAGCTTTTCAAGTGGTTACAAAAAGTGAATAATAAAACAGTTTAAACTCTTAAAATCAGGTAGATGTTATGTATGCTACAATATTAGCATGAACTGTTTAATCAGCATAAGCAAGAAAATTCAATTTTAACTTTCATAAAAATTCCATTTTATATAATAATACTATAGAACTCTATATGCTATATAGATATTTGTGGAAGTAATGGCATATTTTAGACCTCAACACCCTACTGAATCCTTAATGAGATTTTAAATAAATTAATTGTTTTTTGAAAATGTGTATCCATAAAGTTAACATTTCATGGTTCTGTTGCATTCCAGATAGTGAGTGGATATCTAGTGGTGTTAACATGGGAAAGGAAAATAGAAAATGGGAAAGTAGCAACTTTTTTCTTACACTTATTGTTTTTGTTTTGTTTTTGAGACAGTGTCTGACTCTGTTGCCCAGGCTGGAATGCGGTGGCATCAATCATAGCTCACTATAAACTGGAACTCCTGGGCTCAAGCGATCCTCTGGCCTCAGCCTCCCCAGTTAGGGCTACAGGTGCCTGGCTAATTTATTTTATTTTTTGTAGAGATGGGGTCTCACTACACTACCCACGCTGGTTTCGAACTCTTGGCTTCAGGCAATCCTGCCTCAGCCAAGTGTTGGGATTACAGATGTGAGCCACCATGCCTGGCCACCCACCCTTAGTGTTAAAACCAGAAGTTTTAAAGTCTTTGTTTCTCCTCATGCTTAGCTTTTTAGAGTAGTAGATATTCTTGTTAATTTGAACATTATATAAATTTTTAAAGGATAATGAGGACAGTAATGCTATTTATAATGTCTTCAACCTCCTAAAATTTTTGTATTTAAAATTTACAACTAGTAAACTTGGCGATTTGGTTTTACATTGTCTGAACCTTATGTTTATAGTTGTCTTCAAAGACTAGATCATACTAGTCTATTAGTATATGTAGTAATGCAAAGTACATTATACTGCTATGCAGATTATAGTAATACAAGCTGAAGAGGGTGTATATAAACACAAGTAAATACAATGTATTTATTTCATTGAGTTTTTTAAATATGTCATGCCTTTGAAGGGTGCTGTAGTGTCTGTGTTTTTGAAGATTTTTATGATCTCCATGTCTCTTTGAAGGATAGTCCTTGAAAGGAACTAAATGAATACAAAATCCTTTTTAAAAACCTGTACTAATGGATAACATTGCAAACAACAATAAACCCAATGTCTCCAGCTCCATGCATAACCTATGTTAATCTTGCTTTGTAGATTTTTCATTATACACAAAGTGATTTCTATTGGTGTATTTATAACAATTGAAACAGTAATCACCTGAAATTATTTTGTATAATTTTATTGCATAATTCTTTTAAAGCAATATTAAAACAAACAAAAATCAGTTTTTTCTTCATTCTTTTCTAGTTCTTACTCATATGAGCACGTATCTTTTATAATTACAAATACAATGGGCCCTTGGTATCTATGGGTTCTGCATCCACGGATTCAGCTAGCCATAGATCAAAAATATTTGCATGGGAAGAAATACAACAACTAAAAATAATACAAATTTTAAAAATATGGTATAACAACTATCTATACACTTTTACATTGTATTAGGTGTTATGAGTAACCAGAGATGATTTAAAGTATACGGAGGATGTGTGTAGGTTATATGCAAATACTATGCCATTTCATATCAGGGACTTGAGCATCTGAATTTTGATATCCATGGAGTGGGGGTGGGAAGACGTCCTGGAACCAACCCTCATGAATACTTCGGGATGATTTTATGTATAAATTGAATGTGTACTTTTATTGTTTTAAGCAGATAGCTATTTAGCTCTCATCATGATTATTTCTGAGTTCATAATATTCATTGAAATGATCTCATATATAAATGTTTTTAATTATTAAATACATTGTACATTTTTGATATTTGTAAATTTTGTAATAAACAATCACACTTGTTTAAAAAAATAACAGATGGCCTATAGTTATCTTCACTGTCTTAAGTAATGATGCCTAGCAAGATTAGTTCTGCTTTGTAAAACTTTTTTTTTAATCTTTGCAAATTTGGTATATTACGATAACTTACCAGTTTCATATTAGGAAATAAACTGATCAAATGAAAACCTTATAATTTCTAATGCTATTGAGGAATCTGTTAATAAAATGTAATACCCACTTATAAAATTCTTTTTTAAAGTGATTTTCAAAAAATGATTTCCTATTTCTACTTTTAGAAATTCGTTCTTTATACTTCAAAACATAAATAACGACATACTTTCTAATAGACCTTAAGTTCTAATAGACTAAACATAGGGAATTTTGACTGTTTTTGTTTAGTGCTGTACCTCTAGTTTCTAGAATAGTACCTGGTGCATAGTGAACCCTCAACAAATGTTTGTTGAATGAGAACATTTTTAAGGATGTTTATAATAGTATTATATTTGATACATTAAAAAGTTGGATATACTCTTAATGTTCATTAATCAGGGATTAAATTGTGGGACAACCATATAATGGAATACTATTTTGCTGTAAAAAGGGGATTTTCTATATATACTGATATTGACACAATACTTTGTTACATGAAAAAAGTAAATAGAAGAACAGTATATATAATATACCACTTTTATTTTTTAAATTTTAGTTTAAAAAATACATACCCATTACATAGCAGTCCTCAAACTTTTTGGTTTCCTATTAATTACTGAGGACCCTAAATGGCTTTTGTTTGTGTGAAATATACATATATATGTGTGTGTATATTATAAATACATATATTCTAATATGGTAAATATATGTTATAAATATATACTTATATTAGAGATTGAAGAACATTTAATTTATTCATTTAGAATAATAATGTTGAACTTATATGTTAACATGATATATTTTTATGAAAAATAACTATTTTCCAAAATAAATGCATTTAATGAGAAAAGCGGCATTGTTTTAAATTTTGCAAATCTCTTTAATGTCTAGTTTAATAAAAGACAACCAGATTCTCATCTGCTTCTGTATTCAGTCTGTTGTGATGATGTTTTGGTTGAAGTACATGAAGAAAGTCCAGCCTCATACCAATACGTAGTGAAAACAGGGAAAAGTACTAATATTATAATTGCCTTTTCAGATAATTGTAAATATTCCAAACCTCTACAAATAATAGTTTCTTAAAGGTTATTTGCAGTATGGAATATGGAACCACAGTAGTGAACTTTTTGTATTCTGTTTCATAAAGTCCTTTTGTGTATTTTGCACTTTGAATGGATCTTTATGTGTGATTTTATAACTTTATGCATCGGTCATTTGAAATATATTGGTTTGCTGAGCTATGCAGATCTTCCAATTGTTGACATTTCATTATGCCATATGAAAAAGTCACATTTGTTAATATCACATAAATTTCATTGGAAGGGTCTTCAACTATTATGAAGCTGTTAAAGTCACATAGATGAATGCACGTTTTTCAAAATTCTACTTTTCACTTGAATGCTTGAATTTTATCATAGGTAACATAGTCAGTTTTTGAGTTTATAGGCCTCCTGCATTCATATGTTGAGAAAATATCTGTTAAACACTCAGATCTGCATACTTTTCCATTTGTTTATCTGAAAATAGTGTTCCATGAAATAGACGTGGTTAATTCACTCTTATCACGATGGCACTTAAAAACAAGCTATTAAGAAAAAGAATTCCCAAATCTGTAAATATTTAAAAAAAAAAGGAAAACATAGCAAAATATTAACAGTGGTTTTATATTGGAGTAGTGGGAAAATGCTGACTTTTTTCTCTATCCTTTTATTTTTCTATAATGAATGATACATTTTTATTATGTTTGTTATATAATTAAAATTGAAATGTTATGTAGAATATGTTATTTATAGGACACCTTATAAAGAGTCAAGTGAATGTGGATTATTAAGAATAATTAGTAGGCCAGGCATGGTGGCTCCCACCTATAATCCCAGCACTTTGGAAGGCTGACACAGGACAGGATTGAGACCAGCTTGGGCAACATAGCAAGACCTCATCTCTACAAAAAGTATTTTAAAATTAGCCTAGGATGGTGGTGCTTGCTTGTAGTCCTAGCTACTCGGGAGGCTGAGGTGGGAAGATCGCTTGAGCTCAGGGTTATAGTGAGCTATGATTGATTGTGCCACTGTGTTCCAGCCTGGGTGACAGAGTAGTACGCTGTCTCTAAAAATATAGGTACATAAAAAAAAAAAAAAGTTATTTTCTCTATTTTTTTTGTTAGGATCTAGGTCCTGAATATGAAAATATATTTAATACCTCATTGCAGTGGATCTTAGAAAATGGAAAAGATGTTGGAATAAGGTAAAGGATTTGATCTCCACTTTGACTACTTTGTTCTATAAGAAATGATTTTGACTTTAAACTCTTCCTTAATTATTTTTAAATAGGTGTGTTGGTTTTGGCCCTGAGGAAGAATTGACAAATATAACTGATGTGCAGTTTTTACAATCCACAAGACCACAGATGTCTTTCTGGTGTCGTTTTCGACGTGCTTTTATTACCGTAACCCACAGGTTATTGTTGTTATGCTTAGGTAAGTTGTGAAGATAAGAAAGAACATACATTGCAGTCTAGAATTTTTGTGTTTATATATTTCACTAAATGCCAGATTTGAGAATTCACTTCTGTGATGGTTGCCATATAAATCACATCTAGAAATCTTCACTAAATATACTAAAGTTGAGGGTTTTTAATAATGTCAGTATCAGTCTTAAGGGCTTAGAAAACAGTAATATAAGGAGAGGTAGGAATAAAACTTTGTTAAGAAAATACCACAGAAAAAAGTGTGGTTAGTATATACATAGAAATCTACTTGAGAAAATAGAACTGGCAAATATAAAAGTTTAGCTTATTTTTAAATAACAAAATACTATAAATTAAGCTTATTAAAATTATTTTTAGTTTTAAAAATATTTACCTGAATTAAAATTTTCATTCAGGATACTATATTTTATGATTTTTTAATTAATAATGGGAATTTAGGAGATACTCATTCCTTTTTTTTCCCTTTTTTCTTGCCTACTCTTTAAAATACTTCATCTTACTCAAAGTAAGATTTAATATGTTTAGTCTCATGAGACTCACTTTTCTAGTAGTTTAATGCTGTAAAAGAAAATTGTTTGTGAAACAGTTTTATTTTGTTTCTTTTGAAAATAGTAGTTAGAATTTAAATGTTCAGTTGTCAACATAACAGAAATTTTTTTTCTAGAGAGAAGTGAAATTCTGGAAAATGTTTAGTATTAAATTTTTCTTACATAGTTTTAATTATATAACTAATTCAGCCTTTGGTCTTGAAGGCTTATACCATTATTTCATTATGACAATTAAAATAATCATTGTAGGAACTGCAATATTATTGCATGTCATTGACCACAATTTTTAAAACAAAGTAATGAATATTGCAGGTGTAGTGATGGTTTGTGTTGTTCTGCGTTACATGAAATATCGTTGGACAAAAGAAGAAGAGGAAACAAGGCAGATGTATGATATGGTGGTAAAGATTATAGGTATGGTGTTTATAAAAATCTAAACTATTTCTAAAACAGTCATTGTGTGATAAACTACAACATAACGTCAAGCAATTGATTCATTTGTTAATTTGATTTCTTTTCAGATGTTTTACGAAGTCATAATGAAGCTTGCCAGGAAAATAAGGATTTACAGCCTTACATGCCTATTCCACATGTGCGTGATTCCTTAATACAGCCTCATGACAGGTGTGTTCAAAGTCTTATGACTTCAAGTAAATCAGAATATAGGTGTCTTCTGCAGTGTTGAAAATTATATTGAGGGTTGTGACCTTTCTTAAATAGACCTGTTTTACTATACAGACTGTTTTTTGTATTTTACACTCTCTCCCTAAATTCTCTTCTGTTATCCTCCTGATTTTGAGTGGGGTATAATAGATAACTGCATTTCTAAATCATTCTCATTCCTATACATTCTTGATTAATTGTTAGTCTTCATCTTATTTCCTTTAATTTCATTTTAATAAAGAAACATAAACAATAGCCAGTGGTATATTACTAATGTTTTTAAATAACTATTTGTTATTAATAAAGCTTTTAAAATAAACACTAAAAAATAACTTTTTGAAAATAAAAAGATGATGCCATGTCCTAAAGCAGCATTCTTAACCCTAGCAACCACATCATAGTCACAAACCACATCACAATTTTTTTGAGTTGCTGTTAGGGAGTACAGATGTTCATTGTTCTATTTGAAATACAGTAAGTCTTAGGTGAGATACAGGCACCTAAATCTTTTTTGAACAAACTCCATAAGTAGTGGTAAGTACAGCTAGAGTTAACAATAACCGTTATTTCAGTTACTAATATTTCAAAAAGATGGTAAGCCAAGATAATAGTAAATTTGTCATTTTGTTCACTTGATAGGAAAAAAATGAAGAAAGTCTGGGAGAGAGCTGTTGACTTCCTTGCTGCTAATGAGTCTAGAGTTCGCACGGAAACACGAAGAATAGGTGGTGCGGATTTTCTTGTTTGGCGATGGATCCAGCCTTCTGCATCCTGTGACAAAATATTAGTCATACCTTCTAAAGTATGGCAGGGTCAAGGTATGTATTTTTTAAACAAAATAATTTTCTTCTAATTTTTCAAAATGACAAAAGTCATATGTGTTTAATCAAGTGAAACAGTATAATTCAAAGATGTATGATGGCAAAGCTCCCTTTTAAACAGTTCCATCCTATGGAAGGAATCAGTGTTAGCTCTTCATGTAGCCTTCTGTACTTTTGTCTTTGCTAATGCAAACATAAATGGTTTGTCTTTACTGTAATAAAAATAAACATTCCTTGGATCTTATGTCTTTTTCACTTAAAGCAACTTAGTATTATAGATCCTAGCTGCATTCTTTTTTATCTAATTCTTTAAATAAGACACATATTATTTTTATATATGCACAACATACATATATTACATATATAAATAGAATCATAATTTTTTAACTGCTTTTGTTTTTTCCAATTTTTGCTTGCCCCTTCCTCTTTCTCACTAAGACCCCTTCCACCTTCATATCCTTTCTGCCAAGTAACTTTTGTAGATATCTTTCCAAATTTTTCTTAATGCATGCATAGTTTGAAAAACATGTATATTTAAGTACGTAGAGGGTTTTGAAGATTGGCTGCCTTATGTACCCAAACCCCAGCTACACGGGAAAGCAGAAAATAAAATAATCAGAAAATTGTGAATAGTAACTTCTTTTTCTACAAAAGCATGTTTATCATGGAAAAGGTGAGTAAATTGTTTTGGAATTGCAATTAAAAAATCCAGTCACTCCCTTTTTTCTCCAATTAATTTTCACTTTGAAAAAGCTTGAATAATAGAGTTCTTTAATCATGGCATAAAAATGATGCTTTGATGTGCCACAGATTGAACTAACAAACTATTTCCTCTAAAGAATGCATGCAGAAGGGCCCTAGGAAGCTCAAAACCAAGTAAAAAACTCATTTTACTTACCTCTTAGCAGTGTTTGACAATTGAGCCCTCCTTGAGACTTTCTTCGTCTGGATTTGGGAATGCCACTTTCTTGTGGTTTTTCTCTTACCTCTGACCTTTTTTTCAATCTTCTTTTCTAGATTTTCCTCTTTTTGTAGACCTCTAGGTGTTAGAATTTCTCTGAAGGCATCTTTTTTGTCATTCTTTCTCTCCCTAGATGATTTCATGCTATTACTTAATTTAACATATATGTTGATAACTCCCAAATTTATATCTTAAACTAGGTCTTCTGTTTTTGTTTTCAGATTTTTGTAACCAGCTGTATACTTGTTTTCTCTACTAGGAGACTGGCACCACAAATTCAACATGTACACAAACTCAATATGTTCTCTTTCCAAACTGACATCTTTAGTGTTCCTACTCTGGTTAATGATATGAGTCATTCTTACTCTTTTGTTTACCCCCCTTTGTCCAGTCTATCAATAGGTAATGTCAGATCTACTCCATAATATGTCCTGATTCTATCCACTATGCATCTGCACTGTTGGCTTAGCTTATCTACATCACGATAATCTCCTTAGGCAACTGTAATAACTTTCTAACTGGTCTTGCATTCACATTTGCTTCTACCTAATTGACTCTCCACATAACAATCTATTTAAACATTTTTTAGTTTTAAAAGACAGATCTCATATTATTCTTTTCCTTAAAACACTTGAGTGGCTTTCTAGTACTCTTATGATAATGTCCAAATACTTTAGTGTGGCTTATCTGGTGCTGGATAATCTGACATATTCCTCTTCGGGTTATCTTTCTGTTCTTCCCACTCCAGCCACGTTGGCTGTCTTTTAGTTACTTGACTATACCAAGCTCCTTCTTGCCTCAGGGGCTGTATACAAGCTATCTCTGCTTGAAATGACCTTTGCACCTCTCTTCACCTTGCTGATTTTTATTCTTCAGTTCCCAGCATAAATTTCACTGTCTTGGGGAAGTCTTATCTGATACTATCAGACTAGGTTTTTATAGCTTCCTGCACTCTTCTTTCTTAAGACTTGTTACAATTGTAATTTCTTGGATGGCACTGTTTATCATTTATTTCTCCCACTAAACTGTATACTCTGTGTAATAGCGATGATTATATATATGTCTTATTCACTTTAACATCTAACACAAGGGGTCTGACTCATAGTAATAGGTCGCAGTGAATATTTTTTGAATGAATGACTGAATACCTTTCAGCAAAATGGAACAATGGCAAATAGTAAAGCTCATTTGTTTTTTGTAGCATTTCATTTAGACAGAAGAAATTCACCGCCCAATAGTTTGACACCGTGTCTAAAGATTCGAAATATGTTTGATCCAGTTATGTAAGTATTATGACTAGGGTACTTGTAATTCTTATTTGAAATATTTGGCTGAAAGATGCATGATATTCTTATAATGGTGTGTTTGTAATTGAAAATCTGTTTTCCTTCTGAATCTCTACAGAAACATTGTTTTTCTCTTCTGTTTTTTTAAATTCTAAGCAAAGATTTGGCCAAAAGATAACCAATGTATAAAGATTGTAAGACTTTCATAAATCTTTGTACGTACTATGAATCCTCATAGCAAATAAATGCTTGAGGCAAATTAATGACACACAATGGCAAACAGTACCCTTTATTAAGTGCATAAGTCATCATATACATAACTGCCAACATTTTTGCCTCGGTGGGCAATATGGATAAAAATATCTGCTTTTTAAAAATTTCCAATCTCTAATTATAAAAAAATCCCCTACAAAGATGTACACACCTTCTTCTCTATACATCCTATCTCTATTAGTCAATGTAATATTCACGGAACTTTACTATGTAATTACAGCAACACATACATCCAGAGAATAGTACATTCAGAAGTCAGTTACTACCTTAGAATCCTTACTGTTTCAATTACAAGCTGTAATAATTTTTTAGAATTAGCCTCCTAGAGGCCACTGCTTATCTATCCAATTATGTTACAGATCATATTTTGTTTTTTTTAAAAAAAAAATCCTGAAAGTATAAATTGCATTACAGATAAAATATTCTTAATGTCCCATCTAGTGACTCATTATTTCAAAAATTCTTGATATGATGAGATTCCAAATAAGTGACAACAAAGTTGGAAATGTTGGGGAGCACTGTCAGTACACATACATGCACCCACCTTCTGTTTTGCAGAGATAGAAACAATTAGCAGTGTGGTGATACCTCTTTTGGAAATCTTACCTCATTCCTTAGGAATTAGGAAGTTAGTGCGAGTCCAGTATTTTATTACCTAAGATGAAGATTTACAATCTAAAGTGATGCTACTTTCCCCTCTGCCCGACCATCTATGTCTCACAAGTAAGACATGTGCATTACTATAGCAGAAAGTCTTAAAACTGTCATTATAGTAAAAGAACTACAAAATGTTTGTCCTATATCATTATTTTGGAAAAAAGAAGCTCGGAATATAGTGTTTACTAAGAATTTTCTTTAAGAAGAGAATTTGAAAATGTCATTAAAATTAAAATAATTTTACAACTTTAATGAATTTACAACTCATTAAAGTGCTTATTAACACTAGGAAGAAAAGACGTAAGTGCAAGTACATAGGATTTTAAATGTCGTAATGACTCGGCCCGTTTGTTCTGCTGTGGTGGGCTAATCCTTCATTGCCTCAGCTGTCTGCACTCTCAGTGGAAACTGAGAGAAGGGCTGATACTTCCGAATGCTATTTTTTTTTTAATCCACATACTACTAGTCAACAAGTGCTTATTTACTACTAATTTTAATAATATGTGGTTTTTAAAGCATCCTAATTCTAGTAGGATATGTATGTTGTAAGAGACAATGTAGACTTTTTACTGAGTAGGAATATGGTTATTGATTTTTGTTTTCATTAATTTTTAGGGAAATAGGGGATCAATGGCATTTGGCAATTCAAGAAGCAATTTTAGAAAAATGCAGTGATAATGATGGCATTGTTCATATTGCAGTAGACAAAAATTCACGTGAGGTAAAGTAACTTCTAATATTGAATTCCATGTTTTGGATTTGTTGCTATTAAACTAAGACTGTTTTATTTTTTTTCTTTTTAAATGTCACAGGGTTGCGTATACGTTAAATGTCTGTCTCCAGAATATGCTGGAAAAGCTTTTAAGGCGTTGCATGGCTCTTGGTTTGATGGTAAGAAATTTGAATTTTACAGACATTTGGAAAAGATAATTATGGTTTAGTGTTAAACTATACTAGATTTTATATTAAAGAATTTTAGGTTAGCATTTTTTGAGTAATAATTTTCAATGATTTTGTGTTTTATGTTCATGTGTCTTTTACCACAGTTAATTTTCTGTAAATGTTAAACACATTTTTATAGATCTAAAATATTATTTTTATCTTATAACAGGGAAATTGGTAACAGTAAAATATTTACGACTAGATAGATATCACCATCGTTTTCCCCAAGCTCTTACTTGCAACACTCCCTTGAAGCCATCAAATAAGCATATGAACTCTATGTCTCATCTTCGTCTTCGGACTGGCCTAGCCAATTCTCAAGGAGGTTCCTGAAAAGATTTTCTTCCACTCCTAAGACTGTTATTTACAATAGGAAAATTCCTGTTTGGCTTTTTGTCTTCCTTTTTAAATGCTTTTTGTATGTAATATTTTTATTGATGAATACAGCTCTGTTTGAACGTTCCAGAAATCTTAAAGTTCCAAAGGGATTTAGCAGTGAGGCAGCAATGCTGCGTAGGTAGAATAATTGTTTCATTCAGTTTTTGGAGCTCAGTTAAGCCAGTGCATTTCAAGTTTTGCATGAGGAACACTGACTTTATTAAGCATTTTCAGATATGATGGTTGTATTTTTGCACCAAGAAGTGTTTGGATAACCACACAAAAGCATGGTGAAGAGGCTTCTTGTATTTCCATAATTTCTTGTGAACTAATGTTGTGAATTTTTGTACGCAGTCACCTGCATAGTTCCTTACACGCTAATGTGGTAAAACTGTTAAATTTCCCAGTTTAACCTTAGGTTTCTTTTGCTTGTAAGAGATTCATTTGCTACAGCTGGAATATGGGAAAATTAATTTGGGTTTAATGGTTACATATACATGTCAGTGGATGTACATGTACTTAAACTGGCTTTTGTATATATGTATAAATGCTGGTGGTGGTGAAGTAGTCTTGTTTTGTGAGGATGTCTGCATTAAAGCAGTAAAATAAGCTTTCTATTTTATTCATTATCTAATGTGTGTATATATATGTATGTATGTATGTGTGTGTATGTATATATGTATACACTCACACATGTATACATATGGCTGTACTATCATATAGATCAAACAGCCAAACACCTGGAAGTATTAGATACAAGTTTAAAATATCTTTTATAGGTTTTATATAAAAAAAGTCTGAGTATGATTTTGTGTGAAAGTTGTGATACCAGTTGTAACGGATTCAAATTCATGAGAGCAATAAAGAAGAAATTGGCAGATATTGGAAAAATATTTTGTGAAAAGCTGTATTTATTATAAATACTAGGGCTGTGACATAGTACCATTGGGATTAAATCATTTTCCCAATCTATTTATAATTTAATGAAATGTTAGTGCCCCTGTTATATGTCAAATTTAAAGCAGGGCACATTGTTGCAGCAAAATGTGTATTTAACAAATTATACTTGCAATTTTGGGTCATGAAAGTTTGCAATATAGTAAAGGCACATGTGACCGTTGCTTTGTGCCTCAGTATTTAATTTGTTTCAGTAAAGTTACTTTATTACTGTTTATGATTTCAGATTAAAATAGTTGCTGAGCAAAGTTGACTTGTCATTTAGTAATTGGCTTTTTAAAAATTACCTGTTGATATACCATTGTCAGTCCAAATGAATATGTGAAACAGCTGGAATTGTACCAATTTTTATTTTGTTTAAAGCTCAGTTTCCTTTTTGTTTTATTGTATATGTGTTGGGTTTGCAGCATGAACTTGCACAGATAATGCACGTTTTCTGGTTAAGTAAACATGATGCACACTATTCTGTAACAGAAAGCCCTATTGTGCCTTACCTATGTGCTTTTGTGGGCACCATGTTTATGAAGAATAAAAAATGATTTGTTATCTGAAGAGAATAAATTTAAAATTCTCAGTTTATGTCTCAGATGCTAATGTGTGAAAATATAAATATATATATAATATATAAAGTAACCCACCTTTCTGTATTTTATGTGCATCATAGTGATTTATCTGAGCTTAGTGACCCCATCTTGTAACCTATTGCAAGAGTGAATGTAAAAAATAGTTGTGGCATTTTAAAAGGTCGCCTTTTGATGCAGATGCATCTTTTTCTTGCTTCTAAAACATATTACATGTAAACATTGTACATTTATTATTGTAATATATACTATTATGCAGCTTATTTTACCTGAAACTGTTAAGCCGACCAAGATCCCTCCCTGCAAGACAGATGGGAATGTGTATAATAACTAGGTATTTGAAAAGTTCTGAAGTTTGATGTAATCTGTTACTTGTCCTGTTAAAAAAAAAAAAAAAAGGAAAAAATTCTAATTAAAAATTTATTAGGTTTTTTTTAAAATGTGTCTTGGCTTTTAAAAACGTTTTAAGTCCATTGTCTCTTTATTTTTTACCAGCGAAAATAGGTGCCTTTTATTTTAAATCTGTTTATTTGCTGACCTGAATATATATGTGTTTATAAAGATGGATGAAGACCCTAAAGTTAATTTTAACCATCCATTTCTCAGCGTTTTACTTTTCTTTATGAACATGTCTTCACCCAACTTTCAAGTATTTGGATCAAAGTAAGACAAGAATATAAATCAGCTGCATCACTAAACATTATTTAGTTCAGCGAGACACTTTTTCATAGCAAGACTTTCTCAAAAAAGGAAGCATTTTATTTATACATTCTGGCTCAAACTCTTTATTTTATGATAAACCTACTTTAAATAGCATTGGTTTAGATTTTTTGGTTTTAATCAAGTGAAAAGAAGACCAGATTAGTCAGTCATGTGACAGACTTATTGATTGCTAACAAGTACCAGGCACTGTTATGTGTTAGGGATACAAAAGTGAAAAAACACATGATCCAATCCTCAAGATGGTCATAGTCTAGAGGAAGAACTCAGGGCAGATAAAAGATAATGTGAAAAATACAGTGAGAGAAAAATAGGCAGAGGGAATTCTGGGAATACAGAGAGGTACCTTACTCATCTTAATGTGTAAAGAAGACAATCAGGGTAAATGAGATAACAGCTAAGCCATATTTTAATCCAGTTTAACACTTATTAAGTACCTCTTAATTAGTATAGATAAAATGATAAAAGTCTCCTTTCCCTTGAACTCTCAGGAGAGCTTCTATTCTTATGATGAGCTCATAAAAATTTATGTGTGGAACCTGTGTCATTAACAGAGTCCATATTCATACTCATTGGCATGTAGGTTCCTGAATATCTTGTGAATATTGAAGCCTATATTGGACTTTATTTTTTTTTCCTCATGTTGTATTCAGTTTGAATGACAAGTTATGATTTCCGAGTGAACAATGTTCTGATATTTGCCCAGAATATTTCCCTCACTCCCTGCTTCTATTGACATCACATTATTATACGTCCCCTATGGGCTTCTTCACCCTTTTTTCCTAGACTTATCTTGGCAAGTCACTTCCTCCAGATGACTCATCATCACAGGGTGCTAAATCAAGCAGAATTTTGGCAGCCACCCTTTTGGGAAGGATGCTCAAGAAAAGATACATAAGAACTAAGAATAATTAGGAACCAGAAGTTGTGGTTTAAAGAAACTGAAGGTCCAGGATGCTCATTCCCTTTCCCCACTGGGGAAATTTTATGGCTAGAAATGCATCATGATGGTAGTTTTCTATGCCTGGGAACCTTTCTCGGGGCAGCAGGATAGACTCATTTTGTTGATTCTTAGATTGTAAAACCAGTAGAACCTGTGAACTTAGATTTACTTTTTCTTCCATGGGTACACATTGAAGACCTGCATGTGCTCCTGAAATTGGAAAGAGGGCAATAGAGGTATAGAGAGCATATGAAGAAAGGCAGATTGATGAGAAACAACCCAGTGCATGTATAAACTACAAGCAGTTTCTTATGGCTGGATCACTCCGTTTAAGACAATATAGACAAGGTAGACAATGGTCACATCATGGAAGTCCTTGTAGGTCACATTATGAAGATTGGATGTTGGCTGTTAAAGGACTTTCAGGTGAGAAATGGATGATGAGGATTTGTAGCATGAGGAATAGAGAAAGGATTTAAAGAATACTAGGCAAAATGGGAAAGATTTGATGATTAGATATTGAGACAGAAATTGATGTCTAATATTTAAGTGAGGGAAATCCAAAATCCTAATATTTGGAGAATAGATGATAATAGATTGGATAGGAAAGATGATAAATTAGGACTTTGGATATTTTGAGTTTGAGATGCCTACAGAACATTTATTTAGGTGTATGTTTCTAGCAGGTGAGTGTATATACAATTCTGAGATATTTTGAGAACTATTTGAGGTAGAGGTACAATTTGGGAGTTAAAACCATGAAAGTGGGTTAGATGACCCAGAGAAAGAGTCCAGAGTCATAGAGAAATTTAGGTCAGTCCCAGTTCTGCCATACTTAACCCGTGTGGCCCTTAGGTGGGGGTTGAGAATGGGGTGAGGTAGAAAGGAAATGATGTGATGTTAAAGTGGAAATCTAATATAACTATCACATTTCTGATTTGGGCAGCTAGTTGGATGGTGATGACATTCCCCAAATTATAGACTGCAGTCATCCCTTGGTATCTGTAGGGGATTGGTTCCAGGGATGTTCAAGTCCCTTATATACAATGGTTAATATTTGCATGTAACCTACTCATATCCTCCCATATACTTTAAGTCATCTCTATTTATAGTACCTAATGCAATGTAAATGTTATGTAAACAATTGTGCTGTATTTGATTTGTATTTTTTATTGTTTTTAAGTTTTTTCCCCTAAATATTGCTAATTTGCAATTGGTTTAATCCACAGACATGGAGCCTGTGGATGTGAGGGGCCAACTGCACTTGAGGGGAGCAAGAGGCTGGTTGTGGTGCTAGATAAGATTTACTAGAGTTGAGAAAATGAAGCAAAATAATCTTTCTGATTTCTCTTTCTCTGTTGTAGGACATTGTTGGAAGAAGGGCAAAAGAGGACTGTCTTTGAGAATCTCTCCTCTCCAACAAACAGAATTGTTAACTTATTTAATGTTCTGGTATTGTCTGTGATTCTTTGATATTAATCAGAAATTTTCCTGGTTTGTAGAAAAATGAGATGTTGTGTAGGTCTAGAAACCTGTGACTGTCAAAAGAAGGAATAAATACTATTTAAAAACAGTCAACTTTTGGACTGTTAGTTTGGAAACTAGAATCTTGCTTGAGGCTCCTATTATACAGTGTAACTAGTCAAGTCTTTTGGCCTGAAAGCCCCCCCACCCTTTTTTGTTTTTGGTGATTTCATTTCTGCTTTGATTTGTTGAGGTAATTTGAAACTATAACTTTTAAAGAACAATCTTATTTTCATATTTCCAAATGTTGCAATACTTCCCTCCCCCCACCCCAAAAAGCTACTATGAAATAATTACTAATGTGGAGGCCGGGCGTGGTGGCTCACGCCTGTAATCCTAGCACTCTGGGAGGCTGAGGCGGGTGGATAGCTCCAGCTCAGGAGTTCAAGACCAGCCTGAGCAAGAGCGAGACCCCGTCTCTACTAGAAATAGAAAGAAATTAGCTGGACAACTAAAAATATATATAGAAAAAATTAGCCGGGCACGGTGGAACATGCCTGTAGTCCCAGCTACTTGGGAGGCTGAGGCAGAAGAATTGCTTAAGCCCAAGAGTTTGAGGTTGCTGTGAGCTAGGCTGACACCATGGCACTCACTCTAGCCGGGGCAACAGAGCGAGACTCTGTCTCAAAAAAAAAAAAAATAATTACTAATGTGGACATTTTGAGATTTCAGTGGCTCTTTATTTTCTACTGAATAATAGCTAAATTCAAGTTGATGTTCAAGGCCTTACTTTATACAGGTGCTATTCAATAGACATATGTCAGCTGTGTGTTATTTAAAATTTTCTAATGACCATATTTTAAAAAGTAAAAAAAAGTGTAAAATTAATTTTAATACATTTTATTTAACCTTATATATTCAGAACATTATCTCAACATGTAATCAATTTTATTAAGAAACTATTTTACATGTTTTGAAATCTGGATATATGTTACACTTACAGCTATGGTGACCCTGGGATATGTGAGTTAAGTGCTAAAACCTGTACAGTTGATCGCCTTACTTGCATCCCATCTTAATTCAGATTCTTCTACATTTTTATTGGAAATACTTGACTTATATTGAGATTTCATAAAATCTACAGTTGAAACAGTAGATTCACAGACCCAAGTTCTTCCCAACATACTTAAAACAGTTTTTTAATTTAAGTTAAATTAAAATTAAAACTTCAGTCCTTCAGTTGTACTAGCTACATGTAGCCAGTAGCCACATGTATCTAGTGGCTACCATGTGACAGTGCAGGTCTACACCAACCTGTACCTTTTTAGCCAAATCCCAGTCCTCCCCCACCTACCTGTGCTCACTGAACTGCTTGATCAGGTCTGTTGTTAATGCTCTCTATTGTATTTTTCATTTCATTTATTGCATTTTTCAGCTCCAGAATTTTGTTTGATTTTTAAAATAGTTTTAATCTCTGTTAAATTACTTATTTAAGGGGCATTTATTGTTTTCCTGATTTTATTGAATTGTTTCTATATATTTTCTTGAAGTTCACCAAGCTTTCTTAAAAGTAATTATTTTGAATTTTTTTTAAATTTCTGACTTACAGGGGTACAAACGCTTTGATCACATAAATTGCCTTTGCACTGCCTGTGTTATTTTGGATTTTTTTGTATGGCAGTTCCTAAATCTATCTATTTAGGGCTGGTTCCTGGTGCTTTATTTGGTTCCTTTGGTGGTGTCATGTTTCCCTATTGTTCTTAATTGTAGCAGAGCATTAGTCTCTGCACAGTTGAAGGAGCAGGGAATTTTTCTAATCTTTGAAGACTGGCTTTGTCAGCCTTTCCAGAGATTCTGGCCAAGTTGTCTGGCATAGTCCGCAGGAGGACTTGCTTCTGGAGTCCTCAGGCAAGTTGGCCTGGTGCCTGGGTCTGCAGGGGCTTTCCAGGTGCTGGGGTGAACCTTAAGCCTAATCATGCAGCAGCCAGCCAGTTACTGGGAATACTTGGTGCCTGAGTCTTGGGGGGCTGGCATGGTGCTAGGGAAGGTGAGGAGCCTGGCTCCAGAATGGCCAATCTGGAACCACGGGTAGTGAGTGCTGGCCTAGTTCCTGGAGCCAGGAACTGACCTGGAGCTTGGGTCCATGGGGGGTGGTCTGGAAGCTGGGTATGTGGGTGCTGGAATGGAGCCTAGGCTCACAGGGGTAGGCCTGGAGTCTGTGTCCACAGGGGCAGTCCTAAAGGCTGAGTGCGTAGAGGCCAGCCAAGCACTGGGGTCTACTGGGACAGGCCTTGATGCTAGGTCTGCTGGAGCAGGGGTAGCCTAGAGGATGGGTCCCTAGGTGCCAGTCTGATAACTAGGATTACAGGTGCTGGCCTGGTACTAGAGTAAGCTTGAAGCCTGAGTCTGCGAGGGCTGGCCTTCTGTTGAGGTGGGTAGGTGGGTCCAAAGCTCACCCCCTACTCAAGGGTATATTCAGCATTATACCGAATGGTGAAAGCATTACACTGAATGGTGAAAAGTTGAAAGCTTTTTCTCTAAGGTCAGGAATAAGGCAAGAATGTCCACTCTCACCACATCAACATTGTACTAGAAGTCCTAGCCAGGCAAGAGAAATAAAAGGCATCCAAATTGGAAAGGAATAAGTTAAATTGTCTCCATTTGCAGAGGATATGCTCTTACCTATAGAAAACATTAAAGACTCCACCAAAAGACTTACAATAAAAAAATTCAGTAAAATTATGGATACAAAATCAATATACAAAAGTCAGTAGCATTTCTATAGACCAACAGCAAAGTATTTGAAAAAGAAATCAAGAAAATTCCATTTACAATAGCTACAGGAAAAAAATACATAGGAATAAATTTAACCAAGGGGGTGAAAGATCTGTACACTGAAAACTATAACACACTGATGAAAGAAATTGAAGAAGGCACAAATAAATGGAAAGATATCCCGTGTTCATGGATTGGAAGAATTAATGTGATAAAATGTCCATACTACGCAAAGCAGTCTATAGATTCAATACAATCATTATCAAAATTCCAATGACATTTTTCACAGTAATAGAAAAAGCAATTCTGAAATTTGTATGGAACCACAAGAGACCCCAAATAGCCAAAGCAATCCTAAGCAGAAATAACATAGCTGGAGGCATTGTACTGTCTGACTTTAAAACATTGCACAAAGCTGTAGTAACCAAAACAGCATGGTACTGGCATAAAAAGAGATACATAGACCAATGGAACAGAAAAGAGCCCAGAATTAAATCCACACATTTGTGGTCAATTGATTTTTGACAAAGGTGCTAAGAACACACAATGGGGAAAAGATAGCTTTCAATAAATGGTGTTGGGAAAGTTGTTTATCCATATACAGAAGAATGAAATTAGACCCTTATCTCACACCACATACAAAATCAACTCAAAATGAATTAAAGGATTAGATGTAAGACCTGAAACTGTAATACCACTAGAACAAAACATGGGGAAAAAGCTCCATAGCACTGGTCTGGGCAGTGAATTTTTTGGAAGTGACCTCAGAAACACAGACAATAAGAGGGGAAATAGACTAATGAGGTTATGTTAAACTAAAAACCTGCACAGCAAAGGAAACAATCAACAGAGCAAAAAGGGAACCTACAAAGTGAGAGAAAATATTTACAAACCATACATATCATAAGGGATTAATATCCAAAATACCTGAGGAACTCAATAGCAAGAAAATAAATAGCCCAATTAAAAAATGAGCAAAGGATCAGAATAGACATTTCTCAGAAGACATACAAATGGCCAACAGGTATATGAAAAAATGCTCAGCATCACTAATCATCAGGGAAATGTAAATTAAAACCATAATGAGATATCACCTCACACCTGTTAGAATGTTGACTGTAGGTGAGGATATGGAGAAAAACCCTTGCACTTTTGTTGGGAATGTAAATTAGTAGCCATATGGAAAACAGCACAGAGATTCCTCAAAAAATTAAAAGAAGTTCCATAATCCATCAATCCCACTAATGGGTATAAATCCAAAGGAAATAAAATCAGTATGTCAAAGGCATATCTGCACCCCCATGTTTGTTGCAGCTTTATTCATAATAACCAAGATATGGAGTCAACCTAGGTGTCCATCAATGGATGAATGGATAAAGAAAGTGTATATACATGAAGGAATATTATTCATCCATTTAAAAAGAGAGGATTCCTGTCATTTGTGACAACATGGACAAATCTGGAGACCATTATGTTAATTGAAATAAGCCAGTGCAGAACGACAAATACTGTATGATCTTACTCATATGTGGAATCTTAAAAAGTTGAATTAATAGAAACAGAGTAGAATGGTGGGTGGGTACCAGGGACTGGGAAATGTTGGTCAAAGGATACAGAATTTCAGTTAGGAGACAGAAGTTCAAGAGATCTATCATGGTGACTATAGTTAACAATGTACAGGCACACCTCAGAGGTATCTCAGGTTCAGTTCCAGACTCCACAATAAAGCAAATATCGTAAGTTACACGAATGTGTTTCTCAGTGTATATAAAAGTTATGTTTATGCTACAGTATATGATAAAGGTGGCTTATAAAATTAGAAAAAGCAGATTGTCTAATAAAAGTAAAAAAAAAATTAAGAGAAAAAGAATTCTAATGTTACTAGTGCCAGGGCTTATGGCACCTGCAGCTGTCTCCATAGAAGACGCACTGACTCTTTGTCTTGTAGTAACTAAGATTTTAATGGCCTGATACTTCCACACTGTGGGAGTCACTCAATTTCCTCATACAAACTTGACTGAGAGGATAGCTTCAAAGTTTTCACATGTCCCAATAACAACAAATGTTTAGTTGTCTTCTTGAAGTTCATTCTCCTTTCCTTACCATGGCAGGCAGGACAAAAGGGGCAGGAGGGTGGTTTTCTGATGCTTATTTTTTTCAGGGCTGTTGCTTCACTTGGTAGTCACAGTCGGGCTCTTCAACATCACTACCAGGATCTGATTTGTAGAACCCCAGTAACCTATCAGCAAAACAGGGATCCTAACGGAAGAACAACGTAAGTAGCAGAGCTATTCTGGAACAGACCTTCCCAACTGGTGTGCCATGAATGGGTAACGGATGTACCAAAATATTAGCTTTTAGAGTCACAGCAGGACTTGAGGTAGTCAAAATCAAGGCCTAGTCATCTACAGCAGACTGTAAGCAGCCTCCTTCATTTAACCAGTACACTGTACAATTATCTTTTTCTTTGAGTGCCATTGAAGTTTAAAAAAAGGTTGGGAAGCACTGTTCTAAGCAATTAGCTGGGAACAATGAGAACATGAATAATATCATTATGCAAACACAGTCATTTGGTTTAGGGACAATAAATAGAAAATTCCAGCAGAGAATGGATGGGGGACAGATTAGGTTTTTTTCTGACTCTTAGAATTCAATTCTGTTTCCATATTAGACTAAACCATTAATATGATATCTATGTTAGTATCAACCTTCTGCAACTTTTACTTGTTAAATACTCCTCCACACATACTCAGATAAGTTACAGGAGGAATGAAGGGTTGACACATAGTCATAAAACAACAAAAAGAAAAATTAGAGGAAAACATTTAATACAGGTCTAAGCACAGAAACAAACCATTAAAAAAGTTACATTTTTAGTTGTACTAAAATAAAAATTACCAGTATATCCAAAAATTCTAAGAAGAAATTAAAAGACAAGGAAATGTAAAGATATTAGCAGCATATATGATTGCAATAATATTATAAAAAATTAGTGTAACATAAAAAGACTAGCATTCCAATAGAAAAATAGTCAAATGACATCAGGAGGTGGTCCACAAATGAAGAGCTGCGAGTGGCTGATAAATATATGAAAAATTCAGCCACAGAAATAAATGCAAATTAATGAACAATTGAGATAGTATTTTTGCATATGAAATTTGATAAATTTGACTTAAGTTTAGGGAAAATAGCCCCTTACATAACTATAGGTTGTTTTGTAATGCGATGAGTATTTCTGCAGGTCAATTTGACAATACATACCAAAAAATGTTTTAATGTTCATGCCATTTGACCTTATGTTTTAATTTTTACAAAATTCTGAAGAAATTAAACAGAGATGACATGAAGATATATGAAAACATATGTCCATCATGGCTTTATTAATATTGTGATAAAAATTACAAGCAACAAAATCTATAGATATGGGAATAAATAAATAACAGATTATCATGGAATTCTGGAAAATCATTACAATAATGTCAGAAGAATAAGATGTGAAAAGGAGTATCTCCGCAATGCCTAAATTGTACACACATTATTTCTAATATATTTCATTTAAGACTCTGTCAGCTGGAAGAGGCACCGTTATTTTCTCTGGCTCCTAAGAAAGAAAACAATAACAAAAATGATACTCAAGATGTGGATTCTAATAGAAGATACATAAAGCTAGAGTCAGGGTAAATGAGAAATAGACCTGTCTCCAGAAGGGGACAGCAAAGAAACCAGCCAGTCCTCATTCGATTGTGGTTTCAATTCCCATTAACAGCATCAACCAAAAAGCTTCAAGCAAAAAGAAAATTTAAAGTGTTCACAGTGATGGTTCCCCCTGGGAAGAAGAAAACATCAATCCC
Organism: Eulemur rufifrons; assembly: GCF_041146395.1. NCBI lineage: Eukaryota > Metazoa > Chordata > Mammalia > Primates > Lemuridae > Eulemur > Eulemur rufifrons. The sequence goes on from NC_090998.1 coordinate 50,483,861, forward strand.
CTGGCAGAAATGAACCTTCATGTAGGTATATAGTAATTTTTTTTTGTAACTTTGACAATGACTTTAAGATACATTGATTTTGAAATATATTTCTTTATCAGAGTTGTTAAAAAGTGAAAAATTGTATGTCTAGAATGGAGTATATTCTACACATACACTTGGAAGGAAATACTCCAAAATTTAGTAGTGAAAACCAATCTGTTGGATTACATTTGTATTTTACAAAATTTCTCAATGAACATTTATTACATATATTTAAGTGTTTACCTTAACTAGGATTCCCATAATTGTCTTATTTATTTGTCTGTTTGTTTGTGTATTTATTTATTTAAGATAAGAGCTCATTCTGTCACCCACGTGGGGTGTAGTGGCAGGATTCATTGCTCACTGTAACCTCAAACTCCTGGGCTCAGGTGATCCTTCCTCCTCGGCCTCCCCACATGTTGGGATTACAGGTGTGAGCCACTGTGCCCAGCCTTTACTCTGTTCTTTTTTTTTTTTATTTTTTTAATTTTAATTTTTTTTTATTTCAGCTTATTATGGGGGTACAAAAGTTCAGGTTACATACGTTGCCCATGTACCTCCTATTCCCCCAAGTCAGAGCTCCAGGCCTGTCCATTCCCCAGACAGTGCACATTGCACTCATCATGTAGGCATACACCCATCCCCTCCCCCCACTCCCCACCTCAGTCTGATTTCCGATTGGTATCATTCCCAAATGTGCATTTAGGTGATGATCAGGGAAACCAATTTTCTGGTGAGTACATGTGATGTTTGTTTTTCCATTCTTGGGATACTTCACTTAATATAATGGGTTCCAACTCTCTCCAGGAGAACCAAAGAGATGTCGTATCACTGTTATTTCTTATAGCTGAGTAATACTCCATGGTATACATATACCATAATTTACTAATCCAATCATGAATTGATGGGCATTTGGGTTGTTTCCACATCTTTGCGATTGTGAATTGTGCTGCTATAAACATTCGGGTACAGGTGTCTTTGTCATAGAATTACTTATGTTCCTTTGGGTAGATGCCCAATAATGGGATTGCTGGATCGAATGGTAGGTCTATTTGAATCTGTTTAAGGTATCTCCATAATGCTTTCCACAGAAGTTGCACTAGTTTGCAGTCCCACCAGCAGTGTATGAGTGTTCCTGTCTCTCCACATCCACGCCAACATGTGTTGTTTTGGGACTTTTTGATAAAGGCCATTCTCACTGGGGTTAAGTGATATCTCATTGTGGTTTTGATTTGCATTTCTCTGATGATTAGGGATGCTGAGCATTTTTTCATATGTTTGTTAACCATTCTTATATCTTCTTCTGAAAAATTTCTATTCATGTCGTTTGCCCACTTCTTGATAGGGTTGTTTGATTTTTGGGATTACAGGTGTGAGCCACTGTGCCTGGCCTTTACTCTGTTTTTAAAATTTGTTATCCTCTGCTAATATATTTTGAATCACTTCCAACCTTTGGTAATGAAACTCAGACATTTAGAATTTTTATAATTTAAGCACTTTGGAAAAGGGATATGTTTATTTTGGCTGCAGATCCCTGGGCTGTATTGTTAGCAGGTGTATAATAGGTCTTCAAAAACACTCTCTATCCCTCCATCGGTGGGGAGGAGTGGTTAAGAGCACTGTCTCTAGAGTCAGAACTGTGCTTCAATTTCAGCTTTGACACATACTGATAGTGTGACCTTAGGCAAGTTATTTAAATAGATTCAATTTCTTCATTTTGAAAGTAATAATTCTGCTGTCGAGAAAAATGATATAATGTAAAATGCCTGCCATATAGTATCACTGTTACTATTTCTACACTGGTTTGTGAGACCGACGACTTGGTAAATTATATTTTTAACATCCTTTTGCTGTTCTTCACTGTGATCTTCCCTTAACAATGCTCACACATTGAGGGACTTTTGAAAATGCAACATCTCTTAGTGCTTCCTTTTTGAATGGCATATTCCCTATTCCAGCAAATAAAAAAAGGGCTGCACTCCTGACTAGCATAACCTTGATGCCAATACCAGATAAAAAGGGAAAATGTACAGGCCAATCTCACTGAATAGAGATGCAAAAATCCCAAACAAACCAACATGTCAGCAAACCAAATCCAGCAAAAATAGTAAGAATTACAAATCATTAACGAGCTGGATTTATTCCAGGAATGCAGGATTAGCTTAACAAAATAAATGAAATAATTATGATCATCTTAAACATAACAGTAAAAGCATCTGACAAAATTCAATGTCCATGCAACCTTTCATTAAAAAGTAATCTTAGCAAACTGTTGGTAGTAGGAAACTTCCTAAATCTGATAAAAGATATTTATCAAAAACCCGTAGTAAACAGCATATTAATGGTGAATTTTCTGGACTATCCCTGTTGGGTGTAGTTTTAAATGCCCAGAAGTTTTGACATCTGCCTTTATTTCTAAAACTTGGTGTTGCTTTTCAGTATCAACTGTTTTTGTTCTTTTAAGATGAATGTATTCTCCCTTTTTGATTGGCTTTGAAATAGTATACCTTGTTAATCTTTCATATCTCCTAATTTATTCATTTTACTATTAGTTTTCCTCAACGACTGTGTACAAAACTTCTTCCTTTTATGCTCAGTGCTTCTGCTTCAAAAAGGCAAAATCAAAATGTAATTTTTTTTCCCCAATGTGAATAACATTGAGATCAGATCCCAAGCATGACAACGTTCAAGAATTATCATCATTGGAACTAGGGTAACGTCAGTCATTAGGGTGGTGTCAGCCTGACTGGAATGGACTGGTTGTGCATTCCAATGGAAGATATTAACCTTTAAAATTATTGTCTATCAGTCCTGTGTTATTAAAATATTCCTGAATGTCCTTCTAAACATATAAACTGATATGATCTTTTAACCTAAAGAGTCTTAAAAATTACCTTCACATGATACATACCTTGTAACAATGTGGTTTGGTTGTATGGTGCACACCCCTAGAAGACAAGAGGGAGAAATATCAACGGGTGAGAAGCAGACAGTGAGCAAGAATGATTGTTTCTCTAAGCAGTCCTGTGGCTTGCTGAATCCTATTCTAAGATTTAAAGAGGTAGCCATGAGCCTTGCTGAGTGACCGCTTTTACCAATATTTATTCATTGTTACGAATTCTACATCGTTTCACTTTTAAATAAGCCATGTTTTAATATATCATATTTAAATAAAAGCACATTTTCAAAAATAACATTGTGTCATATCTAAATAAAACTCAGTCTAATTATATAACAATTTACCATTTTCATTTTCCACTCTGTTTTAATGACATGGAAAAATTCAAAATAGCTTTTTTTGGTTTTCCCCAAGGACAGCTCAATATACTTAAAACACTACTTAGTTATAAAGCAGAGCTTTATAAAGATATTGGTGGAAGAAATATTGCCTGTGTAATTTAAATATTTGGAGAAAGTACACTATTTTCATTATGTTCAGAAAAAATATGTATTGTAATTACATTTTGGTATAAAATATCATATCCTGGTATTAGAGAGACTGGTACAGTAAATTCCTATTTTCCTAGAATAATTATTAAAGATATGTCCTGATCAATTCAATATTCCAATTACCTAAGATTATCATAACTGAATTAAAAGACAACTGCTTTTCAAAAATACAATAAAATATTCACAGCTTAACTATGAGGAGCTGAATTTAATCATTGATGACTCAGGAAGCAACTCAGAATCTTGCCATGCCTCATTTCATGATGAACCTCACTATTGTAGTCTAAAACTGTGACTATCCTAGCTACTTGAGTTTTCTGATTATTTGGATTATGAGTAAGCAATGTACTTTGGAAAGGTCACGAAAGCTGTGTCATATATACTCTTATGTATTTTCCTATTAATCTTTGCCACCCTGTTATGGTTATGGGCATTACAGAAAAGAGAGATAAAAATTTATCTCCTTATCCCTTTCCCTCAGTTTGAAAGTAGACATGAAAATTATTCCAGTTACTCTAAAGCAGAGTTTTTCAAAGAATAATATGTGGACCACCTGTCTTAGAATCATCTGGAGTACTTGTTAGGAATGCAGCTTCCTGAATCCTCCACCAGACATGGTGAATTACTGTATCTGGGAAAGATCCCAGGATGTTATTAACACACTCTTCAGGTAATTCTGATTTTTAAGTTTGAGACCCACTGCCAGTTTCTGGATCTGATATCAACCTAGGGAGGATTATCAGAGCAGCACCAAATAATTCTTCCCATGAATGTTGATACAGGAAAAAAGTGACAAAGATCAAAATGGGTGTGCTACTTCCCACAGAGTACAAGAGCAGGAAATAATATGTTATTCCATCAGGCCAAAGGAATTTTAGAGCCAAAGTTGGAAATAGTTCAGAGCTACTTCATTCATGTTGGTAATATCAATGCTTACTTAATATATAGCTTTTCCAATATATTTTTCCTTATTGGCATGAACTTAGCTGAGCCCCATTTTTTCACTTGGAAGATGTTTTTATTGTTTCAATGCTTTGCTTTTACTTAGAATACTAAATGTCTCTTTAGCGTTTCTTTTTACTAGATATCTTGGGTTTTTTAGAGTTTCGGTTGTGATACAATTACATATGTTCACTAATGAGAACCAATTTTACTTGTAGTTCCATTAACTGTTATCATTAGGAATGGAGTATAAATGGTTTTTAGAAGGAATAATTCTATTTTTATTTCATTTTATGCCACCGTGGGAAGAGAAGTGGCTAATAATTTTATTTGATTTGTTTTCTCTGTAAGAATTGAAACACATATAAATTCTACCTGAATCACCCACATCCCATTTAAAGGGTCAGTCAGCATTTATTAAGTACCTCTTACACTTTAAGGAATCACGAAAGGAGGAAGACTATAGATTCCTTTACAAATTTCTCTGTTACTATGGAGAGTTCAGTCAGGATCCAAGTCTTGCCAAGTCCTCTGCCAAATCTCTACTGCCCAGGAATTTGCAAGACTCACTTTGGCTCAGAGGCCAAAACGTTCACTAAGCCATGACGGTTGTCCTTACTTTCTCTTTCACCTTTTGTGGCCTCCAGTTTCACTGTGGGCTGTTCGTGGGTACTGTTGATCATCAGTTGTGAATGACAGTCTACCCTTGCATCTATCAGAGAAGTGAGTTGAAACCACACCCCTTTCTCTTTGCTCCTTTCCGCTCCACAGAATGAGACACCAGGGCCTGGTGAAGGCAGTTCAAAACAGAAGTACAAAGTAGAATTGGCAAGGGCTAAAGTTCTACAGCTCTATTTGGGTTTTTCCTTGCATCACCCACGGGAAGTTCCCAAGGGTTTTAAGCTTTCAGATGGAGACAGTGACCTTCCTGAATGTTCCTGCTCGACCAGGCTGCAGGTTCAAGTTACCTCCTCAAATGGATCCCCTTCTTTGAATCTTTCAACTGCCCCTACTCCTCCACTGAAAAGGGCCACAGCCTTTCTTCCTCCCCATCCATGCCATACACTATTCAACCAAGAAAGGCCGCAGACTTGGGCTGCATGGGCCACCCTGGAAAAAACCATCCCTGCCCCGAGCTTTCACACATTCGTGCGTGTGCACTTTTGTGTGTAGGTGGGGGATGATGACTGAACTGACTGTGGGTCCTCCAATCCATGCTGCCTATTCAATATTTTCTCCAGTGGGAACTCTGAACCTGAGGTTCCTTTGCCAGTTAACCCATACATTAAACATGCACACATGTACATGCACGCACATACACACATTGTGTAGATTGTGTTGTATAATACCAAACCCATATCGAGAATAGAAAATAGCTGCAGTATTAGTAATGGTCATGCCCTGGCTGCAAAATAAATAGATCTGTAAAGAAAATTTTGACATCTTTACTGATTTCTTAAGGATCCACAAAAGAGCTGTACTAGCAATCACTTTGTCTCCTTTTCACACTGGTCACATTGCACAAATTTGCTTGTTTGTTTCAGAATCTGCCTCTGAGAGAAATGTGGGATGGGGTGGAAATGAGTTTACCAGTTTCTCTCTTGGGCTGTCAGATTTAGCAAATAAAAATATACAGTGCCCAGTTAAGAATGAATTTCAGGTAAACCACGAATAATGTTTTAGAGTAAGTATGCCCCATGTAATATTTAAGAGATACTAAAAAAGTTGATTTTTATCTAAAATTCAGATTTCTCTGGGTATCCTGCATTTTATTTGGCAACTCTATTCCTACTACATCTCTTTGTTTTTCTCTAGTCTCCCTACTGCCATTTTAGGCTGGGGGTCTTCATTACCTCCGACCTGGGTATCTGCAACACCTGCCTGGGTGGCCTTCCCAACACTACCCTCCTCTTCCAGTCTGCCCCACTGCCTACTACACACTCAAACTTTTTCGAAGCTAATTTCATCAAGTTTCTCTTCCACCCAAGAAATTATAATGACTCATTGCTTTCCAATGTGATGTTTTTCAATCTGTGTGCACTTGTCTACTAAATTTTGTGTGTAGTATGTAGAATAGTGCCCCCCTTACCCGTGGGCAGATACATTCCAAGACCCCCAGTGGATGCCTGTAACTCCTGGTAGTACTGAACTCTATATAGACTGTGTTTTCTATACAACATACCTATGATAAAGTTTAATTATAAACTAGACACAGTAAGAGATTAACAATAACTGATAATAAAATAGAACAATTATAACAATATACTGCAATAAAAGTTATGTGAATGTAGTCTCTCTCTCTCTCTCAAAGTGTTTTATTGTACATAATATTTTTGGAGCACGGTTGACCATGGCAACTCAGAAAGTGAATCTGTGGATAAGGGATGACTACTGTATGTGCAATTTTATGGGAGATACTTAATTTTTATCGGAATCTCAAGGAGGTTATCTTCAAGATAATGTAAAGAACTTGGCTTATACCAAGAAATAAAAGTCGGTGAATTTAGCAAAATTCAACTTGCCTCAATCGTGACTGTTGCTTTAGGCATCAGTAGTTTGAAAGTCCCTCATTGTATCGTTTGGCTCCCACCAACATCTCACAGAATAGGTGGGGCAGGTATTATTACTTTCATTTCAAAGTTAAGGTGACCAAATACCCCCAAAAGTGAAGTGAATTGCAAAGTCATATACAGCCATTACATGGCATAGCTGGAGTCTGAACAGAAACCTGCCAACTGCAAGTTTATTAATTTCTACCCCTGCTTTTATCACAACCAACTTAAAAAATATAACCAACATTTGTATAATAGTTTAAACAACAGGTTTAAAAGTGTTCTGTGCATGTTTGAGCCTCACAAAGGTTCCTGTCCATCTCTGAAGAGATACACTTACCCTCTTCTGCCTGGTGGAGCTTCTTAACACACCACAAATATTGGGTGTTCGGCCATTTGACCTATGGGTATGGCTTTTAGGTGTGGTCACAACTGGATTGCATTCCAGTGCTGCTATTCCTGATAGATTTAGCGACCGTCTTTGGGTAAATTTTAGAGTTTGTAAGTCACGAAACAAAATCACTTCTAATATTTCATGTTCACTCATTTAAAAGAACAAGAAGGGTTATTCGTGTATGCTGTTTTGGTTCTAAATAATTTTTGTCTTTTTCCGTAAACCAAATGTATTCTGAAAAAAAATAAAATAAAAGCTTCATTTGCCTTCAGGCTCCATGTTTGCCTGATTTCCTCCTTCCTCTCTGGCCACACCTTCTTAGTGGCCCTTTCTGGCTTCTCTCTTATCTGTTATCAGTCCGTGGACTTTTCATGAGTTAAGTACTGTCTCTATGCTATACCCAGCCCAGACATAACCCCATACTTGTGATTTTTATATTAAATGGTCTAGTTGAACATTATCTGGGATGTTCAAAAGCCATTTCAAACTCAACAGTCCAAAACTGAGCTGCCAGATCTGTAACATATTACACCACCACTTACTTGTAAGTCTTCCTGATCTCAGAAAATGATGACAATTCTGTAATGCTGAGGCAAGCAAAAAACATCGATGATAATAATAAAAGGCCAGGTGCGGTGGCTCACGCCTGTAATCCTAGCACTCTGGGAGGCCAAGGTAGGAGGATCACTTAAACTCAGGAGTTTAAGACCAGCCTGAGCAAGAGTGAGACCCCGTGTCTACTAAAAATAGTAAAAATTATCCAAGTGTGGTGGTGTACACCTGTACTCCCACCTACTCGAGAGGCTGAGGCAAGAGGATTGCTTGAGCCGAGGAGTTTTAGGTTGCTGTGAGCTAGCACGATGCCACGGCATTCTAGTACTGGCGACAGAGTGAGACTCTGTCTCAAAAAAAAGGGGGGAGGGAGGGAAAACATAAAAAAGAGTATAGAGACATTCTTAACTTTTCTTTCACATCCCACATTTTGTCTGTCAGCAAATCCAGTGGGCCCCTCTTTCCAAATATATCTGCCATTTAATCACTTTTCACCACCTCCGTTGCTTTACTCCCAGCTCCAAATCACCGTCATCTCTCACCTGGATTATTTCAAGAGCCTCCTTCTGTCTCCCCTTCTGTCCATACGCTCCTTATCAGAGCAGCCAGAGTTACTGTTAAAATGTAAGTCAGATCGTGTCACTGCTCTGCTGAAAAATCTGGGATAGCTTCCCATCTCACCAAAGAAGCCAAGACCTTATAATGGACCCATAAGACCCCAGATGATTGCCTCAGAGGCCACATCTCCTCCTGCTCTCCCACCCCACCCCCCACTGCCCCTTTTTACCCTCTTGTCCCTAACCTGGCCTCCTGGAGGGTTCTCCTACACAGAGGCCTGCTCCACCCTGGGCACGGCCTTTTCACTTGCTGTTTCTTCTTCTCCCGGATTTTGCATGGCTTGCTTTCTTCTTTCAGCTCTTTACTGTTACTTCCCCAACACTTTTAGCAACCTTCTCTGCTTTATTTTCCTTTTTGGTAGTTATCCCTCTTTAAAATACTAAATATTTTATTCATTTATCTTATTTAATTGTCTGTCTAGCACATGATAATCATTCAGTAAATATTGGAATAAATGAATGAGTAAAGGCAAAGATGGTTTTCCTTTGCTGAAGGTGTTTTTTAAATTGCATCATATATTAATATTTCGATGGCAATTCTAAAAGAGGTTTTCACAAAACAGTTTGAATAATGATTCAAAAGTGTAGCCGTCTAATATGATTACTTTGAGGAAGTTAAAGCTTAAAAAACATTTGTAAAAATACTATTAGTAACTTTGTGTATAAATATACAAAGTAATTTTGAAGAAAATATGTGTTGAAAAGATTACTAAACCTGAAAAGGTTTCCTTAAGAGGCGCTTATGAATACAAATGTAGGACTGATCTGTGAAGAGAAACTATGAGTCACTTAAGACAGAGGAAATCATATCAGATAAGGCTTGAAGGCAAACAGTGACTTTGTAGTGATTGAAAGTTGGTAAGCAATGATAAAAATTAATAAAATTAGTACTATATTGACATTCACTTACCATGTCCTAGCATGGGGCTAAGTGCTAAGCACCATGTGTGGTAGGTACCTTTATTTTTCCATTTTATAGACAAAAATATCAAGGCTTAGATAAGTTACTTGCCAATTGTCCCACAGCTTTAATGTAGAGGCCACAATTGAATTTAGATCTGTCTGATGCCAAAGCCCAAGTCCCTGACCCCTGAGTGGAGTTGCATTTTACATGGAGATTGAGCTCTAACAGCAGCTCACAGGGTGAACGTTAGGCAAAGGTAAAACTTCTAAAAATCCCTTAAGGAGGCACCATTTTGGAAAACAATGAACCATTTCCCAGGAAGCCCAACACAGCCAGAGTTTCCTCCACTACCAGACCAGATTGTACTCACTTTGGATGAACAACAGATAAAAGAGCTGTTAGAGACAAATTGTGTGAAAAATACACACCTTTAGACATTGTACACATATACCATGGGGTGAGATGATTTCAATACAAGAAACACTAAGGAACAGAGACTGAGTGAAAGAAGATTAGAATCAAATCTCCCATCAGAATTTTCCTGTACCACTTAAAAAGTTAATTTTTGCCCCCCCCCCAATTCTGTGTGTATATGTAGTTGATTTTGCATATACCACTTTACATTATACAATCTGGCCAAAGCCACGCAAGCAGCCTTGCTGGTCTAGAGAGGATTACTTAATTCTTCTTCATATTGAAAATCTTGTTAAATATTTATTACTTGCTCTAGCATATTCAGAGCCAAAGCTGGTAGAATCGGGCAACACGTCCATCTTGGGAATATACGCTTCAAATCTCTCCAAAATTGATCAACAAAAGGGATGGCTTCGACTGTGTCAAATAAAAAATTCCATCATCTGGGGTGCATTTTACCATAAAAAGAAGAATAATGCTCACTTTAATTCAGCCTTCCCTCTGTTTAGTTCTGTCTGATTTCCCGGTAGAGTTCTTATTTTAATGCGTTTGGTGACTAGGGCCTGGAAGGGTGTCATGGCAGTGGAAATTCTTTTTCAGAATCTGAGAGAAAAATTCCAGTGTCTCCCTAGCCAATCAGTAATGACTTTGTGTCTCATGTTGTTGAGAACAGTTCTTCCCAACTCTATTCCCACCACAGCACACTGAGGCATGCTCCACCAGTATAAAACACGTTCTCAGCAAGGGTGATGGTGATAACACTTTAATTCCCAGGATACAGAAGCGGAATTTTGGGAGTTTAGATTGAGTGTAATTTGAAAAATCTTCCTCTGGAGAGCCTGTTACATCTCCCTAAGAGGTGTTACTCTCACTCTCCAATTAAGCATTCATTGGTTTAGAAAAATGGCACTTGATACATGTTCATTGCATTTATATACTAACTTAGAGTTACCCTCCCAGGCTGGGGGCTTTTGAATAGCATCTAGTCCTAATGTGCCCAGTCTCCCGTGTGCAGTTGCTGGCATCCATCCACGATGTTCCTTGGGGTATGTGGAGTAGGGGCTGTCCCAAGGCTTTGTGCAGTAGCTGAGGGGATTTTATTAAAATGCTGAGAATAGCGTGTCAGAGACATGACAGCTTGAATGCCTATCATGCTTATATACTCCTTTTGAAAGAGGCTGCAAGCACAGCCCTGAAAAAAGGTAGCAACACAGTCTGTTTTTTTTTTTTTTTAGCATATGTGGCCACGTTCTGTGGTATGTGACCTTTCCATCTTAGCCACAGATGAAGATCTAGAAGAGGGCACCTGGCTCAGGAGTGGGCCAATCTATAGGCTGCTCAGTGGCTTATGAAATAGACTCATACAAGACTGGTGATAGAATAAGATTTCCCCCCTCTTCCCCAAGGCATTTGATTATGAGATATATGGAGAGAGTTGGCAACTGGTTGTGGGAGCAGAAGTGGAAAGACAGGCAGAGAGACAAAGAGCTGTGGTTGTGCAACTCGAATTATGCATTGCTGTGTTCTGAAGACATTTCATGGGGAGTTGGAGCCGTGGTGTACTAGAGCTGGCTCTATGCTTCTGAGAGCTGGTTGTGTGCACCTCTTCCCAACTCTGCCTTCAGAGACTTCTGGTTGGTGGCAGTATTTATGCCACATAAATTGGTTAATGCTACAGATCAGGTCCTTTCCCACCTTCAGTCCAGATTTGGCTGTTAAATGTTTACCAGCATACCACTGGGTTGGGGGAGGGATGATATAGGAAGCAGGGGAAGCAGTTACCTCTGCTGGGTCCTTTGCCTTAAAGTAAAAAAAACAATGTTTCAAGTAATATGTTAACATGATTGTTATAAAGACTATAACAAAAAAGACATTAGGGAAAGCATTGTGAAATATCTGATGAAAATATCGGTGGTTAAACTACAAAACTCGTAGGAATGTGGTCAGAGGGTGGTACCTTTCTTGTTCCCCCAGCTATGAAAGGCACAGGCCCCACCCTCCATGCCCACAAAGGATGATCTGACAAGCCAGTTAAGCCTTTGGTCTTATTTCCACACATATTTTTTACCTCTACTTCTGCAGGTAACCTGAGTGCAGAGCAGTTACTTGTAAAACTGCAAGAGCTCAACAAATACAGTTTTTGAATGCCACTCTTTTTTTTTTTTTAAATCTAGAGATAATAAGACAGATTACTATGTTAAAAAGTGTACATGTACTTTGGAACGAGGTTTTAATTCCAATACTACTTCACCCCTTCCTGGTAGCAAAATATTACTTATCTATGCCTCAGTTTCCTTAGCTGTAAAATAGGGATACAAGTAATAAACTCAGAGATATTTGTGAGGATTAAATGAAATACCAGGTGTAGAACATTTAGTACAGTGTCTAGCACTTACTGTATGCTCAGTAACTTGAGTTCTTTTCTTCCCTGCTTAGTGTACTTATTCAAGCCTTTAGAATAACTGTTGGTATTGCTGATAGCGAAGTCATCAAAGTTGATGCAATTAACTCTCCATTTATATTGACATGAGTTAGGTTATAATGACATTGTATTCTTTATAATTTTACATTTTTTGTACTTAAGATCATTCAACTAAAATATTTTAAATATAACCATAATTATTAATATTACTATCCTTTGAGACATGCTTTTCTCTACACTTAGGGAGCTCCTACATTCCAGTCTACAAATGGTTGTGCTTATTTTTGTTTTTAAACAAACATTTGGACTATGGGCAAAGAACTTTGCTGGGTGTTGTGGAGGAAGTAAGAAAAACAGATGTTTGTGTAATACAAGGTTTAATATATAAAAAAGAGGAAATAGAATACTGAACAGTTTCCCAAGTATTTCCTTCCAACTACCTAGGTTCCAGGTACCTATTATTTGTCATTTATGTCCCTCACTGTATTAAAATTTATTTACCATTAGTTTACCCAGGTCATCTACCCTCAGTCCCATTCATCACTGCCAGTACCTTAAGGGTGAAATCTGCCCATTTTCCAGGTATAATTCATGGGATGTGATGTTTTCCAATACCAGATGTCTTGAGCGTAGCTACTTGCAATGGACTGATGTTTGGCTCACAGGCCTTAATACTTTGCCAGAATTGAATTTGTTTTTGAAATAAGGTTTCTGATTTTCAAATAGAGCATTTCCAAACAAACAATGTGATGTACAAATTACCATCACTTTAGTTCATGTTAGAAAAATCCACATTCTAAATCTGTTTGACATTTACCCCTTAAGTATTTTGCATCAATAAATCATTTCTGTAGCATCTTAAAATGTTCATAAGTAATTACATAACATCCTACATCTCCAGGTCCTGTCCCATTAGTTTGAGGAAATAAATATATTATGGCAATTAAGACACAATTATGTTGTCTTAAAAAGCTAAGGGTCATTTGGACTTGATTACCTAAGGAGTTGTCAGTGCCAAAGAAAAGTCAGGCAACTACAGGCTTGGGCCTGTAATTAAACATCTGGGACTGACATTTTGCTCATCAGAGGTAGCACCTTTTGAATAAATTTCAACATTGCACTTTAGACAAGGTACAATAAATACAAAACAAACGTGTGGGGAGTGGGGGATGAGGGGGGATAGATGACTAGAGGTTGGAGGTGGAGAGAAAGACCAGAGTAAACTTCAGCATTTAGCTGGTGTGAAAAACCATTGTTCCATCAGCCTGCCTTGACTCCATATATGGTGTTCAAATGTAAGTTCTGGAAGAGCCCCACTGCAGTTTTGGCTAAGAAAGCACACACACCCCTCTGGGGTAGACGACCCACTCACCTGGAATGCAGGCGGGTGGTTTTATGGATTTTAACGCTGCTCGGTATGTACAGGATGGCCCACCTGCATAACTGGCAGCGCCGTTCCTGCCCCGCTGAACTACACTTAACAGAAGCATTTGCCAGAACTCGATCCCCTCATTACCAAAGCTCTCAGCCCCCGACACGTCTTCCGACAGGTCCCTGGCTCGCTGTCCGGTCTGCTCGTGGTGGTTTCTCCCTTTCCCACCCTTTCAGGGGTCTCAGGTGGAGCCTGCGAGGTGGGTGCTCGGCTCCGCTCTTGGCCTCCAACGCTGGAAAGGGATGCCCCTGGGCAGAAGAAGTCCCTCTCCTGGGCGCGCTAGGCGGCTGGACACCGGCGCCTCGGGGCGGCTGTGCCGGAGGAGGAGGAGGATGCAAAGAGGAGGAGGAGGAGGAGGAGGAGGAGGGAGTTGGCGGCCGCCGAGGCCCGGGCAGCGGGCCCCAACCGCGGCCGGCGCTCCGCGGTCCTCCCTCGCTCGACTCCTATGCTCATATTTGGACTCGGCTGCCCGTGCCCAGGAATTTCCCGTCATGCCTCCCGCCGCCCCGTCCGTCGCCCGGAGCCGGGAGGGAGGGAGGGAGGGAGGCTCGGACAGCGGCGGCGGCTCCCTGGCCTTTCCATGAGCCCGCGGCGGACCCTCCCGCGCCCCCTCTCGCTCTGCCTCTGCCTCTGCCTCTGCCTGGCCGCGGCCGCGGCTCGCGGCGCCGCGCAGTCCGGTGAGTTCGGGCTAAGCTCCCCGCCTCGCCCCACGCCTCCCACCCGACCCTGCCAAGTTAGGGTGTGACCCGAGCCCGGATCCCCCCGGAGACCGGCTGCGCCCCCGGCCTCCTGCGGGGACATCCCCTTCCCGAGCGGAGACGGGGAGCGGGAGGGCTGCGCCCCGCGCGGGGCGGAGGGGCCGAGTGGAAGGAGGTCAGGGCTGCCCCCCCGCACGCCCCCGCCCACGGTGGCGTCTGGCCGCCTCTCTGACACCTTATCCCGTCCCTGGAGCGAACCTGAGCCCGCGGAGCCTCTCGCCCGGCGGGGCCCCCGAGGGAGGGATCTGGCGGGGCGGCCCGCGAGAGGCAGCGGAGGGGGCGCGGGCCCCGGCTCGGGAGCGTGCGGGCCCGCGGCAGGGGCTACCCGGAGCCCCCTGCTCAGCGCGAGTCGCCCCGCTGGGGTTGCCGCCCGGATAACGGGCCCCGGGTGTGGGAATTCGCCGGCCGGGCCCGCCCCGCCCCCTGCGCGTGTCGGAGGGGACAGGGCGCGGGCGGCTGCGGCGGCGAGGAGGGGCGCACCTAGGGGCGCGCTCGCCCTCCGCGTCGTCGGCGCCGCTGGGCCGGGCTCCGCGGGCCCGGCTGGAATTTCATAGGCCAAAACCGAACAGATCCCCGACTTTGCCAGGTACCAGTTTTGTTTTTTTGTTTTTAAGCGGAAGAAAGCGTGCAAGTCAATCTTGTAAGTTTTGCACCGGACTGTTTCAAGTCAAAGTATATGAATGAAAAGTGCTGTTCTTGCTATATTTGGTTTAGGGTTGTAAACTATCAAGTGTGCTAATTCTGAAGTCATAACACTGAGATTTTTAAAGGCAATTTTCTCTGAATCATGTGGGAAATATTAGAGAGGATTTTTTTGTCTGGGTATTATTATAAAAAAGCTGTTATTTGAAGGTACAAATGTAGGGTTTAAAGTAAATATGCAGTTGCGTAAATTTTTACATTGGTGATGAGTAGTCGTCAAAACTTCTTGGTTCTTAATGTTATCTGGAATGGAAGAACAGAAATGATAATTCCCTAGAGCTGAAATTACTTAGGAGACTTTAGCTTGCTTTTGTTTTTGCCACCAATAGACTAAACTGTCAAAATAAGATGTGGCTAACTAGGGCTTATAAATTAGTTGAAAGCTGACTCTGTGAAACAGAGATTATATTCAGTACCCTCTGGTTTATCTCTTCATATCAGCATTCGTGGCAAAAATGATTTTAAAAGATAGTTTTGTTTATAAAAAATCTTCAGGGCTCATATAATTTATACAATTGTCAGTTCTGATTAATGGTAGATATTTATAATACTTAACTTTATCAAATGTGCTGTTTATAAATAGTAATTTAAGCAATGGTATCAGTTTTATGTTTGTTTCTGAATCATATTGTTTTTCAAAAGGAACTACTTTTTATAGATTCATATTTTAGAAGTAACTTTCCTGGTACTTCTTGGAAACACAATAGGTTCTAACTTCACATTTTATCAATGGATTTCTAAAAAATACTGTGCTGGATGAAAAATAATGGGTTGTATTGTCGGGAAATAAATGTATGCTTTTTCTTTCTTTTTTTTGCCTCCGTGATGTGTTGACTTACCTAATACTTGTGGTGAAACAGCCCTTGAAGACCAAAATCCAGTGTACTGTGGCTCCTTGCCAGTAATTTTGAACACCAAGTTTATATTTGGACCATTTAAATGTTATTCTTTTAATTTTGGTCCTAGCTGATACATCAGTCTAATTTCTGGTGACTTTTATTACGGTCCTACGTAAATGTCTGGACTTTTTTTTATATTAAAATAAGTAATTCTTTGATATTTAGAATTTTGTAACAGTGCCTTAAACTGCCTGTCTGCCAAGGTTGCAGCATACGTCATCTAGATTTTGAATCAACACACTGTTTTTTGCTTTTAAAGGTGCCTGTTCCAATGTTTTCTTTTGTTTTTTATTTTTTTGCTTTCCATCCTAATTTGTACTCTTGTTCCAATGTTTTAACCAAAATGTTAACCCATTAAGTCAGAAATCGTTAGTTTTGCTTAAGTGGAGTGATAAGAATATCCAAAAAATATCCCAACAGTAGGATTAATCAGATATTCTAATATATTTGGTATTTATTAATTAAAATAGATTTTAAACCATCAAAGAGCAACTTTAGGAAATGATGCTTTTTGGTTCTTTCATAGTCTGGTCATAATCCCTTTGATTTTATCTGCACCTGTATAATTTATTGCAGTTAGGGATTTGGTTGATGAATTTGGTTCCTATGTTTAGCTTCTTCCTTTGTAAAATTAGGAAGCTGGATGTAGTTTCCATGTCCCTTCTAACTCCAATCCTATAGTTTTGTTTTTGTTTATATAACCCTGTAGCCACCCACTACATCTGGTTCAAACTTCTGATTGTCAACCTCTGACTTGCTATACATGTTAAACTGGTCTACCTGTAGTCAAATTTGATGGGTGTGGATCCAGCTTAGGGGAGCTTGGATCTGCCTTGGGATCATCTTGATACCCGGCACATGCCTACAGATGTATGTATGTACCTGGGCAGAGTTCCATAATGTTAAGCTTCTGTTACTTTCCTCCCCTCATTTAATTGCAGAAAGTGCTAGTTATGCCATAGGGTAAATGCCTAACTACTTTCGGGAATGGTTAAGCTCAGGCTCTAAGACAGTTTGATATTCAGTTTTGGTATTTGGGTCGGAGTTAGGGATATCACCAGAGAGCATGCAAACCTTCCTGTGGTTGGTAAGGTTGTGTTTAGTTTCCAGAAGAAACACCCTATATTGGGTTATCACCTTTTGATCCTACGTCAGAGAAGACTGAATTTGATCTACCTATATGATTTATCAGAATTAAATTGGGTTTGGGTAGGAGGGTAATCAGCTATTTAATTTGCCTGTTGTTAGTTAGCATTTCTTATTGCTTCAAGGCTTTACTTTGAATATTCTATATTTTCTCCTTCCTGGGCATGGTGAATTTTCCTTTTAAAATGCTCAGCATAATCCCTGATCCCTGTTTATTTATTTGTCTCTATATTATATCAAAGTCATACTTATGGCTTTTAAGGAAATACAAATAAAGAGAAAAAAATATAGAAAACACAGATCCGTAATGAATCAACCAGTTGACTTTATGGAAGATTTTGGTTATTGCCTCATTTAAGCTTCTGTTGCAAGTAACAGAAATGAACTTGAAGTAGTTTTAGTGAAAAGGAAGAAAGGAATTTGTTGGAAAACCATTGGAAGCCAAATGCAGACAGACCTTATTAGGGCCTGAGATCAGGGACAGGAAAACCTGTAACATTCCCTGACTCTAGTATTTGCCTTTCTTTGATTCACTGTTCTCTTTTTGCTGACCTTTTTTTTTTTTCTTTTCATGGTTGAACGTGGCTACTCAGCAGCTTCTGATCATTTTTGTGTCTTTTTATAAGGAGAGACTAAATTATTGATCTTGATCCTAAATTTCTGAAAGGAGCAACCTGATAGACACAGTTTAGGTCACATGGCTGATCTAGATTTTCCCTCAGGTCTCTTCTAATTCTAGAGTTATCTGGAGTATTTAGTATATCCATTTAGATGGTTTGATTTTGCATTTTTTACATTTTGTCTTATGGGAATATAAGTCCTTAAAATATATAATTTGCTCTTGTTTGCAGTGTGCATGTAGAATTGTATGACACCCTCAGTGGGATTCTAGGATGTTGGAGCAGTTCCTATTGCTGCAGGAATGATGACAAGGAAGCCTATGGAAAATAAACTTGAGTACATACATTTGGGAATTATAATGCTTGGGATCCAAATGAGTTGTGAAAATTTTCTCTGATAACTAATTCATTCTACAGATGATCATCGGCATATTTTCAGGAATTCACTGAATAAAATGCTGAGCTCAAATAGCTCTTTAGGATAAGCTCATTAAAACTATGTAAGTGATAGAGATATTCAAAATAGTACTAGTTTAGGGACCAAGAATTCATCAGTTATTTTCCTATTTCTCATACGTCTAGCATTTTCTATCTCTATTTTTCTTTGAGTCTGTTCCTGTTTCCTGGAAGTCTTTTCTGAGAACAGGTTGAAGTATTTAAGGCCTCTGTCAGGTGGTAGTTTGTGAAGTCTTCCTCATATCATAGAATTTGGAATTTCCTTGTGCTTCTAAGGCATTTTGCACCTTGGTTGGAGCACGACTTTTACCATCTTGTGTTATATTTAAGTCCGTATATATTCACCTTCTTCACTGGACTATAAATTCCATTAGGCCAATGAATCACCCAGAAGAATTTTTACAGGTTCTTAGCACCCATGGTCCCGAGTATAATAATTCTGACTCTTTCAAATATTCTGCTGCTTTTTTCTTTTGACATTGGAGCTCAGTCACACTGCTTTTTTTCCTTAATACTTGCCTATTTTCTACATTTTGCTGGCTTTTCTATGAACATTCTGATTTCCCATACGAAGATCAAATATATATTTAATTAGAATGATAGGATGTTTTCCTGTAAACTGAAATGGCAGGGGAAGGAGAGTGTAGCAGGCTCATGTGGAAGGGAATCAGCTTTTGTTAAGCATCCAATATTTACCAGTTCAAATACACAGAACAGGTGTAGAAAAAAAAATGAGCATGTATAAAGAGGAATAGTGAGATGATAAAGTATAAAGATGGAAAATTAGGTTTGGCCTACAACATGGAAGGATTTTAATGCTAGGCTAGACAATTCCGGACTGGGTTTAGTAAGTTATGAGATTGAAGTTTTTTGATCCTTGAAATAACATAATCAGAGTTGAATTATAGGTTACATTATCTAATAGTTCAGAAAATGAACTGAATTGGGAAAGAAACAACAGGACTAATAAAGAAGTGTTGTAAGAGTTTTTGTTAAAGAATGAAGACCTGAACTAGGGTAGTAGCAATGCAGAAGTGTTGGTGAAGTACATTGGACAGAAATAATTAATTGTATATTGGGAAAGAAAGAGAAGAATAAAAAGTGACCATAAGATGTTAAGCTTGGACGATTGAGAAAATGTGAACTAAGAGCTGGGGTGTGGGGGGAAGTGTAAAAATAAGTTTTGTTTTATATCTCTTGCATTTGAGGTGCTGATAGGACTTTTCACATGGAAATGTATAGTAGAATCAGAAGTGTGAGACTGGAACTTGTCAGGAGAGCTCAGGGCTGGAAATAAAACATGTATGAGTTGGGAGGGTTAAAAATGAAGAGAAGAAGAGTGCATTTTTTTAGCTGGAATAAAAAGAGGGGTATAGGAAAAGCATCACAAAGAAGCTAGAATTCTGGTTTTGAAAGATGCCCAATCGGTATATGACATTCTGTTCATCAGCTTTCCTTGTTTAGGGGACATCACATTTACTGCCTGGACAGATAATACGTGGAAAACACTGAACAAAGAGTACTTTATCCAGAATGACCTTTCTAAACTGCAAAATTGTTGCTGCTACTTCCTTGCTTAACCTACTTTCAGTGGCTCCTCATCTTTCTTAAGATAAAGGACTAACTCCTTAAATGTCTCCATCATCGCTAATGTTAGCTTTGAACACACATTCTCACACTCCTCCTTGTTCCTCCCTCTTCTCCAAGAAGGGACAGGATGTGAAGAAGATGTGATTTCCACCAGATGGAGTACTGTTTGTACTTTTTTTGGTCCTTTATGAGTACTTTTTTTTTATTGCCATGGTCAAGTTCTTATCCATAAAATAATTGTTGCTAACTTCCCAATCTAAAATAAAAAAATTATGATAAATCAGATCCCTCCCTCTTTTTTACGGAATGCCTTGTTTGCCTTGTCTCTTCAAGGTTCCTGTGCACTTGAGTTGGTCACCCTGGCCTCCATGCCCTGGCCTCTGACACTTGGCTGTGGTAGCCGGAGCAGCACTGTTACCTAGCATCTTATGATTGGCTTATCCAGCTGTGTGCTGACTTGGAAGCTTCAGCCAGTTTATTGATATCTGGCTTCCTGAAGGAAAGCTGAGGGAGCTTTATTTACACAGATTTTAGAAGTTTTTAAAACGTGGAGATGCCTATAGGTGACATAGAGAAAGAATGGTGTTATAGGACGTGTTTTCTTAGAGTCTAGCATAGAGAAAGAATGGTGTTATAGGACATGTTTTCTCAGAGTCTAGCTTCCAGACCAGCAGTATATCCTGAATCTAGATTTCTAAAAATAGTACATTTTGGTAACATTTGTCTAAAGTGACACATTAATGTACAGTATACAGTATTCAGAGTAATTCTGACTCTTTAAATTAAAAATAATGGGGACCTTTCCATATGTTAGTAGCTGTGTTTTTAGTATCTGTTGATTGAGAAAATACACAATAACAAAAAGCCACTATAAAACTTTGAAATGAGTTTCTGTAAATATAAAAGTATTCTTATATATTTGGAAGGTATGCATATGTGGAAATTATGACTTATTGCTTGATTTAACGCTTGATTTATTGCTTTGTGGTTACTCTCAAGGAAGTTCTGGCCTCAACTTTGAGCAGCTCATTGTCCTCTCACTTTAGAATGTGGAGGAGACTTTTGTTTGAAAATTTGAGCCATAACTGAAATTTTGAAATGACAGGAAAACAACTCAGCATGCTTTTACAACAGCAATTGCCTATTTTCTGCCAGGTGATGTACTTCATACTGGACTGTTAAAGTCTCAGGGATTAAAAGTTAGATACACTATATATACTTTTTAAAAATTACATTTTTAGGTATATGAGCATCATTCTTAGGGCTATGAAATTTATTAGATGATTTGCATATAAGTACATACCTGCAGCAGTCTCTGTTATGGCCATGACATAACTGTCTTCTATTACTATAAATTATACAGTGAACGCTTATGGTTTATTGGGTCAGTTATTCTATTTGAAGACAAAAAAATTTTTCAGTACATATGTCAAACTTAAGGTATTGTTGAAAATAAGCCTGTAGTACATGGTAGAGTCAGGATAGCCCTTATATAAATCAGAGAGTCAGAAAGCCCTAAATTTTGTTTTTATTGTGTTTGGTTGTCAGAGAATTTGGGTTTGGTTGGGGTTCAGAGAGAATTATAGTGCCCATTATAGGTGGATATTTATTTTATCTTAGATTAGTGGTATGTAACTAAGGAAAGGTAGGGCCATATCTCCCTATACACAGTCCTGGAGATTAGATAGGGCAATGGGTGAGAGGCCACAAGTTGTCTTGGAGCTCTGGTGGCATGGTAATTGAGAGCGGAAAAAGAAAAAGTGCACTGTATTTCTTGTTTCTGATTTCTTGGGGTGTTAATATGCCTTCCAGTCTGACCCCCTTAGGTGGCCAGGAAGAAGGAGGGTTGAGGGCAGAGGATGTTTACCTAATGTGCAGACCCGCTTGATAAATTACAAGCTAATTTGCATATTTGCATCCTTGTGTATATGTTCATGTTGCAAGGGAGTCAGTGTGGTGCTGTGAAAAGAACGTTGGATTGTGAATTGAAAGACTCAATTTTCCTAGCCCTGTTCTTGCCTAAGTCATTTAAGCTTCTAGTGCCTTGGTTTTCATATCTGCAAGATGAATAAATTGGACTAGGTAACACCTTATATTACTTTTGTTTTACGATTCTGTAATTTATGGGTTGTCTAAAAGTCTCCAAGTAACTTCCATAATTTTTAATGTAAATAACATGATTAATAAATGATACAAAATTATGTCTTCCCTTTTTATGTTTTGTTCAAGTTGGCTATTTTGTGGAACTAAGTATAAATATTACTCTGTATCTGAGATCTTATATTTGAACTTTGTAGCCTAGTGTGCCCAGTAATTTGATCTTTCAGCAAGGTTATATAACTTTTTAAAGATTTAGTATTTATTTAAAGTATAGGTTATAATGTATTAGAAGCATCATATTAAATATCACATTAAACACTAGAAATTATGCCTGTTTTTCTAAATGTACAGCTAGAAATTAATTATTTATGTTTGAGAATATATCTCAGATGGGAAAAGTCCTCTTTTAACAGGATATACTACCAGTGGAATTTGTCTCTGATCATCCTGTCAATATGTTTAACTCTCAAAATTAGTTAATCTTGGTCTTACCATTTTAAAAAAATGTTCACCATGAGCTTTATAGGAAAAAAATGTTTGCTAATTTGATAGGTTAAAAAGTATCTTTTTAAAATGTATTAGTAAGTTTTTGTCCTTTTTATTATGAAACATTTTACACATACAGAAAAAATATATAATGCTTTTATATTTTATATAACAAAATATATAATAAGGTATAAAGAATAATTTTTTAGAAATTTGGGCACCCCCATCCAGTTTCAGAAATGGAATTTTAAAGCAGCCTGGGTGACCTTCACCAGTCACACCTTCTCTCTGCTTAGAGGTACCCACAGTCCTTCATTTTGTGATTAGCATTTAATACAAAAACTATGACTGATAAACTCTTGTTGCTTTCTTTATAGTTTTACTGTAGATATATCTCTACATATTATATTATTCAATTTTGCGTGTGTTGGGACTTTGTATAAATTGTATCACCTGCAAGTATATCTTCTGTGACTTGCTTTTTTTCCCCACAAAATTATGTTTGTGTCGTCTATATTGGTGTATGTAACCCATCTTTTAAAAAATTAGCATTTCTTTTATTATCCATATGTTTTTCTACTTTTTAATTTATTTATTCTCCTTGCACATTTATCCATTAGGATTCTTGTGTTTCCTTGTGAGGTCAAATCTTTGTATTTTCTCCTAGTGCTTTTAAGCTTTATAATCTTTATATCAAATAATAATAGTGATGATAGTGATAGTAATAGTATATATGCACATATAGATGTTACTATATGCTAGGCACTATTTTAAATATTTACTTATTTATTTTTGGTGTGGAAGCCTGGGATAAGTATTTGTTATTTACATATATTAACTCACTTAATGCTCATGACAGTTTTATCAAGGAAGTATGGTATCATTATGATATAGCATTTTTAAGATTAGGGACTGAGGCACAGAGGTATTCAATAATTTGTATGACTATGATTTATTCTAGGCAATCTGGCTCCAGAATCTATGTTCTTAATCATTACACTATTTTGGGTCCTAGGTAGTCTTTTCTTTTAATTATGCTTTTTCCCATTTATGTTTTTAAGACACTAAAACATTTCTGTGACAAGAGAATGTCCCTAGTATGATGTTCAAATGGGTTTTTCTGTACATCACCATTTGCCCAAAGTCATGTAGTAGTTTAATTCGCTTCATGGTTAGACCATGATTTTATTATATAGGCTTTTAAAAAAATTCTTTGGGATTTATTATTGATTTTCTTTTTCCTAATTAGAAGGAAAAATATGCCTTCTTCATTATTCTTCTAAAATCTTTCAGTTTTTTACTTTTGGTCTGTGGTTTGGAATTGATTTCATTTGCTAGTTTGGACCAGTTTCTTCGTATTTGGACAATGACTTCCTTTTTTGAAAAATATTTGTGTGATCTTAGATAAATCACTTAATCTTCCTGAGCCTTGGATTCCCAAATGAGTTGCATCTATTAAGTAATGAATATTTTATTAATCGGACATTTATAATTGCAGGTCAGAACTTCCTTTTGGTGTGAAATAACAAAGGGAGATCATGAGGGAAAATAATTAAAAGAAAGTTCTTAACAGTGATTGGAAACTACTGGTTTTACCCAAACCCTACAATTACACAAGAGGAAACTTTGGCATAGAGAGATAAAATCCCTTGGTGCCATAACTTTGTCGGACAGCTTTAATTTTTTCCTAAAGTGGCTAATTGATTATATTTTTTTCTTATATTCTGTGACTTTTTGATGTCTTCAAGTTTTCCCAAGCTCTTGGATAATTTCCTAATATCCCTTGTTTAAACATGCCTAAATTTCTCTCATCTTAAAAAACAAACAAAAGCCTACTCAACCCCACTCACTTTGTGATCAAGCTGTTTTACAAGTTGCTTACATCCTTGCTGTCTCTTTGTCTGCCATCCATCAAAAATATGAGTATGTATTGAACTCTCTTACATGTTAAGGCACTACCGTGTCTAATCTCTCGGGATATAGTATGAAGCAGAAAGACACAGGCCTTATTCTCAGGGGCTTTCCTTCTCTGTTTGGAACCAGCATGGCGTGCTGTAGAAAGAGCAAGAAGACTATTTTGTGGTAGGAGCAAGAGAGAGCATGGTTAGAGTTAAGGGCAAAGAGAAGGGCCAGACTATATGGGGATTTTAGATCCTTCTGAGACGTTTAGATATTATTCTGTGTGATGGAAACCATTAAGGGATTTTAGGTGGACAGTGGCAAGATCTGATTTGCATTTTAAAATAATCACTTTGGCTGCTGTGTGGAGAATGGATTGCAGGGGCCAAGGGTGGAAGCAGGTAAACCATATAGAGCTATTTCAGTGGTTCAAAAGGAGTTGATAATGGTTTGGACCAGGTGATGGCAGAACTGAGATCTTGCTGATGTATTGGATATAGGTCTAAGGAAAAGGGAAGAAACGTCCACACCATTCCATTGAAACTGCTTTGGTTGAAGCCACTAATGGTGTCTTTATCATTAAACCCAGTGGACTTAATTTTGTCCCTATCTTCCTGACTTCAGGCTATTTGATACACTGACCACTCACTTCTTTTAGAAGTAGTCTTTTCTCTTGGTTTCTAACTCTGTTATTGTTAGATATGTGATCTTAGGCAAGTTAATTAAGTTGTCCATGCCTCAGTTTCTTCACTTGTAGAATGGAGATAATACTGTACCTACCACATAGGTTGTTAAAATCATTAAAGGAGAAAATATATGTGAATTACTTAGCACAGCATCTTTCCCAGAGTTAAATCACAGTGTTAACTGGCAACATCATCATCATCATCATCATCGTCATCATCATTTTCATTCTGGGCCAACAACTTTCCTTGACCTCTTCTTTCTCTGGCCACTGCTCCTTAGTCTTCTTTGTTACTTCTTTCTCCTTCAGCTCACCTCTAAATCTTGAAGTTCCTCAGGGCTCTGACATTTTCTTTTCTCATTTAATACATTTTCTTAGACAATCTTATTTACTCCACGGCTTCAGTTTTATCTGTGTACAACCAACTCTCCCAAATCTACCCATCAGCCCAGTTCTCTTTCCTAAACCACATGCCACTTTCCTCTGTATCATCTCCACTTGGATGGTTAGGTCTTAGGCACCTTAAACATGTCAAAAGCTGAACTTTTTTTTTTTTTTGCTTGAACTTAGGCTCATTCTCTAGCTTAGTAAATGTTACTACCATTTGCCCAGTTGCTTGAGCCATAATTGGAGTCTTCCTAATTTTTTTAAATCTATCTCATGCCCTACATCTAGTTCTTTGTCTAGATTTCTTCAGTAGCCTCCTAATTAGTCTTAATACCTTTGTCCTATGTCACTCCCACCCATTTTTCACCTTTAAGTCAGGGGTTTCTTTTTAAATTTGCAGATCTGAGCATGTTGCTCTTCTTCACTTAATTCCCTTTCTTTTTAGGATGAAATTCCAAGTTCTTTTAATGGCTTCCAAGATTTGCATCTGTCATCATTTGTTCTACTCCTCACTGACACCTTCCACCACACTACTCTTCTTTCATAATCTTCAATGAACTGTACTCACTTTTATATCAGGGCCACTGCTCATCTTTTTCTTTGTCTGGAACACTTTTATCATTCATAATCTGGGCAACAGTCATAGCATTTAGTTTTTGTTTGTTTGTTTATTTATTTACTCACCCAGGTTGGATTGCTGGCACAATCACAGCTTACTGCAACCTCGCACTCCTGGGCCTAAGTGAGCCTCCTACCTTAGCCTCCCAAGTAGCTGGGACTACAGGCCTACACCACCACATCCAGCTAATTTTTAAAATTTATTATAGAGACTGAGTCTCACTGTGTTACCCAGGATTAGCCTTGAACTCCTGGCCTCAACAATCCTCCCAAAGTGCTAGGATTACAGGTGTGAGCCACTGTGCCCAGCCTATTCTTAGTTTAAATATTACCTCCTCTGGGAAGGCTTTCTCATGCTCCTCCCCTCACCCCCACAAGCTAGATTACGTCCCTCTGTTATGTAGGATCTTCCCTCTCTGCTGCTATATGATCTTTATTGCACTTGTTAAAAATGTCTTTCGTTTTCACTCATATGTAAGTTTCATGGTGGTAGGGATCATGGCATCTTATTTTTCACTTTGTCCCTAGCTTCTATTTGTTAAATAGAATAAGGGATGAATGCGGCATGGACTTGTACTGTTTGGGGAATTGAGACGCCTTCCAGCTGAGCTGGTGTGTAATTTGCCTTAGTCTTTCAGGGTGACAAAGCGGGGAACAGAAAAGTTTAGGTTTACCGCAGGTTTTCTAGAGAGTGGGGAAGCAGCCACAGAGCTGAAGGTGGCTCTAGCAAGGAGATATTGTCTTGGGGTTAAAGTTTCTTTTCTGTGATTGGAGTGCTATCCAGAATTACCAGGTTAGTGCCCCCAGTATTTCCCAGGTTTGGCTGTCTTTTTCAAAAGTTAGCATGGCAGTGCTTTCCAAATCCTTGAAAGCTAGGCATGAGAACACAGAACTCCTGTTTCCTGTGGTTTCCAGTGTCTGAAGTGTTCGTCAGAGTTACCTGCTGGATCCAGATATATTCCGGGCTGGATATTCAGCTCTCCAGACCTCGTGGCCTATCTGCCGTCGGGCCGTTCCTCCTTCTGCTTAGGCTCCCAATGGGAATCTGCTGGATTCTCTTTCATTAACTTGCAGGAACAATGCACGTGAGATGCGTTGGGAGTTGGCCTTCAATACATTCTCTCTGCACTGTATCTAGCAGCAGTTTTTCAAAGTGGGTTTATTCTTTTTAAGTTTCTAGTGCTGATGTTGGTTTTCCCGTATTTTTATATTCTATTCACCATTTTGATGGGAACTGGGGGGGAATCTGATTGAGGGAGAATATGAGTGAGTTTTCTCTTGAAAGATATTTATCTTGCCACCTGTGTCTTTGTGTGTGTATGCGCACACGCATGTGCAAGCTCTGTTTCTCTCTGCATCTTTTTTTTTTTTAAATCCCTCTATGCCATTTCTTGGTTTTGTAACTCTATATGAGTCATTATTTTTTAACAGGCATATTTAAATCATTTATATTTTATGTCACGGACATATTTGGTGACACTATATCCTGTTGTTTTGTGCTCTGTGTTTTTTTTTCCACCTTGGTTTTCAACCTTTTGCCGTATGGTTTCTATGTTTTATTTGCTTTTATCTTTCATAGGGACTATTTTAGGTTCTATGATCTTGAAAAAGTGTTTAAAAACATTACATCTTACCTAAACTAATTATTAAACTAAAGAAATATACAACAGCATTTGACGCTTCTCTACAGGAAAAACTTAGGAGCCTTTTCTTTTTGTCCATTTTGCCTTTGTTAGCTAGAGTGGGGCCTATAGATCCATGTGATTATTATTGAATTATTGTTATTTTTATATTGTATATTCTCCCTCTTTAGAATTACTTTTATCTTTTTCATCAAATCATACCACATCAACTGCATTCAGTGATTACCACCACACCTTTTATATCTTAACTTCGCCATCCTTAAGGATATTTTGATTCATACATCATTTGGCTGGAGTCCATTCTCAAGTTGAAGTCTTTTGTTTTGGTAGGGAAGGATATATGTATGCTCATTTCCTGAGCCCTTCTGTTATGTGAGGAAATTAAAGACTATTATATAACATGTTAACTCTCCCTTGCAAGACAACATTTAATTGATAAGAGGATTCTAGAAAAGCATAATTATAAAGCTGGAAAATTCCTATATAGAATAACCTGAATGTAAATGATATTGTAATTATGGAATATAAAAAGCGTTCTATACAGAAGAATCTAGGAACAAGGGAATTTGCAAGCATTCAGGTGACAAATTATACCAGTCACAAAGTTATTTCTGGGAATTCAAGCCCTCTAATGTTATAGATAGTTCTCAGGGTCACAATGTAAAATTAGTTATAAGTCCTAAAATAGTTTTATCTTTGAATGAGAGTGAGTGATATTGGCAGTTTTAGTAGAATTGCAATAATATTTATAACTCCTATTATGCTGTTTAGATTGGAGTTAACCAAAAGCTTATTTCATCAAATTCCTATTTTATTAGTGCATTTGCCTCATGTTTGCATAAAGTTAGACCACTCTCTATGATTGACTGAAATAATTGATTGCAAAATTTGGAATTTTTCTTTTTTGTCAAATATAATGAATTTTCTGGTAGTCACTAAAACATAATTGCTGAAATGGAAAAACTAATCTTAATTGAGTTTTCTGTTAGACAATCAACTTATTCTTATCCTGTCCAAAACTAAATTAATTAAACCTTCCAACACCCTCCCCCCACACACATATACATTCTCTCTCTCATACCTCCTCTTACTTTTCCTTTGTGGTAGGGAAAGTAAAATTCACTAAGCACTCTTCTAGATACTTTTGAAAGCATCATATCATTTAATCCTTCCAAAACTTAATGAAGTGTTATAATCTATATTATACAGATAAGGAAACTGAAAATCTAGGTAACTCATTTGCTTAGAGTTTATGAGCTGGATAAGTGATAGAGTCAAAATATGAACCCAGTTCTGACTCTTTCCTGTACACTGCACTGTGTAGACAGCAATACAAGAATCTAGTCCTGTGGGAACTAGGACAGTATGCACAAAGATGGAGGAAAACAGGAAGTGACATTTGTTCAGTTATATTGAAACATTTATTGAGCTTTAATTTTACAGAGTTGAAATATAGCTGACTATTCTTAAGGAGTTTATAACAGAGGCAGTTTTATAAACCTTAACTTATAACTCCAATAATAGATACAATAACAGAGGTACCAAAGTAGGAAGTCATGCAGAGGAAGAATTGATTCATTTTCCAATGAAATTGTTGGGGAAAAGGAAGTAGAGGACAGCTGTGAGAGAAATGATATCTAAATATATCTCACATGTGAATGATATATAAATAATATCCTTCCCAGAGGGGATTATGTCTAAATTGGCTCTGAAGGTTAAAAGATAAGGGTCCATTCTGTATATAATATGGAGGATATGGGTGGTATGGTGAGCGTAGAAAAGGTGTTTGGGAAACGATAACTAGTTGGTTATCATTGGAATATTATATTTATTTCTGTATTTAACAAATTCTTATTGAATGCCTATTAAGGATTAGACATTGTGTGAGGTACTAGAGATAAAGTAAAAGATAAGAGAGTTCTTGGAGCATATAGTGTACCAGGGAGTGTTGAGGATTTAAGTTACACAAGTAGGAAAACAAATGAACCTGGTAGATCTTGAATGCCAGGATAGATTGGTTGCATTTTCACCTGTGGGTGCTAATGAGTGCATAGAATCTGCAAAAGTGTTATGCATTGCTCTGACCATACCATATATGGCAGTGTGGAGGGTGGATATGAAGGGAATCAGATTAGGGGCAGGAAAACCAGTAAGAGACCATTACTTACTCTAGATGAGAGATGAAAAGAGAAGGATGTATTTGAGCAATATCTTGCAAATAAAATTGACAGCACTTAGTGTTGTTTGGATATGAATGGTTAAAGTAGAAAAGTATTGTGGATGACTCCCAAGTTTGTGGTCTTAGTGGCTGGGAATACTTTCTAACAGGATCAGGAATACAGAAAGAAGAATAATAAATTAGTGAAGAAAGAAAGAGATGAATCCACTTTTGGACATGATAAACAGTTTGAAGTACATATGGAATATGCAAATTCTTTTTAAAACATGTTTTTATCACCTGAAATGAATAAAAAAAAAAACACTGTGGGGCAAAGTAGAAATTTTGCAAAATATTTTATTTCTTTCACTTTATGATCTCATTCAGGACTTCTCCTCCCTCCCAGGCCCAACATGGTGTCAAAGGATAGTTGGTAGATGTCATTAAGATTTACTTTTTATTGGAATAGAAGGAGTCCATTTTCATAAAACTTCTCTTTTATCTGCTATGTCAGATGCAAGCCACAATGCATACCATTATTAGAATTTTACTTAATAATTTTACTTAATAATTTCTCATTTACTTGCAGTTTCCAGTGCTAAAACTTTCTATTTCTGGAATGGTGGCAAAGTTCTCACTTAAAATATTTGAAATATGATTTAAGAATATGTATTTTTAGGGCTCACTAAAAATAGCCTTTTAGTGATATAGATGGTGCAGTTTATAGCCCCAGGCACATTAGCAGGATTTTTCCTTTGGATGAAATATCCGTTGAGGCACTGCATCCTTTTTTTTTTGTTTTGTTTTTCATATGTAAGGTTTATTTATATCAAAAACCTGCACATAGTTCTTGGTACAGGGGAACCTCAGCCTCCAGCTCCGCCCCTTCCTTCCTATTTCTGTCTCACTCCTCTGAAGTAATGTTTTTCAATCATTATTCTTCTGGTAGTTACTTCCATAATTTTAGTTAATATAGTTATAGCACTATTTATTGATTCATCATTTCCAGGTAATATCCAGTTACGAAAGATAAGGATTTATCTGCTATCACTTCACCTTTCTGTCTACCATTGTTTACTGTTTTGTTGGTAATTTAATTCCCCTATTCACTTTTGTAACATTAAATATTTGCTTATCAACTTTTGATAGACCAGAGGCTAAGCTGCTGTGACAGAGATTACAAGTGGAGAGACTTATAGAAAGTAGAAATTTAATTTTCTTTCACATAATGGCCCAGCATTGGGTTGGTGAATAGCTTCGTGTCATGCATGACCCGTTAGGTCTGGCCTCCTCATCAAATAGCTTCATTCTCAGGGTTCAGTGGCAGTTGTTGCCATTTCCAGGAGGGAAGAGGAACTCCAAAGCAAGTGACTATGTCTGTAAAGGAGGCGACCTGAAAGATTACACATGATATTGACTGACTTTCCATTTTCCAAAACTTAGTATCATGTTCACATCTAGTTTGCAAGGGAAGCTGAGAAACGTGGCTGTATGTTTAGATAAAATTTCAGGGGGTTCTGTTACTAACATATTATTAACACAAAGAAGGGAGAATGGATTTTAGGGGTCAATTAGCATTTTCCAGTCTAGTTACTATCTCCTAACTCTGTAAGATGAGAATCCTGATACTCTTACCCTTTCCTCTCCCTTTCTTTCTGGGCTTCTTTACGTTTTGTTGCTATATACTTTTTATTTCATAATGTGAGGTTGTTAATGTTTACAGTCTGTTCTGAAGCCACAGCCAGATATCTGTCCATAGATTGCCTCTAAAAACTTATTTTGTTATGCCTGCATACACATCATTTACTTCCAGATCAAAAAAGTAAGCTATTACTACAGTTCCGTCTTATTAGGTTCATGGTCATGATCTTTGGGCCATTGGAAAGGACAGACATTTTCTAGCATCATGGCAAATGGATTGTTTTTTCTTATATTTATTGATTGATTAAAATCAAAGCATTTTAAGGTCTGGATCTAGGCTTAACTTGTTAGATCAGTAAGAAAGCTGCAGCGATTATGCTTAGTGCCCAGGAAGCTTTCAATCACTGCAGGACATAAAATCTTCACATTTAGTCATTTTATTGGGACCAAGAGCTACTCAGTCAGTTTTGCAGCTGAGGGAAATATTTAGTTTTTGAAGTGTTAATACCAGTTTGTCCACTCCAGGTGATAAAGGTGAACTAGCCTCTTTTATCTTTTAATGTCTGGATATGAGAGGACGGCATATCTTCTGACCAAAGTCAGACTCTCTTTGGGATATTTAGGAATAGAAGGGATGACTAATGGAAGAGAAACTATGGGCTTTTCAAAGTGGTCTCACTGTCCTTGGCATTAGACTTCTCATCCTTCTAGATTCTATTATTTTCTTAAATAAGGACAGCAATCTGGGATCCTTGGGTCCCTGCCTATGAGGAAATTTTAATGTGGTAGAAGAGATTAAAATAAACTTTGGTTCAATTTCTGACTCCATCATTTACTGGGCATGTAACTCTAAGCAGGTTATTCTCTGAACCCTAGTTTCTACTGGAACAAATAATCTCCAAATCCCAATGGCTTAAAATACTGAAGGTTTATTTCTTGTTTGTGCTACATGTTCATTGTAGGCCAAATGGGAGCTCTGCTCCATGTCTCCTTACTTTGGTATTATGATTAATAGAGCAGCCGCCATCTAATTATAGAACATTGCTGATCCCTGTTGCAGAGGGAAAGAAAGCTCTAGAGGGTCTCACACCAACAGTTAAATATTGTGGCTTGGAAGTAACGCACATCATCATTTATGCTTACAATGTATTGCCCAGAACTAGTCACATGGTCTCACCCAACCATAAGTGGATCAGGAGGTGCATTCCTACCATGTGCCTGGAAAATAGAGAGCCAGAAATACTGGGTGACTAGCAATAATGACTACCACATATAGGAGTACCTACCTCAGGGTTGATGTGAGGATTAAATGAAATTTTGCATACACATACTCATTCACTTTGTATAGATGCTCATACATGGTTATCATTAATATCATAGTAAAATATATTCATGCAAATATTTAAATAACAATATTAAGTGGCACTAAAGACTTTAAGATTATAAGACTATATCATAATGTATATGAAAGTGACTTGTAAATGATAACATACTGTGCAAATGTAAGTTGATATTATTATCTAATAGATATTAGAAGATACAGCATTAGAATTTGGTTCAAGGTTGAAGCTAGACTTTTGTAGTTATCTGTCAAGAAGTGGTGGTTGAAATTGTAAGGATAGATGAGATCTACAAGAAAGAATTTAAACAATGAGAGATACTGAGGGAGCTGAAGGGACAGCTCTGGAGCATAATCACAGGAAATCAGAAAGAAATCTCACAAGTAATAGAGAAGTAATTTCTGGAAGGGGAAGAAGAAAATATGCTGTGTAATACCATGGAAAAGTTAAAGGAAGAATGTTTTCAGTAAGGAAAATGAACCACACAAAAAATGTCGCTAAGAGGCATTAAGCTTCAGTATTGTGAGTTCTGTGGGGTGTTAACAAATAATCAATAGGAAATATTACTTAAGGAAGAAATAATTAATTTTAGAGGTGTTTATGTGTCAGGTACTCCTCTACTAGCAGTTTTGTGAGGAAGCTATTATAAACTCCCTTTTTATAGACGAAACTTTCAAAGCTCAGAGTAAAGCTTGCCAAATGAAACCTAATGAGTTAGTGAGAGTGTGAATTTGAACTCAAGAACTAGAAAAGTAAAAACAAATTGTTATATATAAAAACAACAAAATGAAACAATCCAAAACTTGAAAAATCCTGAACGTACTTCTTTTATAATAATCAAAATGATTCGTTTGTGGGTTTTGCTTTCTTGTTGATACTTTTTAAAGATTAAGAAAATCTTTTTAGGTGAAATACATAATACATAATGGAAGCTATAAACTGTGAAATCAATGTACATTTTAGAAAAATAAGACATTTATGTTTTATATTGGTGATAGAAGTTATAAAATAGTAACATGAGAATGACTAAATCCCTGCATTTTGACTAAATGCTTTACAAAATCCTGAAAAAAAGATGACATTTAGTAGAGTTATAATGGCATCAGAAGAAGACAAACAGGCTGGGCGCTGTGGCTCACGCCTGTAATCCTAGCATTCTGGGAGGCCGAGGTGGGAGGATCGCTCGAGGTCAGGAGTTCGAGACCAGCCTGAGCAAGAGTGAGACCCCGTCTCTACTTAAAAAGAAAGAAATTATCTGGACAACTAAAATATATAGAAGAAATTAGCCAGGCATGGTGGCACATGCCTGTAGTCCCAGCTACTTGGGAGGCTGAGGCAGAAGGATTGCTTGAGCCCAGGAGTTGGAGGTTGCTGTGAGCTAGGCTGACGCCACGGCACTCTAGCCTGGGCAACAGAGTGAGACTCTGTCTCAAAAAAAAAAAAAGAAGAAGAAGGTGAACTTTTGTCCATAATTCTATTTTAATTATATCATTAGTATACTTTCTTAATTGATGTAGTATAACCCTTGCATTGTCAATATTAGGGTATACTTCTTTATGTCCTTTTCTTTTTATGTGAAATGAATAATATAGAAAATGTAGATGCTGCAACATGTAGATGTAGGGGTTCTAGCCTAATATTTTCTCCAGCTGTCTGTCTGAACTTTGACAAGTCTCTTTATATGTTTTGCTTTTATAAAATGAGAGGGTTGGGCCAATTCATTGTTTCTCCCATATTTTTTCCATTGAGATACAGTTGATGGGTGACATTTCATGAGCTACATACTCACATAGTCAGATTATGATTCTAAACTATGGAATAGATGGTATAGGCTGCACATTATATTCAAATCCTTGTGCTAGATCCAACTTGACTCTTTTGTCTCCTATTCATGAAAAAATGCCAGAAAATGAGTAAATGAAGGTGACAGTATCAAAGAGATAATTCTAAATCCATCCTAGTTGTTTTTTAAAATCCTTATCCTCAAACTTTGGCATCTTAAGACAATTTTTAACAAGACTCTTCATGACTAGTATTTTACCAGTGGCAAGTGGTAACTTCTGATGTACTAGGTTTTCTCTTAGATATTACCTAGTTCTAATTTATTTAATGATATAATTATGTTATTGTCAAGCATTTGTAATTCCCTGTTTATTGTAGCAGGTTTTTATTGGTAAGCATTAAATGAATTAATAGTGCCATGTACATGATATGGGTTCAATAAATGTTGAGTGACTTTTTCAATGAAATGATTATCCTTTTCTGGAGATAGCACTAGTTCAGAATTTGTTTTCTTATCCCTTAGCAGGACATATGCTTTTGTAAATTTCTAAAAGTGGTACTGAGAAGATTGGATCACAGTATTGTGATTGTTGCTTTCACAAATCTTTCTTAACTAGTCTCCCTCACTGTGCTAAAATAGTGCAAAATATTGCATTTGTCCACAGACTCGATGAAATAGAAAATGTACTAATTGCCTCTAGAAGTGGTAAGATATCTAAAGACTATAGATATTAGCTCATTAAATATGAAACATCCAATTTCAAATCAAAAGTTTAGTTTATTATATCTCAAACAAGAAGCAGTATGGTTAATCAAAATATGCACCAAAACTATTGACACAGTTTTGCCATCTTAACGGAGGCTTGTTTATGCCAGCAGCAAAGAATGCTGGAGAGTGAGTGGCAATGAAATAACAAAAGACATTTTCCAGAGCTTGTTGAGAACTGAATATTTTTTCTTGCAAGAAGTAGCCCAAAGTCTGGAAGAAGTGGTGGTCAGTTGGTACAAGATCTGGTGAATATGGGAGATGACAGAGAGTTTCCAAGTCCAGCCTCTGTAGTTTGAGCAGCGTTGTTTGTGCGACATGTGGTTGAAAGTTGTCTTGCAAGAGGATTGGCCTGTCTCCATTGACCAATCTCGGCTGCTTAATCACAAGCATCCTCATCATTTCATCCAATTGGTTGCAGTAGACATCCACTGTAATTGATTGACCAGGTTTCATGAAGCTATAGTGGATAATACTAGTGCTGCACCACCGGACACTATCAGCTTTTTTGGAGGAATATTCAGTTTTGGACTGTGTTTCGGCACTTCATCTTTATCCAACCGTTGTGCCTAACATTTGCGATTGTCAAAAAGAATCCATTTTTCATCACACATAACAATATGGCATAGAAATGGTTCGTCTTTATGTGGTGACAGCAAAGGCAAGCTTCGAGATGATTTCTCTTCTGACACTCGTTTAATTCATGCAGAACCCATCTAGCCAGCTTCTTTACCTTGCCTATTTGTTTCAAATGGTCCAATATTGTTGGAATAGTAATCTTAAACCTTGCTGCTAATTCATGCATAGGTTGAGATGGATTCACTTCCATGACAGCTTTCAGCTCATCATTATCCACCTTGGTCTCAGGTCACCCATGTAGCTCATTTTCAAGATTAAAATCCCCAGAACAGAACTTCTCAAACCATTGATGTACTGTGCGTTCATTAGTCACATCCTTCACTAACACTTCATTGATATATTGAGCTGTCTCTGCTGCATTGGTTCCATGATGGAACTCATATTCAAAAATAACATGAATTTTCGACTTATCCATGGTTTCCCAAAAATTGCTCTAAAAAAATTTGAAAGATAATCACAAGCCAAACTGTGTGTTTGAAAGAATGAGAATGTACCTTAACAATAAGCATAAAACAAGAGTGTCAAAGTGAAATGTCAGAGATATCAACTGTCTAACTTAGCACTTAAGGAAATCAGACATTTCATACTTAATAACCTAATATATTTTTTTCCTAACCATTTGTTGTTTCTTAAACAGTATGGGATAAATTATAAATGTATTAATCTGTTCATTGTTGATTTATTTGACAAATATTTATTGTGCTTACTATGTGCCAAGCAATGTATCAGACCAGCATTTCTCAAAGTGTGGACTGTGGATCCCTGGAGTCTCTGAGACCCTTTCTAGGAATTCACAAAGTCAGAAACTATTTTGGTACTAATACTGTTTGCCTTTTTCACTGTGTTGACATTTGCAGTGATCTTGCAAAAGCAAAAATGCATAGAACTACTGGTGTCATAGTATTAATCAAGTGAACAAACTTTATTAATAGTCATTCTGTTTTTCACCAGCATGCACACAGGAGAAAAGAGACAATTTCACTTACGAATGTCCTTGACGAAGTAGCAACATTTTTATGTGTGTGTGTGTGTGTGTGTGTATAAATATGTATATATATGTGTGTGTGTGTATATATATATTTTTTTGAGACAAGGTCTCACTCTGTTGCCTAGGCTGGAGTGCAGTGGCATGATCATACCTGACTTGAGCCTTGAACTCCTGGGCTCAAGTGATCTTCCTGCATCCAGCCACCTGAGTAGCTAGGACTACAGATATGCACCACCACACCCAGCTAATTTTTTATTTTATTTTTTTGCAAAATTTATGTTTTATTAATCTTGACAGTTGAGTACATATCTTTTTAATACTCCATGTGAAGAAATGAGAAGTACATTTTTATAAAATGCTTCTGCATACCAAAACACAGTGGTTGTTTCCAGGAAAAGCACCTGTGCAATTGTTTGAGATACCTCTTACTTGAAAGAATGCCTGACAGACAAACTATGGTTATTTAACTATGGTTATGCTTGAGTATTTGGCAGGTATTTTCTCAAAAATGAACAAAATGATTCTGTCATTTCAAGGAAAACACTGACAGTGCTTGCTGCCAATGATAAAATTTGAGCTTTAGAATTAAAAACTAAAATTTTGGAAAATTTATATCTCCTATTGTGAGCTTGACAGCTCCTCTGTCAAGCTTTAAAACTTTTCTGATGAAATCAATGATAATGTTAATGAGTATGATTTTTTGGTAACATGTAATGAAGTATGTCAGTATATGAAAGATCTGTATAACCCAGTGAACCAGTATTTTGCAAATGAATAGTGTAGAATTTTACAAAATCATTCAAGGTTAGATCTGTTCAAAATACAGAATAGACCAATAGTTTTAATGTAACATATGAGAAGTTCATTGATAGGGTTTCATACTACCATATGTTGAACTTTGTGTAGTAACGAAGAACAGAATACCTGCAATTGTCTGAAAAGGTCATTAAAATACTCCTTTTCCAGCTACTTATCTGTGTGAGGCTAGACTTTCTTCGCATATACACTTCAGTCAGAACACTATATCATAACACATTGATTACAGAATCAGAGATGACAATTTAGTTGTTTTCTATTAAATCAGATATTAAAGAGATTTGTAAAACTGTAAAACTCTTCCCATTATACATATTTTTGTTTTGAATAATATAGTTATTTCTCAATAAAAATGTCATTTTTGTAAATGTTTATTTGAGCTTTTGGGTTAAAATAAAATTTTACTGCTTAAAAATTATTTTTATAAGCTGTTTTTTATTATAATTTTTAATGGAATAAGCCAATATTAAAAATTTCTTAATTATAATTTCTAATATAGTACATACTGATAGGTATAAGCACATAAACAAAAGGTATTTGGAGTCCTTGATAATTTTTAGTAGTGTAAGGAATCCTGAGATCAAAAAGTTTGAGAATCGTTAATCCTAGAGATATAAAAATGAAAGAATAAAAATAAAAAGAGTCCTCTTTCATACATCTTTTCTTTGGTTCCAAATCCCTGCCACTCCCACTCCTAAAGCTGTAAGCAATTTTCCTTCTTCTGAAATTCCATAATACATTTACTTCTATACTGTTAAAGCATTTAGCATATTTCTTATATTCCCACCCAGGCTAATACATTTTTTGACAACACAGACTATATCTTATACATTTACATATTCATCACCACCTGATGCATTGTTTCCCATGTAGTAGGAATTTATATAGATGAATTGAGTAACTTAAAAATTCCATATCTTAAAATCACTTCAGTAGTTTAGAAGATTGACTAAAGATTCTGAAAAGCTGGGCTTCTGTTGTTTCTTAAAACAAATACAATCACAAAAGGATCTCTGTTTAACAAAAGGGATGCCAAATTCTAGCCAATGAGCTATTGATTTCAAGCAGTAGTTAAATGATTGATCAATTCACTCAACAAACACTGTTTGAGCACTGTGCTGGTAAGAACAAAGATGTTTTTATAGAAATTTATAGTAGATATTTTGATTAGTGGTTTCTGAATGCTGGCCTCTGATGAAGTTTCTTCTGTTCATAATGAAATGAGAAAAAGAGCAACAAAAATGAAACTTCTTTTTCCCACAAAACTAAATGTACTCTAGTTAAAAGAATGTTCTTTATCTTGAGATTGATAGTTCCTGGTTCCTGGTATTAACATAATCTTTCTTTTCTGATACCATGGTGAGATTAGGGTTTTGAGATTTGTTTTTAGGTATCCTTGACAAAATTCAAATTTGTCAACTTTCTTGGCTCTTGCTGTTTTCAGGGAGGGGGCATTTTGCTAGCTTTTGAAAAACCACTGATGTGGACATTCCTTTGGCATTTATTGGGAAGGAATTTGACCTTTAGGTTTGACAGTATGTAAGTACCGTGTGCTGATTGTGCCACTGGCGCTCCAAGGTGACAGTATAAATCCAGTGCTACAATCAGCCAGCTGATTTGTTTTGGAGCTAATTACTAACTTTGTGACTTTTCTGGATTCCCTGTTTATAACATCTCTCTTTGGCAGTTTTTTGTTGCAGGGAAAAAAATAAAAGGAAAAAAAGATAAACCCAAAGCAAAGATAAACACTAGCAAACTAACCTGAGTCAGATTTTTGGATGTTAGAATTCTTGGGGTTGTGGACTGGGGTAGGGGGAGGAAGAGGGAGAAGTAGAGATTTTTGATCAAAATAGGGCATTTGAATTATCTTTGGATTTCAAGTCAGGTTGCGTTTTCAACTTTCCACCTCTTCATAGGAACTGTTAATAATTGTATAACCAACAGATTTTAATTCAGATTGTTACCTTTAAGCAC
The DNA here is from genome assembly GCF_041146395.1 of Eulemur rufifrons. NCBI lineage: Eukaryota > Metazoa > Chordata > Mammalia > Primates > Lemuridae > Eulemur > Eulemur rufifrons. The sequence continues at coordinate 50,523,657 of NC_090998.1, forward strand.
TATTAGCAGTTGATGTGGCAGAAAATAGCCTCTTTGGAAATGATGATCCTGAGCAATCATTTCCATAGAATCAGTCATTTACATAGTCAGTCTTTCACTCAATAAATGAATGGCTGTTATGTGCCAGGTACTGGGATACAAAGATGAAAAAGAGTGTCACTGTCCGTAAGAAACTAACAATCTAGAAGAGGGAGAGAGAAAAGCAGACCAGTGCCCTGAAAATTGTTAAAGGGGATGTGATAGTATATTTGGTGCTATGCTGGGGACTAGAATTGGAGAGGTTGGGAATGGTGGCAGTTGGGAGTGTTTGCAAAGAGAGTAAGGATATGGAATGAAGACATGGAGGTGGAAGTAGGAAACAGCTGGCCTGCTGGGGGAGATTGCGAACCTGTTGGTATGGCAGGAGTGTGGGATGGGTTGGGATGTGGAGGTAAGGCAAGACAAAAGGCTGAGCAGTTAGATAGCAGGTAGACGTAGAACTTCAATTGCTTTGTTTAGGAATTTGGACTTGATCTAAAGGATTTACCAGAATATGTTCTTTGGGATGGTGATAGGACAGAAAGGGGTTTTGTATGGTCAAAAACATTTCAGAGGCACCAACCGAGATAAAGTTAAGCAGATGTATCTACTGTAGGCCTCTCAGACCCTTTATATTGGATAGCATTTACACCACTATTTGTTAATACTAAACTTGTTTGAAGGGTTATCTTGTGTTTCTCAGAACATGATTTGGGGAACTCTGCAATATGCAATGGGAAATCACCATAAAGTTTTGAGCAGGAAATTATAGACAATTATGTAATCTAATTGTTTTCAACACATAGTGTGATACTGCTCATTAGGTGTTGTTCATCCAGTGTTTTTTAACTGCCACTATTTTCAAAATTATGTACCAGATATTCTGGGAGATTAGAAAGATGCATCTTGTCTGTCTTTCAAAACAAATAACATGTTATTTATCTATAAATGTTATTCACCTGTGCAATTATTTGAGTCAAAGGCAATGCAAAAGTGAGGAAGTCGAGGATAAACTTGGAGAATTATGGATTTTCTGGTGGTCGTTGCTCAGTGCTGATTTCTACAGGGTGTTTAGTGCTAATTCTTTTCCTATAGATTGTCACCACTCAGAAGCATGTGCTTCTTTTGTCCTCTTTTGGAGTAGGATTGTTTCTGACTAGGGTCCTCACTCAGGCAGTTTAGGGAGTACAATAGGGAGAAAGCTGCTAAATGGAAACTTGAATTTTTTTGTAGGGAGTTGGCAGGGAGTAGCCGTTGGTCTGTTTGGTCCTCAAAAGTATCATGTCATCAACATATTGAAGTTTTGGTAAATTCAAGTTGAGTCAGTGCTACAGATCTTTAGGATATATCCTAAGGGTATATCCAAGGAATTTAGGGAAAATCTTTGAAGGTGATAGAGAAGTTGAAGATGCACCTGGTGGAACAGAAAGATCAAATTTAGAAATCTGAGAATGTCTCACACTTTTCATTTCCTTAACTCCCTACTTTTTTCCTCTCAGTGTCAAAGGAGAAAATTTTCAAATAATCTTGAATTAAGCTTCCTTATTACATGTTTATCACACTACCTGGTAGGGAAACAGAATCGGAGTATCTAGAGTGGGCTGGGGCAACCTAAGGCTTTTCATTGCCAGTTGTATGGTGATCCAGAGCACTGGCTGTGGAGCTAAATGGCCTGAGTTCGCATGTATTAGATTATCCAATTATTTATGGTCTAGGCAAATTACTTAACCTCCCTCTGCCTCAGTCTCTACATCTAAAAACGGGAAGATGATAGTATGTGCCTCATAAGGTTGCGAGGATTAAAAGAGCTAATAAATATGAAATGCTCAGAATGGCACATGCCAAGTGCTTAGTCAGCTGTTATCTTTAGGATTTCTTTATCCTACTGTTTTCTTTAGGATAATTCACTGTGGAAGTCCACTGAAGTTTTATGGTCTAAATAGGATTCTTTGGAGAATGGCTTGCTAACTTTGAGTAGGGCTGGGTATAAATGGACGGTTAGAATTTTCTCATACAGTTAAAAAGTATGGCAAATATTTGGCATATTTAAATAATAATGGCAAACATTTCCTGAGCAAAGACTATGTGCCAGGAGTTTTCCCAAACACTTTTTACCAATTAACTTCTTTATTTTAGAGTTGAGGAAACTGAGGCACTGAGAGGGCGAGTAACTTGTCCAAGGTCACACAGTTAGTTATGGGCATGGCCAGAGTTCAAACCCAGACAGTCTGGGTCTATAGCTCACACACATCCATTGTGATGTATGATTTTTTGTGCAAATGTATTATGTATTTTACATCTGTTTGTCAATATGGTTTATTTAATTTACTGCAAACATAAATTAGGTGGAAAACTTTAGCTAAAAAATAATTTTGTTAAAACACTTCAGCATCAAAATACTACTTTTTCTTTTCTGGAGAAGAGTTCCTCCTGATGTCACATGTTAGGGCTATATTAACTATGATTCTTTTGTTCTGTGGCAGTATAAGATTATAAGTTTGGTTTAACCAAGGCATCCAGATGCATACATCCATTCTTTAGAACTGTTTTTCACTTAACATTTTAGATGTATATTTTCAGAATAGTTTGTAAGGCCACTTTACATGCATTTTGCAAACTTGGCTTTTTTTTTTTTTACTGTCTTTGCAAGTATTTGTCAGGATTGTATCAAATCCTAACCTATGAAATGAATCTTTGTAGGGTTTGAAAATGGACAACAGTGTGACAAATTGTATTTTTTGCATTCTTCAGTAAAAAAAAAAAGACGAGACTGCTGTAAAATCACTTTAGTTGCTCCACTTTGTTGGTGCTAATGTAGCACTTTCTGGGTCCTCTCTTAAAAAAACTGGGCAAAACTAATTTGCCACTAGATGGAGCCCTGGCTATTTGGGTAGAAATAAAGGCAACACAGACTCTTAAATCACACAATCATATCATGCTGGAGGGCCCCTGGTATTTGCGGCCCTTAGCTTTTAATTGTAGAATGCATCTTTGTTCTTTCCCTGACCTGCAGCGTGACATCACTGCCTTTCTTCCTGTGCGCTGGCTTTGACACAAGCCAGATGGCCACAGGGATCGGTAGGCGCCCAGGCTGCCTGGTACAGCAGTTGATGAAACAGAATAGGAAGACGTTTTATGGTCAGCTGTGGGAGCACAATGAGGCTGCAGCTTTGCTAAGTAATTACATTTTCCGTGCACACTTTATTCCTCACAGAGAAGGGTCACAAGGAAAAAAATACATTTTTATTTATAGTGTTGTGAGGTATAGACCTTTGATCTTTTATTAGTCAGTAGTCTGCTCCAAAGGAATGCTCTCTTTTCCCTGCTCTGCAGTCACTCGTGAAAATGACATGTTTATTTATGTTTAATGGTTCTTTCAGTCTGTGCATTGTGATACTTACCTTCCCTCTTCCTCCCCTTTGTCTCCAGTTAGTAACACAAAAATATTTTAGTCTTGTAGTGAGTTTAGTTTGGAGAAGTCAGAGTTCAGGCATGTTAATACAAGCAGATTTCTGTCAGATATACTCCAGAGTGATTTGGTAAAATATATTACTGTTTATTATATGTTTGTTCTTCAAGGAGGTCAGAAGAGTCCAGGAACAGACTTTTATTTTGGGACGGGGGGTGGGCGGTTTTGGTCAGGAAATGAACAAGGCATTAATTTTATATTGATTTTTGGACATTTAGTGGTTAAAGCCACTTAAAATGCTAATTTTAAATAAAATATAGGAAGTTGATATTAATCTGGTATTTTCCATTTTCATTTGAAGTTAATCTTTACCAATTGGAATCTTGTATAAAAACTTTAAAGAAAATCCTAAGACTTGAAGTTTTCTCTATAGGTTAACATCAATAAAATTTTGAGATTCTTCCACATGATTTATTTCCAAAGACTTTAAAATATTTTTACCCTTTTAAACTTTTATCCTTTTAAACAATAGGTTATGAATATTATTCACAGAATTGATCTAGAAATTATAAATCATAAAATTGAATGAAAATCTATATTTGCCGTGCTTTATTCAAACTTAAACTGTTTTAAAAGTGAAATTTCTTAGTTTTCCTGAGGTTTCTTTGCTCTCTATTAAGAAAAATGAAGCTTGAACAAAAGAAATTTCTTAATCGTATGATGTTTTACAGTCTTCCCCTGGGAGGCATATTTGCAAATAATTGCTGGAAGAAAGCAGAGTGGAGTGAGGCAGGAACATGGCGTTGCAGTCAGATCTAACAGGGTTTTCTAATCCTTTTTCCTCTGGTTCTTTGCTTTGTGCCCTGGGACCTTTGAGCCCCGGTTTCCTCACATATGTATTCTGGCATAAAACCTACCTCCTAGGTTTATTGTAAGAATTAAATGATACAACGTGTATATTAGGCTCCAGACAGTTCCTGTCACATGGTACAAACTTAGTAAACGTTAATTCCTTTCAACTGTTTTAAACATTGTCTCTTTTCTCAACCTCTTGCCAACTGAGTTCACAGGTTACCCTGCTATTATATAGTGTGTAATTTATCCATAAGATATAAATAAGCCTAGGTTAAAAGTAAGTTCACTGTCTGAAAAATAGGCATTTGAAATTTATTAGCACTGTATGTGTTCAGTTCCAGATAAAACTGTAACCATCAATTGTGCAATGAATGTGTTTAACATTTGTGATATTTTAATTTGTGTATTTTGTTTTTCTCCTACTCAGCTCTTGCCCCTGTTCTTTGCCTCTCGTTTTGTTGGTGAAGATATCACAGTGATGTCTGCCTTCAACCTGCTGCATTTGGTGACAAAGAGCCAGCCAGTAGCCCTTCGAGCCTGTGGGCTTCCCTCAGGTTGCTGCTTGTTGTACTGTACATAGTGAGGGCACTGGGCTGAGTGGGTGTTTCTGCTGCAGGAAATGATACACCATCACGCTTTGCTAAATTCCGTTTTCTTTTTCTTGGGTCCTAATTTGAAGAAGGAAATTGGTTATAAATCACCACTCTACTTTGAGTAACATTCATTTCCACAGTCCTTACAACTCTTGGAAACATTGTCCAGTTTCCTTGCCCAGTATATAATTGTTACTAATATTTCATGATATCTTCTTGTTCTTTAATGCACACTACACATCTGCAAATCATAATGTTCATAAGAGGCTGGCAATCTTAGTAAGAAACTGCCCCAAATCACACAAAATAGGACATTCATCTTGTTAAAGAATAATGAAAATGCTTTTCATTCCACATGTGGCCATTCCTTTAGGAAAAAAAAATGAAATGAATAATTTTAGCATAATTAAGTTACTTATTTATTGTAGCTAAAAAGAAAAGCTGTTCTACTTAACAGTGATCAAATAAACAGAAGTAATATAGCTTGTGTCAACTGGTTCTTAAATTAGAACCATTACACTTTTTAAAAATGTGATTTTAGGCATTTAAGCAAGTGAGGCATGGAAGTCCAAAATTTCATATGTGCCTATATTATAAGTTTAATATTTTAATTTTATTACGAGAACCATAATGGCCAAATATTTTATTTCTGTGAATATGATTATCAATATTATTTACATTTTCTGTTGATATAAATATCTCTATTACTATATTATATAGTTTAATTCCAATTCATTAAACATGTACCGAATATTGACTATGAGTGCCAGGCATTGTGTTAAGCAGTGAGGATACAATAATAAATAAAGTAAAGCTGATTTTTTTTCAATGAGTACAAGGTGGAAATGGAACTGTGTGAGGACCATTGAGCCATAACACCAGTGTACTAGAGGTATTTATGCTTGGATTGTTATGGGAATTCAGAGGAGGATGGTCCCAGCTCTTTTCTTTAGGGGAAGAAATTTTGTAGGGAAGGGAAGGTCTCTATTTAAGGAGGGCCCCATGGAGGATATGGTGCTTGAGCTACATCTCAAACCATGAGCAGCAGTTAGCCCAGTGTACAAGCACCATATCCTCCATGGAGCCCTTCTTAAACTTCAGGGAGCTTCCCTTCCCTACAAAATTTCTTTAATTGGGCCGGGTGCGGTGGCTCACGCCTGTAATCCTAGCACTCTGGGAGGCCGAGGCGGGTGGATTGTTTGAGCTCAGGAGTTCGAGACCAGCCTGAGCAAGAGCGAGACTCCGTCTCTACTAAAAATAGAAAGAAATTATATGGACAGCTAAAAATATATATAGAAAAAATTAGCTGGGCATGGTGGCACATGCCTGTAGTCCCAGCTACTCGGGAGGCTGAGGCAGGAGGATCACTTGAGTCCAGGAGTTTGAGGTTGCTGTGAGCTAGGATGATGCCACAGCACTCAATCTAGCCTGGGCAACAGAGTGAGACTCTGTCTCAAAAAAAAAAAAAATTTCTTTAATTGAAATATGAGTATCTTTAAGTTTTGGTAACAAAATGATTCAAAGATAAATTCAACAAAACTGATAAATTTTAGGAAGTAGCTATTATAGCACATTGCTTAAGCACACAAATTCTGGAGTCAGACTGAGTTTGAAATCCGGCTTTGCCACTTAAACTAGCTGTGTGCCTTAGCTTCTTTGTTTGTAAAATGGGGATAATAATAGTGCCCACCTGAAAGAGTTGCTGTGAGAATTAAATAGATTGGGATGTGAAAAGTGCCTAGGACAGTGGCTGGCATATTAGTAAACACTATATATGTCTTCACTGTATTCACTATAGAAATCCATGTATCTATATTAATATACATTTATATTTTTCCGATACAATAGACTTTTAAAAACACTTAAATGTGTCCCATGTTTCATTTAGCTATTTTTTACTTTCATAAGACTCACATATACACCTTATGTTTGAGAAATAACCATCTCAGTCTGTTGTTTTGATCTCTTTTACTTATATATCCTGCTGAACCAGAATTCAAGTCCTATAAATACGTAACAGTCTTTATTCTTACTACCCAGTACTAATGAAAGCCCAGAGAAACTCTCCATCTTTCTTACTCAGGGCTTGTAAACCCATTTTAACTTGATAAATGAATTGGCTAGAATCGTATTCTATAATTCCTTAAACATTCAAGCACTACTTAATTTTTAAGTGTTCTGAAAGTCAGTCTTCCAGTGTCTACATATTTTATAACTTGAATATTAGCAAAATCTTTATCATCCATTTCTTTAACTCTTAGATGTATAGAAATGTTGAAGAAATTAAGTTCAACAATAATGAAACAAACTAAATTTTGAAAAATAAAAATGAAATTAAGATGGGAATTCTAGTTCTTATTACTTTGTAGGGGTAGGTAGAGAAGAGGCCAAAATTGGAGATATAGGAAATTAAGGGGAAAGTTTGAAGTCTTGCTTTAATTTACTGTTCCCTGGTCAAAACCCATTACAACAGAAATCTCTGTAAATCAAAAAGATTTCTGTTCCCTAGCCAGTGCCCTACTAATTTTGAGTATTATTCAATATGAAATAATTCCAGAACTAAAAAATAATTGGAACAGGCTCTTAAAGTTGGTTATAACAGGATTGACCTGCATGAAGGCCATATCCCAGAAGAGTGATCTATTATTTTTCAGCTTTGACTTCCTTTACTTATTTTTTAATAAAGCCTAATTTTAATTTAAGGCTTATTAAATGCATCTGAATTACGGTTCACTCATGTTTGTAATTAAAGGTAATTGTCCTCTCTCAAAATTTCTTCTTAATTTCCTCTAACAGTTTCTCTTATGTATTAAAAAGAGCACTGGAATAAGAGTCAGAAAACTCTAACCATAGCTCTGCCTTTAACTTGTGTGACCTTGAACAAATCAATAAACCTCTACGGATCTCAGTCTTTTCATCTTTAAAACAAGGAATTAAAATTAAATAATCTCTTCAGTTCTTAAATTCTGTGAATTTTCTAAGTGTCATTTGTTTTTACTTTTGGTTTTTGGTTAATCAAATCTTAGAACACACTACTAATTAATGCTGGGAACTTACAGAAAAATCTGCTGGATTGTGGTGGGAGGACACAGATATTTTCCATGTTTGAACATTAGAATTCCTTGCCTCTAAATCAAGACTGAAGCATTATCTGAGGAGGGATTAGGAAGCACAATTTTATACATACTTTTAAAAGTAAGTGTAATTGTAGCTTCAAACTAGATATCGTGGTAGCTTTTAGCCAAGTGAGGGTGAAATAAATAAAATTTGTCTAAATAGTACTAATTACAGTGATAAATTATACTTTTCTGTAACAACATACACGTAATAATGTGGTTGTGATTCTTACTTGACTTCAGTGGCGTATTTAACAGGCTCCATTAATTGAAGAGCCACATGGCTATTATGTGCTTTATAAAGATGTAATAGGATTCTAATGGGGAAATTAGACATCTTAGAGATAGTTTTCAAATGGTGTTTGAAAGTCATAGAATATCATCTGTATAACTAGAACTCTATGAATCACAGGCTTGTAGCTCCAGATCTTAGCACAGTGCCTGGCACTTAATAAATATTTGTTAAATGAATAAATAAACATTTGAAAGTTTATATGTAGCTGAGGTAATTTAACTAAGAATACAAATTTATTTGAGACTGCTCTATGTAGGAGGATTAAAAGTAAAGTACATGGTTCAGTTGGCTTTTGAATTTATTGTTAAAAACAATTTCTTTTTTCTCACTTTATTGTGTTAATACAGTATAGGGGATACCATAGGTATAAATCACATTGCAGCTAAACAAATAACCACAAATTGTAACAGATTCAATGTATGTTATCCAGAATTGCTTTTACTTTTTCTTTCAAACAATCTGAGTGTTGGTGGTAAATTGTTTGAGGAAGTGAATAAGGGCATATTTTACTTATCATGAGAATTAAGAACTCTCTTTTGATTACTTCTTTGGAGCAAATTAATATTGTTCGTTGTGCTTTAAATTCTCCATTTGTAAAAAGGAATTACTACAGATATGCATCAAAGCAACATACATAAGTAAGACATCTTTATTCAAGTCTGAGCTGGCAATAGTTCATTAATAGCAACTGATGTTGTACTCACTTTTAAAAAAATAATCGAAGTCGTCAGTGTGCTGTTCACTTACTGAATAGACTGGCTTTCTGTATTAGTTTTTGAAAACCTTTTCTGAGTCTTGACCTACCGACCATCTCCACAGTTCTTTGATAAAAGTTATGACCTTACTCCCCAGAAAAGACACATATGTATCTACACACAATTTTTCATATAATTTCACAAAATTTTTTGTTAGATCTTCTGAAACTCTTCAGGGAAGGCTCTTTGACCACATGTTCTAAAGATACACATGAAGCCAATATAAAATTCTGATCAGAACGCAGTGCTTCTGATTTCTGTATTGGTGTCACCAATGGGGTTTCCCCCTTGCGTTCAGGTCGATGTCCTCAGTTCTCCAATTACACCATTCTTATGTGTTCATCTTACCTGACTTCCTTGATTATATTAAAAATTCTTTGGACAAGTTTTTTTCTTTTAAAAGAAACAAATAGTTTTGAAAAAGAGGCATAAAAATTCCACTCATATAATTCACAAAATCATTTGCGATTAGTTGATTAAATGGTATCCCCTTTTTCCAGTAGATGGCACTAGTTTTACATTCTTTCACAGCATGAACGCTTACTGATACCATTAGCACATAGGTACATTGTGAAAACTTAAACAAAAGTATGTAAAGAATATCCATTTAAGAACATATGGATTTATAAACCACAAATTTTTCTGCTTATGTTATGTTCAAACAGTATGTGTAGAGTGCAAAACCTTTTTCCATTTTCAATAGGATTCCAAGTGCTTTATGCTTGGACATCTCATAGAAATTGTCTTTCATGTGTAGACTTTCTATAAACTAAAACAAGTTTTCATAAATTAACTTATCTTTTATCCAGATAGCTGATATAACAGTAATTTATAGTTTTATATGCAGCTAAATTTTCTTCAGCAGACCACCCAAGAATTAAAGAAAATTTCACATTTTGTTTCGCTATGGTTTGAATTTTTATAGAATCTTGAAAATGTTATTAGTTTAACCTGTTGACTGTTAAGCATGAATCATTTTTTGCATGAGTTAAAATATTTTAGGAAACTAAGAAAAATTATGTTTAGAATGTTGATTAATGAGTACTCTGATACAGCTATATTTTTTCTAAAACAAAATGTTTTAGTAGTTCTATGATGTAATAAAGTTTTAGTTAATGTTGAAAAGTTGCTGTGAAACATCTAATTATCAGATGAGTTTTAAAAATTGTGGACAATGCATATTAGTCAAGGCTAAATTGTTATAAAGCAATACATCTGTATGAATAAGGTGTTGGGCATATGGTTTAAGTGCATATTTTGTTAATTCTTTGTTAAATATGGAGTAGATTTTTCATATGCATTAATAATTACACATAACAACATCTAGTAGCAACATAAATAAAATGGGCATGAACAAAAAATTAAATTTTAGTTTGAGAAATTTAGTAATTAACAATGACTGTAAAGAATATAAAACATTACAAGTTCTGAAAACAAATGATATTTCTACAGGGTAAGAATATCTAGACAATGTGGACTTTGGGGGAGTCATATAGGTAATTAGATGTTTATTTATCTAAATATATTTATAATAATGTAACATAGCAGGTAATAGAAGGATTTATTAAAATGAGCCACCTCTTGCTGTCAACAAATACAAGTTTAATAAAGGAACGAGCCATGAATGACAATTCACAAAGACTCATGAGTATTCGGGATACTTGATGAATTTTTATTATCTTCCTTTCCTAGTTTATAGCTTCATCCTAAATACTTTATTTAGAGATTGATTCTCATGATTGCTTTTGCTAGATACATTTCAATTTAGACTTCTTTAAAATAGGTTTTATTGAGATGCAATGACAAATTATCTCAAATTACTTTTTATGCCTTTGCATCTGAATTCAATTATTTATTTGAAATTTTAAAATCCCTATTTCCTTTATTTCCTAGTTTTTCTCTTTTTTATATTTAGTATATTTTTAATACTAAATATAAATGAATGTTATAAAAATATACTGTGAAATGACAATGATGTTAGTTATTTAGGTGATTACTAAGATATATGTTTATAAAGATTTAAATTTACTTGATAACTTTTATGATAAGCATTTCCTTCAACACTAGATATATTTATTATTCAGCCACATAATTTCAAAGAATTGAATGTTAATTTAAATCATTAGAGTATTTGAATTTTAATCAAGCAAACATAATTTAGAACTTTATAAATACAGTTTTTAAAGATTTTGTTTTATTGCAGAAATGCATGTTAGCTCAGAATGATACAGCTGTTTATATTATATTCTGCTTGATTAATATTCTAATATTTCTTGTGTAAATTTTAGATAACATCACAGCAAGTTTCAGAGCTTGCCATCATATATTATTGGCATTGATGAAGAAATAAATTAGAAGATTGATCTGTATTTACTCGTTTGTTTCTACCACCAACTTGCTTTCTGGCCCCAGGAATCTTTGTTTTGTACCTTTTATTTCTGTTCTTTATCGGTAAACTGAGAATTATCTATCATTCTTGCCAAATCTTTTACAGTTAGATATGACCTTCAGGTGAGGGTCATTACATTACACTAGATGACATTTCCCTAAAATTTGTTCTGTGCAATTTAAATTCCTTGTTGTAAGGGAGAAGAAATTGGGGGTGGGGAGTGGGGAAGAAGCAGGATTGGGAGGAAGACATGAAATAAATCTGGGAAAGGTGATGGGTTTGATCAGGCAAAATCTATGTCTGTTATGGAAAATCTTTGGTTCCTGCAAAATAAACTCAGGAAAGGCATAGATTTTTGTCTGTTTAGTTCACTGCTACATCTCAGCAGCTAGAATTATGTCTGTCACATAATAGGTGTTCAATAAATATTGAATATTGAATGAATGAATGATTGTGAATAAGTAGCATCATCTATCTGTCAAAACAATGCCACATTGTAAGTGATGTGATCTTTGTCCTTAAGGAATGTACATTCTGGTGAGAAACATGGCCATTTTGGGTCCTATGATCTATAGGATGAAGGGAGTTATATGCTTGATGGTTTTATGATTCTATATAAACACTTCCTCTTTTGTTTTACTGTGGAGACAGGGAGTAGAAGAAGTGAGAAGCATTGTGCTGCTTTCTGCCCCAAATGGCAGACTGGCTTCTTGGAATAGGAGTTCAAGCAGTGACCATTCTGAAAGATATTGTAGGAATGTGTAGATACAATTAGTGAGAGGTGGTAGGAGTGGGGGAATGGGATGATAGGGGTGGGAGTGGACATGGATTAGTACACATGGATTAGTAATTATTACACATGGATTAGTACACACATTAGTAACACATGGATTAGTAATAGGTGGGTATGTTTAAAGTGCAACAAAGCATGGATTCAAGAGAGAAATGTAATGAATGAAAAAACTAAAGGAGGAAAGCTGCAGACAAGAGAACCTGGCTCTCGTTACCATGGCAAGTAACTTCTTTTGACCTTGATTTCCTTTCAAGGGCTTTGGACTAGAAGTTCATCATTTCCCAAATTATAATCTAAGGAGCACTAGGTCTGTTAATTTTACCTTATAAAACAGATATCATCATCAAATTGAGAAACTCTGTATGTAGCACCATATTTCATAAATATTAAGATGCACTGTTTTTACATTTTACCATCTTGGCAATCAGAATGCCGCTTAAAAATCATTGTGATAAGAATGTATCATAGTTTGGTAACTGTTTTTTCCTTTTCTAGTGGAGCATAATAGTGTGTCAAAATACTACATATTTAATAATATACATCAGCATAAGAAAGTCTCTGAGAAGGTTTTCATCAAGAAACCCATGTTACCTAGATTTTCCTAACCTGATTTGACTGCGGAAGCGTCCCCTTCTCACTCCCCAAGGGGAACAACCTATTAGCATTTTTTAGAGCCCTTGTTTCACAGAATGCATTTTGGGTAATGCTGGACAGGGTAATCTTACAATCTTAAATCCAGAGAATTAATGGAATATTAGTTATAATAAAAGGTTTGGTGTAGAACTTTAGGTAATAAAGGATTCAGAGTCATAATAAAGGAAAAAATTTTTTACTCTATCACTTCATTTTCAAAATTTCACTGATTTCTTAAGCAAATGTTATTGCCATTTGGAAGTGAATTCTAAGATACATAGTCAAAGGCATCACTTAGAAAACATCTTTTAGAAAGAAGATTTAAATAGCAATAATTAAAATGGAGAGTTGAATAAGTATTTCAATACAACATAGACTTATTTAGTTCTTCCTCTTGCCCAGGCACATTGTTAAGTGCTGGAGCTGCAAAGACGACCAGACATATATGAGCACTGTGTCTTAGATATTGAATAATTAATAGGAATCCTTATGCTTTTTCTTGAGTTATCTGAGTGAAACAGAAAGTTGTAAAATTTTTGACCATTTTTTTCCCCCAGAATCTCTTAAGATTTTTCTGGAATGTATAGACTCAGATGTAGCTGTTCATTGAATGGAAATTGCAGACTTGTTTTCTGTCCATTGTGCTTAATTAGTTTAGATTTGAAATTTGATTTGAGTGGTAACATAATTTTGGAAATTTGCAAAGCTGAGGGTTTTTTTTGACAATATAAATTTCATTTTATTTCTACTGAAGTATATTCCATGTTACATTTAAATAAAATTCTGCAAGATAATCTAAGGGAGGATTCCTTTCCTTCCTTTTTGTGGGTGGTTACCCCTCATTTCCCTAGCAGGCTGTGCTCCCCAAGGGGGAGGGGGAGAAAGGGGGAGAGAGCTATTTTTTTTTGCAAATCTTTTTGATTGCATGTGAAATGTAGAATGGAAATGAGCTGTCTGTTTTTAATTTTTTTTTTCTGTGTAGGCTCTGATGTTCTAGTGAAGACCCATACAGGAAAAAAAAAATTAAAAACAGGGAACTCCAAGTTTGTCAGACATTTCATATGCAATCAGATAGAATTGAAGTTAAGTGACTTTCTCTTCCACTATTGTCACTTGATGATGGCAGTGCCTTTAAAAATTCTCTTTTTACTCATATGCTTTGTAAGCAAGAAAATGCTTTTTGGATCGAGACATGTTTTAAATATTTCACTACACTGTAGGCTTTATGGTCCACATTAACACAAAAATCATTGCTCTCAGTATTTGCATTAAATTTTGAAGAGTTGATAAAGTACTCTTTAGTTTTTTATGGTGCTTAAAGAATGCTGATAAAGTGACTACTGCACATGAATTCAACAACTAAAAATTTATAACACGAGTAAAAGATAGAAATGTAAAATGTGGCTTTCTATCTTACAGTCATTCAAGTGAATTATTAATACATGTTTCATCAGGATGTATGTAGTGGTAAACCTCTCTATTGTTTCCTATGAAGAAAATCATGTCACAAATGAGATTTTACTATTAAGGATAGAATTTTAAATCATATTAATAAACTTTTGATACTGTGGGAAATAAATTTACTCCCCTTAACTTAGAGTAAGAAAGTTGTTTGCACATTTTTTCCCCTTAATTTTAAAACTGCCTTATTTCTTAGCCATCCAATTTTTCCTTTTTCAAATCTGAATCTACATTTTATTCTGCTTGGTTTTGCTTTGTTAAATTAGTTGATCCTGTTTACATGAAAGACTCTACATACCTTTCATCAGGCTAGGAGACTTACCACCTTGACTCGTACACATTTGATCACACATGTTCTATCAGGTTGTCTAGATGGAGTTCTCTTCCCTGTTTGGATCTTTCTCTGACACTCTGACCCTGTAGATGCTGTTGCTATTAATTGAGTTTTCTATATTCCAGTCTAGCTTGGCAAAGTTTAAAAGTGTTAATGTCCTCTTTGATAAATCTCTTTATAAAAACTTTCCACATACCTTTATTATTATATAAGACTCCACATTGTATTGATCATTTGTCTTATCTTTCCTGCTAGAATATGTGCTCTCCTCAGGCAGGAACATTAACTTATTTATTTTTAACTTTCCAGCACTCATCACAGTTCTTGATTCACTATAGATGTTTAATAAATAACTGTAGAAAATATGAATTATTATCAAGCTATCTTCAAAGAATTTACCATGTGTTTGGGAAAAAGCAGAAACAACTGAAGATGTTTGAAAATAATTGCCCAATACTATATCTGCCTATGTAAATAGTACCTTGAAGAATAGGTACCCTAGTACTAAGGGTGTTGGTAGGGGTGACCTTATCAGAGCGTTTAGATTTGGAAGGAAAACTTGCTTGACAATGTCTTCTGAGTTTATCTATTCAAACCTCCAGTACGGCAACCAGAAGACCAATTTTATCATTCAACTATGCACCACTAAAACATATGGTCTTGTTTAATTTAAGAAGTTTACAATGGTCATGTCATCAATGGCATGCTTATAAGTCCATTGATGTTAATTAGAACTCTGTGCACACATCAGTTGAATATAACTGAAACTGATCTGTAGAATTGTCTTGCGTGAAGTTATAGAAAAATAGCAAGAAGGCATGAAATGTGATTATTATGACAAAGAGATGATTTTTCTCACGTATAGAAAACAAAAATTCTTTGCCTTAAAAGGAAACAATTGTCTGTTTTCTGATTCCTAAGACTCATAGGTGTGTGTGTGTGTATTTGTGTTTGTGTATGTGTGTTATATTCAGGACTCAGAGACCAGATAAAATTAAACTGACCCTAATTTTAAAAATTAAGAATGTTTTAAAAAAATGGAAACCAAGTTGAGGTACTAATTATATACTTTCTTTGGTTATGGATGCTCCTTGCCATCGCCTATAGGATTACTCTGAAGGGGAGAGTTAACTGAAGTATTCAGAAGGGTAAAAGCATTGTTTGGTCAAAGGGGTTTTGTTCTATAGACTCATCCAAAATTTATTACCAGAAACATCTATTGAATGTCTTCTTACACGTGACTCCAGGTTGAGAATGATGATCTGTAGTCACAATAGGATGCCATTAAGTAGACAAAGCAAATTAGTAGAGGCTGTATTCTGATTGTGTATTCAAAGTTCAGCCAGAAAAATATTCTCTGAGAGCTTTTTGAGGTTAGCCCTTTGCTAAAAGGCTACTCATTAGGATTTCTCCTGGAAGTAAAAAAGATAATGCTAGACAATGTCTGTATTAAGATTCGTAGTTGTAAATTTCCTGGTTTAAAAGCACATCCTTTGCATGTGTAAATTGTTGTTTACCTATCTATTCATATTCAGGCTTTAATAGTTGCACTGAAGTTACCTGTCTGTCTCTGCCACTGGAATATGCATTTAGTGTTTCCCTCTCTTACATTGACCGTTTCTTCTGTGTGTTTGGAAAGCTTTTCCTCCAGATATCAGCATGGCCAACTTCCTGTCCTCCTTCAGAGCTTTGTTCAGATGTCACCTCAGTGAAGCCTACTTTGCACACCCTATTTAAGATCGTAATCTTTATTCCTCATATTCCCAATTCCTCCACTTTTGCTTTTTTTTCCTTTCTGCATATTTACCACCTTCTAAGAGACCGTATAATTTACTTAATTATTTTCATTATGTTTTATCTTCCCCTACCCCTGTTGGAATGGGAGCTCCATGAATATAGGGTCTTTATTTTGTTCTTTGGTATGTCCTAAGTACTTGGAGAAATGCCAGCATATGATAGGTACTCAATAAATAATTATTGAATTCATGAATATATGTTACTTAGCATAGTATCTGGTACTCTGTAAACACTCAACAGTTTTGATGACTTAAAAAAAAGATAAAAAAATCTTAGATCAGTGGTCCTCAAAGTAAGCCCTGCAGCCCTAGTTTTGTGGATATCAGAGGACTAAAGCAAAAGTGTCCTGACATTTTAGATTGTATGTTAATCTCAGGGATGTTTTTCCTATATATGTCTACTGTGAGAGAAAAATGAGAATTGATAATGCTTCTGCAAGCATGGAACTTTTCTTCCGCCTGTGCTTTGCAGTTTTTTCTTAAAGCCTTTATTGAATTACTAGAGTGCAAACAAATACAAAAAATGATGGATTATGGTATATATTTTACATTTTATTCTAAAAATGAACTAGATTTGGCTTTTATAAATGCCCAGTTATTTAGAAATTCTAACATTATGCCTGGAATAAAAATTTGCTCAATTTTCCAATGACAGAGTAAGAACTAACAAAATTTATAGTGAAAAATAAAGTATTCCATCTTTAAATATAGCTGCATGATATTTCAACATGAACTTTACTGTTTTAACCTAGTAAACCCAAAGCAAAACAAGATATTCTTATCTCTTACTCATTTATTATCTTGGGAAAATATTTAATAGTTTTATTTTTTTCTGATCCTAGAACCAAAATTAAAGTTATAGGATCTTTAGGTTTTGTTTTGTTTTGATTGTTCACACCGAAATATAAAATTTATGACTTAAAAGTGCTCTGAGATTTAGGTAACAGATCTGATTTACTTCTTAACAGGAAGTTAAAAAGCCTTTCAACATTTTATAGACTTCATGAAAATCTCATATGAAACTTGTCACTGACTCTGTTGAAGGAAGGAATACAGGGGAAACAGACATTGGCTAATTAGACAAACGTATTTAACTTTTCTGGATGTACTGACATGATTGTTACTTTCCCCCATATTATCTTAAGTAGTTAGTGATGGTTTTTAAGTTTAAAGTTATTGTATAATTTGAGAAAACAGTTGCAACATAATTTTTCCTGACAGAGAGTATAATGACTACGGATTTTGCAGTTAAACAGCTCTGGATTTGAGTTGCTATGTTTGCTATTTGTCCTTAGTGAGTTATGTTATAACCTTTCCTAGCCTTAGTTTCTGTATCTGTAAAATGGGCACGACAACTTCTAGAATTATTGAGAAGATTAACTGCGTTTATGTGAAAGTGCCTGGAAATGTGCTAAACTCAAATTTTAGTTTTATTTTCATCCTTCACTTCCTATTTTAATCATTTTTAAAAGATAACTTGTGAGGAAAATACTGTTCTGAGGGAATTTTTACAGAAAAATAATTACTGATAAACTGTTGCAGCACAGTGAACTAACTGACAGGGCCACCTTTTAAAATACAGTTTTAACTTCAGAATTCACTATAATCAATATGGTAATGCAATATTGCATTTATTCAGACAGTTTGATAATGTCTGTGATCCTTACAGAAGATCTGTGAGGGCGGCAACACATGGAGAAGTTGACTTGTCTAAGGTCACATGGCTGAAAAGGAGGCAGAACTAGAAAGTGAACTCTTGCTGGAAGTTTATTTCTACTTACAGCAGGAGCTCCACATGGTCTCAAAACAATACTGACTTGAGACAACAACATGAAACAAGCCTCAATATAAAAAGAGACTTTGGACGTATTTCATTAAATAAAATCCTTGGATTGAATTCAGGGTGGATCTGATCTATACTGAAGTTACTCTGTAGGTAATGATGTTATGATTAGACTCCAAAATGGCGATATTATCCCCTCAGACATATTTGTGTTTCATGTGTGTACACAAACACTCACTTGTGCCTTTAAAGTACACTATTAAACATTTAAATAAAGGGAAAAAATCTTTCCCTGACATACTTCTAAGCCAATTTAGGGGTCATTGAACAGATGACATATAATACTAATATTAAATTACCCTGTATAATAAGAAAATTACAGTACCTAAGTGAAGATAGTAAAGGGAAACCATCCAATGAATTGCTCTAGAATTTCAAAATAAAATGATTTCTTTAAAATTAACAGTGGCACCATATCACTTTAGAAAAGTGAGTCTGATAGGGAGAAGGGAAATCAGAGACAAAAATGAGGCTTTTTTGTGTTTATGTGTGCCAATTTTTTGTTCTGATGATAGAAGAGCTAATGTAATAGTATGGCTTTCAATTGTCTGAAAGCATGTTATTATGAAACTATGTGGCAAGACATTTATTAAAACCTAACTTCTCATTGAGTTGTTTAATATAAAATCACAATAGTTGTTTCTAGTCTACATATACTTCCTTTTGCTATGAGGTGTACTTTAAAAGCCTAATTATTTTGAGAACTAGCATGACCAAAGAATAAAAATTTACAAAGTTTGACAACTTTAAATAATCACTAGCATTTCTTAAAGAACAAATTTCACTTACAGTTAGGAAACAATATTTATATTTAAGGTTGAAAAGCCAGGATGTAGAAAAATTTTGCTAATTTGGAAGATGACCTTTAAGTGCACCAAAACCAAATAATTTGTAGGCTATGACATAGGGCACATTCCTACAAAATTTGTGTGAATACTGCTTTAGTGGTTCTTGAAAGACAAACAAAGAAAGCTGGAATGAAATCTTTATTCCCCTCCCAAATAAGACGGAGACTAACAAAGGAGTACAGCAGCACTCTTTGTCAAAGCTTGCCATTAAAACGAGGTCTCTGTAGCACAGTTAATGAGATGTTTCATAGTGGAAAACAATCTGTTTTTAAGAATGTTTAGATCAAAAGTAATTTCTAATCTATGAAATAAAGTCTCTTCAATACCCTTCATTCACTAGTAAAGCTTTTATGTTTGTATTATTTACTTCAATCAGATGTTTTCAATTTTACCTTTTTTCCTTGTACAAATACTTGACATGGTTCATCAATACTGACCAACAGTTTTATTCTTTTTCTTCAGAAAAGAGATTTTTGAGAGAGGGAGAATAAAAAAGAGAGAAACATCTTTGCCTAAATGATTTGCAAGCATCTGTGCTTTAAGCTACTTTTTAT
Organism: Eulemur rufifrons; assembly: GCF_041146395.1. NCBI lineage: Eukaryota > Metazoa > Chordata > Mammalia > Primates > Lemuridae > Eulemur > Eulemur rufifrons. Next base: position 50,543,349 of record NC_090998.1, read on the forward strand.
GAACACTCCTTAGTAAATGACTCAAGGTAAAAAAGCAGAAAAGCATCCAATGTTAGGAAATTGCAATCCAATACCATGTAATTTAAACCTGCAGTTGCTTCTCTTGGACTAAATGACATACAGATGGGTAGCTTAGTTCTCTCAACTTTGGGAACACAATTGGTCTTTTTGTATGAATGAACATATATTAACAAAAATATTTTGGACAGAATTGTTTAATTCTAATTGTACAGATTTTAATTATCTATGCCATTGGAAAGAATGATTTTAACCAAGATATTTTGTCGTGTTAAGTTTGCAGTTAATGACTTTTTTTTGACAAAATTAATGAAAATATAACCCTTCCAACAAACAAATAAATAAAAACAAAATGATACCTTTTAAGAAGTCTGCACTGAATTGAACAGAAACTCATCTATCATAGTCGACTGATTATTTAAGAAGGAGCCATTCTGCATTCAAGCCATTGAAATGGATTGTTCTGACAGGACAAACATTTCTCAGGGAGACATTTCTATCTACCCCTAACATAGCAAAAATAGAAATAGTAGGTATTGGGATAAAGCCTAGTGTAATATGGAGTCCAATGAGATGAGAGGTGAACATGCCATTAGTGTCATGCCAGCTGTTCCTGGGGGTTTTTCCAGGCCAGGGAAGGGCCAAGGGACTTGTGGAAGGCCAGCAGAGGTGCTGTTTGACAACCTGCAGGTCTACTCCAAGGTGTACCCTTCTGTTCGGCTCTGGCTTCCTCTTTCTGCCTCCGTATTCTCTTATGGAGAATCAACTACTCTATCTTGGTGGCCCTGATTCTGGAAGCCGATATCTTTTTTCAATTCCACAGAGTAACTGGTTAGTTAATTTTCTCCTAGTTTAATTTCAGTGATCTCACATACTGTGACATTAGGTACCTTGAAAGTAAAAGAAGTAGACAGCATTTCCACTCCTAGATCATATTTTCTTATATTTCAAAAGGAGTTGAATTTAATATTTAGGAAACTAAGCAAGCTTTCTTTTAGTAACTTCAAAACATGGTAAGAAGTCTTTATATTTAGGACCATCTGCAAGCTTCTTTCTCACTGTGATGGATGGCAAAGAAAAGCAATTTTACTGCAGTGAGTAATGGCTGCCCTGTCCTGGGGTTATATTTCTTTTCAATCATTTGTGCAGGTAAAATAAAATACTACATATAAACAGGTGTTGTCTGAACATTTTACTGCAGTCTGTATAGGCTGAAATAAAAGCTGCCATTGTTACTAGAATCATATTAAAATTATGTCACCATTCAAGTACACTTAATCAGTGAAGTCTTCCTAGATATACTTTGCAAAAAGAAAATGTACGTCTTTAAATAAAATCACATTCACTTTTCCTTTTTTCTTTATGTTTCTCCTTTTCTATTTTTCTTACTCTTTCTTTGGAACTTGTTGACTCTGCATTAGTGTAAATGTCTTCGGTAGTTTGCTGAAAATTTCTTGCTGCCTGTTTAACATGGTAGGATGCCGTCTTTAAAGAGACATTTATTTGTAAGGACTATACAGACCCTAGTGACATGTCTGACAGAATCACAGAGAACAGCAATTCCCAGTAATAGAAAAGTACATCTTTAGGGCTCAAAAAAAAAAAAAAAAAAAAAAAAAAAAAAGTAGGATGATAGTTAAATCATGGAAATTAAATGACAGTGGTTTCAAGCTATTCTATCAAGTTGCAAAATTATTGGAGAGTTATGGTTTAACTTAATATGCCCATCATCTTATATATACAGTGTAAATGCTTGTGAATAGACTTATGCTTTTGAATTCATTTAAGAAAAAAAGGAGTTTCAGAGTATTGGGAGGCATGAAGGATGTATCTTGTGAATGTTTATCACATGCTGGAAACTTTGCCTGTAGCACATTGTCACTGTTCCAATGCTATCACCTGAATCTTAAGAAACATTCCTTTTAAACTATGAGAAATAATCAGCTGCAGTTCAGGTAAGCTGAGCTTTTCTAGTGCATGAGGGACTGGTCTGGTCATTGACAAGTGACTGCAGAAGCTGTGTTGTGGCGGCCAGCCAAAGCAATTATTTAGGATTCAAGCTAAAAAGCCTCCTTCTCCCATATCCTCTCTCTTTCCAGGGTCATGTAGGGATAAAAAGAACTGTAAGGTGGTCTTTTCCCAGCAGGAACTGAGGAAGCGGCTAACACCCCTGCAGTACCATGTCACTCAGGAGAAAGGAACCGAAAGGTAAGGTGAGCTGTAATAAAAAGGCATTAAGCAAGAGCAAGTTTTCTTCTCCCACTGCCTTCCTCCACTGAATCCTCTTCCTTGCCAATTAATTTTAAGAATTCTGCACTTATTTGCTAAAGTCTACAAATTAGTATCCTTGAAAAGGTTGAAAATGGTATTATTTAGGTTAAGACTAAGTTTTATTTGTTCTTTCCTCCATTTAATGAACACTTCATATCTTATATAAAGTCACAAAGCTTTTGTTAAGGGCCTGTTTTCAGTTTACTACAAAATGTGTGGAAGTAATAGCGATTTAGGTACATTTTTGGGGAAGACATCACAGTATGCAAAACCATGAGGGATGTGGCGCTCTGCCAGGATGCTGAAATTTTGAAGGTGGCCATTGTAAGTATAGACGTTTTGGCTGCAAAAAGAAGGTAGCATAATTTAGTTCCTTTCTACCCCACTCCAATTTCTTTTTGAAGCACATGTGGAGAAAGTATTTATTGGCTCATTTGTGGTTGGAATGTCAAAAATTTTCAATAACTGCCCTCACATGGCTTTGGTCCTTGGAAGTTCGCCCTAAGTCCTGAAAAAAGAGTTTGTTCGCTTCCAAGACTGTTTTTAGTGAATAAAGTCTCTCTCAGCTGATTCCAGCTCAAAGGTAAATTGCCAAGGTCCAATGATTTTGTTGTCTAATTTATACCATGGAGCTTGGCATAAGGCCGTAACTTACCTCTGATCCAAATTTATTAATGATGTAACTTCTTGTTTTCATTCATGAACTGAAAGAGCTCTCTACCACACATGGGATCCTTGTTAATAGGCAGCCCTCTCTTCCTGTCACAGTATCTACTGTTTACTGAATTTACCAAATGAATCGCTGACAAAGTCTACCCTCAACATACAACAAGTTAGCAGTGGACTTCAGTTTCAGCTCAGGAGAACTTCTATCCATCCTGTTGTGTACACGACTAGCAAAATGATTTAATGCACACAAACAACCAGAGATTAGGTCATTCTTAAAAATTCTGTTTATAAAAAAATTGGACCTCATAAAGAGGGTGAAAGGATAATAAAAACAAGCTGCAGAGCACATAGACTTTTTGTTGGGCTAGCACAGCTGATTTGTATTAGCTGAATGACCTCCTAGCCTTTAAGATTGTTAACTTAGAAAAATATTCCCTTAAAGCTGCAATATTCCTTTTCAAACCAAAAAATAAGACTCCTTCCACTTGAAGTCTTGGGCCCTTCTGCATTTTCTGGTATACATGCTTGGACACTGTAAAGTAGCAGAAATCTTGTGTAATAATGTTCTTTCTGTGAATCTAAGCTACAAGTTTTTTTTTTAAATAGAAAAAATTTTTTTCTAAGCATTACGTAACTAGATGGCGTGATTTTTTTTTTTTTTAATTTAACCTGCACTAGTTTGGAGTAGTTATATGCACATTTTATTATATAGATTTGAAATATATTAGTATTGTTCAGATTTCCATATGTTTGGTCTGTTCTCATTTTAGTACAAAAAGCCCTTGAAAGATTTTTAGAGAGAGAGATTTTAAGAAATATTTTCTATAAGAAATAGTGCTAACTTTAATTTTTTAATGGTCTGTTTATTGTTTATCAGTGCCTTCGAAGGAGAATATACACATCACAAAGATCCTGGAATATATAAATGTGTTGTTTGTGGAACTCCATTGTTCAAGTAAGTATGTTGAAAACCTGTATGGATATATTGCAACAAACTAGTTATTGCTTTTCATCTTAGGATCTTTCCATTACTAAATTTTCTTCTATTTTTTTTTTTTCTATTTCTATTTACCACACACAAAACAAAAGTAATAATGCTTTCATGGCAAATTACCAGTGTGACAGACTGGCTGAATTTGCACACTTGGATCTTTAAAATACCCAACATTAGCTTGTTCATTCCAATAATCATGGTGCTTAGAAGAGCTATGAAAGAGATTTTGGCAAGCATAGAAATGTTTATGTATTTATTGATTTTTCTGTCTTCAAGAGATGGCCCTAAATGTGTTTATTGGACCATAATGAAAAGTTCCTCGTGTACATCCTACAGATTGAATAATATCCACCAAGTAGATTGATCATACTTCTGCAATGGAGGGAAATACCTGTACTGAAAGTAACAAAATTATGTAATATTAAGTTAACAGTTTTTGCATTAATCCAAAATCCTTATTTTAAAGATACCAACAGTTTACCATAAAACAGGCAGCACATAGACTTTTTGACCATAATAATTAATTCAGACAGTATATTCTGGGGATTGTGGATCTTACTCAAAAAAGGAGAATCTTTACCAAAAGTGTATTTATCTAGGTGGAGAAAAATCCTGGAAGTCCTGTCCTTCCCATGGGTGCTGATTTGAGGGAATAAAAAGATAGAAACCTTAATCAAGAGTAAATGTCATTTATTTAAAACAGAATTACAAAGTTTCTTAGGTGAAATGAATAAACAAGAATCTGATTCTTGTAGCATGTAAAACACACTTGATGTCCCTCCATAAATGTTTCTCTTTTAAAACACTAGCATTTACAGATTTTCCAGAAATAACAGGAAGCAGTAGTTTCCTTGAACATTTTTTAAAAAGTTTAAAACCTTCTTAAATTGCACAAACCTTATTGCACATTAATGTTGGTTGAGAATCTGTTCTGAATTCTTATGTATTTATTCTTCATGTTAAAAAACCGACCTTCAAATTGTCACCCATTTCCTCTCAGAAAACACACGTCCTCATATTTCAACACCTTTAGCTTGTGTCATAATAGTTGATATAACACTTAAGATAGTTGCTGAGCCATGTTAAACTTAATATCCCAAATGGTAAAAATTGGCCACATCCCCTTTGCGTTTTGTTACAGATTCTCCATCTCTTTCCCTATCATGTGATTCATTAAAGTATGGCATCTAACGAAAACTTACTGTTTTAAATAAGAAACAGAACCACTGCAAATGAAGGATTTAACCCATGTGAGATTTTGAGTCACAAATCCTAAAAGCAAGACTCTTATCCAAACATAGGTACTGGTGAGAGTCAGGTTTCACATTTGATGTTATATTGCCTCTGTTTCCTTTAGCATTCTTGTAAGGAAAGCTTTTGTCTTCTAAATTTTTAAAGAATATTGTTTAATATTTTATTATACTATTTTATTATACCATTATTATATTATGCTTTGTCTTTTTTTAATTGTTTGCTTCTTTTTACTTGGTTTCTTATCTATTTGGGGAAAAAATTCCCTGCTCTATCCTTCACTGGAGAACGTAGTAGCTCATTGGTCTAGTGCAGCTGTCTTCATACTGGAGAATGTGTGCCCTGGGAGTCCAAAACAACTTTCCTGGGGCCACAGGGCATGGGCAATTTTGAAGGAATCAATTTTCTGAGCCTCAACTTTTACGTGTACATTTTCCTGAAACTGGTGCATCTGAGAGGATCTGTGGTCTACCATGTCTTCCTTCCCATCTCTTCTATCATGATCACCCTTCTCCCACTTCACAAAAGGTGTCATACCTTTCATTCAGCCCAAATCCTTACTGTGATTCATTGCCCTGGGTTACAGTCTACAGGGCATCAAGCACACTGACAGTTCAGGAATGCATTACTTCTAGAGAGACCCTTGAAAGCAAGGCAAAAAAGTCTATTGAATATTGAAATAATATTTCATCGTGGCAGGGCTCATGGCACGGCTCTGTCCACCTCCCTGCCTGTCTGCTTATCTCTCTCTCCATCTGCTGCCTGCCATCCATTTTCTGCCAGCCTCCTTAAGTGAGAGAGGGGCCATGAGAGCATGTATCAACGTAGTTATTCAAATGAAAAAAAATGAAATAAAAGTCTTTTATTTTGGACAGAGAATAAGTCTGATTTGGTTGATTGATTCCACAATGCCGACTGGCTTTGTAAATTATTTAATACTTTATATGGTAGACTTCATTCATTAAATGATCTAAATATGTAGCTCTAAGTTTTTGAAATTATACATTTTAAGGATGTAGACAATTTACAGAACACCAGAAAATTAATATTTTGCAGTTATTTAAATTTCTGATAAGAAATTTTAGCTGTGAATTTCAAATATACGAGGAAGTATGTATCAGTCAGCATCCAATCAGGATACAGAAACCACACAGTGTTTTGAATAGGAAAGTTTAATATAAAGAATTATGAACTGTACCAGAGGATTGTGGTAATGAAGGATTGGCTAGTAGGAAATGAAGAGAAAATTTTAAAGAATACAGGAATAGCAGATAAGCAGTCATGACCCCTAGGGCTGAGATGAAAAGCCCAAGGAAACCACCCCCGCCTTTTCTCCAGGGCTGAGATCTTCGGAGAGGGCATGGCTGTAATCAGCGGTCCCCAACCTTTTTGGCACCAGGGACCGGTTTCATGGAAGACAGTTTTTCCACAGTGGGGGTGGGAAGGGGGTTGGGCACCGCAGGCTGTAGCTACTAAATAGCAGAGAAGTCATTATAGTGTCATGATAGTGCAACTTGCTGGAAATCCAGCCTCTGAAACTTTCCAGTAATCTGCCTTCTGGAATCTGCTGGAAATTTACCCTCTGGTGTGCTGGGGAAAGCTGTTTGCAGGGAGGTGTCTCCGTGGAGGCACTCTATTACCAAATCACCTGAGAGGAGTGCTAGGGGAAGCTGCTGGCTGCTAGGTGCTGCTCATCGCTGTGCTGTGCGTTGAAAGCAGCACCTGCACTGGAGAAATGCTTGTGGGGCAGCAGCTGGGCGTTTGGTAAACAGTGTATGCTTCCAAAGCTGGATACAGGAGAAGCTGCTCTGCAGGAACCGAGCGCCGGAGAAGCTGCTTATATAGAAGTTGCTGGGTGCAGGAGAATCCATTCACAATACAGAAGCCTGGCACTGGAGAAGCCGTCCACGCTGCGAGAGCCTGGAAGTGGAGAAGCTGTGTGTGTTGCAGGGTCCCGAAGGGAAAGAAGCCACATGCTCTGGAGAAGCTTGTTATGCAAGCATTCTGAAACCAGCAAGGAAAGACCTTTTTCCCCTGCAGTTAGTTTCTCTTGTGCCCGCTACTGGCAAAGTTTAACATCATGCTAGCCGACAAGAAAATATGTACAGGGCCCAGCTTCAATTTGGCAGAGCAGGCAAGGAAGATGGATTTAGAGGTGAAAGGCAACAACTTGGTAACTGGCACAAAATCTATTTTCTTATCAAAATTTTTTTAGGAGTTCATGAGCAAAAGTTTGAAAAACACTCACAGGTGTGATGAATTAATGGTGTCACTATCAGAGCCCTGTAGATAGTTGGTTTTATGCTTTAAAAACAAAGTGTAGGAAACAGTTGAGGGGTATATGTGTGTCTGTAGTATCTGTTAGAGAGAAGGGAGTTAGGGGAGAAAGTCTGTGCAGAACAGATTAAATAGAAATACAGTATGAGAAATAACAATGGGAGGGAAATAGATAAGAAAGAAGAAATAAGAAAAGTGCTGAATCTGAAAATATCTAATCATTAGTGGTGTGAAAAGTTAACAGAAATTAATATTTCTGTTATCTTATTCACTCTTATATATGTGTGTGTGTGCACATATGTGCATAATCCTCTTCATTTACTTGACTAAGGTGTGTGCTTTACTTCCCTACAAAAAAGGCTATTCAATTATTCTCATTTCATTTTCAAACTTGTACTCTACTCTAAATACATTCCCTCTCTGAACAATATAGTGCTTTCTTACTGCTTACCAAGTACAAGAACCTCATTCACAGTCTTCTTATAAACCAAATGTGTAATTTATTCCATGGTTCACGTTTTCTTCACATTCGCAAATTTTACCAAGCTAGTTTATTTCTCATATAGTACTGCTGACTTTCAGTTAGTAAATTAAATGACAGAAGCAAGAATGTTCTCTCCTCTGGTTACTTGAACTTTTAAAATTTCCTAAAGTGAATTTATTGCACACCAGATAAGCCAGAGAAGGCACTGGCAAAATAATTTAATTCAGAAAGTATTTTGACCATTTATATTTTGCTCTGGCTAATACTTTGCTAGGTGTTGTGGAACAAACAAATTTGTGAAATATTTTTTCCTCAAGGTACTTATGGTTTTGTTGGCATAAGAAAAATATAACAAATAATTATAAAATATGACAAAATAATGTTAGCATCTATCTGAATGTGCCTGTCTGAAATGCTTTTATGTGTAATAGGAAGGATTGTGCCTATCTCAAAGTCAGGCAAAGTTTCTTGGAGGAGATGAGACCACACTTTACCAGGTAGAGAGAAGGGTTCAGTTTTTCCCAGGTGGAGGATGCCTGCTAGAGAATGCCATGTGAGAAGGGGAATTAGAGATGGGATAAAAAGTGAATTTTTCAAGGAAATAGTTAGGAGACTGGTCCAATAGGAGCAGGGAGTACTGGGAGATATGGTTGGGAGGGTTATAGGGGACCAATTAAGGAAGTACTTGGATACCAGAGAAGAATCTAAATTCTTACTTAAAATCCCTTAGGCCTTGGAATCTTTTCCTCCAAGAAGCCCTATCTGATCCTTCCAGAGTGAACTTTCATGTCCCTCAACTCTGCTCCATAGCACCTTTGTATACACTTCCATCATTGCGATTTCTACTTCGTTTTGTAATTATCTGTTTATATACTTTTTGCCCTCTAGGAAGTGAATTTCACCATGGCAAGGATGTACCTTAGTCATATTTATATCTTTAGCCTCTGGCATAAAATAATCATTAAATATTTATTTGTTGATCACATGCATGTCTGAACTTTGTTGGATAGACTGTGGAGAAATTTTGAATAGCAGCAAGATGAAAATGTGAAGTAAGCCATAACAGTGCACAAGATAGATTTCTGGGAGTGAAAAGAAAAGGAAATGGAGATGTAACAGCCTCAACGGGAACTCTTTTTTTCTTGTTAGCTGATAACCTCAACATTATTCATGTGCAATCAGCTCCTGATAATTTTGTTTGAGACTTTGAAGAACCACATATTTTATACTCTGTATTCATTTATTCAGCAAGCCTTGCACTGAATAGCTCATTTTATGTAGGTTCACTAATGATAATGATATACTTCTAGAGCAATAGTTAACATTTATACAGTACTTACCATATGCCAGGCCTAGTTCTAATTGCTTTATATATTAACTCATTTAATCTTCATCATGACACATTTTACAGATCAGGAAACTGAGAGAAGGTAGGTAACTTGTGAAGATCACAGAGCCAGTATACAAATGGATTTAGAAGAGTAACACTCAAACATTTTAAGAAGAAGAAAGTTAAAGAATTGTAGTAGAATGAAGTTTTAATATTTTATTTTAGTTATCCTAGTCTAGTTATTTTGCTTAGCATCATTTGAATAAATGAAACACACACACACACATATCTCAATTGTTTGAAAAATTTGTCTGTCACAGTACTTAAGTAGAAAATTGAAGACCATCTCAATGTAGGAAGGGCTAAACCAGAAGTAACTAGATCCGTCATGATAGGTCATCAAGAAGAACTCAATTTTGAGCTTGTTGTTATCCTTAGGGAAGTCCTTTGGAACCCTGACAGGAAGATGGAGCCAATATTCAGAAGTCATCAGGCCATTTAACATCTGGGAAGTAGGGCAGCAGCTGGATTTATGGGCAGGATGTTAGTAATTGAAACTGGGAGGTCGCTTTATTTTCACTTACTGATTCTCCATCACATTTTCTCAAGTAGCTGCATTACAAAGTTTCACCAGTTAAAAAATTAGAAAATTGAGGTTAACTGACGTGAGCTATCCTAAATGTCTTTCCTTCTATCTCGAAATTTCTTTGTATCTTCATCTTTATCAAGGAATCAGAACAGGCGCTGGCTAAAAGCAACTGGTGTAGCCTGTTCAATATCAGCCCAGATGTGTGGCCTCAGATTCATCACACATAAAACGGGAAAAATAGAACCAAACAAGTGAAAAAACTAAATGCAGATAAATACCTAGTATATGTCAGGTATTCAACAAATGTTAAATACAAATGGGCTGACTAGTTTTTGGAAACATATCATACTATCACAAGAGCCCAACGAACTCCTTATAATGTGAGAAAGTACAGGCTTTATTAGAGTCTGTCTGTTAACAGTAGATATTAGCGTGATAAGTCATGGCTCCAGCTGTGTTGCTACATTGCAAATGGCACTCTGCTGCAAAACTGTTCACACATGCTGCATTTCACATGAGCCTCCTGTGCAATTTTATTCTGGGCTACCAGAAAATTTAAGCCATTTTTCAGCTCTTTAAGAACATAAGCCCTTTCACTGAGGAAATTCCAGTCCATTGCCACACACAATTCATTCAGCTATGCTACTCCATGTATGCTATTCCATTGAACACTAAAGGAGACTTTCAACATGAACTTTTCCCTCTGTAAAACGTGTGTGTGTGTGTGTGTGTGTGTGTGTGCAGTGAGGGAGGATGTAAGAGCAGGGTAAGCAGATAGAATTTTCCATTCTTCCCCTCTACTCACATCCCATCTCCTCAACCCTTTTAAATTCTGTCCATATGATATTTACTAATAAACCATGTCAGTCACTATGGAATTCTACTAGGGAGAGTAACATGAACTTAACTTCAAGCTTTCTTTTTATGTAACTCTAGCTGCAAATTGCTCATAATTCCAGAGAATGTTTCTTAACCTTTACCAAAGTACATTTAACTTGAATTTTAGAAGGTTCGAATTGCCCTTTACCTCCATTCTAAATCCTTTAAGAAACTATAATGAAACTGCTCCAAAATGAACTAGAGTTCTAGGTGGTGGCTTACTTAAAGTTTTGTTATATATTAATAAGTAATCTATTATTTTGAAGAGAATATAACATTGACTTTTCTCATCCCACTGACCCTTCCTGTCTTGTCGCCACATACCGTAATTTACAGGAAAAGTATTTGTAATAGAGCTAATTTTCTATCTTCAACTCATCTGAAAGCTTGGGGCAAGACTACAGCTGGATTGGAAGAAAAAGAGTTCCTTGAGCTACTGGCAAAGATAGGGAGCAAAAAATACTGTTAAAGCATGACTTATTAAGCCACCAGGAAAAAAAGATAGGATAAAAAGCATAAATGCATAGCATAAAAATATAAACAATTACGTTTGAGAAACTAGAAAACTATAGCAAGGCAAGATTCAACGTGTAACAATATGTGAAGATAATTAGAACTGCATTTTTCTTTTTTAAAGTTATATATACATACTGAAAAGAATTGAAACAATACCTACACATAAAATTCCTAGATACCTGGAAGTGTGTGTGTGTGTGTGTGTGTGCGCGCGCGCGCGCGCGTGCGCGCTTTGGGGACTGAAAAGTGAGGGAAGAACAACCTTGCCTTGTATTACCTAAATCACAGTTCTTAGTTTTTTTGTTAATTTTCCAAATGTAGATGGAAATGGATTACATTTATTTCAGTAAATTAGAATGGATAGTTAGAATAAACTGGAAAATGTAATAGGCAAAAGTTTTAACTCTAATTCATGTCAATTTATCTTATTTGAGTAAACATGAATCAGAAAATTAATAATTATTATTCTAGTTCACAGACTTTGTAATTATTTAAAGGCAGTTTCCTAAAAATAACGTACAAGTTTTAGCAAGTACTTCTGAGGAAATTCACCGAGCTTCTCTTTTTGTAAATGGACAATTCTTTTTTTGGAAAGTGGTTATTGAGAGTTGAATAAATTTTAATTCAGATACATACATGTCTTTGATGTGTCTTATGCATGGATAAAGGGTCCATCACATGGCATTGTCAAAGAAAGGTGCAGAAGCCATCCAGAGCCCCAGTTGGAAACATACCATTGTAAAGTTTCGGCACAAATCTGCTGCATGACCATAGTCGAATGTTCTCTCTCCTTTTTCTCATCTCTTGAGAAAATGTTGAGAATAACATCACCTCTTTCTAACCCATGAGACTTCTGTATCAAATGAAAGAATTACAAAAACATGCTAGGAAAGGTATAAAGATGTTAAGTGTAAAGTGAATTTTGTAAAAAAAAAAAAAAAGCTTTAAATAAATTTACATGGTAAACTATGAACAGCATGCAAATTTAAAGTTCTCAAAATTAAGTCAGTATAGTTGGTTTTTTATTTCACCATTACTGCATGTTTTATAATATATTATTTGACCCAATGATCCATCTCATCCAAAATATTTTCAATTTCTGTTGAATAATTTAAAAATATTTTAGTGTAGATTCTAAATTCCTCAAATAATGTGAGTTTGACGAGCAACTGAGAGTTCTAATACATTAGTCATTTACAAATCTCTCACCCCAACAAAACTGTAAACTTCTTGAAAGAATAGGCCATGATTTAGAATTTTTATAACCCCATCCCCACTGAGTGCAAGGGCATAGGATTTTTCATGTTCTAGATACTTAACTGTTTGTTAAATAAATATAGTAGTTTAATTCTTATAAGTTAAGAATAACAGCAGAATTAAATGATTCAAGTTGACACTAGAATTGTGGGTATAAATAGATACTTGGTTATGGATTTCCTTAATTATTATCCCCTACCACATTTTCCAGAGTGTTTTCTGTAAACTACCCATGGAACTTACTTTCAGTGGATAGTTATTTCAACAATAGCAATGCTTGCAAAGTTGTACCTGTCTCAGCTAGGAGGAAGATGACAATGTCTGTGGCTAGGATCTTTTACAAGGAAACATTGAATAGAGCAAAAAGTTAAAAAAACAGTCATCCACCTAAAGCTATATCAAAAGATAAATCCATAGTCAAGCATTTTTATAATTAAGTATAAGAAAGATTAAAAATAGTGGAACTAAATATTCAATGCAAAATGCTAGAAAAATAACAACAAAAAATAAACTGGGATAAAATGCTCACCTTTTCCCTCCAGGCATTTGCCAGTTCTAGGCATGAGAAGAAAGGTAAAGATTCCAAACGTTCTAGACAGAGACTACTACTAAGAAGCAAAGATACCAGCAGAAAAGGATTTCTCGATCTCAGAGCTGTTAACATTGCGGGCTGGATAATTCCTTGTTATAGGGAGCTGCCCTGTACATTGTAGGATGTTAAGTAGCATCTCTGACTTCCCACTAGATGCCAGTAGCACCCTCCCCCCTCCTCCCTGATTGTCACAAACAAAAATTCCTCCAATTTCAAATCTTCCCTGGGGGGCAAAATCACCTCCAGGTGAGAACAACTGATACAGACAATCAACAAAAAAAATAAATCAAGCTTTAACTCAAAAAAACATTAAATCAAGCTCTGATTTTTAGTGTTTGCTGATTTCTGTGTTGCAAATACTTCTGTCATGGGCTATTTTGAGCACAAATGTGACGTTACTGAATGTGGAGTTGGGAAAAGATGTGTAGTAACACCATTATATATAATTTCTGTAATATTGATATAACAGTTGTAAATAATATAGATAGTTAAATTTAGTGAAATAATTGGGAAGTGGTGAGTTTTGAGTATTTATTACCCTTGTTTTCAATATAACTTAATTATAAATTTATATAATTTATTTTCAATAATGGCTATGTTTAGAAACTAACTCAAAAAGTTTCTAAAATTTTAGCAATAGGTTCTCTCAAGCTTTAGCACACTACTGTAATGGGAACAAACCCAGGATAGACCAAACTTAACAAAAACTACATCCCAGGCTTAAGTCCGCTGAGTCTCTGCTTAGAGTAAGGTGGTCTTCTGCCTCTCTTCCCCAGTCTAGCTGCCTGTCAGAGAACAGGATGAACCCTCTCTGGAAGAAGACTACATCATCCATAGTGTAATTTTTCATACAGACTGTCTGGCATTCATACAAAAATTGCCAGGCACACCAAAGTAAAGGATCAAGGGAAATAAATTGAGAAACAGCTCTCTAGATGGCCCAGATATCCAGATATTTAAGTTATCAGGCAGACTCTGAAATAACTGTGATTAATATATCCAAGAAAATAAATGACAAGATGGAGAATTTCATCAGAGAACTAGAATCTATTGTAAAGAATAAAATAGTTTTAGGGCTGAAAAATGCAATAACTGAAATTATGAACAAAAAAGATGAATTTAGTAGCATATTAGACAAACAAGAAGGTAGCATTAATGAACTAAAAAACGGGGCAGTAGAAAATATCCTGACTGAAACTAAGAGATAAAAAAATATATATATAGAAAATATAAGAAATATGTTACATAGTTTTAGGCATAACGTTATATATAATTAGAACTACAGAAAGAAAAGGAAAAGATAATGGGAAAGAAGCAATATTTGAAGAGGTAATTGCCAAGAATTTTCCCAAACTAAGAAAAAACATCAAGCCACAGAATAAAAAAGTGCTACAAATCTGAAACAGGATGAATACAAAGAAAACCATATCTAGGCATAATTTATCAAAAGTGCTAAAAATCAAAGGCAAGGAGAAAAATCTTAAAACCACCCCCATAAATGAACTTGAAAAATAAAAGATATAGAACTGATTAAATAAGTTTAAGATACTAATCTTTGAAAAGACCAATAAAGTTGACCGTTTCTGTCAAGTGTAATAAAGAAAGGGAGGAAGAAAAGAACAAAGTTCAAAAACTAGGAATAAGACTAGGATAAAACCAAAGATATGGAAAAATTAATTTAATGTAAGGAATGGAATATAATATCAAATTGTTTTTAAGGGCCAAAATCCCTCTTGCTCATCTATCTACTCACATCCGCAGTAGATACTTTATTCACTACCTTCTCTTCTAAGTTGTTGCATCTTCTTTCTTTTCTCTTTTATCCCCAAGTGACTGGTAATGGCGATGACGTGACCACAGGGAGTTTAGACAGCTCAAGCCTTCTATGTACTTACCTTCTCTTGGCCTCCACTTCAGGCACCATTTCAAATTTTCTCCCTCCTCATAACTACCTTCCACCTTACTATAGTGCTCATATGGTCCTATTCTCCGAAACCTGGAGGTAATTCATGAATGGTGGCACATCAAGATCAGAAGATTTATATTTATTTCCAAACAGACTCATTTTATTAACTGTTTATCATGTTTGAACTGGGGATATTTTAAAGCAACCATTGATTGAGGGCTTACTGGGCTTACCAGAAAATTATCTCCTTTATTCTTTATAATTTAAATGGAAAATCAAAGCTCATAAAGGGTATATAATTTACTCAAGTAACGCTGGCAGTAAGAAATGGAGCTGGGACACAGATTCAGGTCTGTTTGGCCCCTAAGGCACCCTTCCCCAGCTCCTGTATTATGGTATAATATTTCCCTGTATTTAGGCTGATTCTTCTTTTTGCTGAGCAATTCACCATCTGGTAGCTATCACACTCTGGTGTTAATTGGTGCTAATTTTCTGATGATAGCCAATGACTATACTTGGATTTTAAAGTGGAGAAAGCTATGATTAAGGTGTAATACATGTGAAGTTAAAGTCACAACTTTCCCTATTATACTGTGTGTGACTTTGAATAAGCTACTTAACCTCTATGAGCTTTAATTTCCTCATTTGTAAGATGAGGATAATACCCATATCGCAAGAACTCTTGAGAGGATTAAGTAAATAATGTTGAAATGTTTTGTATGTAAAAAAAACCCCACAACACTATAAATGTGAAGCATTGATGCTAAAACAGTGTGAGGACAGGTATAAATAGCAGTTTTCAGACAAAACTTCAGCAGCCAAAGGGAGGCATGCCATTTATTTAGAATAGATAACAGTGATGAATTAGGTAAGTACTACTTTAAATTTCTGGGACGTTTTCTCTGTTTTCTGGGTGGTTCGTATTCTGGTGGTTATTGCAAATTGATGTTGATGATAACTAGTAGTAATTTTCTGCAGGGAGTGGGATGGTGAGGACAGTGATTTTGCTCATCTAGCCTAAAGAGAGATCTAGAGAAACCCAGGAGACAACAGATAACTGATAGTTCTAATCTCTCACAAATTGGCCAGCCTATATCCTATATCTGATCTGTGGTTCACTATGAGACCCTCACTTTAGAAGGTTTATATATATAATGCACCACATTCAGAGAGGAGCAACTGATGGTTGGGAGACTCAAAACCATGTTACTTGGGAGAGATGATTGAAGAGAACTGAGCATACTTAGCTTAAGGAGAAGAGTCTTGGAGCTGTCAGGGTCTACTTCAGTAGTTTGCAAATCTAGCTTTCCAATAAAACCACAAATTCCAAGCCCCTCCCCACAGAGTTCTGATTTACTAAGATTGTAGTGGAGTCCAGAATCTGTTTTTGTTTTTTAAAGCTCCTCCATAATACTTACGCTTGGTTACCATGAGTCTAGATGAAGCTGAGGAAGACCTGCCTTAGGATGATGTCAATAGTCATGTAGCAAACACTATGTACAACAGGCAGTGAGAGCTGAGAAGATTTATCAACTGTCTGAATGTAAGACTGGTGAACTAAAGATTAATGTTACGTGAAAAACCTAGCTTAGGAGGAAAGATGATGAATTTACTTTTGGAAGCCTGATGGATTTGAGGTTTTAATGTAAAATTTCAGGTATATCAGTGTTTCCCAAAGTGTGTTCTGAATATTTGTTTCATCAGAATATTAAGCCTGCATAATGCTAGTTCCAGGACATGTTAGTATGTGTTCTTTGGGAAAAAAAGAGTGCCATGGACTAGGGCTAGAAAAGAAGTATTGCTTATTGGGAAACACTGAATTAAAATAAATCAAATGGTTGTCTTATCATAAAACTCATGGAGCCTACACTATACTAATGTTCATGTGCTCCAGGAATAGAATATAACATGTAGCATTTTCAACATTTTTTGACTGCAGAATATTTTCTCGTTTGAGGAACATGTTGTGAGGCACATGTTCCTATAACACACATGGGAAGTGCTAAAGTAGACAAGGAAGATATTTAAGCTTAGTACAAGGGCCAAAGTTAGATGTACAGATAATCATAGAAGAGATGACGAAGGCTATGAAATGCTGCAGAGACTCAGGGGAATAAGAACCAGTCATTTGGTTTGACAACATTAGAAAACAACTTCGGTAGTAGTAGTAGTGAAAGTAAGATTGTGAAGGTGTTAGGATACAATCTTGTGTTTTCAAACCACAAGCTGAAATGGAGATAATGTGGTAAAATATTTAAAATTGGAATTATCCCAGACAATATGTTCATGATAGTTAAGCCATTATAGTTAAGGTAGCAGTGCTGATGCTAACTCCTTATGATGGGAGGGAAAACAGACACAAGGAAAAATTTTAATTTTTTTTATAAACTGAAGAAAGGTGTAAAGAGAGATGCATTTAAGGTGCTAGAAATAAGGGAAAGATCTAAAGAACAGGTACCATAAGCTTTAGAAAAGAAGGTTGATTTTCCTTCTCTAAGGGATAGATAATAGAGAATTTTTTACATTAACAATTGTCCATCTATGAGCTGAGTTTTCAATATTCAGTTTTTTGGATTAGCTAATTTCTTTGCTTGTGTACAAGTGTCACTGTGCTTACCATAGAATAGGAGTTCAATACATGGCAGCTTTTATATTAATGTTGCTGTTGTTTTCACTATTTGAACATTTTACTGCTTCTTACCACCACTGATGAGTAGACAAAGGAAAGGAGAGTCAATTAATGTTAAACCAGGTAACTATTTGGTTTATCAGTGCTATATTTCATGATCATAAATTAGCTGGCTGTAGTCCATGATTCCTTGTGCCATTTATATTTTGTCTTTATTATCTTGCATTGTACTTGGAACAAACGACACTTTTGTTCATTCATGTCTTGATTCGTTTTTCAGTGGTCACTCTAGTTCCAATTTTTCTGCTCTGAGGAAAGTTGGCTTTATGCTGCTGGAGATTTGCACATTTTACTTCTATGTACTCACTTAAGTGTATAGTGTTAATGGCAGTCGCATGACTCATAGTCTGCCTAAGTATAAATTAACTCCAGTACCTCTGTGGTATGCCCTCTTTGAGATTGCTCTGGAAGACCACCCAGAAGTCGGAATTTACGCAGATTGCAAAGACCCATTCAACTTTAGAAACCAAGCAGCACTGATTGACCAATTACACCTGCATCCTTCAGTATGCACCAGCTACCCATTTGCTCTTGATTGAGGTTCAAATTGTTGATCTTAAACTATAAAGGGCTTTATGGGCTGAATTATGGCTACTTTAAACAAGACCTCTTCCTTCAAATAGAGTGCTTTGCACATAGTGAGCACTCCATAAATGCTCTTGACTGAGTATGACTTAATGAATGTTTGGACTTTCCAGTGAACTTCTTTTCAGAGTTTCCAGATTGAGGGACGGTTTCTTGATAGGGAATCTTTGCCTTTCATATTAGTTGGGCTTGGGGGTTTAATAGAGTATAATTTTACTGACCACATGAAATTTATCTTTTTAGTGATGAATCACTTTAGGTGGTCTGTTGGCCCAGTCTGAGTAATTCATAGGATCTAAGGTTTTATAATTTGATTCATGTGCCTAGAGACAACAGCTGTAAAATAAAATAATAGTTTTAATAAATTCACCAAGAAAGTAGCAAATGTATTATTTTTTTGCCCTGGGACTGGGTCTTTTCTAATGGATTTTCACTTGCTTGGTGCTTAGTTCAATGCTTGCCACAAAGATAACTTTATAATGGTGATGCTTAAAAACTTTTCAATGTGGAAGTTTATACAGCGTAAAGGAACATTTTTCAATTCCCTACTGTGCAAAAAGTTTGGAAATTCCTAATGCAAACAAATTGTGGTGATTAGAAAGATGGGATGCTTTGTTGTTTTAAATAAGAGGTTTTCTTTGTTTTAAAGGAATGCTATGGGGTCAGTGATTCTCAGGATTATCTAGAGAATTAAAAGATTTCCAAACTCTTTCATCTGTACTTTTCCAAAGTTTAATGTAATTCAGGTAATCATACATCTAGAATCATTGATTTGGCCCTTGGGAACTAGTAATTGAGTACTGATTTTTTTTTTTTTTTTTTTTGTGCCCAAATTAGGTCAAGAAACAATTTATACCACCTCTTTTCAAGGAAGTTATATACTAATCTATTATAAAGTAGGCTTTTTGGTATCTTTATGATTAAAAAAAACCCAAGAAATTTGTATTAATCTGAGATCCTTTGTGGGCCCATTCAGCTTGAAGTTTTCTTATTGGTCTTATCAGCTCACGAGAATAAATCAGGAATTATTAATAGCGATAAAGGGAGGTGGCAAATGACTCCAGAGCAACAAAACTTACTGTTCCTTCATTTTTCCCTCATTTGCTAAATAAAGGTACTACTATTCATTAACCACCCAGTTACTTGAGCAAAAAACCTAGGAGTTATCCTTACTTATTCTTTCCCTCACGCCCTGTATCTAACCTACCAAGGTATCTTTTTGCTCTGTGCACCTTCAAAACATATTCTGAATCTGACTTCTCACCGTATCAATTCCTGCTGTGCTAGTCTAAGCCGCCATGATCTTTATCATCTTTGACCTGAACTACTGAGTCTCTCTTCTTTGGCTTTTTAAAAAATAGACTTTATTTTTTATTATAGTTATATATTTACAAAAAAATTGAAGGAATAGTTCAGGGAGTTCCCAGGTACCCTCTCACTTAGTTTCCCCTCTTATTAACATCTTACATTAGTATGGTATATTTGTTACAATTTATAAGCTAATACTGATATATTATTCTTAACTAAGGTCTGTACTTTATTCAGATTTCCTTAGTTTTTACCCCATGTCATTTTTCTGTTCCAGGTTCCTATCTAGGGTACCATATTACATTTAGTCATACTGTCTGCTGAGGCTTCTCTTGGCTGTGACAGTTTCTCAGGCTTTTCTTGTTTTTGATGACCTTGGCAGTTTCAGGAGAAATGGTCAGATATTTTGCAGGATGCCCCTCTATTGGGATTTGTCTGGTGTTTTTCTCATAATGAGACTGGGGTAATGGATTTTTGGGATGAAATCACAGAGCTAAAGTACTATTTTCATTACATCATTTCAAGGGTACATACTAACAACATGCCATCACTTTTGATATTGACCTTGATCACATTAGTATTTGTTGGGTTTCTCCACTGTAAGCTTACCTTTTTCCACTCCTTTCCCTACTGTACTCTTTGGAAGGAAGTCTCTACATACAGCGCACACATAAAGAGTAGAGATTTATGCTCCCTTTCCTTGAGGACAGAGTATCTACATAAATTATTTGGAATTCTTCTGCAAGGGAGAGTTGTCTCCTTTCTCTCGTTTATTTGCTTAATCAATCATTTATTTATATCAGTATTGACTCTGGATATTTATTTTATACTTTGGGTTATAATCTAATACTACTTCATTTACTTTGTTGCTCATATTGCTCTAGGTTTGGCCATTAGGAGCTCTTTCCCTTTGGCTCCTGTGTCCCTTTAATATAGCCCCATCAATGTAGTGTATGTTTTTCTGTTTTGTTTTGTTTTTGAGCACTTCCTTACATTCTGACACCACTTCATGCTTCAGGCTCATCTTGTGTATGTCCTGTCACAGTCCTAGAATCAGCCATTTCTCCAAGGAGCCTGGTTCTTTTTATTAGCAAACAGTATCAGAAACCATGATCTGGTTGCTAGGTGGGCTCTCTGCTTTCGCTTTTGTCTCACTGTAGTTCATTCTTCACATACCAGAGTAAAGATTTAAATGAGATTATAATTTGTTCTTTAAAACCTATAATGAGTCATCTTGTATCTTTCAAAGTCACACTGCTTACAATGGCTTTTAAACTTGTGATCTGCCCTTACCTACTCCTGTGAATTCATTTCGTACTATTCTCTCATTCACTTCTTTCTGGACAGACTGGCCTTTTTTTCTCACCCTCCTTTCTTTTTTTTCCTTTTTCTTCTTGTTGTTCTCCTCCCCTCCCCCTTTCTTAATCTTAACCCTAAAAGTTTTAACTGATTATTAACTAATGATTTTTAATGTAATCTTGTTTGTATAATATTTGTCTTACTAAAAGGCATAATTTAATGATTAATTTTATGACTTATAGTTATCATTATGAATATTAAATTGTGTTTTAAAACAATGGAGCAGGTAGGCTCTAATGAGCTACATGGGACTCTCCTGCCCTCTCCTACAGAGTTCTGTGGAGTACAGAAGATGCTCCTCTTATGTCTTCTCATCTGCATTGATATTTTCAGGGGCCAGCGAGGTGTCTAGAGCATGAGTCAACTCTGTATTTCTCTTGTTTGAGTTTCTTTTACAGTCTCTAAACTTTTAGAGTTTGCCAATAATTATTGTGTCTAGAACTAAATTTCTGATTACAACGTAGGGCAGAAATGGAAATTTGCAGGGAAAATAAGAAAATAAATATTAAGTGTAAAACTGATGTAGTAAATTTTGCTGACCTCCTAAGTCTGCCTCATCCCCTGGAGAGCACATGACAAGTGTGTACACAGCACCAATCTTGAAGACCAGGCCTAAAAAAATAATAATAACTACAACAATATCACGAAGTGATATGAAGACACAAAGAGATCCCTTATGGCATGCTGCTGGTGGTCTCTAGTAATTCAGAAAAGCAGCTACCCAATGGCCAAAATGCAGATAAAGCACTTTGGCAGAATACAGCTGAAAATAGTGATGAAGAACAGGGAAGTGAAACATGCTTTGTACCGAAAACGGGTTAAAATGTATAATAACTGTGTATGTTTTGTCTGATTTACAGATAATTTTTATGTTTTTGGCTTTTATTGGAAGTTTGAGGTTGCTGTCTAGCATAGTATACTACTGAAAATAAGCACATAAGAAATGTGTTTGGAATGAATGAATGAACAGCCTTCTTTGCCTTTCGTATATAATCTGTGTTATGTATGTATTCTCTATTTTTATACATGTCACTTACTTGTTCCCATCTGTATTTTATTAATATTTCTCCAAGAGGACTTAGGAATAGAACTGATCACAGTCCATAGCCTGATAGAGGAGTACTTTGTGTCTCCGTGGGTGTATGTAAAATTTCATAGAAATCTGAATTAACTTACACCACAGGACCAATTTTCCCTGCCCCCAAAACTGACAGTTTTAACTTCTGTTATCATGTTTTAATTATTAATAGAGTAGCTGTGTTCTTTTGAACATTCAGCACTGTGTCTGAGAATTCTGAATATTTTTTTAACTAGTAATACCCAGGATCACTAATTGGTTTGTGAAGATATTTCCTCTGCGCTTTGTGTGTATATTATACATATTGACCAGCCATCTCTGAAGAAGAAAAGATGGTCTGAGGCCAAAAAGTTTTCTGACATAATTTTTTTATATCTCAAAATAGGTATTTTATAGAGATTTTGGTCATTATATCTTGTTTTTGGCCTTCAGTTATTATAATTCACACTCATTTGTTCCTGTATTAATTCCTACCACACCTTTTTAATAACTCTTAAGTGCCGGGTGCCGCACTCAGTGTGGGGAAAGTGAAGATGTGGGGGGCCCAGGCTGCACCTCCCTGAGCTTGGTGTTGGTGTCCCACAGCGTGGGGAGTGCTGTGCTGGTCCCACAGGATGGAGAAACAGGGGTGAGGGTGGGAGGCAGCTAGGAGCTTGCGAGGCCAGTGGGCAGGCTGGATGCTGACAGATTGAGGTGAGACTGGTTCATTGAGAAGTAATAGGGCAATAGTTCGATTTGGTAGGAGCCAAGGATAAAAAGTGTGGATGGGGCTGGAGCGCTGGATCATGGAGGGTCCCTTATACACCATGCAGAGGATTGTGAACTTAATATCTTCAGGTCAGTAGCTTTCAAATGTTTTTGTTCATTACTCATAGTAAGGCGTGTGTTTTTACATGATGACTTATTACTAGGCCTGGCCCTAATGTTTGCAGGGCCTGGGGCAAGAGGACAAATGAGAGCATATATACAATATAGCTAAATATTTAAAAGTTACAAATCAAGGCAACAAACTGTTAGGAAAGGGTACACCAACCTACCTTGACAAATATATCTTATAATGAAAAATGAAAACTGTGTGTAAAACTATTGATGCCAAATAACAGAAGAGTGCAAATTTAAAATTAATTTTGTGTTCCATCAAAAGACTATTAATTTACCCAAGGAAATGCCAGGGCAATGGCAACTGGGCCAAGTGGGAGGAGAAGAGGGGAAGGCTCACTCAGCCTTCTCTTCCAATGGCTTTGGAATCCATAAATTAAACAACTCCATTCTCTTTACTGGGAGAGTGGCTCTTTCATTTCTGCCAGGGACTCTGTCCACCAATCCATTTCCCTTTCTCTACTCCCAACAGCCAGGCATTGAGTTCCAAGGCCGTCTAGTCCATGCCAATCCAGTCCAAGGCCACCCTCCTTCCCCCAGGTACTCCCCGTCCTCCACCCTTGCAGGAAGGTTTGCATTTAGAATTTTCTGAGCAGGAATCCACATGAGGACTAGTGAGAGCAGCTGGCTCATGCCCTCTTTGCCCCACCTGCCTTGCACATCTCCAGGGGCTGAAGGGGCCCTGCAGCCCTTAGATCCAAGCTGCCTCCTTCAATTAACAGCCTTTGACCAGCCCTTGGACTGGAGGCACACACACACTAGTAGCACTGTCAGACATGAGGAAGGGACTCACATAGGCCAGAAAAGTGGCTCAGGGACATTTAGGTGGAGAATAGTGGGGACCCTGGTACTCATTAGTGGATCTGAAGGGAGAGAGGATACTGGTTATGAGGTAACTAAGCCAAAGATAGGCCTCAAGATGGTAATAGTGAGGATAGAGTGGAGGGGAACTATAAATGGAATCAATAAATCTTGATGACTAATGAGATATTGGGGTACAGAAGAAATCTGGAATAATGCCAGTGATTTCTGATGTATGGCATTTGACAGTATGACATTCAGGTTGTATTGTTTGTTAGTTGGATATATGGGTTAGGAGGTAGTTAAATGTTTCCTAATGCATGGTTGCTGAGAGAATGATTTGATTTCTAATCATTTGGATGATTTGTTAAAATGCAAATGTCTAGGTCCCATCTACTGAATCAGAATCACTGGATGGTGTCCAGAAATCTGCGTGTTAGTAAGCTCCTGAGGTGACTTAGAGACACATCCAGACCCTAGAGAGTGGGAAGAGTGTTGTAAGTGGAACGAGGATTGAACTCTGGGGCTTACTAACACTTAAGGGATAGAAGGAGGAAGGGAAGTAATAAGCAAATGCTGGAAATAAGTGGGCGGTATGTCCAATGAAGGGGAGAGGTTTAGCAAAGTAAGGAATGTAACAGCATTTTTGCATTTAACATTAGGAAGCTTCCAATAAACCTTAGCAAGGGCAGTGGCAGTGGTTTAAGTGGTGAATATGTTGGGAGATCAGGAAAGGAAGATGTATGATATAGGATGTAGTCTGTCCTTTCAGTGAACTTAACTGTAAAACCAGAAGAAAGAGGGATAACAAAGCAAGACACAGATTTGAAGGAGGGCTTTTTAAAAAATTCTGGAGCACTTATGTGCTGAAGGGAGGAGGAACCTATGGGGAGCCAGATATTAAAGATACGGCAGAGAGAAGGAGTAATTGATACAGCCTGGTTTCAGGGGAATGAGAGGTGCATTTTAGGACCCAGGTGGAGGGAACCTTAGACAGAAGGAAGAACACCTGTGGTTGGTATAAAGCTGAGAAGGAGAGAGGATATGTGCAGATGCAGAAACTTCCCTTAACAGACATTTGGACACCAGCTCCAGGCCCTGTTTAGGTGCTGTGTCCCCAGAGGTTAAGGAGGCATGGCTGTAGTCTAATGGGGGAGATAGATGAGGAACCCAGTAGGATAACGTGTGGTAATTAATTGTCATTAGAGTTGTGCTCAGGGAAGGTGGAAACACAGAGGAGGGTATGAGGTAAGGCTTTCCAGAATCGGAGGGAAAAACGTGCAAATGGGTTGGAACCTGAAATTGGAGGCAGGGACATGTACGAGAAGGATTGAGATGGGGACTGTGGTGGGGCCAGGGTTTGGGGAAAATGTGGGCCTGGGTTACAGTGGTGCTTGTTGATAACCATGGGTGCAATAATATGTACATATATATATATATATATACACACACACACACACACACAAACACACACAAAGAGAGAGAGACACAATTATTGACTTTATTAAAGCATCAGGTGAAACTTTATTTGGGAGTACTTGAGAAAATGAATTTTTATAACCAAGGAAGCTGCTATTTGTTTATTCTTCCCCCTCCCCCTTTGATGACTTTTCTTGAAGCTAATTTAGGTAAAGAAAGCCACCGCTTCCAAAAGTGCTTTGGTACCCTGGCATAATTTCAAAGAAATCTTCTTTCCCACTTAGTTAACTACATTTCCCCAGGAAAAAAAAAAATCTTCTCTGTCAATGTAACATCCTTTAACAGGACTCCTGCTGGTCGGTTCTTGTATCTTGCTGTGGCAGCTGTGAGCATATATACTATTGATTGTTAACGTGTGATATAAATCCAACTGGAGCATGCCCACTAATTGGTTTGAGAGCTAGATATAGACAATGCTGTCTTATAGTCGCTTGTGTAGATAGGCCTAGTCATAGGGTTAATTCTGCTTGACAGCACATCAGCAGCATCTTGAGAGTAATTACTCAACAGAAGTTTTCCCACAGCTGAACCAAGAGCTTCAAAGGCTTCTGAATTTATAACCAGTATTAACCTATATCTGAAACATAATGTTCCCACAAGGGCTCAGATTTTTTTCTCCTTCTTATTAAATGTATGGGGTTACTAGGTTCATTTGCTGTGTACTAAGAACTTAGTGAAAAATTACTTAGTGTTGAATAATTTAGAATCTTTAATAATGAAGATAATTATAAATTTGGTTTTGCATTGCTTTATTATATTACTGAAACAAGTTAATCTGTAAGATCAGGTGCTTTTTGAAAACAATTTATTCTCTTTCTCTCAAAAATAAGTTTAAATAGTTAATATCTTTTCCATACTCTGTTATCTGTACTGATATGTGCATGTTTAGGGGGCCTAGGCCAATGCATACATTTAAAATGGTTGAAATAAATATTTATTTACATTTTAGAAAGCTATTGTACTTCTTGACCAATATACTAAAATCTGTAACTATTACAGCCCCTCCCCCATAACATAAGTGTTCTTTTACAAACAGTTTTTATATTGTAAAAAATTTCTTTCACTTTGCAGGTCAGAAACCAAATTTGATTCCAGTTCAGGTATGTTTACAATAATAATGCTATTCTGAGTATATTTTATTTACATTATTCTCTGAGGAGTAATTCATCAGATCAAGAACCATTTTGATTTTAAACAGACTGGCTAGTCTTTTTTCAAAACATGAGTCTCACCTGAAAGCCAGTCTATTGACTGCTTCAAATCATAACTTGAGATGTTCACCTTGGGATTCTGCATAGTTCTGCAATAAGCATTAAATGCCCTACATATGCAGAGTTTCATTTGAAAAGCAGAAATGGGGTTGTACATACTTATTGCTCAAAATAGAATATAATTTTCTCAGTGGATAAAGCATCCTGAAGAATTTGAAGATTCTCTGTAAGTGATTTGTCACCAAATGTGGGAGATGGATGCATTTAATCCAGCAAACTATAGAGTTCCAGCCAATAGAAATAGAAATTTGTCTATGACTTATTTGTTTTTTAAAAAAAAATTTTTATTGAGGGGGCGACAGAAAATTAAGGTCACTTTAAGTCATTATTTTGTATCTGTTAAGACAAAATTTACATTCTCACAGTGGCCTATCAGCCTCAATAGGTGTTTTCTTCTCATTAAGCATGAATGTAGCCATATAATCCTGAGGTTTGACTATGTCCTTATATCACTTGCTGAGATTTATGCACTTTAGAGTTTCTGATGGTGTTTACAATTAAAGTACAAAAATTGCCTGATGTTTGGTGCAAAGGAATTGGGCTCTTTGGTGGACTGTTAATAGATAAATAAATATTAATTTTGAATTCCAGGGGAAGATAATTTACAGAAAAATATGTAACTTGAGTTTAAAAGTGACATTTTTACTCTGGTTTGAGTTTCACTGTATTTCAACTTAAAATTTGTTTATACTTGTTATGGTTACAAAGGAACAAGTGCTATATATTATTTTTGATAGTGATGTTAAGGAGCCAACACAATTTTTCTTCTTCATAAGCTTTGTCTTTCTTTTATTGTCTAGCTTTATTAATTTAGTGAGAAGTCTAATTTATGAAGTCTGTACCTTTTAGTTAACAAATTCATTTAATTTGAGAACCAAGACTCCAGTAATCTTTCCATTTTGTGTGTTCTGGGGCTTCTGAATCATTTGTGTCAGTTATAGTATAAGATAAACATTTTTGGTTAACAGCACTGACTACATGGAGACTAAAGGTGGGATGGCATTATATCAACTCTTTAACTCTTTTATTGCACTTGATCTTAGCCAAAAGGCCGAGAAGCAATTGACGCTTTTATTGATTCACAGGTGGCTCAAAATAAGGTGAAAAGTCTTTTTCACTTTTTAATAGTTAAAAATCTTTATATATAATAAAAATAAATGAATAAAATTAGAGAATTAATTTTTACATAAAAGTCATGTCTTTTTTTTTTACCTCTGCCAGTCACCAAATATTTATTAAAAATGCATCTTGTTTTGATCTGATATAATTCCCTAAACATCAAGTCAGAAACTGGTTTTAGGTACAGGATCTGGAATATAGCTTTTAAAAATGAAAAAGTCTACTAGGTTCATTTTGAAGGTAAAATCTGGAAATAGTGTACAAAGCTGAAATATTAGGCAGCTATTGTCAAAGTCAGATAATTTATGTTAAATTTTCGAATCCAAATTAAAGTGTGCTGCTAAATTCCTGCACTGAAGGTTAGTATTTATCATGAAAATAGTTATAACATCTGTACAGGCACACATCTTTCACTCTTGTAACCAAAGATTTTGTCCATGACTCTTATTTTTTTCAAGTCCTAAATTTTTTAAAAATGTCTATCAAGGACAACATCTGCATGTCTTTGAAAACTACAAAGTTCTCTACTCTGAAAGTCTTATGGGGCATACTGATTAAAAGTTTATTTATTCTTTTAATTTTTAACTTAAATATGTTGTGGAAAGAATTCAGATGGTTTCAAATTAAGAAATAGGTAATTATTTTTTCTTATAAGCTCTTTTTGCTTATTGAATGAAGGAATCATGACAAAGGAAGCTAGAAATTTATTCTTTGACATTCTGTATCATGCAAATTTTGGTTAGAAATAAGGTAACATATTGGAACAATTAAACGTATGACCTTAATAGATTCAAATTCTCTATTGTTCATCAAATACAGAAAGTAAACTAGCTCTGTTTAATGTTGTATATAGCTGTGACAAAGTAAGATTTTTAAATGAAGGAAGTTGCCAATCTTACTAAGAAAAAAAATCTTAAAAAATAAATGCTATGGTTAATGACTAGCCATAAAGGAAAGGATTTCAAAGTCAAAGTATACATATATATGTGTGTGTGTGTTTACATATGTATTTGTCTGTGTGCATATATATATGTATATACACACACACAAATTTTTTTTTCAAAGAAAGTACCCAACTTATGCACAGCTTACTGCACAACATTTGTATTTTGTATAAATGAGTTTTAGGTTGTGGAGTGAGATTCAGGAGGGAGGAAGGAAAGTTTTCAATGCCACCACGTGTTAAAAATTTTCAGTTGTTGACTATTTACCAAATGATTAACCTAGGAACAGATTTGATTTTTTTCTTATCAGAATTGTATCATTTTTTTCTATAAAAGCAAATTCACAGCCTCCCTGTGTTTTTTTAAAGTTAAAAATTTTATGAAAAATTTCAATCCTATATGAAAATAGAGAATACAATATGAGTGTCCACCTAATCATTTAATTTTATTGTTGTTAATAATTTGCCATATTTTTTCACTTTTCTGTTTTTACTTGAACTATTTTAAAG
Organism: Eulemur rufifrons; assembly: GCF_041146395.1. NCBI lineage: Eukaryota > Metazoa > Chordata > Mammalia > Primates > Lemuridae > Eulemur > Eulemur rufifrons. The sequence goes on from NC_090998.1 coordinate 50,572,403, forward strand.
TAAAATGTATTTCATGTGATTTTTAAAATCTGAAAATTATAGATTGTCTTGACTTATTAAAAGGGGTCAATTAATTTTTTGAGGTTTTCATCTATCTTAGAAATTTGGGTCACAGACAGATTATTATGTAAAGGATCATGGCATTTCCATCTCCACATTCAGTTAAAGACCCTTTGAAAGTTCTGCTTATGGTGAATCGTGTGGTTAAGAAAACTTTCAACCAGTAGGCAGGGGCGCTGAATTAATTCTGATCTGAGAACCCCAGGAAAGTTCTGTCATCAAGATTAATTTGGTTAAAACTTTAGCTGCCGTTTAGCTGTGGTCTCTATGTACTGAGTTATATACTGATTACAAAACTTTTCTGTTGATTTATAACTCAATCACCTAAAGTTTTTGGCTTTGCCAATTGAGAACAGTCAGCCCACCTTCTTTCTAAAGGAGTTTTAAGGTTTCCATTTTAACACCTTTTCCTAGTTGATGTACTAATGTTGCTTGCCTAGGATCGTGTGGAGTTGGTGATTTTACTAATAGAGTAAAACAGACTTCCTTTTATGTTCAGAAGTAGCAAGAAGCTGTACTCTTCTCCCACCTCCCAAGAAGGGAAGTTAGTTGATGCTGGAGGAAGCAGAGCATTGAGTTTAATGTAGTGATTAAACATGAAAGCCATATATCAAATCTCAGGAGAAACATGCTTTTGAAAGAGGCAGAGAACTGTGGAGTATATTGCATGATAGGCTATATAAACAGAGCCCTGGAGGTCAGTGTGTGGATGCAAACCAATTAAATAAAGCACTCACTGGCTTTGCTTTCTATCATCTGGATGGGGAGGATCACAAGTTAACATGCACAGGGTTGAAGTGTAAACTTTGCTTAAATAAGCTAGGCACCTTTGGAAACTTCATTAACCCTTTCAATCCACTACTAAGATTTTTTTTTAACCAAGGTCCCTAGGAAGTTAAAAAAACCCAAAATATATGCTTTCTTGGCCCTTCTATATATACCCACCAACAAAGAGTAATGAGCTGGTAATGAGTAAAATGGAAGAAAAAGCAAAGGATGAGCTGCTGAAAAGACCCAGAGTTGGCTCTGAAGTCAAATTTCAAGAACACGCATGTCTTTCAAAAACAACCCATTTGAAAAAGCAGAGCTTTTGCAGAATAACTGAAAAAAGATTTTTTCTCTTCTAAATTCTGGGTATAAGGCAAAGATATAGTTGGAATATTAGTAAGTTACTAATATAACTACAGGATACTGTTATTTCTGTTCTTCAAAATAGAATAGCTTTCTGACCAAGAAGAACCTGATGCTTGTAAGTTAATAACGGTATGTTAAGGACTGCGTATACTGTAATTCTGTCATTCTAACCTTCTCAGGCAATGTTTGGGTGAGAAAATGAAATACCAAGTTAAATGGTATAGTTTCATGGTCCATAAACATTCAAAACAAAGATTTTTTTTCTATAGAGTCATGTTGGCTGAGAAAGTGAATAAGCTTATGTTTAGTGCTTGTTGATTCTGGGCTGCTTGGAATAGCTATACTAAGGAAATGGGCTCATAGAACACAGCAACTCAAAGGTATAGGATTTCATGAAAGCAAATTATGGAGGATTAAGAAACCTAATGAGCATGGTTTAGTGTGGAGAGTTGAGGAGGGAGCTCACTATTAAATAAAGCCCAAGAGTGTAGAAGGTTAGGAGATCCTAAAAGACACGATTATAAAAGGTACAACAGAATATAATTATGCTGAAGGGGGAAAAAAAAAACCCTCCAAGGGGGGGAAAAACCGTCCAAGGAACAAAAAGCAGCTAGTGTCGCGTTTGGGATCTGTAGTTAAAAAGGAATCTACGCCAGGGTAAGGAAATCAAAGAATATAATCAGTTAAAGCTTGAGGCAAAAACATAAGGACAGTGAAAAATAGAGTGGGCTGCTATGGCAGTTGCTAAGTTGAAGGGAATTTGAATGTAGTAGAACTACTACAGGATTTTGAAAGTTTACTAAAATTTGAGACAATTGGCCTAACATAGTAAACCCTTCTCAAGAAATATTTATAAGGAAAATATTTTCAGTTCTTGTAAGAGTGAGAATAAGTTGACAATACTTTTTAGATGCACAATTCATCGTTTTATATTTCCTATTTTGAAAGGTCTCATAACAATGAAGAACAAGGAAATAAAATATAATTTTTTATATAAGAATATCAAATTCTCTGTATGGGCATCATTAATTAGGAAAAATAAAAAAAATATTGACTATTCATCTGTTCACTCATTCAACATATATTTATTGGGCATACTATATGCCAGATGTTGAGGTTATAGCTGTGAACAGGGTGGATACAATTCCTTCTCTCATGGAATCTTAATATTGTTAATAGTTGATTGGTCCATTGTACAAATTCACATGGATTTCTCTGCATATTTAACTGAGGAGGGCTAACAAGGCTAAACTTAAATTCTAGATGGTGAGTGAAAGAACTCTTGATATTTAAACATGATCTGATATATTTTAGGTTTAGACAAATTCACTTTTATTTTATTTAAATGATATCACTTTGTTTTCCACTTTGACTCTTAACAGAACAGCCTAATAATGCTAATGGTTAGCTGTAGTTTTTCTATAGCTTTCAATAAGGAGTGACATTTCATATTTGATTAACACTAAAAGAAATTAACTTAGAAGAGAACACAGTGACAAATGTCTGTGAATACAACTGTCTTCGCTTTTCTTTCTTTCTTTTACAGGATCCTATTCAAGATTAGCCTGAAAAATTAGGCAACCTTCTCTATAACAATCTTACTTGATTGCATGGAAGCATGTAGAAGGGACGTAGACCTTCATCTCCTTTTATAAACTAATTGAAAGACCAGGAAACAGCAAGGCATAGTGTCTAAGTGCTGAGGTTTAGATCATATAGATCTAAGGGAAATATCTTTACTTCTAACAATTTTCAATTGGCTTTCTTAGATTTCATGTGTACTATTATATCACATACTTAAAATTTGTATTTATTTATTTTTCTTAGAATTAGAGCATTTAAAGCTATGAATTTCATTCATTGAAGCTTTAGCTGAATCCTACAGGTTTTTATATTATATATTTTAAATAGTTGCAGTTTTGGTTTTGTTTTAGACACAGTAATTATTTGGGAAAGTATTTTTAAATTTCCAAATTTTTTACTTTCTACTTTTATTAATATTTTTTAGTTTCATCGGTTGATAGTCAAAGAATGTGGCCTTACTACTTTTTTGTAAGTCTACTATCGAGTACTTATTAAAGTTTTACTGGCGAGCCTAATATGTATGTAATTTTTGTGACTCTTCTGTGGGTAATTTGAAAACTATATTCTCTGCAGTGTAAAGAGTTTGATGCACATTTATTAGATCAACCTGATTCTTGATAATATATCCTTTATATCATTATTTATTTGGTTTCTATTTTATCTGACAAGGATTTTGAGAGATTGTCATTTGATGTTTTTTACCTGAATTCACCATTTTTAGATCTCACCATCCCTGTGTTGTCAGTTCCACATAATCCATATGTTCTGGTCATAGCGAACTTGCTTGGGTCATGCATTATACTTACCTCCTTAGAGAACATCATTCCAAAGCAGTGCTCATGGAAATGAAGACTGCTCCAGATAGGGAACTTATGTTATTCCAAATTGTTATGTGAAACAAAAAGTTGTTTTAGCACCTGTATATACCAGTGCTCTTCTTTTCCCTCATACCTCCACCCTCACCCCAGAGCTTTATAAGAAAAGAGGCTCTGAGCCTTTACATGATTAAATCTTTGTTTTCTCCCCCTAAGATCCTCCCTCCTCCATCTATCTGGCAAGATCCTATTTACCTTTTAATGCTCACCTCAAGCATTGCCACCTTAATTAAATGTAATCTTCCTTGACACCTTCCCAGCAGTCAGTTATGTCTTTCTCTATGCAAACATTGGATCTTGCACATACATTTATTAGAGGATTTATCATCTGCTATAATTATCTGTGTAGATCTTTTCATTCTCTCCAAGTCTACGAGTTTCTTGAAGGAAGACCCATGTCTCATTCATCTTTATAGCCCTGATACATGAAATAATTACTCAATAAATAAAAATTCCATGAGGTTGGAAATCTTTGTTTTGTTTTCTAAGTGTAGTAAAAATATTTAACTACAACAAAGGATTCATTCTACTCTTTAGGAGTGTTGAGTTGTCACTGGGAAGTGGCTCCTGGGCCAGAGATTACAGTTTCCAGACCCTTTGCATCTATGTGGAGACATATAGCTAATTCTTGCAGTACAGTGTATGTGATTTCTGGGTTAAGGGGGTTAAGTAACCAGTAGTCTTTCCCACATCTATTTCCTCTTCTGAAATTAATTCAGAGGTACATGTTGAACATCATGGTGTCACAATATGGAAGGAGTCTGGATCCCTGCATTATACTTGTGGGAGATCCACTCATGAGAGCCGTTCACCAAGATTATCTTCATCCAAGGACTTTATGTAGTGGGAAATAAACCTTTATTATGTTAAGCCACTGAGATTTTGCTATTATTTATTATGGCAGCTAGTGTTATTATTTAACCCGACTAGCCCAGTACCTAGAATACTCCTTGGCAAATAGTTATTTGCCTGTAGTTGTTATCTAGTGGGAAATATCACTAGACATTTATTGGATAAATAATTCAACAAATGGCTAAGGATTATATTATCTAACCTGAAGATGATCCTTTAAACTGAGGATCATGCAGAAATACTATGTTCCATATAGTCACAAAGCCTATCAGTTAGCAATGATCAGAATAATTCGGTATAATAGGTTGCCTCAAAAAGCAGTGACTTAAAACAATAATCACTTATTCATGCTCACATGTCTATGGGTTGGTTGGGAGTTGGCTGGCATAGGCTGGTTGCAGGTTGGGTCCTGCAATGACAAGACCATGCATGTTGTCATTGGTGATAGACAATGAGAAGGCAAACCCAACTAGGCAAGCGTGTTACAAGCCTCTGTTTACTAACATCCCATTGGCCAAGCCAGTAAAGCCATTTCCCTAGCCATTCATTCAGTTATTTACCAATAAATATCAAGTGATATTTGCCAAGGAAGTCATATGCACAAGCTCAATGTAAAGGAGTGGGAACAAACTCTTTGTTCTTTCTACTGATCAAGCAGATATAGGTATTCTTTTTTCCCTATAGTGGGAAGAATAGCCAAGTCATAGGGTAAAGGGTGTGGATGCGGGAAGGAGAAGAATAGGAGCCAGTAACTGAATCTGCTACATTGGAACATCACATACTTAGATCACTAATCTAACCCCAAAATTATAGAGTTAGGAGTTTTATTCTAACATTTTAGATTTAAATTTATTTCTATGTGATAATAGTCTATTAAAATTAATTTTTTCCCTGTGTTGTTGTATACTGATAATCAGTAAAATATACTTTTGCAGTATGAATGAAAGTGGAATTAAAATTCATTCAAATATAATATATTAGAGTTATCTCTGTAGGAATTTATTTAAATTTATTGTATTTTGTGGTTTGATATCAATTTTTATTTACATATTTGGTTTTTCAATGATACTATATAGGAATTTATTCAATTTATTTTTAATCATGACCTACTTTTTAGTTAGCAGTATTCCTTAAAATATTGTCAAGCTATGTGGCTTTTACTGATTTATTAGGAAATTTCTTTTAAGTAATGTACTAATAAATTTACTTTTCTAGCTGTATGATTTTATATTTTGTTCAGGGCTGTAGAAGAATACTGCATACCTAGAACTTAGAATTGCTTATAGTTTCTAGTATCTCTGTTTTTATATGTATATATATATATATATATATATATGAATAAAAAAAGATATATATAAAAGAATAAAAAATTGCCACCAAAAAAGGTTAAATTCATGTTAAATTTATTCATGAGAAAACATAATTTTTTTTCCAAAAGTTCTCTTTGTATGAATTTTATGTAACTTGAGAATTTTATAAAATAGCAAATAGAGTCATATCAAATATGGAAGCGACTTCATAGAACTATACATTATAATGTTTTTTTAAAATGATATAAATTTTTATCAATGAATTAAAAAATTTTAATGTCAAAATGAATGCATTTTATCAATTTGTATGTTTAATTTACCTGTGTTCCATTCCACAAACATTTGTTGATCACTCACTCTGATCAAGCTTTGCATATTGCCTTGAGCAAGTTAGTTGTAAATCATTTTAGAATAATTTAATATCTAGCAGAAATAACTCTTGGCATAGAAATATACTACTGGTAGGATATTCTTACACAATTGTGATAAGCAGGAAAGAAGGTCGCCTCTATCTGTTTATTTTGCAGTTAACAAGGCGAAGGGAGGCTTCTGATTATTTTGTGCTTGTGTGTCTACACATACCTAAGGAAAAAAATAATCACAGACCCCAGAGTCACTTTATTGTTATTTAAATTATTATTATTTAAATTAATAATTTAATTATTGAATAAGCAGCTAGTTACTGTTCATAATAGTTTTGTATTTGTAAACTTCTTGGTGGTATGGGTGACAATAAAGTAATGATAAATGAATATTTTTACCTGAAGTAGGAAATCGTATAAATGAACAAAGATGCATTGTTAGTAGAATTATTTTAAATGTAAAGGTATGCAGCTCGATAACAAGTTTTATTATTTACTATACATGACTCCACAGAGTTTGGGAGAAATGTTTAAAGACAAATTATATTCTTAAATGTGGTTAATTCTAATCTCACCAGTTTTTAAGAAAATAATCTTTTATGGGTTTTCAAAATCCTTTAATTTCTTTTGTAGAAATCCAAAGGACATGATGTCTTACTTATATAAAATGATTGGTAGGATCTTACTTTTCTTTTTCATTCTTTTTAGTTCCTAGATGTAGTCATTTTTCTCTTTTGGCGTGATTTTTCCTAAAGATGTTTCTCTAATTCATATGAGTTTTGATATATATGATGTGTCACCATACAAGTAACAAAAATGTGTGTATGTAACAAAAAGATGAAAAGTTCTATATTTATCTGTTATCTACATTTGTCACTAAGAGTCAGTAGGATGGCTTTATATAGGATGATCAGAAACAGGAAAGCTATGGTTTAGAAAATGTTTTAATCTGTTTCAAATAACTTTTCAGGGCAATCTGGTAAAAATGACATGATTAATGACTGAAGGAGATTAAAATATTTTTACATTCTGTTTTTAATGACTACTATCTTAAGTTTCTACCCTAAAATTTATAACCAGTAAAATATTACAGGAAAAATATATCATTCATAATCCACTTGAAGTTGTGTTTTACTTTATCAAATTGTGCCTGCTTTTTAGCCAAAAACAGCATAAATTTAAAACAAATTTTAACTAAAATATAGCTTCCATGCTATTCTTAAGTACATTCATGAAAGTGTTAATATTTACTAGGTTTAGTATAAAAGATCTAAGATTATGTTTTCAATTAGGGTAGCACTTCAGTCAGCATGTAACTTTTAAAAATTTGTCATTGCAGCCTGGTAGATCTTCATTATTTGAAACTAGGCCACTTTAGAAAGTTTAACTATAAATGTTTTCTATGTGCATAAATAGGTGGCAAGTATGATTATTAATATTGGCATTTTGCCCATTGATTCCAGTTGCTCTGTCTTTTTTATCCGGAGATAATGGTGTGTGTTCAGTCTCTGTCATATTTACCTAGAGGAAGTCTTTTTAATCCCTCATTTTTCTCCTTCACTGAGGTTGTGTGTAAATACTACATAAAATGGCAAATGGAAGGAAGTCTGTTTTGTCTAAAGATACCATTCATCTTAAACAAACACATCAGCCTGTCTCTGGAAGGATAATTATATGGGTTTTATTTGGTGGGACAAGGAGGAGGATGGATAAGACCAAAGCAAAAATATGTTGCAAATTATATGAACTGGTGTTAAACCCCTTTAAAAATTGGATACGTTTTTCTGATTGTGTCTGCTTAGGGAAATCACTCCACCTCCACCCCTCCATTGTTTTAGCACCTCTTAATTTTCATTACTACTGGCATACAATTTTTATGAAAATTTGTAATATTAATAATTTCTGACAGAAATCTGAAGCTGATCTTTAATCAGATACCTTACACCATAATTTTCTGGAAAGCCATATATATGCATTTATAATTCCAGTATGGGAAAAAGAATATGTTGCCTTTCGATTATTTCTAATTTTAAAATCCCACAAAATTAGATAAAATAACTTTCTTTAGCTTCCTATACTGTGAATTCTTTGGGGACAAAGGCCAATTTAATTCATCTATTTTATTTATCCCCAGCACTAAGTGCAATTAGGTCACAAGTAGTGACCAAATGGTTTAAGTCAGTGCTGAATGAATTAATCGTTAATTGCTTACATTTGCTTACTTACGTTTACTGGGAAAACTAATATATTTGGTATTGTTCCTGACATCTTGTTTTCTTGTGGTCCTTTTCTTTCGTTTAGTTATATTGATTATACGTTTGCCCTTTGATAAAAACTTCTAGTTGTAAGTTAAATATACTATTTCTATTTATTGTTTACCATTTAATTTTAACAAACATTTGACTTCATATTTTTCTGTTAATGTTGGGAATTAATCTATAACTTTCTTCCCCTTCTCCCAATAAAAGAACTTTAGTGTTCTTTTGTCACTGAGCCTTGCATGTTTCCCATTATGCCTCTACTTTCTCAAAATACCATTTCTTAAGAATGCTTTTAAAAATCATTTAATAGAATTAAGCCACATTGTTAACTATAATTTAAACTTAACTATTTAATATTACCTATTTATTTACTCATTACTGTTTCTTGTGTGCTGTGTTTTTATCTTTCTTAGATTTATTTTTCATTTTGCTTAGTACTTCCTTGGATATTGTTTCAGAAATGGTTCTAGATGGCAAACTGTCTGAGTTATTTTATATATAAATTATTTATTTGTACGTCTCATGATACAAAAAAGGATTCAAGCAGAAGACACATATTACACATTTATTCTTCAAGAGTAGAAGTTGGTGAAGAGAACTGACATGATTCCAGGATCTTTGCATGTGCTTTCATTAAAGGTAGATTTTTTTTTTCTTTTGAATGATAAACTTTTTCACAGGTATGATTTGAATTGAGTTTATAGCTCATTTGCTAAAATTTTTCTCTTAGAGGAAAAAAAGGAGTTTCTTAGGTATCATACAGTTAAAAAAAAAAAGGCACTTCAACAAATACTTAACCAGTATCTTTTCTATGCAACAGGTATTGAGGAGGACCATATTAAATACAATATCTGGTTCCATACACTAAGATGTGAATTTTTTTATGTTATAGCTTAAGTTTGGCCTTGATAATTCTTGAGTTTGCTTTAAGAGTAGTGTTTTTAAATTAAACATATAAAAATTAAATTATAAAGAAATATCATCTTTGATCAAATCAGAATACAAATGCACTAATTTTTAAATGTCATTGTCCATTTTTGGATACTTAAAGTAACATGTTAGAGCAATTCAAGAGATGACAGGATTTCACTTTGTTTTTCTAGTTCACAAAGATTTTTATAGCCAAGACCTTTTACGTCAGTATTGTCATAAGTAAAGGAATAGGATTATCTGTTTTACAGATATATGTACCTTTAATATGGACTGTATTTCCTGACATTTCTTGGTCTTATCTCATTATTTCAATTCTGAGTTTATTTATGTAAGGCTATTGTAGAGCCAATGTATGACAGGGTTACAATACAACAGCAATATCGTTTTAAGAGCATTCAGGGAGTAAGTTTGACACAACAAAGAACATAGTTTGAGAATGAAGGGCAATGAACAAAGGGAAGTAAAAGAAAAATTTAACAATATGAATAAATAAATGAAATGAAAATAAGAGTTATAGGGTCTGCACATTTTTGAGACTTTTAAGTTTTACCTTGAGATAGCCTTCCAGAAAAATTGTGCCAATTTATATTCTCATCAGCTGTGTATAGTTTTGTTTTTTTTTCCTGAACACACTGCCCAACTCTGAGTATTACTATTCTCTTTTTTCTTTCCAACTCTGAATATTTCTATCCTTATTTCCTTTGCCGATCTGATAGGTAAAAAGTAGAATCTCATTATTTTAATTTGCATTTATATGAATAGGGAGGTCGAACATTTTTCTTCTAATGTATATTGATCATTTATAATTTTTCTTTTGTAAATTGTTTATTAACTTTTTTTTTCTTTTTGGTGAGGCCAGAAATTAGAGCAGGGCTTGGGTCAGACCATGATTTGGACCATGGCTCTATCTTTTAAGCACTGTGTAATTTATGGCAAGTAATATAAACTCTCTGAACCTCAGTTCCCTCTTTGGAAAGCTATATTTATAATTATAATGTCCATTGATACCTCAATGTTGTGAAGATTAAATAACGTGTAGTTAAAGCACTTAGCAAAGTGCTTGGCGTACATTAGTGATGCTGTTGCTGCTGCTGATAAAAAAGGATGAAGCTTGAAATATTTCTCCCAGTTGGTTGGTTGAGGTTTAACTCCATGAAACTTAAATTTTTGTTAGTGGCATATGTCAGTCTTTTTTTTTTTTTTTTTCTGTTGTAGCATTTACTGCAGGGTTGTACTAAGAAAATTGTTCTTTACCCCCACGAGTATAAAAATATGATGGAAGTAATTTTGAATGTGACAGAGTTGTAAATGAAATCATTAATTTTAGTGACTCAAACTAAAAAAGTAGACTAATAATTCTATAATCTTTCTATTTTCTTTAGAAAAATATTAGCATTCACTCTTGTTGAAAAAATTCAGAAACATTAGGTCACATATTTAACAAGTTTTTAAAAAAATGTTTTAAGACTTTGAAAATACCTTCCCCTGGATTATTTGTGTATTTAGGAAGGGGCTCTGCTATTCTATACAGTGCATTTGTGTCCACTGGAAAATGGTGTTATCCTGGGGCCAAGGAATTAGAGAAAGGGTCCCCCCTGCTGCCACCACACCACCACTCACACTGTGGCTAAATGACTCCTGTGAGTCAAGGCACGTACACAGGCCTGGGAGTGAGGGGAGCAGGAGCTGGGGTTCAGCCCCCACTTGTCTCTTCCTCCAGGTTCCTTTTGTACTGCCCAGGTTGCACCACTTTTTGAAGTTGCCTTATGTTTCAGTGTTATCACAAAAGGGCTTTTGAAACAGTTTGAGAAATTAATAATTAGTTTATCTAAATTCACTTGCATGATTCAACTGAATTGAGTAGCCTTTTATGCAGGAACTGTTAAGAAAAGAAAAGATTTTTATCTGAATATTGTAAGCAAAAAATAAGAGAGCATTGGTACCAATCATGCAGCCCTCTATTCTTCTATCTTGGGTATTAATCCATGTTCTCTTAAGGATTGGCTTCTTCCTCCTCGTAGATACGATGTTAATGACACATCTGGGGCCATGTCGTTTTGTATGTTGTTATTGTTATGGGAAGATTGATCAGTATTGTGTTGAGTCTCCAGGAAAATGTGCTCTGCAGAAGTCTCACTCTCCAACTGTGCTTAACTATCCTAGGGTGCTCATCTCTCTTACCCGTGTATTATTCTATAGCTCCTTATCCATGATTCTTTCTTACTAGCGTCATAGCTATTTCTACTATGTTTTTTGGAACTCCAATTCCATTGTAAACATATTATTTTTTTATCTTCAAATTTCTTCACAAAATGTTTCCTTCATTTCTTTGCTTTAATTGAGACTTGTCTCTCTCCCAAGGTTCCTCCTGCAACTGCAGGAGTAGAGGCAATAATTCTTCATTACCTCCCTCAGAGCCTCACTTTTCCTTTCTCATGTAAGAACTCCTTATACAACCACGTATTGCCTATCATCGTAGCTGTGATTTATTAGCTCCCTGGTAATGCCCTTCATTTATTGAGGATTTTAGTCTTCCACCCTACTTCTTGCTGTCCTCATCTGTGACTTCAGTGACCATGTGGACAGTCCAACCAGCAGTCGGGTTTCTTCAATCTCCATGTCCCGGCCCCTTCCTTTTCTTCCCCATCTTTTGTGTACTTCATCATTTTATTTTCCACCCCATCTATCCTAGACTCTATGGTGACCATTTTGTCACTTTTGCCAGTGCCATGTGGGTCCTGGATTTGTTTATTAGAATCCCCTGGAAAAAGCCCCAACCATCTGCTTTCAGTTGTAGCTCTTTCACTCAGGCTGCATGGCTGTGCTAGAGGAAAGAATATAATTATGGGATAATTGCCACTAGAGATTTATGACCGTTCAATTTCAAGTTGCCTCTTGGCACTATTCTGCAGTCTTTCTATGTCTTTATCATTTTTCTCAAATCCCCTTTTCTTTCTAAGCAAGAATCTTGCTCCCTACATAGAGAAATTTGAGGCTATGAAGCTTGAGCTTTTCTGTACTGAAACTACAAACATCTATATACACTGACCTTCCTTTCTATATGCTTGGAGGAAGAGCTGTCCTTATTTACAGTCCAAAGTAATCTCATTAACTCTCTCCTACAGGATGTTACTCCATCAATTATTTACTCTGAATTCCTGAATTTTGAAGCTCTTTGATTCTGCTTTCTTGTTCCTCACAGCCTGAAGATGAACTCAAGTTATTCTGTCTTTTAAAAAAAAAATCAAACTACAACCAAAACACAACTCCTTCAACTTTGTTCTCTTTTGACACCCATATCTCTTTTTTATGTTGGGATTAAGGTTTTCAGTATACTGTACTAACTGTTTCTACTTTCTCTTATTCATAAGAACACCCTAGTAAAAAAGGACAAAGGAGAATTGAAGAACTACTAAAGGCCAATAAGTATTTTCAAAAGTTCAAACTCAGTATTAATCACAGAAATGCAAATTATATCAACTGTAAAAATACCCCAAAAATTAGGGCTTTAAGAGTATGGGAAGATGTTTACTGTCAGATATTACTAGTAGGAATATAAATTGATGCAATCTTTCCCAAAAGCAATTTGGTAATTACTTAATCCAATAATTTCACTTTGGGAGACTTCATAACAAAAATATTGAGAGATAAATGTGAAATAATGTTCATGAAACATTATTTATCATAGCAATAAAATAAAATAAACAGCCTAAATTTCCAATAATAGAGGCAGGTTGCCACACTTTGCATGGAAAAAGTCCAAAAGGAAATATACCAAAATGTTAGTGGTAATTATTTACTTCTGACTTTACACATGGACACTAAAACTTATTGTGTGAGTCCTCTGGTTCTGTCCTTTGTTTGTAATTCATATTCATGCAAATAATACTGTTATACCAAACACTGGCCAGTATATGATATACAGAATATTCTCAAAGAGGTGAATAGGTTGTTTTTCAAAAGTTCCTTTGTAGGTTGATTGTTTTGAACTTAGAATGCATTTTACTATAGAAACAATATAATAGAAAAATTAGAACTCAAGGCCAGTTCATCAAACATATTTAACTTACCATGTACTTGACCTACTTAACAGTTTTACTGGAAAACTTATTCAGAATTTCAGGTTGAGATGCCAAGAATCAGCTTCTCCTTCCCCTATTTTAAGGTTAAAAAACCAAAATACTCCTTCAGCTCTAAGTTCCCTCAGGAGTTTTAAGCAGTTTTTAAAACTGATTCGGTACGAGGTTTGCTCAAGCTGGTCAATAACAACAGAGGAATGAAAATGAATGTTGTATTTGGAGTTGTGGAGATTGTGGGAGCATGAAGCCAGGGTGCTGGAAGAGTTATCAACGTGATTGTTGAAGTCATGCAGGATCATGAAAAGTTGAATTAGAAAAAATTTGAGCCAACTGCTAAAAGCAAATGGGAGAGTATTCCAGGAATCCACAGATGGAGGGAAGAGAATAATCGAAGACCTCAAAAGAGTTTCTTGAGTGATGAAACTCTAAAGGGCCTGATTTTCCAGTCACAGTAATTTTGTTACCTGCACCTGGAGTTAGTATTTACTCTTACTTTAAGCTCAACCTGAGCTCTTGTTACCAGGTTAGATTTTATTTAGAGCAGTTTTTCTCAATCCTAGCCGCACATGAGATTTACTGGAGGAACTTTTAAAAAATATAGGTGCCCGGGCCCTTCCTAGACCAAGCAACTCAAAGTCTGTGCAGCTGGAGCCCTGACATTGGCATTGTTTTAAAAGCTCCCGGGGTGATTCTAATGTGCATCTGGAAGGGCAAACTGCTGGTCAGAGTCAGAAGTAAATTACATAAGGGTAGAAATAGTGGGTGTCTGTTTTAGTCACCATTTTACTTCTCCATCCAGCATAGCGCTTTTCAGTGAATATTTGCTGGAATGAAAGAGTGAATCAAGGAATGAGAAATGAATGGATTTAATTAGCTCTAATCCTGCATGCTTTAGTTCAGCATTAGGTCATATTTGTAGCCAGTCTTTTTCTGACCTTGTCTCAATTCAGACAACTGGTCTTCTGTCTGATTCCTAAGAAACCACTTTTGATACCCCAATTCATGTCTTCTTCCTTGATCTCTGTTTCTCAGTCACTGTTATCAGGAACCTGTCCAGAACTGTGATCCTCTCAAGTCAGACTCACTTTTGGAGACCCAGATGTTGCCCCTGGATCTCAGCCAACTAGCTAAAGGCCTGTAAACTTGTCTGACATTATGACTTCTTTAGTACTTTCTCTGAGGTTCCCCAATAGTGTGCTTTGTTTCGTCCATTTCAAACTTTCTCTTGTTGACCTATTGCTCTAGAACTAATTGGAGTTTATAAACACATAGAATTTTTTTGAGTAAGGCTCATTAATTATAGTATTCATATCATTTACTTCTCTATTTTTTGTTTTGAAAGATGTGCCACAATAATTGAGGATTACCAAGTTTCTTTGTCGTTCTAATATGTTTTGTTTTATATAGTTTACTGCTCTGTAGTCCATCAGTGTTATATCTTTGTAAATTATTACTTTCTATGAAAAATATCCCTTTTTATCCTAGTCAGTGTTTTTGGACTTGGTTATTTTTTGTCTGATAGTAATTGTATCATCCCTGCTTTCCTTGTATTATATGTATTTACCTACTATATCTTTGCTATTTCCATATATTTAACCTTCTTTTTATCATTTTAATTTATGTATGCCTTTTATAAACATAATACAGCTGAATTTTGCTTTTTATTTTTTAACCAGTATGAGAATCTTTATTTTTAAATTGAAGAATTTAAACCTTTCACTTTTATTATGATAAGGGAGACACTTTTAAAAATATTAATACCTACCTATTTTAGGGTTTCTGTTTGCTATTCTTATTTTGTATATATGTATGTATTTACCTGATTATAAAGGACATACATACACACATCTATACATACATACAATATAGATATTTTAAAATACAGAAATCACAAGATAATCAAAATCTCCCATAATCCTAATATGCAGTCTTATTATTGATGTGTGTGTGGGTGTGTGTATTTCCAGAGTCTTCCTTTTATTTTTTTAAATAAAAATGAATTTATCACAAATATACTATTTTGTAACCAGATTTATCCACTGACTAGAGAGATATCATGAACGTTTTGCATGCCACTACATGTTTATCTATAATATCTTTTTATGGTTTTTAAATACAACATGGTGAGTGTAGTTAACAATATTGTATTCTTGAAAATTGTTAAAAGATCAGATTTTAAGTATTCTCACCACAAAGAAATGATAAGTATGTCAGGGAATGCATATGTTAAATTGTTTGATTTAGACATTCCACACTGTACACATATTTCCAAGCATCATGTTATATATACCAGAAATATGTCCAATTAAAAATTTTTAATTAAAGTAATTTGTTGCCACTAACTTGACTTCCAAAATCTGTTAAAAGAAGTTCTTCAGAGGGAAGGAAAATTATATAGATTAGGAACTCAAATTTACATAAAGAAAGAGCATTAGGAGGCATAAATGAAGGTAAAATAAAATTTTTCACTTTTCTTATTCTTAATTGATCTAATGGATAACAGTTTGTTCAAAATAGTAATAGCAACCTTGCATTCAGTGATTATAGCACATGAATAAGTGAAATAAATGACAGCACTGTTAGAAGGGATGGGAGGAAATATTTGGTGATACTCTGCTATAAGGTACTTTGCTCCCCACAAAGTAATATGGTGTTAATTGAAAGGGGACTTGGATTAATTATAAATGTATATTGCAAACTCTAGGGCAACCACTAAAAAAATTTAACAAGAGCTGGGAATGGTGGTGTGCCTTTAGTCCCAGTTATTCAGAAGGCGGAGGCAGGAGGATTGCTTGAGCCCAGGAGTTCAAGGCTGTAGTGCACGATGATTGTTTCTGTGAATAGCCACTGCGCCCCAGCCTAGGCAAGGTAGCAAGAACCAGTCTCTAAAAAAAGAAAGTTAACAAAAGAAGTATAATTGTACTTCGTCAAATGTTATGGTAAGAGTGCAATGAAAATGGAATCATATCAAATGTTTAGTTAAAACCAGGAAAAGCAGAAAAAGAATGGAAGACAAAAAAGAAATAAAAACAATGACAATGGACAGAATACAGTAACAGATATGGTAGATGTTAATCCAGCTATGTCAGTAATCACTTTAAATTTCAATGTTCTAAATATACTACTTAAAAAGCAAAGACTGGCCAGAAGGGATAGCGCTCATGCCTATAATCCCAGCACTTTGGAAGGACAAGGTGGGAGGATCATTTGAGGCCAGGAGTTCAAGACCAGCCTGAGCAACATTGTGAGACACCATCTCTACAAAAAATACAAAAATTAGCTGGGTATGGTGGCATACACCTGTAGTCCCAGCTACTCAGGAGGCTGAGGGAGGAGGATCCTTGAGGCCAGGAGTTTGAGGTTGCAGTGAGCTATGATTCTGCCACTTCACTCCAGCCTGGGCAACAGAGCGAGACTCTGCCTAAAAAAAAAAAAAAAAAAGGCAGAGACTGTCAGAATGGATCACAAAACAAGACCCAAGTATATTTGTCTACAGGGAATCTACTTTAAATATAATGACACATACAGATTAAAATTAAAGGAATGGAAAAAGGTGATACCATGCTGACACCAATAGAAACAAAGCTGGAGTAGCTAGACAGAGCAGACTTCAGAGCAAAGAAAATTAAGGGGGATGTGGGGGAAAATTACTGATAATTATTGATGAATTAATGATAAAAGGGTCAGTTCTCAAAGAGGACATAACAATCCTTAATGTGTGTGCACCTAACAAGAGCGTGAAAATATGGAAGGCAAAAATGGATAGAACTACAAAGAGAAACTGAATCTCCTGGTGCCTTAATTGTGGACTTCCCAGTCTCTAGAACTGTGAGAAATAAATTTCTGTTCTTTATAAATTATCCAATCTAAGATATTTTGTTATGGCAGCAGGAATGGGTTAAGACATTATAGTAATTGAAACAGCATGGTACTGGCATAAAAAGAGGCACATAGACCAATGGAACAGAATAGAGAGCCCAGAAATAAATCCACACATTTATGGCAACAATTATGTGGCTTTATTTTCATTCTTTTTAATACCTGGTATGTCATATTTGAAACCTAGTATATCATTAATGTTTTAATTGCATTCTTTATTAATGAATTTAATTTTTAATGTAATTATTCAACATTTCTTTCTTTCATATATTGCCAGTTTATGTTATTTGTCTGTTTTTCTATTGGGGAATTTATATACTTTATTGTTTTATTAGATCATCTTATTTTGCCTGGTTGAAATCTTTTTAGATTTATTTATGTTCTTTTTTGTGTGACACCAGATCAACACTTTTTGGGATTTCATTAGGGAAATGGTTAAAGGCATGTATTCTATATTAAAATCCCAGCTCAGCCACTTGATCATTGTATGATCTTGGGAAATTGCTTAATCACTTTTAGCTCCTGCTAAAACTGATAGAAAACAATAGTAACAACTTCATGGCATTGTTGAGAAGATTAAATGACTTAAAAGGTTTAGCATAATATCTATCATAATGTAGTGAACACTCAATCATTTCTGGTTGTTATTATTTGTGTTTTTTTAAACAGATGAGCTAAGCAAAGATAAAGAGAATGATACAGAATTAATGGATGTAAGAGTTATATTTGCTGCTCTCTCTGGCTTCTTCACCTTTCCCCTGGGTGAACCTTGCTGGAAACCTATTATACTAAGGCATTTGGATCCTATTTATCAGAAGTATTACCAGTGACTTCCCCTTACCCCATTCCCTTCCCTTTCATGGGGTAGCATATTTGATTATGTAATGTTGTTCTCATTTTGTTTCAGCAACTTGGGAATTTCTTGAGTACTCTTTATGTAGGTTTTTCAATGAAGTGTATTTTTTTAAATAGTACAAATAAAGCTCAGTAAATAGAGGACTGTTTTCAGGGACAATGTACATTTAATATTAAATCTTTTTTTCCTACTTATATAATAGTGGCAGTTGTACAAGTAGAAGATATATTGAGTGAACAAGAGGGTGTTCCTAGCTCTGGATGTGCTATGGAGACTTGACTTGTTTTTTTTGATTAGTGACATTTTTCTCCTCCTAAAGCTTGGAAGAATGGGAAGGTGAGCTTTCTATGGGGAAGTCTTACTTTTTATGTAAGTTTTACATATGTGTTTATTCTGTGGTTGAATAAAATATTAATATGTCCTCACTATGGCCACCAGTGCAACTCTTGTACATATGCTACCCATTATTCTCAGATCTCATGCCTAAAAGCTCACATGTCCACATGAATGTAAAATTTGTACTCCTTTAGCTTTGAAAACCTTGTAATGATCACCATATCTTTTTAATCATTAGATTAGCAAATGCTTAAATTCTCATGAAATTCCCTTTATAAACTATTTTTAGTTTTCACATATTTAATCACTCATGCCTTATAGAAAGGCAAAAAAACCTGGTTATTGATTAAAGGGAAGATAGAATCATTGTATTGCTGTTAATACTCAATCTATTAATGCAGAAGCTAGATTATTATAATATATTTATGTATGTATATTTAAATTTAACATACACTGAATATGTAATATAAATATAAGTTTACGTTACATATTTATATTACATATATAGATTTATTTAATATATAAATTTATTTCAATGTATACACAACAGCGGACTTTTTTATGATTTCATTTTATAGGAACAGAATGTTAATGCTTGAAAAGGGAACATTAAAGATCATGTAAACACTCTCATTTTACAAACATTAAGCTCAGAAAGGCAGCAAATGGCTTACCCAAGGTCTCACATCGGAAAACCGGGTCAAGAATTCAGGGTTGTGTTCATGCGTCCTATGACTATAGTCATGTTTTCACTCAATTTCAAATACAATTTATTTTATTTAACTTTATTTTTAATATCACAGCTTTTAAACATGCCTAAGCCTGTTCAAGATTTTCCTATTTAATAACTTGGCCGATTTCTTTTAAACGAACTATCTTATTAGGCACTGAAGCTACTGAAAAAAAAAAATAGTAACATTACTTTCACTGAAAATGCTGAAAAACAGCAGCCCCAGTACTTGCAATTTGTTATGTATATTCCCATCTTGAAGCCCTACTAGAAGAATAAGTAGTTACTTTATTTTGCCTTCACCTGTGCCCTTCAAGAGGTGTCATGACACATTGTGCATGTTGTGGGCTTCAAAATTGTGTGCTGTATTCAAATGTTTCTGAGTAGTTCGAGTCTATCATAATTAACTTGGTGGTCTTCATAGTTAAGATTGAAATGATATTTTAATGGCTGTGTCTTTTTCATTAAACAACATATTAAAAACACAGCTAGCTCTGTCCAGTTGCATTGATCGTGGTACCCTTGGATAACACTCATTTTCTTACCCCCCTCCTTGTGAGGCATACAGTGTGGCGATCTCCATGGTAAGTGGAGCTTGAGGGATCCTACGCTGATTTCTCTGTAAGTAGTGCTTGCCCTGAATTAACAGTGTCTCTTTAAATTGCTAAACTGTCAAAATGCATATAAGATATTAGGGTAAAACCTTTTTCTGACTGAGGTAATAGGCAGGCTTAAGCATTGCCAGCGTTTACTGGGCCTGTGTCTTAGGTGGGAAGGCCAGTATATTTTCCTGCATCATCTTTATGTCAACTCCATGAATATCTATCAGATAGTAGGTGCTTTATCATAAGTACTCTTGCAGTCAGCATCCTTCTTTGCTTGGTTGCCTGAGCTCCTATGAGGGGTGAGATATGATAGATTTTTTGATATATAGTTATGTGCTACATAATGATGTTTTTTTGGTCAATGACCCAATCTCATATACAATGGTGGTCCCATAAGTTTATAATACTGTATTTTTACTCTAACTCTTCTCTGTTTAGTTATGTTTAAACACACAAATACTTTTTATTGTGTTACAATTGCCTACAGTATTCAGTATGGTAACATGCTATACAGATTTGTCATCTAGGAGCAATAGGTAATATTAGGTCATTTAAATGTGAAATGTCCAATTTCAAATCAGAAGTTTATTATATCTTAAACAAGAAGCAGTACAATTAATCAAGGTATGTACCTAAATTATCGACACAGTTTTGCCATCTTAACAGTAAGTAGCTTGCCTATGCCAGCAGCAAGGAAGCCTGGAGAGCGAGTGGCAATGAAGTCCTGAAAGGTGTTTTCCACAGCTTGTTGAGAATTGAGTATTTTTCCTTGTAAGAAGTGATCCAAAGCCTAGAAGAAGTGGTAATCAGTTGGTGCAAGGTCTGGTGAATATGGTAGATAACAGAGAGTTTCCAAGTGCAGCTTCTATAGTTTGAGCAGCGTGGTTTTTGTGACACGTGGTCTTGCAAGAGGATTGACCTGTCTCTGTTGACCAATCTTGGCTGCTTAATCACAAGCCTGCTGATCAGTTTGTGCAGTTGGTTGCAGTAGACATCTGCTGTAATCGATTGACCAGGTTTCATGAAGCTGTAGTGGATAATACCAGCTCTGAACCACCAAACATACACCATTAGCTTTTTTGGATGAATATTCTGTTTTGGTCTGTGTTTCAGCACTTCATCTTTATCCAACCATTGTGCCGAATGCTTGCAGTTGTCAAAAAGAATCCATTTTTCATCACACATAACAATATGGCATAGAAATGGTTCATCTTTATGTCGTGACAGCAAAGAAAGGCAAGCTTTGAGACAATTTCTCTTCTGATGCTTGTTTAATTCATGGAATACCCATCTATTCAGTTTCTTTACCTTGCCCATTTGTTTCAAAAGGTCCAATACTGCTGGAATAGTAATGTCATACTTTGCTACTAATTCATGCATAGGTTGAGATGGATTTGCTTCCGTGACAGCTTTCAGTTCATCATTATCCACCTCGGTCTCAGGTCACCCACATGGCTCTTTTTCAAGATTAAAATTACTAAAATGGAACTTCTCAAACCATGGATGTACTGTGCATTCATCAGCCACATCCTTCCCAAACACTTTGTTGATATTTCGAGCTGTCTGTACTGCATTGGTTCCATCATAGAACTCACATTCAAAAATAACATGAATTTTTGACTTATCCATGGTTTTACAAAAATTGCCCTAAAAAAAACTTTGAAAGATAGTCACAAGCCAAACCATATGTTTGAAAGAATGAAGTTGTACCTTCACAATAAAACAACCACCACAAAAAAAGAAAACAAAACAAGAAGTATCAAAGTGAAATGTCAGAGACAAAAACTGTCAAACTTAGTACTTAAGGAAATCGGACATTCCATAATTAATAACTAATACCATATAACCTAGGTGTGTAGTAGGCTATGCCATCTAGGTTTGTCTAAGTATACTCTATGATGTTCATACAATGACCAAATCACCTAATGATACATTTCTCAGAATGTATCTTCATTGTTAAGCAACACATGACTGTAATTTAAACATGGAGCCAATAGTATTTCCTGATAGGATATGAATTGTGTGAGAAAGGAGTCAAGGATGACCCCAACGTTTCTGTCCTGAGAAACCAGGAAGATAAATTTTCATCGATTAAAATGAAGGAGATTGCAGATATAAGTTCAGGAGGGGATCTGGGGGAGGGGTGGTAGAAATCAGTAATTCAGTTTTGGACATGGTAAGTTTGAGGTGTCTATGAGACATTAGATGAAATGTTGAATAGGCTAGTTGGAGTTTAGAAGAGAAAGCTAGACTAGAGATAAAAATTTGAGAGTCATAAGATGTGCAGATGATATATAAAGTCTTGAGAGTGACTGAGATAACCATTAGGGAATAGATTTAGTTATCGATCAGGAACATGATCTGAGCCTGGGGACATTGCAGCATTTAGAAGTTAAATGGAGGAACCAGCAAAGGAGTTAGGGAAGGAATGGCTGTGAGATAGGAGGAAACTTAAGAAGAAAGCAGTATCCTCCATGCAAAGGAAATAAACTGTCTGCCTACTCTCTTGTGTGGGATGCTTTATAATTTGACCAAACCCCTCTGCCTGCAAATGAGGCCATTGCAATTTTCCTGATATGTTTATTTCTCAAGAGGGGAATTTCTTTCTATAAGCCATGTGAGAGCTGGGACAGAACCTCTCTTGCCTTTTCTGATAGCCTTATCTGGCTCTCTGAAGTTTCAAGAGATGTTTGATAGGGAGTCATGGAACTCTTACTATTTCTTGCTGACAATCTTCAGGAAGGATACATTCAGATATCCCATAGATAAGACCTGGTTCAAGGTCCTGAGCAGCAGTTTCAGGCTGTGCATGCCCTTAGGCACAAGATTGAGACTTCTGCTGGTCTTATAAGAGAGTTTAGGGGAATCAGAGTGTTTGTTGAACTAGTAAAATATAAGAAGACCGTATATGTCTTTCAATGTACATCTAGCGTTATGACAAGGGTATGATTCTCTTCAATTTTCTGCCCCAAGAGTTGGGCTGAAAAAAGTGTAGTCTGAGCTATCCATCGAGAGGTTTACTAGCCCAATCCTAGACGAGCCACTCTGCATGACTTTGGAAGACCATTTGATAGATTTAACTTTCACTTCTGCCCTTAGAGGTCAGGCTTATAGCACCAGGTTGTGGTCTGCAAACTCTGAGCCTAATGCCTAAGACTGCATCTCAGGCCACCAGCGCAAAGTCCAGAGAGCAATGCCCAGTCAAGATCTGGCATTATATGTGTGTGTTTGGGGAAGGTGGGGCCTCCAGGGAAGATGGGTGGATACAGACAAAGTTCGCTGTGTATACAAAGTGAGTCAACAAGTATAGATGATAAGGCATCAAGCAGCTCAGGAGCATCTTACAGATGGTTTACTTGTTGTCTCAGTCAACCTGGGTACATGTTAAAGGAATCCAATCCCTTGGTACAACTTTGCATTTGTTCCTTGCCAGTTTCTAAATCAGAACCTGGGTAAACCTTCCTCATTAATTGCTAGCTCTATATCATTCTTGCCTGTGCACTTCTCTACGACTCTAGTAGGACATAGGAAGACATACCCTGGTTGTGATTCTATCCCCCCATCCTAAACAGAGTCCTGGAATTTGAAAAACACCTATCATTAGGTATTACAGAACTCTTTGTGGCCCTAAATGTAACAATATAGTCATGTGATGCTTAACAATGGGATACATTCTGAGCAATGTGTCATTAGGTAATTTCATCATCACATCAGAGAATGTATACAAACCTAGATGATGTAGCCTCTTACTCCTAGGCTACATATCCGCACAGTATGTTACAATTAAATATATTGAATAATGTAGGCAATTGCAACACTGTGGCAAGTATTTGTGTATCTAAACCTATCTAAACATAGAAAAGGTAATGTGTTATGCTACAATGTTACAACTACTGAGACATTACTCGGCTATAGGAGTTTTTTAGCTCTGTTATAGTCTTATGGAACCACCATTATACATGGAATCCATTGTTGACTGAAAAGTCCTTATGCAGCATGTAACTGTTTTATGCTTTGTGACACTTGTGAAAGAGACACGTACTGGCTGGGAAACCTGAAAGCCTACGGTTGCACTTCCATTGCTAACTTGATGGTGTGTAGCCTTGGATTTTCTTTCTATCCTGGCCCTGTTTGGGTGTTAATACATCCTAGTTTATATTGGTAAATTCACACACATGATCCATTTAATTTCTTGCTCAGACAAGAAAGACAACCGCTGCAGACACAATGCACCTTTTCCTTTAATGAAATGAAAAATTCTGTATCCTCTTATAGATTCTATTAAATAGTTTACTTTTTGTTTCTGAAAGATCCTCTTTACTACCTTCCAAATCAAGGTACATTTGTCCAAATATCGGATCATGCTTAATTCACTCATTCTTTTATTGTGAATTCTAATCAGTATTTTACCTCTGCCTCAGATACTTGTTTTTGCCCTTTAATATGTAGCCTAATTGAAATTGATGACATTAGCAGGTAGATGAGGAAGAGTCCTTGAAGATTCTACCTCTACTCTTTACTGTACGGATAACAAGATAATGGATTATAATAGGTTTTTCTTTTGTAAAATTAATTTTTAACTGATAAGTAAAAATTGTATATATTTATGATGTACAACATGGTGTTTTGATATATATATACACATTGTGGACTGGCTAAATCAAGCTATTTTTAACATATTCATTACCTCACACACTTACCATTATTTTTGTGGTGAGAACACTTGAAAGCTACTCTCTTGGTGATTTTCAGTATGGAATATATTGTTATTAACTATAGTCAGCATGATGTACAATAGATCTTTTGGACTTATTCTTCCTGTTTAACTGAAATTTTGTGTCTTTGACCAACGTCTCCCCAATCCCCCCCAAGCCCCATTCCTGGTAACCACCATTCTGCTCTCTGTTTATGAGTTCTATTTTATTAGATTCCACATATAAGTAAGATCATGCAGTATTTGTCTTTCTGTGCCTGGCTTGTTTCAATTAACATAATGTCCTCCAGGTTCATCCATGTTGTCCCAAATGACAGGATTTTCTTTTCTTTTTTTAAGGATGAATGGCATTCCATTGTGTGAATATATACCACATTTTTTTTTATCCATTCATCCATTGATGGACCTTTAGGTTGATTCCATATTTTGGTTTGTGAATAGTGCTGCAATAAACTGTGGGAGTACAGATAGCTCTTCACCATACTGATTTCATTTCCTTTGCATATCTACTGAGTAGTGGGATTGTTGGGTTATATGATAGTTCTATTTTTAATTTTTTGAAGAAACTCCATACTGTTTTCCATAATGGCCATGCTAATTTACATTCCCATCAACAGTCTACAAAGGTTCCCTTTTCTCTACATTTTTGCCAATACTTGTTATCTTTAATCTTTTTGATAATGACCATTCTAACAGGTGTGAAGTGATATCTCATTGTGATTTCAATTTGCATTTCCTTGATAAATGATGTTGAGCATTTATTCATATATCTGTTGGCCATTTGTATGTCTTCTTTTGAGAAATGGTCATTTAAGTCCTTTGTCCAGTTTTAAATTGGGTTATTTGTTTTCTTGCTATTGAGTTGTTTGAGTTCCTTACATATTTTGGATATTAACCACTTACCCAAATGTAAGGTTTGCATATATTTTCTTTTCTTCTGTAAGTTGTCTCTTCACTCTGTTTATTGTTTTCCTTTGCTGTGCAGAAACTTTTTAGTTTGATGTAATACCATTTGTCTATTTTTGCTTTGGTTGCTTGTGCTTTTGGAGTCATATCTGAAAGTATGGATAGTATGGACATTTTAACAATATTTATTCTTCTAATTCATGAACATTGCATAACTTTCTGTTTGTGTCATCTTCAATTTTTTAATCAATGTTTTATAGTTTTCAGTGTACAGATCTTTCATCTCCTTGGTTAAATTTATTCCTAAGCATTTTATTTTTTTTATGGTATTGTAAATGGGATAATTTTCCTGATTTCTTTTTTGGATAGTTCATTGTTAATGTATAGAAATACTATTGATTTTTATATGTTGATTTATTATCTTGCTACTTTGCTGAATTTTCTTATTAATTCTAACAGGTTTTTGGTGGCATCTTTAGGTGATCATGTCATCTGCAAACAGCGACAATTTAACTTCTTCCTTTCCAATTTGTGTGCTTTTTATTTTTATTTTTCTTGGCTGATTGCTCTGGCTAAGACTTCCAGTACTATGTTGAATAGAAGCAGAAAGATTAGGCATCCTTGTCTTATTCCAGAACTTAGAGGAAAAGCTTTTAGTTTTTCACCTTTCAGTATGATATTAGTATAAGACTGTGCTGTGTGGCCTTTATTGTGTTGAGTTACATTCCTACTATACCTAATTTGTTAAGAGTTTTTCTTATGAAAGAATGTTGACTTTTGCCCAGTGCTTTTTCTGCAGCTATTGAGATTATCATATGATTTTTGTCCTTCATTGTGTTAATGTGGTGTATCACATTTATTGATTTACATATGTTGAACAAACCTGGCATCCTAGGGATAAATTTCACTTGATCATGGTGAATGATCCTTTTAATGTGCTGTTGAATTTGGCTTGTTAATAGTTTGTTGAGGATTTTTACATCTGTGTTCATTAGGGATGTTGGCCTGTATTTTTCATTTCTTGTAGTGTCTTGGTTGGCTTTGATATCAGGGTAATGCTGTCCCCAAAAATGAGTTTGGAAGTATTCCCTCCTCTTCAATTTTTTGGAAGGGTTTGAGAAAGATTGGTATTATTAATAGTTCTTTAAATGTTTGGTAGAATTCAGCAGTAAAGCAAATCAGGTCCTGGGTTTTTATTTCATGGGAGACTTTTTATTACTGATCCAATTTCCGTACTCATTATTGGTCTGTTCAGATTTTCTATCTCTTCATGGTTGGTAGGTTGTATGTGTCTAGGAATTTATTCATTCCTTCTAGATTATTCAATATTTTGGCATATAACTGTTCATAGTAGACATTTATGATCCTTTGTGTTTCTGTGGTATCTGTTGTAATGTATCCTTTTTCATTTCTGATTTTATTTGAATTTTCTTTTTTCATACTTAGTCTAGCTAAACATTTGTTGATCTTGTTTATCTTTTCAGAAAACCAACTCAGTTTCATTGATGTTTTCTGTTGTTTTTCTAGTTTCTATTTAATTGATTTCTGCCCTGATCTTTATTATTTCCTTCCTTCTGCTGACTTTGGGCTTTAGTTTGTTTTTTTGTTCTAGTTCCTTGAGGTGTAATGTTAGGTTGTTTATTTGAGATCTTTCTTCTTTTTTAATGTAGGCATTTATTGTTATAAACTTCCCTCTTAGAACTGCTTTTGTTACATCTCATAAGTTTTGATATGTTGTGTTTCTATTTTTGTTTGTCTTGAGATATTTTTAAATTTTCCTTTTAATTTCTTCTTTGACCCTTTGGTTGTTTAGGGGCATGCTGATTAATTTCTACATATTTGTGAATTTTCTGAAATTCCTCTTATTATTGATTTTTGGTTTCATATCATAGTGGTGGGAAGAGATACTTGGTATGATTTCAATCTTCCTAAATTTGTTAAGACTTGTTTTGTGGCCTAGCACATGCTCTGTCCTGGAAAATGTTCCATATGTGCTTGAGAAGAATGTATATTTTGCTGCTGTAGAATGGAATGTTCTGTATCTCTCTGTTAGGTCCATTTGGTCTGAAGTATAGTTTGAGTACAGTATTTCCTTAATGATTTTCTGTCTGGATGATCTGTCCCTTGTCTAAAGTGGGATATTGAAGTCCACTGTTATTATTGTATTGCAATCTCTCTCTCCTTTAGATATATTAATATTTACTTTATATATTTAGGTTTTCTGATGTTGGTTGCATTTATATTTACAATTGTTATATGCTCTTGATGAATTAACCTCTTTATCATTATGCAATGACCTTCTTTGTCTCATTTTACAGTTTTTTGACTGTTAGTCTATTTTATCTGATATAAAAATAGCTACCTATGCTCTCTTTTGGTTTCCATTTGCCTGGAATATATTTTTCCATACTTTCACTTTCAATCTATGTGTGTCCTGAAAAATGAAGTTAGTCTCTTATAGCACACTTGCTGGATGAGGCGGTGCAGCAGTTTTGGCACCAGTGAGGGTGTGGCTGTGTAGTGTCTATGCAGCTCTATCAGCTGAGGATGGTGTTGATGAAGATTGCAGGATACTCAGTGGCTGATGCTGTGGATGTCTGCAGTGGCAGCAAGGGTTTTGGGGTCTTTGATGGCTAAATGGCAATGGCTGCTAAAGTCCTCTTGATTTTTTTTTTTCCCACCCACTGAGGAAGTTGTGGCTGAGTGGATCCCTCTTGACACTGGGTTTGGCTTGCAGGCCTGCTTGCAGTTTGTCTTGGCACCAGTGTCTGATGAGTGGTGCCCTTGGCAAAGCTATGGAACTGAGGCCTGAAACATGGGCACATATAGAAGGACTATGGCTCTGGGGTCTGCAGTGGTAATGACACTGGTGTCTGGTGTGCAGAGCCCCCCACTGCCACAATGGTAATAGTATGCAATGTAAAGTAGCTGGAGGGCCAAGAACTGGAGCACAGATATGCGCGGTATTACAGTGGTTTGGGGTTCAGGGCAGGACCTAGCTTTCTATGGTGCCTGAGCCAGTGTCTGGAGCACAATTATGGACAGCAAGAGCTTGGCTCCAGAGTCTGGAGTGCCAACTAACTTGCTGTGATGATGGCTTTAGTGTCTGAGATGTGGATGAGCCCAGTGCAGCCAGAGAGCCTAGGTCTGGAGTGTAGACACTCATGAGGTGGCCATAGCTCCAGGGTTGTAGCACATACAGTACTGGGAGAAGTGGCTCCTTTCCTGGAGCAGATCAACAGCAGCCACTTCTTTGGTTAGAGAGGGGTGTGTAGCCATATTTCCCTCTCTGGGGTTCCCTGGCAGGAATGCCTATTTGTTAACTCAGTGGCAAAAGATTGTGGTGTCCTCAGCAGAGCAGGCTGCTGGGGACCATGGTGGTTCACCATGTGGCTGATACAGATAGCCTCTGCCTTTCTTCTTTGTTCCTGGCTATCTCCTGGCATCTCAGGTGTGCTAATCTTACCAGTGATCCTTTCTTTGTGAATATTCTCCTTTTTTTTTTTTTGATCCACTGTATTGCTGCAGATTCTTTAATGGGATCTTGGGACCTCTCTGGGATATTTTGTTTGTGGATAGCTATCTATGTTTTTTTTTTTTTTTTTATGGGAGATGAAAGCTGGTATCTCCTGCTCTGCGTTGTGGTGATGTCACTGTTATTCATTCTCTCTTTTAAACACCGATTGAACACCTGTTCTAATGGGCTGAGCACTGAGTATATGTGGTACAGTATAGACTCAGGTCCTTCCGTAAGTGTGAGTTTTAAAAACCAGATTACAAAGAAGAAATAGGAGATTTTTGGCGCTAGCACATCTGATCATGTAACCTCTCTGCCTCCAAATGACTACAGGATGAAATGTCACACCCTTGGCATGCCATGGAAGGCTTTCATGACCTGAACCCCTCTCTGTCCAAGTTTAATTCCTCTTCTCCCCACCCCCACCCTTAGCAATTTATATTTTAGAAAACCTGAACCAATTCCCCCAAATATACTGTGCTGTTATGGTTGTTTCTCTGCCTTCACACATGGAATCCCCTTCCTTGGAATATATTTTTCCCCTCCTAAGATAGATATGGGGTTTCTTTCTACGAAACTTATATACCCCTTATAAAACAATTATCATACTGTATTATGATCACTTTCCATTTTCCATTCTCTTTAGAAGTTTTTTGAGGGTGAGATATAGTTTCATGTTGTTTATTTTATTCTTATCTTCTACTAGAGTTTTAAAAAAGCACATCCATTTAGTAAATATTTGCTGCTTTAGGAACAAGAGATACAGTAGTAAACAGGCAGGTCTCCAGATCTTAAGGAGTTACTAAACAAGGAGATGACATCTGATAGGAGCTGTGGAAGAAACAGGATCAGATGGTAGGGAATGGTGGTGGTGGGTGGGAGGAGGTGCTAATTTAGATAAGGAATTCAAGGAAACCTCACTGAGGAGGTGATATTTGAGCTAAGGTCTAAAGTATGAGAAAACAACCATACAAAGAGCTTGGGGGAGTGTTCAAAGCAGAAGAGAAAGCAAGTACTTGGTATGTTGGAGAAAGTGAAAGAACACCAATGTGGTTGAAGCACAGTGGGACAGAGTGTTTTGTGATGTATTTGGAGAGACAGGCAAGAGTTGGATCATGTAGGCTTTTGTCCACCTTCAAACATTTCTTGAATTGAATCTGTCAAACCTGAAGTCTATGCATATGTTGTCTTTATCCTGTAACATAGCCTTAGGCTCCATTTCTCTCCAGTCCTGGTCCCACTGGGCCTGAAATCACTGCAACAACAGTAAAAGTGTTATACGTTTCTTTCATCAGTCTTATTGGTGAAATTTCACCAGCTCTGGAAACATTAAAGGAAGCAACTTGTTTTCAGTGTTTGGTTTTCTGAGTAGTCCTCTAACAACAGCCGTCACATAATGAATTCAGGATGATGTGAAAGATGATTGCAGAAGAATTGGATAAGCACAGTGCATACAGACCTCTCTGTAATGCTCAGGATGCAACTCCTTTCATTTACTCCTAGTTTTTGTCTCCATATGATCAGGGACCTTAAAAAATGAAAGAAAAATCTCCGTTTCCAGTAATCAGTTCAGTCCTTGCTCTAGCAGAAAGTTAGTACTGAATCCAATGCAAGGACCACACATGAATTCTGGAAATTTTACTATATTTTTTCAGAGATGGCAATTGAGTTGCCTTTCTTCCTGCTTTCTTTTCTTTCTTTCTCCCTCCCTTGCTCCCTCCTTCCCTCCCTCTCTTCCCTCCTTTCGGGAGGACTGAAGGTTATAACTGCTAATTTGAAGAATCTGAAAGGCTTCAGGATAACAGTGAAGTGGACTACACATTCTTCTTCCAGCTGCTGCTGTTCACAACACTTTTGACAGTTAAAATACATCACACATTCTCTTGTCCTTTTAACGTAAACATTTACTGTTTTAAGTGGACTATAGAATGAAACCAAAATAGAAGGATGCAGACTGATATTTCAGAGGTGAAGCTAAGCACTAGACTAAATTAAATAAAAGCAATTTGCAGTCTAACTCATAGTTACATATTGTGTATTACACCGTGTTTGTCCCTGGGAAAGATTAAACAGTGGGCTTTCATCGCTTGCTCTGTTTTTACAACCTGTTACCAGAAGGGATTTTCATATAGAATAGGCAAAATTTTTAATTAGAATTAAATTAGAAATGGAAAAAATTTTAAGGTCAGGGTAGACTCCTTGGTATTGAATTTCTCCTATGTTTAAGCATTGTCTAAAAGTCAAGAAAACAATGCCATCTCTAATTTTTGTTGTTTGTTAATTTCCCAGAAAAATCTTGATCATCTTTTTTCTCTTTATGTTGGTATCTGTCTAAAGCCTTTACTTCCAACTCTCCTAGCTTCTTTCAAATTGTGTTAAAGTTGAAGACTAAGAACCTTCAAAAGGACCCACATTTGAATCCTGGACTTACTCCTGGGCTGACCTGTTCTATTTTTTTTAATGGATATGAAATTTTACTTAAAATTCTAGAAGTTAAAAATGTGACATTCTATAGAATGTCTGGAGGAAAGTCTGGTGTCCTTAAAGTTAGTTTTACTCTGAGAGGAAAAATTACAAATGAATACAGGTTCAAGTTTATTCAATTTCCTGTTTTGCTTAAAATTTTCCTGCATAATACATAAATTCATCAAACTCCTTTCCTGGTGACAGTACTTCATTAGATTACTTTAGTGAGTATTCAGGAGATTTTCATCTTATGAGTCATAAAATTCTTTTATTCCCCAAAGAATTTCCTGTGTCTGAATGGAATTTCACGTCTTTGTAGTTTTAGCTGGACTCCTTGAAGCAGTTACTTCCTAAATGACTATATTCTTGAGGCCTGCATGTAATACCTGGGGAGCCGGGTCACAGGTTGACTCCTGTTTTTCAAGAAAATTGAAAAATTAATCCCTTTCACTGCCTTACTCCTAGTAATTTTATTCAGAAATTTTCTTAAACTTTTTAACCTCTTCCTTTTGTGATGGAGATGTTTTCACTTGCTGCCTAGGCAGTTCTCAGCATTCATCTCTTTGTGCCTACTTAGGCCTGTTTTTGTCTGTTTCTGTGAGTAACCCCAGTGATTTGATGTTAGTATGTTGCTCGCCTGTCCCATCAGGTTTTCATCACTCACTTGGTGTAAAGGAAAAGGAGATAGAGTTACAAATATGTTGGACCATTTAGCTATTGATGAGAAAGGCTTTTGGATATCCTTTTCCCTTCTCCTCCTCCTCCTTCAGTTCTTCTTTTTTTTTTTTTTTTTTCTTGAGTTGTTTTTGAAGAAGGTGAAAGTCAGGTTATAGTAGAAAGCTGCCAGAACCCTGTGTGTTTGTGTTTGAAAGGTCCAGGGAAGTGAAGATGGTATTTTTTGACATGCAAGTTTCAGAAATTCCTAGTGATTATTATAATACACACTTCACTTAAGTGAAGTGCTTCATCTGCATGTGCATGTCTTTGTGTGTTTTAAAAGATAATGCGTAACTGTGTTCTGATCATAAATGGCAGCTGAGCATGCACAGAGGAGACTGAAATCTAAGTCTGGATATGCTGTTTGTCAAGATTCATCTAGCATGGGACAAAAAAATTGTAAGGCTAATAGAACATCGACACTAACAAATTATTCAGAAGTTGATTACTAGGAAATCTTTTACTAGATTTTTGTATGTTTGGTGTCTTTAAAACAAATCTAAAATTCTACCCCCAAAACTAGGTACTTATATAACATTTGTTTTATGGCATTAGCACAGAACTTTTTCAAAATTTTAAATTAATAAAAGAAGAGATTCTGTCTATAAATCACTAAAGAATATATGTACCAAGTTAGTGCTTTAGTTGGTTGATTAGTATATTATTTATTTTGAGAGTAGGAAAAAAAAAACAATGCAATAATTACTTCCTGGTCACATATATTCAGAAAATACAAGTCCTTGGAATGTAGCACACATTATTATTGCATGATCCATATCCATATGCTGTTTAT
Organism: Eulemur rufifrons; assembly: GCF_041146395.1. Taxonomy (NCBI): domain Eukaryota; kingdom Metazoa; phylum Chordata; class Mammalia; order Primates; family Lemuridae; genus Eulemur; species Eulemur rufifrons. Next base: position 50,605,372 of record NC_090998.1, read on the forward strand.
AACAAGCTGAAAGTTTAAACCCTTCAGAAAAGAACCAGATTCTGGCACAGGACAGTTTTGTGGTAAGGAAAGGTGAATGAATTCCAAAATAAGAAAAGGAGGAAAAAAAGCTTGATGGTTTCACAATAAAATAAGAGAGTTGAAATGGGGATTTAGAGATACAAATGTTAACATAAGCTGACATTTAAAGCAGTTAATTCCCTTATTTCTCTGTATCCTCCTGTATCTATTCTAATCCTGACTAAAGTAAATGAATTGATTCGCCTTTTTAGCAGGTGAAGATAGGAACGAAGATGTCTGCCATTGCAACCTGTCCCCAGTTTCTTCCCTTGTCCCCTGCCCTTATATAGCCCTTATATAGCCCTTCTTTAATAGATGTTTTTCCTAATAGAGCAGTTAGAGGCAGATATGTGTCAGTCAGTGATGACTTAATTGTTGTGAGCATGTTGCTAATGATGCTATGGCCACATGTTAGATGACCAGTTATTGTCATACAGTGGAAAAGGTCTTTCTCTAGACAAATATTTCTCCCTCACCCTTTCTTATATGAATTTGAGATAAAGGAATTTGTGAATATGAGAATGACTCATTAAAATATATTCTGGGTCTATTAAGATAGCTGTTATTTTAAAAAAAACAGAAAATAATAAGTATTGGATAGGATGTGAAAAAATTGGAATCCTTGTATATTACTGGTGGGAATGTAAAATGGTGTAGCCAATATGAAAAATAGTGTGGCAGTTCCTCAAAAAATTAAACATAGAATTACCATATGATACAGCAATTCCACTTATAGGTAAACGCCCAAAAGAATTGAAAGCAGGGACTTGACAGGTATTTGTACTTCGTTGTTCATAGCAGCATTATTCACAGTAGCCAAAAGGTGAAACAATTCAAATGTCCATTGGTGAGCGAATGGAGAAACAAAATGTGGCATATACATACAATGGAATATATTCAGTCTTAAAAAGGAATGAAATTCTGATACATACCCACAGTATGGATAAACTTTGAAAACATTATTCCAGGAAAAGTAAGCCAGACACAATTGTACGAATATTGTATAATTCTACTTATACGAGTTACCTGGAATAGTCAAATTCACAGAAAGTAGAATAGTGATTACCAGGAACTCGAGGGAGAGAAGTCTGAGGAGTTATTGCTTAGTGGGTACTGATTACCAGTTTGAGAAGATGAAATGGATCTGGAGATGCATGGTGGTAATGGTTGTACAACGATGTGAATGTGCTTAATGTCATTGGGAACTGTATACCTAAAAATGGCTAAACTGGTAAATTTTATGTTATACATATTTTACCACAATAATAATACATATTAAATATATTTATATATGTTATCTAACATTATTTATCTCCATTTTTATTTAATAGTAGCTATTTTTTAAAGTTTTATGTAAGACTTTCTTAAAATCATCAAAACTAGAGACTAAAAGGGAGCAAGTTAGACTTTGAGGTACATAGCAAGATGAAAAAACATCTTTCTTCCCTACTCTCCTATTTCCCAATTAAAATAATCAAAGGAATGTAAAACAGTTTTTTTAAACTTTGAGAATTTTTGTAAGATAAGGTAGACTAGGATATGATTAAGAAGATACTAAGGGAAGATTTATCCCTTTCCTTCATAAGAAAGTGGTATGGTTGTAAGTTAGGGTGGTTGTGTCAGAATGCAAATAATGCTTCTGAAGTTGTAGAGTTGACAGCTAGAGGCCATGTTGGTCCATGGGACAGGTGGGGAACTTTCTATTTTGGAAATCCTTTCACCACTGTGGAACAACTACATTGAGAAGCAACTGAGTGGAGTAACTATGTTACACAACATAGGAAGAGGTAAGTACTTGGAACTTTCCCTGCTAGGCCAGAAAGTAGCTAGCAGCCACAGGGACACCAGACACGGTCCCATCTTATGTGTGGAAAGGATACCAGGACAAAGAGTGAATTGGATGTGGAAAAGTGATCCTTGGCATAAAAGATTTGCCAAACACTGTGAAAGGCATACAGAGACAAAGGTCCCCAGTGAGGACAAACTGTAGCACCTACTCCCAACTATTTCCTTCATTGTACCAGATCACTGCACTGGTAATATTACAGGTGGACAATAAAGTATAGAAGGGGAATATGCTCATATTAACTTGGGGTCAATAGCAGGCCTAAAAAAAATAAAAAATAAAACTAAATAGCAGGCCTCAACTTCTTTCCACTGATGTGGGAAGGAAAAAATGAACAAAGTTGGGACTTACAAAATATTCTGCATTGTAAGCACATGAAAATAACAAACTTCTGGTGGAAAACATGTATGTTAAAAATGTTTATTATTAAAAAATATTTTCACTCTCAATAAAAGATTTTTTAAATCCTATAAAAGAGATGAAAGATGAAATGTGATCATATACTAAGATATAACAGAGCTGGTTGAATCAAGAAAATCCTATAGAGAAACTAATAATCCTATAACGGAATTGGAAACTTCATTAGAAGTAGTGAAGAACAAAGTTGAACTCGCTAAATATATAATTTCGCTTGAAAAACTGTCCTATGTAGAGGAAAAGGAAAATGATTGGAAAATTGTCAGCAATAAGATGATATATTTGAACTATAGAAAACAGTAGTCCAACTAATTGGATAATTGTTGTCCTTCAGGAAGTAAACAGAACAATAAAGGGAGCAATAATAAGAGACACACAAAGAAAGATAAGAATTTCCAGTTTCAAAGACCACATTTACCATGTGCCTGATAGAATTAGTGAAAAATACCAGCATCTAGACATATTTTGGTGAAATTTTTGAATTTCATAAAGCAAAACTGACAAAAATATATTTTAAGCACTTGAACAGAAAAAAACTTTCTGAAGGAACAAAAATCATGTTTTAGACATCTTTTCAGCCTTATCCATCAAAAGACACTGAAACAATTTGGCTTGCATCTTGAGAAAGAGAAGATTGTAATTCCTAATTTCTGTATCCAGTCGAACTGTTATTCCTTTATGAAAGAAACAGGAAGATATTCTCAGATGTACAATGATATGATATAGAAAGCATATTGCTCACATACCTTTCTTGAAAAAATTAATGAAGTATTCTAGGCCGATGAGAAGTGAACCAAAATAAAGAACTTGATTATGGGGAGATTATAGCATATAAGGACTTTTGTGAGGATTAAAACAATAAATGTAGAATTAAGTTTAACTCATTGTTTTAAATATAGTATCTCCACAAAGTACAAAGTCAAACGATTTTTGGATGCACAGATACAACAGGTTGAAATGGATAGTTTCACAAATAATAACGTGGGTCAAAAATCACTGATTATGCCAACCAAAAAGGTACAATTAGGAAAGAATGCTGTGAGGGAAAGTAAGTATGTGCTGATTTCCTCATCTTACACATAAGGTTTTCAATATTTACTGTTTCACTAAATATAGTTAATACAAGTGAATTCATATCTGAATATTGAAGGTAATTCGTTCTAAAAATAAGAACAGTATATATATCTTCCAATCCATTACAGAAAAAGCCTAATGGATTTCTAAATTAAGGAAACACTTAATTTAGGGAAAAGGGAAATTACAGTGACATATAAAATCAGAAAACATGATGACAGAAGTTGAGATGAATTATATCTGTCTATATTTATATAAAGTTAAATGGAATAAACTTTCCCTTTAAGAGATAGATAGACATCAGGTTTAAGAAATCAAACTTCCTGAAAGGGGTACTCTGTCTGAAAGAGATACTCAAAGTAAAATGGCACAGAAAAGTTAAAAATAGAAGGATGGCAAAGATATATCAAACTAAATAAATGTATGAATCATATTTTACTATCAAAATGAAATTAAAGACAAAAAAATCAAACATTTCAAAGAGAGTTTTTAAGAAATTGGCTAAGGTTGCAATTCACAAGTTGATTTAGTAGATGTACATAGACTTTTGTATCCTACAGAGGATACAGCTTCTTGTCAGGTATCCAAAGAGGAATTGAGAAGGTATAAGCCATATAGTATAAGTCACCAATAAAACCATAATAAATTAGTCCATAAAATTGTGCAGATCACAATCTCTGAGTAAAAAATACGAGATTAGAAATTAACAATAAAGGAGAAGCAAAAATCCCAACTACTTTTAAAAAATAGAACTTTTTGAGTGACCCATGAATGAAATAAGCAAGCAAAACTACAATTACAAAATTTATTTTCTTGTGGGCAACTGATTTTTCTGTCTGGATGCTCAAAGGAGTTTATATCTTTAATGTTAAGTAATTTCCTCAGTATAATTCCATTTTGATGGTCTGTATTAAATTTTTCTAAAACACCTTGAACCCTTGTGGTCTATAGATTTAGTTCTTCATTTTAGGAAATATTCCTTATGTTTTAACTTGGGAAATTCTTTTTTTATCTTTTATTTATTTTGCTTTCTGCTTCAGGTTCTTTATCTTTTGTTGTCTGCTTTTAAAGTACATCATCTTTAAAAAGTTGCTTTCATTTGTCTGTTTTCTTCTATATTTCATTTCCTTGATCTACTTCTTATAAAAGATTTGATTTTCTTCTATGTCAATTCTGTTTTTTAGTATTTCTAATTTCTGAAATAATGGGTTTTTTCCCCTTGACTCTGCAAACTACTTTTCATGTCATTCTGTTATCTATCTGCTTTTAAAATTTCTTACGGAGTTCATATTCTCCTTATTTTCCTTTAGAGTGTGAAGTGTTTGTGGTTTGATTTCTTTCTCTGTTTTCTGGGATAAAACTTCCAGAAAAAAAACTTTGTCTTTTAAGTACTAAGACTTCTTTCATTGGAGACTTTTTTCTTTTTCTTTTTTTACCTTACTCATTTATGATAGGCAGTTCTGAAGTTTTTTGTCAATACAAAAAGAAAGGTAGGTGATTTCTCTTTGAACCTCCTCCCTGTTTACCTGGCTTTAGTCTCTTTTCCTGCCTAAGCCTGAGGAGCATGGATTATTAGGCCAGCAGCAGTTTAAGAGAACTGAGGGGGAACAAGGCTGGGGCCTGGCTAGCTGCAGTGACTAAAGTTTGAGTTTGGTCTTCAGCATCCATTTTAGAAGCTCCTGCCTTCCGAGTTCACTGACCCTCAGAGCACCTGTGAATTTTAAACTGTTCTCCTACTTCAGAGTGGACCCTTTCGGTGCTTTGATACAGAGGCCGCCCCCCCCCACCCCCACAGGCCTGGAATATAAATTTAATGTGGTCTGTTGTTTTTTATGTCTGGGAAGACTGATTCCCTCTTACTCCTTCTCTCTACTTTCAACCCTGCCTTTGTCAGTGAGAACAATTGACACCTCCAAATTTTTCTCCTAGTCCCTCTTCCCCTCACCAGAATTTTTTAGCATCATATTTCCGTAGTTCTTCCAAGTTCAGTCTCCTCTCTACCCTTCATGTGCAGAATGAGGCCCCACTGCACACCCCTCCCTCACACCAGAGCCCACAGACCTGGGCACTGTCACTCTGGTATTTCTGAATTTTATCACCCTTCTGCTTTATTGATGGCACTTCTCAAAGGCTGAGGTATGAGGATAGTTTTCCTAGTTTTGGGAACTGAAAAAATATTCTTCGTGTTTTCAAAAACTCATTTCATTTGATTTCTGCCAAGGGAGATAGTTTAAGTTTGTATTAACACTGCTTCCTTCCCCATAGTCTCCTCTTTGGGCTTTTAATTTTGCTTGTCTCCAAGATTCTCTCTTGGCTCCATACCCTACAGCCCAACAAGAAATGACCCACTCAGCTTGTATGGTCCTGGTGCCTAGCTAGATGTGGCATGCCAGGCTTTCTGGGCTGCCTGATCTGCAGGAAGACACTTGATCACTTCCCTGGATTCTTTTCAAAGACTTTGGCATATTCTTTTGAAAATCCTCAGTAGCAGAGAATCTTTGCCTTTGAGGTGCTTTCTTCTCTAAGTATACCTGAATTATCCTTGTAGCAGTCTTTTGTGGAATCTTCTTTGGCTTATAGGCTGCTTATTTACAGTGTGTGTGGTTCATACTTTTTCCTCCTTTGACAATTAGGCAAACAGAATCTTATTGTCTGCTTTGTACCTGTCTGTACCTGGGAGCTAGACCTACACATCCATGTCTACATCTGATTTCAGCTGTTGGCTCTGCCCTCTCATTTCAGTCCTGCTCCTTTGGAAATTGGCATTCTTCCTATGATCATTCTGCCTCAACTCTGGTGTTTCCTGTAGGATTTGGCTTGGATCTGCCCTTCTGACTCTGCTGTGGTATATCCTTTTTTTTTTTTTTTTTCCTATCATTTTTAGTTATTTATTTTTTTTCTGTTTCAGTGTTGTTTATTTTTTTTTCTTTATTTTTTTTAATTTCATCTTATTGTTATGGGGGATACAGAATTGCAGGTTACACACGTTGCCCATGTACCGCCTTTCCCCCCAAGTCAGAGCTCCAGGCGTGTCTGTTCCCCAGATAGTGCGCGTTGCACCCATCATGTAGGATATATCCCTCCCTTCCCCACCCCCCCTTCCCGAGTCAGCACCTTCAAGCGTTACCATTCCCCAAACGATGCGCAATGCACTCATTGTGTAGGCATACCCCCATCCCCTCCCCCACCCCCCACCTCAGTCTGATATCCGATTGGTGTCCCCAGATGTGTATTTAGGTGATGATCAGGGAAACCAATTTTCTGGTGAGTACATGTGATGCTCGTTTTTCCATTCTTGGGATACTTCACTTAATATAATGGGTTCCAACTCTCTCCAGGAGAACCATAGAGATGTCGTATCTTCATTATTTCTTATAGCTGAGTAATATTCCATGGTATACATGCTGTAGTATATCCTTTAGATCAACTTGTCAGCCCAGGATGCAAGCAGATTAATATCTGGGCAGAAAGATAAGTCTAACATAGTAATACAACAGACAATAATGTAAAGTATCACCAAGTGAGTTTTAGGTTGTATAATAGAGTCAAGAGGTGTCATAGACATTCAGAAATAGTGAAGAATGGTTATGGAAAGCTTCAGGGAACAGATAGGACTTGAACAGGGTATAATGAATGGTTGGGATTTGGAGATGTCAAAACTCCTGTCAAATGCAGGAGCATGAATGAAGGAAGAAAATGGGAAGGAGCTTGGCATATTGATGCAACCGTGAAGATCCCCCTCAAAATACTCCCTCTCCTTTCCATAAACAAGATACCAAATATAGGAGGCTGTTGAAGACTTTTCTTATGGTTGAGGCCACTATAATAATAAATTCCTTATATTTGTGTGGTGATTAACTATTTTAAATGCACTCGTATAATTTTATCATTTGATCCTCATAGTAGCCTTGTGAAATAAGAGGTGAGGAAATCAAATCCCAAGTATCTTGTCGGAAGTTTCATAGCTAATACATTGTAGAACCAGGAGTGATTTGGGCAGGGAGAGCCTTGTGTCTGGGGAGCCAGTTAGATGTATGTACATAGAAAATAGCGAGGCTTCAAATATTGATGGTAGCTGTGAAATGGTGAAGAAGGGATGGGAAATAGAAGTAGGCTCCACAGTACTTAATGACTAAGTGGACATGGGAGTACAACAGATGAGTTTTGAAAATTGGTAATTAAAAGAATGGTGATACCATCATTAGAGGCAAGAAAATATATATAAGTCTGGTCTTTGATTTCTATTTGAATCCAGTTACTTTTGTTTTATAAGAGGGGGTAAATGGTGGGCACAGTGGCTGGCGCCTATAATCCCAGCTACTAGGGAGGCTGGGGCAGGAGGATTACTTGAGCCCAGGGGTTCAGGGTTACATTATATTATGATTGGGTCAGTGCACTCCAGCCTAGGCAATAGAGCAAGACACCATTTCTTAAAAAATAAAAAATAAAAATAAAGAAAATTTTTAAAGAGATAATGAACTCTTTCTGACTCATTGCATGTTCTTGTTTAAAATACTTTCTTATTCCTTCTCTATCTTTTGGCCAAGATCAAATCTATAGTTTAAAATGTTTTTTATACGTTTCTAGACTATTTCTTTAGTTTTTCTCTTTGCCAAGCTACATAATCCAGTTACTAGTTTATTTAATCATTTATATAGGCCATGTTTTTAAATGCTTCTATTATATTTGTGATTGTTTTCTGAATCTTTTCCATTTTCTCCACATAGCTCCCTGGATGTTAAGTTCAGATTTGTTCATAATACTTTGTCATAGTTACAGCTTGAGCAATATTGATTTTGAGCAAAGAATGGTGTATCAAGTTTCTTAAAATTTGTATACTTACTTATTCACCAGTATGTTACACTACACTGATGACCCAGATTCAAGTTATGCTTCCTACAAGACACTTTGAAAGATTTTGATAACATTTTGTGAAAGTTTCTAAGAAAGTATTGATGGACTTACAGGTGACATTTCTTCTACTCTGAAAGATAAATGTCTCGACATTCATTTCTGATAGGAAAGTAATTTATCAAGGTAGCAGTAAACGATACCTGAAGTTTTATACTTGGATTAATTTTTTTCTAGGGAGAGTTCAGGTATTTCATCTATTTTTTGATATTACCAAATAATCCCAAGAAGTAGATTTTTAAAATTTCAAATTATACAAGAGGAAATTGAGGCTCAGTGAGATGAAATTACTTGTCAGAGATTTCACAGACAGCATATGACAGAGCTGGAATTTGAACCTAATTTGTGTGTGTGTGTGTGTGTGTGTATTTTAATTTAAACTTCAAATTCCATGCTTTTTCCACTTAATACATCCTACTTGGAAAAGTTAAATGGAAATATGAAAAATGATTCTATTCTAGGAAAAGTCATGGTAGGAAAGCCAGGGAGGATTGAGAAGTTTCAAAACAGTGTCCATGGAATACTCAGACATAGACTTTAGATAAGGAGTTCTTAACCTAGGATCCTTGAATTAAATTTAGAGAGTCCATGAATTTGTATAGGGGAAAAAAATTCCATATTTATTTTCGCTAATCACAATTTCTTTCAACTATGATATATGTTATAGATAACAGCCCACAATAGTACCTGTGACTTTGTCACTGATAGAAATCACAGATATTTTCATATGATAGTATGATTGTCACATATCCCAAAATAACATTTACACTAATAACTACTTCAAAATTTTGGTAGTTATTAGATCCACCATTAAAGCTTGTTATTTCAATTACAGTTCCCATATTGGAATTAAATTAATTGAAATTAATTTTTACTGAGCCCATTAGATCATGACTTTGGCTACTATTTAATGATACATGGCTGAGACTTTTGTAATTTTTTAACACTAAAAGGAAGCCAAATATCAAAGACTATATACTGCCGTAATAGTGCTATAGTGCTTTATGTTTATGGATGCTGACCAAAGCTTCCAAAATTTTATGCTACCAAAACTAGAAAACATCAGAGAAATTTCATAGGTGCCCACAACATACTACCAGGAGATGGTAATCCATGGTGTGGATTACTCTGGTATAATGACATAAGAAACAATAAATACTTGAGAGGTGATCTTTATAAAAATATCTGAAATATATGCATTGATTGATTATAATAGCATTTTCACAATTTTTGTTAATATTTTCTTCATCCCCAGTTTGCCTCACTTATTTAAGAAGTTATTTATTTAGTGTCTCAGTACTAAGTGGCCACATCTTGCACCTGTTAATCGTATACAGTTTAGTGGGGTAGGACTTAAATATTGTACGACTGACAAAATGATATGTCAACCTGTAGGTCATGGAATATATTATGGGTGTGCTTGGACTTTTATGAAATTTCATTTTTTTGGTCACAGAGGTCCAGTGCCATGTTAGTATGTGTGTGCAGTGCCCGAGCACTTTAGCTGAATTTATCCACCTGAAATTCAACTCTCTTCATGTGATGGCATCTAATTTATAATGCATTAAGCTGGTCAGTCGTCAACATCAAAGCCATGGAAACTTTCAAATCATTTGACTCCACGGGCTTAGTTTAAGCTCTCTTAGGTATTTAAAGAGTTGTTGATACGAGGAATGTTAAGTGGGTTACCTTCATTGAGGTCCCCTAGAATGTGGGCAGGAGTTTGGGGCTTAGAGAAGACTGTCATCAGGTATCCAAATCTTCAATAAATATTAATAAGAGACCTAGAGATTCTATAACTAATTCAGTTACAAAGACTTGTATCTGTGTATTAAACCAAAGCAAGTATAATCTAAATTCCAGATTTTCAAGGTAACAGGAATGTAAGGAAAAATCATTCAACCAAAATTTACTCTAGGAGTTTGGAATACATCGGGAACAAAGCAACTATCTCTGCCCTCATGGAACTTACACGTTAGTTAGAGAAAAAAAGACAAGAGACAAGAAAACATAATAAATAGTTTCAGTATATTAGAAAGTGATAAATATATGAAAAAGGAGCAGAGTGGGAGATTGGGTGTTGACAAAGATTTCCCTAAAGGATTTAAAAAAGAAGGGATACTAATCAGAATATACCTTGGTTTGATGTAGATTGCTTCATGTCTTTTTGATGTAATCTATTAAAAAATTTAATATATTAGGAAATGTACAGTGTTTGATAAATTGCTTCAATTTTGCCATGTGTCTGCTATAAAGGCAAAACATCTTTTGTCATGTAAACAACTCTGAGCAATTATTTTATCCTAAAATACTTGTTTTTAATAGCTTTTCTGAGCAATCTGTTCTATTTCAAAATATTTTTTCAAAAAGGTTTTCAGAATTTAAATTGTAGTAGGTGAACTAAGTTTTGACACATCATAAAAAGGAGATGTAGACCAGTGAAGGATCATAGAAGATTTATGAAAACAAGGAAATATTTTATTTCAGATTGTAGCACTTAAAAGTATATAATAGAATGAAGATATAAAGCCTGTGCAGAAGTTTAAAGAGATTTCAGTTAGAAAAAAATGTCAAGAGAATATTTAGATAAGTAAAAGCATTTTGAGATATAATTGCCTCTTAGAAGTAATCTTAAGTTTTCATCAGGTACATATGTTTAGGAGAGGAATTATGCTAAAATTTTTGATAGGTACCCAACCCAAAAATATAAGTAATAATTAGCCTTACAATCCCAAATAATGCTTTATGGTGCATAGAACCAATTCAGGACTGCAGTTGCATGGAATCATTTTTAGTCTGAATTACATTTTGCTGAGAATAGAATCTGTATTTCTTGATTTCCCCATCTTATATTTCTCCTGGTATTCTTAAGGTCAGTTAAACATAGTAAATAATCTTTGCTTAGCAAGTAACCCAAATCACCATCTTCTTGTCTGATGTAGCTAATAAATTCTAAGCAAACTTCAAACTCCTTGTGGAGCTTCCTAATGGATGCCTCACTGGACTGAAGAGCTTTTGGAAGCAAAATAAAATAATCATCTAAAGTTGAATGTTTTTGGATGAAGGTTACTAGGTCAACCCTAAATTTAAAACCATTTTGAGAGACATTTTTTAATGGCACCTAGAAATTATGGCTAAAGGTCAGGCTGTTACATGTGATGTTGGTCAGATCCTTTGATGCTAAAGGTCTACAACTGACTTATGTGTACGATATATTTTTTAAAACATTAGCTGTGATTTAAAGTAGCAAGAGACAGTGTTCAGGCCAGGGAAAATAAAGTCTCCTTTCCAGTTTTTTGGTTGAAATGGTTTGAGTTCAGTAATTTTATTGAACCTGAAAAAATATTATTAATAGCTGCCTCCACAAAGGGAAATAGGGAAGCTTGCCCCTGTCAACTCCTGCATAGGAGTTTCTGAGATATTTTGAGATTGCAAGAAAACTGTGAATGAAATCTATGCCAGTAAAGATCCTGTATGTTTGGAACCATTTAAAAATGCTGTGCAGGGCTCAAAGGAATTAGTAAAGTCTGCTGCGGTACAGCTACATTATTAATCTCCAAAGAGAATAGATACCAGATGTTCACACTGCCCAAAGGACACCTCAGTGTTCTTGACAGTCTTAGTCATATTGTCCTTAAATAGATTCAAATGCCTGAAATGATCATGGGTGATAGGCTACATGGTTTGTACATCTGAAATTATTAGTAATGATTTTTGAAGAAATGCATTACTTTTGATAGGCTGAAAAAATAAGCACATTAAATTTGAAAATTGTAAAAAGTTGGCTAACGCAAAATCGTAGAAATTCTTTGCCTGGTTTTTAAAAAATTTCTTCAGCTGGCTCAGTGATGGTCATATCCAGACTAAGTGATTATCTTTTTTTTCTTAAAATGAATTTATTTCTCATAATTCTAGAGGCTGGGAAGTCCAAGATCAAGAAGCTGACTGATTTGGTTCCTGGTCAGAGTTCTCTCCTGCCTTGCAGACAGCAGTGATCTTTTTTTTTCTAATTTTTTTTTTTACTGTGGTAAAATACCCATAATATAAAATTTACCATCTTAACCATTTTTAAGTGTACGGTTAAGTGGTATGAAATACATTCGCTTTGTTGGGCAACCATCACCACCATTAGACTTCATAACTGCATCTTGTAAAACTGAAAGTCTATATCCATTAAACAGTAATGCCCCATTCCACCTTCCCACCAGCCCCTGGTAACCACCATTCGACTTTCTGTTTCTATCATTTTGACTACTGTAAGTGGGAAGTTATTATCTTTTAATTAAGTCCAATATTGTTAAATAATGAAAAATGAAATATTTTCTTTATTAATTCATTCAAGCAATATTTCCATGAGCTTGGTGTTGAGGATATAGTAGTAAACAAAGCAATCATGGTCTCATGGTGCTTAGTGAAAGAAGCAAACATTAATCAAAAATTACCCCTATAAATAAGTAATTTCAAACCATGCCACATGGTTTGAAAAGAAAGTACTGGGTGCTGTGAACGTGTTTGACATGGGAACCTGACCTAGAATTAATGCTATCGAATCATTTCTTCAACCATATTATTGAGCACCTACTTTGTGTCAAAAAGTAAAACAGATTACAGTGGTCATTTAAAGTATTACACCCATGAATCTCAGTTTGGTAGACCACAGGATATTAGAGACAACAACAAACAACTTAAACTAAAAAGAAGAAGATTCTTTTAGTCTTCCTTCAAATGTAGCTTCTGTTCAATATCCTCAGGAACATTTGAGTACTGCTTAAGATTTTATAACATGTCTAAATATTTTTATATCATTGATTTTATTGCAAAAATTCCATTACAAAAGTAGTATTGTAACATTTTAAACACTTTAGAAAACACAAAAAGGTGGGATGAGTGGTAAGGATGCCCTGATTCCAAATATCTTAATAACATAAACCTCATTGTGTTCTCCCTGTGACCATCAGCCTATTTGACCTTCCTTCCCTGCCAGGCTTTGTATAATAAAATAGTAGTCTTTGTTCACTCTCTCTGTTAGGGTGGCCTTAAATCTCCCAATTTTCTAATGACAACTAAAAACCAATTTTGAGCTCTCCCTGCTCTTTGCTATCTCTCCCCCAAACTAGCAGGCAACCTGCTGGCACTGTTTTCACAAATTTCAAAAAGGAGCCAAAAGAAAAGAAGTGTAAATATTTCTCTTTACATTCACCAGCTCCAAGCCTGTAGAATTTGTTTCTTGTAGCACCTTTAGGGTGTTCCTGAGAAGGTCCCAGACCAGACAGCTGGTGGTAAACTCCAAGCCTTTGTTTTCTGCCCACAAACCGTATCTCAGGGCAAAAATCACATCCCCTGTGATGGGCCTGACTACATCTCAGAGATAACCAGGTCTCCAGGAACAGCAAGGACAACTGACGTCTTGCGTCTTGCGACTGCCTGCTAATTACTCCACAGCAATTACTGTTTTTCTCTTTGTCCCCATAAAAGCTGCAAGCCACTTGGCCTCTCTGCTGACAATCCTTTCTCTTTGGGATGCCATGTCGTCTCTCTGCTCGCCTCTCCTACCTTCTCTCTCTCTCTCTCTCTCATTCTCTCTGTCCTTCTAAAGAATAAAATAAATTTTACTTTTATATATCTTAATCTCTGGGGGAGAAATCTTTCTCCACCCGTACCCTGAGCACCTCCTAGCCTTTCCACCCTAACACTCTCCACTTTTCTATGCTCTTCTGCCTGACACTAGTTGTTGAATTCAGCAGTGTCCTCTCAGATCTTGTTTATAATAACTTGTCCTTTCTGGAGATAATGTCACTGCTGTCTGCCCTACAAACTTAAGCCTTTTCTATCTTTATCAAACTGTGACCTGCTTCCCTTGTCGTCCTCCTATTTCTTGAAATTATCTCTTTTATTTTCCTCTACTGACTCTTATTCCTTTGCTTAACTTTTAAATACTTGCCTGGTTCTCCTCTCCTATTATATTCGCTTCCTACATATCCTTATACGTGACCTTAGTGTCTTTTATGATCTGATGACTTTTGCATCTGCGTCTTTAGCTTCCTTAGGTCTTATTACTGAGCCCACATATCCCTCTGCCTCCTAGATAGTTCCATGAGAAACTGATTTTATTATTTTCCCTGCAAAATATATTTCTAATAGGATCCAGCTAGTCACACAAGCTGTGAACCTCGTAACAATTCGATCCTGTCCTCCTTCACTGCCCCACAGTCACTAAAATCAGTGAATTCTGCTCTCTTAATCGTACTATAATCTCTCCCCGGCTCTCCAATTCCATTGCAGTGTCTTCATTTAGAGCTTTATCAATTCTGTTCCAGTATACAGTCTTCCATCTGATGTACCTGTTTTCATGCTCCCTCTTACCCTTACTCAGCCTGCTTCCAGAACCGTCTTCCTAAAACACAAATCTGATCCTGTTATTAGTCTGCTTAAAAGCCTTCAGGTGGCCCCCAATTATCACATCATCCAAAATGCCCCTGGCAGCAGTGCCACCCCCTTGAGAACTACTGGATTACTTGACAACAAGATGAAAAAGCAAGGTAACTGATAACCAAAATAAAATTAATCCTTGAATTAAATTTAAATTTTGTTAACATTTCTTATCTTTATGAATTTTTAGAGTCTATAGATTTATGCTAATTTCATATATATTCTAAACTCCCTGCTTTTCAAGGTAAGTATTTTAATTACTATTTTTGTTTCAGGGACCACTTAATAATTCTGAATGAAGCATGGGAGAATGTTTGCCCAAAATGATGGTTTTCATTTTGTCATAGTTACTCTTAAACTCTTTGTCTGGACTCTCAAGTTTGCCTCTTTGGACTCTTTTTTGCAGTAATTGAAATCATGTCATCAGCATATTAGGGAACACTTGTTCTTTTACATGCAATGGCAGGAGTGCAGAGACACAATAAATTCTCAAACCATATTAAACATGAAATATAAACATGAAAACTAGTCTAAGAAATTTTTTTCCACTGGACCAGTCAGTGAGAAGACCATTCTGACCTGCTGATTCTAACTCAGCTAGCACTGCAGATATAATAAAAACAAGTGCTAATTTCATACAGTTAGCCCATAATCAATTTTTAATCACAGAGTTAAATCTAAGCCAGTGAGAGCTGCTAAACCTTATGTTGATTTTGATATTTTTATCAGTAAGGTAAAAAAATAATGTAATGTGGTTAGTAGAAAAATGATGATGCCTAAAATCTGTTGCCTCTTCAAATAAAATATTAGCTCAAGAAACTAAAGCCTGCAGTTTATTAAAAAATCTGAGCTTCTTGTTCAAGATGATAGACGGAGCATACATGTTTGTTTCCCCTCTTTCCCAAGAGACCCCTTTAAAATGAGAGTAAGAAAAAGAAGAAAGAGGAGGAGGAGAAGTAAAAGAAGAAACCCATTGCAAAGAGAACTGGAGTTGGGTAGGGAGTCTTGAACAGAAAAGGAAGTTTAAACAATTTTTCTAAGAAAAAAAAATGGGTGGAAATTCATTAATGGGTATGACTGATTAAAGAAAGCTGCAGCCCAAAATGTGTACAAGAGCTGTTGCAGAGAAACTCAGTGGAATTACAAAGAGAATCAGAGCTCAGAATTAGCAAGAGTAAAATGGGGGACAGGTGCTTAATTGAAAGTCTAAAGAACAACTGGGCCAGTTTTACATCTTCCTCGCCTTCATATTTAGAGTGACAGACCATCAGTTACCAGCAGCAAAAAAAGTCTGGAAGACTGCTCCCTTAAGATATTAAAAAGCCTGTCCGGGAGAATTGGGGCTGCTAGTGAGGCATTGATACTCCAAGGTAAACCATTCCCCATTCAGGTGTTCAGGGAACCCAGGACAAACCCCTGGGCATCAGCAGCCAGTGATGACACATTCCTAGAGCTCCCAGGAAGCTTTTTTTTTTTTTTTTTTTAGAAGAACAGCTTTTGTATTCAGAGAAAAAACTTACTGAGGAAACAAACCTATATATACTATACCTGATAGACATGTAGGATAACTGACCCAGGCCTCCATTTTTAGATAGGAACTGTTGGTTTAACATCACCATAGACATATGACGAAAACCAAGAGCTTGAACGAAAAAAATCAAAGGAGAACAATTGCTCCAAAAGGAGCAGAGATATTTTAGAAAATCATAGAAAAACTAAAATAAAACAACTTACTAATTCATATTTTCAGAGATATCTAAAAATATATTTCATTTATAAAATAAGATGATACTGTCTAAAAAAACCAACAGAGACCAAAAATAATGTGAAAAAAAATAAGTTGCCAAAAGGTACTTACAATGTAATGCCTTTATATAAAAACTTAAGCATTTAAAACATTATATCTGTTTTTCTGGATGTAGACATATGTAGAAGATGAATCAAAACAAGTGTGGAAATGGTACATAAACAATTATCTTTGGGGCACCAGGAGGTATAAAAGTAGGGGAAGGTTAGAGGCAGATCTGGCTGTAATTGTAACGTGTTACTCTGTTATAGAAAGAGAGAGAGAAATCTGAAGCAAATATAGAAAACAATTTTATTTGTTATATCTGGGTGGATAATATCCATTATATCATTCTGTATCTATATACAGAATATTTGCATGTGCCTTGTAATGAAAAATCCAAAAATTAAAAATTTGAAATACAGAAAAAGTTTGTACAATTGTATAATAAAGTCATGATCCAAACAAAAAATAAAAGAAAATATGGCATGCCTTTTAACAGATGATGTAGTGTAAAAAGGAAAATAAATGTGACTTTAGGTGGCCTGGGTTTATGACAATTGGACCCTGGAAAAGAAAGCATAATCCTAGCACTCTTTAACTCTGCAGTAAGCAGTAAGTATTATCTATGGCATAATACACACGCTGTTTACTTGTTTTCAACTCTTAGAATCTACAGAAAGCACAGAAGACTTCATTACTGTTGGCCATTAGAATGGGGGAAAGGAGAGGTGGAGGGAGAATGGGAGTGCCAAGGCCATCTTACAGATTAGAGAGTCCAGTGATATTAAGCTACAGGATGTTCATGTGTTTATTTGTTCATTTATCAGACAGTTTTTTTGGAACATCTTTTATGTATTATGGCAGGCACCATTTTAGTTGGTTGGAAATACAGTGGTGAACAAAACAAACATCTATTTCAAGAGGCAGACTTTACTAAATGAGTTTTAAAGGAACTAAAAATAGTATAAGTCTCAAAAATTGTAAAGAGGGAGGGGAGATCAGTGTAGATATGGATACTAAATCTTCATCTTTCATAAAAAGAGATAAATTCATAATGTCTAAAACAGCACTGTCCAGTGGTGGAAGTGTTATGTATCTGTGAAAATTATGGTAGGAATGTTCTCAGTCCCCAACCCCTGGGCTGTGGACCAGTATTGATCCACGGCCTTTTAGAAATGGGGCCACAGAGCTCTCCCCCTCCAACTTCATGGAAAAATTGTCTTCCATGAAACTTGGCAGGGGGTGCACATCAGGGGGTGAGTGAAGCTTCATCTGTTACAGCCACTCCCCTCCTGCTCACATTGCCATCTGAGCCCCCCACAACCTCCACCAACACCCCATCCCATGGAAAAATTATCTTCTGGGAAACCAGTCCCTGGTGCCAAAAAGGTTGGGGACTGCTGTTCTAGGTAACATGTGTCTGGTAACTACTATATTAGACAGTGCAGGTTTAAAATGAAACAATGGAGAGATAGCAACAGCCTAAGCATATATTTTTTAGAATTAAAGAGAAAAACTATGAATTACGGTTACCTGTGGGCAGGGAGGGATTGAAAGAGAATATTTCATTATGAGCCATCTTGCACTGATTTTCTACTACATGCATGTATTTGGTTGATTACTGCCTACACTTTTGGAACACTATATTGCAACCAAATGAGTCTTTGAGGAGGAATAGAGAATCATCCTTTTTAAAATGAGATAAAAGTTATACCTGAAGTGTCAGTTTAAGTGAATAATTTGGCAAGGAATCAGGGCTCTAAGCTTCAAACAATTCTTGTTATCAGAGGTTCTTCATAGAGAGTTTTATTATTTATCTTGAGGTAGCTAATAAGGTAAATTGTGATCTGTGATTAACAGATTTTAGCAGCAGAGAAACAAAAAGCTTCACATTTTGCAACATTGCCCTAGAATTGTAGAGCTGTGAGAACTGGTACATGCACAAAAATAAGGATCTGGATCTCCAGCTTGTCTCACCAAAACTGTGCCAAAATATATATCATCCTTATTAAATCATCACCCAAGCCCAACTAGGATTCATTGTGCTCAAACTTATTTTACATTTGAAAGTAACAAAGAATTTGTAATTATCTTTTAATTCAATAAATTCTTGTTCATGAATAGTTTCTACTGTGTTCTACTGATGGGTTAGTGGCTAATTTACTGAGGTTTCTGATGTTTATTTGGGGGTTGGGGAGGATTAGGGGAAGTTGAAACCGTATGGCAATCCTTGTTAAATTAATTAGAATAGGAGAATGAGGGCCACATTTTCTAGACATGGTACAGATAAAATTGGCTTCAACTTGTTTATAATCTGTTGCTATTTTTAACAGCTTGTTTCACTGATTTTTGAAAAGAAGGAGGAAGAGGTTGGGATAGAGAGCTGAGAAAGGTTTTCTCAGGAGGCAGCTGGAGTGAAACATTTAGAATTTGTCAACAGAACACTACTTGTGGGGAGCCATGTCACTGTTCAATTATGGGTTCAAGTGGACTCAGAGCAGCTTTTATAAGCTACATTGTGAGTTGGGAGGGAATAATTCTTTTTACTGTAATATAAAAAAAAATCCATTCTAGTGTAAATGGTAACAAGCACCAAGGAGCTACTCCTACTAATCTGGATCTCTTGTTCTTATATTATAGATGTAAATGAGCATATCCTGAGTTTGCTGCACATTATGTGAGAAGTATTAAGTTATATCTGCAGGTTAATGTGGCCTGATGGTTGGATAAAATTGAAGCAGAACTGCCATATTCCAACTTTTCTGCTCCACTTGTAGTAGCTATATTTATTTTCTATCTGCAGATGGGAATTCTTTGAGGGGTGAGCCTATTTATTGAAAATAAGATATTCTTGGTAATAATGGGCTAAAATCTAAAAAGCGCAGTTTATATTCTTTGAAATGAAATGATAACAGGCCCAATCCAATCCCATCAAATGGAAACAAAGGAATGTGTTGGGGGTGGGGTGAGCCGACTCTGTTTATACAGGTTTTCACATGACTTTTCTTTTAAAAAGTGCACGGAATGCATCCAAAACAAATAATGTTTTGTTAGATGAGAAGACCAAAAGGAAAATCCTAGAGAAAGGAGGATGGATGATCTTTCTTTAATGTCAAAACTGACATAAACACACTCCCCTTCCCCCACCCTTTTGCTCAAGATAATTTTCTCAACAAGACGCAGATTGCTTCAGTCTTTGCCTATCACCCTTTGAAGCACTTTCCTTATTATTAGGAGTGGGGGCAGGGTTTCCTTTGAGGATTTTTACAGCAGTGAAGAGTTCCTCCTTTAAATACTTTCACATGATGAGGGAATTCTGCTTTCAAAGTGCTGTCATCACTGTGGCTTCTCTGCTATAAGACAGTTTATTCTTGGGTGAAGGTCCTTCTTAGTTTGATTGTCATTAAGGACTTACCTTTCTGATAGATTCTCTTTCTATAGAGCTTCAGGTTTTCAGAGACCTAGCAAAGCAACTCAGCATTCTTCTTTGTTAACTTTATCGTTGAAGTTAGCCATGATTCCCTTTTGAAATGTATTCTATCACACAGGGTTATAAGTCTTCAACATGGTTTCTCTTGTTGATCTCCACTAATCAGTATTTGGGTTGACAGATTGAGTATTATATTTTGAAAATGGCATTTCTTCTACAGTGCAAAGGGACACTGTGAATTTCAGGTAGTTTTGAAATGTCTTTATTGATTTTTATTTTTATTTTTTTTAAATGTCTCTTCTGATGTTTAAATAATGCCATGGTAAACAACAAATACACTATTCAAGTGTCAGCAATTTCCCAGAAACATTGAACTCTTTTGAGAACCCCTACTCTGTTTCACCCCACATTACTCTCCTCTATTCTTAAATATAGTCTTCTGGAAAATTCTGTAAGTATTTCATTTAAGTAGACAAAATATATAGAGGTATGGTTTAACAGCTTGTTTGAAAGCAGTTCTTCTCTTTTAAAATCTTTGGTAGGCAATGATTCACAATTATTAGGAAAGAGTTAGAATTAAGAAACTCCAAATATAATTGACAGTTTTTTCAATGTTACTACTTAAGGGTAAGTTTCTAAGCTTTTGTGGTTGTTTTAGATAAATGAATAAAAAATTATGTCTCAAACTAGATTATTACATCATTTATATCAACACTCTTGAACTTTCTCTTTGAACAGTTTGGTCATTACAAGGTGAAAGAACCAGTGTTGTTTAGGACACATTAATTATCTGCTTCCACCCAGAGGCCCCAAGTGCAAAAGTGAAAACTATCAACTAATTCAGACAGGAGAGTAAGCTTATTTCTAAAAACTTGTGGCCTCCATCCTGCAGGGTGTTCAAATGAAAGGTCTCTCAGCCTTTTTTTGAGGAAGAAAGTAGAACATAAGAAGAGGGTCTTAGACTAAAGTCAAAATACCCAGCTTCTAGTTTTAGCTCTGCTACGTACAGCCCGTGTAACCCTGCAAGTAACTTATCCTTCTGCTGTCCCCCTCCACCCCTCCAAAACCTTGTAAAATGAGTGACCTAGATGAACTTCATCTTTCTACCATCCTAAATACATAATAAGGTTACTTCTCCCCCTACATAGAGAGGCTTAATTGCAATGATTGAGCCAAGTTGGATACTGCAGTGAGAAATTAGCACTGATATTTCTTAATCTAGTCTGAAAAAAGGAGTATGGTTATATTCTTTCTCTTTCTTGTGGGACTCTGTGATGTACTATAATTACTCATCCCACTTGCTTATTTAAGGCTAACTGGAAATCAAGTTAATAAACATTTGAGTTGTGCCTTTGTGCTGGACACAATAGTAGGCCGTGAGAATGCTTAGCTCAATGAGTTTAGACTCTTCCTTCAAGGTGCTTAGCACCTAGTAAGGGAGGAAAGCGTGAAAATAAATTATAAGTCTAGTGTGACAACTAGAACAGTATAAGTAAATATAAGATGCAGTGTAGCATAGAGGAAAAATGTATGTGTATATATATTTCTCTATACCTACTTTGAATTCTAGAAATAGGAAAATATGTGTGTGCTGGGGTAAGGTAGCTTTATGGTACATTTAAAACAACAATAACAACAAAACTCCTGAGTCTCTTTACCTGTTTACTACTGAATCAGGTGTGTCCCTCCCATAACATTAGTTGCCTTAAACTACAATCAAATGAGTTATGCCATGGAAGATTAAAAAGGAAACTACAGAATGTTTCCTTTCTTTTCACAGATAAATGACTTTATTTTTCAATGTCCTCAAATATCACCATTAAACCTGTCTTCACTATCAATTGGAACTCCTGTCATTGAACAAAGAACACCTAAATGTGTCGAGTAATTATTGTACACCAAATATTACAGCCTAGAATATATTCAAGTTCTCTTTAGGATTTAGAAAATAGGGAGAGATGGGTTTTCTGAAAAATGCTACTCAGCATAATTAATATTTATGAAATGTTATAGTCTGGAAGGTTATGGTTTTCCTGATGATTTGTAACAATCTTGAGCTCAAGGAAGTGGAAAGTGTTTCAACTCTTGGTGTTAAACCTATCACTGATTATGAAAGCAATATTCTTGCATAGTGGAGGATAAGGGAGGTTGGGGGAGTTTCTTATAAAAACTTGGCCTGAGCTAATTTGTTTTGTTTGAAACTGGAAGTCATATTGTTGAAGTTTGCATTCTGTTTTCTTTCAAAAGGTATATTAACACAAACCACCATGTTTTTAAACGGCTTCCTCCTTTCGGTAGGAATAAAGTTGGCTTGTGAAAAGAAAAAAAAAGTTGCGCCAGCAATTCAGCAACATCACACCTCTTTCATCATTTTGGAGATGCAGGCTTCAGTTCAGTAACTCCAGACACATTTTTGGGAAATGTAAAAACATGCCTATAAGTACTGAACATAAAACCTGATTGTACACTCAAAACATTTGTACAATATTATGGTCCATTTACCGTTGAGTTTCTTAAAGTGTGCATATATTTTAAACATCATTAGAATAAATGAAAATTGGAACAAGATGCTATTTAAGAGAAGGTGCTACCTAGAGATGCCTGAGCAACGGTGCTCTGTGAATCTCTCCTGTGAAGTGAGCAAGCCTCTTGACCGTAGAAATGGAGAGACAGTAAGCTTTCCAGATCCCCTGTCCCAGGATATTAGATTAAGATAGAGACAACAGGATATTTGGGGTTTTTCATTTTTAACCACCCAAACTAAGTACTGAAAAGGCATGCTTTCTAAGTAGACATGGAATAGTTGAAAAGTTAACAGCTAGACCAATTGATTGTGTTTTGGAAAATGTCACAATGGAAAATTCATCGTGCTGCAGGGCCATGCCCAATGACTCTGAAGACAAGATAAAGAGTGGTGAGAGAGAGCTTTCTCAGTTTGGGAATGCTCTAGAAAACCACTGGCAGGTCTAAGAATGTCTCATGAAACACAGGACCTCAATGCAACTGTAATCTGAAATGTGAGGAAAGGGTTATTCTTAAAAGATAATTGCAGTCTTGCAAAATATATTGTTCTTTAGCTTTTGACTTTTTCAGGTTGAAAAGTTGAGCATATACTAAGGATTTCCATTATTTGCTTAGTATTTCTTTAAAACTGTATTCTAACCAAGGCTGTGTATCTCTTCTCTCTGTTTTGCTTTTTGTGCCTGCTCTGCCCCAGGTTGGCCTTCATTCTACGATGTGATTGATTCTGAGGCAATCACATTCACAGATGACTTTTCCCACGGGATGCACAGGGTGGAAACAAGCTGCTCTCAGGTCAGTTAACCCCATCTGAAAACTCAACATGCTGCTCACCTTGCAAACACTTCCAAGACTCCTGGTTGTGCTAAATATAGCAACTGAGGCGAAGTGACTGGTCACACACAAGAAGGTCAGACAAGCACAATGAAATCTATGTAAAGTCCGAATGATATTTGTCTTCAGGGGTTTAGCCAGTCTAGAGAAATGGCAGTCATTGGCTTCAATACTATTAAAATCAGTGATGGGAAAAAGTCATCTTCGGGTGACTCAGTATAGTAGGGAGTGGGCTATTCTGGGGGCAAAAGAAGATTTCATTACAAGGCGTTACATAACCTGATGTTTTGATGATCCCCTTCTCTTTGTAGTTGTGTGCATCCACTGTTTAGTCATGATGGCTCTAATGGCAGTGATCCAGACACAGTCAGTGAAGACTCCAGACATGGCTTTTCTTGGTGGATGTGAGGAGGATGGTTGGAGAGGGGCTGTAGGAAGTGGAAGTTCAGTGGTAGGCTGTATGAGGGCAGAGTGGGAATATGAGATAAGGTAATTCTCTGCTTCTCTCAATACTTAGACTTATGCTCATTTCCAAGGATTTTCTAATGAGTCCTTTCAGTTCTGCCCTAACCAAATTAATGCTGGCTCTAAAGGAGAAAATGAGCCTGTGTTGAGGCAAATCTGTCATCCCCAATCAAGAGATGAACTTGTGGGATTTTATGCTTAAACCCAGAGACATAGTTAGAACCTCCTTATACACAGAATAAGTACACATGCTATAGAAAGTAGTCTTGTTCTTCTCATCTGCTTTAAATAAGTGAAATGTAAAGTCTGAGTATGGTGGCGTTGAAACTCATTGATGCCACAGAGTATGTTGTTGGCAGATCTGTTGGACATACCAGAGGAAAAGGACACAGTCAGGCAGCTGTAGTAGCAAAGTGATGGCCACGTGGGCCACCTGCTGCATTCTTTACCTGCCCTTCATCCATTTTTCTTTAACCCCCTTCATCAGGCAAAAGACTTTTAGGGAGTAGGTGGCGTATTTACTACCAAGTAGGGAGGGAGATTGGTTTGACCCCAACCATCTGATAAATTTTTCTCATGCTTTTTAAAAAATAAGGCTGGCAAGTTTACTGTCTTCCAAGGATGAGGACTACTTTCTCCTTTGAAAATTAGGCTTCATGTTTTATCTAAATCACATTTTCAGTTCCCCCTTGTTTCACAAAAATCAGTCTCTGAGCATGATAGTGGAATTTTCTAATGCCAGGTTTCACCCTGAGATTCTAATTTGATTGGACTGGGCACAGCCTGAGAAGCAGCATTTTAGAAAGCTCCT
Organism: Eulemur rufifrons; assembly: GCF_041146395.1. Classification (NCBI taxonomy): domain Eukaryota; kingdom Metazoa; phylum Chordata; class Mammalia; order Primates; family Lemuridae; genus Eulemur; species Eulemur rufifrons. The sequence goes on from NC_090998.1 coordinate 50,629,958, forward strand.
CTGGTTTAATGGTCACAATTACCCTATGAGGTGGATACTGTTATTCTCCCTTATTTTACAGACAAGGAAACTGAGGCACAAAGAGAGTAATTAAACTTGGGTAAATTTATGTGGCTTTAAGTGGCAGACTTGAGACTTGAATTTGGGCAATGTCACTCCAGAGCTCTTTATGGTGCCCAGATGAATAGATAGATCGACAGGCAGGCAGACAGACTGGAAAGAGTTATTAAAGTAAAACAAATCCCATGATCCCCCAGCAGTTGGTTTAATGCAATTCAGTTTTGAATTCAATTGAATTTTAACTGATGATTTTAAAACTGTCACAGAAAGAAATTTTCTACTCAAGGATCTAAAATATTTGACAAGAAGGTAAACTGTAAGTAGGATGGTACACAGTAATTTGTAACTTACGTACATAGTACTTAGTAAACATCTTTTCAATGCTAACAGCTGTTTCTTTTCTTTTTTTAAAAAGCTACCTAAAGGCTACTATGTGACTACTACTCTGCTTTTCACTTAGAGCCCATTTCTAAACATTGAGTCCTATGAAAACTAAATTAGAAAGGCACAGAAAAAATGAGGCATAAGATAATAACTTTCCTTAGGGCCTTATTCTCTGATTTCTTTGTGACTAATTCTTATAATTCATTGTTGGAATACGCTTCCTCCTTTCTCTGTGCCAGCCACAGAGATAACATCAGTAGTAGTCAAGGAAAGACCATTATGAAGATGACCACGGTGACCAAAAGAAAAGGAAACCTACAAACAATGCCAAAATTAAGCACCATTCATAAAGGAAGTCAAACTAAAGCAAGCATAGCTCTCAGCCCTCTGCTTAAAGCTCAACGTGACTGTTGCTGTTCTTTGGGTCCTTTCCTAACGGTTGTGTAAAGAACTTACACTGACCTATTCCTTTTTGCCTTCTTTTTCTGCGATCTTCACTTCTCATATTTAGAAAGTGTTTGATCATTTCTTAAATAAAAGTTTTAAATTTAAAGAGAAGAGGGGGAGAAATTTGTTCCACTAACGCACATATAAAAATACCTGCTTTGCATGGTAAGTTCCATGTAGGAGATAATGAGGTCCCAGCACTGAAGAATGGCACGTGTGCTGGACTTTTCCCCATGTGGACAGAGTGGGGTGATGTCTGCCACCCAAGTATAACAACCCACTGAAATAAAGTGGGCTGAGTATCTTTCATTTCCATTTCTTTGTCTTGTATTCCATGCATGTTTATTTTCCTTTTGTTCTACAATTCTTTTCAGTTTTTTCTTTTGCTTTTCTCATGCATCTTTTTTATCTTGACTTGAAAAAAAATAACTGATTTACTGGTCCCCACACTAGAGCAACTACTGGGTTTTACTTTCTAGTTTCTCATTCTTAGTGCCATTTTTCATTATCAGTTTATCTTTTTTTTTACCTTGAAGTTTTCAGTATATGTAGTTTCTTCTCCTGCTCACAATTTCTCCCATTTTTTTTAGGTTTTTTTTTTTTTTCTTTTTGATGGTGAGACAGTATGGGAAACTTCTCTGGTTTGCTTTTCTTCTTTCTAAAATTCTTGTTGTATTTTGAATTCATATGGCTTGCTTTTTCTCTGGACTGAATTGCATCAATGTGGTTTGTGTTATGAAGAATCTATTAGATGCTTTTAGTATGTCATAGACATTCTCAGTTGGATATGTTATGTGGAGTACTTCTTTCCTTGTGGTAAAGATGGACTAGTGAAGTATGAAGACTCTTTTACTTCCAACTTATACAAATAAACTGACCTTCCATGGATGATGCCAATACATTCAACCTGTTTGCCTAGCAGTATGGCAATATTTTATTGGTCTATTGGTCCCTAATTCTTGCTTTAGTACTTAGGATCCTTTTTTGTTTTTTTTAATTATGATGAGGACAACACCATGCATGCAATGAATTAGTCCTCAAATTTGGGTAGGAACTGTAGACACATTGGAAGCCAATAACTCACCACCACTTCACAGTACATTGTATGTAGTTTTTCCATGTGTCCAGTGACTTCTTAGGTAATAATGTATTTAATAAAATATCATTGAGAGAGTTGAGATTGGTTTAGTTCTACTTTTTGTGGAAGTTTTGCACTCAGGTCCTTCTGAAAGAATTGTGGTGTAAGAAACCTAGCACACAGCCTGATCTTTGAGTTCACAGCACAGAAAACAAGTAGGCGTGGGAGAGATTCTTCTCTGCCTTCACTGTGATTGCCATCTATGGAGGTAACAGGTTACGCTGTTGTATTCTGATTTTTGTTGCAATTGTATTTGTTTTCTTTTGCTATTCCACCTACTGAATTGAAGAATTACATTCCAGTTATCTCTCCCAATGAGGATCTTTATCTTAAATTTGCCTGCTCTGGTGGGCGTGTGTGTCTTCCCCCAGGCTGTAGCCACTGCCTATTAATTTTCAGTTATAAAGGATTTTCCTTAATTTTATTTAATTTATATTTTCAGCTAGTAATAAAATACATTGCCTGTATTCCAGTTTCACTGACTACTGTGAATAATTGTTTGACATCTTCTCCCTAATCCTCCAACCCCAGCCTGTTAAGCAACCCTTTGTCAGGAGTTTAAATTCAGTGCAAATAGGTAAGATTCGCATGGTTGAAGCTGTAGTTCAGCGAAGTAAGTTCTTCCTGGAAATACTTGGGAATTCTTCCTTCTTGAGATCAAAATTCTACATCTGGAGCAAATGGGAAACTAATAAATCACTTAACTTTTTGTAATAAGCTTTAAGGAAACAATCAGATCTGTGAGTTTATCCAAGTTGGAGTCTATTTATGACTGCTGCTATTACTGCTTGAGTCTATGGTAGAGTCCTTTAAATTTGTTTTAGATCATTAATTTGTTCTAAGTCAGGCAAATCAACAGAAAGGTAAATATGCACCAATACAAAGTATTTTTCAAAAGTTAAGCAGTTTTTGGTAAAACTCCAAACCTTATTCAGCTTCTGTAGATGACAACTCATATATTGCTGATGATTAAAGATACCCACATGTTACAATGGGGTTTCAGACTCACAGCCCATCTCTCTTTTTCTTGATCTTTCAGTAAAATCATAATGCTAAACTGGTGACTTTACAATCATTTCCTTGGCAAAAGATTAATATCACAGGCACTGAGGAAAAAAGCCCCGACTTACACAAGTGTCTTCAATAACAGTGGGAGAAAACAAAATACTACTGGGCAAAGTAAATTGCTTTTCTTCTTAGAACTGTTTTCTCTTTCCCATCCTGCCCCATGTGCCCAAGTTTAAAAGCCCTGCTTTGACGGTGCTTTGTATCGTAGATTAAACACTTAAGAGAAAATGACAATGCTAAAGGCCAACATCCTAGGAATAGCTAGGAGAAACCCCTCTAGGACAGTGGGAAATACATCAGTGCAGAAATATGTAACTGTGTTGAATACACTGTTTGTGTTTCTTATGCACACATTGAGAATTGCAGTCATATTTTAAGGAATTATGTTAAATTTGATGCTCAATCACTTATTTTAAGGGAGTCCTTTCCCTTAGTTCTCTGCAGGTTCTTTAATTGCCTACTTTTCTGAGTGGGAGGCTTAGGTGATAAAGGATTCCTGTGGGAATTTAAAATTTTTCTCTTGAGCAGTTATCTGATTCTCTTTAGAATGAGGGCCAGCATATTCAGGTATAGTTCGTATTTACCTATAAAATAAAGAAATACATAACCATTAAAAACAACATTCAAAATGCACACCAAAGATTCTATCCTAAAATAAATCATCCACAGCAGGTTTCAGAGATTTCTTCACCAGGCAACCAGTTTGTTTCAGTTACAACCAGGTGTGCTGAGAGAGCCCAACACATAGCCAGTTGGCTGGGGCCGGGGAGGCAGAGTTTGCAGGCGGCTAAAGAAACAATGGATCACTGACAACTTCCATTCATCATCCCAGCCCTCGGCCAGCGCTAGAAGCTGGAAAGAATGGGCTCCATGTGCGTTCCCGCAGGGAGGAGCCTTCAGGGCTTGTGCACTTCTAAAAGAAACTGGGTAATAGTCTTTTCTGGGAGACTAGGTATACCTGGGAGGAAGCACAAAAGGCACTGCATAGTCAGGCTTCCCTCAGACAAATAAATGGCCTCGAAGCTTTGTGGGCAATGGAGTGGGCATGTATGCGGTGCCACAGATACAAATGAATGCCTTGCTAGGTTCTGAAAAAATATTTCTCCTTTCTCAGTAATATAAGGCTGGTGTGAATCTTCCAGAAGACTGTATGGCAAGCATAATGAAGCCATAAGTATAGAGGACTCAAGCCTTTTCTGAGGATTTCCCTACCCTCACCCCCAGCTCATACACTTGTTTGCAAAAGATTTTTGTTGCCTCTTCCTAACTATACTTTCTCCTCCTCGCCTCTCTTTTTCTTTTGCCTTAGATTAGGGACACATCTAGAGTCGGTGTTTTTCCTCCTGTTTAACCAGAAGACTAGATCCAGTTTAGCAAATGAAACTACAGATTGAAAACCAACTCAGTTCAACAAATTAAATTACTGTAATTTGGATTTTTAAAATATGATTTAAGAAATTAAGACTCCTAAATGGCTTCAAGTATATCCTTACTATGCTTTCTTTTTGGAATAATGTAAATAGAACTGTTTTCTAAACGTGCTCAAGAGATGATTAATAAAGGCAATTATTTATATTGCCTAGATAGCTGTATTGTCTCATTAAACACACACACACACCCATCTAAGGCTTTTATGTGTTTGAAAACTTCACCTCTCAGATGCCAGGTGATCAAAGTGCCAGAGCTGCCTGTGAGATCAGTAATTGTGCACACACTGGTCACCAAGAGCACTAGTTCCTGATGGCCCGCACCCTGTTCTGGCAGGCAGAAATGGGCGTTTTCCTGTGTCCATTGGGCAAGCATATGTAATTTTACTGGTGCATCTTAGCTGCTGATGCCTGAAAATTTGGCCTCAGTTGTTTATAGAAAGGAAAAGCAATCTGAGCTGTCAGCCTTGATATTACCTAAACCTGAATAGAATGTGGTAAAATAATGCAAGATTTGTTTTTTAGGCCTGTTTCATATTTTCCAGGAAATAGATCAAATCAGTTCAGGGTTCATTTTTAGTTTTTTAATAAGCTGACACAGTATGCTGGCAGTAAAATAAGAATGCACTTTTAACATGCAAGTGCCATATAGTCAAAGTTGCCATTTGTGCTATTTATTAATAGCTAGGGAACCCTTGAGAATTGAGTTTAGCACTTTCAACATGGAAACTAAGATTCTAGTTCTTTCCATTGTAGTAAACACCCTCCCTCATTTCTCTCTCCTCATCTCCATTCGGTATCTCAGCCCCAGTCCTTGTCAATTCATACTCTATTTCCCTGCAGTTTGTAAGTGTTTATATACTGAAGCAGCACAGTAAGATTTGACAAATCATCTATATGCCTTTTCTCTCATTTTCTTATCTAAGTCTTGACTCTTCTCTCTCCTTGAAATGCTCTCCCCTAGATATCTACTTCCCTCAGGTCCTTATTCCAAAGTCACCACAGGGAGGACTCCCCTATCCACTCTATCTACAGTGTCAGCCCCCAACCCTGACTCTTCATGTTACTTTCCTTTGTTCCCTCTCCTAAGCATTGATTTCTTCATTCCATACTTTCCAGTTCACGTATTGTCTTGTATATTGTGTGTCTCTCCCACCAGAATGTAAGCTCTATGAGGACAGGGATTGCTACCTGTACCTCCAGAGGCTAGGACAGTGCCTGGCATATAGCAGGCACTCTGTAAATATCTGTTAAACCAATGAATGAAAGTCATTTACCCCAGGCCTTGGTTTCTTTGTTACGTGATGAGTGATATGTTTTCACAGCCTGTTTGAATGTGGTGCCTAATGTCTCTATCTCATTCACCCTTCTCTGCTGAGAAAGGATGAGAGATATGTAAGTGTGACATATACCATCATTTCCTGGAGCTATACCCAGCACCCAAGCAGTTAGTGCAGGGCTTTATTCAGTGAGCCAGCCTTTCTGGAGAAACTTTCTCTGGACTTGATTTCTCTTAAACACCATCATAACCAACCATCCCTCCTTCTGCCTCTGTCTGGACCCTAGGCCTCTCCTTCCCCAGCTTTTGGAGTAGTCAGTAGCATTGATTTTAGCCAGTTTATTCCTTCTCCACATATTACAGTTCATTTGGGTAAAGAAGCCAGCATGACACTCCACCTATTGGAAGCCAGGAGAAAACAATTGTGTGGGCTGGAGTCGTTTCCATTTGCTACACTTGCAGCCCTGGTGACCGTGACATAAATCTATTGAGCCTTGCCATTGCTTCGCTGGGTTCCAAGAACATCCAATGCTTGTCTGATGTTAAGTTTTACTGTCCATGAAAGCAAACATCACCTCCGTCATGGCCAGTTAAACAGTATCTTTTACAGTGGACTTCTGCATATCTGAAACCCACCCATCCAAAGCCAAAAGTAATGCTGGGGGAGAGATTTTATTCTGCCATGTTTCTTACAAGGGGAGATCAAGGGTCAACTCAATTCATAAAATTACTGCAGTCATTTTTCAGCTGGCTGAGAGACTTCACAATCGAAAAATACAGTGGCTCCAAAATGATTTCTGATATGCACAATTCTAGTGTTTTTTATTCTCAGCATGTGGTACAAAGCCTGCCAGAAACCATCTTTGCAGCTATTGACAGGCGGATTAGGAATCATCCACGATGGTTCACATCATTCCTCTCCAGGCTGGCCGTCCGTTTAAACTGCTTACCGCGAGTCCCTCAAAGCCTGCTTTGTGCACGCTTGCCCTGACCTTTTGTTCTTCTCTTTCAGTGTGGTGCTCACCTTGGGCACATTTTTGATGATGGGCCTCGTCCAACCGGCAAAAGATACTGCATAAATTCAGCGTCCTTGTCCTTCACACCTGCAGATAGCAGCTGCAACGAGGGAGGCAGTGGGGCGGGCAGCCCAGCCCAGGCCGACAAAGCGGAGCTGTAGAGTGACAGAGAGTGACGGAGAGTGATGGAAACAAAGTGTACTTAATGCACAGCTTAGTAAAACAAAACAAAACAAAACAATCAGAATTGTTTATCTTCATAGATATATTTTTTCAAAAACTATAAGGGCAGTTTTGTGCTATTGATATTTTTTCTTCTGCATAAACAGAGGCCCTGGCCATCCCTGTATTTTGCTATTGACTAGATCAAGGACTATTTATAGCTTTCGCAATCGGAGATAGCTTTGTGAAACGTCTTCACAAGCCACTTACATACCCGTTGGCATTCTTTTCTTTGGGCACACAGCTTCTTTTGCAGTTTTTTCCCCCTTGATTAGGAGGCAGAGGGTGCATGGTCTTCAGACGTGAAAATAGAGATCCTGAAGTAAGGTAGAGACCAGAGCTGGGAAGCGCAGGGCGTGGAGACCTGCAAGACACATGGCCTTGGGGCCTTTGGACAGATCCACCTAAGATAAGGATGGAGTGATGTCTCACGAGACTTCGCAGCTTTGTGGAAAGTTTGAGCTAAGGTGGTTTTTTTCTCACTAAAAGGGTGTGAAGGTCTAAAGTCTTTCCTTATGTTAAATTGTTGCCAGATCTGAGGGGGAACACTGAGTGTTGTGGCAGAGAAGTAAACATTACCTCACCTTTAGTCCTTTATTTTATTTTATTTTCCATTGAAAACATTGGAATGTAAGACAACTGTAAAATGTTGAGCCTCATTTTGTCCAAAGTTCACAAAGAACAACCCCTGCCCATTGCCTTTTTATAAGTCCTTCTCTCCACACCTAATACCAGCTGCAGCTGGAAGGGCCTTTAGTCAATTCCACTGTGTAAAATAAAGTGCTGGGGACAACACACTTCATCAAGGCAGCAGAAATGAGAAAGAGCAGAGAAGACCAAGGATGGAGTCTTGGGTACTGAAAAATCCGATGCTGGGCAGAAAAGCTGACAGGATGCTCACCGCAACAAACAGAGCTTCGGTGACGTCTGGAAAGATGTTGGGGATCAAAATAGAAATAGCCAGAAGCTCAAGTTCCACACTTGCCACTAATCTGCTGTGTGACAAGGGACAAGCCATTTAGCCTCTCTGTGCCTATTTCTTCCTGTATAAACTGGGACTGATAATATTTGTAAAATGTATTGACACTCTCAGGGCAAAATTACTATATTGCTATACCATTAAGATCAGTGTTGCAAAATTAGACTGATCTGGTTCTAATTGCCTCAAAGGCTGAAGCCCGGGCATTTGAAATAGAAAGCAGCAGAGAGAAGGCTGACTTAGCTGACTGATATGGAAACAGTTGGGCCGAGAGCCAGAAATTTTTTGTAGCAATATGGCTAGTTTTACTTTGAGAGGCTCTGCTCAGTTGTTCCATAACGTTTATTATGGTGGAATGGGTGCCATTGTGCACAGCGAGGTTTTCACAGGTATGAGCAATGGTGATATAAGGTGATACGGTTGTAGCCAGGTGTGAAGGCATGGTGTGTGACTAATGCACATCGTGTTTGTGACTCTGAATGCTAATCTTGAAATGTAGTTTTAAAAATTACTTTTTGTAAATCTTTGAAAGCTTATGAAGACTGACATCTTTCCTTGTAAACCAAGACAAAAATAAGAAAGAGGGACACTTGATAATTTTAAAGAAATGAGAAATTAGAATGAAAAGTTGTGACAAATCAAAATGTCAGGGTGGCCCTGTCCACATTCTTCTGTGTCTCCACAACCCCCTCCAGTGAAGCCTTGATGTCCTGGTGACTTCACTGTCCTGTATGCTGCAACTTTGTGATTCCAGATGAGTCATGCTCCTGTCTGGATACACAGGTAAGAGGTTGCTGCCCGAGCGTCCACATACTCCCTCAGCTCTGGGATGTTTCACCCAGGCCCTGGGGTCACCCTGGAATTCACAGGCATCACGGCTCTACAGAAATGAGGTGTACAATTTAAGACCAGGCAGGCCATCGGCACCTAGACCATCCCAGAAGTATTTCCCGACCTCACAGAGAGAGCCCCCATATTTCCCAGCAACCCAAGGATCCCACATTGGAGTGGGTAAAGAAGTGAGTCTCCCAGAGCATCGTCACACCCTGCAGTCCATCCGTCAGAGGCACACGGGTGCCCCAGCTATATGCAGTAGCCTCCCCTGGGGTCCGTTGGGTACAAGCCACAGTGTTAGGGTAGACAAAGAAGATAAATGAGAGACTTCTTCCTTCTCCCCAGATTCTGGATTGTCATTGCTCCTTCATTTTGTTGTAGGATTTACTATTCTGCTCAAAAGGCCTGTGTACAGATCTTTTTCTAATCCTCAGTCTTTGTTTCAAGGAAAGCCAGTTTTTCTTCTACCATGTTTCCAGCATCAACTTTAAGAAAAATGCAACATCCACTGAGAAAAAAAAGTGGGGCGTGTGCATGTGGTTTAATTCCAGATTGCTTTTGGGTTTAAGTGGTATCAAATTTCAGTATATTTCTGTCTTGTGTTAAAGAAATATATTACTAAAATGTCAGTGAGCAATAATGTCAGCTGTCGAGCACTAGATTTATTTTTGCAGGATATGGAGTGCAATGAACTGAGTCAATATGGTGAGGTGTATGTGATCTGTGGAAGTTATGCCATTTAACATGGGAAGTGCAAGGGACTTTCCCTCTCTGCACTCCAGCTCTCACTGTACCATCAGACGATGCAGAATTCTGCGGGGCGCGAAAACTGTAGCAGGATGGATACTTCATGCAGAATGGATCTGAAGAAAGCAGCAATATCTCTGTCGTATTAGAGAACATTTCTATGTGTTTAAACTTTTCACTTCTTAAATGCATTTAAATTCTTAATGCAGATGACGTAGCAATTTGAAAACCTCTCTATGTTAATTGTGTTTAAAAGGTCTTGCTTTAAATATGAAAAATGATGAAGAGGGATTGCCTTTTGTTTTGAAGGTCAAATATTATTTTTGCTTAGATAGCTTTGTAATAATTTTTCTTCAGACAGTTTAAAACTTTTGAAAAAAATGACATGAAATTTTCATTAAAAACCCTTTTCCTATGTTTATTATATACAGAAATTATACAATAAAATTTCTTTATAAAAATGTTTTCTTCTCTGAATCCTAAAGACTCCTCTTATTTTTAGCACAGGTACATGGACTAGAGTTTGTGGTAGATTGCTCTGTTTCCCTCCTTACCCAGCCGAAAAATCTGTTGTCTGTAATAGGAGGCCTTTTGTCTGATGTAGCCTTTGGAAGCTGGGTCTCTCACAGTAGGGCCACATCCAACTCTCCATGCCCCATGCCCCAGGAAAGGCCTCCAGGGATCTGAAAGACTGGAGGAAAGAAACATTTGTAGAATTATTCCCTTCACCTCACCCCAGCAAAATCTTCAGCAGCTTGTGTATGTTTTTGTGCTTAAAATATGGACTTTGGTGAGTTCCACCATGGCAACTCTATGGATAAAAATATGGGAATGATACCATGCTGGTGCCTAGACTTCTGTTTAAAAATTTGACAGGAAATGGATACTATTGTCAAGGTTGGTCTGCAGGGAAATACGTTAGGAGTTCCCCACTGCTCACAGTTGAATTCACCTTTAAAAGTCATCTCTGCAGATGAGTTTTGGTATAGTATTATTTGTTGTTGCAATGTTTAATTCTTCATTTGTTTTGTTGATTTATTTATTTTGGGAAGGAAAAAGGGTGATGAGGACTTTTGTTTTTCAACCAATTCTTTAAGTCATATACCTGGGATCCTAAAATTCACAGGCCAGGAATTTCATGTAGTATACCTTAGAACAGCGTTTCTCATAGCATGGTCCTCAGACTGAAGCATTAGCATCACATGGGAACTTGCTAGGAATACAAATTTTCAAGCCTCATCCCAGACTTACTAAAGAAGTTCTGGAATGGGGGCCTTAGCAATCTTTGTTTTGGCAAGCCCTCCACGTGATTCTTGTGCTTGTTCAAATTTGAGAACCACTGCCTTGGAACTTTTAATAAGAAAATTTCAATTAGTGTTCATTTTAAAAGCATTTATATCTGACCGTTGAAAATGGCTTGTTTTGTCATCACTGGTTTTCTTTCTGTAGGGATGGGTCAAAGAGTTTTCCCATAGCTTCCTGCCTTTCAGCTGTTCTTGTCCTTTACTGCCCGTTTATCTTGTTCTGGAGGACTCCTCTGTACTCATCAACTAGCACCACCTTAATTCCTGGTCACGTGGGCTGCCCCGTGGTGCTTCCCAGTGCCTGTCTAGAACCACAGGATGTCCATGGCGGAGTCATCTCAGTTATTCTAAAATTAGAGAACAAACCTCAGTGTATAAATATACATATGTTCTTTCCCATCTCTTCTGTTTCCTTGTACCTGTACTTTTAAACATCATCATCATGAAGTTTTTTTTAACCTTTCATGAGATTTCTGCGAAGGTGCCAGATGCCCAAACCTTCACTCTTTTTTGTCAGAAAACTGTTAGTTACACAGACCTTAACAACAAAATGACTTGTAGGAGACGAAAAAGGTTGGATTTAAAAACTGTTTGGGACATGCTTATAGGTACCTTTTTCTGACTTCTAGCCAGAGCTCATGCTCTACACGACTGATTGAAATTTCACCATTTTGATGTGGGGCCTGAAAAAATGCCATCTGTCATAGAAGAGAATTCTGGCAAGAATGCTTCCTATTCACTTGTTCACAGAGCCTGGTCTTGTCCTGACCCAATCCTGAGAGGGATAGGCTCTGAACCAGGCAGCTCTGACCACGTCTCCCACAAATATCTTGAAAGGCTGTCCTTCAGGTAAGGAGCTTCTATGGAACCATAGTGGGATAAAGCCATAGTGGCCCACGATTTGAGAGCCAAATAAGATTCTCAGCCTGCATGAGGTCTTCCCAGTTTTTAGTTTGATTACAGAACCATGCTGACTTGTCAGATTATGGATGCCAGGAAGCCTCATGCTTATTTTAAGGTTTCGACTCCCTGCAGTGTCCAGCCCACCCCACTCCCCGCAAACACAAACTCATCCTTATTACCATGCAGGCCAGGCAGGACAGATTTTCTGGAACAAGCAGAAGGACAAGTGAATTAGTAATTATTAAGTGCTTAGTTCGGCACAGTCCTGGTAGGGCAAAGGTACAGAAGTGTAAATAACCAGAAAGCAAAGTAGGAGAAGTTACGTGCATTAGGCAGCCCAGGAGAGAGTCGCAAGAGTTAAATTGCAGTTGCCCAAACTTAATTCCCAAGGCCTTCAATCTCACCATGGGATTCTTTTCACCTTAATGATACTGTGTATTCAATAACTTCTGCAAATAAGTCAGGCACTTAATCCATTACCTAATGTAAGGCAAGTAGTCTTACCCCACTTTACAGATAATGGTGCTAACGCTCAAAACAGTTTATACAAGTTACATGGCCAGTATGGCCACGCTTAAATTGAAATCCAAGTTCATGTGACTTCAAAGACTATGTTCCCTACTCCCACCTAAACTACCTCCAGTGTAGGACACTGGCTGTTTGGATAGTGTTCAGCTGCAGATGAGTTTTCACCTGGGGGGGAAATGTGTACATCATTTCTTATTTATTTCAAGTTAACTGCAATGTGCTCTTCCAAAATATATTTTGCAGTGTGACTGCCTTATAGAGAAGGCTAGTTAAGCATTTGTACACTTTGATTTTCTTACACTTTGGAGACACAGAGTTTCAGTTTTTTCCCTAAGGGCTAACTTTAATACTGCTAATAATTCTAAGTAGCACTGCAAAAATAAGCCGTATTCTGGATTCATATGGAAAAAAGGAAGAATAGAGGTGATACTAAAGATGGATTTGACCAAAATATTCGGTTTCTGGTATAGCTGATCCAGTTCATCTTTGCTCATCTAGAAAGAGAGAGAACCCAGGTGGCGGGGGTGGGGTGCCTTCGCTGATGTCACTAAGTCAGACTGTGCAATGGGAAGGAGGGGCACGGATTCCTGAGCGCTCCAGCCACCCAGAGCATGTCTGTGAGGCATATGATGGACCTGTCCCAGGAACTGACAGAATAAAGAGGTTTGTTTCTGTTTGATTACAATTCATGACAGATTGATAACTGCAAAGGCATTCGGACTTGGGGGTTGCCCCCCTTCTCTTTAACACTACAGCTTATAGGGCTACTCAGGCATCTGGTGTTTGTTAGATGGCTGCGTTGCATCACCCTCGTGATTGCTGGGGAACATCTCCTAGCATTCGAGCGATTCCAGAGAAGACTGTGGGGCACAGAGTGGCCTCATCCGGTTTACAGCTTCATTACTGCGCTTCTCACATACCTGCGTACATCTGGAAAAAATCTCCAGGTAAACCTCTTGGGCTCTTTCTCTAAAGAGTAACTGTAATTATTAGGGCTATACCCAAATTCAGCTTAGAATAGGTATGTGGCTGAACTTCAGCCAAAACCCTGTGCCTGTCTAAAAGAGATTTTCTTTTTCTTTTCTTTCTTTCTTTTTTTTTCTTTTTTTTATATCCAATTACATAGGAGGGGCCTTTTCCCACACGTGGCCAGTGGGGTTCCTGATTCTCCTTGCCCAAGGCTTCTATTTATGCCCGTAGGGAAAAGGCAAGGAAATTTTAAGGAAGAAACTTACAGATGTCTTCAAATCACCTCAGTTTTTTCCCTTAGTACCAAATCCTAGAATTCTAACATGGATTGCAGATCATGTCAAAATTTTACAAATGCTAAGTCTTCGCCCCACCAGGCACTATCACAAACTTTACCTTACTAACAGCATCAAAATAAAACCAAAAATAACAACAAAACCCTGCAGACAAAACCAACTGCCATGTCTGCTGTTTCCTGCTTATCCCCATTGGATACGGGGTTCATCCATTCTACACATGGTTTATTGAGCCACCACTTACCAGGCCGCCGGGCACCGTGCTTGGCACAGGAAGCCTGACACTGACAAACAGTCAGTCGATGCATGCAAGTAACTGGAGAAACAGACATGCAGCCAATTATGCATAATGCTGGCATGTGGTACAGGGTTATACGGAAGTGTGAACAGAATGGAATGAGGACTCAGTTGGGAGGAGAATGAATTATCCCCTAGGAAAGGGATGTGGCAGGGAGCGTAGCTGTCGAGGAGGGCGTCACTTAGAGATGAAACTGAAGCTGAGTCTTGAAAAATATGTGGCCTTTCACACAGAAGAGAACAAAATAAGGTGGTCCAGGGACACAGGTTGTGGTCTGTAACTTTTCTGAACATATTTCTAGTTATTTTGGTAAAGAGTGGTTTCCCAAGATCATCTCATAAGATGTTTTTTCATTTGCCTACTGTCTCCTTTTGAAAACATTCATCCTCAGTAAAAATTTCCACACACAGGCATACCTCATCTTACTGCACTTCGCTCTATTGAGCTCCATAGATAATTGCATTTTTTACAAATTGAAGGTTTGTGGCAGCCCTTTGCCAAGAAAGTCTGTTGGCAAGTGCTCACGTCATGTCTCTGTGTCACATTTTGGTAATTCTCTCGATGTTTCAAAATTTTTCATTATTATTATATCTGTTATGATGATCTGTGATCAGTGATCTTTGATATTACTATTATAATTGTTTTTAGGCACCATGAACCGCACCCATATAAAATGGCAAACTTAACTGAAGAATGTTGTGTGTGTTCTGACTACTCCACCCACCGGCCATTCCCCCATTTCTCCCATCTCTCTCCCACCGCTCAGGTCTCCTTGTTCCCTGAGACACGACAGTATTGAAATTAGGCCAATTAATAACCCTACAATGGCTCCTAAGTGTTCAAGTGAAAGGAAGAGTTGCATGCCTCTCACTTTAAACCAAAAGCTAGCAATGGTTAGTGAGTAGGGCATTTTGAAAGCTGAGATAGGCCAAAAGCTAGGCCTCTTGTGCAAAATAGTTAGCCAAGTTGTGAATGCAAGGTACAAGTTCTTGAAGAAAAGTAAAAGTGCTACTCTAGTGAACACATGAATGATGAGAAAGCAAAACAGCCTTATTGCTGATATGGAGAAAGTTTGAGTGTTCTGGATAGAGGATCAAACCAGCCATAACCTTCTGTTAAGCCAAAGCCTAATCCAGAGCAAGGCTCTCATTCTCTTCAATTCTAGGAAGGCTGAGAGAGGTGAGGAAGCTGCAGAAAAAAAATTGGAAGCTAGCAGAGGTTAGTTCATGAGGTTTAAAAAAAGAAGCCATCTCTCTAACATACAAGTGCAAGGTGAAGCAGCAAGTGCTGACAGAGAAGCTGCAGCAAGTTATCCAAAAGATCTAGCAAAGATAATTGATTAAGGGGGCTACACTAACACAACAGATTTTTATTGTAGAAGAAACAGACTTCTACTGGAATAAAATACTATTTAGGACTTTCATAGCTAGAGAGGAGAAGTCAATGCCTGGCTTCAAAGCTTCAAAGGAGAGGCTGATTCTCTTGTTAGGGACTAATGCAGCTGGTGACATTAAGTTGAAGCCAATGCTCATTTACCATACTGAAAATCCTAAGGCCATTAAGAATTATGCTACATCTACTCTGCCTGTGTTCTAGAAATGGAACAACAAAGTCTGGGTGACAGCACATCTGTTTATAGCATGACTTATTGAATATTTTAGGCCCACTGTTGAGAGCTACTGCTCAGAAAAACAGATCCCTTGCAGAATATTACTGCTCATTGACAATGCACCTGGTCATCAAGAGCTCTAATGGAGATGTACAAGGACATTAATGTTGTTTTCATGCCTGCTAACCCATTCTGCAGCCCATAGGTCAAGGTATAACATTGACATCCAAGTCTTCTTACTTAAGAAATGCATTCTACAGGGCTTTATAGCTGCCATGGATGTGATTCCTCTGATGGATCTGGGCAAAGTAAATTCAAAACCTTCTGGAAAGGATTCACCATTCTAAATGTCATTAGGAATATTCGTGATTCACAAGAGGAGGTCAAAATATCAACATTCACAGGAATTTGGAAGAAGTTGATTGCAACTCTCATGGATGACTTTGAGGGGTTTATGGCTTCAGTGGAGGAAGTAACTGTAGATTAACACAGTGGTGGAAACAGCAAGAGAACTGAACTTGAATGGATGAGGAATTGCTTCTTACAAATGAGCAAAGAAAGTGGTTTCTTGAGATGGCATCTACTCCTGGTGAAGATGATGTGAAGTGTTGAAATGACAATAAAGGATTTAGACTATTCCATAAACTTGATAAAGCATCAGCAGGATTTGAGAGGATTGACTCCAATTTTGAAAGAAGTTCTACTGTGGGTAAAATGCTACTAAACAGCATTGCGTACTTCAGAGAAATTTTTTGTAAAAGGAAGAGTCAATTTATGCAGCAAACTTCACTGTTGTCTTGTTTTAGCACTTCTAGCTTCAATCCTTTAGCTGTGAGTGCTTGTCTACAATTAAATAATTCAAGAGTGACTTTCATGTGTAGCATTTTTCTGGAACCTTGTGGAATACATTCTTTTCCCCTAACAATCCAGCCAAAGCAGCCCCTTCTTGGTGATCTCTCTTAATGGAGTTTGCCATAAAGCACTATGTTTATTAAATCAGTTACTTCCATATTTCCTTTATTGCCTCATGAAAAGTAGTTCTTCATTATTGAAACAAATCAAGCAAATACCAGAAGCCAACATGTGATAAGAACATCAACTCTTAATGGTACTGCAAAGTAAACCTCTGCACTATGTAATTTGTTCTAACTGCTCGTTTCTTCACATCTTCATCATGTTTTCTCTGCATCTTCCAACGTCATTTACTTTCAGTGAACACACTTTGTTACCATTGCAAAAATCAGTTATACAAAGTGGAGTCATTCCTATCACACCCAACTAAAATAAAATCGAGAGGCTATAGGAAAAACACACAGGTCACAAGTGCCTGCTCCGAGATCTGTCCCGCAAGCAAAACAACCTGCTAGGACCTTGAGACTAGTTTTACCTAGTAATTGCCGCCACTCGCCAGCCAGTGCTCCCCACCCTCAGGCATGGCACCACAGGTGCCAATCTTTCAGAACAAATTGCGTAGCTTTTCTCTTTCCCAACAAAACCCCAACCTTCTCCTTTGTTCTTTGGACATAGCGGAGGCTACCCTAGTCTGTGCATATGCCCTGAATTGAGGTTCTGTTCTTTGTATAGTCACAAATAACACCTTTTGCTTGGAGATCCATCTTCATATTTGTATTTGATATTGTCACCATCTTCTTTTCAGATTAGTTAGTTACTTTCATCAGGGCAGGAAGAACGATGCAGAGAGAGCTTCTTTTCTATGCCTGGCTGAATTGTCATCTGCCTTTCTACTTTGGATCCATTTCCAACACTTCATCCTTTGCTCTTTCAGTGTTGTTGAAATACCTCTCTTAGAGGTATTTCAATGGACCACTTTAATGGGATTTTTTGTTTGCCAGGGTTGCTTCCACTGAAACATTTTTGTCCTTTTCATCACCACCACTTTCCTCATTTCTGTCGGTTAGTTTGCCTTCACTAAATTCCCTGGCTGCATAGCTAGAGTCTCGCCAATGGTTTCAGCGTGGGCATCCGGTGGTTGGCCCTTTCTTCTGTAACTCCATTTATGTTTGGTTCTATTTCACTCCCAGCCTTATCACTTTTCATGTCTCTGCTGCATTTCCATATGTGTTTGTACTTTATGAAATTGCTCACAGTTAATCTACTGTGGTAACTGAAATTAGAGCTGTGTTGTTAGTAGACTGGAATTATGTAATGAAACCATGATAGCTATTAATTTGTGCATAGGGGAAGCAGGCAAAGCAATGACTACCGTTACTGGCAAAGCTTATTTTATTTACTTTTTCCTATTTTAGGTAAAAATTTTTGTAATCAGTTTTAAAGTTTTCCTTACATCCTAATACACTGTTATGTGCAATTGCGCTATCTGGGCTCTTAATATGAACTGATTGGGCTTAAGGACAGAAGTGATCATGATAACTCCAAGGTATACTTTACATTTTAATAGGGCCCCTACATAGGTAAGCTCTGTGGGAATTTAGGCGGGGCCTATTGGATAACACCCTTGCCCCAGCTACTGGGTCTTGGCTCCCACACATCACTCCCCCCCCCGCCCCCGCCCCCGTAAGCCAGGCTCCCCGGGATGATGGGATGGCAATGGGTATCTCAGTTAGGTATTGCTGACTTTCCCCAAACTTAATGGTTTAAAACAGAGGTCAGAAAACTATGGCCCATAGGCCAAATCTGACCTGCAACCTGTTTTTTATTTCTTTTCTTTTTTTTAAAATAAAAGTTTAATTAGAACACAGCCATACTCATTCATTTATATGTTGTTATGACTGCTTTTGCATTGCAGTGGCCGAGCTGATTAGCTGCAACAAAGGATGTATGGCTCACAAGGCTTAAAATAGTTACTGTCTGGCCCTTTGCAGAATAATTATGCTGATCCCTGGTTTGAAATGACAACTATTTCTCATTGCCAGGAGTCTATGGGTTCTATGGCGGGTCTGGATCAGACTTGGCTGATCTTGGCTGGGCTCATGAGTCTATGATTAGTTGAAGGGCTGGGTGGGGGCTGGCTATTCTAATGTGGTCCCTATTTGGACAGCTTGGCTCCCTTCCAGATGTTTCTCACATCCCTCCAACCAGCTAGCCTGGGCATGTTCTCATGGCTATCACAGGGGTTTTAAGAGAGAAAGCAGAAATGTGCACATGCCATTTGTTACTGTCCCTTTGGCAAAAGCAACTTACATGACCATACCAAGACCTAATGTGGGCAGGCCCTACTAAAAGGGATGGATATAGGAAGATAGGAAAAATTAGAGCCTTTAATGAGTCAATCAAACCCAACAGGGACACAGCAAGTCCTGGCCATTCTATTTCCAGGCCACCACCTTAAGAAAGTTCATTAAAACCCCTGAATGTCAATGACCTCATTATGACTTGGCCTATATTTTTAAATATATTTTAAAATTTAAATATATTTTTAAATATATTTAAATTAAAAAATATATGCATACAATTTAAAAAGGAAAACAGTGCTAAAAGGCTTATAACCAAAAAAAAGCCCTTGACTCCTCTTGTCTGGTACAATCACTTTTAATCCTCCTCGTTTCTTCTGACATTTTATCTATGTTTTGAAATAATATTACATATTGCCTTCTATTAATTCCTTAATTTTAGGCTTCATCTATTGATTTACTATTTTAACTCTCTTATGTCTTTCTTTTCCCTCCCCTCATCCATCCAACATAGTTATGTCAAAATTTTTGGTTAAATACACATTTAGTGTCTTCATTATTATAACAATGAAAATAATTGTTTATTGTTGAGCCAAGTAGTATGCTATTATTACATTTCTTTTTTGTACAACTTTTATTTTTTCTTGGAGTTATTGTCTTATTTTTTTCCACCTGTTTTTTTTTTTTTTTTTTGAGACAGAGTCTTACTTTGTTGCCCGGGCTAGAGTGAGGGCTAGAGTGAGTGCCGTGGCGTCAGCCTAGCTCACAGCAACCTCAAACTCCTGGGCTTAAGCGATCCTACTGCCTCAGCCTCCCGAGTAGCTGGGACTACAGGCATGCGCCACCATGCCCGGCTAATTTTTTCTATATAGATTTTAGTTGGCCAGATAATTTCTTTCTATTTTTAGTAGAGACGGGGTCTCGCTCTTGCTCAGGCTGGTCTCGAACTCCTGACCTCGAGCGATCCACCCGCCTCGGTCTCCCAGAGTGATAGGATTACAGGCGTGAGCCACCGTGCCCGGCCCCACTTGTTAATTTATTTACTTGTTTCATTGGCTCTCGTTAAGCTTTCCTACATCTTCTGACAAGGTCTTAGTCCATTTGTGCTGCTATTACAAAATACCTGACACTGGGTAACTTAGAAAGAAAAGAAATGTATTTCTCACAGTTTTGGAGGCTGGAAGCCCAAGGTCAAGGTACCAGCAAGTTCCCTGTCTGTTGAGAGCCCAGCCTCCACTTCCTGCATGGC
The DNA here is from genome assembly GCF_041146395.1 of Eulemur rufifrons. Lineage (NCBI taxonomy): Eukaryota > Metazoa > Chordata > Mammalia > Primates > Lemuridae > Eulemur > Eulemur rufifrons. Next base: position 50,649,867 of record NC_090998.1, read on the forward strand.
GTCTTGTTGCGGTGTCCTTTAGAAGGGGATGAATGCTGTGTCCTCATACGGCAGAGGGGCAGAAGGGCAAAAAGTGGCCCAGCTAGTTCCCTCCAGTCCTTTTATAACGTGCTAATCCTAGAGCCTTCGAGGCCTAATCACCTTCTAAAGGCCCCAGGTCTTAGTACCGTTGCATTGGGGATTAAGTTTCAACATGAATTTTGGAGGAGACACAAACATTCAAACCATGACAGACAGCTTTGTAAAATAACTTCCAAAACAATTTTCTACTTTCTCAAAATGTCAGACAATACATTAGTTACATTTCATTTCTGGAAATATCCATCCTGAAGTCCATCACACACACACACACACACACACACACACACACACACTTCCCTGCTCCAGTTTAGGCTGGTTGCTTTCTAGATCCTCTGCATAGCTCATGACCTGGATCTTTACTCTGCCATTGTCCTAAGAATTCTTCACTTTTCTCTTGTGCTGGGTCCTTTGTTACCAGATGTCTTCATTCTGTCCTCATTTCAGTAGAGACATCCTCTCTGGTTTCCTATGACATTCACATGATTTGGTATGTTTGAAAATAACCACATTCTGCTCTCATACTTTATTAATATTTTGGCAGAGTATAAAGCCCCAAGGTAAAACTCATTTGCCTTCACATTTAGAGGTATTGCTCTATTGAATTCTGTTTTCCAGGGTTGCTGTTAAGATACCCAGCGGAGATTCTGATCCTTTGTATATGAGCTGTTTTTTTTTGCCACTAGAGTTCGGAAAAGATGATATGCCCAGTGAAGATCTTTTCCCATTCATTTTGGTGGCCACTGGTGGCTCTTTTCAATCTAGAGACATGTATCCTTCCATTCTGAGAGGTTTTCTCATCTTATTCCTTTGCCTTTATCCTTTGTTTTCTCTGTCCTTTATTTTTATAATTTCTACTAGTCAGATGTTGTGCTTCCTGGACTGATTTAATTCATTTGTTTTTCTCCTATTTTCATCACTTCATTCTTTTGTTCTCCTTTCTTGGAAATTTTCTCACATTTCTTTACAACCATTTTACTGAAATTTTTATACCTATCATTCATATATTTATATATATTTTATATATGTATACATATTCCTCCCCCCACCCCCACTTTCCAAGAGCTCTTATTCTCTGGTTGCTCCATTTTACAGCCTCCTTTTCTTATTAAGAAAGCCACATTTTCTCTTTTCTGTAAGAAGGTAAATGATAATTTAAAAATATTTTATTTCTACAGTCTGGTTCCTTTTCTGTTTGTATTGGCCCCAGTTTTCTATGAGGAAGTTTTCTTCAAGAACCTGCTGATTCTTGGCTGTCCAGGCACAATAAGAGTGAAACATGGAACTGCAGATTGTGTCTGAGGGAAGTTTGCTGCCTGATGGGTTTTATGGGAGAAGGCCTGGGTGGTCCTCCTCCTCCTCCTTTGTGGGACCCCACATGTTTGATTGTTTTTACTTTGACAGATATACTTCTGATTGGTACAATCACTTTGGAAAACAATTTGGTATGTTTTTTTCTCTATGGAGATGTAGTTTTTTCTGAAGCAAGGTCCTCCGGTCTCTTGCTGGCTGCCCTTGAATCTCGAGTCTGTCTGGTACAATTGCTCCAGAATACACCTCCTTTCGCCTACATTGGTAGTGATGGGGGTGGGGGAAGTCAACAGACTAGAGCAGGAGGATTTGGGAGTCTAACTTTTCCTTATACAGGTATCTGTATAATTGGTAAGGTAATATTTAATACAAATAATGTAATACATATGTAAGTTTTGGAGCATAATAGAACCTACTGGAGTACATTATAACCGATCACCCAACTTAAGAATTAGAGCAATACTAATTTTATCTGTGTACTCTTGTCCTATGCCTTCCCCCTCTTACCACTCCAAGTCTGAATTTTATACTTGTAGCCATCTTATTTTATTTTTAAAAAATAGTAAATAGTTGTATCACATAAATAAGTAACCATAAACAATACCTTGTGTGGCTTTGCTTACTTTTGTGCTTTGTAAAAGTGGTACCATGCTGTGTGTTGTCTGTGACTTGCTGTTCTTCATGCAGTATTTTCTGAACCATCTATCTTCTTGTTTGCAACCATATTTCATCCTTTTACTACTGTGTACTATTCCTTTGTGTGGTACACAACAATTTTTAAGTTAGTTTTTCTGTCAATGGACATTGGATTGTTTCCAGTTTTTCATGATGACATCCAATGTCATATAAAACTTTCTTTTCTTTTACGTATTTTCTAATGCACATGTGTGCATGAGTTTTCTATTGCTGTTGTAATAAATTACCACAAATTTAATTGCTTAGAACAACAGGAAGTTATTACCTTACAGTTCGGTAGGTCAGAAGTTGGGCATGGGATTCACTGGGCTGACATGAAGGTGTCAGCAGGGCTGGATTCCCTTCTGGAGACTCCATATTCTTGCCTCTTCCAGCTCCTGGAAACTTCTCTTTAGTCCTTGCACAAAGCTCCTTCCTTGCAGAACCAGCAGCCTTGCCTCAAGCCCTCCTCGGGCTGCCACCTCTTTGATCGCAGCTACTGGGAAAGGTTCTCAGCTTTTAAGGACCCATGTGATGACACTGAGCTCAGAAAATCTAGGATAATCTCTCCCTCTCCAGGTCCTTAACCTTAATCTCAACTGCAAGGTCCATTTTGCCATGTAAGGTAGCGTATTCACAGGTCCTGACAGTGAGGATGTCAACATCTTTGGGGAGGGGCCATTATTTTGAATGCCACACGTGTAAGAGTTTCTCTAGGAATGAAATTGCTGAGTCATAGTATATGTGCATTTTCAATTTTACAAGAAAATAACAAATGGCTTTCTAAAATGATTGTACCAATTTATACTTCTATCAGAAATATATAGGAATCCCTATGTTCTTGTCAATACTTTGTATGATTGGACTTCTTTCCATTTGCCAATGTCATAGGTGTAAATCATCATGGGTTTAATTTGAACTTTGCTTATTATTGATGATGCAGAGCACCATTTCCTATATGATTGGCCAACTACGTTTCCTGTGATGTGAGAAATGTGTATCTGTGTTGTTTGATCATTTTTGTATTGGCTATGTTTTTAAAAGATTTATTTGTAGGCATTATTTATGCATTTTGGATATTAATCTTTCTCTTATATGTATGGCAATATCATATTTCTCCCAGTTTGTTGCTTGCCTTTTCACTGTCTTTGTGGTGACTTTTATAGTTTGTCTCTGGTGAACAGTAATTCTTAATTTTAATGTAGTCAAATTTATCAATCTTTCCTTCCACGGTTATCACATTTGTTTTTCTTATTTACTGTACTTGCAAGGATGCCTAGTACATGGTTGGACATCACAGTGTTAATAGAAATCTTTGTCTTGGTCCTGATTTTAAGAAAAATGCGTCTTCCCCCCCGCCAAGACGGGGTTTTGCTTTGTCACCTAGGCTAGAGTGTAGTGTATTATCATAGCTCACAGCAACCTCAAACTCCTGGGCTCAAGCGATTTTCCTGCCTCGGCCTGCCAAGTAGCTGGGACTAAAGACGTGTGCCACTACACCAGGCTAATATTTTCTAGAGACAAGTCTCACTATGTTGCTCAGGCTGGCCTCAAACTCCTGGCCTCAAGCGATCCTCCCACCTCGGCCTCCCAAAGTGCTAGGATTCCAAGCATGAACCACCATGCATGGCCTGGGAAATGATTATTAAACACTAGGAATGCTGTTGTTGTAGGTTTTAGATAGATTATCTTTAGTAAGTTAAGAATATTTTCTTTTATTCTTCACTTGGTAACAATTTTTATCATGAGTTGGTGTTGAATTTTATTCAATGCTTTTACTGCATCTATTAAAATTATGATATCTTTTCTAGTTTTTAATGTTATTTTTTTGCAATATACATTTATAGGTCTTCTAATGTTAAACCATTCTTTTATTTTTAAGATAAATTCAACTTGGTAAAATTGGTTCCTCAGTATTTTGGCTGGGATTTTGGCATCTGGGTTTATGGGGATTACTGTGTAATATTCCTTTTTCATTCTGTCCTTAGCTGACTTGGCATTATAGTGTACTGGTCTTATGCCATTAGTTAGGAAATTTTCCCTTCTTTCCAATTCTCCAGAAGAGTTTGTATTAGATTGGAATAATTTTTTCTTTGATAGTTTGGTAGATTTCACCTCTAATTGAACCTAATATTTGCATTTGAACCTAATATTTCAAATCTGCATTTGCACCTAACATTTTCTCTGTGGGGTTATTTTTAACTACTGATTTTGTTTCTTCAGTAGTTACGGCACTATTCAGACCTTTAATTACTGATTTTATTTCTTTAGTGATTATAACCCTATTCAGACTTTCTGTTTCTTGATTTCACTTTTATTAGGTTTAATTTTTCTAATAATTTGTTCATTGTGACTATGTTTTCAAATTTATTAACATAAAATCGTTCATAACATTCACTTACTTTTTAAAATATTTGCCATGTCTGTATTTAAGTAGCCCTTTTCATTCCTAGTACACTTTAATTGTGCCTTCTTTTCTTCTTAACTAAAATAACCAGACATTAGTCTTTTATTTTTTGTTTTATTTATGTATTTATTTAGAGACAGGGTCTCACTCTCTTGCCCAGGATGGAGTGCAGTGGCCTGGTTATAGCTCATTACAACCTCAAACTCCTGGGCTCAAGCAATCCTCCTGCCTCAGCCTCCTGAATAGCTGGGACTACAGGCATGCGCCACCATGCCTGCCTGATTAAAATAATTTTCTTTTTTGTGGAAACGGGATCTGGCTATGTTGCCAGGCTGATCTCAAACTGATGGCCTCAAGCAATCCTGCCTTGGCCTCCCAAAGTGCTGGGATTACAGTCGTGAACCACTGTGCCCGGCCTCTTCTATTTCATTTTTTGAAGCCACCAAGTTTTGGATTTGGCGGTCCTCTGTACTGTATCTGTATTGTAAATTCCTGTTCTTATTTTGTATTATCTCCTTCATTGTACTTTATTTAGGTATGTTCTTTTGCTAACTTCTTTTTTTTAATTTGAGACAGGGTCTCATTTCTAACTTCTCAAATTGGATGCTTAACTATTAAATTTTTTATTCTTTTCTACTATTTGATACTATAAATTTCCCTCCAAATAGTTTTATTTGTATTGTACAAATTTTATGTTTTCATATGTAATAAGTTCCTTATCATTCACTATTTTTTAAAAAATTTCCATTTCGACTGTCACTTTGACCTATGAATTATTTAGGAGTATGATTTCCAAGTTATGTATATATATTTAATTTTAATTTCATTGTGGTTGAAAACCAAGCCTTTATGATCGTAATTCTTTAAAATGTGCTGAGATGTGCTTGATAGCATAGAATGTTGCCAATTTTTATAAATGTTCTCTGTGTGCTTAAGAAAAACATGTTTACTATAATTGCTAATTCTATGATACTTATTAGTTACATCATCCAAGTCTTGTATATCTTCACTAACTTCTTTTTCTGTTTGACCTAAATAATCGGTAGAGATAGTCTGAAATCTCCCAATATGATTGTGGATTTGTCAATGTCTCCCTGTAGTTCTATTTTTTTGAATTTTGTATATTTGAGGCTAATTTTTTGTGATATAAGCTTAGAATAAATATTTATGTCTGGTGAATTAAATTTAGCCATGTGTAATGATACTCTTTATCCCTAATAATGATTTTGGTTAGTGTCTATTGTGTTTGGTAAAAATTATAGCAATTCCAGCTTTCATGCTCTGGTATGTATATGTGTATATGTACATATCTATATATCTATATTTCTCCTCCAGCTTTATTAAAGTATAATTGACAAAAATTATGTATATTTATGGTATACAATGTGATATTTCCATGTATGTATACATTGTGAAATGATTAAATCAAGCTAATTACCATACCCACACAGAGTTACCATTTTGTGTGTTTCTGTGTGGTAATAACATTTAAGATCTCTCCGAGCAGTTTTAAAGTGTACAGTATATTACTAACTATAGTCATCATGCTGTACAGCAGCTCTCCAGAACATATTCATTCTGTCTAACTGACACTTTGTACCCTGGACTAACATCTCTATTCTCACCCCTTGACCCTTGGCAACCACCATTCTACTCTCTGCTTCTATGTGTTCAACGGTCTTAGATTCCAGATATAAGTGAGATCATGCAGTATTTGTCTTTCTGTGCCTGGCTTATTTCACTTAGCATGATGTCTTCTGGGTTCATTCCTGTTGTTGCAACTGACAGGATTTCCTTCTTTTTTAAGGCTGAGTAGTATTCCGTGTGTGTGTGTGTGTGTGTGTGTGTGTGTGTGACATTTTCTTTGTTCATTCATCCACTGATGGACATTTAGATTGATTCCACACCTTGGCTAATGTGAATAATGCTGCATTGAACATGGGAATACAGACATCTTTTCTATATACTGATTTTATTTCCTTTGAATATGTATCCAGCAGTGGGTTTGCTGGGTAATATGGTAGTTTTATTTTTAGTTTTTTGAGGAGCCTCCATACTGTTGTCCATAGTGGCTTTATTAATTTACATTCCCACCAATAGTGTGCAATCGTTCCCTTTTCGCCACATCCTTACCAACACTTATCTGTAATCTTTTTATAGTAGCCATTCTAACAGGTATATCTCATTGGGGTTTTAATTTGTGTTTCCCTGATGATTATTGATGTTGAATATTTTTTCACATACCTGTTGGCCATTTTTATGTCTTCTTTTGAGAAATGTCTATTCAGGTCCTTTGCCAATTTTTATTTGGGCTATTTGCTTTTTTGTTGTTGAGTTCCTTATATATTTTGGATATTAACCCGTTATCAGATTTATAGTTTGCAATTATTTTCTCCCATTCTGTAGGTTGTCTCTTGACTGTGATTGTTTCCTTTAGCTGTGCAGAAGCTTTTTAGTTTGATGCAATCTCATTTGTCTACTTTTGTTTTTGTTGCCTGTGCTTTTTGGGTCATATCCAATAAATCGTTGCTGAGACTAATGTCAAGAAGCTTTTTCCCTATGTTTTGAATAGTTTTATAGTTTAGGTCTTACGTTTAAGTCTTTAACCCATTTTGAATTGATTTCTATGTATGGTGTGAGATAAGGGTCCAATTTCCTTCCTCTGCATGTGGATATCCAGTTTTCCCAATACCATTAATTGAAGAGATTGCATGTTCTTGGCACCTTTGTGGAAAATCAATTGATTGTAAATGTGTGAACTTATTTTTGGCCTCTCTGTCCGGTTTCTTTTGTTTATGTGTCTATTTTTATGCCAGTACCATGCTGTTTTGATTACTACAGCTTTGTAGTATATTTTGAAATCAGGTGGTTTGATGCCTCCAGTTTTATTTTTTATTTTTTGCTTAAGATTGCTTTGGCTACTTTGGGTCGTTTGTAGTTCTATACAAATTTTAGGAATTTTTTTTCTATTTCTGTGAAAAATGCCATTGGAATTTTGATAGGGATTGCATTCAATCTATACGTCACTTTGGGTGGGATGAACATTTAACAGTATTACTTATTCCAAGACGTGAGCATGGGTAAAGGCCGGCATATATTTTTTTGAATATAACTTTTATATTCAACCTTGGCATTACCTTATATTTTAGTGAGTCTCTTTTAAACAGTAGGTAGTGGAATTTTTATTTTTTTAAATCCAGTCTCACAATCTCTTTTAACTGGAAAGTTAATATATGTACATGTATTAGGATTATTGGTATATTTGGGTTGTTGATACTATCCTACTCTATGTTTTTTTATTTTTCCTGCTTTTGTCTATGCTTTTTAAGAAATTGATTTTCTTTGATTTTTCTCTTATTTTTTTCTTCTAGTTTGAAAGTCATAACCTCTCTTTTTAAAATGTTACCCTTGGAATTTACCATGTATAATTAACAATATCTGAATTTTTCAATATCTCAATAACTCATCAATATTAGTATACTTTAGCATTGATCATCTTCCTCTCAACTTAGATATTTTTGTTACAGAATTTTAGTGCTATTACTTTTTTCATCTCATAAAATAAACGTTATTCATACTGATTTTATTTCATGTTTCTTAATTGCCCTTTTATATTTTCTAATTTCTTTCCTCTTTATGCTGTATTCTGGGTAATTTCTTTAGATCCATCTTCTGGTTTACTAATTCTTTCCTTAGTTGAATCTAATCTGTTGTTTAACTCATTCACTTGGTTTGAAATGTCAAAGATTATACATTTCAATTCTAAGAGTTCTTTTGTTTGTTCTTCAAACATGCTTAGCAATTTTTGGTAATCTCTTTTTCTTCTTAAAAATTCAGTCTTTTAAATTTTGTAGTCTTGGTTATTTCATATTCTTTATCTGATAATTCCAAAAGTTTAGGTTCTTAGAATCTAAATCTGAGTTTGTTGTTTCACTTATAAGTGATCCCTTTTGTTTTGTGTTTGGTTGTTTTGGACTGTGTGTTCATATTTCATAGAACTTACCTTTGGGATTCTGGGATGCTTTCCTCCGGAGAGGATTTGTGTGCTGGGCTGGAGTCACGTGTGTACTTTCACAGCCCTGGATTGATTAGGAGCTTCATGTTCATCTCTCCTGTCTTGCTTTGGGACCACCCATGATCAGTCTCCCAACACCAACTCCGGGGTTGACACATTTACTTTCCGAACCCCAGGGCAAGCAACCCAGGAATTTATTTTCTGGAGTTTACCTACTATTGTGGCTCTATACTCGGGTTTCAGCTTGCTTTTACTTTTCCCCCTCAGATGAGGATGCAGGGAAGGAAACTGGAAATTTTTCTTACTTTCTAGTAATCCCCAAATGCATTAAAATTATCTATGTTGCAGTTTATACAGACTCTTATTGCATTTTGGCAGGAGGACACTGTAGTGTATCAAATCTGCGGTACTGCCAGAAGCAGGAGTCTCCTCCTGTTGAACCTTTTAACCAACCTCTCACATGCTTTCTCCTTCCCCCTAGGAAGGAAAATCCCAACTGACATAGCTGGACCCTCCAATTCCTGTGTCTTTTCTTTCAGGCTTTTATCAGTATCTCTTTCTGAGGACCATTAGGTTTGACCTTCCTCCACTCGGCTGTGTTATTTAACCCTTCTCCATCTACTGTCAATCTTCTACATTGCAGTTTATAGTTCCATATGTCTTCTACTTGTATCAAAGGTGGAAGGAGTCTGTGCTTTTTTGTTTCTTCTTTTTGGTTTAGGGTAATTTTTGAGAGGAGAAGGAGGTGGAAAGTGTATTACTCTGCCATCTTCAAAACCGTGATTTAATTTTTTTTTTTTTTTTTTTTGAGACAGAGTCTCACTCTGTTGCCCAGGCTAGAGTGAGTGCCGTGGCGTCAGCCTAGCTCACAGCAACCTCAAACTCCTGGGCTCAAGCAATCCTCCTGCCTCAGCCTCCCGAGTAGCTGGGACTACAGGCATGTGCCACCATGCCCGGCTAATTTTTTCTATATATATTTTTAGCTGTCCATATAATTTCTTTCTATTTTTAGTAGAGATGGGGTCCCGCTCTTGCTCAGGCTGGTCTCGAACTCCTGAGCTCAAACGATCCGCCCACCTCGGCCTCCCAGAGTGCTAGGATTACAGGCGTGAGCCACCACGCCCGGCCCGTGATTTAATTTTTAAAAAAAAACCTCAGAATTGATTATGCACATAGCTTGAAAGAATTATTGCAGCCTCCAACTCATTCATATTTACAAAAAGTAGCCTCTGCAACTTTGGGATCCTTTCCAGTGAGAGGTGGGAAGCTGCTCAAGGAAGAGGAGATATTTGGGTTAGATGAGATTGTAGACTTTGGGGTTGGTGACCGTCACTGGACACCTCTAACTGGCCCCTGGAGGCAGAGCCTACAGTGGGGGAGCCAGAGCAAGCATTTGCCTTTCATGGAAATTATTCTAGAAGTACAGTCTTCTCGACCTTATTTCTGTTGGTTTTCCTATTCCTGATGAGAACCATGAGTAAAGACTTTCACATTTACCCTGAATAGACTTTGATGCTCTGTAAGTTCCTATCTCTCTGTGCAGGATTTTATGTTATTTGACTCTTGTCTCACCCTTGAATTTGGCTTTGCCTTATCATGTCAGTGTTTCTCCCCGATATGTGAAAGATTGGATTCTTAGTGTTCTTTTATTCAGATATCCCTAAGTGTAGTAACTCTCACAAATTATTTAAGCAATCTTTTGGGGATTTGAAAGAAAAAAAAAGCTCTTGATTTTCTTTAAACATGAAGTCCACCATTAAAAAATTAAATTTTAAGGAATAGACCTGCTTTCGGCTCCATGGATCACCAGCCTGAGGAATGAGAAATTAAACAAGCATCATTTGATATTTACACAAGTATGGGAAACTCAGGCTTTCCCACTAATAAAAGTATTTTCATGGATGTAACTTTATTCAAGTTCTTAAATTTCCAAGGGAAAATTGCCAGCTTTGTTTGAGGTAGGATAGGAAGAGTTTTATAAGTAAAATAATTCAAACTGGTGGTAAAAAAAAAAAACCTCACCTAATTCAAAACAACAAAAATGTCAGCCATAAAGATGTACAACATTTTTCAGGAAGCTTGTCTATCCCGAGCAAATGTTTTCATACCAAATAACAATCCTTTCATGATCTCCGTTATTGAGGAGACATCCCAAGGTTGCTGGATGGAAATATGTTAAATATGTTCTGAAATCCAATCTCATAGAATCCCAACATTTGAGCTCATTCATAGGAAGGCATTCAAAAGCAATGCAATTTTCATAAAATATGTCCGTCTAGGTAATCATGAATGCTGACTATTGTCAGGGTTTCTCAGGAATTCTTGGCCTCATGGAAAATACTTCCAACTGGACTTTTAACCACCAAGAAGAAATAACAAAAATAACTTGAAATTTAAAATAAACAGTGCTGGAAAAATACTATAACCCCCACCCCAAAAGGCAGCAGTAGGAATTTAGTGCTACTTGTAATTTGACACGAGAATTTGAAAGTGAACATAAATCCTAGTCCTGCTGCTGGGATAATGGCAGACAAGCATGGTATATGAGGGGAAGGATGGAGCCCCAGAAATGATCCATCCAGGTGACGCTCACATTCTCCCAGCAGTGATCCGAAGGTGTATCAATGTCAGGCATGTGAAGTGGCTTAGTAATGATCTCATCAGTGTGTGTACCGCTGATCATTAGCATAACCTAATACTAGCTCGGGGTGTCTATCTCCGGAGAATGTAAGAAGAAAAGACATGGGCCAGGAGAAGTTCAGGCTTACAGACATAGCCTCTGTCTACAAAGCTTCCCTAGCTTGGAGATCCCTGAAAAAAGGGGACAGAAGAAGCGAATTGGATCTCGGGTCTAATGGTTTCATGTAAGAGTTGACTTTTTATGTTTTGCTTCTAAGCAAAGTCTCCTGTAACAGAACAGGGACTATATCCCAACATAACTTTTTTGTCAAGTTGAAATGTGTCAAAAAATGATGCAGTATTGAGGAGAGTGGGGTTTTCTGGCTTTCCCTCATGCATCTGAGTCTTTTTATTCTGATATGTTAATCCTTCAGGTCATTTGATCTGCCCAGGCAATATAAACAACGTTTGCAGTGAGTCTTGCACCCTATCCGTCATGTGCAAATGGCCTGGTTTTCCCATTGCCACATGAAAGTGAAAGATTCAAATGGGGCCATTCAGAGTTCTCTGCTCAGAGACAATTAGACAGTGTAGCTTTGCACTTTGGCGTCACCATTCCCACAGGAGCTAGAATCTGGTGAGGGAGGGATGGCTAGTTTGTCCCGGGATTTCCCACACAGTGACAAGAAACAGATTTGGGGATTGTGCCTGAGCCCAGTGGGGGCTATAGCAATGGCAAAGCCCATGACACTGTACATTAACAGAGCCATTGTGTCTGAGGGAGGGCAAACAGGGAGACTTTGGGTCAAAAACGCATTCTCCATTGATAAAGAGAATTGTACTTGGTATAAAATTGTCATATAAATGCTTTCATTTATTCAACAAATATTTCGGAAACACCTCCTTTGTGCAAAGTCATTTCCACTCTGTGTTAGCACACGTGTGTTTTAATCATAATTGTCGGTTTGGACCACCAGTCACCAAAGGGGACTTTTGGTTTTAGGAAAGTGGAGAGGGGCCTACCAAACACACCCAATGGCAGACAGTGACCAGAGGGTGTGGGAAGGTTTGTAGAGAGGGCCTTGTGTGTTGGCACAAGGCATAAATAGTCAAAGCAGAGAACTAAAAGAGAAGGCATTTATAATTTGTCATCAAAACCCAACATCACAAGGAGCTAAGATGTAGGGTCCTTTTCTCAGGTGGAATCTTAAAATTAGATTCTGGAACCTTCCTATGCCACTGGAGGGAGTGTAAATTGGTAGCCAGTTTGGAAATCTGTTTGGCAGTTTCTATAATAGTTGAACACATGCATAGCCTATGACCCAACTATTGCACTGTTAGGGAGACCCCAAGCAGAAATGTTCAACGAAAGACACATACTAGAATGTTTCTAGCAGCAAGAGAGGAATGAATACCTAGAGACATATTCACACACTGAAATACTATTCAGCACTGAGAATGAAAAAACTATAACTGTACACAACATGGTTAAACCTCACAAACATAGTATTCAGAGAAACAAGGCAGACACAAAAAGAGTACTTACTTCTCAATTCAACTTATATAAAGTTGAAAATCGGCCAAGTAATCAGACGGCAGGTTACCTTTGACATGGGGCGTGGTGGTGGTTAGTGATTAGATAGGAGGGGTAACAAGGGACGCGTGCATGGGTGGTGGTGATATTCTATTTCTTGATTAGATGCTGATTGCATGGGTGTTGCTAGGGTTTAAACGTGTCCTCCAAAAAGCGTGTACTGGAAACTTAATTCCCAATGCAATAGTGGTGGGAGGTGGGACCTAGAGGCAGTGTTGGTCAAAGGGTACAAACTTCTCGTTATGCAAGAGGAGTAAGTTCTAGAGATCTACTTGCACAGCAGCGTGAACATAGGCTATATTTCAAAATTGCCTAAAGAATAGATTTTAAACTTTGTCACCACAGAAAAAGGACAAGGAGATGAGATCATAGATATGTTAATTAGCTTTATTTAATCTTTCTCCAGTGTATAATAAGTCAAAACATCACATTGTACCCCATAAATATATACAATTATTACTTGTTAGTATAATTAATTAATGTTAAACAAGGTGCTTTGTGACCTTATTATTAGTCTATTCGAAGCCCTCTCTGTTCCCTTCCTCCTCGCCTTCCTCTGCCGCCCTTCTAGCTCCTCCTCTTTCTTGCTCTGTTTCTTCCTCCTCGTCCTTCTTTGTGGGGAGCCTCCTGGCAGCCGTGTTACCCCTCAACTCCCACTGCCCTCTTCATCAAGGCCTATTTTTCTCAAACCTGAAGTGTTAACATTTTTTTTGAATCTGACTCTCTGCCGGAGTTCTTTAAATAGATCAACCTCCTTTAAGCTCTAACATTTTACAACTCATTTGTGCAAAAGAGAATTGGACAATCTTAAGTACAGCGGTTTCCCCACAATCAACATAGAATGTTTTTCCAGTTGACAGTATTTTAACTCCCGTAATGATGGAAGTTCTCATTTTTGTATAAATATCATAGGGATACATAAAAAATCTGGAAGTACCGTTATTGCCATTTTCTGCTGGGCTCTTAGATAACAGTCTTATCTCAGTGTTTTGCCCTTTGTTAATTTTCTGCCTCCTTGGCTTGCTCGGCAAGGGGAGAGGAAGCAGGTTTCCTACACGGTGCTGAGACAGGCTGCCCCTCATTTGTCGCTGTCTCCCTGGCCCCACATTCCACAAATTACTCTCTGTTGGGGGAGATGGTTGCCAAGATAGGCAGTCTAGACTATAATTAAAACTAAGATTTTTTTTCACTCCATAAATTTAACAGTTTATTTCTTGAAACCATCCCGTTCTGCCTTAATTTGGCTCGAGGAAAATAAACCACAAGTGACACATTTTTCGCTGTGGTTTCCTCAGACCTTGTGGCTATCCTCGTTTGGGATATTATGGTTCACAACGGCTCCAGACCCAGAGATTGACTGACGATGGTGGGTATCAGAAAGGTTTCACGACTTTAACCCCATTTAAGTGGATTAATAAAATTTATTTGACAAGAAGTGAAATGTCTTGGAAATTGCCGGGGCTAAACTACCGAAGTCCCATCCCATCTTTATTTGTAATTCAGTGGAGCCAATCTGGAATTTCAAAGCACTGGGGGCTTTTCTGGAGTGCTTACTTCTGCTGTGAGTTAGAAGTGACTGAAAATGGATTCCACAAGGTGTCCATAAGCAAGTGTGGGGCTAAACAAGTTCAGAGTTACAAAATCCTTCCAGAGTGTTTATTGATATGTTTGTAGCACTCACCATAGGCATATAGTTAGCAATGCAGATACAGTATTTGTCTCTCCCGTTGGATTGCAAACCCCTCCTGTTCATTCCATATCCTGAAACCGGAGTCCTCAGAAGACAATTCGGGAATGAAAGGTTTGGGGTGGACACATGGCATGGTCTAGCTCTCGGTTCTGCTGGTGTGATTGCTCAGTCATCTTAGTAGTAACTTATTTTTCCTTTGGAAAACGATCACGTTTTGCTGTCTTGGGAAGCACGGCAAAGATTCAGTCACGTGCTAATTTAACAGAACCTGAAGCCCAGAGACTGAGCCTGTGTGATTTCTGATTGTGCAGAGCACATCTTGTAACTTTTGCCTTTGTAGACAGGCACAAAAAGAGGGCACAAGAGGATCTCCTGCTTTGGGATGATAAAAATAGTAATGACGATGACCACAGTAGAAGCTAAAGAAGCTTGCGTGCTATATGCCAGACTCTGGAGTAAGTGCCTCATAGGAATTATCTCATTTATTCCTCCCTGCTACACTGTGAGATCTGTATAATTCTAACGTCTAGTGTGCAGATGAGGAAACAGAGGTATCAAGGGCCTGGCAGCTTACTCCGGGTCTCCAGCTGGGGAGTGGTGGAAGAGAGAGTAATACGCCCCGTCTTCCTCCACAACCCGCCTTCTTAGTCTTTTCACTCTCCAGGGGCAGATATATTAGATCATCTATTATGAAGCAATTGAGGAGATCAAGAAATACTCCAAGGCAGATTTTGTTGCCTTTGGAGTCCTTAATCATTCTTTCAAACCTTCCAGTTGGCATGGCTCTCTGCTCACGAAAAGATGTTTCATTTACCGAAACGTGACTTCAGAAGCTTATGAGCCCAGCCAGCGCGCAGTGGGTTAGAAGGAGTTAAAGCGCTGACAGTCCTTCCTGCCGAGCCAGCAGCAGCAGTTCATCACAAAGGCGAGCCTTTGATCCTGACAGCTCTCCTTTCACTCGGGGAGCAGGGAGGGTTTGACATGGGGAAGCAGGAAAGACTATAGAGACAAGGTTCTTGTTAGTTTCCTGGGTGGATCGCCTCCTTCTTGGCATGCCTCCAGGAAGCGTGTCTTTTCCTGCCCTAAACCGTCAAGGACATAAATCCCTCTCCTGTAGAACAGACCTGGGAGAGGGCCCAGGGCAGCTGCGGGTCCAGCGACCTGGCTGTCAGAGAGGCCAGTGTGTGGCCCAGGAGGTTGCAGCCCTGTCAACACGAGCCAGGGAAGAGGCGGGTGATGCCAGTGAGGTCTTTCACTCCAGGGACTGCCAGCCAGGGTGGGACCCACAGAGAAATAGTGTCCTGAGATTGTAGGTCTGGGAAAGGCAGACTAAGAGAAAGATCAGTTTTGAGAGCATTTGTAGCAGGTACCTGAGTGGCAAGCACAAGGGAGACTGAGCCCGGCTGCCCAGAATCCTAACAAGACTCTGCAGTGCTGAACCGAGGGAGGAGCGGGAAGTGTAAGGAGCCCAAGCCAGTGAGAAACAGCCCCGGGCACTCAGAGCAGAAGGAGAACAGAGAGTTGGGGGCCAGAAGAAGAGGGAGCTCCCTAGTTCTGTGGACTTCCGTGGTTTCTTGCAGCTCAGGGTCCTTTGGCTCCCATTCTTGTAACTGTGTCCTGTTTTCTGTCTGGGGAATTTAACGCATGCAATTTGTACAAGATGACCACCCCCCGGCTTAGTCAGTGCACATGATCCTGTTTGTCACAGTGGTTGGTGCATGGAGAACTGAGGATGCATCAGGGCTGGGGAGACACAGTGACACTTTTTGCTGGAACTTGAGACAGGCATTCTTCTCCTTGTACCTGAAGCTGGGAAGAAGTAAATACTGAAGATACTGCACTTGTGCCAGGACTGTGATCGGGGAAGGACTCTGTTAGGTTTGACGTTTACCCTCCTCACTCCCTACCCACTTCCATAAGAGGAATATACTTCTTCACTGCATTGATGTCGGACTTGGCCACATAATTTGCTTTGGCCAATGAGATGCTGGCAGATGGATCACAAGCAGAAGCTTGAAATGTGCTTGTGCAGTCGGACCTGCTCTTTGTTCTTCTACTGTAGACATAAGAAGAGTTCCCCGGGGTAGCTTCTGCCCTCTCAGCCTGACCTCACGGTAAATTTCCAACTTACATTGAGGAACCAAGCTTAGCAAGAGCCTCACGTGAAGCACAACCACCAAGACCCTAACTCAGCCGGTCCTCCAAAAGGTTTGAGTAAGCCCAGTTGACATCAGCTGCCTGGCAGATGTGTGGGAAAGAAATGCTCATTGTTGAATGCCCCTGCTAGTTCGTGGTCACTGGTTAGGCAGTGTCATGGTGACAGTAGGTAACTGATGCAGGCTATTTCAGAATTAAGTCAACATGGCAGGGATGGGGCTAAGAAATAGAGTGAGAGAGAGAAAAAATAGGTCCTGGTGACATTGTTTGAACCCCAATCAAGCTATTGCTAGAGCAGACTACTTCTTGGACTTCCCCATTCTCTGAGCCAATAGAATTCCTTTTGCTTAAACCGTATCAGGTCAGATTTTTGTCCTTAGAAATAGGCCCTGAGTGGATTGGATATAGACTAAGCATGAAAAGGATCTATATGCCCCTGCAGTGCCTGCAATGCAAACACACACAGTATATATATGTATGTATAGATAGAGATATCTGCTTTTATGAAGAAAGAATAGCAGATAGCAAATAGAAACCAAAGAACACAGGAGGAAGGGGCTTATGTTTAGCTCCTTGGAACACAGATTCTGAAATGGAGATTTGTGTGCAGTTGCAGGACCAACACCTGTGAACAGGTGAGAGGAGCAGAATGGGGGCAAAGGGAAGAATTGAGTTGCAATGCATGTTGCACCAGAAGCCTCATAGGGTCCCTTGGGGAGTTCTGGAGCTGGGCTGCCCCATCAGACTTGTCCGCACAAAGGCAAGAGAGCCAGACCTTTGTACGCATCCCACTGGCCAGGCATTGCATGTGGGCTGGCCTCAATGAGACATTGCAGCCTTGGGCAAGGCAGCTTCTCTCAGCTGAGGGCGCTTCCTGGAGAGGGACACAGCTGTGAGATGTCAGCAGCCAACATTCCTGGAAACTGGGAGATTGAGATTGAGAAAGGGGTGGTGATCTGGCTGGGGCACCATAGTATCCACCATGAGGGCCACAAGCTGATGCATGGATTGAGATGGTTTCTGGCTGAGATTATCTAACAGTTGAGAGCAGGGTGTTACCCCGGCAGTCATTTGATCTACTTTTGCTTTGCATTACTAGCAAGGGAAGAATTATCAGGCAGTCCATAAGCATTTATTTAATACTCCGAGGGTACAAAAGAGCCCCACATTTATATAATTACAGAGGCATAAGAGTAGCAATAGCAATTCTTTCCCAAAAGGGTCAGAGGAAATTTGTCATGAAAAGTCATTTCATAATCAGCCAGTTTTTACTTTCACAAGGGTGGTAGTGGACTAGAAGGACAGGCTGGTTCTCCAATGCACAAGTTCTCACGGCAATGGCGTATGTGAGCAAAACCTCTTCCATGCTACCGGGTACCCCACAAGCCCGGAACTAAGGGCACTGGGCTGCTTGCTAAGGGAATTCAGTGTGCAAAATTAAAGGTGCTCTCTTGCTCCCAGAGCTGGCTGGCACTCACCAAGCTAGGGAATAGGGGGCCAATCTCCTCTTACGTGTCTTTTCCTTCCCTTGGGATGTCCTTGTTCCCTCTACTCCATCTTCCTCTATAGTGTGCACAGCCTCCTGGGTGCCAGTGAGAAGGTACGAGAGAACCCTTTACTTACAGCTCCTCTTGCTGAGAAATTCTGCTCCTAAAGATGGCTGACCAGAGACACCAGCTGCCAGAATGTCTCAGTAAGAAGTTTTAGATGAAAGAGAAAAAATGAACAAACAGACAAACATAGATCACATGAAGGTCGGAAGGAACGGTGCCAGAGCCTTCAGGAGACTCCACGGGAAGGGGTTGAAAAGGATAGGTGGAGTGGTTTAGTTCTCTCTCCCTTGCGTCTCTGATAGTGGGTGGGTTCCCAAGCTGCTGGAGAGACTTTCTGCCCACATGAGCCCAGAGGCTGCCGCCGCCAGTGAGCTGGGAGTTTCTTGTGGACAGGGACCTGGGATCCCAGCCCTGCTGTGGTGCTTCCCACCCCACAGACCCGAGCTGGGACAGCAGGCACCATATTGCTTCTCTACCCACCATGCGCCTTTGTCCTCCCCACGGGGCTTCAACTCCTCAGGTTTCATCTGGCTTGTTCCCACACAGACATTTCCCAACACTGGCCCAGACTACAAGAGCCACAGGGGTCCAGTGGGTCTCGGGTGATCTGCGTGACTCCAGAGCCTGGAGATTCTGGGCAGGCTGCCTCCTGGAGAGAGGGTCAGAGATGACCAGAGTGCTAGAATTCCTCCATCCAAACTCTTTTCCTCCCCTTATCCTCCCCACCCACAGCTATGAAGAGAGACAATTAAGCCACCACACCGAGGCTTCCACAGAGAGCAGGGCTCAGGCCTTTCCTCTTGGGGTCCTGCAGTCAACTGAGAGGTGCTTGGCCTGTGAGCTCCCTGCTCGCCAGCGCTCCCTAGTGTTGCTTGCCTGGTGCTTCCGTTAGAGCAGGTCACCCCTTTTCCCACAGGAGGGCTGCACTCTCAGCTCAGGCCTAGATCCTGGGCGGGGAACCTTCTGGCCCACAACGCAGTCATGGGGGAGCTCAGCAGGAGCTCCTGCCTGCCAGCAGATGCCAGGGAGAGACTGTTGAACAGAGGAGAGGGTCTCAGAGGAGTGAGGCCCACTACACACTGGCAGCCAGTTTATGAATGTCAGATGGACCTGCCTCCATAAGCAGACCTTCTGGTTGGGGGGGACCACTTCAGCCCCTCCCTGGCAACTCTAGGAGCACACCTTTGACCCCTGCCAAAACAGCTATCTTGCCAGCTTTTGTAGAGCCTGAGGGCAAGTGCACCCAACCCAACCCTGCCCAGCCACACTCCCCCACCCACCTCTGCTGTGGCAGAGAATAAGGGCTCACCTAGAAGTTCCAGGGCCCCATTCACCAACTGGGGCATTCGAGTGCTTCTCCTAAGGGACTAGAGCTGGTCACAGGACCCCTAAACAACACTGCAGCTTGTTCCTTCCAGCAAGTGCCACCTACTGACAGGGAGGTCAAATTGCACACTGTTTATAGCATTTACTGACTCAATTTTACAGGGTGTGTGGGAAGGAGTAGCCATTTGGGGGAGTGTCTACCCCTACCCACAGAAAAACTGCACTCATCAGCTCATGGAACTTTCTCTAAGATGGATCACATCCTAGGCCAAAAAACATGTCTCAACAAATTTTAAAAATGAAAATTATACCACATACGTTCTCAGACCACAGTGGAATAAAATTAGAAACCAATTCCAACAGAAACACCAAACTCTACACAAAGTCATGAAGGTTAAACAATCTACTGCTGAATGGAACCTGATTAAATTAGAAAGCTTCTGAAGAGCCAAGGAAACAATCAGTAGAGTGAATAGACAACCTACAGAATGGGAGAAAATATTTGCATGCTATATATCTGACAAAGGGCTAATAACCAGAATCTACAAAGAACTCAAGGGAATCAGAAAGAAAACATCAAACAACCCCATTAAAAAGTGAGCAAAAGACATGAACAGAAGCTTTTCAAAAGAAGATAGACTAACGACCAATAAACATGTAAAAAAATGCTCAACATTTCTGTTTATCGGGGAAATGCAAATCAAAATCACAATGAGATATCACCTAACCCAAGTTAGAATGGCTTTTATCAAAAAGTCCCAAAACAACAGATGCTGGCGTGGATGCAGAGGGAAAGGAGCACTTACACGCTGTTGGTGGGATTGCAAATTAGTACAACCTCTATGGAAAGTAATATGGAGATACCTCAAAGAACTAAAAGAACTACCATTTGATCCAGAAATTCCACTACTGGGTATTTACCCAAAGGACAAAAAGACATTTTATAAAAAAGACGCTTGCACTAGAATGTTTATAGCAACACAATTCACAATCGCAAAGATGTGGAAACAACCCAAGTGTCCATGAATACATGAGTGGATTAATAAAATGTGATATATGTATACCATAGAGTATTATGCAGCCATAAACAAATGATGAACTAATATCTTTTGTAACAACATGGATGGAACTGGAGACCATCTTTTTAAGTGAGGTATCACAAGAATGGAAAAACAAACACCACATGTACTCACTACTAAGTTAGAACTAATTGATCAACACTCATGTGCATGTATGGTGGTAAAATTCAACGGAAATCAAGCAGGTGGGAGGCGGGAGGAGCAGATGAGTAAATTCACACCTATCAGGTGGAATGCACACTAACTGGGTGATGGACACATTCATTTATAACTTTGACTCAAACTGTACAAAAGCAACTTATGTAATCAAAATGTTTGTACCCCCGTAATATTCTGAAATAAAAAAAAAAAACTCTGCTTCTTGACTTTTCAGCGACCTTATATGGAAATATGTTACTTACAATGCCTAAGATATTTCCGGTGGAAACAGGCAAAGTGATAATATTGGTGATACGTCATAAATCCATAGAGACAGGGATGGTGAAAGTGGCAGAATTAAGGACTCTGGAAAGCGCACAAGGTCAGCTGTGACGAGGGCACTATTGTGAAACACTCAAAGACTGTTTTCTTAATCCTGGTGTGTAATATGGTACAGAGAGCATTCAGGAGTTGCAGCATTAGAACACTGATTTCACATGAGTTTAGTACTTCATGTTAATTGTTTTGACATTTCCAGACATCAGCTAATATTGGTCCCTATTCTACAACAGCCGATTTCCCTCTTCTCCACATGAAAGGCAAAGCTGTTGAGTGTTCCATCCCTGTTGCGTCTGGAGTTTTACCAACTGTTTGTTTTAAGTGAAGTATGGTTCCTGGATATGGAAGAGAAGTACAGTTTTTCTTTCTACGTGATCCTTTTTCTAAAACTGGGGCTGGAAAGTTAGGAATTTGAGAGAGAAAAGACATATTGTGAGGGAGAAAGTATTTTAAGACCCAGAAGGAGGGAAATTAATTAGATTTATAAAGATAGGACTTTAAGTTTTCTTCTCTTCATCAGAGCATGAAATGATACCTGTAAGGGTTTAGTACCCATAATTTTGATGATTTTTAAATATTATTCTGTTATGGATTTCATGTAGAATAATAATTCATATTCTTTTTAAATCATGCTTCACCAATAACTCTAAAAATGGAGTCCCACCATGATAAGAAAAAGGCCCACTTTTCCCAAGGAGTACATTTATTATTTATTTTGCTTGATATTAATCATTTTGGAAAGGGTGAAAAAGCATAAAAATAGTGGCAAAAATGAACTTTATTCTGAGTTATCAACAGTTGTTATGAAACCCCTGTGTTTCATGAGATTTTGAATTTAATAAAATTCAACACCTTTTCTAGTAAGAAATCTTAGCAAACTTGGGATTTAAAAAAAGCTCTCTCTCTTTTTTTAACACCGTGAAGAGTAGCTACTATACTACTACAATAAACACTATGAGTACTGGTAAAATACTAAAGTAGATCCCTAAATATGGAAATAAGACAAAGAAGTCAGCTCTCACTGCTGTCATGTAACATCGTGGGGAAGGTCCTAGCCATTACAATAAGATAAGAAAAAGAAAAGTATACCAATTGGAAGTAGACCACTATCTGTCTAGAAAATCCAAGAAGCTCAAGTGAAAAAAACATTAGAACCAGCAAAACAGGTCAAGACAGTTGGATCTATGATACTATGGTGTATAGGGATGCTCAATTAGAAAATTTAAAGTAAAGGAAGACCCTATTCACAGAAGCAACAAAACTGTAAAGTATGTAGGAACAAATCTAACAATAAATGGTAAGACCTATATGAAGAAAATTATAATACCTTACCAACGGACATGCTAGAAATCCTGAATAAAGTGAGAGTCATATCACATTCTTTGATGGGAAGACTCAATATTGAAAAGATATTAGTCAATTCTCCCCAAACTAACCTGTTAATTTAGTGAAGCTCCAGTCAAAACAAGGAGCAGTTCTGGTGGCAGAGGGAAAAGGGTTTGGGTTTATAAAAGCAGCACCTGAGCCCCCAGAGCTTTTGGAGGTAGTGGCAGAACTCCAGCTCCAGTAACACCAGAGATGACAATGCGTGTCTGAGCCACTCATTGTAGTAGACTTTGCTGGCCTACCAGCGATGACACAGGCAGCAAACACTGACACACCAGGAGCCAAAACCTCCCCTTCTGATTAAACCAAATTTTACTGGGGCAATTAGGATCAGATTGTCCCAGTTCTCATATTTATCACAAGGGGGAAAGGATCCCAGGGAGAAAAACAGATAGCAAGACAGGACATTTTATTTGAAAAATTTAAAAATACAGGACTTTACTCCAAAGCTGATGAACTAAACAAAATCAATTGTGTAGTAATAATCATAAGGATAATTAATTTACTAACTTTCTCCTTTCCTCCAGAAATCATCTCCTATATTTAGAAACAACATACGAATCTATACCTGTTCCATGTCCTTAATTAGATCCATGAGATCTTTGAGAAGATGTACTATGTGTCCTTCTTTTGGAAACACTGATAGATGCTAAATAAATTTTAAGCTGTAAAATGTCCAAAAGCAGAAAGTCCAAAGGATGGTCCAAGAGTATTGATGGAATCAGTTTTATTCATCAATATTTATTCATCCATTTAAAATTGTTTTTGAAAAGTCCAGGAGAACAGAGTAGAAGCCAGGAAATTGGAAAAATGCAGCTATGGTGCAAATCTTCAAAAGACTTAAGTTGAGCAGTCGTTTCAAATTACTCTCCCTCACTGTCAGTGTGGAAGATTTAGGAATAATTGTATAAAGCCGAAATATAAAAAGAGAGACACACAAAAAAGTTTAACAAAGCAATTTGAACTTGAATACGTGTCTATAATAAAGGGATGAAGAGACTGGTCCACAGATGGTCACTGTACTCTGCTCAAGCGTGTTGCCTGCCAGGACCCCACACAACTTCATTTATCAAATTCCTTAGGCTTGAAAGAGCAACTGGGATGACTTCACTTTACCCTAGCCTTAAAGACAGTGGAAATATCATGCACGGGAAGTGGGAAAGCTGGGCTATAGATATACCCAGAAGTAGCAATGCCAGACAATTTGCTGAGATTTAATATCATTCTGAGTGATCAGGGGAGAGAAATGTCAGGAGACTACAGTCTAGAAAAAGCTCCTATAGATCAGGAATTTGGGAGGCACCAAAAACCCCAGCAAAGATCTAAGAAGTGATGCTGACAGGATGTAAGGAAATGAAACCCATGCCAAGAAAACAGTTCAAACTGAGTCATCAGGGAAAATAGATTCATGTATCTATAGTTGAGAGTAATCCGGAAAACCGCTGTGACATATGTGATGTCATGAAGATAGTGACAGCAAATTAGATATGTAATCAGTGTGTCTCTTCCTCAAGCTGCCTAAGAATGCCCTGAAGGGGGGCAATCTAGGGTGAGGTTGTTCTGGGGTCACAAATGTATGACTCTTCCCTTTATTATTTCTGCCACTCTCTCCTGGCAACAAGATCCAGCCTCTTGGGTTCATTTAGGCTCAGATGTTAGCCCTCTCCTTCCTGTGAGAAATCTTAGAAGATGTGGCACTACCTCATCCTGCTGTTACAGCATAGTAGTTTCTGGAATCCGACAGGGATGTTTGCAAGTGTCCAGGGACTTTTCTCCCTCCTTCCTTCCTCTGGCCACCAGAATAGAGATTTGGAAAAGCAGAATCATTTTTTTCAATAGTCTTCTTCAGGAATCACATTCACGGCTGGGTTTGCCATTCATTTTTGCACCAAGAACTTTATGAAGTGGAAATGGCTGAACTCATCTGGCAGGCTCTTGAGTGCAGACGGCCAGTTCCCAAATCCCAGAGGTGCGAGGGCTGGGTTCTTCTCAATAAACATTCCTGTACTTGGCCTTCAACTCCGGCTGCCCCATCCCTGCCCTCCCAGTGCCTGGAGCTTTCCACCTTGGCTCTGGCTCCTCTGAGCCTGGGCTCAGCCTTCTCATTCCAGGTTGACCTTGGCCGAGAGCCCCACGTGGTCATTCTTCTTGTAAAAGTAGAAAACCTCAGGCACAGATTTCTGCACTTGGCCTCTCTGCAGAACTTCTGTACTTGAGGCACAGGCGGCCCCCAGCTGACACTGAGCAAGAGCAAGAACGCTTGCTTAACAGAAGTCTGTGTTTACTGAATTGGATTTGGCCTTTGGCAACCTTGCTGCTGAGTCGGGCTGAGAGAAGCTGGCACTGGGCCAGGGCTCAGGTCTACCCTGGGCGTGTTTAGCACTCGTGGGCCTGGAGGACTTCCTCTGACCTTCTCAGTCCACACCTCACCTCCCACCCTGGATGGCGAGACTCTCACAGGACATTCCCACCTATCCTTGTGCTCTTAGGCAATCTGTCTAGGATGGTTGTGAAGATTCAATGAGATAACTATTCAGCTTAGGGTTTGACTATTTGAAAATTATGAATTGATTATTAATTGATTCAACCAAATCAGATAACGTTGATAAGGAAAAATAATGTGAGAGCAAATTAGAGAAACAGTCAAGCCGGGAATATTTAGATCTCTGACTTCTTCCTTGGTTTTTACCTCATGGCAAAATCCTTTCATAATCCACGGGGGGCGGATTTTACTTTATTGTCAGAGAGAGGTGAGTGGGGGCTTGGAATAAACTCCAGTCGTTGGCATCAGAGAGACTCACTATTAGAGAACTCTACACATTTCTAGCTGTGCAACCCTATAATCTTTGAGTTTCAGTTTCCTCCTTGGTAAAATAGGGACCACAGTTCCTACCATGGGAGGGAGTTGGGATTATTAAATGAGATAATGTTTGATAGTCCTTGTCTTGATCCCTGCTACCAGCATGCTCCTTGGTCCTGACCAAGATTTCTCCAGACCCTGGCTTTTCATGACTTCCCAACAAATGGAGTGAATTACATGTCCTATATATCTGTTTTCTGTCTCCAGTCTAACCTACTTAGCTCTCCCGTCCTTCTTCCTAATCTAATCAATCCTTTGCTCATGTTTCAGTATGACATGTTATGTATTTACAGGTTAAAGGTTCTAGGCCAATTTCACGAAGAATATGAAAACTTCCTTGAGATTTTTCTTGGATAAATTCGCCTTTCTTTGCTTTCTTAGCTGCCTTTATCATTAGTGTTAGAGCTGGCAAATATGTGTTGCCCCTGCTTCCAGCATACCCTTCTGAGTCCATGGCAGACATTACTAATTGATCACAGCACGTTTTCCTATGAGAAGGGATAGAGTCTCAGTCTTACCTTTCTGAGTCTATGGCAGACATTACTAATTGATCATGGCACGTTTTTTTTCCATAGCAGGGACAGATTCTGAGTCACTTTGAGCACATCCTGCCAGGCAACCATTCTCATTTGATCAGAACAACACATGGGTGCTCTGTTAGTCATCTCTCTACACCATTTTACCTGTAGCCTCTTTTGGACTTGTAAATGTGTTAGTAGAATCCTTGTAGTCCTCTGTGCTTCCCTTGTCTGCTCCATTAGACCACATATACATATGTAATAATAGTTCAAGGATCCTGCTGCTGATCATTAGTGTAACTCTGTGCAAAAAGACAAAGACGTGGCCAATAGCCCTTGCCTTGCAGCTATAACCAGGGTCTGTCATAGCTTATATATTAAAAGAAACCTATGTTTTATTATGCTTTTCCCTTTTTTTAATTATTAGTTAGTCCTAATAATTTCTCAGGACATTAAATAAGTATTCTTTAAAAAGCATGATATTTAGTGACTGTGCAAATAGTTTATCAAATTTATATACCTCTGTTTATTTAACAAGTTCCCTGGTGTTGGCCTCTATGCTGCTATCAGGATCTGGCCATAAAAAATGATACTGTGGTGAATTTCTATGTACCTATGTACCTTCATCTCCAATTATTTTATCGGGGTGGATTTCTAGAAATTGGAAATAATTGTGTCAAATGTTAAGAACAGCATAAAGGTTCTTGATACACATTGCCATATTGAGTTTTGGAAATGTGACAATGTACGCTCCATCAGTTGTGTGAAAGGGTAATATTACTCATCACTGACCCTCGTGGATCTCATCTTTGTCCCAGGCACCGCTCTACGAACTGTGGAACTGTGCATACCTTAACTCATTTAATTCTCACCATGACCCTTCTTTTACAGCTGAGGAAACTAAATTGCCTAAGGCCACACAGCCAGTCATGGCAGAGCCAGGACTCAAACCCATTCGCCTAAAATCCTAAAATATTTTACTGTGGCTTCAATCACCTTAATTACAATTGGAGTTTTTAATCAAGGTTTAAAGAAAATATGTTTTTGCTGGCATGATTTGAATGAAATCTTTTCCACAGGAAAAGGGTGACCCAGGTGACATTGTTTAGGCCCTTCAACACAACAAAGCCTTACAAAGAACTCACTGTGTTTGGTGCAGAGTAACTGAAAGGTTTGTTACAAACTTACATATATGAGAGGGCAAAAATGTCATTATTAAAAACAACAACAGTATTTCTCTGAAAAAGGTCTACCTGCTTTCCAAGAAAACGCATCATTGGTTTGAGGTGGCTGTTGTTACCTGTGGCAGAAATACATGTGCCCAGTAATGAGTGCTCAGGAGCACAGGTGGGCGAGAATTGATTATTTCCAAACTCTACCCTAGGAAGCAGCCTTAAGGACTTTTGCCCCTAATACAAGAGGAATTAATTCAAAGCAGCCCGAAACGTGTCAGACTGGACCATAACACGACTTTAAGGTTATGGTAAACAATGATTCTAGCTCTTTTTTCTTAAATCAGAAATAATATTAATGCTAATTTCAGCTGTTCAAAGGGACCATATCATAACTTGTTTCTCCCTCTTCCTGAAGTCTGAAGTTTAAAATGTTAAATCCTAGGGGTTCCTGATTAGGAAAGGGATTTTTTTTTTTCCCCTCTTCTTTTGTGTCTAAGGCAACCGGTTGGTTTCCTAAAGGATTTTACTTTTACTCCTGTGATTTCTCAACATCAGGAAATAGCCTGGTTGGCACAGGGTTGCAGGGGGGTGGGGGTGGGGGGGTGGAGGGAGTTTGCCAAATTTAGCAAATAAAATATAGGATAATCAGTTAAATTTGAATGTTAGATAAGCAATGACTAATTTTTTTAGTATAATATGCAATATTTGGAAAATACTTATACCAAAAATTTTACTCATTTTTAAAATCTGAAACTAAAATTTAACTGGGGCTTCTATATTTTACAGGTACCACATTGGGGCAGGGGGAGGTAAGTGAGGTGTCCCCTAAGAAGGGCCAGGACAAACAAAGGAGGAGAAGGATATAAAAAAATAATTTTTTCAAGTTGAAAAAGTAAAGAAATACGAACAATGTCAGCTGTTGGTATCAGTACTGTGGTCCTTCCGGGTTCTGGAATTGCCTGTCTCCTAGAGAGCATACTGTTTACTGACTGAGGCTGTTCTGATGCCCAGGTGTCATTTCTTAAGGTTGCAAAGGTGCTCTTAGCACCTTCCCTGGGACTCGAATAACTCCAGGTGAATGCTAATATTCACATGATCTCAGTTGTCCAAGGACAGGGATGAAGGCGGTTTCGAAATGACCTTAATGCTTACTCTCCCTGTGTGGGGGAAACCATGGGTTTTCCTTGTGCAGCAGAACTCAGATACAGACCTTAAAAGTAATTGAGTTACAAAATGTAACATCGATGCTGCTTGTTTTCACAGGAGAGAGTTCAATGCCTTGCCCCTATTTTCTTGGCAGGTTTGGCAGTTGAGGGAAGAAAACAACTGAGTCCTGTTTGGTCATCAATAAAGGACTTTTCTCTCTCTTTAAAAAAAAATCTTTATTTTCTAATTATTTAAATGGAAATTAAAATACATTTATAATTGGAAAAAAGAAATGTGCTAACCATAGGAAAGTTTAAAAATGCAGAAGACTATAACGATGAAAAAAAAAAAGCCCCTGTGGATTTTCTCTCCACATGCCCCAGAGAAAATCACTGTGAACATTTTCCTCTATTTTTTGTAGTCTTGTCTTTTCTTTCTTTGAGACAGGATCTCGCTCTATTGCTCAGGCTGGAGTGCAATGGTACAATCATAGCTCACAGCAGCCTCCAACCTCTGGGCTCAAGGGATCCTCCTGCCTCAGAGACCCAAGTAGCTGGGACTACAGGTGCCTGCCACCATGCCCAGCTATTTTTTAAATTTTTTTTTAGAGATGAGGTCTTGCTATGTTGCCCAGGCTGGTCTCGAACTCCTGGCTTCAAGCAATCCTCCCTCCTTGACTTCCCAAAGTGCTGGGATTACAGGCATGAGCCACCATGCCCAGCCTCTAGTCTTTTCTTTATGTGTACATATTTACAGATAAATATATAGCTTTGTATCTTACCTTTTATCAATGCAGTATGTTTGTGTTATTAAGCATTTCCCCACAGTACTGACTGAATAATACCTCATTTTTGAACATTCCAAGACATACTTTATCATGCCCCTATTGATAAACATTTAGGTTGCTTCCAGTTTTTCTCTCTTCAAATAATGTTCTGTTAATCATCTTTTCTATCCATCTTTGTGCATTTTTGATCATTTACTTAGGACAGATTCCTATTAATAGAAGTGAAACTGTGGCCATGCCAGACTCTTCAATGAGGCATTTCTCCTTTGAGTCTTTGTTTTCCCAAAACTCTGTGAATTGGTGCTCTTCCCCATCTGATTAAATCGCTATCATCAACAGAATAGAAAACACGATATCTCAAAGATTTGGGGTATTTTTTATTTTCTATTTTCAAGAGTATGGGCTGTTTCCGGCATGCTTGGGTTTGCAGGCTGGTGCTCTTGGATCCTGGCTACCGACCCTAATTACCACGACTCCCAGAAATCCTTGGCAAATATGTTCCTGAGGTCAGCATGGGCAACCTGGGAATGTGTGTTGCCCCCCGCTGCCCCCAGCCTTGGCTCGGACAGCGAGACGGACGGCTTCCTCTCCCTGCTTTCATGACGCTTCTTACTGGACAGGCGCCTGGTGGGGTCTGTCGGTCCAGAAGCCACGAATGACGATGCTGAGGGCTTCGGGCGGGAACCCAATGGGACGAAGATGGATGGTTGGGAGGAAAATCCTGCCAACATGCATCCCCTGCTCAGCCTTATCTCAGGGCCGCAAGGAAGGAACCACCTGCAGCTTCAGACAGGCCTCCCTGACATCCCATCACCCCATTCAGAGATGAGGGGAAATGGAAGCCAGCATCTTCCCCCACGCCCTGAGCAGGTGGACATCATGTTGAGGTTTTGTAAGGGTTTGTACCTCTAACGAAAACAGGAAGCCAGCAAGGAGTAAGAAACCTTCCTCCTCACCCCATTTCCCCCAAGGAAGGAGAAACGGTACTTGAGGGATAATAATGGGACCATGGAGATGAGCTGGGAAGGCCTGAAGTTGCCTGCAAGACTGGGAGGGGAAAAACCCAGACGGAGTGTCCTGCGGTGTTTCCTCATGGGGGTGGACGGGCATGTGGGAGCCCAGGTGCCAGCAGAGAGCGGAGGCCTGGGCTGCAGGTATGGGCGGCCCCACCCTGGGGACAGAGGAGGGACCTGGGCCCGTGTTGGAAGTTACACTTTCCAAGGCTTTCCCTCCCTCCCTTCTCTGCTAGTCCAGGTGGGGGCAGGGCTCCAAGGCAGCTGCATAGTAGGCAGCAGAGAGAAGGGAGGGAAATTTCAGACATTAGCAATCTGGGAGGAGAGGAAGTTCCTTCTAGAACTCAGCGGGGGAGATGGAGGCACTTGGTTTTTGTCACTGTTGTTACATAAGGGTTAGATAGGGGACACTGCCTGCCTGCCATGGTGGATAGAAATGTCAGTCACTGCCTGGAAAACGTATCCGTGATGGGCTTGGGTGAGAACGAGGAGGAGGATGACAACGATGAAAATAAAGATGATGATGAGCTTTGTCTGCGCCAGGCCGCGTGCCAGCACCATGCATGCACATCTTTACCCATCATCCCCGCCACAGCTCTGTGCAGTGGACGTTGTTGTTTTCACTTTGCAGATGAGCAAGTTGACATTATGAGATGCAAATGTGCTTGCCTAAGGCCACCAACTGGTAAGTGCAAGGCGAATTCCCACCCTAGACAGACCTCACCGTGCAGAGTCCCTCCTCTGTGTTAGATTCAGCAGCTCCTCACGAACCGTGAACTGAAAACCAGGCATGGCAGGGGTGTGCAAAAACCAGAAAGACACCGCCTTCATTTTCCAGAAGCTTGCAGCCCCGTTGTGTTTCCGGAAGCTCTCCTCATTTCCTTTCCATCAAAGCCTCTCATTAGGGTTTGAACCCTCATCGTTTGCTTTTCTCCATTAGGTCACTGTCTTCTCCGAGGAGTCACTGGGTCCCTTTCACTGACTGATGGGCTCATGGACTTCCCTGAGAGGGTAGAGACAAAGGTGAGAACCCACAAAACTGCCACGTGGCCTTCCAGTGCAGGCCTGGGCTGGGTTTCTTAGAGCCTTGGGGTTCAATCCACGGATATCCACGCTTCCCCAGGAAGTCAGGCTTCCTCTGGGCACCTCAGCAAGTTTTGCTCTCCTATTTCTTGCTAGCTCCAAGTTCAGACAGATATCCCTCTACAGTTTGGCTTGAGATTTTTATTCTTTGAATATCATCCCAAGGAATTTCACAACCACATTCTCACTGTGCAATGGTGTCGCCCAGACACAGAGCATGCTTCCAACATGTGGCTGTTTGCCTCCACCTCTTGCCCCATTCCAAGCTTCTCACTGGATTATTTTGCAGAGGGAGATGAATACAGTCCAGTCATTTCTCTGTCTCAACTGTTATGCTGGTCACCTCCTAGTGGCCTCCACGAGAGGAGACTCACTGTTTCTTGCTTGTTTTCTGCAGTGTTTCCAATTGCTTTTGAATTTTTATCACTTACATGTCTGTATTGCACTGTCTTTTTGCCTAACTCTTCGTGTTGGTGTCTGTACTCTGATTTCATCTCACTCTGGGGCCAGCTTGTCCAAGTCTTATTTTTTTCTATTTTAACTTAAGACAGCCTTTTGTTTTTTGGCCAAGTCTGTGTGAATAGTCATTTCTCAGTATCTTCAGGGGATTGGTTCCAAGACCCCCAGGGGATACCAAAATCCTCAGTTGCTCAAGTCCCTGGTTAAAAATGGGGTAGTATTTGCACATAACCTACCCACGTCCTCCCTCATAGTTTAAATCATCTCTAGATTATTTATAATACCTAACACAATGTAAATTCCATGTAAATAGCTGTACTGTATTTTTCAAATTTGTGGTTTTTTTTTTAATCATTATATAATTATTTTTTACTTTTGTTGGGGGGGTGGAATATTTTCAATCAGCGGTCGGTTGAATCCGCAGATGCAGAACCCGCAGATACAGAGACGCAACTTTACCTTGACTGCTGTGGCTTTAACTTTCGAACACGGTGAAACGTAGCTGGGGCCTTTTCCAGTGGATCTCACAGGCCACTGGATGGGGAAGATATTAAGATGGAGGCATGCTCTGAAACAAAATTCTGGCAAGAGCCCCAGGCCAGAGTTGACCTTGCCATTGGTTATAAATGAGTTCAAGTCTCTGCTTCAGAGCTGCGGAGGACATGTTTTAGAAGACCTGGAGAGGAAGGGAGATTCCTCAAGGCATCGTGGATTCTACCCAGATGCAAGGGAAGGTCTCCGGGAATTCCCTGGGCTCTGCGCTCTGCCCAAGAGGTTTCCAAGAGACGTTCAGTACATTCTGTTTTAATAAGGAACATTAAGGATATGGCATCGGGGGAGCATGTGCAGCCTGCAGAGTTGCTATAGGTAAAAGTAATTCTCTCTGCTCGTGGTAAATCCACAATTGCTTGGCCAATATGGATTTATTGCCACTAAACCTGCCTGCTCGTGGTGAGAGGCTCAGGTAGAGCAGTAATGGTTCACGTGAGTAGAACTGGGGTGCTCTGGGGAACGCGTCTGACTGTGATTATCTGCGTGGGGCAGTGCGATGAGTGCTGCCTACGTTTGTCCGGCACCAGGCTTCCTCCGTGCGTGGGAAACGCCAACACTGTGTCAGCGGCACACTGGCTTCTTACTGTCCTCTTCCCCAATTTGTCAGATGAGGACTGTTCCCGTCAAAGTTCTCCTTAGAACTTTAGAACAAATCTTACCCCTAAGAACAAGAACTTTGCCACTAAGCCTGTTACCTATTAGCTTTATCTCTTGACCCATAGATGGTATGCTGTTATCCCCTGCCCCCCACCCATTCTGTCTAGAGGGATTGTTTGTAACAGTTTCTAGTCATGACCTAGCTACTTACCAAAACAAAGGTGATAACCATCTTCTCTGTCTGATGAAGCACATTATGTCTTATTCTAGCTTTGGAGAATGCCCCCCTCCTTCTTTTTTTTTTTTTTTTTTTTTTTTTAACCAGGAAGCATCCTGGATTGCAAGGTTAGAAACAATTTTTTTTTTTAAAAAAGACCAAAATGTATACCCTGGCTAAGTGTCTTACTTCACCTGAGTTTTTTAGTTTTCCTCATTATATAAAACTAAGAGTTTGGACCCAACGATCCCTTTACAAAATTCTTCTTCTATTCTAAATGCCCAAGATGCTTCTCTAAATAGTGTGTGCAGGGTCCTAGCTGGCTTGTCTAGGACTCCTTTCCCTGTGGAGACACACAAGGTGTTGCCGACAGTGGTGAGACTTCAGCGCGCGTTATATCCCTTCTTTATGAGGCTCATCTGATGGACATCCAACTGCTACCACACGGTCAGACCTCTCAAACCATGCAATATGTGTCTAGGGTTTTATTTTTTAAATGAACGACATCGTCATAATAACTAGCATTTATTGAGCGTGTATTAAGACTTTAGATATAAAATCACTTTTGATTGAATCCTTACAATCTACCTTGTGACGTAGGTTCTGTGATTTATCTGCATTTTACTGATAAACGGAAACACGATGCCAATAAATAACTTGCCTGAGATCATGTAACAACATGACAGACCCGGGACTCCCACGCGGCAGTGAAATACCTGAGTCTGTGCTCTTAACCTCCAGGTTCCATTTGTGTCTGTGAAATTGTTTTGTTTTGTTTTTGCACAGCCTCAATTATTTTAGGATCTCTTTTGAAAGTGTCTTCAAGTACAATACATTTCTCAAATGTCAGAGGCTACAACTTACTGATATGTCTTGGAGATAGGATTTAACTCAAATTATATGCAAATCTATGTAACGCCAAGGTGTCTATAGGAGCCCAGAATGAATAAGCTCGACATGGAGTTTACTGGAAAGAACCACAGAAAGAGACGATCGCCAGCATGGGTGGATATTGATTTGGAAACTTGATTCAGATTGTATTCTTTGATGGAAGCCCTGGCCTTTTCCCTGAGCCTCTGGCCATAGCCTCCTCTTTTAGGCAAAAAGACACTGAGCATTGCTTGTCATCATGAATGAGAAATATTGCTGGTTTCCCAGAGGGAGACCAACTGGTGGCTCTGTTAGCCGTTAGCCGTGACACGAGGATAAGGCTCTAGCTGCAGTCTCTCCCCCTGCTTCTGTGCTCAGCTTA
Source organism: Eulemur rufifrons (assembly GCF_041146395.1). Lineage (NCBI taxonomy): Eukaryota > Metazoa > Chordata > Mammalia > Primates > Lemuridae > Eulemur > Eulemur rufifrons. The sequence goes on from NC_090998.1 coordinate 50,683,893, forward strand.
TCCTGGTTTAACCGGACCCCAAAATAACCCTCTGCAAGGACTTTTCACCCCTCAGGGACACCCCATTTTAAGAAATGCTTGTGGCACCTAGTGCTTTGCATGGTACATTATAAGCACTCAATAAATATTTGTTACTTCGTGGCAAAATAGATCAATGCAGCAGTGATTTTTCACTTTGCAAAAAGAGTCACTGCAGGGTTCCTTTAAATGGCCAGCTCCCCTGGTGCATTTAAAATGCGATTTGATTTATAGGAATTCAATGTACATGGTTCTGCAGGGCCACATCAATCGTGTAAAGTGAGACGCATGTGCTGCCGGTTCCCACTGACCGAGCGTGTTGGCAGTTCTCCTCCACCGGCTCGGAATGCACACAAACCCCGGGTCTGCGCTCCCCGCCCGCCTTTTATCACAAAGGGGCTCATTTTGTGAATGAACAGCCACTGCCAACAGCGTGATGGTATTCCCAGTGACCTTTGCCCGGGGATTGGATTCCCGCCCAGCAGGGAGACAAGGCCTTAGGAAAAGGTTAGTTCATTGATGGCCAGTGCCTGCTGCGCCGAGGTCTGGGGAGGGAAAGGCTCGGGAACTTTGCCTTTTTTCGTGAATCACCTCAAGAAACCACCCTTCCCGCCCATGCAGCTTTCTCTTTTCTTTGTCTGGTGGAGTCTGTTCAGCAGGAAAGTTTTATTGCTCCTGCTGCTCGGGCTCCTGATTTTTTTTTTTTTTTTTTTTTTGTAGCTGTGGATAATAATCATTCTCGTTTTGCCTCGTTGTTTCCCAACAGCAATTCTGGGGTCCTTGTGAGCTTCTGCCCTTTCCTCCCCACCCCCCTCTTCCCTCCTCCGCCGCCTCCTCCTCCTCACCAGGGCTTTTTCAGTTTGATGTTTTTAGGTATCAAAGGAAGGTCTCCAGGAACCCTGCAACTAAAGACTTTAATGAGGACCATGCCCAAGAAATCCTGGCTGCCAAAGACATGATGATGATTTATGTCGCTCACTCACTCCCTAACAGCAAGAGGACTATTTGTAAAAATAAAAAAGCTGCTCATATGGAATTAAACAAGAGCATAGCTGCTTCCTTCCAGACCCCGGGAGCTTAACAAAGAGCATCCACACTCCATCTCCAGCAGCACATGACTCAGGGCCGATATTAGTCTTCCTGTCACATAAAGCTAAATCCTGTTAGCACGGGCAGCAGAGCACACTCTCCCTACTGGAGGACCTCAAGAGGTACATTACCGAGGAAAGCACAGATGTGCACGAGGAAAGGGTATAGGCGCGAGCTCGAGTCCAGGCTGTCACTGAAGGGCCCTGTGAGTCTAGAGCTGGGCAGACTGAGGCTGGTGGCAGGTATTTAGGGCCCCCTCCTTGTTCCTGGCATCAGATGGTTGAGTGACTCATGCATGCCAACTGGGTTCTGGCCAGCTCAATGGAGAGGAGCTCTGGAGGGAAGACGTAAACCCTGCTGCCTCCATTTCCTCATCTGTTAAATGGGCTACCTCCTAGTGTTGTTGTGAACAATAATGAGATCGTGCCTAGAGAACATGTAACATCATACCAATAAGTGCTAATTGTTATTCATTATTGTTGTTATTCTGTTCTGTGGCTGCCATGAAACTGTGCCACCCAGACACCCCCTGCTTCAGGGAGAGCAGTGGACAGGAACTGATCATGACCCCAGCTGCTGTCTCTAAATTCACATCCTCATTGTCACCATGCCATCAAGCTTGTGCTGAGGCCACGCTTCCTGCGGGCTGCTCCTAGCCATGGAAGGAGCGGCAGGGACGCTGATGCAAGCCCTACCCGAGAGACCCAGGACTCCTCTTACAGTGACTATAGAGTCCAGGATTTCCCGTCAGCCTGGCAGAGCCTTTCTGGAGATTGTGCTGTGGCCCGAGACTCTCTCCCACAGGAACCCCTGTCTTCCCCGCTCCCTTTCAGGGTTCAGCCCCGCAGTGGGCCAGAAGCCTCTCTCTGCCTTTTCTCCCACAGACACTTCCTCCCCGGTGTGAGGAAATCCCTGGTGTGTCTAAATCCCTGTCTTGGTGTCTGCTTCTTGGAGGACCTGAGCTAACACATCCTAAGTAGGCTGTCTGTCATTGGTGTACCATATTAGTACTAGCAACTTCTCTGACAGTTGTTCACACCTTACCTACTCATTCAGCACCGGGTAAATGTGTCTGTCATGGGTAATTGGTGCTGGGGACACAGAGACGGTCCCGCACATGGACAGGCTGACAAGCTGGTGTACACAGATAACACATACACAAATGGTCATAGTGATGTGGTTAATGCTCAAATAAAGGTACGCATAAGAAACGCAAGAATCCGGAGGAGGAAGTGGTTGCTTGGCCAGGGTGGGGAAGGGGCTAGGAGATGCTCTGAGAAGGCTTCATTAAGGAAGGACATTTGAATGCAAACACACGCACCCTATCCTCTCACCCCCTGTCTTCAGTGTGGCCCAGTGAGTAAGTAAAACGGAACGAACAAAAGCCTGGAGAGATGTAACATCATATCCTTTGATGGGCTTTCCCCTTCCTCTTTTACCTCTTCCTAATGATGGCTGTAAAGTAGCAGTAATTATCACACAGATTCGAGACATGATCCACCTTGCAGAGTTGAAAGAAGCACAAATGTCAGCAATTTTCCACACTGGGACGCAACTGCTAGACAGGCAGGTAGGTCCGAGAGGCTGCCCTGGAGGGGCCATGAATCCCACGCTGTGGGGACCACACTGTTGTCACTCAGGGCACAGCCTCGACAGTTGAATGAAGATCTGTTATGGGCCGAATTGTTCCCTTCTCTGGACTCTTACAAAAAAATCCTATGCTGAAATCCTAACCCGGCCCCACCCCTGGATCTCAGAATAGGACTGTATTTGGAGTTAGGGTCTTTAAAGAGGTAATTAAGTTAAAGTGAGGTCATTAGGGTGGGCCCTAATCCAATATGACTGATAAATCCTTATAAGAAGATGAGATTCGGACACAAAAACACAGGTAGAGGGCAGACGACGTGAAGGGACACACAGAGAGGATGGCCACCCACAAGCCCAGGACAGAGGCCTGGACAGATCCTTCCCTGACAGCCCTCAGAAGGAACCAACCCTGCTGACACCTGAACTCAGACTTCCAGCTCCCAGAACCGCGTGGAATAGATTTCAGTTGTTTAAGCCACCCAGTTTGTTATGGCAGCTTTAGCAAACTAATACGGGATTCCTCCTCCCCTTCCTCGTGGATGGGATTTGGCCCCACTCTGCTCACAACCTTAATAGGGAAAGGTGGCATTTTTCTTTCCCAGAGAACTGGAGATCCACCTTTGGCCACAGGACAGAGAGCAGGGGATGTGGGGCCTGAGGAAGAGCAGAAAGCCAAGCTTTCCCGCGAGGACTGGGTCGTGCCAGATGCAGCATTCACTAAAGAACGCAGGTCCCAGAAGCTGCAAAACAAAAATGGGAAAGCTACACTTTTGACCCTTAATTTTAATGCTCAGATGCTATTGGACAGCAAGACAAGTTATCTTGCAGGGCTGAAAAAAGAGATAGGTCACGTGATAAGGATCATGGTAGATGGGTCGCACTGCAGTCCAAAAGGAAGAAAAACGAGGAGAAGGACATGCTGAGGGACTAGAACCCAAACAGCAACGCACATGAAGCTTTTGTTTTGTCCCCCGAGGAACCCGAGGGGGAATTCATGAGAAAAGGCTGTGTGATACCTCAAACTCACATCCTGACGTTGCTGGAAAGGAAGGCTTCATTGGCCCTGGGTCAGAACCAAGAAACATGAGCAATTCTAACTTGCAGGGTGTGATGTGACGATCCAGTCACTTTCCTGGGGCGAATCAAGTCGTACTGTGACAGATACTACATTATAGAAAATCGTGTCTGATGGGGAGCTAACCAATGCCCGAGGCCGGGGCTGCAATATCTTAATTCCCAAACCATCTCCCTTAAGGAAAACATTTCATGAAATTGACTTATACGCTCTGGTGTTTTCTGACATACTGAGGAATAGTTTCCTGCTTAAAGCATTTTCTTTTTCATTTTTATGTAAACAACCGAAATGTGTGGGGTTACTAAGGATAAATCGCCCCACTCAAACATACTTAATGCATGTGCCTTTTTTTTTGAATGTCCCTAGGGTGGGACCAACATGCCCAGTGTGCCTAACATGACTTTAGGCCCCTCTCTTTCAGCTTAGCCTCATGCCTCCATATGCCTGGTGCATATAGGAGTAGAACAAGGAGCAAACAACAAGACAGGAGAGAATTAGTGTCTAAATCAAACAGCAAGCATCTCCACCCCTGCCCGCGCTCAGCTCAGAGAGAATCCACACTCACTGTGTGAAGCCACACTGGTGAATGGGAGAAACCTTGGAGAAGTGCAAAGGGTAACCCTGGGGTCTCCAGGAGGGGTGAGGAGCTGCCCAACTTCAAGGATGACAACAGAAGAAGCCATAACTGAGAAGAGGGGACTCAGTGACAGCTGCAGCTGCAGAAGAGATCGTCACTTCTCAGGGAAATTCATTCATTTATTGAGCACCTACTAGATGCTAAGATAGAATGAGTAAGTCCTGAGGCCCAGGGAGTAGGGAGCTGAGGCATCAGCCTTCAGATGCTAACTGTGATCTGTGGCTTTGAGTGACTGTCCCTGTCCCCCTGAACTAGCCTAGGGAAGCACTATTCTTTTTCTTCTCTCTCTTCTCCTAACCATGTCTTTTCTCTGAAATTCAGGAACATCGTTGGTAGCAAAAGCCCTAATTTGTATGTCCAAATCTGTTTCTAGAGAGCAGAAGTGGGCATTTCCATTTAGGTATCTTGCTGGCATTGTAGACTCACCATATTCCCCAGACACTTCTCTTCCCACCCCTGCCCTCCACAAACACAAAACCCCAGACCAGCTCCTTGATGCAGCACTATTCTTCAGTGATGTGCTCAAAGCTTGTCTCCTTTGATTCTTCCTCTCTTGCCCCATCCAGTCAACTACCATGTTATTTTCGACTCCCTGCACACCTATACCTGCAGGATGATGCTCTTTCCTTTGCATTCCAGCTGTCACCTTCACTGTCCCTTCCGTCATCAACCCTCAACCGCATTGCTGCAGCAGTCTCCCAACTGGTCTCCTTACCTCCTTGCAAGCTGTACCTCTGTCCTTCAAACTTTCCTCCATTATCCCCACTGGTGGAATCCCCTTTGAAAGGGCAGCCCAAATGCCACCACCTCCTCTATAAATCTTCCATAATCTGCTCAGTGGGAATATAGGCTTTCCCTCCTTCAAAATCACACAATCAAGGTTTGCCTTACCTTAATTTGTGTACGTGAAGATGCCTCCCATGGTCAGATGATGTCCTCTGTGCTCCACACAGATCTATTCAACATCGTACATGACTTCTTCCCTAGATAACCTGTAGGTACCCCAGATGAACATGTCCAAAAGGGAATTGATTTTCCCACTCAAAACCTGGTAATCCACCAGTCTTCCCCATTTTGTAAATGGCTGCACCATTCTATCTGTTGGTCAAACCAAAAACTTTGGCTTTATCCTTGATTCTTCTCCCTCATTCCCATTCAATTCATCGAATGTTCTTACTGCCAAAATAAATCCTGATTTCACCAACTTCCCATCACCCCTGTTGCTATCCTAGGATAAACTAATATCTTTCCAGGATTACTACAATTGCCTCATAAAGGATCTCCCTGATAAAGTGGTTTATAGAAAATGCAAATTAGATCATGTCATTTATCTGCTTAACACCCTCCAGTGGCTTCTCATCACACTTAGAATAAAATCCAAATTCTTTACTCCGTCCTACAAGGCTCTTTGCTCTGGCCCTTGCTGCATCTCTGACCTTGTCTGCTACTACTTTCCTCCTTGGTCTAGTCCTTGAACATATCATACATGCTCCTGCCTCAGGACCTTTGCACTTCTTCCTCCTGTCTGGGACACTCTTTCCCAGATCTTTGCGCGGCTAGCCTCTTGTCTGCATTCATATCTCAATCCACATGCCACCCTCTCAGAGAGACCTTCCCTGACCATCCGTTAGAGCACAGTATCCTTGCTCACCTAACCTCACCTTACCTTGCTTAATTTTCCTCACAACATTCAACACTGGACAAAAGTTCTAATTAATTTATTTCCTTGTTTTTTTTTCCTGTCACCTTGAACATGAGGTTCTATAAAAGCAGGAACATTGTCTGTTCAGCTAGAAAACTTTCACTATAATGGCTCTTGAAAAATTACTCCATCTGTGGTGTCCAGCCTCCAAAATAGTCCACAATGAGTCTCTCCTTCTGGTATTAATGCCCTTGCATAGTCTGTTCCCACACTGAATAGGGGTGACCTATGTAACCAATAAGATGTCTCAGGAATAATGACACATAAACTTCTGAAACGAGGTCATAAAAGACATTGTGACTTCTGCCTTGTTTGCCTGCGTCACTCACTCTGGGGAAAGCCAGCAGCCATGCTGTAAGGGTACTCAAGCAGTCCTGTGGATAAGCCCATGTGATGCGGACCCGAGGTCTTCTGCCAAGATCCAGCATCAACTTGGCAGTCACATGAGTGTGACATTTTTGAAGTGGGTTCTCCATTCCTAGTTGAGCCTTTAGACAACTGCAGCTGGGTACACAAAGAAGAATGCAATGTGGTCCCTGATCTCAGGCTATTCAAAAATTAGAAAGAGAAAAAGAGGAGGAAAAGAGTTAAATACAGGGGAAAGAAAGAGTCAAATGATTTAATGGAAGAGTAAAAGGAGCATGGTGGTGGGAATGATTTGACTCCACCACAGGGAAAGAAGGATTAGAGGAAGCTTCCAGTGGAAGAGATGCTTGGTTAATTCCTGAAGAACAAGAGTTAGTAATTAATGAACATTGGTTGACATTGCCTCCAAGATACTGTTGGCTTAGGCCCTGGAATTGTTTTTGAGGTTGGATTACCTTTTCCCCGATGGAATGTTCAAATTAATAAGAGAAAAGAGTGAATGAAGACTTGAGCACTGACCCTAAATCTGGGAAGAATTCATTCCTCATGTATCTTAGATGACTTCAAAGAAAATGAATAGAGAGGATTATCAATAGAACTTCCTTTTTGCATTTTTTCGTTTTCCTTTTTAACTTTGCTATAGCAACATTCTGCTAAGGCCTCTCAAAGGTATAGGAGACTGTCAGTTGGTTATGATGACTGAAATGGAAGGGCTGGAAGCATTTTCAGAGGTATCCAAGTGCGTAAGGTGCAACTATTAGGTAATGAGTTGGAATTTTAACAGTCCTGAACACATACATCTTAATGAGCATGGTCCCCAGGGAGGAGGTCAGCCGCTTATTCCAATGATTTTGTCATTACTGAAAACGTTCTGAGAACGCATGTCTCTCTGGAAATTGTCTTCAAACCTACAGCACATTCTTTTGAATTGCCTTGATGATGGTAAATCTTCGTCTTTTGAGTCTGAAATTTTACTTGTGTGCAATAGGTAATTTTCTAAGCCATATCAGCCCGAGGGACTAGTCAAACGATAAGACAATGACATGAGCCCATTGATTATTCCACAGCTCAGCCCCACCAGCTGGTTTGCCAGAATTCTGACCCACCTTGTTCTGCCTCTAGGTGTATGTTTAGGGGGTGGGGAGCAACACTGGGATAGAGAGAGGGGAGAGTGGAGATGAGTTCTTACACATAGGCCTATTTTGATTTAATTATCTATTTTAAGCCATAACTCTTCAATTGCCTGGCAGTCAATTCCAGTCCATTCAGTGGGAGCCCCCCTGAATCTAGAAGATGCTTTCTGGAGACTCTCCACGTGGTAGTGTGGTTTCTCTCCATCCTTTTAACAATTGTAAACTCTTACTTCTTCTTAACACTTTTTCCTGCTCACCTTGCTCTGTCTTTCTCCAGATCACTCAAAAGCACACAATTACCTGATCTATTTGTTCACTGTTCCCCCGCCCCATCTAGACTGCAAGCTCCGAGAGATAGGTATTTTCTGTTTGCTCACTCCTACGTCTCCAGCACCTACGCCAGTGCCCGGCAGGCACAAAGTAAGCACTCAAGTATTTGTTAAATGAATAAATGAATTATTAATAGTTACTCCTAATGGCAGAGGAGAGGGAATTCATACTCACACAAGTAACTTCAGAACCTGAATAGCCAACCTGCGATATAATTTTTTGGAAGTCTCATGTTTTATCTTAAAACATATATAGACTTTTGTATTCTGATGCATAATAAAATCTGTTAGGTAGAAAAAATAATCTTAGAAAGAAATGGATGTTCCTAAAAGATGTCTGATGTCTATCATTCATTCGTGAAAGAATGATATTTTTATTCACGATTAATGATATTTATTCAGTCATGAAAGGATGATGTGTATTGAGCACCTATGAAGTGCCAAGCCCAGTGCAGGCTACTGAGGACCATCTCTTCTGTGGCTTTATGATCCTCCTGACCTCATATGTCCTCAAGAAGCATGTGCCTTGTGGTTAGCAAAGTTGGGAATTTAGTGGAGCAATGGTGACATCTTCCCCAAATGCTGATAATGATATTTTTAAGTAATAATTATTCGTGGGAGGTTTACTATGGGTTCTTGTTTTCCATTGTTGTATAACAAATGAGCCCAAAACTTAGTAGTGTGAAATAACCCAATTTCATGGGTCAGGAATTTGGGCAGGGCACTGCAGGGACAGCACCACAGCTCTTGGCCCTACTCCACATTGACCTGGGCCTCAGATGGGTGGCTTGACTGGCTGGAGATGGCTGGGATGGCTTGCTTAGGGCCATGGGTCTGGGGTCTTGGTTCTGGAAGTTTCCTGGGTTCCTTGGTTCTTCTCCAAGTTGCATCTTCTGCCACTGAAATGAACATTCTTTATTCATATGTCTGGTGCCTGGGCTGGAATATCTGGAAAAGCCATGCACCTTTGTTTCTCCACACTGCCTCTCCGTGGGTCTGAGGCTTCCTACAGCATGGTGGTCTTGGGGTGGTTGGACTTCTCATGTGGTAGCTACCTTCCTCGGAATGGGCGCTCCAATTGACTGACAGAAGCTGAAGGTATCTTATGACCTAACCTTGGACATCCCAGAATATCAATCCCACCACATCTGTGTATCAGGCCAGTCGCTAAGGCCAGTCCATATTCAAAGGGAGTGGAATTAGACTCTACCCCTCAGTGGAAAAGACAGCAAAGAATCTGTGGCCACCTTTAATCTACCACACTATGGGTAGGCAGCGTGCTAAGCACATTCCTCACAGCATCTCTTTTCACCTTGTGACAGCCCTGTGAAGTAGGTACCATGGCTGTTCCCATTTTACGATAAAGAAATTGAGGCTTTGAAGGAACGTAACTTCCCTCTAAGCCCATAGCTAGTAATTGGTGGAGCCAGTAACAAATTAAAATTTAATTTCCTTGAATTTATAAAGCAAACAGATAGCATTCTGCCTATTTAGAAATGGCTTCAGGGCAGACAGGGAAAAGTGAGTGGAGGTGGGAGGTTGGTTCTTACGGTAAGTCCTTGTAACCGCTCATAAGGAAAGACCTCGTCAAAGCATTGGCTACATGCTACATAATAAGCCCATCTTTGAGCTTGGACCAGAGAGAGGGTTTGGGGCTCCAGAGAAGAATGTCGGCAGCTATAAAATAAAGCAGCTATGCCTCAGGGTGTATGTGAACCACAGCTGGTAACCCCAGACTGGGATATTGATTTCTTCAGGGCAAATGAAAGAGAACGTGTGTGCCAAATTGTTTTTTTTTCAACCTAAGAAAAATAGTGGCGAGTCTCTGGAACGACCCTAACAATCCCACATTCATGAAGTGGCTCAAACCAGCAGGACTCATGTTTGGAATGGAAAGACCGGAGCCGAGGAAAAGGAAAGTGGAATTTCTCTTTGGAGTTTTGAAGTCCCTCCTTAGCTTATGGCTTTGAGTTGCTTGAAAAGCTTGAAGGAATTTCCACACTTAGCACACTTCCCGTGGCTGCCCGCTGCCTGGCTCCAAAGCACATTTTGTGGGGTTTAAGTGCGTTCCCATCCAAAGCATTATAATAGATGCTGTCACTGGGGCTGGATCCTGGCAGTGAAAGGCGGGTCACCCCAAAAGGTCCTGTTTCCTGACCGAATGCTTGGTTAATGGTATCTTGTCTTATTCACATCCTATTGGAAATGGTGTGAAACAGGGCCTGGGAGTAGATCTGGTTTTAGTCAATCTGGCTTATGCGGCCTTGTTTGACAAGCAACAGAGACCGGGCTCCTGGTTTTAAAAGAGAAATCCTAGTTTTTACGGAAGATTTTTTTTTTTCCCCCTTCAAAAGACTGAGAAACTTACCAATTGTTTGTGGCTGACACAGTGCTACGCATACAAAATGCTTTAAAAACAACAATCTCTCTTTGCTCATTTCATGTATGCATTCACCAAACATTCATTTAGATGCCTGTTTTCTGCCAGGTACTATAGTAGTACCTGTTAGGGAAATGATCATGCACAAAATAGACTTCATTCCTGCCTTCATGAAGTTTACAGTCTAGTAGGAAAGATGGAAATTGAACATCCCCCAAAACTAATATAAATAAGTGCTTGTAAGTAAAAGATACAGGGCACTAAGGGGAGGTTGGCAGAAAGTTTGACTTACATTGAGGGGCCTAAGTGCCAAGGAAGAGACATCGAAACTGAGGCCAAGCGCAGAACTGGGGGAACTGAGTTCCATACAGAGGGAACAGCAAGGGTGAGGCAGAGTGGGCTCAGATGAGGCTGCAGAGACAGGGAAAGCCTAGATTGTGCAGGACCTGAAGGCCAAGAGCAGGATTTTGTGTTTTAAATTTTCCCTCCAATTTGTTTCATTTAAACCACTTTCTATCATCGTCAGCTCGATTGGATGCAAAGCCCTATCAGTTATCGAGTTAATTAATTAGATCCTGAAGCAGCCAATTTGTAGCCAGGCCTGTCACTGTCAAAGCTGTTGGCATTCTCCACCGTAGGAGTGGGGTCAATATTAAAGCACTAGCTTGGGAGAAAGATAGGATTTAAATGTGCGTATAGTGACCTATTTATCCTCCATCTATACTTCTTTTCAATTAAAAATTACTCAGTATATCCTACAAGCGAAATGCCTTGAAGATTCAAAGAGGTCTGGAACACATCCTTTCCCTCCAGGAGCTTGTGTCTCCGTAGAAGAGCCGGCTCTGTGAATCGCCCTGCAAAACCACAGACTCATGCAGCGGAATGGGCAGCGTCTGAAATACCATCTGGGCCAGGTTCACAGACATATCCTCCAGGATCACAGAGCTTGATAGTAATTGTCTTTTAATTTTGTGGTCTTTGTTTTGATTGTAATCTAAAATGTATTTTACTGGTTATAAAGGAAAAAAGATCCTGTTTTTGCACTAATGATTTATAATTGAAAGACATTTTATGGCATAAGACTTTAGTACTTTAAGTCAATGTTTGTCAAACTGAGATCCATGAAGACTTGAGGGCCCACAGATATATTTTCAGGAATCTAGGAGAATTTTTTTCCCCCTTAAAAATTTGTTCTTACATCACCAAGTTTGAGAAACTGATCTATTCCAACACATCATTATTACAGAGTTTTAAAAGTCCCAAGGCCTAGAAAAGATAAGAATAAAATTCCTACAATATTTAGGATTTGTTGTATAAATTAGAGATTATAGATTTCAAGGTCCTCTTGCATTCTTTATCTCATTGCTTTTTTGTAAATATATATAAACCACACAAGGTAGACAGTAATATTATCCTTGTCAGAGAGATATAAAAAAGTTGAGGTTTGTAGCTGTTAAATAACTTGCCTAAGTTCAACTAATAATAAATGTAAATGTAGACTTGGAATGAAAATACTCTGATTCCCAGTCCGGCAGTCATTCCCTGTCCCAACCTGCTAGAATTTAGAGCAACAGATGTAACCCATTGAAATCTGCAACCTCTGGTCCAGGCGTGTGCTTTAGTTTTGTTTTGCCAATTACACAAAAATTCCTCATTTGGTCATAGTCATCCCATGATATCTTAACGATTTCCTCTGCTTGGCTGTGGTGGTTTTTAAAATGTCTACAATTTCTTTGATTGCTCCCATAAAGGAATTCTATGTATCTACTTCTTGAATCTGGCCGACTAACAGTGTGTGGTAGAAGTGACTCTATGCGAATTCTGAGACTCGGTCATAAAAGGTGATACAGCTTCCACCTGGTCCTCATAGGATGCTCCCTCTTGGAACCCGGCCACCATGCTGTGAGGAAGCCCTGGTCACATGGAGAGGCCATGTGTAGATGCTCAGCTGACACCCGCAGCCACAGTCCCAGCCAATAGCCAGCCTCACCCTCAGACTTATGAGTGGGAAAGATGACTCCATCCCTAGCAGCCATCGGACTGTAACCACATGAGGAAGCCTGCGTGAGAACCGTCTAGCTGAGCCTAGCCCCCTGAGAGATAGTAATAGCGTAACGATTAAGCCACTAAGCTTTGAGGTGATTTGTTTGGCAGCAGTAGTGGCTAGACTGTTGGTTGAGTACCTTGTGTGGGGTGGTGTCACCAGCGTTCTCCTGACAGACACCATGCTCAGCTTGGCTGGGAGCTGCCAGGCTGAAGGAGACCGGAGGCTGTGCACAATGATGGCTTGACTGTTCCCAGCATTTCTGTTCCTCTGACTCACGTGTTCTCTTTTTCATGAGAAAACTCTGTGGTTTTTTACTCCAACTCAGTGCTGTTTTTGCAAACAGGGAATCAACTTAGCCTAAGGTAAAAATTCCAGGCTCCTTAGAGTTCCTTCAGATGAGCGCCCTTTGCTTAGGCTGAAATAGTTTCCCTCCCAGATCCAGGAACTGCTGAGCCAGCTGCCCTGAAGGACTGGAAGGGCCAAAGGCAGTCAGAGGAAGGCCACAGGCAGTGGACATCTTCAAGGCAGGGAGACGATGTCTTCATCTCCAATAGGATTAGTGTCCTTGTAAGAAGAGATACCAGAGAGTTCGTTTTCTCTCTTAGCACACATACACCCAGGAAAGGCCATGTGAGGACATAGGTGAGAAGGTGTCCATCTGCTAGCCAGGTGCAGGGCTCTTGCCAAGAACTAAATTGGTCAACACCTTGGTCTGGGACTTCTAGCCTCTAGAAGTGTAAGAAAATAAAACTCTTTTGTTTAAGCCACTCAGTCTATAGTATTTTGTTATGGCAACTCAAGCTAATACAAATAATAACAATAGTTAACATTTATGGAGCACTTATTACGGGTGAGTCACTGTTATAGGTGCTAGTCACTATTATCAGTGCTTTATATTTATTAACTATAATCATTAATGGTAGGCACCATTATCTCCATTTTACATTTTAGGAAACTGAGGCCTACTAACTTGCCAGAGGTGATGCAGCTAACGTGTGGTAGAGGCAGGATTTAAATGCAGCAAAGGGCCCCAGAGACCCTTCGATCATTTACACTGCTGGTCATCGAGATGCTCATTGGAGAGGTCTGCCTTCTGAGCAGAGCCTCTCGCTGAGCAGGGACTCAGGACTTTGGCCAGTTCTCTGCCAGATGACTTGTTCAAGCCAGCACCAGAGGCCTCTTTTCCCCTGCATGTACCCCAGCTGTGTGGCCTGAACTTCCCTCAAAGGGGTTGGAACCTGTGACGCTCAGTCAGACCTGCCACAGACGTTGCTGGTGTCCCAGAGCCATTTCTGCCTCTGTTTTCCCACAAAGGGCAAACATTATCCAGACACCGCACCCTGCCTGCACATTAAGGAGATGGGAACTGAGAGTTGTAAGGAAGCTTCAAAGAACCACAGAAATAATTTTTTTTTTCCTAATCATTTTGGATCCATTTGCCCATTACCCAGTTGAGAAAAACCTTGCAGAAAAGCAATTTCCTAATATGGTGTTTTGGATGTACAATGTAAACATTTGCATTCATGGGACAAATAGGCTTGAGCCGTCGTTAAACTCCCTAGAGATACATTTTTCTTTCTATTTTCTCCTCTGTGATGTGATATGACATTATAGAGTGTTGGGGATGGAGGGGGCGGTCTTGTGTACTTATGCATTTTCCCATTGATTCTCTCATGTTATTTCGATTGTACATTATTTTCCCAGAAAAAAAAATCATAAACCATTTGGAATGGTCACAGTTTTAATGGGTGCTAAAGATTTTTTCTCTCTAGTTTTGTCATCAGAAATTGGTGCTCTGAGAGGTTCCCTATCCCATGGAAAGTTGGTGGTGGGACTGAGAATGGCACCCCAAGGCTCCACGCCCCCAACTGCGCTAGCCCCACACAACAGCCACTCTTCCCTTCTGGCCCTGGCTTGAATCTAAGCTTCAAAATGGAAAGATCTGGAAAAAACCTGACACTAAATAGCTTTGTCCTGTCTCTTTGTGTTACATATTCCTCTGCCCGATGAAGTGCAGGTTGACTTCAATCCAAAAGCTTACCATGTGCTCCAGAGGTCACCAAACTCAGCTCCGCACCAGGCCTCAGAGCAAGCTCAGAAGGCAGAGTCCTTCCACCCAGGCTTTTCTGTTCCTGCACAAGGAGCACTCACCAGCCCCCCTTGGGGCCAAGACTGCAGAACAGTCGTGCAGATGGTTTCTCAGACCCCAAACCTTCCTAAAGCCACTCTCCACTCAAGGTCCCTTTAGCTCCACATGTCTTTATAAGACTCTTCTGCCATTTTCTGCTGTTTTTCTTCTATGATTTCCACCTCTTTTTCTTCCTAACACTTGGTGAAGGACTGTCAGAAATACCACCCCTTCTGCCAGCTCTGTTCCTACATAAACGAGCAGTCTCTTGAGATGTACTCCTAGAATCTTCATTGTTGCACTTTGTGCAAAGTGAATGCCATCGTCAGGTTGAATCTTAAATGAATGGCTCAGACTGTAATTCCTGGAGGTAGTGCCTGACATAAATCAAGGCAGATCTGCCAAATAACTTTTAAAGAAAAGGATGGTCTTTGGTGCAAGCATAATTTTGGCATCTTCACACAAAGGTGTTATTTTTGGAGGAAACAAACAAACAAAAAGACACAGCACAGTATGTATTAATAGTAATTCTAATAGCTACCATGTATTGAGTGCTTATGTGTTCAATAATTTTATATACATTATTTCATTTAATACTCTTAGTTTAACTCCACAGCAACCCAACAAGGGAGGTTGTGTATTAATAATTAGCACCATTTACAAATGTGGAGAGACGCTGAGGACCTTCCCAAGGTCATGGAGCCAGGAAGCTTGGATGGGGAAAGGACAATGAATAACCAAAGATGTTAAGACTTCTCAGATGAATAGTGCAGAGCAAAGATGATGAAGCCAAGAGAGCTTGAGTGGCAGAAGAGTTTGAGGGTGACGCCAGCCAGGAAAGATAGAAGGAATAGGGTGGGGACTCAGGATGGAGCAGCTGGGAGCATGTGGCACTCATACCCTCCAATACCCCCATCTCACCCACCACAATATGGAGTCATCTCTGAAGCCTGGTGACAACTGTGAAGTGGGCCAGACTGAGCTGGTGTGCCCCACTGCCACCTAAGCATTCATAAATGGTATGGAGGGAAAACCCACCATAATTTTCTTGTGGTGGGTGACTCCCAATATCTTCTGGGCTTCTGGTTTCTGTTTCCTCTGAGCTGCTGGCCCAGCCCCAGGCCCTTACTCTGGGCTGGCCCAGGCTTTAAGTGGCATTGATAAATGGTCCCTGTTCAGGGACAAAAGCTTCCACAAACTCCCTCCCTGCTGAACCTTCTGGTGGGTCATGCTGACTTGGCCCTCAACTCCATCCAGAAAACTGGCCAGGGAAAGCTATCAGCCAGTCTGTAGAGCCTCTCCTGTCTAGCTCTAGCCTCTTCCAAGCCTCATCAAGAGGACCTTCAGGTGGGCTTTGTGAGGGTGTGAGGGAGTGGTGTGGGCTTCCTATAAAAATTTAGTATGGTAGGCAACCTGGAACAGCAAGAACGCTCTGGCCTAGGAATATAAGATAGTGAGAAGGTCTACACAGGTGGCTTCTTGGGCCCCTAGTCAGACAGCCACAGAGCTGGCGGGAGGGCTCAGGTCTCCCAACCTAGTCAGGGACATTTCCTCGTCAGCCTCACCTTGAGAAAAGTCTCTCATTTTGCATTGGCACCACAATAGGAAAGCGAAAGCAAAATCATGTGTGTTTCAAAAGAGCAATGCCAGGCAAATTTTAAACCAAAGAAATGAATTTCTATCAAAATGAAGTGTCTGTCTGCTGGGCTGTTATTGCATCATGAGAAAATAGCTGGATGGGTTGTCCCGATGTTCAGAGGCTATGTTTAGGATGGTCTGACTTACAGCTAGACTATGAAGCATGCACCAAATTCTTTAGGGAGAGGTAGGAAGTCATCCTCTAGAGAATTTGCAGGCCTTGATTTGCAATCAAGCTTCTTTTCACAGCAGCAATTCCACGTAGCTGAGTTCCACGGCGAATAGCCAGGGATTCATTTATTTAACTGCATTAATAAATCCTAAGCAATCCTTAGGGAAGCCAGACTCTCACAGTTGGTAGAATGTCAGCCACCAGGTGGGGAGGCTGGCGCTGAGAGGGGCTTCCCAGCGGCCCCCAAACCACAGAATATGAGCAACTACCCAGCCTTACTCAGACTCCTCCCTCCTTCTGCTATGGCCACTGGGCTTCAACGGGAAAACAAAACAGAATCGGATGCTTGCTAGGTGCCCTGACACATGCCACTTTGGGGTAGGAAGGAGACGGGGAGAGGAATGCAGGAAGAAGAGGTCAGATGAAATTATGGCTGCTTCAAGGGAGACACAGCACTCACGGCATCGGCATCGCAGGAAGCACAGGCTGCACAGGGCACCCTCACACCCTCAGCCTCCCGGCCTCTGCAAGGACAGCCCGGGGCTCGCTGGTCTGCGGGGTGGGGGGGGTTGGGTAGTCAGTGAAAGCACTGTGCTCTCCCCCCACATCCTGCCTCCAGGTAAATGTGTGTATTTAACTGAAACCACAACCACAAAGGCTCATGAAATTTTCCTGGAAGCCAATTAAAGCAAGGAGAGTCACAGTAGTAGATAATATTAAGCTATGTCCCAATTCTTTTTGGCTTACAAGTCCCTGAATTGTTTGTTTACACATTAAGAGAAGAAAAAAAAAAAAAGACTGTAGTCTTTCCTCTTAATTGCTGTAATTATACTTGTGCCACCCACAAGAGAGGCCGTTGATCTCATTTCTACAGGGCAATTGCTGTAGCCTCGCTCTTCTTAGCGCTTTACAAGGTTTTTCTCATTTTCTGATTATCACTGGCCTGTGGAGCAGCCAGAAGTTATTTTCTCCCTGGTGCATTTCTCTCCTCCCCCCTTCTCTCTCTCTCTCTCTCTCTCTCTTTCTCTCTCTTTCTTTCTCTGTCTCTGCTGCTTCTGCTGGGTAGTTACCAGGAAGAGCTCACTTCCTAGGGATCAAAAGGGATTGCAATTTCTGTGATCAATTGTATGTGGTTAGGCATTCTCAGAATATCCTGAATGTGGAAGTACTCAAAAGCCCATAATCTGGATAATAGTGGTCTGTGCTGGCCACATCCCTTAGGAAGGCTCGGGAAACCTGGGTCAAAAAACTTACAAACTCTTGTCTGGCTCTCATGCATTCAGCGTTGAATTGGGTCGAGCGTTTCCTTTGGGTTACCCGATACATGGCAATTTGAAGTATCATTCTAGCCTTCTACGTTTCTCCCTGAAAGTCCTGCCTGAATCTTTTCCCTGTTTAATCGTGAAGGAATGCCGTTCCAAAGACTTGGGGTCAGAAGGGCGCAATAAATCAATCCAGATACACTCCTAATGAATGGCAAATTAAACAGCATTTGTTTTAAGTTCATAGGTCCTCTTGGAAGATGCCTTTTTAGTGCAAGCAAAATTCCTGGGTTGCAGGTATGGAAGGCTATGGGGGTGGGGTGTGGAGCCTCAGGGTCTTGCAGTCTCAGGGTCTTTTTAGGGAAGGTTTTTTAAAAGTACCAAAAATATCGTTTACCCAACTAAATTTTGACTGTGCAATGTTCTCTGCAGCCCTTCCCCTGGCACAGAATTTTCTGATTGTGGTGGAATCTGGGGTGACCCAGACCCGTGGTCCAGTTTTTTTCCTTGGCTCATTCGGGTGGTTCTGGGGGGCTGGAGAGGTGTTTCTGAGAACCTGCCATTCTCCGGCCGCAAAGATTGAGCTAAAATCTTCCAGTCGCATACAATTCTCACGCAATCATGGAGACATGGCCCGTGGCACTGAGAAGATTAAGTCCCCGGCCCACTGTGTCTGCCCCCGCCTCGCCCAGTAACTGGAATAAACTTGTTAGAGCTGCATCAGAAAGAATAGAATAGCCTTTAGTCTTCCATGGCCCCTAAGCATTTTGGTAATAAATAATAAAAGGTATTTATTACATGTTACAGTGACATTGTGGAATTCAAATGCTGTTAACCATAACATTTTCTTCCACAAATGTTAAAAAAGAAAGAAAAAAGTATTAGGACTGGGGAGGCAGGACAGCGGGAGCAGTGGCTTTAAAACCTGAGGAATGTGGTAAAGAGAGCCTTGTGTGTTTTTTATAGTCATAGAATGGGGGAAGAAAGTGGGGAGAAAACACGGGCAGGAAGTCAGGGGATTAGGGCTCCAGGCCTGGCGTTGCCACTGTCTGGCTGTGCTACCTCGGAAGCGAGGGCTACCCTCGCTTGGTCTGGGCTTCTCGTTTATCATCAGATAAAGGGGCTGAGAGCCTTCCTGTTTTATCAGCTATTTATTCAGCTCTCTCATAAGACCTCGGGGTCAGGTTACCCTGAAATCCAGTGACACACTCTTCTGAACCGTGCTTCCTTTCCACCAAAAGGGGCCAGGCTCAGTTTGGGTGACCGGCAAGGGATGGAGAAACAGGCCCCATGTGTCCCTTGCCTCAGTTTACTGTGCTGTGGACGTGACAGCAAAGTCTTCCCTAGAATGACTCCACTGCAGAAAGCAAGCGGCAGGAGAGGGTCGTGGCTAAAAGCAGGGGCTCTGGGGTTAAGCTTTGGACTTGGATTCTAGCCCTGGGTCCCCTGTAACCATCTGTGGGACATCGGGCAAGTTGTTTAACTTCTCTGAGCCACAAGGTCCACATCTGGAAAATGACAGGGCCTAGCCTAGTGCCTGACACATAAGCTTTCAATTAATAGCAGCCAAAGATATCAACAACAATAACAAAAATGTTTCCTAGGTCTCGTCTCTTTACGGCAGTAACTAAGGGTAAATGGAGGCTGGGGACAGGAGAGAAGAGTGCACTAACTTGTGTGTGCGGGAGTAGCTGCCAAGCGCACATGAGCTGCTTGGAGTGCTGGCTGGGAGGTTCCCTAGCAAATCTCAGGATTCGCGCCTGGATTCAAGGAAGGACTTGGGGAGACTGCAGGAACCAGAGACCCCTTTGGAAAGGATGTGGATCTTACATTCATTTATTCATTCATTCATTCAGTGCTGAAGACCTATTGCAGCTACGGTTTCGGTTATTTGCCATGTGCCAGCCCTGCCCTACAAAGCAGGATTACAGAGATGCATAACCCCATCCCTGCCCTCAGGGAACTGACAGTCTCCAGTGCTACAGGTAAACTGGCAGTGACAATAGGAGATACTAAGTGTGGGGAAGGTAAGCACAGGGAGTATGGGAGGTAGGTGACTGTTCTGACTTGCCCTGGACTGTCTTGATTTTAGCACTGAAAATCCCACATCCCAGGAAGCCCCTCAGTCCCAGGCAGACTGAGATGGTTGTTCACCCTAGTGGGAGGAGCCAGAGGAGCAGCACCTAAGGTAATCTTGCCTAGTCAGGGAGGGCTTCTTGGCAGAAGGGATGGTCCACAAGGACACATAGGAGTTAGCCAGGCCAGCATGGTTAGGGGTAGGAGGTGGGGAGGGTCCCAACCAGAAAGACCACAAATGCAAAGACCTAGAGGCAGGTGAGACCATGAGGAGGTGGGGAAGCCTGGGGAGAGACGGTGCAAGGCCTTCCATTGCCCTGAAAATGTGTCCCACTTCTTGATCTCTTCCCTGATTCATGTTGCTCAGGAGCGTAGATCTGCAAAACTGTGGGAGATGCTGTCTAGGCAACTCTCGTACTGAGCAGGGAAGCAAAGCAGACTAATTCTTCCCAAGGTCCCTTCCGACTCTCTGATCCCAAACCAAGAATCCGAGCCATGGGGCCATCTACCAGGGAGGTATCCACTGTACATAGAAGACAAATGGCCTGCACCTTCCTTATCTCTTTTCAGCTGCCTTGATGAGTAACACAGATCATCACACACTTGCTCTGCCAGCAATGATGTGTCCATCTGAAAGCTGGCCAGAGTGGATGTGTTTGCTGGGCCACCACCAGCTGGCTGAGCCACTGCGGAGATGCAAGTTTGTTTATTTTGTTTTTCTAAGTGAAAAAACTCCTTTCCTGGTGAGGCATCACACCCTTTCCCATGCTCGTGAGGACCTAAAGAATGAGCTGGGTTTATTTTTTCCCCCATTATGCCATAAATGTTTGCTCTATAGGAATGTTCTTTGCCTTAACTTGTTTTTGTTCTTTTCAGAGTCTATTCTGTAAATATGAACGGTACTAAATCAAGAGGGTACTTGTTTAGCTTTTCAGCACTTCTTTCCCAAAGTGAATCACTTTGGAAAAGGTGATTTCTGGATTGCTAATCCTTTAGGTATGTGTTTTATCTTCTAATATTGGGCCGGTATAGACACATTGGGAGAAATAACTTAGTGTCTTTTCTAAAGCCTCTCCCAGAAAAGAACATTGGGGAAAATAATCTTGACATCACTTAATAAAGCTTTATGAGTAACTGTTTTACTACCACAGATAACATTGCTAATGCATATTGCTCAATGAAAGAAAATGTCCCAGGCTATGCTTTACAACAGGCAGAAAACTGTACTGTCTTGCCAGTGCTTTATACTAAGTGCCAAATCCTTATTACTTTCTTAGGCATTTATTGTAATAACATGAATCATGATGCATCACTCTGGTATTCGTGTGGCTGCTCAGTGTTAAGTCCCCAGGACCTCCATGGAGTTGACTTTATTTGGTTTTCCACTTCCGTTTCTGAGTGAGAGCCGCATGAACTCAGACGTGAAGGCTCACAGGAGCTCGAGTGGGCGGCCCTTTCTGTTGCTGTTTTGGTCTGTCTGTACTCAGCGCTTGTGGTATGTGCAGACCTGAACACTCCAGGGCACACTCAGCCAGAACTACCCCCGTTTCCTCCAGTTTCCACTGAAACAAGAGGCTGCGATGATGTTCAGGATTGCTCAGACACTTGCAAACCCTCTGGAGCTAGAATTTTGGAGCATTGACATATATGTTTTCTAATTTCCCATATATAATCCTGAGAGCTGGGCTGGATGTTAAACCCTGGAGGTAGGGGCTTTACTAGAGACAGTTATTATCCAGAAAACTATTCAAGGTTTCAGTGTCAAGTTTTGAACTTGATGAAATGTTTAGATGAATGGCCTATCTATATGAAGGTTAATAGAACCTGTTTCAAAGCCTAAATGAAATGCTGTGCTCTTCTCCTACTTTGTGAATGTTTAATTGACACAGTCAATATTTTCAGTTTGAAGATCTTATTTTAAATGCTGATGAATCACCAGGTGTAAGGTTGAAAATATTTAACACAGACAAGAGGAAGGATAATGGACATTGATAGCAATTGAAGGGATGATGGCTGTGAACCACAGGTATGGCTCTACCTGTGCGTCTCAGCTAAGTTACAGTCCAGCAGACCACCAACCACTTGCAGTGCCTGTGGCAAAGACACTGAAGTTGATGGTTCATTCATTGACTTATTCAATGAATATTTTGGGCTTACTATGTGTCACTCACTTGGCTAGACACTGGAGGTACAAGCAGGACAAAACCATACCCCTATTCTCCTGTGGCTAACAGTTTGGTCTGAGAGACAGGTATTAATCAAGTAATCACATAAAAATACATAAAATGTTAACCTCGATTTGCACAAGATGCTGAGAGAAGCCTTGACTAGCTGGGCATACAATTGAGCTGAGATCTGAAAGATGAGAAGTAACAAACTAAGCTACTAGAGGAAGGCAGAGTGCATCAGGCAGAGGGAATAGTATACACATGCATGTGATTTGCCCAGTCACACTGTTAATAACTGGTAGCGTCGGGGATAAATATAGAGCTCCAGGGGTTCTAGCTGGGGGTCTATGGTCTCTGTCAAATAGAATTTGCTGCAGTGATGGAAATGTTCTGTAGCTATGCTGTTGGATACGGTAGCCATCAGTCACATGTGGCTACTGAGCACTTAAACTGTGTCTGCTGTGAGCAAGCAATTAAAATTTTATTTAATGTTAATCATTTAAATGTAAATGGCCAAATATGGCTGCCATATTGGAAAGTATGGATCTGTATGAACCAAGTCTTGAACTAGCCCAGGTTACAGAGGGTCATTAATGAGGGGAGGAAATTATTTTTTTCTGAGATGACGATATGTGCATTAATTTCAGGGACTTCATGCATTCACTGTCTCACTCAAAAATAAAAATGTATTGGGTACTCATTGTGTGCCAGGCACTAGGCTAGACCTGGAGACTCCCTGATTAACAAGACCAAGCTCCCACTTTCCATGCATTCACAGTGTAATAGAGCAAACAGACTCATAGTAGTAACAGCAACACAATATGACTGAATTGACAGGCTCTTAACTCTTTTAGGGTTGCTTCCAATGGGAAGAACTGAGAGATAATGCTTCTCTAACTCAATCCTGGGTATACTCAACCCTATATGCAAAGGTCATGATTTCTAAATTCCAATTGCTGAATACTCCCAGGCTTTCAGAAAAGGGGGGAGGCTTTAATATAACACACTATACACTTAAAAAAAACCTCCCCAAATCAGTATACTGGTATTAGAAAAAGAGGAAGATTTGCATTTCCATAGACTTCTTCATAATTGGACATCTATTGCTGAGTTTGGGGAAGTTGGGCCCCACTGAATAATATTCTTTATAAATAGATCATGGAACTTCTGCTTAAGGATCTAGTGAGTGACATAGACTTTTAGTCAGAGCCAAGCTATATTTTTATGGGACTTTCAGGCATTGACTTTTGCTTCTCATTCAGGCTAAAGAGGGAGCTAATAACTTTTACATATTTTCTAAAAGCACTTTCTCACAAGCGGTACTGCTCAAACACTTCAAACCTTTAAACCTTCCTGCTATTACATACAGAATGCCAACAGTTATTACATCATTGTAAAAAACACTTCCTGATATTCAATTATACTCATTATGTCTAAATATTTAATTCCTGCCAATATCCAATTTAAATCGTCACTTCAAAATAATTTGTTTCCAATTATCGGGATCTACTAAATTACCTACTCAAACCAATCACCTGAAAAAACATTACATGCCAGGGAGAATAAAGAGACTTTTCCCATTATGATCCCAGGACACTCGCCCAGGGAGCTTCTCCATAATTATGGCACACTGGTTCTCCCAGTGGGTTCTGGCTCACGGCTTGGCCCTCTGTCTTAGAGATCCAAGGAGTAAGAACCCAGAGGGTGTGCCCCAGCAAGCTAGTCTGTAACAACTAAGACTGCTCAGCAAAATTGGCTTGAGGTGGGGGTGGGGGGTTAAAAATACAGAAGCAGCAGGCTCCTCCAGATACACCAAACAAGTACCATCAAGGAGGCCTGGAAATGTGTATTTTTAAAAAAATATCTCAAGGGATTTAGCAGTGATTGGTTAACAGACTAGAAAATCCTATCTTATCCAGTTAGCATATCTTATACTGTTAGATTTATGACATAATTTTCAAAGTGTGAAGTTTATCAATGTCTCTTTTTCTCTTGAATTAAATATATACCTCAGAACTCCTTAATTCCAAAGTGACAGTCCCTCTTCTGCATTATTGCTGACAGGGCATTGTATTTCCACCATCAGTGCTTATCTACGTTTTCCTCTGTGTTTTACTTATTTCTTTGTTCACCAATGCTTCTTGCACCTCACTCTTTCCTTCTGGGTTAAATTTTGTTTCTGCTAATGTATATCCTTTGGTAGTTCTTTCTGTGAAGGTCTTAGTAGTAAACTTTTTTAGTTTTTAGAAGTTTGAAAATATCATTTTCTTAAAATATCATTTAAGAGTGAAACCTTATTAGGTTACAAAAAGATAAAATAACAGTTATGCCCATCAGCACAGAGAAGATATTATTATTCCATTGTCTTCTGGAATCCATTGCTGCTTATGAGAAATCAGCTGTTAATAATCTAATTATCATTCCTTTAACGGTAATCTGTCTTTTCTCTCTGATGATGTTTGTCTTTATTTTCATGTAAAGTACTTTTAGCGATATGTGTTTACATACAGATTTGTAGTTAGTTATCATGTTTGGATTCCATGTTCTTTTTCAATCTAAGGATTTATAATTTTTTTGAGTTTGAAAACATTTCTATCATTGTTTTAAAATAATGCCTTTCACCTACATGTTGGACTTTTCATTCTATCTCAATATCTTTTTATCTTCTCTTTTTTATGCTCCATCTCTTTAACTCTTTGAACTGTGTTCTGGGTGATTTCCTGACATCTACCTCAAATTTACTAATTTCTCCTCAGCTCCATTTTTCTGTTTTAACCATATATTAAAGCCAAAAAATTTTAATCACTATGGTTTTCATTACTAGAACCTATATTTAACTCTTTTAAAAAATCCTCCCATTTTTTTCAAAATTTCTTTTTGCCTATTTCTTTCTTTTTCTCTTGAATGTTTTAAACAATGCTTATTAAAAACCTCTTTCAGACAACCTCAGTTGTCTCTATGCTTGTGCATTTGCAGCTATCTTTCATGGACGTTTGTTTTCTTATGTGCTTCTGAGCTCATCTTCAGGGAGTTTTCTTCCATGAGAGGCATCTCTGTGGGGAGGTCCAAACCTTGCCTGTGGACCAGTTTTTATGTTAATTTCTCATTCTCATATCATAGGTAGCATGAATTTGGAACCCACTCCTAGAAAGAGTGGTCTTGGGATTTCTACTTCTTGCAAGTGACTTTTTCCCCCTTCTTCAGTGCCACATACGTGACCTGGTAGATAGAGTTTTCCTAGTGCTCTCTCAAGACAGAACTTTCCAGAACCTGGATTTAGGCAGAATTTAGGGTTCAGCTTCACAGTACACATAGCGTGTATGATTTTAACACCTGTCCTGCACAGTTGATACTCCCCTAACCCCCAGGTATATTCCAGTTTTAACATGTCCATGAGGAATTTGATCTTCACTTTCTACATTGAATTCTCTCTTAGAGTAGTGATTAAAAGCATAGAGACTAGAATCTGACAACTTGGAATTAAAATACCAGCTCTGCCACTTACTACCCATATAACTTTGGGGAATTTACTTAAGCTCTCTGTGCCTCAGTTTCCTCAACTATGAAATGGGGTTAATAATTATATCCTCATGGAGTTGGGAGGGTCAAATAAGTTAATGTAGGTAAAATACTGAGAATGATGCCTGGCATATAGCAGGCATTAAATATGTGTTTACTGTCATTATTTCTTACTCTCAAGCTTGCCTAAGTATTAAACATTTTTGTTAATACCTTATATATGTGTGTATATATATTAACACATATTTTAATATATATTATTTTATTAAATATATTTTATTATGTTATATATGTGTCTATGTGTTTTATATGTTTTCTTTCATAATTTTAAAAATATGTTTTCTATATGGATAGCATACGATTTTCATTCCGGTAGAGAAATACAGCCTTTCTAAAGTGAGGGTATTGTGGTAGCAAGCAGGATATGGGAAGCTTACATTATATTCAGTTGCTATATACAGGATTTGGGGCCCCCGACTTCTCAATGGTTGAATTCTTTTTTCCTCATTAAAAGCTCGGCTGGGTTCTGCTATCCTTCTCTACTTCCCATGGCTGTCACTGCTAATCTTCACAAATTCATCTTTATTTTGAAGGTCATGGAACTCCAGAGATGTTTAGATGTATTTGAGCTGGCAGGAGAATTATTTTACTTCATTCATTCCTACATACAAAAGGTTTTTTATTTTGTGTTTTACCATTTTATTTGACTACACCAGCAAGTCTGTTTAACTGAATGTGGTATTTTCACAAGGAATAATGATCTGAGGGAAGTGGGCCTGTTCCCGAAAGCAGGATTGTGGATGCTAGTCTTGGCTCCATTTCTGGGGTTTATTAAAAGAGTGTTTATAAAACTACTCTATTTGTATTTACCAAGAATATTAGTGGGAGAAAGGGGGGGAAATGGCCTGGGACTCAAAATTCTCTGAGGATAAATCAATCATTAAGTAGATCATATTTACATGAATAACCAAGACTTGATGCAGTGTGTCAGCCTACTCAGCTCCTAACCACAGGTCAGCAAAGATTTAAATGTACAATCAACCTTCTCTCATTTCTCAGAAATAAATGAAATACTAGTCAACTAACCAGCAGGCTGCTCTGAGGTTTCTTGAGTAGGAGAGTCTGAAAGAATTATTTCACCAACCTCGTGCTATCCTTTAGCTTTCCAAGCCCATGAGAAATCCTAGCAAGCTGACTTGCCTGTTTCCCTATAGATGCAATAAAGAGCACCACCTTTTGTGAACTGTCTCTTCTTTCTTTCTTTCTTCCTCTCGGAAGACTAGCAGTAGCTGTGTACATTGCGGTGATGTGTAGTTTATTAGAGGCCCTTACTATGCATTCAAACATCAATTTTGATAGAAAAGCCCCCAAAGACAACCTTGAATTTGGTAGGGAGTTTGTGCACTCCATAAACTGATGTGCAGAATTGTGTGTGCACACATGTGCATGGTTTGGGGGCTGGGGTTGGGGGAAGGGGTGTGTAGCACCACAAAGGGGCCTTGGAGCCAAAGCACATTGAGAAACCCTTAGTCTGGGAATTTCTCTCTGCACAGCCTCATTCAATCTACAAACTGCTAAATGGATAGAGTTACTAATACAGGGCATGGCTTTGATGTGTATTACACAAAAATGTTTCTAAACTATAAGACTGAATTGAGTAACTGTTCTAATTTTTGTAGGTAGAACCACTGTTTTATCAGAAGGAGTGAATACATGGTGGATAGAAAGGTCAGAATTTAGAATTTTAACCCCAGTTGTGTCAAGATATCATTAATTCATTTATCAATTAATTCAACAAATACTTATCGAATACCTACTAAGTGTCAGGCACTGCACTAAACTCTGGAGATACAATGAAGAACAACACAGACACAGTCCCTCCTTTCTTGCAACTTATAAGTTGTGTGCCCATAACTGAATAATTTTGCTCTCTGTGACTCATTTTTACATCTGTAAAATGGGTTGTAGTAAGGATTACATGAGAAAATGTATAGAACAATGATTTATAAACTTAAATATGTTAGGTATATTGATGAGATTTTACACACACACACAGACACACATAGACACACAGGCACAATTGTCTTCTAGTCACTACAAAGTGTAGTGAATGACTGATGAAATTTGACCAAAGAGATTATGACATACCTCTTCATATTTCTCATAAAAGGAGGTTTTGTGAAGACCCTGAGGATGAGGAAGGCTTCCCTCAAGAATTTTTTGAAGGAAGCAGGTTATAAATTATAAAACAATATGAGCATTTTTTAATCTCTTCTGTGTTCATACTCTTGGGCTTCGAGAACAGCACTAAAAGGGTAATCCGAAAGACTTCAAGGTCAAGGATAGAGACAAGATGATGTAACAGCCCACCTGCAGAACTACCTAGAATGGCTGGTCCTGGGAATATCCTCTACCCAGACCCCAGGAAGCAAGGAAAGGCTCTACGAAGCGGCTGAGAGATTGGCCTCAACTGTTCTTCTCCACATCGAGTTTTCTAAGGTTATCCTGAGGTGGACACTCTAGACAGGGCTGGATAGACAGACATAGACAAAGAAGATCAGAAAAGCTCCGAGAGTCTCTTGTGATGAGTCTACACCTCAGTTGTCTGTGGCTCCTCCTCCTTTTCTAGACCAAGGACACGTGTCAAGTACTTGTCACAGTGAAAGGATAAAGATGAATGGTGTATTTTCCAAGGAGCTTAAATTATGACATTCCCCCAAAAGAAGGTATTATGAGACAAGAAAGAGAACCAGAATGACAAATTCATGTCATAAATCCATCCATTACTCCTATTTCCACTGTTACTATCAGTGACAGAGCCACCGTTAGCTCTTACCTGGGATATGGACAAAGGCCCTTTATTGCGCTCCTAATTTTTTCCCCTAGACTTCCTCCATTGCATTCTACACAAGAAAGTTAGTGTTTTGTGGTTTTTTTTTCCAGCTAAATTCAGTTTATGTCTCTCCCCTGTTTAAAACTATTCCGTATCTTCTCTTGCACTTGGAAGAAACCCCAAACCCTCTGCTTTGAAATAGAAGAGCATGCATGATCTGCCCCGTAGGATCTCATCAAAGATATCTCCCACTTTCCCTTCTTTCCCTATATTCCATCCACACTGGCCTTTTTTGATTCCCCAAACTTTCCAAACTTCTTTTCACCTCAGGACCTTTGCATAGGCTGTTTCCTTAGCCTGGACGGCTCTTTTCTGGCTGATTCTCCTCACCTCCAAGAGGCCTCCCTAGCATCCTGACGGGGGCAAGCCCTCCTTTGCTTTCTTTTTCTCTGTTACAGAACTCTGGTTACTTATTTTGAAGCACCTGCCGCAGTTTGTCATTTATGTACCTGTTTGTTTATTGTCTGTCTCCAAGAATGAACTAGAAGCTCCAGGAAGGACAATCTTATTTGTTTACTCACCATATCCTAGTGCTTTAAACTTATGATGTTGTCTGAAAAATATTTATCAAAAGAATAAATCCAAGTTTGAATTTCTTTCTCCTCCATTTTTCTTACAGAGAGCAGAGGCGATTATATAGGCCGTAATCTCCCTCTGTCTCCAAGCTTTTCCACATGCAGTTGCTTCTGTCTGTACTGCCTTTTCCCCTTGGCTGACCTCCAAACCTCTACTCACTCTGCTTCAAAAACCAACACCCCCCTTTGTTCTTTTGTGAAGCTTTCTCTTACAGTCTCTCTTGTGTCTTCATGCCACCATACAGACGTCTGCTAGCATTTGTGGCACCTCCTGTGATTATGTGTTGATGTTTCCGTACCCCTTCCCTTCCACTGCGACTCTCTGAGGACGGGAAGCTTATCTTACTCCTTGTGGCATCTTCAGCCCCAGTGTGGTGTCTGGGACACAATATTCACATGATATACACATTTGTGAGGAGCTTATAGATTCCATACATGTCATGGAAAGAGAAGGGCCTGGCGAAAGCTGGCCACTCCTGGTAAGCTCTGCCAGGTGACAGGGTGGTGGTGGCGTCTGTCCTAGGTTCCTCCGGCTGCACAAAGGACAGTCTAGGAACAGGGCGGATGGGATGTGCCCTGTCCTCCCGCCTGCCCCGCTCAGAAGTGAAAGCAGCCTGTGTCCATGCCTAGATAGGGTTTTCCCTTCCTTTGAGAGGGGAACATTCTTCAGGCAGATTTTCGAGCTGAAGTCATCCAGAACAAAAGCTGCTCGCCAGCTGTGGCCAGGCGGCCGGCGCCCCGCCCCCCTCAGCCCTGGTGCCCTCACTGCCTAATGGAAGAGGGGTGCGAAGGCTTCTGGGGAAACATCTGGTCGGGGCCACTGTCAGCCAGTGAGACGGAGACCTGCGAGCTCCCCATCCAATTGCTTGAGACCGCTGGAGGTGCCCTAGCTGAGAGGAAGGGAGGAGAGGGAGGAGGGGGAGGAGGGGGAGGGGGAGGGGGAGGAGGAGGAGGGGAAGAGGGAGGAGGAGGAGGAACAGCGTGCACCGCCAGCCAGGCTCATTCCTGCCACTCTTCCTTTCCCTGGTGGCCACCACTGGACTTCCGTCGGGCTAAGATTGGGAACTTGGGCCCTTGAAAGTGAGGCACTGTTTTCTGCTAAGGACACAGGGTCTGAGGGGAGAGCTCTAGGCCTTTGAAGGCAACCTTCACGTTGTCTGTACGTAAAATGGGCATCGAGACTGAGTGTGTTTCTATTCACTTAGGCCCATGAGACTGCCAGGATTGCCCAACTTCTTTTAATTAACACCGTCTCTCTTGACCCCCTTCCCAAAGGACCCTCATGTCCTCCTGTTCATTTCATCCCTCTCCCCAACGAGAGGGCTGGGACACCCAGACAACATTTGAGATCTTTCTTTCTGTCTCTTTGTGCTCTGTTGAAAAGCAGCTGTCCAGACAATGGTTTCAGAGGTACTGTGGAAATGGCTGGCGACACCTAGCTATGTTCAGGGATAATTTTTTCTTTTTAAAATTTTAACTGCTACTTCTCCTGAAGACCAAGAAAAAATTCAAAGGAACAGGTGGGAATTTTAGATTCTACAGGAGGCATTTGGGGCAGTGTTGCCTGTCAATAATGCCTTAAGTCATGGCCACCCAGACCCTGCTGCCAGGTCTGATTTTCCCTTTTGAGGCCTTGGAGTATACACCTAGATGGACATGAGTTTCCATGTTTTGAAGGTCCAGGCTGGGTAGTGAATTGTCTATAAACTAGCTGCTGCCTAACACAGCAGACATTATCTTAATGGTACTGATAGATCAGGAGTGTCACACATCATTAAAATAGCTGATTGATTAGAAGAAAATAATTAGTTGCCCTGCGTTGCAGGCAAGCCTTTTGACATACCAAGAAGGAGATATGGAAGGGGCGGGGGGCGTCCATCCATCTTTTGATCATTTGTTTTTCCTCCAAGGTGATGAAAAAGGCCCTGATAACCCTTAGGGAAGGGAAGGAATATAAACAAGTCTTAGTTCTTCTCTGCCATTTACTCAGAGAGAAGCTGTCTGGAGACTTTCTGGAGTGTGGTGTGTTTATTCCAGTTACATAGATACACTCCTCTAAATCAAACACTCTGTTAGTGCCTTGGAGTTGTAAATCAGTGATTCTTTTCAAGTGACTTGATAGAATGTGATATTCTACTTTCCCTTGACAGGATATAAACATAGAAATCTAAATATTATAATCAAGGCCAGCCATTGGCAGGACTATGAAGAGGGGCGTGTAGATGCTGGTAGCTTTTCGATGCCCTTCTTGCCGTCTGTGGTATCTGTCTCACTCTGGATGTTCAATAGTCATCCTCTTTGTCTATTTGGGAGAGAAGTTGACAAACTTATTTATATTTAGGAGTGATGTGGTTTAAGGCATTTTTATGCTCAGAGATGTTTGCATTTTAGCCAAACGCACAAAGAATCTTGAGCCAAAGGATGTCTCTGGATGGGCCTTGTCAGTATCCTGGAAATCAAGCTGACGACTCCGCAGGCCATCGGCCATCATTACTCTGATGACAATCCTGTACGCTAGGAGGGGTGAGGGCAGAGTAAGAGCAGATCTGGGTCCTCTGGGAGCCTTCAGCTGGCTCTGAGATGTACCTCCTGCTTCTCCCCCTACACCTTAGCCTTCACTGTTACTTAAAGGAGCCACTGTTGCAGATGAAAGTATATTATGCTCTGATTAGAAAATAAAATGGTGAAAGCCCTTGGCCTACAGAACAGAGTCTGAGTTTGGGAGTCAGCTGGAATTGGACATTCTGGCCCTTATCAGCTGAGTGACCTTGGGCACATTATTTAATGTCCCCACAATAATTGGACAGGATTATTATGAAATTTGCAGAAGATAATGTAGGAGAAAATGCTTAGCCAATAAATATTAGTTTTCTTCCCTTTTAAAAAATAATCAGAAACTCTGAATTTCACCTGCATATAATTTGTTGACTGATAACTCCTAATTAACTCATACAACTTTTTTTAAGATAACATAATTGGCTTTTTTCTGAGTACATAAGTAATACAGGTTCATTGTGAGGGTTTTGGGAACTAAAGAAAAAGAAAATAAAATCTATAAGGTTTCTCTAAGTAGAATCGGTCATTTAAAAAAAACAAGCTTTATTTTTACAATGTTTTTTTCAATGTAAATCCCCCCCCACACACACACGTACACTTTTAATGTTTGCTGTCATACTACATATTCTGTTTTGTGGTTTTCATTTCTCCTTTGATACATCATGAGCACTTTCCCACACTTTCCCATGTCATTAAACATGCTGTGTATATGTGTGTGTGTGTGATGGTTACTGCCATCGCTGGGAGAGCCCATTAGAAAATGACACCTGAGAAATAAAACTTAAGGTCCTTCTAGGACAAATGTCAATCATTGAAATGATCACTCTCAGGGCAGGAGTAGTGGCCACCTTTTGGTTGTAGCTTTTAATACCCTCACTTGCAAAGCTGGTTCTTGTCAAGACCTGGAGTTCTTGTTTGAATGTTTGTCTCTGATATGGCTGGATATGGAAGTAGGGATGGAGGGTGGTGGATTTTAACCTAGTTCCCCTTCTACTGTCCAGAAGTTCCCTTTGCATTTGATGACAAAAGGGTATGTTTCAAATGCAATTATTGCAAAGGGTCATTCCATCCCCACAGCTGGCCCCAGGACAACTACAGGTGTGGCATGAGTGGTTTTTGAATGAATAAATACATGTGTGAAGGAAGAGACCTTTCAGTCATTCCGAAATATGTATGGGTTACAGTAATCTCAGCATGATATTATGAGTCATTTTTAGGTTGCTTAACTTCTCTGCGCCTCAGTTTCCTTACCTGCAAAATGGAGATAATAATAATAGTACCTACCTCATGGGGTTGCTGGAGTATTAAATGAATACATGTAATGTGCTTTCAACATTGCCTGGAAAGAGTGAGTGCTTGATAAACATAGCTATCATCATCATCATCATCACTCTGTGCTTTACAACATACTCCAATATTTTTATAGTGAACCCAGCCACCCCACCCCCCCCCCCCCACACACAATATTTTTTAAACTTTTTTTTTTTTAAGAAGCAATGCATAGCCAGGAGAACACAGCATTTAGGACAGTAAAGTGAAACAGGATTGGGAGATTGGCTAGATAGTAGGAAAAGCAAGTTCTAATAGAGACAGAGAAGGACAGAAAAGAAAACAAGGGAGGGAGAAAGGCCAACAGAGAGCAAGGAAGGAGAAAATTATGGGCAGATCAGAATTCAGCAGTGGGAAGGGCCAGGTGTGTGTATTTTTAAAATGCTCCATGAGACTTGAGTGTACAAGGACTGAGACCCGCTACTCTAGGACCTTGAGGAGAGAGCTCATAGAACCTTCTGCTGTTCCCTGTCTTCTAACGCAGTCTGGAAAGGGGAAGGGGACTAAGAAGGGAGTAAGGGTAGGATTTGGAAGATGAGGAAACCGAAGTTTGGAAAGACAAAGCAATTTGTGAAAGGCGTCTGAGCTCATGGCTGGCAACATGGGGTCTAGAGCTCAGCTTTCAGGATATGCAGACTGGTTCTCAATACTCCCCCACCCCTGCCTGCCAATTTCTCTCTGTACTTTGAGACCTAAATGTAAACACTGGTCTACAAATTCAATATCTGCACCTTAGCTGTTAGGGTGGCCACGTACAGAGGGTGGAATGAAGATGCCGACCAGTCACAAGTACCACCAATGGCCTGTGGAAAATTGGAAAATACCCATGTGCCGCCACCTCCCCACTCCCCCATGTCTTCTAGAACTCCCAGTCCTTGCAAAGAATAGTCAAGGCAGGTTCCAAGCCAATTGCTTAATAAATTAATAGCTCATTGTATTCCCTTGTACAAGATGTGAGGGAAAGAATCCATTGGATATTTTTGTTTCACAAGAGCCAGTGTGTATGTGTGACTTGACTGAGAAAGACTCAGAAATTTTCTCTATTCCAGATTGACGGGCTTGGCTTCTGGAATTCCAAGCCTTTGCAAGTAGCTTGGCTATAGCATCTATGAAATATTATCATCTTGCGGTGGGTTTTTGGTGTTTTTTTTGCATTTATAGTGTGTATGGTGTTACAATTTACAAATAGTAACCAGACTTAACAAAGTATATTTTTTAATATGCAAGGATATCTATATTGTTTTTCTGGCACTCCTATTACTGGATTATTGGATTAGATACGAGGGTTGGTGTGGGTGTGCGCCCTGTGAGAGCTTCTTTTATTGGTTGGTTGGTTGGTTTATAAGTAGTTGGTAGCAAAGAAAGATGGGAGCCCAGGGAAGATTGTTGAGCGGAATGCCGTCTTGCAACACTTAGGCTAGTCTAGAATCTAAGTCACAATTCTTTACGAAGATGCCGTGTTCTTTGAGAGGACAGTTGGTGTAAAACTCAGGGTACTTCAAATTAGTCTAACTTTATGTTTTCAGAAGTTATATTTTCTTCCCATGTCAAAACTTCAAAACACTTGAGAAAATAAGTAGGAATGTCTGTGTGGTTATGAACTTTAAGTGAATGATGGCAATTTTGAGATACGTGCCAAAATAGGATAGTCTCCATTTCCTCCTACCTCTTAAGGTAGCGGTCTGGGCTTGTTCATGCCTGTGACCTGAAGCAGGGCCCGGGAAGCTTCCGCAGAAGGCGCCGAGGGCTCCCTTTGTTCCCTCGCAGCCTCTGCGGTTGCTCTGGAGCTATGCGGCTTAAGGCCAGTAGATGGCGTGTGGCATCAGGCTGGGGGACAGAACCGCGGGCACAGGGACGCTTGCAGCCCGGGAAAGCCAACTTTACCGCAGAATTCTAAACTTTAGTTAGGAATAAAAGTGGGATCATTTTAGCTATTAGATATTGTGCTGGATAACCTGGCTCCTTCTTTCCAGGATGTCTAGTTCACTTGTGATAGAACTCAGGCCCCATTTCACTCGCTTCTTAAACCGGAAATGGATAAGGCTCCCCGGGTCCCCCCACTCGTCCAGGACACTCCTGAGAGCCTCCTAGGACCCCGTGGGATGGAGCAGCAGGACAGGCAAGAAATACAACTGGGGAGGAGAGAATGAGGACACCACTCCCTACGTGCTCCTAACAACCCACTTCATTCCCCTTTCCCCAGCCCCACCAAGCCTGGAATCACAGTGGCGTTTCCTGGAATGTCTACTGGTGGAATCAAGTTAGGGACAGCTGAGGACATCTCTTAGGTGTTGGAAATAGACAATTTAACTTAATCTGCTTGTTTTCAGTCTAGCCCCTTGGCCCTGCCCTCCCGCAGGCCTGGTGTCCCTGACTCCTGGAACTTCTCTAGAGAATAAACTTCTAGTGTTCTAAGGGGAGAGGCGAAGGGAAGGAAAAGGTGGGAGGACAATTGTCTGGCTGTGTGGGGGTGGATGAGGCAACCTAGAGACTTAGCTGTTCCACCTACTACAGACCTTCAACAAACTCAAGTTGCAGCCCCACGCTTCCTCCTCACTTTCTACAGTACTTACCGGTACGCTAAGACCTGAATCTTTCTGGGGCTCTAAAGGGAAAATTGTTCTTTAAAAAAAAAAAAAAATCAATATTCTCTTTATCAGATACCTGTCATCAGTTAAACCTCTATTCTACATTATCATCATTTCCTACATTGTGAGTTCTATCTTTCCAGGGCAGAATGTCCCAGCAGCCTTTGAAGGGAGGGAGAAGACGTGTAAACTAAGTTCTGCCCATCGGACATACCAACGAGAAGCTCTGAGTGGGTTCCAAGCACCCATTTTGCAGGCGAAGGTGGAGGCAGACAGCAGTGGTGGCAGCAGCATCCTTGTCAGGCCACTTCTGTGTGAGATTCTGGGCTGTGTTCCTGTGAGCTTAGCCTTGAGCTGCTTTTTCTCCAGACCTCCCAATGAGGCACTGAGCTACTAATAACTCTTAGTGAATTCCTTTTCTGCTTAAACCAGCCTGAGCAGTTTCTATAGTTTACGACTTAAAAAAAAGAAGAAAGAAAGAAAGAAAGAAAGAAAGAAAGAAAGAAAAGAGAAACAGAGAAACTAAGAGATTGGTCCACAAAAGTAGGAAAATAGGGTGTATCCAAAATCCATCAGAATCTATTATAAATGCAAGATTGGGTTTAGAGAAGGCAGGAAGGCAGAAGGCAGAGGGTCTTCTGTTAAGCACCAAGTGCTAGATATTGGTACTAGATGCCAGTATTGCTTTTCCAGAGGAGGTGTTCTCTGACTGTGGCCACAACCCAAGATGGAGAGAAACTCCATGACATGGAGCTTGGAAATGCTGACAAAGCCAACTGTTTGTTTACCTCCCAAAAGAAGCAGTTAGAAACAGCAACTTCAAAGTTGCAGCCTTAGCCAGAAAGGCCCTGAGCCTTTCTCCCACTAATTGAGGCTTCTCTGCAAGACACCTCGATCAGGCACATTGGAAAAGTTCAGGTTCAGGGGGGTGTCTCCTTATGGGAATATGGTTTCAAATTGTCTTTAAGAAGTAGACATTGAAGAAGGACTAGGGAAGGACAGACCACTGATGTCAGAAGTAAAGGGAGGGAATCTTTAGGTTTAATGACTGTGCACACAGGATTTTTTTCCATGTCTACATGAAACATGCAGTGAGTAGGAAACAAATAGAACAGAAGCCAACTAAGATTTTTAGGAAACCACATTGCCAAAGATACTTCAAGCCTGCCTGGCAAATTCCAGACCTCTAGGTTCACACTAGCACCAACAGGTCTGTGGAAGCTGTACATCCCCCAAGAAAACTATATTCTTTATTACCCACCAAAGATGAATCCATAGGGGATAATTAACAAGGAGATCATCCCAGAGGGCAGCTTCTATAATAGAATAGTCAACCAAGCAAGT
Organism: Eulemur rufifrons; assembly: GCF_041146395.1. Classification (NCBI taxonomy): domain Eukaryota; kingdom Metazoa; phylum Chordata; class Mammalia; order Primates; family Lemuridae; genus Eulemur; species Eulemur rufifrons. Next base: position 50,720,504 of record NC_090998.1, read on the forward strand.
GTCATTGCTGTCCCTGTTCAGCAGGGTTTGCTATTTGCTACCAATGCATGACTGCTGAGTGCTTCCCATCTTCTATTTTTTAAAGTAGAAGTCTAAAAAATCTTGGTTATCCTATTGCTTCTCCATCATTGTATAATGGGGGTGTTGGGGAACAGTTTACCTTTGAGCTTTGGGCTTTCAGTAAGCATCATTCTTTAAAATTAGCATTATGCTTACTATAAATGGAAGATTCTTCTGAAGAAGAAAGACCCCAGAATGAGAAGGAATGTGTTCTGGACTCACAGCATGACTCAGATATCTTAGCAAGTACTGAGACCTCGAAGGGCTCCAAACACCACTAAGAATCACTGTATTATCTTTCTCATCTGTTGGAAGTTTTTTACTTGTGGTTGATGAACTGGGAAAAAGGAAGTGGTCCAGAAAGGATTAAGAGGGGTAGGTGGATAGGATACAGGTGGCCATTTCAGATGGAGCATGGTCAGCTGTGAACAGAAACCCTGTTGATCCCCCGGGTCTGTTTGCCCCTTCTTCTCTGATCCTTGCAATGACCTCCTACTTGGACTCCATCAAAATGGCTCCATCCTTCTTCCTCCCAGCCCAAAGCTCATAGTACAGTTAATCTGGAGGTCAGCTGAAGCACAGGTATAGAAAAAGAGTTTGGAATATGCAGTGGATCGTTCCCTGCCCACAAGTACTGTCTCATTCCTTTGGTTTCCTTCATTTCTAGCCAACCCCATGAAATAAATAAATAAATAAAATAAACAGGTACATAAAACCAAGACCTTCTGGGTATTGCAGAAAGCTTAAGCAAGCCAAGAAGGTCTTTGTATCAAGGTAATGTGAGTAACTTTAAAACCTCAGAGTTCTCTAGTTAGAAAGACTCTTGACCTTTTTTTGCCAGCTCAAGTTCTAATACTTCTGCCCCTTCCCTCCCAACCCCCAGTGTTCCTTGCTTACCTCTCTCCTCCTCTTCCTGCATGACTCTCGGGAGTAATAATCTCAACCTACTAATTGTGCCCATGTTTGAATGTACGACAAGTTGCCCTTTCCTCTATTCTTCCCTCTTCTTCCAGACTGTAGGTCTGATTTACCTTTTTACACTCCATCACTTCTTAAGGTATTGTGATAAAAAAACTATCCCTTCCTAAGAATTCTGATGAAGCTCATAATTATCTTTAACCCTTCTACACATAGTTAATAAAACCAGTTGAGTTTTTAAGTTTTGTTTTGTTTAGCTTTTACTTATTGTTAGAATGCCTTTTGTTTTGGCAAAAAGTACTCATAGAATATTTCAAAAAATTCAGAAAAGTAAAAAGGAGAAAGTGAAAATCTGTAGCATCCCAAACTCAGTATGTCTAAGGATAGTCTCCGCTTCTCCCCTGCCTTATTCATGTCCTTCAAGCTTCTCTCTCTAATCAAAGCACCCTTGGCTTGACTTTTTAGGCTGCCTCACTTAATTTTAGAGAAACATAGATCCTGTTTGAGATCCAAAGAGGCATTTGTCAGCATTAAGGGCCTCCCTCATCTCCATCCATGCCCACAATATTTGGCAGGTGTTCTTCATAGTTTGTGGTTTGGGATTATGGCTGTTTCCTTGTTTCATTCATGATGGGGAGATTTTTTTCCTTCTATTTTTGTTCCATTTATTGTTTTCATTGGATTTTTAGAAAGGGGAATGGCATAAGTGTTTTTACTCTGCTGTCTTTAACAAGAAGACTTACTTTTCAAAATAATTATGAGTCTGCTTTTAATTTTCTACATCAAGAAAAAGTTAAAGCAAGAATGTATAGAATTCTAGTTAATTTTCAGTTGTTTGGGTGCCTGATCAAGAGGAACTTCCCTGAACAGCAGTCGGTTCTGTTCTGAAGATGGCCTTCCCGTGGCACTGGCACCCTGGTTAGAATTTTCCCAGGGAGAGATGGCCTAGCTCCCTGGGAGCTATCACCATAGATTGCCCATGCTGAGAGGGCCGACCACAAATTACACCAGCTGCAGACACTTACACAGCACATGCAGGGAGAACAGAGGCTGCTATCCAAAGAAGTCATACCTCAGCTGCAGAACAGCGGGAGCCTCAGAGAAAGGCAATCTGCAAGTTCCATGTCCCTCCTCCTAGCTCCATGAGGATCTGTAACTTCTCCATTATCTAGACTCCATTCTGGGAAGGAGGAGGGAAGCGGAGATCTTTAGAAAATAGAGAATAGACTCTTCTAGGGAATTTCAACATCGAATTGAGTGAAGTAAGCCTCCCTCCCCTCCTTCTTTTTCTTTTTTCACCCTGGAAGAGACTGTTACTTAACAAGTTTATTTCCACCATCTGTAGAAATGAGAGCTTCAGAGCAAGATTAAATCAGTTATAGAAAATAAATAAGCTACTGTTTTTGTACATCTGATTTGGAAGGTGTTAATCTTGACCCTGCAACATCTGCGATTTTAGCTCCATCTTTCAGCAAGAGGCAGCCGGCTAGAGGGGAGACTGCCCGGGACTGGGCATGGACCGCCATTGACTCCTGGCTCTGCCGCTAACTAACTGTGTGATATTGGTTAAGACATTTCGCCTGCTAGTTCTAAATTTCATCAACTCTAAAATTAAGGGGTTGGACCAGATCCATGATTTTCAAATGTTCTTTTTATTTTGCTTTTGTTTGTTTGGCTGCAGAGTACGTTTTAAAAACAAAATCTTACATAGATGGCTAATATATAGAACAGATACAGTTGGAGTTTCCTCTGGCAAAGTGGGGAGTAGGTGTCTAGGACCACATGCATTAGGGGTCCCCTGGGGTTCCCCCAGCAGTCCCTAAGTCACCCCTGCAGAGCCCTTCCCCCGTGTTCACTTTAAAGACCACTGAAGACTATGATCTCCCTGGTCCTTTTTGATTCTAATCCCCAGTGATTTAATACCTGCCCAAGGCCCGGAGTGGCTGGCAGTGGCATGAAATAATCAGTTCCGTGGTCCGTGGGCAATTGAAGAGATTGGCACAAACTTGTTGTTGGTTTTTTTTTTTTTTTTTTGGTTTTTTTTTTTTTTTTTTTGCAAACAACGCAATTATCTTAAAGTCAAAACAAAAAACTTTCCAGTGTTTCATAGTGGTTGAGAGTTCTCTCATTTACAACCAAAACAAACAAACAAAAAAGCTTCAGGGAACCATGAACTAGAAATCGGGTCCCCAGTGTAAGATTACCATGGCAGAGTGAAATCCTGGGCCTAGCAGTAGTTTAGAGTGCCTGGTTGTCTGTCAGCTCATTAATCCTGAAAACATCCCAAAAGAAATGAGCCCCATTTTAGAGATAAGGACACTACAGCAGGTTAAGTAATCTGCTCAAATATCATACACTATTTACAGAGAATTGCAACTCTTTTTTTTTTTTCTTTTTGAGACAGAGTCTTGCTCTGCTGCCCGGGCTAGAGTGCCATGGCTTCAGCCTAGCTCACAGCAACCTCCAACTCCTGGGCTTAAGTGATCCTACTGCCTCAGTCTCCCAAGTAGCTGGGACTACAGACACGCGCCACCATGCCCAGCTAAGTTTTTCTCTATATATTTTTAGTTGGCCAGATAATTTCTTTCTATATTTTTAATAGAGACAGGGTCTCGCTCATGCTCAGGTTGGTCTCGAACTCCTGACCTCGAGCGACCCACCCGCCTTGGCCTCCCAGAGTGCTGGGATTATAGGCGTGAGCCACCGCTCCTGGCCTCTTTTTTATTTTTTAAACATTTACTATCATATATAAGATGCTCAAATTTGCAATCTGTTACCAAAGCCATGGATATGTCTTATCCCACAGAACCTACCATTCAGTTACTCTTGGGCATTTTTGCACATGAAATGGACAAGGAAAGTGTTTGAGACAAACAATCTGAATTTTAAATGCAGATCAAAGGTCCTTGCAGCAGTGAAGAAAGCCTGTGGGTATTTCAGGGAGGTTTACCAAAAAAGCAGTCATCTTTCCCTCCATGTCACGGACTTATATTTTAAGAAGCTCAGCCATTCCAGTCCATGCAGAAAAACGCTCTCAAAGGAATATTTACAATGTGGATCTTATATTAAACATTTGGTTTTATATACTTAAATATTTATAAAAGCATATGTGGAATAAATTTTAGTCCTCAAACCTAAGTGTGCAAAACATATCAATTTCCTTATTTCTTTAAATCAACTTAATTTTCTGACTCTCAGCCTCTGTCCTTCCTCTAAGATGGCAAAAACGTCCACCTCTTCCTTTCTGGGGCCCCCTCTCCTTCTCGGAGTCACACCAGGAGCTGGAAGTTTTCCTTGGAATGAGAACAATTGAGGAAGGTGGTCTAAACTCCAATCTTCCAAGGTACCACTGGCGTTCCACTGTGAAGCCCACAGTGGTGCCGTGAATTTTGGTAGTGCCTTTGGGGTTAAGGGACTTTGCAGAGACTGCCTCCCTCTAGGCACAGCAAGAAGCCATCTCCTCTGGGTAGGGCTGGCTACATGGACATTCAACCTTTATAGTCCCACAGGGCTGCATGCCCAGAAGGACCCTGAGCTTGTTTTAGTGCTTTGCTGTTGCTGGGCTGAAATTTGAACAAGGAGTTTCACAGTTTCATTTTGCAGTGGGCCCTGCAGATCACCCAGTTAATCCTGCCTCTGGGTTTAGCCACCACCTCCTCTGCTCACTTCCTTAGGGGGGTCTGCAGTCTTCCCCTATGCCCCATTAGGCAGTAGAGGTTCTCATTTTCTCTCTCTCCCCCCTACCCTTTGCCCGCCACTGCCTTTGCCCCTCATCCTTGGACTCTGGGATGCTTAACATTATCTCTTCAATGGACCTATGCTTTTATAAAAGACAGGACGAGTCACAAACAACATCAGGGGCTTCTACCTTCCATCCTGCAAAAATCCCAGAGGCAAAGAAGCATGAAAGGGACTTTTTCCTGCTTGAAAAGGGAAAAGACGGGGAAAAATATGGTGTGGGGAGAAAAACCACAACTTAATAGTCCAGGATATTATTCTGCCACATACATAGTTGTGTTTAGTTATTTTTATAATTAGTGTTGATGATTTTATCACATGAAATGGCTCTCTTGGATCAGAACCGTAACACATACTGCTGCACCCATAAAAAGCAAGAGCACAGAGACCTCAGCTGGGTATTGCTCTTGGTAGGGTGAGCATATACATTATAGCGCAAACTAGGACACTTTTGAAAGAGGAAGAGGTTGCTATTAATAATCACACCAGAGCAGGGAGAGTGAACTGAAACTGCTCCAGGCAAACTGGGGTACATGAGCACCCCACCTACAAATGATGGAGCCGGGATTTGAACCCAAGTCTGTGTGATTCTCACTGTTTTGATATTAATTGGAATAATCTGTGGCCAGCTCAACAGATTGACCATGAATGCGTTATTCCCCATCCTCTCTGTTGCTTTCCTGTAGACATGGCCTGAAAAAAAGCTAGGTTCACAACTGGAGAATTTTATTCACGAGAAGCCCAAGAACTGCATTCCTCAGTTGCAACTGGCCAGTGCTCCAGGCATGAATGAGGGAAGTTTCATCTCCAATATTTACTGAAAACAGACGCTGAAGTTTGAGAAGCAAATGTAAAGTGCTCATTCCAAAAGCCTCTTTTATATACATGTTAAATCAGTTTGTGGGAAAGAGACCACAGAGATTGTTTAAACATTCGTACTGATGACACAACTGTTCTAAAATATGCAGTTCCTTATAGTTATATGTGGAATTAATTGCATATGGAGGAAGTCGTCTTTTGAAACTGGATTGAAAGGAAATAGTTCATAACTTAGTGATATCAACATACACACCGTTGTACTCAGGACACGGCTTTGCCTCTTTTTTCTTATCTTAGCCACTGTCTGAAGACGCTGTTTTCTCACTCAGGGTGTCATGATTCAACTATGTAGCTCTGTGGAGAGGAAAAAAAAAAAAAAATCTGGGGTCAGAATGGAAGAGATGTCACTTAAGCACAACTGGGACTGTCGGGAGGCTTTCTGACCCTGGATTCTGGAGTTCAACTCGCTTCTCCAAGTCTGCCGTTGGTGGAGAATTCTAGAAAGTCAGTCTCTCTCTACCCTTGAATTCCATCAGGCAACAAGTTGCTTGGAAGCAGATTTCCTCCCTCATCACACAGCACATTCCAATATTCATCCTTAACTGAATTACCCAAAATTCTTAGCAGGGACTCTTGTTAACCGTAAGCAGTTAGATGGCTGTGTTTAGAGAGAAACAGCTTCTTCTCCGCTGCGCTCTAAGAGAAAATCAGCAGTCGCTTCCTAGAGATGGTCTTAATGTTGCTCCAGCCCAGCGATACAATCAGCCCTCAAGCAAAGCCCTCAAGCAAAGCTCTCAAGCAAAGGGGTGGAACTCCCCCACGCTTCCTTTCAGCAGTAATCACACTTGCAGTACATCTGTTGGTTTTCAATTTCCAGTCCCATTAATTCTTCCTTTTTTAACAAAAAGATATGAAGAGTTGAGAATACCCATATTCACTTTGAAGTCCCCTCACTTAAATGAGAGATTTGGGAAAAAACCCAAGACATGAGGCAATCCTGAAAACATGAATAAAAGAATATAAATATTTCTCCAGCCTCTCGAGTCTTCATTAAAATACACAAGAGGAAGAAACCAGTTTGCCCTTCTATATTTAATTTGGACTCTAACCTCTTTGAAAACTTCAGCAGTATGATTAATTTTAGCTTATCTTATGGAATGTCTCTTCACCTATAAATAAGTCTATTCATCTTTAGAACAGCATAAATATGCCTCCTGTTTTACAGCTATTTTTAAATATCTCTTACATATAATTGTGATGAGATCTATTTCCAGGATGATAGCTAAGTATCAGTTACATTTCTATTATGCTCTAATAGTTTCATAGTTGGGAAACTTATGCAAAAATAAGCTTACTTGGATGAATATGAATACAGTGTTAAACAGAGTGACACGAATAAGTCAAAGAGAAAAGAGAACCTGGTATTCAATCCAGCAACAGTGAAAAGAACAAGAAAAGAGAAGAAAGGGGAGAGAAGGAGACAGAGAAGCGGAGGGAAAGAAGAAAAAGAAGACAACGAGAAAGAGGAGGAGGAAGAGGAGGAGGAGGAAGACAACAAAAGCTTGGGAGTTTTAAATTTCAGCTGAAGATGCAGAAATTTTCATTAGAAAAAGTTTTTTTTCTGCTAAGTAGAGACTGGACTGAAAAAAAAATTTTTTTGCTATGTTGTCCCACAGAATGTTGGAAAATCGGAGAGATAGTGAATAGAGGATGGTGGGACGGGCATCAGGAGATCTTTCTCCACCCTTCCATCAGCGAAGCATCTGATTCTTCACTTTTTAAATCTCCCAGAGTCCCACGCTTATGTGAGGACAACACTTCCACATAGGAAAATATTCTCTCTACACTGACACATTAAGCACAGCATTGCATGATTGGATGTCTTGAGGCTGATGATGTCCTAAGTTATTTTCATTGTGAAGTTATATTCAAATAATTAATAATACTTATAACAATAATATATGCTTCAAATTGGTGATAAAAACAAACTGTTAGATGAGAAATGACATACTTGGCTATTAAAAATTATATTGCTAAAGAAGAAAGTTACAGATTTGGTTATTTCTAGTGCCACAATTCATTTCTCATGTTAGAACTCAAGTCTTTAAAATAAAAACTTAACACATGGGGGATTACACTTGGGACTTACACATGGGAAATGAATTATCAACTTTTCCTTCCTAGGTCATCTCCCATTGGAAGAATGGACTTTCTGCTAGAAGACAAAGGATTTGCTTTTCTCCGGAGAAATATCTCCCCATTGATAAATAATGAGCAAATGCAGAACACTTAAGTAGTGTTCCCATCAGTAGTGTGAACCATGTCAGCACTAACCAGCTGGTCCTTGTCTGTTTTGCAGTCAAAGAAAACAGGAACTCAGCATGCACCCGAGTTCCCAAGGATGGGAGGCTTCGATTTGCCAGGTGTGTGCACGGGCAGAATGCCCAGTCCCAAGTCATTTTACAAAAAACCTTGCTCAGGCGTGGCCAGCAAAACTGTGGCAGTCCTAGGAAAGCAAGCAGAGGCCACCGTTGCTATTTCTGCAACACGCTTACTGTCTGCAAGGCATCCTTGTATTTTCTGAAATTGGCAAACAAGTGTTCAGACAGCAGATTAGAGTCTTAAAAGACAGTTGGAATGGTAGGCAACTCGATTGTGTTTTTTATTGTTCATCAAGTCTACACAGTTATTTCAGTAACCAAATGTGGATTCAGAGGAACTGAGAATGTAGAAGACAGAGGTGGTGAGTGAAGAATTAGAAGATAACTGTCACCTTTTACTCATTTGCTTCTTTGTGCAGAATCCAGGAATCAGGATCCTATTTATTAACATACTTTGCAGGGAAAGCTTTCAGGTATTCAAATGTAATTGTTGTGTAGCAAATCTTGGATAATGCACTCTGCTTTTGTCTAACTCAGAAAGGTAAACTGGAATGATAGTGATTTTCTGGATAATTTGATCCAAAGGAATAATGCCCCGGAGTCGTGTGGTGATGTCAAGGTTCTTGCAGCTCATGCCTCAGAACCGAGTTACATGGGAGACCATGTTTGAACAATGTCCTTTAAGGAATTCAGTAACTAAACCCCACTGGATGGGAGCCAAGACAAGCCTGTTTAATGCCAAATTCCACTGTAGTGGGTCATGTTATTGGATAGCTCAAATGAATTTGGGCCAGAAAAAAAGGGCCTCCCTCCCTCCATAGTTAGTTTTTTGTCTGAATTATCCAGATAATTGCTTCACTTTTCAACTTACTTTTGCCTGCATGGAGTAGAGAGGCAGCTCTACTTATTTAGCTTTGTAACTTTTGTATATATCACAAAGAACCACCTAATCCCACAAGGTTATTTATTCTTTTATACATTTATTCATTTGTTCATTATGAATCATTCAGCAAATATTTAGTGGACAAACAAAAGATACATTGTCCTTATATATCATGCCATTTATTTGGGAATCTCTAACCAGTTGAAAAATATTTCAAGTATTACCCAGCACCAGGAAAAAGTGAAAAATTTTTGGAAAAGTTGTCCTGAAGTGTTATGTTTCTTTAAAAATAAAAAATTGGGCCGGGCGTGGTGGCTCACGCCTGTAATCCTAGCACTCTGGGAGGCCGAGGCGGGTGGATCGCTCAAGGTCAGGAGTTCGAGACCAGCCTGAGCGAGACCCCGTCTCTACTAAAAATAGAAAGACATTATATGGACAACTAAAAATCTATATAGAAAAAATTAGCCGGGCATGGTGGCGCATGCCTGTAGTCCCAGCTACTCGGGAGGCTGAGGCAGTAGGATCGCTTGAGCCGAGGAGTCTGAGGTTGCTGTGAGCTAGGCTGACGCCACGGCACTCACTCTAGCCTGGGCAACAAAGTGAGACTCTGTCTCAACAAAAAAAAAAAAAATAAAAAAATAAAAATAAAAATAAAAAATTGAACCTGCAAAACAAGTATATTATTTGAAGCCTACACAGCACCTTTTGCTGGAAATGATTCCAAGCATTAACATTTAATCTCGGCAACATTGGTCCCAGAAAAAATAAACTTTATCTCCCTTTGAAAACTGGAGAAGTGGAAACCTGCATTGTGGATATTTTCCTCTTTTGGATGAACATTCAGACCCAGACCACTTGTCTCTTACCTACTAAATTCAAGTTATCCTGAAGAGTCCTAAAATATCATGAAATGAGGGTACTTGGAAAGTGAGGTCTTCTTTCACCCCACCTCTCATTTCTACTCTCCCACTACCCATTTCAAACCCATTTGAAAAAGAAAGGGATTCACACCGAAGGCAACTGATGATACTGCTATGATATTTATTGATCATTGCTGTCTTACTTGTCTCTTTCAAGCAATAACAAAAAATAACAAATCTATATTTTCCTGCTAAATACAAGAAGTTGTATTACCCCAGGGTCGGGGGCAAGAAATTATGTCCTGAGGGTACTAAGGTTTAATATTAAATTTTCTGATCCTTTTGAGTTCTTTAAATATGGTCTGCAGTGATCTGGCAGTTAGGGGTTGGAGAAAGAGGGTAGACAGTCAGTTACATGGCAATACAGCTAGGAGGCTCGCCTATTGTTTGCCCGGTTGTGTTACTGCTCTCATGAGTGACACCTACACAACTCCAACTCTTCAGAAGGGTCAAGCAGATAATCATCCAAGAAAAGGTATAGGGAGATTCAAGCATCAGATGAATAGATGGACCGGATGACCAGAAATTATTTTTTAATTCCAAAGTTCTGTGAAGCCCAATTAAACATTTTTTGTTGTAGTTTTTCATCTTTTGTGTGTGTGAAAGAGAAAAATGTAAAACATAATGCACATACAGAAAAGTACATAAATCAAACACCTGTGAGATCACCATCTAGGTCAAGAATAAAACAGTCAGCATCTCTGAAGTCTCCCATGACCCTCACCAATCACATGCCCACTATCCTAACTTTTATGGTAAACACTCCTTTTCTTTTTAGCTCTCTCCCCAGTAGGAATCTCTAAGCAATATGGTTTAATTTGCCCATTAAAAAAAAAAAAAACTTTGCATAAACAGAACCAGAGTTTTGCTGTTTTTGTTCAACCTTATGTTTCTAAGATTGACCTGGGCTGTGACATATGTTTGTCCTTCATTCATTTTTTTGTTTGGTTTTTCAATTTACCAGTTTAACACAGAACATAAAATGATCTCAAATCTGAAAAAACTCTAAACATGCATTCTAAATATATCTATAGCACCGCATAACTTGGGGGAGCATCGTTCTGAAATGTGCAGGACTGTTTTCCCATTTCTTAAATGAAGATTAGACTAGATGATTATTTCATTCATTTTTTTGTGGCTGGACTCAGATAAGGTTAAATGAGTGAAGGCTTAGGCAAGTCTTCAGCCCCCTCGACTTAGTGCTTCACTGGTACTTCAGCAGGACTGATTTCTCTGTGTCTAGGTTTTCATTGCAGAAAATAGAATACTCTCTAGCTATTAATAACTTAGACAGGAAGAGATTATTACAGGTTTTAAAAAACTGATATATAATATTTTACATATTTACGGGATGTCAAGCAGCAGATAGAGTCCTTGGTTCAGCCTTTAGGGTGAACTTTTGGTAACCTTCCTTCACCCTCCCCAGCCACACACAGCACTGGGCACCAAGGGAGATCCTATTACTCTAGGATCGGGACTCCTCAGACTCCAGTGCCAAGTTGCCATGGCCTTGATCATGAAGCCACAGCAATCAGAAACTCTCCTGATTAAGAAGGTACCATGATTATGAGGCTGCTAATGCTACAGACTCCAGAACCATTCTATGCCTGATACAAATTGCACGAGCAAAAATGGATGTCCTTGCCTTTCTTCTTGGTACCCATGAAAGGTATCTATGCTAACATGACTAACCTCCCCTGACAATTCCAAGAAAGACCAAACACTTCCACAACATGCTTGCCAGCAGAAATGGCAAGAGCCACATGAGGATATTCGGTTTGCAGAGCTAAAATCATACGGAACTTTAGCCAAAGTGGGTGGGAGAATGTATTCTTCAGCTATTAGGTCTCTGTTATATAGGAAAGCACATTACAGGCATGGTTTTCACATTTGGGATCAGAACCCATCATTAGTGTATCATGAGAGCATTGAAAGAAACAGAATAGAACAGAATAGAAAGTATCAGACGACATCAACTCAGTACAGGTGAGTACTGTTTTGCAATACACACATATACCTATTATTTGATTGCAATGTAAGATGTTTTCTCACTGAGGCTTGAGTTTGAAAAAAAAAGTTTGAAAACCACTGCCCTAGAAGGAGGATAGAATAGATGTTGAGTGCCAGTCAACCATATTCACCACAACTTCTGTTAATTGTACATCGAATAATAAACATGCTCAACGGCGAGACACTTGGCAAATCTTGTTGGCCAGTGTCTTCTAATAATCTACTTTGGAGCATCTTTGTGGTCCAGATCATGCCTTCAGCCTGACCAGTTCAGAAGCATGAGACACAATGCTGGCAGCTTGGACCAAATTTTCTCCACAAATTCCTAAAATTCAGCTAAGATCAGTTAAGCACTGGAAAAAATAGAATTTTGCAATCTGCATGCTGCCAATAACAGGCAGAATGCTCTGATCGAGGCCACAGATGCTTGTGTCTACCTGCATCCTTTCTGAAGTCATCCTCCATGAGTCCGTTTGTGATCTTTATAAAACACAAACCTAACTGTTTCGCTCCTGCTTTAAAGCATTCAGTAGCATCCTTCGGCTTACAGCCAAAGTGATTCCCAAACTTGAGGTGTTTGTTAAAATACAGATTCCAAGATCCTCCTTAGGGATTCTAATTCAATAACTTTGGGATGGGGCCCAGGAATCTGTACTTTTAGTGGAAACCCCTAGTGATTAAAACCAGACTGCTTAGCCTAATCAAAACAATTTGGTCCATACCAGCCTGGCCCACCAACATTTTTCCAGTCTGTTTCTCCCACCCCACCACCAGACCCCCTTTCTTTCCCTCCTTGCTGTCCTCTCCCTTTCATTGCAACCATCCTTATCTCCCCTTCACTCACAGGAAGAACTCGCTATAAGGAATCCAGCTCCAATACTATCTCTAGAAAATCTTCCCTTATGTGCTAATAAAGTTTTTGTTCCTTCGATACTCCATATATTTTAAAATGCATTGTAATATTGTTGTAATCACATTGAATTGTAATTATTCTCTGGCATGCCAGGAGCCAGAGAATACAAGGTACAAGTACTCTACCTTGCGCTTTTTTATATCTCTAGTGCCTGGCACATGGTAGATATACCAACAATATTTGTTGAGTGAATGACCATATGGATGGGATGGATGGTTGGATTGATGGACACACCTCCTTCTCTAAGAGATAATTTTTCTTTTGATATGGGTCCTCAACAGAGATTAGGACTGTTATGGCTGGAATAGCCAATATTCTACCAGGATAGACGATGCCTTTGGAAAACAAAATGGATCATGGGTTAAGACCAGGTTACGTGGGTTTCAGCGTGACCATTAATGGATACTGAATATTAGTATAGTACCAAAATATCTCCCTACAAAATTATTATGGTGACATTATGGTGTAGAAACTTAGTATATACCAGTTTGAACCAGTGAACAACAACCTCACTGGTGGTGGGACATACTGGCCTCATGTGTCTCGTGATGTGCTATCCCAAGGAAAGTACATCAGAACATTCCTGCAAAGAAATCATGGCCTGATTCTAGACATGGAGAATCATCAGACAAACTCAGGTGGAGCAGTATTTACAGAATGAAGACAGAAAGACTGAAGAACTAACTCTTCTAGAGTGAAGAATATTAAAAATCCATGGCAATCAAATGCAATGCATGAGCGTGGGTTGGATATTGGAACAGAAAATAAAGAGATTGTTGGGACTGTTGAAAAAACTTGAGAGTGTTCTGTTAACCAGATAGTAGGGCTGTGTTGATGCTGATTTCTTAATTTGGAAGTTTGTTCTGTAGTTATTTAGGAGAGTGTCTTTCTGGAGAAACATACATTGGAGGAATTGGGAGTGATGAATCATTAGGTCTGCAGTTTTTGCTTAAATGGTTTATAAAATAATAATACAATAAGAATGAGGGGAGAGAGAGGGAGAAAGAGAGAGAAGGGGGTGCAAACGTCGTAAAACGTTAATTGGAAAATCTGGGTAAGGAGATATGAATGCTTTTGTACATGTCTTACAATTTTTTATTTATTTATTAATTATTTATTTGTTTGTTTTTCAGTTCATTATGGTGGTATATACATTGCCCATATACATTATGGGGGTATATACATCAGGCTATATACATTGCCCATGCCTCCCCATCCCCCCGAGTCTGAGCTTCAATTGTGTCCATTCCCTAGACAGTGCACATCGCACTCATCATGTAGGTAGGCACCCATCCCCCTCAGTCAGAACTTCAAGCGTGTCCGTTCCCCAGGCAGTGTGCATTGCACTCATCAAGTAGGTATACACCCATCCCTTCCACCCAGCCCTGACCTCCTAAAAATAAATAATTGACTTGCACTAGTGGCCAAGATGGAATAACAGGGATTGGATTTATCTTTCTGCCACAAACAACTGCCAAGGCAGCCAGAGTTTGTAGGAAAGACTACTTGAGAAAGAAGGAAAAAAAATTCTGGAGGTCTACAGCGGGTCCCCTTTGAGTATTCAGCAGAGTACAAATCAGCACATGTATGTGAGAAAACTGCCCAAAGCTGGAGAAACATTAGATTAAAAGTATTCAGCCTTCACAAAGACCTGGGAATAGGGTCTGTTCCCAGCAGCTAGACTGGAAAACCTCATAATTCATGAAGCATTGAGTAGAGCAGTTAGAAGGGTCTTTCTTGTCTCAGTATTAAGGAATAAATTACTAAGACTAAATTTTGCTCTGGTCCAGGCTAACAAATCTTAAACAGCAAAACCCATAAGGATCAAAATGTTTCCATGGAACTTAACTGCACCCTCAAACAAAGCTCAGGAATATTTATAGGTATACAAAAATATCCAGGACCCAACATGGTAAAATTCATAATGCCTGGCATCCAATAAAAGAGTGTCAGGCATTCTAAGAAGCAGAAAAATGTGACCCACAATGAAGAGAATAATCAATTATTGGAACCTACCCAGAATTGACACAGATGTTAGGATTATTACACACAGAAATTAAGAGAGTCTTAACAGTATTTCAAGAGCTGAAAAAATAAAGTACAAATATAGGATATATAAAATATAAGGCATACATTAAAATATAGGATATATAAAATATAAGGCATACATTAAAATGCCAGATGATTTGAAATGCTACCGTAGTTTTGGAGATTTCTTTTAAAGAAGTATAAACAACATATACCTTCAAGATTCAAAGCATCTGCTCAAAGCCTTTACACTTTGCATCCTTGATCTCAGAGCATACTGTAGAATAATCTTCTGCCACCAGAGTAGGGCTGGGGTGCCTGAGTGAGCTGCAGCTATTACAGAGTCTGTAGTTCTTACTTTTGGAATTAGCAAGTGCTTCTCTACCTGCATGTGATCAAGAGCATGTATGTAAAATCTGTTGCTTTAATTTCTAATATGTGCAATAATGTAGTTTCACTGTCTTTTCTGAGGCATTACAAATGCCAAATTTCATTCAGTCAATGGGTACATTTTGCTTGGGGCCATCTGCAACTTGCCATCTGAGAAGTCTCTAAATTGCTGTGTCAAGATGGCAGCAAGATTTCTACCATGCAGTATAAATAGCAAGCTTCCAACCAAGCTTTTGATTCTCTTTGTGGGGTTTATAGCTCTGAACAATGACTACTTTCATTTAGTCAGCACACTGCCAATATTATCCTGTGAGTTCAACAACATTCTGCTCTTATGTGAACCAGAATACTTTTCATTGTGGTGAATGTTTAAGTTCCATAAATGGTCAAAAGCAAAGTACACATATACTGATGAAGGAATCCTAACATTTTTTGCTTCACGACAGTTTGAAGGCCTCACCTGATCATAGAAATCCCAGAAAACAGGATAAACATCAAGTTTGTCCATATGCCTGTCATTCAAAAAAAAAAGGTAGAGATTCCAGGGTTTGGTTATAAGTATTTTAAAAGTATTCAATGAAGCTTACCAATAATTTTTGAGAATGGATTTGCATTGTCTGCCTTCCAGTTGTGTTTGTTTGATGAAGATGACATTTTTGTTCCCAGAAAGATATTCAGTGTACAAGCATTATATAATAGATAGAACTTGACTGCTTCAAAACTACTCTGGCTCGCCTGGTCTACCCTGCAGCCTAAATTTACTGCATCCTGCAAGGTCAGGAAGGCAACAGGACCAAGTTTTCCCTCCTTTCCTCCAACACCACCCTCATCAGCCACTAATGGAATACATAACAATAATAGTTCTTTATTTGCCTAGTCTATTTTAAGCCATCAACAAATGGAAGCCACTCTTCTGAACCTCCTATTGCAGCAATTCCCCAGACTTGCAAAAAAAGGCCATCTGTTGTCTCAACTATCTGTGGAGCTGAAGTGAAGGCTTAACTTAATGCTCTTCAGCAGAGCAATAGGAAAACATCCATCACCCAGTGACAGGTTAGTTCAACGGTCCCAATGGACGGATGTCTGCAGTTGCACACTTTAAGGAAACAGAGTTGATCACCCCAAGGATACAATAAAATCTCAGAACTTCAAGAAAGTAAGAACTACTGCAAAGGGGCCAGATTCATCCAGAACGCAAAAGGTATTTCCTAATTGTGTGTCTGGTGCATTCCAAATTCTCATTAAACTCTCAGGCCTTGGTATTGCAGACTAGGTTAGTACTCTGAGGTCTTTGATACATCAGGCTTTTGACCTTTCAACTCCCTATTGCTCACCCTGTATTGAGGCAAGCTGGCTTTGCAAGCCTAGACGGAAGCCCTGGGAAGGTGGTGAGAGGCAGCCTCCTTCACAGGACTAACATATGCAGGACTTCTGGGCAGCCTCATTTGTACCACTCTTCTTTGATCTCTGACACCCAAACTTTCAATCTCATCGCCCAAAAAAGAGAAGTCTTCATATTGGATTGTCTTCAATTTCCCACCATTGAACCTACAAATCTACCTTTATCCACACCCATTCTTTCCACTAGTAATACAAAAATCTGTCAATATTTAGTGAATATGTATTATATAACAGGCAATGTCCTGAGTACTTTTACATATATAAGCTCATTTAGCTCTCAAACAGTTCTGTGAGGTAGGTAACTATCTTATCACCATTTTATTGGTGAAACCACTGAATGACAAGAGTCCACGCATTTTGCTCAGTCACTTTGCTCAGTCATTTTGCTGGGGGGGCTCAGAGCCAGGATTCAAACCAGGTACCCTGACTGCAGAACCCATCTTGCCTACTAGACTGTATGGAATGAGGAGACCCACCTGCTATTGTTTAAAGCCTCCTCCTGTGCTCTTACGTCATTATTCAGCAAAAGATTTCTAGAGAACCCACTCTGTGCCTTGTGCTGGGCTGGGTGCTGGGGATATAGCGGAATGCAAAAGTAGGTGTTAAACAGGTAGTTACACTGACTCATACATAGTGAATGACAAAGTGACAGAGGAATATACTACTAAAAGCACATGTGATAAAAGGACTTTGCCTAGACAGGGGGATCAGAGAAGGCTTCCCAGGAGAAGAGATGTTTCAGCTGAACAGCAGAGAATGAATGGGAGTCACCCTGGGGAAAAGGAGCAAAGACAGTCATTTCGGAGGGAAATAGGAAATGTCAACAGTGGGTCCAGGCTCAAGGTGGGCCCATCTGAAGGCCAGTTACTTACTCTTTTCTGAAGACTAACACATGGGCAACTTCTTGAACTTTTTCCTTTGAGTGGGAGTCCTTCATTATATAGCATTTTATATATTTGGTACACTTGTAAATTTTAGCAAATATATAAAAATATATAATGTAAATACATATGTATATACAAATACACACACTGTAAATTTTAGCAAATATATAAAAATATATAATATAAATACGTATGTATATACAAATACACACACATACACATGTGTATCTTCATCCAAAAGAAGGAGGCAAGGAAATCAACCCTGAAACGTTGAGGAAAGGCATGGTGAAAGGGGTGAAGAGGGAAAGCAATGAACTAGGAGCCAGAGCCCATGACTTTAGCCCTGGCTCAGCCACTAACTCCCTGGTGACCCTGACTTTGGTTTCTTCATCTTTAAAAGGGAGATAGGAGGGCCTGCCTTAGTTTACCCCCTGTAGTCATTGTGAAGATCAAATGATATCATCTATAAAGGAGAAAGAACTTTGAAAACGTTCCCATGCCCTGGCTAAGAGCTTTGGAAAGGACTAGTTAAATGCAGATTCCAGGGAAGCTTCCTCTGCATTATTAAATTTTTTGTTTCAGAAAAGAGTGTGTGCTTTGTGAGCCAGGTTTTCAGAGCCCCAGATTTCCTTAACAAGTACAGCACATGTCCCTGAGGGTATACGGTACACACTTCCCTTTTAACAACTTCACATTCCACTTAATGCTCAGTGTTTCTGCTACAAAATGAATGCCACCCCGTGGCTGGTGTTGGCTGAGTAGCCCACGTTGGTCTTAGTTCATTTTGTGTCTGTGATTAACTCATCTGAAATTGGTTGGGAAAGGAGCAGAACACTGTTTGGCTTGATAAAAATAAGAGACAGAGTGAACAGAAAGCAGTTGACCATGGAGAAGGAGGGTGGTCTAACTACTACAGAAGGGAGTTTAAAGTTTGGCATTGAAGGCCACTGGCTTCCAGTCCCACATGTGACATATTGAATTGTGTGACTTGGACATGCACACACACATACACAAATGTACATGCTTATGTTTTTATACATACATTTGTGTGAATGTATCGATATATGTATATTTATATTCATAACACACCTCTTGTAAAAGTTCAAAGAGTCTGAACTATACTAACGTACAGTTTTATACTTTTGGATGATTTTCTATTATTTAAAAAATTGAAACTTTTATCTATTCTAAATTTGTTTCTACTAAGTCAAGATTTTTAGTTGTAAGGAGCAGACAGAAAGCCATTCTAGGAGAAGAATTTATTAAAAGACTTTTGAGTAGCTCATGGAATTGCCAAGTGCCTTAGAGAACAGAACTCCACAGCCAGAAACAATGCCCAGAATCAAGCCGCAGAATTGCTCTGGAGGACGTCACAGCTGCCTGTGACCCCCGGCCTCTGGAGCTGGCACCTCTGCAGCAGTGAGCTCTGAGCACTGGAGGCTGCTTCTGGCATTGCTGCCTCTGCTGGCCAGGACCTTGATCACTCTGCAGCTGCCACCGCTGCCAGACTCTTCCTTGCAATCGAAGCTTCTTACATCACAATTTCCGGAGTCTAAGTCTGCAATGCACCCATATGACTGGGGGAGCCTGGATCACATGCTTGGGCCCTAGCCCTGAAGAAATTTGGGAAACAGTGAGTATGCAGTATTTTTAGCTCTATGCTAGTTGATAACATGGCCTTCCACCAAGAATCCTAAAGTGGGGAAATCTTCAAACATGATAAGGAGTTCAGATGCTCATTGGACAACTAAAAAGAGTGACATTTGTCTACCGTGACAGAGTAGTGCTAATAGATGCTCATTCTAAAGTCAGAGGTAGAGCGTGGCTTCTGTCTTTAAGAAAGTGTTTGCAAAACGGAGCCCATACAGTGAATTCTTAGTCTTATGGAGAGTCGCGCAATCCCCCAGGAATATCCTGCTAGACCATAGCAATGAGAAAGCAGCCTAAGGAGCAGATACTTCTATGGAGGTTTAAACAACAGAAACCTGGTGGAAGAACAAAAGCAGAGCCATTGATATAAAATATAATATATGTTTTAATTGGACTATCAAAACATGTCTCACTTTTCTGCAACAAACAATGCTTCTGGAAGTGGCCCATCCACTGTCTGTAGGAGGAGATGAACTGTGTTCAATTCATCACACTCAGGAGCATGTTTGGATTCTTAGAGTTTATGGAGCAAGCACTTCTGGTGGGCTGAGGAACTTCCTACCTTCCACTGTTCCACAGTGGTGGCAAATTCATTTGGTGAGTTGTAAAAAGCTCCTAGTCATTAAATGAAGCTTGCTCTGCCTTGAGTCAAAAATAAAAAGGCCTATTGCCTCTTCAATTGCCATGTCTTAGACCGTTTGTAGCAGTTCCTTGCTATTCTTGAGGGGGGAAAAAAAGCAAGATCCTCTATAAAAGTGATGGTTATGCTCTTTGAGGAGTCACCTCCTTGACGCTGAGGGGGAGACTTAGTAGGGTGAGGGGTCCCAGTTAAGCAAACCTTGGGAAGGCCCAGCTCGGGCACAGCCAGCGTGTCCTCATGCCAAGATCTTCCCAGAATGAGTCTTTGGAGGATTTAGGTCTCTGAGTGTGGAAAGCTGGTTGGGAGCCAGCACACCTCTGCAGAGGCACAGAAACATCAGGGCGCAGAACCAAACGGCCTTTCTTCCTTTACCTAGTTTCTAGTCACCTTTTGGAAAAAATATTTTGGTATCAATTTTAACATCCCATGATTGCAAGTGGCCACCTGTCACCTCCTGCCACAGATCAACAGCCACAGTCCCCCCAGAGTCTCTGACAGAAGGTCCTGCTTGCAGAGGAAGCAACTCAGCGGGCCTTTGGAAGGCAGCCGAGCATCAGCAGGAGGCCTATTAAATCCACAATGTTAGACTCTCGGGGTGGGCATTTTCTCGTGGCGTATTAAGTAACACACCTACTCAAGTTACTGTGTGAACTCAGTGGACAGCTGCCCTTGCAGTGAGAAGCGTATGCCTGCACTGCTCTCTGTCCCCACCCCCACCCCTCCCAAATTCAGTCATAGACTCTTCAGACTAGCCCGGCCTGCAAACAGCAGTTGCAAGGAATGAAGTTGCACGGACACTTCAGTGGCCGGGAGTGACCCCATGATGGGGAACTCCCAATGCTTGGAAGTTCACCTCAAAGTCACAGCTAGAGAAAGACTGCATTTACCCAACACAGAAATAGAAGCAGTTAAAAGAATCTACTCAGAATGGAAATGGCCTCTCTCTTATGTTCCCCTTGAAAAAATACCTGGGGAGGGCTGGAAAATGGTGGTCCAGAGAATAGACTCTGGAGTCAGAATAACATGGATTGAAATCCCTTAAAGAATGGGCATGACCTCGGACAAGTCTTGCTTAATCTCTCTAAGCTTTGTTTTTCTCTTTCACGGTAAGAAGAATATAGTGTCACCTCATAAGGTTGTTGTGAGAAATAAATAAGATGTTAAATGTAAAATAGGTGGTACCAATGAAAGCGCACACTTTATGTAACAATTATTTTAATGTTTTCATAGACAGTGATTAGACTGGTGTGGTTTAACGTCTCTTTTTTTTCCCACTTGGTGAATGAGATATCTTTTCCTTTAAGGCAGGGTCATGTGCTGTTCATGTTTAATATTTTATTTCATAATATGTTTCCATTTAATGAAAAACTTAAAAGAAAAATTCACTTTGTTCCTCTTGCTTTGTGCTTTGTGAGATGGATGCTGTCTTCTTAGAACTTCCCGAAACAGATGCTGATGGAATTAAATGAGAAGAATTCTATGTGAGAGGGAAAATTCAGTACCCAAAAAGGGAACCCAGAAAAGGAGGTAAGTAAAGAGAAGGAAATGTATGGAAATACCATTTACAGGAAGACTCCTTTCCCTCCTGTCTAGACTGAGTAATATAACATTGACCAATATAGAGTGTCATGGAAACGCTAATGCAAAATGGAAGTGATGATCAGACTTGAACAGAGTTTACTGGGCATTCCCTTCGCAGAGTAGGGGCCAGCTTTCTGTGGTGAGGTAGAAGGGCATGAAATATAGATTGTCAGGTCTGCGGGGACTCTGAGGAATGAGAGGTACTTAATAAGTACAGAATTCATCCTGGGCTTATTACATTGCCCTCTTCCATCTCGCAATCTCTTGTATCATGAAGCCAGTTTGGCAGGAAATTAGAAGAAAGAGACAATCAGTTTAAATGATGGGGCAGGAAATCTGTTCCTGGGCAATTTTTTTGGCAAATTTGACGTTAAACAAGGAGTGAGGGAATGAGATTAGCTCAGCAATGCTCTGACTTTCTTATCCCGTATCCTGTCAGAGAGCCTGTTTGGGCTCTCCTGCTAGGAATGGCTTTCTTTTGTTTACCGCAGAAGGAAAATATGCTCTGGGAGGCAGGAATAGACCGAGGAGGACACAGGAAGTAGAAATGAAAAAATGGGGGGCGGTCAAAGGAAAGTGCGCCTGCGGCAGATATGCTATTTGGAAAACAGGGAAGTGAGGGAGATAGTGTGGTAGGAAAGGCATCTACTGATACATTTTACACCAAACTTCTGTTCCAATTTGACAGCTCTAATTTCTTAAAATCTTTTGGGATCCCCCCAGTCTTCCAACATATTGTGACTCCCAAGCTGGAAACATTTGACAACATGGGTTCTACGAATAAACAACAGAAAACCCTGTGCTCTAAATAGGAGCTTTTTAAAAATTCGTTGTTTCTAGCATTTCCTAATCTATAAAAGAAACCCCTTTCTTCCAAGGGAACACTAAACAACGAGAGCAAGTTTATACACTTTCATTTTTTTTTAAAATGAAAATCCTATTCAGAGGCACGCTCAGATTTGCAGGGGATCTGAAATGTCTCCAATTGCTGATTTGGAATTTTAAGCAAATCTTAGAATCATACACACCTAGATATGGGAGGTGCCATAGAGGTCAGCTCATCCTGAGTCCACCCGTTCCAGGAATCCCCTAAGTGGGTAACAGTCCTATTGGGTGATAATTGAGGCTCTGCCTCCTCTTCTAGACACGGAGAACTCAATAGCTCCCGATGTAGACCATTCCTTTGCTGAGATGCTATCATGTCAGAAGGTTCTTGAGAGCTTGTTTGGGGGTTCTAGCAGGGGAGTGCAGCTCCTCCTATACCCTTGACCAAAGAACGGTCTTCCTCTATCGGGGAAGGTCATCCTCTTCGACCAAGCTTGCAGCTTCAGGAGGGACACACATAGTGTGGTGAGAGAGGAAGGGGACACCCACCTCGCCAGCCAGATCAGCCAAATCAACTCTCTTGATCAATGGGGTGACAGATGTTGCAGCCAGATTGCCCTCACATCCAGAAGGTTCTTTATGGAGTCAAATCTACCCCTTCCCTTCACTTCAATGTTTACCCATTAGCCATTGTTTTGTCCTTTATAATGTCACATCACAACTCTACAATTAACAACTAATTAACATAAGTACCCTTAAAATATGTGAAGACGGTTCTCCTTTCCCCCACTAGCTTTCTCTTTTCCAGGTAAAGAGATAAAACTCCTTTCTGTACCCAACCTCAACTGATATAATTTCCAGACACTTCCCCATCCTCATAACTCTGTAGATGTTTCTTTCTTCCTTCACTTTTTTCTCCCCCTTCTTTTAAAGGGAAAACTTTCCTAGAAGAGCAAACAAAACATTCTTTTCCAAGACCTGATTGGGCTTAACCATTCCGTACACATTATGGCATGTGATAGTGGACTATAAAATTTTTTATTGCTCTGCATTTGAATAGAGGATGACTGCATTTGTTAAGCAAGCTCTTTCCAAACAAGTCATAATAAAAACTTTATAGCATCCCACTTCATCACATAACTTTTTAATGCTGCTCCTTTTGTTTGGTTTTGGTTCTGGTTTTCAGTCCTTCTTCACTTTTTTCCCCTTGAAGTATCAGAGTTATTTTAGAAATTCCCATGGAGAGTTTCAAGTTGGAAACCTGGTCCTAAAAAGTCTTTTCCTTGAGACCCTCTCCTGGTTTGGACTGTGAATCAGACTGTGTGGAAATAATGATGCCAGCCGTGTGGTAGGGCCCAGTGCAGTGCATATGTGCAGTATAAAGTCAGTTTATATATGGCTTGAAATTGTATCCCAGGGTTTGGACAATGCAGAAGTTTATGTGATGGATATCATGACCACACATGAGGTGTTGTGGAGATACATATGTATCTTAAAATATACATATCTACAAGAATATACATATCTGTATATACATATGATGGAAAACTTGAAACTCTCAAAGCCTTCAGGCAAATATTTTATAGCTATCTAATAGTGGGTATTTATAACTTAACCTCTTGACTTCAGAAGTTGAGATTTGGCACTGCAAACACCAAGTAAATACCAGCCATGATTAGTGTAGGAACTTCATGCATTGGCGTCAAATAATTAAGATGGTCTTACTTTAAACAATTGTTCAAATGTGTAGAGGAAGTACTAACAGTTTTAAAGCACTAGGACTGATTTTAAGATGCCTTTCTCCAGGATTCTGATTTTAAACATTTGTCTTTGGGCTTAACAAAAAGTCTCTGTCTATGAAAAGAATAGGGTAAATGACTCAAAGAATCCTTTCCCTCATCACCCACACCTCCTCCTCAAAGTATTATCAATATTTGTGGGTACACTGGGAATAGAGGGAAAGATTCTGTAACTACTTTAAGGTATCAAATGGGGAACAGTTGGAAAAGCAAGCTTGATTGAAGACCGCTAGCATCATTTCAGGAAGGGGAGTCGTGCCTAACTAATTTGTTGGAATTCTTTGAGGAAATTGCTGCCCCAGTGAGCTGGGTGGGGGGAAGGGAGGAGATTATAGACTGAGTTTTTCAGAAAGTGCTCTACAGAATTCTCCACTGTTGGTTAAAATGTTTAAGGTCTGAAGTCATGGAAGTATAGGACAATCAGCATATTGGACTAAAAACTGGCAAAGGGGGAGGAAAGAAAGGGTAACTATGGACAGAAATGTGTCAGCCTTGAAAACAGGATCCCCAGAGGGATCAGGAGAGAAGCTGCATTTGGCATTGGAACTGGGGCTTTCAGAGGACACCAATGGTGTCCCTCTGGGACATTGATCTGGAAGGCGAGTAGGGCGTGGGGCATGGGGAACCAAAGCGAGGATTCAGCCATAAGCAGACAGATTCTTCTCGTGGGACTTTTCCTCCACTTGGAAGGGCACTGTGTGACCGTGTCCTGGTTGGCAGCCAGGCAGCATGGCAGCTACGTAGCACATTTCTTTTTTCTTGAGAGTCTCCAAAATAAACACACTGAGCAATTCTATTTGATTTAAACCTTAACATAGCATGAACCCAGAGTGAGCTGGATGTATTCTAAGACGAAACCATCTCTTCTTTTTTCTGAAGTTGTTTCAAAAGATAAGAAATAAAATTCATCAAGCAACATTTTATATGTCCCAATCAGTGATTTAATGTTCTATTGCCTACAGATTGACAATTCGGACTGGGGATTAAGTGGCCCTTCCCACACTTCCCCCTGATTTGACTGTTCCTTCGCCTGTTAGTGTCTCTGGTAGAGTACCAGGGAAGGAACGCAAATGTTGATCAAAATTAGTTATTTGTTTTCAGGCCTTGTGTACTTTCTACACAACTCTAGAGGAGTAGCCAGCTCACTTTCCTTTGAATGTTTTGTTTTGTAGGATTATAGGAAAAGAAATCCCTGTCCACATATACCCCCAAATAATCCGTCCTCACAGATTGTGCATAAAATATGGGCTATCTCCGAAAGACAGGTATGTGTGTATACCTGGCTAGGCCCGACAGGTGGCGCTACTGAGAAAAGAGGCGAGTGTGCGGCAGTGGGGATGGGGAACCTGCGGTGCCTACAGAGCCCAGATCCAGAGACATCTGGAGCCCTGGGGCGGGGGAGGGGGGGGGAGCAAATCTACCCTTTTGCAGGTTGGATGAGGCCCTGATGCCTCCTCTGTGGGACCTCTGGATTAGAACGGTGGTTTTCCAGCTTTTGAGGTTGAGGACCACTTTTCAACGTAAAAAACGTAAGGCTTCCCAATATAGTTCTTTCACATCTACTGATTAAGAAAATTCACAAAAACAAAGAATTTCAATACATTATTGTAATGCATGGAAATGAATTTCATGATATTCACTGAGCCTGGTGCTGCAAATATGATAATGAACATGGAATAACTGCTCTCCTAGTCTAGTGGGTGAGGTGACCAAGTAAAGAGGTGATCACCAAACAGTCTGTCTGCTGAGACAAGGGAAGTGAGCGCACGTGCGGTAGGGTCACATAGGAAGGACATTAACTCAATTTGGCAGGGTTCAGGAACAACTTCTTCAAAGATGTGGCAACTCAGCACGTCTTTTTGACTAACCTGTAAATGGTAGTCGGCCAGAACCTGGCATGTGTGGGGGTATTTTAAGGAAGAGAGAACAGCATGTGTAAAGAACAAGTTTCCCTCCAGGAAAAGAAAAGCTCTGTACAGATAGAATAGAGTGAGGAGAGAGGGAGAGTGACAAGCTAAATCTAAAAAGCAATGTGAAGGACAATCATTGAGCCGTCTATGCGTGTGTTCATGTGGCATATTTACATGACTTTAAATTTTGGACATGACTATATAAATCTCAAGGAGTGGGCAAGAATTCCAAGGCTCCCTAGGGTTGAAGGTTCACACTTTGGGAACCAAATATACAGCAAGTGGAACTGTGTAGCCTTGCGTACCCTTTTGCTAGGGCTGCCATAACCAAGTACCAGCAACGGAGTGGCTTACACAACAGAAGTTAATTGTTTCCCAGCTCTAGAAGATGGAAGTCTGAAGTCAAAGTGGCAGTAAGGTTGATTCCTTCTGAGTGTAGTAAAGGAAAAATCTGTTCTAGGACTCACCTCTTGACTTGTCAATGGCAGTCTTCATGTCACATGATGTTCTGAGCCCTGTATATGTGTCTGTCTCCAAATTTCCTTTTTTTATAAGGACATCAGTCATACTGGACTAGAGCCCATCTTGGTGACTTCATTTTAACTTGATGACCTCTGCAAAGACCTAATCTCCAAAATAAGGTGACATTCTGAGGTTGGGGGTTAGAACTTCAACATATGAATTTTTGGAGAAACAATTAAACTCATAACACCAGGTTAAGTTGCTCAAAGAGAGTTGGGGGACCCAGAGCATTTGGTGATTCGACAGAGGTTGTTGGGTACTGGGGAAAGTGGGCCATGGGGAGACACAGCAAGGGATGAGGAAGGGAGGGAAGGGGATGCCAAGTCCAGACTTGGCTCTTTCCCTGTTCTTGCCTTGATTTGGCCCAATGCCATGATTCTTGACGGACTGGCTGTTACCAAACCACGGGGAGTAATCATTGCTTTTTACAGATAAGGAAGAGGTTGAAGTCACTTCCTTTCTCTGCCTTTGCACTGTCTAACAACCATCTTGCTAACAAAGATGATCTCCAAATAAATGCCTCCCTCTTGTCATGGAGAGTCTAATCTAGACTTAATTTTGACCTTGGCTCTTTGGTGAGAGTCATCTAATCAGAGTATTTCTCAGGAGAGATGTGGTCTCCACATCCTTGCTTCCCACAGCAAATATTAATAGCCTCCTCCCGTATTGTTCAGACTAACTTGGACTGTCAGAATGACGTAGTGCCAAAAAGATCACTTAGAAATAGCCACTCATCCATTCAACATAGACAAAAACAAATCAAGTGAAACAAATAACAAACCAAAAAAGGCAGATTCCTGTTCTCTGTGTGGAACCCTTCAAGAGAGGGCAGTTAATACAAACCAAACTACTTGAGGTGAATGTTGATATTTATTTTTTAAGTCTTGTTTAGGCAGAGCACAGAGTTTCTCTGTGCCTCTGTGGGCAGCATCTTATTAA
This sequence comes from Eulemur rufifrons, assembly GCF_041146395.1. Lineage (NCBI taxonomy): Eukaryota > Metazoa > Chordata > Mammalia > Primates > Lemuridae > Eulemur > Eulemur rufifrons. The sequence continues at coordinate 50,747,715 of NC_090998.1, forward strand.
TCGTCTTGAGGAATTCTCTGGAAAATGTCAGTTGATTTGAACCCTTCTATTATTTTTATTTAATTTCCAGATGTGCTCTGATGTTCTTTGGAAAGTAAGCCCTCATGATTAATATCCCCAGCAGTGTTCAATCAGTAAGGATGTTGGGACTATAAGTGTTATTTCTTCTTATTCTCAGGGTCTGCGTAATCTCCCATCCCCTCCAAGAAGAGATGAGACTTCATTGTACCAGGTAAGAGAGAACAAAGAAAGGTTTTTAAAAATAAACACATGGCAACTTTCTGAAAAGCAAGTGAACTGAGATGGTTTTCCTTCCCTCTCCTGGCCACTGCCCACTCGGAGGCAAGATAAGAGAAGAAGCACTTTGGAAATATAACTCAAGCCTGGGAGTGAGTCACCCATTCTTTTAGAATAATGAAGTAAAGGAAGAATACTAACAGGAGGCTAACTTCCACAGTGACAAGGTATGATTAAATTTTAGAGGCTTCCCTCTGAGGCCCAAACACTATGAGGATTTCATTCTCTTCTCTCCTTCATCAGCAGAATCATTTCCACCTCTCCACCCAGCAGTGGATTTGTCAGGGCATGATGTCTAGCCATGCCAGAGGTTGTCTGAGGGGCACAGTCCCAGAGAGGAGTGCTTTCTGATATTCAAAGGGACAGCCAAGAGGTGTTTCCCTGGAGCCCAAGACTAACTCCCCCCACCTCCTGTAAGCAGAGAATGGAAGGCCAAGTTGAATAGTCTGGAGGAGTCTCTCCTAAATCCCCACTACTGTGATCTCTTGATGGATTGGGACATGATATTTAAATGAACTGATGGCCAGATTCAGCAACCCTCAGGACTCTGTGCTTGTGAGTGGGTACTGACAGCAAAAATATTTTGCTGCTATCTATACTTAAATGAATTGAATGTATGTAGAGTTCGGGTCAGTGCCTGGCATGCAGTAACTATAGGGCCACATTTTTTGTCAGCAAATTGCCTGGTAATAGGTTAAACCTATAAGCAGATAATTTGCAGATTGGTTTTCCAGCTTCCTGTCTGGCTCTCGACATATAGTTCTATGCGAGAAGGAGTCCATGAGCCCCACTGCAGAGTGAAGAGTACTGTCAACAGAAAGTCATTGCCATCCTTAGAAATTCATGAGCCACTGAAAGGGAGATTGTACTACTTCAGAGATAAAGTGGAGCAATCTATATCAACACTGTGTCAAGGGCTTACTATATTCCAGGTACTATGTTAGGCTGTGTGCATTATTCTATTTAATTCTCTTAAAAATCTGGAAATATAGTCCCAGAAAGGCAAAGCAATTTGTATAAAGTCTCTCAATTAGTGGGTAGATGATCTGAGATTCAACTCCAAATCTGACATCAAAAACTGAGACTTTGACACTATATTACACCTTGTGTGGACTAATAGTTTGTCAAATGTTTTGTCCTGATCATGGGAAATCAAGAATTACAGAGATTTTTAATCCATGTGCCATCAATTCTTGTTACTCACAGTAGTTATGTTCTATAAAGTCATTGTGAACACTGAATTAGTGAATACTGAACCATTGCTCCTAGGGGAAATATAGAGTTAAGTTCCTGTGAGCCTCTGATCACAACATTTTCTTCTGCCAATCAATATATAATTTTGTTTTATGTGTGTTTCTGTTTAAAGATGCCTTATTTAATACATGCTGTTGATTCATTAACATCAAACTGGCCAATACCACTATAGTTCATGCCTGAACAAAACTTATCTAATGCAGACTTTTTCTTTCACAAAGCACTTAGGAACACTAGACAGCACTACACTGGGGGGCCATTTTGGACAGCAAATTCACCAAGAAAAAGCACAAAAATGCAAAAATATGACACTAAATAGACTACAAAAATGATACTTCTTTATAGTATGAGAGCTAAAACAAGAAGGCAGAGTGTCACCTTGTTCAATCCCACCTGGGAACATGTGTGTTGGGCAGCTCAAATTTTTTGCCATTCTGTGCATGCCTGTGAATGACCAAAAGAGTGCCAAGAGTATCCATTTTAGGATTACAAATAGATTTTAGTGAGTTGGTGAATTTGTAATTGTAGAACCTACAAATAATGAGGATTGGTTATTTCCTGACATAGTTATTAAGCTAGTCTAGTCAGAGAAACTCCACATTTCAGAAGAAAAAACGAAACATTGTTCTTTCAGCCTAAATATTTGAATGCAAGAACCAGATAACTGCTAAATGCATTTTCTTAGTTTTTTAGTTTTGTTTTTAGGGTTTTGTTGTTGTTGTTTGTTTGTTTTGTTTTTTAGTTTTTGCTTGTTTAAATTCTCTGAATTCAAAGATGTGGCTTTTGGTTTATTGCATTGCTCCACATGGAAGAGGATTTTTGCCAAGGCATTTACTCTTGAAGTTTTTAAAATTTCTTTTTAATTAAGTTCTTCCTGAAATTTTTGCCTCTCTAGAGAACAGTTCATTAAACAAATAATTCTACAAGCCCAATATTTAATTTTATTTTTAATTCTTTTATCATTTCTTCCAAATGCCTCTGGATAGTAGCTCTGCCCATTTCATTCAAGAGCAGAATCACAAGCCATTTCAGCCCTGTCCAAACTCTGGGTGGAAACACAGCTCCTTTGAAATCTCATGGAGACCAGCATACTCAATCTTTTCCAATAACAGAGACCGGAGAAATTAAGTGCAGGATATTTAGTTAACCACTCACCTAACACATATAATCACTTTCAGAAAACTATGTAGCATGGAAATCAACATGCCGAGAACCAGAGAAGGTATTTACTAAATTTTTCCTTCCGTACATTTTTTCTTTATGATGAGTGATTGGTAATCATTCGACAGATAATGGTGAAGTAGCTACAGAGAAGAGGATGTTTTTTGGAAAGGTTTGTCTTTCTCCTGACCAACATGGTGGAATATGACCTTATTTCTACCTCAAGGCTAAAGACAATCTTGCAATCCAGTTTTCTTTCCACTCTTATCTTCCACCACTGTCTTATTCAGAATCTCTGTGCAGCCATATGGTATTTGATATAGATGAAAAATAAGGCAGGAACAATTACCTGCAGGAATTTAGGGTCTAGTTAAGAAGGTAAGACTAACATCTATAAAAGTGAAAGATGTAAGAAGGTTATGTAATTAAGATTCATTAATGTGACATAGACTGTAGAGTTTATATGAATTTGAAAGAGAGAGAAAGAGAGAGAGAATAGACTAGTCAGGGAAAGCACTGTGAGCTCAAAATCGTTCTTGAGTGGAGAGAATTTCCACAGATCTGGGGAAGGAGTGAGGTGGAGAAGAGAAGAGAAGAGAGGAGAGGAGAGGAGAGGAGAGGAGAGGAGAGGAGAGGAGAGGAGAGGAGAGGAAAGGATGCAGCTGAGGGAAATCAGAACAGTGCAGTTTTACAAATGGAAATGCACATGGCGTTGGTGGAACCATAACCAAACCACTGTTAATGGCAAAGAGAGTTCATGCTGACAAATAGGAAGAAACAAATTCAAAGACACAAAAAGGAATTGGATTGAGGAGGACAAATTAAAAATAGGTAGAAGTGCTGAAATTTGGTGAATTATGAAATAGTCATTGAATACTTCTAAGAAAGCATGCCAATAAACCATCTCTCACTAAACTATGGATGCCTGAAATGTACATCTACTGACTTTTTTTTACTATGTATATCAGGATTTCTGTTAAGCATTCATCCAGCTTTCAACAAGTATTTATTGAATATCTATTATATGCTGGACATTATGGAAAGCGAAAGAGCTACTGGGGTGGACAAGATCAAAATGATGTCTAAACTCCTGGCACTTATAGTAATATTTATTTTCATCATGTTCCTCTCTTTTGACTCAGATGACTCTCTGTATCTCAGATGCAAAAGTTTTCAGTAAAAGTGATACCTTCACCTTTCTGTGTTTGTAAATATCTTTTTGTTTAACTTAGCCTTCCAGGAAGTTGATACTTAAAGACATGGCACTCTAAACCAAGAGAAGCCTTCTCTGATCCCTCCAAATTGGTCAGGGGTCCCTCAGCAGAGCTCTTGACACCCTGTGCTTCTCCTTTTCCAGAAGGCATTTAGAAATGGCACACTTTCGTCATGTCCACTTTCTTGGCATCTGCTGTCTACCTACTCCAACTAGACCATAAGCACCCTGGGGCAGAACCTTCCATCACCTCTATATCACCACTGTAGGGGTCAATAAATGTTGGCTAAATGAATGAATGAGTAGAGGGATGGATGTGGCTTTTCCTTACCTGAATATTTTTTCTTTAGGGCAAGTTATTGGGAGAGAAAAAAATATGTCTAGTGTAAGGGGGAGAGAAAAGTTCCTTTATCTTTATATGTGTGATAACATTTTTGAAATGTGACTGTGTTTGGCTTTTCTTGTCAGGCTAATTGGAATGCGGTAACAGAGCTGAATATCTTGCTTTAAGGTGATTTAAAAATGACAGAACCCATGCATTTTTTCATTTCCTTAACGGCTGCAATGTTAGCCCACTTCATAAATCACAACAGTTGGCTCTATCTTAATGCCATAGGTATTTCTGTAATATAGACTGTTCAATAAATTACCAGGTAGTTATTAGTAAGAACAAGGCAAATTTGGCTTAACCATAGGCATCTTCCTGGAACCTTCTGGCTCTGAGGTTTGGATTAAAAGCACTTTGGATGTCACCGTGAGACTTGCTTCTTCCAATTCATTGTCTAGAATCCTCCTTGGCAGCTTTGCAAAACAAATCTTGGAAAGCACTTAGAGAAAGCCATTCTTCCTAGAAAACTTGGAGTCTTTTGAATTCCCTCTGGATGCCGACGACAGTGAATGAAAGTGCTAGTCTTGTTTGTATATTTCCCTGCCTGCCGCTTTGCTCATTCGCTCATTCTGTTATTCATTTTTTTTAACTGATTATTTATTTCTTGACTGAATTTTCCAAAAAAAAAAAAAAAAAAAAAAGCAACTATCCTGGATTTCAAAGCATCTTTGTAATCGCCGGCGGCGAGAATGTGTCCGTCCAACTCTAGGTGGCGCTCCACATCGAGCTTGGGAGGCCAGGGAAGGAGCTCTCAGGAAGGAGAAAGAACCACAGAACACCCAGGCTGATCCTGAGACGAGGGAGGGAGCTTCCCGTGTGGGGGTGGAGGGCGAGGCAGAGCAGGATGTGTGCTTGGGTTTCATTTGGAAAAAACATACATCATATTGCCATATAATTTACTTTTAGATTTCAATTAGGAAAAGGGCATGAAAATATGCAATTGGAACGCCATCCTCCTCGCCCCCTGGAGTAGGTCGAGGGTCCCTTATGTTTCCCCACGGCAATCGTATCACAGTTGTAACTGTTACGGTATTTGTTTAATTATTTGTTTAATCTCCTCCCTGCTTGGATGATAAGTTCCAAGAGGCGGGGACCTGGCTGCATTGCTCACTGCTGTTTGCCTGCTGCTTAACACAACACCTAGCAAGTCATAGGCAGTGCATAAATATTTGTTTTGTGTGCTTATTGGACTGCTGTTTCATTCATTTGCTCATCCATTCCTTCATTTGGTCATTTGTTTCTTCATTCCTTCATCTCCACCCTTCCCCTTCCTGCCCCCACCCTCTCCATCTCTCCCCATCCTCCCAGCCCTCCCACCCCGCCCCACCCTCATTTATCAAGAGCTTTGCAAGTTAAGAAGCATTCAAGTGGGGGAAACTAAATGTATGAAAGCAACCTTTACATAGATCCTTAAAATGCAGAGCAAGAGTATTAAAAGATAAGAAAGGGGCAGTTTGGCCAGTGCAAAAGAGAAAGTGTGACCTCCCCACAGTCATTTCCCCACGCGTCGTGGCTTTCCTGAGCAGGTGCTGCGCCTCCTGGATTTTGGCAACCGGAGGCAGGAGACCGGCAGAGCCCTTCCCTCTGAATGGTCTGGACCGGGGACAATTGGCTGGAATCACAATTGGCTTCTTGGCTCGCTCCAGCGGTACTTCAGCTTTCATAAACCGCCGGTCCGGAGCCGGGAGGTTCCAGCGCGTGGGGATTTCCCTTCGCCCCAGCCCGACCCGGAGAGCGGCGCCCTCGGCCAAGGCGGCTGTGCTCACCTCTTAAAGGCTTGCAAAGAAGGGAAGCAAGGAGGGAAGGAAGGAAGGAAGGAAATTTTTTGGAACATATCAGTTGTTATTCACAGATATCTAACTTGCCATTTGTTAAAACGCTTTTTAAAATTGATGTGAACTGAAAAAAAAAGTTATTGTGACATTGGCAGTCTGCTCTCCACTGAAGTGATGGGAGTGGAAAGACAAGAGCTTGGAAGAATGCACCCCCCCCCCCAAATTCTTACATTATTACCAACCACAGAAACAAAACATACGGCTGGAAAGGAAATTCAAGTCGTGGATGCCAAACCTCTCATTGTGTAGATAAAGATAATGAGGCTCTGAGGTGAGTGGTTTGCTCAAAGCCACTCAATTCAGGATTCAGAGCCAAAACTCATGTCTCCTGGCCTGTTCTCCACTCCACAGACTGCAGTTTTTCTATTTCAGTTAAAATGAGTTTCAAACAGACCATCCGCCGTAAATGTGTTCCATCGACTCTCATTCTCTTGTGTAAAACCTCACATGGGGACCCAACTTCTACTGATGAAGGGAAAATATTGTATCCTTTAAAAAATGGTCAAAAGGAAAGGGAACTTGAAAGCGTATAAATGTCACATCACCCTGTAAGGAGGAACCCACCATTATTGTGTGGGTAATAAAGAAATAATGGAAGAAACTGATTCCAGTTAATTCCACATGTAGTGTGTGCCTTTGAAAAGAGTCCAAAGTATTTTCCAAACATTCTCACATAATACTGCTTGCATCTGTCCTATATAACCTGAAAATGATTTACCCTTGTGAAGTCATTTGCACAAACCTGCCAATGATATGGATGATTTTGTTTGTCTATTGACTCAAAATAATTGACCTTACATACATTAACCTAATTAAAATAGCCAGGCCTTTTCTTTGCAGAAAATCCACAAGCTCCCGTTCAATCATGCTTCTGAGGCCAAGAAAGCAATTCTTATGGAAGAGTCTAGAATTTGCTTCAGTCCCTTAAGATAAAACCAAGGAATGTGTTCTTAATGCATTGATAAAAGATTCAGAAAAATATTTGATATTTTTAGTCAGTCTCCCACTTACTAAAGGGTCATATTCCAAAAGTTAGTGGATAAATGGGTTGCCTGGAATTCGGAGTGTATTTTCCCATAGAAACAATGTCACCCATAGAAGTTAGTTCCCAGACAAGCCGGTAAGTGCTATTTAACCCACAATGTAGCATACAATTGTGCATTTCAAAATTGTCGTTTTAATTTTGTTATTAATTAATTGGCTCAAAAGTAATTAATTGATTTAGAGATTATTTGAGATGCTAACATTTAGGAAAAGCAGTTTCAATTATAGGTACTTGAGATAATAGATGGAGACTTTTACATAATTTCCGTAGAGAGCTTTGATATTAAGTCTTTATTATGTCTAATTTCATCTGACTGCTTATGACTGAAAAGGGAAACAGAGAGAGAAAGACCCCAGGCCTGTTCAACTTGTATCATCACCAGGGTAACAGACAAGAAATGGAAAAGAAGGAAAAGAGGACAGAAGGTAAAATTATGTGTGTGTGTGTGTACGCAGAGATGACCCAAGTGGTGAACAATGGGAAAAGCAGGAAAGTAAAGCACACCCAAGAGAGGAGGTGGGAAGAGACACTGGTCTGAGAGTTCTCTATGTTGTTCATAGAGTGGCAGTGCTGGCCTCCAGAAAGTTCGGAAGGGAAAAGGAAAGTTTCAGAAGACAGTCTGAGAACCGATGTTTAGCATACGCAATAAACAGATGTTGTTCCTCAGGGACAAGCGTTACCTGATTTAAGAAGAAGTGGACTCTCAGTTTCAATCCATACTCATGGAAGACCTACAGTGTTCCAAGATCTGGGTATATAGGGCCAACTGCAAAAATTATCAAGCAATCACCCTTTACCTTGTGGAGATAATAATGGCTAGCATTTATGGCTCGTTTTCACTCATTTAATCCTCACGATGATCCTACGGAGTAGGTATTATTATTGCCATCCCATTTTACAGTTGAGGAAACTGAGACATGGAGAGGATATGTAATTTGCCCAAAGTCACGTGAATCGTAAGTGTGGGGGCCAGTAAGTGAACCCAAGGAGTCTGGGGACGGAACTTTTACTCATAAGCAGCACGCTGTACTCTGGCCTAACACTCTCCAATCAACATTCTTGTCTCCTGCCAGCAATCGCTCCTGCCCTGCCCGGATTGCATCTGGGATTTGGAATGCACTCAGAGAAGTGGCTGTGCACGGAGCCTGGAAGTGGAAGAGGCATTCAAGGTCGTGCCTTTCAGGCTCCCTCCAAATTCTACAGCTACTGTGAAGAAAGTTGCATTCCCACAGAGAACATGTCAGACTGGAAGAAAATTATGACAAAAGGTCTCCCAAAAGGCCTCTGAAACTTGGATCTTATCTCATTTCGCAAGCCGAAGGCCAGTTTCCTAAATCAAAGAGTGAAACAAAGTACATCTTTTTCAAGCTTTGTTTTGACATCACTCCCTTTTGTAAGACTGGACAGGCACTCCCATTGTCTCTTTAAATAATTTTTAAACACTCCTGAACTTTGGCTTAGCGACCCTCATTTGAAATGATTTTACCTCTCTGGACATACTAGCTCATAGTTTTTTACTTCAACCTGGCAAAAGTTATTGTTCCTCATAAAACTTTACCCTCTCTCTTCTCTAAGCCATCCCATAAACCATTCTTCCTGATTATACATGCCCCATCTCAAGCCATATCCATTACTCTTGTCAACTTTCCACGGAGGTTAATCTGCTAGTGAGAATTTAAGTGGACTCCTGGGGCAGAATATTCTTGCAGTGGATGGAGTTAGACTCTGAAGTCACCCAGTCTAGGTTCAAATCCCAGCTCTTCCATTTACTAGCTGTGGCATATTGCACAAGCTATTTAACCTTTCTAAATCATTATTTCATCACCTAGAATATGAATACAATATTAATAGTACTGACGTAACAGTTGTTCTGAGGATTAAATGAGATATTGCATATAAGGAACTTAGTTCAGAGTAAACACATTATAAAATTCAACAAATGTTAGTCCCCATTGTTACAATTCCTTTGAAGCACAAAATAATTGGAGATGTGAACAAAGAAGGTTGCAAAGAGATGTTCAGCGTATTATTTTTTTTGTAAGAGTAAAAAGAAACAATTTATGCCCAACCATGGTTGACTATGTAGCCAATTATTAATTAAAGGCATGTTCTGAATAATGGGAAATATTCAGACTATATCTGCAAGTTTTTAAAAAATGAACCATAAAACCTGTGGAATATCATATTTGGGGGAAAAGTGTATGCTTAGAAAAAATATTAGAAGAACCTACATCAACAAGTGAATTATAATCATCTTTACAGAGAAAAGGTATATGGAATATAGTTGGGTACTGGGATTATGGGTAATTTTTTTACGTTTTGTGTTTTTCTGTGTTATCCTAAGTTTTGTACCTGTTATAATTAGGGAAGTTTTATGCTGTTGAAAAATATTGGATAAAATTTAGTCTTCTCAGACGATCTCCCAGCTCCAATTAATTCAGACATCTAGCTCATCCACTTCCTTTCTCACCTCTCCTTTGCCGCTCTCTACAGATTTATGTTTCCTCTGTACAGCTGCACTTGGTCTTGAATATTGAGCAGAGACGGTAGTTGATGTTTAGACATATTTACGTGGGTTCTTTCTCCCTCATCAGACTGAATTTCCACGAGAGTATCTTCCCTACATTTCCTCTGGAATTATGCACAGTGACTTGGAAGCACTTTGTCTCAAGTATTAACTAATTGAGGTCATTGTCAATAATGTAAGGAGAAAAGCAAACTTGCTTGAATTACTTCATTATTAACATTGACATTTGCTGGGAGCCAGGGCTCAAATGTTAAGAGTGGAGGGGCTTACATACTGGTTGGGAATCAGGCCTTGTGACTGAGACAACACTATGCGTATGTGCAGCTATTTCATTTTGTCCTGGGACTCAGAAACACCAAGAAACACCAAGGTCCCTTGTGTTGAGGAGGGGTTACATGACTGGTTCTGACCAACAAAATGGCAGCAGAAGTGGTGTGTGATACTTCCAGGCATGAAATTATTTTGTGTGTTCCTCCATGAATTCTTGCTTCCTCTGCTATCTGTTGGCTGGATAGTGCCAAGGTGACCTTGAAGCCATGGTATGGTGGAGCCACAAGATGGAAAGAACCTGGGTCCCTGAGATTCTGCTTAGAGGGGAACCACCCAAGAGAATTACCTGAACAGAAACATCTGAAGTGAACAGTGTCAGTGAGAAAGATAAGACTTTTATTACATAACGGTGTTGATATTTGAGGGTTACTTGCTCCTACAGTAACCCTATCCCAACTAACAACAGAAAATTATATAACTAGTAAAAGAATTCAAGATAACGTATTCTATGTCAAACAAATAGTAGAATATAATAAAAAACATGTGTCTACTACTTTACTTTTGCCCCGAAGCCCTTGGCTTCCCTGCTGTACTCAATTCTCTAAGAAAACTTGACAAGTAGTATATCTACCCTTGTGTCACAGTTCAAGAGACTGAACTGCAAGGTTGTCCATCCCTTTATCTAAGCTAGAACCAAGATTTTTCCGACTCCAAATACTGTGCTCTTGCCTCTATTGCATACTGACTCTCTGCCTCTAGGCGTAAATACTATAAGAGTTCAGAACAGTGACTAACGACTAAATTATTTATAGAAAAGTTGTTTTGCCTAAACTGTCCAGGCAGTATTTCTCAAACATTAGTTCCAAAAGCAGTTTTAATAACTGTCCCAAGGAATAGAGTTCCAAGGCCGAATGAGTTTGGCAAACACTGGGTTGAACAAATGTGACCAGGGGATTTCTACCTACTGCTAAGCTCACAAAGCCTTGAACTTATGGTTTGGAGGGTCATGTGAAGCATACTCAGCATATCCCATCCCTCTGACTATGGAACTCTTTTATGATGCAGCCATCATTAGGAGCAGAGTGTAACGAAACGTGCACTCAGAATGGCTGTTCTAGATAACAGCTCTACTTCGCCACTACACCTTGGTTCCACTTCAGTGTCTTTGCTTTCTCTCAGAGCGTATTTCTCAGCTAGTGTTTGGAACAACAAAATTCTCAAATAAGCTCATTTAACCAAGATCAAAGGGGACTTTAGGAGTTTTAAAAAGGCATTTATTTTTTGGCTTATTCCACCTAAGAACTGGGCACATTCATTGCAACTGGAGGACAGGAAATATAAATAGACAGGAGGATAAGAGACGCAAATCAACCAACTTCGATTCAACCCAACCGGCACAGTCCGCCTGTGACATTTACTATCCCAGGGGCTGCTGAGGCAGGGTAGAGTTGGATTTGAGGAAGGATTAGATAATTTTATGAGCATGACTAGCATTTAAAGCTCTGTGAGCTAGAACAAAAAAAGATACAAGGAAATGAAGTCTCATGTTCCAGGATGTAAATTGATCACATGTGGAGGGAGGGGCAAAAAGGAATTCCCACCTCGCAATCCAGCATGGGATTTTACACAATGGGCCAGGTGCAATAAGCTTGACTTTCCCTCTTTATTTTCCTTTTCCTTTTCTCTGGTACATCTGATTCTGGCTAAACAGGAGGTGGGGATATTAGCCCTGACAAATAGCGATTTGATCCCACAGGGCAACTCCTATTGAAAACCAAGATAACACAAATATTTTCAATTCTTCAAGTTGAACCATACACTAAGTATTTTGTTTTGTGGGTGATCTCTCTGTTCTTTTATTAAGAGAAGATCATTTTGTGAGAGCTAAGAATATTTGCATTCCCAGCATGAGAAGAATTTAAAATTCTCAACCAACACATTGTTCTAGCAAATAAAAAGAATCGGAGAGTTTCCTCAAGGTAAGATAAGATCATCTTAATTAGTTGAGACTGTTGAGCAAAGATGAATCCCATCTTGAAATATTGGCTATTTCAAGTCTTAAGTAGAAAAATAAAATGTGTTTTAGAGCTGCAGTATTCTGAGCTTGGTGATGATTGAAGGTCCTGGAAGAGGGGATGGCAGATTTTATTGGGCTGGGTGGTTTCTCACCCTCCATCTTTCCATGGGAAATTTTGTGAAAATATTCAACTCTAGTGGTTCAGTGAAAAACATCTGGGCTCCAGGGAATCAATGAGAGCTAAGTTTTATAGAGTGAATCCCATCTGGGACCAGAGGAATTAAGAAGCTGAATTATGGGAGAGAGACAACAAGAGGAATAGCAAAACTAGCCTCTTGGTACAAAAGGTTAGTGTTTCAGCATGTAACCAGTGTTATGAGTTTCTGCATTAACATTACAGAATTAATCATATCAGGGATTGTGGGCTTTTTTCATAAAGTACTTTAGTCAACCCTTTCCTCAAGTCTGAATTATTTGGTTGTATGACACCCCTGTATCCTGGTAAGAACCCTAAATGTCATTTGCATCAGGAACGATGTTTCATCTTGTACCCAGCAATCTTTCTGGACTCATGGCAATAGCAAACACTGTTACCCACATAGATCCATGATCCTTTCCCTTCTTCCCTAGAACAGCCCACTTCTAATGAGAAAAACTTAAAATTCCAAATAGGCATCCAGGTTTCCAGCCTTATCTCACACCTAGAGTTGGCTATGTGACTCAGTTCTGGCCATTTCTGGCTTGGGGGATTCTAGGAAATATTTTCCTTTTTGGATAAAAGGAGAGAGATACGGGAGGAGAGATTTTTTGTTTTTGTTTTTTTTCTTTCCTGCTACCCCTTCTTCCTTTCTTTGACATAGTTGTGAAAAAAATGTGATACTTGGAACTGTGGTAGTCATTTTGTGACCATGACATCAAAGGCACCATGGAAGGCTTGACAAGATGATGGAAGGGCAGAAAAATCTTGAGTTTGTAACGATGTTATTGAGCCACTATTTACAACCCTGAGACCATATGCCTTTCAATTTCTTGTTGAAGCCACTTTTAGGTGGATGGTCCATTATAGCCCAAAGCCTTCTGACTGCTAAATACATCCAGTGAAGAGGTGGACCCCTGTTCCAATAGAGCACAGAACCCTGAAGAAACACATGGCCTGTGTGTGACTTCTGGTCATCTCGGATTATTGATATTCATGAATGTAGACTGGTGTATTCCTCCTGAAAAAAGTAGAAAACCAGGACTTGTTCCATCCTGGTCTGAGAATTCATTGGCTGATGTTGGCAGAGCCCAAAGTCGGGAACATTCTCATCATTACTGAGGAAGCAGCGATTCCGGAGGTTACAGTTTAACATGAGAAAGAAAAGGAGGATTTTGTTCCATATTTCACACAATGCTTCTTTCCCTTTCTTTCTCATTTCCCACAATCTTAACCTTTTCTTTCTTACTTTGACTTCAGAGAACCTCTTTTACTTCTCTATTTATCAATTCTGATGTTACTTAATTCTTCAATATGGGAAAGCAATGAAAAGAAAGCTGTCTGATTGACTCAGAGCAGCTCCCAAAACGCATGTATGGAATGTTAGGACATACTGTATTAAATAAGCAGAAATTTCATTAATCTCCAAAGGAATCCAACCCTCTCGCATCACCCCTCTCCCACCACCACCCTAAGTTCACATCCTCGAGTGACTAAGTGCCTTCCCAGACTCGCATATCTTCTACTTACATATTCTAAACTACAAATCCAAAACTACTGATTGACTGAAAATGGTACAACTCAAAGGCCTGGGAGAAATTCTGCTCTAGGGGAACATATTCATTTTTTAAATTTATTTGAAAAGTTCCTGTCCTTTTTTCCTTTCTTGAGGAGTTTTTATTATACATGATTAGGGAATTATGATGTGAGCCTTATGTCGTAATTTAGTTAATTTGAAGATATACACTTTTTTCTTTTATATCTATCAGATTTTTTATTAATAGTAATACCATCCTGAGCTCAAAGTGTAGAATCCGAGCTGATTAGTAACCACAAAATTCAGATTTCGTTACTGAAGGTGATGTACAGGAAATTCAGTTGTTCTGGAGGACAAAAATGTAGCATTCACACCTGAATTGTGTAAGAGGAAATAAAAGTCTGCCAGAAAAACAGAAAAATGCTGTTTGCAGCGCTATGAGGGTCTGCTGGGTGCTCTGAATGGTGGCTCTTCATGCCTGAAGGAATTGGTATGATTTGTGTTGTATTTTGGTTTTGTTGGTTGTTTTGGGTTTTTGTTTTGTTTTATTTTGTTTGTTTTTTGTCTGGAGGCTTTTGTTTTGCTTTTGATTCTCTGATCAAGGAAAGGAGATTTGCCTGAAAATAAATAGGAGTGGCAGGAGTGGCTCTGCTCAGCATGAAGTGCTTCTGGAAGCCACGTGTGTGCAGCTCGGCGACTGCTCTTTCATTTCAGGTGCAAACGTATCAAACATCGCCTTTCTTCTGTGTTACATGGGCACGGCCAGACACAGTCACTCCTCAGAGCTAAGGAAGTTTCTTGGCTGCCATCAAACCAAGGGAGCAACCTTGGTAGCTCAGTGAAGCCTCCATGAGCTCGAGGGCTGAGAAGTCTGCGATTCATCATTCTCTGTCTACAAAGATTGTAGACAAATCAGGAAGCTTTCTGAGTCTCTGCCTCCTCTGCTTCCAAGTAGAACGTCAACCTTTTCTCACGGCATTGTAGGAAGGAAGGAATGATTATTCAAAAGGATTATAAAAAGATGCTCAACATTATCTGTCATTAGGGAACTGCAAATTAAAACAACAATGAGATACCACTACACACCTATTAGGATGAGTAGCATCTAAAACACAGACACCACCAAATAATGGTGAGGATGTGGAGCAACAAGGACTCTCATTCACTGCTGGTGGGACTGCAAAATGGTACAGCCGCTTTGGAAGACAGTTTGGCAGTTTCTCACAAAACTACACATATTGTTACCATACCTCAGCAATCACGCTCTTTGATATTTTCCCAAATGAATTGAAAACTTATGTCCACACAAAAACCTGTGCACAAAAATTTGTAACATCTTTATTCATAATTGCCAAAACTTGGACGCAACCAAGATGTCCTTCAATAGGTGAATAGATAAACTGTGGTATATCCAACATTGGAATATTATTCAGTGCTAAAAAGAAATGAGCTATTAAGCTACAAAAAGACATGGAGGAAACATAAAGGTATATTGCTAAGTGAATGAAGCTAATCTAAAAAGGCTATATGGTGTGTGATTCCAACTATAAGACATTTTGGAAAAGGCAAAATTGTGGAGAGAATAACAAGATCAGTGGTTGCCAGGGGTTTGGGGAGAGGGAAGGAGGGATTCAAAGGTGGAGCACAGGGGATTTTTAAGGCAGTGAAACTATTTTGAATGACACTGTAAGGGTGGATATATGTCATTATATATCTGTCAAAACTGATAGAATATACAACACAAATAGCGAAACCATATGTAAACTATGGACTTTGGTCACAAAGAGTGAACCATAATGTAAACTATGGGCTTTGGTTGATAATGGTGTGTCAATGTAACTTCATCAATTGTAACGAAACATAGTTTGAGATGTAGCTGGAGGGGAAGGTTGGATGTGTGCGTGGGGAGAATGTAACATGGAAACTCTGTACTTGTGCTCAATTTTACTATGAACATATAACTTCTAAAAAATAAAATCTATCAATTAAAAATAAATAAAATTTAAAATGTAATTAAAAATTATTATAAAGCAGAAAGTGGGCATAATCACATAACTATGTAAGTTAATAAAATTATATAAATTGGTAATTATTGAATACATGCTTTAGGATTAAGTTCAGTTGTATATGAGAGGATAAACAACAACCACCAGAAAAAAGGGGGCTTAGATAAGAAAGAAAAATATCTTTCGCACATAAAATAGTCCTAGAAGTAGGCAGTCCTGGGCTGGAATGGTGAGTCCACAGAAACTTTGTGGACCAAGGCTTCTGGCTTTGTTGAGACTCCCATCTCAGCATTTGGCTACCATCCCATGGCCTTATGTAGTTGCCAGAGCTCCAGCCATTACATCTCTGTTCCAAGCAACAGAAAGTGAGGAAGGGGGAAATACTGGCATGCCTTCTTCCTCTTATGGAGACTTATAGAAAGTTCCACATTATACTTCTGCTTCTCTTATTGGTCAGGCACTTAACGAATGGCCCCACCAACCTGTGAAGGAGGCTGGCAATTTTTTTGCTATTAAATATATATTAAAAATTTAAAAATATAGAAAGAGGCCCAGCAAAAATCAAGACTCTGTTTCTAATTAAAAAGGGAGAAAGGGATGTGAGTGGGCAGCTAACAGTCTGAGACATTGAGCAATTGTTGCTATGTTTAAAACATAGTGCTCAAGGGAGAAGATGCAAAGACATTAGATCAACAGGAGAAATAAACACGTAAGCATATAACTATTACTATCATATATGGCAGCAATTTGTTAATGGCACAAAGATTTCAGAAGAGGACACGCATATTTCCAGCTGAGGGTGATCAGAAAAGCCCTCCTAAAAGGAAGGCTATTTTGCAAGGACCTAGAAGGATGAAGAGAATTTAAATAGTAAGAAGTGGTAGAATAGAGGGCCATCTTGGTACAGGGAATGGCATGAGAGAAGGCAAAGTGTTATGTGACAAAGAGGGCTATGTCTGTCATTGGCACATTTTATAGCTTGCACAGATACAGAAACTGTCTGGGCACAGAGAAAGCCATGTCTGTCCTTTGGGTGTATGCCCTAATGACATCAGTTTCTCTCTTCACAATCTGTCCATCATTCCCCTGGGGTGGGAAGTGAGGAAGAATTCCATTCAACGACATACACTTTGAGTATCTCAGGCAAAGAGACTTCTTTCTTTTGTATTTATGATAAAACACCCAAATATGTATCCAAGTGGGATTACCAGCCTGGGCTGGATCCAAGAGACTTTGGTTACCAGAACTATTTCTCATCATAAATCCCCAAACAAGTTGAGTTTTTCACTTCCTCTCCTAATCTGCCGTGGAGCACAGCCGAGTTGCTTGAAGTCATCTACTTCTTGGCAGTGGCTACGATTCCAAGATGATGGAGCGATTCTTTTCCATATACATCATTATTATTTCTAGTATAAATATTTATCAAGCACTCACTGTGCAATAGAGAAGAGCTCCTGCTTGGTGGTCTTCCCAGCTGAACAAAACAAACACGAGGAGAGGCCGAGGGAAGAGGTGGGAAGAGAACCTCAGCTGCTGTGAAACAATAGGAATTGATTCCCCACCCAACTCCTTTTATTCTTGTTGGATGCTATTTGAACTTGACTGCTATATTTCAGATGTGTAAACCATATTTTTATTTGTTTAACACACACACTTAATAGGGCTTACCATGCGCGGTACACTGTTCTAAGCTCTTTACAAATACCAACACATTTAATTCTCATAGAAATCCTATGAAATATAAGTATTATTATCTCCATTTGCAGTTGCGAAAACTGAGGCACAGAGTAATTTGCCCGAGGTCACCAGGTACAGTGACTGTACAGCAACACTGTGCAATCGAACTTTCTCTGTCAGAAGTGTTCTATGTCTACGCTGCCCAGATATAGAGCAGATATACACCCAGATATATCTGGGTAGCCACTGGACATATATAGCTATTGAGCACTTGAAATGTGGCTTGTGTGACTGAGGAACTAAACTTTCACTTTCATTTAATTTTAAGCAGTTTAAACTTAAGTAGCCACGTGTGACTAGGAGCTACCCTAATCAGTACTGTAGTGAAAGTCCATGCTCTGTGTCATTGTGCTGGGTGGTTTTCTTTTCTTTCTTTCTTTCTTTTTGTTTTTGAAGGAGTGAAGGCCAAGAACACAGGATTCTTTTGTAAAACAGAGTTCCTGCCTGGCGCATTTGTTGTTTAATTATGATAAACAATGTGAGATGTAGAGAAAAATGAGCAAATCACTCAGGTGGTGCCATTCTCTATTTATTCCCTGGCTATTAAGGAAAATTACAATAAAGCTCTATCTCCAATGAAAGTTTTCTCACAATGAGTAGCAGATGAGGAGGTCAAAGGGGAGAGACCAAAGGCTGGTTAGGTCATGCATATTTGGTAGCAGAGTAGCATTTTTAAAAGTGAAAGGCAACATTATAGTATCTGGTGTCTGCTTGGGAAGGTGAAGAGCAGAACAATGTCACGTGGGCTGTCCTGCTGTCATTGAGACTGCCATTCCCTTTTCCTCTCCTTCCCTCCCCGTCCTTATGCATTCATACTTTCAAGGAGGAAGTGGCATTCGAGTTTAAGCATGAAAGCTGAGTAGAGTAGAGACGCATAAGGATGGGGAGCTTTCATGGTTAAATTCAAAGGCCACTTCCCCCGCGAAAACTGCCCTCCTGTTTCCATGTGAAAGCAACCTCTCTACAGCACGCCTGTATCTTTCTTCGGATACTTAATAGTTCTATCCTATGTCATAGCTGAGTAAGTACAAGTCCTAACTCTCCTACTGTACTCTTAACTCTTGAAGGTCTGATTTCTCTTTGTGTTAATTCTCCATAAACCTTGCACAGATCCTTGCTCACATTCCATAGGTTATTTTATCATTCAGCGCTCTTTCCCTGTGGGAAACTCTAGCATGTACTTCTATTACAGCATTGACTGCATTGTATTGAAAAATTTGATGATAATCTGTCTCCCCAACAAAACTGTAAGCCCTTTTAGAGCAGCGTTTACCTTACAAAGATGCCCAATAAATGGTGAACAACTATTTGCTGAAATAGTTTGTGAGAAATTTGTAGTGTCTTTCTCTGTCTTTTGATTAAAACTAAATGTGTAACCTAAACATTGGTACCCCCATAATATACTGAAATAGTAATAATAAAAAAACTAAATGGAATCCTCCTCCAATGAAACTATTTTGTATTAGCAAATGAAGCATCAGGTTATATCGAACTAACTTCACCATTTTATAATAATAGCTCTGCTGTGGGGAGGGACAAAGCACAATTGTCCTAGAGAATGAGAACATTTTCTTATTTAACCTTGCCCGAAGAACACTGGGTATCCACAGAGAGTTGGATTTTAGAGAACTGCAAAGAATCCAGAATAGACAAGAGGTGTGAAAAATGCCAATTAGGCAAGATACTGCAATTTTCTACAGGTCAATAAAGCTCAAATTTAAGAGAACACTTTTGAGAATTTTAAGACGTATATGTGAAGGACTTTATGACATTAGGTTTAGTGGAGGGAGAAGCAGAGAGGGGCTGAGATAGACCAAGATCACTTTGGCAGCCTTTGATTTGGTTTAATTGATTGAGGAGGAAAAATTTTAAAAAAATTAAAAAAACAAGGAGAAAAAGAATGAGGAGATGATGAAATTGACAAATGTAAAATACTGTAAAAGAAATTACTGTAGCTTTGCTTTGAGAAGGACTGGAAAAGTTTGTTATACTAGGAAACAGTCATATAAATGGAAAGATGGTTTTTCATGTCTTTTATGGCTTGTTGTAAATGATTAATTAAATACTCTGAGTGTTTCATTAAATATATGCATTCCTTCCAAATTAAAGTGTGTAGAAACTCATTATAAATAAATTCATTGGATGAATGAAAGGAGCATTTACTTCTAAAGGAATATTACTGGCAAATTTCATTCTTGACATTGATTAAATAGACTAAATTTATTTTAATGGCAATACGAACAAATTACATGGCTAATTGGTTTTCTACGTTAGTATTTTTACATTATTTAGTGCATTTATAAGTGATCCAAAATTTTTAAGAATTTCACTCCATAAAAAGCATTTTGTAATAAAATGTGAAAATAAAAGAATGGATCAGACATGATTCATCTTCTACTTCCACACTTCATGGAACGATTTTAAGTGCCTACTATGTGCAAAGCATTTTCCTGTATGCTGCAGACAATAGAAAAAAAAAAAGACTATTTTTCTGCCTTCCAGAAGCTTAAAATGTCATAGGAAAGACATATGCACAGAATAACTTTAATATAAGACAGACTCTGGTAAGTAAGTGCTAAAATAATAAAGGTATGAAGTGCTTGGGGAGTATAAGGAATGGGGGGATTAAGTCTGATGGGAGAGGGATCAAGAAAGGCTTCTTGGAGGAGGAAGGATTTGAGCTTGGCCTTGAGAGATGGCTGGAAATTTAACAGGAGGCTCAGGGGAGAGGAGGAGAGAAAGGGTTTGTGTGGTCTCTGGGTTTCTGGGTTGTTCCACAGAGAGGTTTTGGTGTTTCTCTGGACAATTTTGAACTGTCACATGGAAGAGACGTGTCACACAGAAAATACACAGAGCAACTGGAAATTGGTCTGAAAACACAGCCATGTGACTTCAGAGAGAGAAACCATATCAGGCCTAGAGTGTGGGCAACAGCAGTGACAGGTATAATTAGACATTGAGCAGATCAGCATTTTTTGATTAATAAGCTTGTTCTTCCTATACATTGACTCATGGGCCTAAAAGAACCCTCAGGAAGTTATTTAAGTCACCTCTGACTATGATTATTTTATATTGTTCTCTTAGCCTTGGCTCTTCAAATGCTAAGACCACATCCACTGGGTTCTGCATGAGGACCAGCACAGCTAATAAAATATAGCAGTGGCATCAGTAGAAGCACCTTGTAATACTGCTGTTTTGGAGCTGTATGAGTAACACTGTGGGAATTGAGGCAACAGTTTTGGGGGTCTTTCAGGGCTGTCTTTTCAGTCTACCCCCATCAAGTGAAATCTCCTGCTTGGGGTGAAAACTGACAACTGGACCTATTAACCATGATTTCCACTGCCCTGCCTTAACAAAATTCATCCCTATCTAGCTACCAACTAGAAGTTTAAAGTTTCAGAATGCTAGAGCTGGAGGAGCTATTAAGAATAATAATCTAACCCAACCCTTCATTCTTCCTTTTACAGTGGAGGAAAGAGAGTCTTAGAGAGAGGTGATTTGCCTAAAGTCACACAGTTCATGACTGGCTTACCTGCACCAGAACTAGAATGCAAGTCTCTAGATTTCCCGACTTTCGGATCAGTTTCTTTTTCTTGCAGCATACTGCCGTCTGTAATTGCATCGATGGGTGCATGTGCACGCGTGCATGCGTGTGTGTGTGTGTTAATATTTCTAAGAGTTTGGCTTAAAGCATTCATTAGGATCCCATAGATTAATGGATGTGAAGCCAGAGAAGTAAAATGCATTGGCTCAAACCCTCCCACTTGGAAAAACATTAGAATCCTGGGAATTTCTTGAAACGCAAGGAAGCTCAGCCGCCAGGGCTCGCAGTGTAAACACTGTGGCTAATTTGTTGAAGTGAGATGCCATGGATGATTCTCCCTGCCTTGAGAGATGACAGGGCTCCTCGGTGGAACAAAGCCCGTGGCTGTAGCAGACTGCTGGGTGAAGGCAGATTGCAAGGAGTGATCCGGAAAAGACAAGACATGTTACTGAGACAGATCATTTTTCTTGAAGAGGAGTTTAGGAAAAAAAAAAAAAAAAAAAGAACTAAAAAGGAATTCCTCCCATAAAGTTTGCCTTTTAGAGGGCAACCATTTTGACAGCTCAGTCCTGCCTACGGAACATTGGGCATAGCCTGGGAGAAGCTCGCGGAGGCTGCTGCACCAGGTTTACAGCAGTTCTGAGCACAGTGAATATGGACAATATGGAGAGCAAGCCAGACACTTAATCCATGCACTGGTCGCATCAAAGTTAGACAAGAATAACTTTCAACACGTTTACTTTCTAGTCCCTTGTTAATTTACAAAGTTCATTCTTGTTAACAAAAATGATACTCTGATTCTCCACTTATTTTCTTATCAAAGGAAAATGGCCACAAGCCATCCTGTAGAATAATAAGCTGTCTTACTTCCAAGAGTCTTATCTTTTGGACATGGTTTGGTTGGGGGCTGCCCTTCTTTTCCTTTCCATTTGATTTTAAATTCTATTTGTAATAGCAGGATATTTTTAAAATTCTTTTTTAAAAATCTTAATTATTTTCATCCATCACTAAAGGATTTTATTCTATTGCTATGTAATAATTTTTATTCTGATGATAAGCAACAATGTTGAATCTGATGTTAGAGCAGAAAGCTTCCTTAGCAGCCACCTACTGCGATGTCCTTGCATTCCAGATGCGGAATGTGCCTAGATTGCTGACTTCCGGTGGTTCACCCAGGGCAGGATGGGGCATAGCGCAGGCTAGGACTCACTTCCTGCTCCTGTTCCTGTGCTCTTTCACTGGCTTCGCTGCATCAGCACCTTAAATCATGTTTCCTTTAGGTAATGTGCCTCACTTTTGGTTTTCTTGTGTGCTCACCTTCAAGGAAAGAAGAAAAACCATGAAATGTGTATTCATTCTGATATTAATGAAAGGTGGAACTTCCTTTCCATTTTAAATTCTAGCTAAGAGAGCCACCATTATTAAGTTAATTATGTTTGTGACTGTAACAGTTAGATTTTTAATGGACTAATTCTGGATAGCAAAAAACCCCCAAATGGCTTACAACAACAGGCATTTACTTTTTGCTCGAGGGTCTGTGCAGTGGCGTGGTGGCTCAGCTTGGGACTGTGGGTGTGTTCAGGTTTGCTCTACCTATTTCTCGTTCTGGGCCCAGTAGCTGACTGGGACTTGCTTGTCTGATAGCAGATGGCAAATGCCCACGAGGGCAGGCCAGACCACGCAAGGCAATTAAAGACTCTGCTCAAAACACATCTGCTCACACTCCACTGGCCAGAACAAGTCCCATGGTAAAGTCCAAGGGCAGAGACGAATGCCTCCCCTGCTCTGCAAAGAGGCACTGCCAAGTTTTATGACAAGGAGTGTGGATGCAAAGTGCTTTTATAGGTTGCGAGTGGAGAACTGAAACTAGTATTCCAATCTACCACTGTGACAATTTAAAATAGAAAGAAAACATTACTTTCCTCTAGAATCAGAAATGATGCTATTCAATTCTCTAAGGTGCCTGGAATAAGACAAAGACATTAAAAATTTCATTTTCTGAATGTCTTCAGTTTTCCTGGATTATCTGGTACAGGTTAGATTATCTACATAGTTAGTAAATATTTGAGGCATAAATGAATACTGCTTCTTTTGTAAATCAGTTAATTCATTCATTTAAGGAATACACATTGAATGCTAGTATGCACCAGGCACTGCAGTATTTATAAGTGTGTGGGATACCTCAGTCTATAGAAGAAAACTTGCTGCCTTTGTGGAGTTTATGTTGTGGCAAGGAGAGGCAAACAACTGAAAAAATAATAATACCATATATTATGTTAACAATTGATATATGCATTAAATAAAGATCAGGCTAAAAGTAGTAAGAGGACTAAGGTAGAGGTGGAGCCAGTTTGCATTTTTCAGTTCTGTGGTGGCATTTTCGAAGAGGTGACATTTGACTACAGACTTGAAGGGGGTGAGGGAATTGCCCTCTGTTCTTCATGTAGCCATAGAGACCCATGAGGAGTCCCCAGTCAGAGACCATTTTGAGTGGAAGTGTTAAAGAGGAGGGGCTTGAGGGGGTCCTAAGGGTGTAGGGCTTTGGACCAGCCACCACTGCCACCTACCAACAAACAGGACACTTCCAATTTTAGCTGTTAGAATTAGCCATAAGATTTCTTTTGAAGAATAGTCTACCATTAAAAAATAAATGAATAAATGCTTTAAAATAGTATGTCAACTCATCAAGGTCAAAGATCTGGCTTAAGATCTTCATTAAGAACTTTGAAATGCTTATTAATTAAATTTATTTATTAATGATGGCTCAATTTATTAAGAATCAACTGCCACAGGGCTTGACCTATAGCCCTCTTCTGTTCACACGTGACATTTGCCCGTTGGGTATTTCACTGGTATTAAACACCATCTTCATGCTAGTGACTCCCAATTTTATATCAATCCTGACTCCTCCACAGGATTCCAGACAGTTCCACTTGGATGTCTGATCGACAATCTCAAACTCAACATGATTGAAACAGAACTCATCATGATTTCTGCCTCCCCCATCACACCGCTACCTCCTCAATTGCCTTTGTCTCAGCAAATGGGACTGTTGTTCATCCTTTTCCAAAATCTGCAGCTCCGTGTCCAAAATACATTCTATATCTGCTCACTTTGCTCCATCTCCACTCTTGCCCAAGCCCTGTTATCTCCTGTGATAGCTATTGCTATGCCTCTCATCTGGTTTCTGTACAATTGATTATCCATACTGCAATCAGTTATCCTGTAAAAACATAAATCATATCATGTCAGTCCCCTGTACTGCTTTACATGGCAATAAGGATAAAATACAAACTTCTCACTGTAGTCTACAAACCCCAACATTATCTGGCCCCTAAATATGTCCTGCACATGTCCTTGACCTCTTGTACCTCTCACCTTCACACATGTCACCATAACACACTATGCTTGTCCCTGCCTCTGGGCCTTTGTACCTGCTGTTTCCTTTGCCTGGAGAACTTTCCTTCCCTCCATATTTTGGCATGGTTGGTCCCCACAAATGAGCCATGTCTCAACTTAAATATCTTCTCTTCGGAGAAGTCTTTCCAGACTACCCAGTCATCTCTATCATGTCACCCTTCATGCTACTTATCACTATTCCCAGCTATTTTGTTAATTTGTTGACTTACTTGATTATTGTCTGTCTTCCACCACCAGAGTGTGAGCCCCACTGCAACGGGGCTTTTGCTGATATATTCCAAGCACCTAGAACAGTGTCTGACATACAGTAGGTGCTCAAAAAGTATTGACCAAGTAAACGATGTCTGGGGTCAGTGGCATTTCAGAGACTAGGTGTTGCTAGGAAGAAATGGAGAGGGCACCGTGGTGCTGAGTGTTTGTGGAGGTGTTGACATGGGAATGGGAATTTGTGGCTTCAAAGCAAGCTGAAAGTGCAAAAGAAATGGGAGGTTGGAGAAACAAGTTTCTCTTCCTGCTGTACAGTTACAGCTAAGTCTTGTCCTAGATTTTGGTCTTCTTGAGATCTCAGAGCCATTCCATCTATCACTGTACCTGCTAGGTTCTTTGACTGCAGACAACAGAAACTCACATTGGAACACTTAAGAAAGAAAAAGTTACAAACTAGCACATAGAATGGAAGTGAAAACAAAGAACCAGGTCTTAGTACAGGAACTTGGACAGCTTCAAAGATCTGGGGCTAGGAAAAAATGGGCAATTTCTTCAGGCCACTGAGGTTAGGATAAAAGAATTGCACCAATTTTCATTGACACTTTATTCAAGTTTTATTTCTGGGGCAAGAATGTGTGACACAGCTTGAATCCTGAGCCTAATGCCCTGGGATCCAGGCATGGGGCGAGCCCCGACCACCGTAAACCCAGCGGACTTGATCAGAATAATAGGTAATGGATACGGGACAGGCAAGTGCAACAGCTGTCCACTCCACTCCATGAGAATATCGCGGGGTGAGGTGTTTCATTTTAGAGGGTTATAATCTAGTTTGCAAGGAAATAAAACTAGAGGTCACTTATCTCAGTGAAGGAAATGTATTATTACTGGGAAAATAAGGCACCCTTCCTGTTAACCAATGAGAAAACTAACAGAGATTTGTTCCTAGACATGGATTTTTTTCTCCATGAAAAAAAATCTCCCGAGGCCCATTTTAAGAAGAGTGTTTCTCATCTTCTGCAAACTGTCATCTGGAACCCGATCTCTCCTACCTTCACAAGGGCATTGCTGATCCCTAACTGCGGGATTTCTTTTGTTCTCACCAGATTTCACTTCCTCAGCAACTTGGACAACAAATTTAAGTGGTAAATTACATAACTCTAATCATAAGCCTCAGGCAGTTCACAAGCAATTCCTCCAGTGCCTGTGAGTATAAATGTGTGTGCGTGTGTGTTAGGTGGGAGTGAGAAGCTAGGGGAAAGGGTAGAAAAAGAGAAGGAGAAGAAAACTTAGGGATACAAGCTCAACAATAGAAAAACAAAGAGAATATATCTATGGTGGAAATATATTCTTTCTCCCAAAGCTCATGGATTTTAGGGCAATTTGCTCAGTTGGAGCCAGGAGATTTTAAACTGTAAGTAATGATTGATCACATAAGTAAAGATTCAGTTTTATGGCGATAGATATTCATTTATGTGCCTATCTATTTAATGAGCACATACTGTGTGCCTGCACCGTGCTAAGCACGAGTGAACGAGATGCATGTGTTTCCCACCCTTATGGAGCTGGCAGGGTTACTGGGGCCATGAGGCAGGTGGAAAAAATAGGCCTGGGAGGACACCATTTGTCAGGGGGTGAATTGGGGCTGCCATTGGCTCCCATTAGAGAAAAAGAACATGAAGGCTTAAAAAATAAGCTGGGCTTCCAGGAGAGAGGATTTAACAACACTTGCTCATTGAGATGTAAGCATGCACCCAGAAAATGAAGGGCTTGAAACAAGAATAGGAGCCAGAGGGTCCTTCCAAGAGCTACTGGGAATGAGGGCTGCATGGTAGTGAACAGAGAGCAGCTCAGATCAAAGCCCGAGCTGGAGGCTGTGAGGGTGGAAGAGAAGGGACGCTTCCTACACAGGTCCGGAGCCGCGGGGGACGTAGCAGCAGCAGAGCCAGGTTTTGTGGGCAAAACCTCATGTTTATGACAAAATCATCAATAGAAAATCAGGTTTGAAAGTGTATATTTATTTAGAAATAGAAATCACAATACATTACAAATATTAAAAAGCTAACGAATACCCTAAACATCACAAAATCCAGAAAAAGATAGTAGTTGTGCTAAGTAACTGCCTGGCATACCATTATACTTATTTTTGCTTATTTACTTTTCTGACTGCATATTTTTTGGGCATTCACTTCTTTATATGAAAATGACTTTGTAATATAATTCTCCATTAGAGTGAACAGAAAACTAATTCACTCTTTATTCTGTTGTGAATGATTAAAATTTGTTTTTTTAAATTTTGGATAGTTCTGACTAGGTATGGATCTAGCCAGTCTACATAATCTGAAGATTGGAAGGACTTTCCGCAGTCTAGCTTCCGGCATGGTATATTTCAAGCCTTATTTCTCCTTCACAACTCATATAGTTCTGGTGCCTGTGTGACATGGTGCGGGACATATTTTTACCATAGGACTTCTGGTCATGCCCCTTTGTGTTAGCAGGGCAGGTGGCAGGAGTTTTGCTGGAAGCCACTCCGACACTGAGAAGGAGGGAAATGGCTTAACTCTACCTGGACGTGCCTGTGAACCACAAAAATATGTCCTACTAAGCACAAATTGAACTCAATTTCCCCTTAACCGTATGCTAAAAATGCCCATGGCCACTCTAACGCCACTCTGATAGATAGTATGACAGAGTGGAAATTGCAGTAGAGAGACAATGGTCTTAACTGATCACAGTTAACTATTCTCTCACAGGTTTTATTATCCACGTGAACACATTGCACGGGCCCCTCTCAGAACCTTGGAAAATACCCATGCAAGGAAAGGGCCCTGAAACTTGTCAGACTCTAGAGTGGGCCTAGGTATTCAAGCAACCTCAGAATAAGGCCTGGAAAGGAAAAAGGAGCTCAGAATAACAACAAAAAAGTACTGTAATCCAAAGTGTTAGAATCTGGGAAACAGGCCAGTTACCTAAAGGGGAAGAGAAATGAATAAGATTTTGGAAAGGCTCATAGGGTTTCAACCAGTGCCAAGGTTAGCCAGAAGGTCTGCCCTGTAAACTGACTCAGTTGTACATAACACTGTCCCAGGGAACCCTGTATTAGTTATATATTGCTGCGTAACGAGTGACTACAAAACTTAAAGGCTTAAAACAACAATAAACATGTATTATCACACACAGTTTCTGAGGGTGAGGTTTCTGGGAGTGGCTTAGCTGGGTGGTTCGAGCTCACTGTCACGCCAGCAAGTCAGTGCTGGCTCTTGGCAGGAGACTTCAGTTCTTCACCACACGGCCCCCTCCACGGGGCTGCTCCGGTGTCCTTAAGACATGGCCCCTGGCTTCCGCAAGAGTGAGGGATCTACGGAGAACTAAGTTGGGAACCTCCATGTCTTTCATGACCTAGTCTCAGAAATTACTCTGTCATTTCTGAAAAACCCTATTTGTCACACAAGTCAGCTCTATTCATTGTGGGAGGGGGCAACGCGGGAGTGTGAACACCAGAAGGTGGGAACCTTGGAGGCCATCTTGGAGGGAGGCTTCCCCCGACCCTTCACACTATAATGTAGATTAATTTTGTACAGCAGCAGACAAAAATTTAGAAATACTGTTCTAGCAAAAGTTGGAAAAGGCCTAAGATCCCAGGAGTGTGTGTGTGTGTGTGTGTGTGTGTGCGCGCGCGTGTGCGTGCACGGTTGAGGTTCTTAGGAGCTTCGGGGGATGGCCCCCAGATAGACACTGGCAGAATTCTGACTCCCTGGCTGCAAAGAAATCTAAGGGGTGACTTGATTCCAGAGAGTGGCCTCTTGAACACAGAAAAGGAAAGTGAATCCTCCAAGACCACATAGCCAGTCAGATTCAGTGGTGGGAAAAAATCGACTATTTCTAATAATGATAATAATTTAAGTACTAGACTATATTCCTCCATACCAGGTACTGGCTAAGTTTTCTACATACATTGTCTCATGTAATATTTACTACAGCTATGAAAACCGAGGCAGCAAGAAGCCTAGCAAATTGCTCGTGGTCACGCAGCCGGTAGTGGCAGAGCTGGCAGTTCAACCAAAGTCTGCCTGGAATCCAAACCCCCTTTCTTCACGCGCATGCTCCACTCCTTCCAAACCTTCCATTCTTCTAAGCCTGTCAAATTGCCTCCTTTCTATAAACCTTCACCTCATCTTCCCCACCGTACCTTCTCCCCAAGAAGGAGACCTTTGTTTGGGGCTACCCCAAGGGGCTCTGCTTTATCAGAACTCCCAAGCACCTTATAAGTTACTCAACTGAAATGGGAACATGATGAAAACATAAAAAATAGAACCCATAATTCAAATTTGGGTTCTAAACATTTTGGACATACAATACCAACTTGTGTATATTCTATGGAAGTTTACCCTTGAATTTTCAGAGCAAAACTTGGAGGATCTTCACCAAGCCAAGGCCCTCCCAAGCCAAGTATTCTGGTACCTAATAGCCAACACCGATGGAGCACTATGTGCTAGCTGTTGTTCTAAGAGCCCCACCCCTATTGACTCATTTTAATTGTGACAGTAGTCCCATGAAGTAGGTGTACTATTATTATCTCCATTCTCCATTTTTATGCAATTTTCCCGCAAGGTTACACAGCTAAGTGAGTGGCGGTTCTAGATTTGGACAGAGAAAGTCTGGCTCCAGAGTCCATGTTCTTATATAATTTGCTCATCTTTGTCTTTTGTCTTTCTGGTCTGCTGTTGCCTTGGTGGCGCTCTGTCCCTGGAGTCTAAGGTTTGATCCTCCTGTTTGTCAACATTCATCCATAAGAATTCTTGCACACCTGTCCTGTGGAGTCACCATGCTCAGCACTCCATGTCAACTGGTTGAGGAAATCACACGTGGTCCCTGCCTTGCCTGAGTTTGCATTCTCCTGGGAGCAACAGACCTTAAACAAGGTAATAAATATATTTATTTAAAATCAATAAGTCAATAAATCAGGATATAGCTTAAAATTATATTAAATGTCATGAAGGAAACAAACAGAGTGCTGTAATACTCTATCCCAGGAGGATGTACTTAGACATGGTACAGTCAGTGAAGCCCACCTCTGGCTTTTAAGCTGATGCCAAAATGATGAAAAGCCCTAAAATGAGATAAGGGAAGAGGCATTCCAGTTAAACATGGAAGGTGCAAGACATTCTTTATTTCTCAGCATTCCACAAACTGAAATCGAGTATAAAAAGAATTAACGAGATAGACGCTCAGAAGGACAAAACATGGCTGACAAGAGAGAGAATCATGGTTGCAAAGAGTGAACACATTTTTGGAAGGTAAAAAGTGGAAGGAGGAGTTAGCAAAGCTAAGAATGCAAAATACCAAGTGCTAACAAATGGGAGGCCAGTGTCAATGGTGCCAAGTCACAGCACCAAAGGCCCCTAGAAAAGTCTCAGCCATTGAAGGCACCTGGTCTGTGGAAGACAGGGATAGAGGTGCTGACGGGGAATCACGGGAACGGTTTGAAAGTGAGTATAAGGCACACTCACAGCCCCAGACTCCTACCTCCCACCTATTCAGGTCCAGGCAACTGTCCCCCCTCATCCTGCCGGAATTCCCGAATATTATTATTCATGGAGAAGTTGAATTGGAATGGCTCCATACCCAGGGTGCATGAAAACAAGGGTTTAAGCACGAGTCTATATACTGAAACATATGATTTCTACTCCTCCCAGCCTCCCAATCCTATGAGTTTGGGTTTTAATCCTGTAATAGCATCTGACTCTTTCAAACTGTATAGTTTTCTTTCTTTCCTAAAACTTTTATACATTCACCCACAAATACAAGTACATAATTTTTAAGAGAAGAGGAAAAGCATTCCCAGCAGAGGAACAGCATGTGTGAAGGTCCTGCGTGGTGCATCCAGGGGAATGGAAAGAGGCCCAGGCAGGGAACAGCAGAGGTGAGAGGAGTTGACGGTGGGGGTGGGGCTGGAGAGAGAGCAGGGCCAGACTCTGCGGGACCTTGTTTTAAGCCGCAGGTAACATGATCTTTCTTAGGCTTAAAGAGTTACTTTAGCCTAAGTTACAACAAAGAGTTATAATAAAGAATAGATTGTCACATATTTAGCTGGGCCATCTCATGAAAAATTATGTATCCCAGTACTTTAGAGAGGAAAGGACCTTCAAGATCATTTAGTCCAACCTGTCCTTTTAAAAGATAAGCAAATGAAGACACAGAAAATTTATGATTTGCCCAAGGTCATGTAGCTAATAACCGTGTGAGGCTTTTAAACTAGGAGTTGGAGGGTGATAGATGATACTTTTAAGAAATCTTTCTACTCTATATTTCCTTTGGCCAGAAGTGATGTCTCCCTTTTCTGAATTTTCATCTCACCTTATTTTTCTCTCCCGTGCTGATTACTCATTTATTACCTTGATCATAGTTCTTTGTTCACGTCTTGTCTTATCGCCTTCATGAGACTGTAAAAGCAATTCCTGGAGAGCAGAAAGTAGGGACTCTACCTAATGTGGCTCCAGAAGACTGCACGTGGTAGGTGCTCGATCAATGTTTGTTAAACGAATGGGTAGATGGTTGGGTGGGTAAATGAATGAATGAATGATCCATATGCTATAAATACAGAGTGTTTACTGACTGAATATGCATGTGTAGATTTTCCTCGCCCTGATTTAGCATTCTAGATGACCTCCTAGCTGTGTTTTCATTCCTTTTCTTTTACATGAACATATTGGAAAGTGGTCACTTTTTATCAGATGAAATGAGGCGGCCTAGAGAAATGTCACATTTCCACGTTAGGCAATTCTTTCTCCCAAGATTATCAGCAGCGAGAGCTTCTCCACACTCCCCCCTCACTGGCTGGGTTTGTACATTCTTTCTCAACACGAGGTCCTTTGGGAGCTTATTTCTTACCAGTTGTTGGGGTTTTTTTTTTTTTTTTTTCCTTCAAGAGATGGCTGAGACTGCCCATAAGAAACTAATCAAGCATCCAGGGTAAAACAGTGATATCATAAAGAAGAAATATGTTTTACTTAATGTTAAAAAAAAAAACAAAACGGGGCTGTACCTATGCCCTCTCTAGCAGAGGAATATACAAACATGTCAATGAAAACTAATGCTGCCAATAGAGGAGAAAGCCTTGAAGGAGCCCCGGGAGCCCTGGATTTTGTCCCTGCCTTCAATATTGACTTGTTGAACAGTTCTGGTAATTCATGGGATCTCTCTCTCCCCTCCCTCCCCCCGCCCCTTCTCTTCCTTGGATTCCTTATCCATAAAAGAAGAGACATAAAAACATTTGCAACAGTTGGTCTTAGGTCCCGTTTCTGCTACAACTCAATCCCCCATCAATTCTGGGTTTTGTCCATACGATCGGTCAGACTGGTTTGGGGGGTAATTATTAACATTTTTGGACTCACTGGTTTGGCATCCTGTGCATACATACTCAGGCACGTGTTGAGAATCGTTGCTGGAGCTGAGGTTATGCATTGTCGTTTGGCTCCCTGAGTGAAGAGAGGAGCTGCACGCCGTGGGATTTGATGACCTAAGATCCCCACTAAGGCAATAGGCATTCAGTCGACAAACATGACTCATTGTGTACAGGATCTCAATCAACTGTTCGCAAACTTCGGTTTGAGGGTTGGGAAGGTCTGGAAAAGATTCTGGGGCAAAGCCTAATTCAGAAGAGTACAGACTGTTTTCTTGTGAAGTGACACATGTCAGTGTTGTGAAACAGTGGAAACTGGAAGGAGAGGAGAAGCTCGTGTCGACTCTCACGGAGTCATCCTGCCACCCCAGCTGCAGACATCCCTCACTTTCTGCTCTGGTGCTTCACCATTACAATGAAGCCACTGTCCTCGCACTCTTCCAGCTGCTTCAGCAAATCAGTTACCTATTGCTAGGAAGTAAACCATCCCCAAAGTTGGTGGGTTAAAGCCACAACACTGTATTATTTGTTCAGGATTATGTAATCTGGGCGGGGCTCAGCAGAACAATTCTGCTGGTCTTGCCTGGAGTCACTCATCTCATGCAGGTGGCGTAATCTGGAGTCTCAACTGGGCTGACTCTCAGATAACACAGAGTGACTTCACTCATGTGCATGTCCCCTCAGCTGGGACAGCTGGGAAGCTGGAGGTGGCTGGGCATCTTTCTCTTTCTCTCTCTCTCTCTCTCTCTCTCTCAGCAGTTTCTCCAAGAGTGTAGCTGAATGTCATTACTTGGGGACCTCGGACTCCCAAGAACAGAAAAGCAGAAACAGCCAGGCTTTCTCCAGGCGTATGCCTAGAACACCCACAATGTTACTTCTGCTGCATTCCATTCATTACAGCAAGTCACAGGCCAACCCAGATTCAAAGGGAGGGGAAACAGATTCCACATCATTACGTAAGGTGTGGCAGAGAATTTCTGGACATCTTTAATCTACTACAAACCACAATTACGTGGTCAGGTCTTGTGGGCTAAAGGGACAGCTAATTACCTGCTCAGCTTGCTCCCCCAGCCATAGTCATCCCTTGTTTCCTCCTTGGATGCTCCCCTGTGACAGTGAAGCCACCACTCAGCACCTGTGCTCTACGCCTGCTGCTCCCACTGCTCTGCCACTACCTGCCGACTTCTCTCTCCTCACTCCCTCTCCACCTGCAGCTTCTGACTATTCATGCATTCCGCTGCTCCATGCTATTACTGCCACGTGGCTTCTGCTGCTACAAAAATAGTCGAGTGTGGAAAGAGTTAACACAGCAGGCCTGAGACTGCTATCCTCAGAAAGACCTGCTTGTGAGGTTGGCCCTTGGCTGGCATCTGGGAACTTGGATTTGGGGAGGTGTATTAGTCAGGGTTCTCCAGAGAAACAGAACCAACAGGATGTGTGTGTGTGCATATATGTATGTGTGTGTGTGTGTGTGTGTGTGTGTACGTATATGTGTGTGTATATATATGCATGTGTGTACATATACATATATGTATATATAAATAGATTTATTATAAGGATTTGGCTCATGTGACTAGGAGCCAATGATGGTGAGTCCAAAATCTGCAGGCTGGGCTGGCAGGCCTGGGACCCAGGGGAGCTGATGATGCAGTTCCAGTCCAAAGCTGGCAGGCCGAGACCTAAGAGATTAAAAGTATGAAGGCGGTCTGCTAAGAATTCCCTCTTGCTCAGGAAGGCTGGTATTTTTGCTGTATTCAGGCCTTCAACTGGTTGGATGAGGCCTGTCCACATTATAGAGGGCATTCTGTTTACTCAAAATTCATTGATTTATTAATAAATGCTAATCTCATCTAAACCACCCCTCCAAGTTAATACATAAAATGAACCATCACAGGAGGGGTCCCATCATTCCCAGAACTGATAAGAACGGCTTGCTGTGCCTCAACCATTTGTAGAAGCAGTGTGGTTCATGCTCAACACCTGCTTTCATTTTTCCCGTAAGGAATAAGGCAAGGACTCCCCAGTCCGGAATTTTATTACATGCTAGGCAGACAGTGCCGATGTAATCAGCCCCCCAATAAAAACCTTGGGCACTGTGTCTCTAATGAACTTCCCTAGTGGACGACATTTCATACCTGTTGTCACAGCTCATAGCTGGAGAAATTAAGCCCATCCTGTGACTCCAGTGGGAGAGGACTCTTAGAGGCTTGTACCTCATTTCCTCTGGATTTTGCCCAATGTACCTTTTCCCTTTGCTGATTTTGCTTTGTATCCTTTTGCTGTAATAAAGCCTAGCCATGACTGTGACTATACATTGAGTCCTGTAAGTCTTCCTAGCAAATCATTGAATGTTGGGGTGGTCTTGGGAGCCCCCAATACAAGTAGGAAATGGAAATGGGAAAATTATGACTGTCATTAGTACAGGTCTATTCCCAACTGTTAATACAATTGAAACGATGATGGAAATTATTTCACATATTTGAAGTCTTATATGAAAGTAGAGGGCTATCTATATTAGTGTGGCACTATTCTACATATCACAGTGTATTAGGAACATAAATCAGTGACCAAGGATTTCTGGGAAAGGGGGGCGGGCGTTATTCGAGTAAGTAGGAAAAAAGAAGAAGGGAGGTGGTGGAGCCCAGTATTTGGACTCCGGAGACATGGCTGAGTCCTGAGTAGCTCTGCTGGCTACTAGCAAGTTGTTAATCAGCATGAGCTTAAAGTTCCAAAATTAGAAGGTGGCTTAATAATAATGGCTAATGCTTGTTAAATGACTACCATATCCTAGGCACTTTATGTATTCACTCACCCAGCTCTCACTGCCATCCTATTAAGTAAGTATTATTTGAATCTCTGTTTTGCAAATTCAGAAACAGAGACCCGGAAAAAAGGTTATATCACAGAGGGTTACTGGGAAGCTTGCTGAATTAGTACCTGTAGTGCCCTTGGGAGGTGTCCAGAGCATCAGAAGTATTCAATAAATATTATATTTTAAAACAGGATCAGAAAGGAGAAGCGAGGAAGAACTTGGGAGCAAAGGCACTACATGAGCAAAGCACTGGAATGTTCCTCAGCAAGGTGCATCCCGTCAGTAATAAGCAGGCTGTTGGGCACTGACTGAAAACTCCTGTGTGCCCCGACATTGAGCTGGGAACTTCAACCCAAGGCATATAGGGAAGCATGTCGGACTGATGAGTAGTAGAAAATGTGACCAGGGGGCAGAGTTTAGAGGGTCTTGGCCATATTTTAGCACTTATAATCTAGGGCTGTGGTTCTCAGATTGACCCAACAGTGTCCTAACAACCATAGTGTTATTTGTAGGCAATGTGAAATAATCATATATCCTCGTACTAGCAGACAATCAGGATAAAATTTAAGAAAAAAAAATAAGAGACA
The DNA here is from genome assembly GCF_041146395.1 of Eulemur rufifrons. NCBI lineage: Eukaryota > Metazoa > Chordata > Mammalia > Primates > Lemuridae > Eulemur > Eulemur rufifrons. Next base: position 50,783,167 of record NC_090998.1, read on the forward strand.
TATATTTAAAATAGAACACAATTTTAAGAAATTAACATTAACTTTTTCTGTAAATGAGTGAAACATTACTATTATTTGAATTTTAGTAACTTGATAAATACTGCATTAGACAACGGAGAAAGATGAATGATTGGCAAGGCAAACCTGCTTTAGGGCATAGAGTTTGGATGGAAGTGGGAGAAAGAGAATGGTTAGGAAGCTGTAGCGCTCATTCAAGCATAAAAAAATGTAGATCTGACTCAAGGTAAGTTCATAGGTAATGACAGGAAAGAGAACAGCAGAAGATCAACCATGAAGGAAGAATGGTTGGTATTTTGTAGTACGTAAAGACCAGGGTTCAAGTCTTCACTAATTCTCAGCTTCTGACTTCCCAGAGGCTCAGTTTCCTCATCAGTAAAATGGAATTGATAACAAATACCTTAGGGGGCAGCTAGGAAGACTGGGTCACATGACAGAGTGAATGTGACTTGCCCCTTGATATTGAAGCTATTCTCACTGTTAATGATGCTTACCTGAAGGAGGAGAATGAGCAGAAGGGATGAGTCAAAGGTGGCTACAAAGATTTGGCCCCAGGTGCCTGGGGAGACAGATGGCCATGTGGCAAGCAATAGGAAAGAGGGAAGATTAACCCAGACCCAGAGCAAGATGATTAGTTCCATTTTAGGCACATTGAAGGAGGTCCAGTTTGGCAGGTTTTATTAGGCTGAACAGAGAGCTTTTAATGAGTAAAGTAAAATTATAATCTCTGAAACAGTGATATATATATTATAATCTTCCTGTTTGTGACATCTTGAATGGCCTTTATTGTCCTGTTATGTTAAACTGTAGCATATGGAAAGAATTCCAAAGAAAAATAGATTTAGGGCAAGAAAAGTGAAGGGAGTCCTAGAGCCCAGGACCAGTTGCATACAACTTGTGATATAAGGACTGCACTGGATTTTTATAAGTTAAACTGTGATTATTGTGTGACCGTTTAGACTTGCAGTGATTACATAAATTAAAATGTACTGTGCATGGGTAGAAATAAATTCTTTTGCCTTTCTGCAAATGGTCAGATCATTCATGCCCAAATTGGGAGCACCATTTAGAATCAGGTAGTCTTGGCTTTGAATATGGGCCCTGTGTGCAAATTTGGACAAATTTCTGAACCTCTCTGGGCCTCAATTTCCTAATATGTAAACAGAGACAAAAACAAGACCTATTTTACAGGGCTCCTGTGAGAATTAAATGAGATTACATTTGACACTCACACATAATTGGCAATCAATGAACAGGAGTTCCCCATCCTTTTGCTTTCTTTATAACGACATTAAAACTGCAGAAAAAAGTTACAGATATAATTGGACAAGTTTTAGAACTATATTCAGATTCTGACTTTTATCTTAGTCGATGGAAGATGATGTCCAAAGAAATATTCTAGGTAAGTCAGCACTTGGTGATGAAGTTCAAAATAGAAGTATTAATACAAAACACATTGGGTTAAGTATTAGGAAAGTGCACACCAGGCTATACCTGTGAATTCATTATTTTAAATCTTGATAGTTTATATGCCCCTTTTGCAATAGACATTATGTTTGAATTTTCTAATGAAGAGCCATTTTGGCACTTAAAATATTGAGTTGGATATTCATGGGTTTGATTGATAACTCCTTAGAAAACGCCAGCCTTGCCTAGAGACAATGTAATGAAAATACCACTGACCTAATGACAGCCAAGCAACTTACCCCTTTGAGTACAAGCTTCATAAATGGAAACTCATAGCATGCTGGTCTTCCTAAGCCTGCAGACCCCCATGTCCCGTGAGCACTATGGTGGCATCTAGAACTTATCCCTGGTTCTCCACCTGGGTTTACTTGTGCAACATCTGTCTTTCTCCCTGGATCATAAGCTCTGCAACGGAAGGAAACGTATCCATCTATCTCACCACTGTTTTTATAGAATCTAACGCAATGCCAGGCACCTCATAGACACACAATAAATGTTTGCAGAATGATGAAGAAAGGGAGGTAGGAGGAAGAGACCTAATACAGTACTTGGCAATGCAGTCAGCATTTAAAAAAAGTTTGTTTAATGGATGGAATAAGTCACATTTCCTGTTTTTCTCTTAGTCATATACTTGGTGGGACAGAACAAATATATCTAGGCCACAAAGAAAAGTTTCAAAGCAAATCATGAATATTAATGAAAATTATATTAATATTATAATACTAGCTAACATTTCATTAAGTGCTTACTATGTGCCAAGTACTGTGCTAGGCACTTTGTATGCATTAACTATCCTAATAATGCTATAGGAGAATTTCCACTGGACAGATGAAGAAACTGAGGTTCAATGTGGTTTCATAGAGTTGCATAAGATAGTTACTTGTGGGAGTGGGATGCAAATCCAAGCCTATGTGACTCTTCACTGCTCTGTGCGCACCTCCATAGCATCAGGGGAGTACCTTGCAGTGGTAGCCAAGTTGTCACTCACAGCATGAGGGCCAGGGTGTTGGGGCCTCCCAAGGGCCCACCTCTGCTAAGGGAGACCACACCTGCTTGAGCATGCAGAGACAGCCCCCCTGGGCCCACACAGCCCTTGCATGACAGGTGTTCTTCTAGGTGTCTGGTCACAACACAGTTCAGAACCAAAGAGGTTTGCGGTAGAACTGAATGATCCAAAGCAGTAAGGTGAGTTTGTCGTCATACAAGACCCAAACAAGCACGACTCCAAAAAAACTCTGAAGAGCCTGGATCCCAGAGATCAGGAAGGTGGGGGGGACAAACGTATTGCTCTCAAAAGGGGACATAGGAGGTGGCTGCTGGGGTCTCAGAAAGCAAAAGTAAGGCATCTTGGGGCAGAGGATGATTGAGAAACACATCAAGAGAGGACATTCCACACAAGGCATGGCTCCCTTTGTCATCTGTAATCCTCTTCCTATACCCACATACCCTTTCTCTTTCTCCCTCTCTCCCTACCACACAGGCACACGCACAAGCACATACACACACGCACCACTGCTGCTAACATGTTCCTACAAGCCCCACGTCGAGGCTCTTGCTCATCACACAAGCATCTTTGGAAAATAAGGTTAACATGTCTAGGTCTAGGACTGAACTGACAGTGCTTATGTTTCTGTCTCCTTCATCTTGAGAGCAAGAACGCGTATTCCATTTCTTTTTTCTCCCCCTCACAGCACCTATTACTAGATACCATATGCTCTGCACGTACTTGGCACTCAATAAATGCTTACTGAATGGCTGACTTTTCCCGTCTCCCCCACCCTTTCCTTCCCACCCCTACAGCATGACTTTAAAAATCTGCTGCAGAGCTGTGGGGCGAGGTTTAAGATCCGTTTTGACAAATAACCCTTATGGGTGTTTAAAGCCAAAAGATCGAATATTTAAAGCAGAAATATGAGCTGTGACTTCATGGGTGTTCTGTGAAGGGATGCATAAAGCTGTACAAATAGATAGCCTTTCAGACAGGACATAACAGACTCAGCTTTGTGCATTTGCAAATATACAGAGAAGAGCCCAAACTTCACTTTGAACCCTCCTTTCCTTCCGAAATCAGTTTAAATAGAAGAGTAAAGATAGTTAATTCTTCCATGGTTTTAAAAGGCGATCTTACAAATACTTTTGGCTTTAGAAGCTTATGTCACTGATTCGTAATATAAGAGGTGACATTAAACCCATCCCCACCTTCTCATCACCACCATCCCCAGACACGAAAATAGAGGCCAAAATAAGACTGGATTCCCTGGAAGTGGTGAAGCAAATTGATTGGTGTGAAAAGGGGGTTTTAGACTCCCACGCATGAGATCTTGGAGCTGGGAAGTCTTAGAGGTCACAGAAGGATTAGAATTACACGGTGGCTCCGGTGGATGACTTCATGACGATGTGGAGTTTAGACTAGTACCAGGAGAGAATTAGAGTCCCTGAAGAACCCCAAGAGAGAACACTCCCAAGAGAGAATTAGTCTCAGGAAAGAAGTCAGCATGATCTGAGAAGACCTATTGCACCATAGGGCCCCTTTTCTCCTAAGGATGTCCAGAGTTCCCGGGTTGCTTAGGGTAACATGGCAGAAACGAGGACATCCTGCCTCTGCTCCGGCTGCAGCTCTCACCATCTCATGTCCTCTGAAAACAGCTGACATGGAGAAAATGTGAAGGTCCTCAGCCCTCAGCTCTTATGCCTATTCTACAATCTAGAGGTGATTTTCCAGCAAGTGGAATGAACTTGATACGTATCACTTTCGTTTTAACTAAGTACAAATTTTACATGGAGCTATGTTTGTCCAGTGAGTGAAGAGGTTACCTGGAGCTAAGAGTTTGTAGGATAGTTGAACTCAAATATATTTAACTATCTAGAAATAGAAATTACATTGACCTTAAGAACTCTTGATTGTGTTACTAATTTTGACTTGGCTAGGATCAGAAGCGTGTCCTTTTTCAATGCATCCTTTCTTTCCATTTCCTGTAGGTATAAAGTAGGTCAACAGCCCTGGATTCTATGAAAATTATATTTGTGTAAGGTGATTGACCAGATAATAGAAGTTTGGATAAACACACAATACTTTGGTTTTCTTTATAACGTGCTATAGTTTACGAAGAACCTTCTTATTCTCTTCTTATGTAATTCTCAAAAATATCTATAGGATGGGAATTTTTATTCCTCCCATTTTACAGATGACAAAATGGAAGTTCAGGGAATTTCATTCAATTGTTCATCATGCAGCAACTATTCTTTGGGACCCAATTTTGTGCTAGGCACTAGCAATACAAAGATGTTTTAAAAACATATTCATAGCTGTGATCTTTAGGAGTTCATTGTCTATTTGCAGAACAAATAGATAAAGAAAATGTTGGTAATGGCATGTGGTGAGGACCGTGCTAGGCAAACATACTAGATACAATGATGGCAAAAGAATTACCAAATTTGCTTGGCTGTGAGTGAGTAGTCTTGTCAAAGGAGACCCTAGAAGTGGGTCTTGATAAGAAGGAATTTGCCAGAAAGAGAAAGCATAAAGCAGAGGAGTAGCAAGAGGCAAGGCACAGAAGCACGGAGCTGTATGATCAATTCAGAGCATCCCAAACAGTTCAGCATGGCTGTGAAGCAGAGAAGGAAGGAAGATGAGACTGGAGAGTGAGGAACAAGGTTTCAGGTTGGGGTGGTGGGTTGGGGAAGTGAAGTTTTCAGGAGCTCAGAGCTGGTCACTTGTGTTTTATCACACATGGCCTCCATTTCCAAGATCTTTTTCTTCATGGTCCAAAACGGCTGCTCTAGATCCAGTCACCACATCCACATTCTGAGCAGCAAGAAGAAGGAAAGGAAAAGAAAAAGGAACAAAGCCATACGCCAGCTGTCTTGTAAGGGAGATTCATGGAACTGCCATAGGACACTTCTGCTTACGGCTCATTGACCAGAGATAGTCACATGGCTACACCTACTGCTAAGGACTTCTAATAGACTCTGTCATGGTGACAATATGCTCAGTGGAAAATTTGTAGTAATATTGGTGTAGAAAAAACAGAGGATGGAATTTGGAGGACAGCTGGCAGTGTCTGCCACTGAGTGGAAGGGGGAAGCAGATCATAAAGGATCCTGAATCATTAATTTTTTATTTTAATAGATTTAAGAGGCACAAGTGTTTTTTGTTATATGGATGGTTTGTATAATGCAGAAGTCAGGCCTTTTAGTGTACCTGTCACCAGAGTGTACACTGTACCCAACAGGTAGATTTTTATCCCTCACTGCCCTCCCTGCCTTCCCCCTTCTTCGTTTTCAATGCCCATTATACCACTTTATGACCATATATACCCCTCATTTAACTCCCACTTATAACTGAGAACATGTGGTATTTGTTTTTCTATTCCTGAGATACTTCACTTAGGATAATGGTCTCCAGTTTCATTCAAGTTGCTGCAAAAGACATTATTTCATTCCTTTTTGTGGCTGAGTAGTACTCCATAGTGTCTGTGTGTGTGTGTGTGTGTGTGTGTATACACCACGTTTTCTTCATCCACCCATTAGGTTGATTCCAAATCTTTGTAATTGTGAATTGTGCTGCAATAAACATTTGGGGTTTAAAAAAAGACTCCTGAATCATTGATTTGAAGCTCGAACTTTGCCCTCTGGCCAACAGGAAGTCACTGAAGGGTTTTAATCAAGGACTTCAAATGACCATAATAGTTATGTTATTAAGGTAGATGGAGACTGGAGAGGGTAAGATCAGAGACAGAGGGATCAGCTAGGGAATTGTTACATTTGTCCAGATAAAAGATAATCAGGGCCTCAACTAAGTAGTCATAAAGAGATGTGGGAGTAGGATTAACACCAAGAACATTACTCCTCATGCTAGTTAAGTAGTGAGGCCAGAATCCAAACCCCAACCTTTAATGCAAGTCTAGTACCATGAGATTCATCTTTAAAAAAATTTTTTAATCGATAAATAAAAATTGTATATATTTTGGTGTGCAACATGATGATTTAAAATAGGCATACATTGTGGAATGGCTAAATAGAGCTAATTAACATATGAATTGCCACACATTCTTTTTTTATGGTGAAAACACTTAAAATCTACTCTCTTAGCAATCAAGTACACAATACATTATTAACTATAGTCACCATTAGACTATAAGATAGTCTATAGACTATTAACTATAGTCACCATTTTGTACAATAGATCTCTTGAACTTACTCCCACTATCTACTGAAATTGTGTATACTTTGACCAACATCTCCCCAATCCCTACTCTATGCCCAGACACTAGTAACCACCATTCTACTCTCTCCTATTAATTCAGCTTCTTTAGATTCCACATATAAGTAAGATCAGGCAGTGTTTGTCTTTCTGTTCCTGGCTTATTTTACTTAATGTCTTCAAGGTTCATCTGTGTTGTGCAAATGATAGTATTTTCTTCTTTTTAAATGCTATGTAGCATTCCAATGTGTATATATAAGATGCTTTCTTTATCTATTCATCCACTGATGGACACTTAGGCTGATTCCATATCTTGGCTATTGTCAATAGTGCTGCAATAAGCATGGGAGTGCTGCTGTCTCTTCCATATGCTGATTTCCTTTAATTGGATATATACCCAGCAGTGGGATTGCTAGATCATATGGTAGTTCTATTTTTAGTTTTTTGAGGAACCTTCATACTATTTTTCATAATAGCTGTACTAACTTACATTCCCACCAACACTATTCAAGAGTTCCCTTTTTCTACCTCCTCACCAACACTGTTAGCATGCTTTTTTTTTTGATAACAGCCATTCTAACAGGTGTATAGTCCTAACTGACATTATAGTGGGCTCTGTTTCAAACTCCCACAGTCCTTTGTATCTACCTTGTGTTGTGAAAATCAGATATTATGGTCCAGATCCAGGAACTGAAGAGTTCAAATGCAAGAAAACATTTGTGGCAGGATAACATTTTGAAATATTTTCCATTTTCTGTTAATGCATTTAAGCAGGTAGAAGACACTGGGCATCCTTGCCTTATGGGAGGTCTAAGACAGCACTTCCTGGGTTTTATTTCTAAGAGCCTAAGCACATGCAAGAGGAAAGAGTTTGAAGAGGGAGAGATTTTAGCCAGACTAGCAAGATATTTTCAGACTTGTGGGGAGATGGTGGGGGAGAAGGATGGGTTTTGGCTCTCTCCTGCCTTCATCTAGAGGACACAGCAGGAGATGAGGGAAATCACCATGAAGTGCCCCCAGGGGATCTGGGTCTAAGACCTGGTGTTCACCAAAGACTGCTACTCTTAGCACGGCACAGGAAGAGAACAGATGGAATGATGTGCGCTGGAACAATCTCCAACCTAAAGGCTATTTCAGAAAATAGTGCCACATGAGACCACGGCACAACCCCAGTTGGCATTTAAATTACCTTCCAGAAAAGGAGCTAGTGGTTGCAATTAGCTTATGAATAGAGATTAAAAAATTAAAAACTGAAATACTGAAAACAAAGTTTAAAGTGTATGAGAAATAAAGAAAAGGACTGAAATTCATACTTGCAATTCAGCCCTACAGTGGAACCCTGTTTGACAACAAGGTTTTGTGTGGCCTTGGGGCATGGGGAAGCAAGAGAAGCTCCAGAACATATTTTTGTGACTGTTCCTTTTCCTTAATTCTGATTCTGTATTGAAACAAATTCAGACTGGGTCTATGTATATCCATATCCACTATTCACTTGTAAATGTTCCCAATAATTGAGGCCACCTCCTCAGAAGACACTCTAGCATCACTTAGCTGGATATCTCAGCACAGAGGCACGTCATGTTTGGAAATATCCACATACCATTCTAGTTGCAGTTTAGTTTTTCCTTTACTAAAGAAATAGAGTAGCAGTCCCCAACTTTTTTGGCACCAGGGACCAGTTTCATGGAAGGCAATTTTTCCACGGACAGGAGGGTGGGAGGGTTGGTGAGCGATGGGGAGCAGCTGTAAATACAGATGAAGCTTCACTTGCTCACCCACCGCTCACCTATTGCTGTGCGGCCCAGTTCCTAACAGGCCACGGACCAGGACCGCAGGTTGGGGACTGCAGGTATAGAATGTTTACCCAAACATCTTCATGTATGTAATACTCCAGGGATGTTGACATCCTACAGAACAAGCATGATTTGCAAAACCACCATAATTCTTCTATTTAAAGCAATATCCCCTGTGTGTGATCTGAGTTTGTAAAACAAGTTCATTTTCTTTCTGGAGACAACATGTCAAACCTTCAATATAGCTACAAATCATAAGTTTGAAAAACATTCAGCCCGGCAAAGAAGGAAGTTATATTCAGTAGTGTTGGGAATAAATGATGATGTTTAGAAACTGGAGAAAATTTTATGCTGTCTTCCTTGTCTATTTTGCCTACTGCAAGTGCCTCTGACCCTATTTTCAACCTATTTAATTTTTACCCTGCCTGAAAGTAGCTTTATTTTATCTTAAAAATATTATAATCCAAAAAAATGACAAGAGGAAGTCAACTAAAAAAATAATAATCAAAGCCATTCATGGTTCCCCGTGCCCAGACTAAGATATATTTGTCAAGCAGTCTTTTTTTTTTTTTTTTTCCGGAAGTCCAATGTGTGAATTAAGTTGCACCAAGGCAAGTCAAATTATTCCCTGGCCATTTGTAGCACGCAGTGTTTCATATGACTTTTTACCCTCTTATTCAATAAAACAATACGTACTTGTATAGCAGCCAGACGAAGTGGTGATTCACACTCATCTAAGAGATGCCAAGTACTGTACCTCCTTGAGGAAGCACACTCACCATGTGTAATGAGAACACTTTGGATTTCCTGAAGTGATTCAACATTAAATTGAATTCAACATTGACCTGAATATCCATAGATGTTAGCAATCATAAGTTCGGATGTGCTAGAGTACCATTTGCCTTTGTGTAACTCCCACTCATTTGTTACAAGTTAAGACATGCATCTTTGTTATGTTGAGTTAGAACATTGTCATTTCAAGGGAACCAATTAAAGAATTTGGCCTGTTATTTATAAATATAAAAGAATCCAGGATTTTTGAGGAAAAGGTGGCCAGCTGTGGTTTTGTGATAGAAACCTCCCATAGATCCCTTATTTTGAATTATGCAGCTTTTGGCTCAAGAGGAACAGTGGGTCCTGGTCTGTAATAGAAAAGAAACTTATAAAAATCCACAGTGTGCCACATGTCATGCCGCCTGAAATCATTGCTTTCAAACTCAGGCAGAGGAGTACAGATTTGATGCCGTTGGCACCAGGGAGCCACAGTGAGTTGTTGAGTGAGGAAGTAAGAATTTGACTAAAAATCCAAGTTTTTCCAAGTTGTATGAACACTATGCTTAGAGAAATCCAGATGCTTTAGCCTTTGGAGACAGTGACCAAAAACACAGGTTCTTGGAATATAAGAATAAAATTATAAGAAAGGGGGTGGGGATGGGGGAGAAAGTAGCAGCTGCCAGAGCTGTAGCGGGAATGGCTGCAGGAGGGGAAAGAGGGCTTTATATACAGCTTGAACCAAACCCATTAAAAATTAAGGCCATCTGGACACATGTAAAAGCCCGGCAATCACCAGAGAACTTGAATTTATTATCCGCAGCATCTAAGTCCTTTAATCACAAAGTGGTTGGAAGGTTGGAATTTCAACCTAATTTATAAAAGTAACACAGCAAGGTTCCACCTAAACTAAAAGTTGAGGAATCAACTAAATTCCAAGAAGAAAGGCTGGAATGTGCCTCTTGAGGCCAGCCAAGGGGACTCCGGTGCAAGCAAGTGGCGGGCCACTTCCAAACGGCCCGTTTGACAGGTTCAAGTTGAAAGCCTCTCTCAACACGCCAGTTCCAAGACGATACCTCATTTACTTTAACATGTATTCTTTGCCTAGAAGAAATAAGAAATATGTGTATTCTTTCTTTGTAACCATGAATATAAGGCCTCGAATTTATAAGATTTCTCTCCTGCAGTAATTTTAATGATGTCCATGTAAGAGCAGATTCTCAAAGTGTGGTCCCCAGACAAGCAACCGGATCCCTGGGAACTTGTTAGAAATGCAGTCCCAGGCCCACCCCAGACTTATGGAATCAGAGATTTGGGGGGAGGAGCCTGGTGGTCTGCACTTTAACAAGCCCCCCAGGATATTCTGATGTAGGCTCAAGTTTGAGAGCTTCTGCTTTTAAATCACCTCAGGAGCTATTCAAAATCATTAGGGTCATTAGCTGTGGCTTGAGCTTTGAGATAGAGGAGAAAAAAAAAAAACCTTCAATCAAATAGGAAATTATTCTGATCACTTTTAAAGTTATCAAAGCAGAGCCATCAAATCCCTATCTTACAAGTACCCTCCGATGAATTGATTTATAGCAGTTATCTAGAGGGAAACAAAGTGGTATTTTAATTACTATTGGCCCCTTTTCGATGTAATTGATAGGCTGCTTAATTTTTTTAATATTATATTTATTGATTTTATTTTTAAAAAATATTTTTATAGGCCATTTAATTTTGAATCACTCTCTTCTTTGTGAAGGCTCCTGAGTGTCCCTTCCCCAAATCAATAGTTGTGGCCAGGGGAAGCGAACAGTTTGATTGGCTAACTTGAAAATGCATTCCAGCCACCCTAGGTGAGAGGATGGGATCCCCCCTCTTCCCCATCATAGGGATTAGGAAAGGCATGATCTTTCTTCCAAAAGTTTGTTGAACAAACAACATATGCCCCCTCTAAAGAAGGCGATTCCTCTAAGATCTGTGAGAACAATGTAAGCCTGTGATTGAGAGGGGCCACCTTTCCCACTATGTGGAGCAATCTTGATTAAGAGTGAAACCAACATGCAGAAAAGAGAGAGAAAGAGAGAGACCTGAAAGCATTGTTTGAACTCCTGGAACCAACCATATGTGAAGCCAAATTAATGCCAGGACTTTCCAGTTACGTAAACCAATAAATTCCCTTTTGGCTTGAGTTAGTTTGAGTTGGATTTCTGTCCCTTAAGACCAAGGGACCCTGACTAATAGAATCTCTAAAATAATTCACAGCTTTGTGTGAATTGCAGATGTTCTAATAAACACCTTCAAGGGGAGGCATAAATAAAAGAGCATGCTAGACTGCTATTCAGGAGATCAGAAATAAGGTTTTGGCATTATCAATTAAAGAAACCTTGGGCAAGTTTTAAGTCTCTGAGCTTCCCCTTACTTAAATGTAACAGAAGAGATCGGCCTAGATCTATTAAGAAACAAGTGTTTTAGAACTGACAGAGGCCTCGGAGATTAGTCTGTTCAAACCTCTATTTCAGAAATGAGAAAACCACAGCACAGAGAGGGAGTCACTTGATCAACATCACAGAGGCCGTTGGCAGTTGTGCAGGCTCAGACACACCTCCCCGATCCCACGGCAGTGCCCTTTCCACAGTACCACTCCACTGGGCTGTTTGAAGGTACATCAAGTTTATCATTGTTATCTTTATACACTATATCTACTACGATGGTTTAAGTTGCAAGAAACTCAACGATTTTTAAATTAAGAGATTTATTGTTCACATATCAAGAAGTCCAGAGAAAGGTTGATTTCACTCTTGCTGGGTCCAGAGATCCATAGCATCATTAAAAACCCAGCTTTTTCCCCATAGTTCCTCTCTGCCATTCTCAGCATGTCAACTTTGGTACCCAGCTTCATTTCATTATAATCACAAGACAGTTGCCGCAACACCACAAGTCCTCACACAAGTCCAAAAGCCAGAAGGGGAAAATAACTTTTTCTTGTCAATTATATGTAATGTAATATACTGGATAGAATTCTGGAAAGGAAAAAGGACACTAGGGAAAAACTAAAGAATACTGAATAAAATATGGGCTTTAGTTAATATTAATAGTAATCCATAAATTTTGTTAATTAATTGGACCAAATGTACCATGCTAATGTAAGATGTTAACAATAGGTGAAACTGAGCATGAGGCATGTGGAAACTATTTGTACTACCTTTGCACATTTTTCTGTAAATCTAAAATTATTTTAAAATTAAATTATATTTAAAAAACAAAGCAAAATATCTGGCCTTTGCTTGAGTCTGAAATAAGCAGAGTTCACTCCCTTTCCACTTGAAAAATATCTTTGTTCAGATGTTGCTGCTGTTAACTGTACTGTTAAATGTCTGTGCCCATGCAGACAACTTGACTACACTGATTTTAGATGGAAGTATTTCCTGTTTCACTAGAGTCATATACTCATTGAATCTTTGCAACAAGCAATGAAATTGAGCTATTATCAAAATGCTATCTGATATTGTATACTTCAGTAGCTTATAGAGTATAACTTCTAATGCTATAAATGGTAATTGTGTGCTGCACCCTCCCAACTCAATGCCACACGCTCATGAGCTACAATTATTCTTCTTGTTGTCCTACAGAGGTTTGCAAATAAAAGATGAATTATAGACTCCAGCTTACACATCACAAAAGGAGCTACTGTAAGAATCTTCACCACCACACTACACCCTCTCTCCCAAAACACAGATATGGCCATGGTGGGTTATTTGGAGAATTTTCAACTAGCTTCTTTTCTCCTTTTTTCTTCCTAAGGATTTTGAGGCCATTTAGATAAAGTCTAACAACACTTCAAAGATGAAAGTTTGAATATTTTTTGTTTAAATGGAGACAACTATGAAAAGGAAGTTATATGAGGTTATTTCTGTCAGGCCAATTAACTATGAGCCCTGAGCACTTTTTGAATCAGGGACAACCAGTCTCAAGGCATTTGGTGTTTTGTATGGGGTGTGTAGGAAGGCAGCCTGTCTGAACAAGAGGTGACTAAGACTTACATTTAAATTTAATAAGGGGAAAAAATCCTAATGTATTCTGATAGTGTTTTTCTCCTTGTATGACATCAATACAGAGGCATGAGAACATTCTTAGGTCAAGGATTCTAACTGAAAATACAACTAATTGGACTTCAAACATGTCACTTGATTCTCCAATAAAAACAAATGCAAATATATCCGACCATACAGTCAGATCCTGAATGTTGAACCCGTATTTCAGGAGTTACTCATTCATATGAAGGAAGGATACTTCACTGAAAGCTTTTTTTAATGATTAATTATAACTTATCAGGGTCTAAATGTTAGGAGACCCTGTCTATGAACATTTAATCATATATGAAGGTGATAATTATTGAAATGATGGTGAAAGTGAAAAAGCAGATATATCTCGGTTTTTAAAAATCATAAATTCTATTAAACTTCTGAAGCGCATAAATTCCATAAAGAGGGTAGTACAGCTATAAAGGTTGAGGCCCAGGAAATATATCAACTAAAACAGCCTGAACAGAACAGATGATAAGGAAGGGTTGAACTTGACACAGACACGTTTAGCACAGGAGGGTGCTGATTTAAATGGCTCCTGGAGCTTAGGGATGGAATCCAGAGAACCAAGGAAGAATGGAAGGCCTAATTAAAGTCTGAATCGTGACTGATATGGTCTTAAGGAATCATTTTGCCAGCAGGATATGCTGTTATTTTTTCATTTGTACAAATTTATGGGGTACAGGTGAAATTTTGTTACATGCCTAGATTGTGTAGAGGTCAAGTCAGGGCTTTTAGTGTATCCATCACCTAAATAACATACACTGTGCCCATAAAGTAATTTCTCATCATCCTCTCCCCTCCCACTCCCTCACCTTCCTGAGTCTCCATTATCTACCATTCCCCTTTCTATGTCGGTGTGTACATATTTTAGCACTCACTTATGAGTGAGAACGTGCAATATTTGACTTTTTGTGTCTGGCTTGTTTCACTTAAGATAATGGCCTCCAGTTCCATCCATGTTGTTGCAAAAGACATGATTTCCTTCTTTTTTTACAGCTGAATAGTATTCCATTGTGTACATATACCACATTTTTTTTATCCATTGATGGACACTTACATTGATTGAATATCTTTGCTATTGTGACTAATGCGATGATAAACATATGAGTGCGGGCATCTTTTTGATATATGATTTCTTTTCCTTTGGGTAGATACCCAGTAAAGGATTGCTGGATCATATGGTAGTTCTGTTTAGTTCTTTGAGGAATCTCCATACCGTTTTCCATAGAGGTTGTACTAATTTACATTCCTACCAATAGACTCCCTTTTCTCTGCATTCTTGCTAACATCTGTTATTTTTTGTCTTTTTAGTAATAGTCATTCTCACTGGGGTAAGATGGTATTTCACCGTGGTTTTAATTTGCATTTCTCTGATGATTTGTGATGCTGAGCAGTTTTTAGTATACTCGTTGGTCATTTGAATGTATTCTTTTGCAAAATGTCTATTAATATCCTTTGCCCACTTTTCAATGGGATTATTTGCTTTTTTGTTGTTGTTGAATTGTTTGAGTTATTTGCACATTCTGGATAGTAGTCCCCTGTTGGATAAATAGTTTGCAATATTTTCTCACATTCTGTCTGTTCACTCTGCTGATTATTTCTTTTTCTGTGCAGAAGCTTTGTAGTTTAAGTCCCATTTGTCTATTTTTGTTTTTGTTGCCTGTGTTTTTGAGGTCTTAGTTGTAAATTCTATGCCTAGATCGATGCCCAGAGGAGTTTTCCCTAGGTTTTCTTCTAGTATTTTTAAAATTTTGGGTCTTACATTTAAGTCTTTAATCCCTCTTGAGTTGATTTTTGCATATGGTGAGAGATAAGGGTCCAGTTTCATTTTTCTGCATATGACTATCCATTTTTTCCTAGCATTTTATTGAAAAGGGTATCCTTTCCCCAGTGTATGTTCTTTTCAGTTTTGCCAAAGATCAGTTGGTTGTAAATATGTGACCTTATTTTTGGGTTCTCTATTCTATTCCATTTATCTATGTGTTTATTTTTATACCAGTACCATGTTTTTTATTAATATAGCTTTGTAGTATAATTCGAAGTCAAGTAATATAATGCTTCCAGCTTTGTTCTTTTTGCTTAGGATTGCTCTGGCTATTCAGGGTCTTTTTATTGTTGTTGTTGTTCCATATGAATTTTAGGATTTTTTTTTCTAATTCTCTGAAAAATAGTGTTATTTTGATAGAGATTGCATTGTGTATGTAGATTGCTTTGAGCAGGAGGGTCATTTTAACAATATTAACTCTTCCAATCCGTAAGCATGAGATGCTTTTCCATTTGTCTGTGTCATCTACAATATTTTTCATCAGTGTTTTGTAGTTTTCCTTGCAGAGATCTTTCACCTCCTTGCTCAAATTTATTCCTAGGTATTTTATTTTTTTGTAGCTATTGTAAATGGGATTGTCTTCTTGTGCTGTGGGTGATAGCAGCAGCAGTGGTGGAACAATGCTCTGGAGCCCAAACAGTCCATCCTGGTGTTGGTTGTGGCTGTGACAGGTTAGGTGGGCTAGTCCCCTGGCCTCTGGTAGCAGGTTCAGGTGGGTATCAGCTGTGGTGTTATTGGTAAGTTGAGTTGGCCTGACCTCAGAGTCTGAGAGGAATGATTAAGCGCCAACAGTGGCGGGCTGGGCTGGGCAATTTCCAGGCCCCTGGATGGTGTACTTGAATACTGGGGGGATGAGTCTGGGCCAGAAGACTTGTCCTTGGGCCCTCTGTTAGTGTCTTCAGGTGTGGTTGTGACAGGTTGAGGTGAGGTGGTTCCCAGGTCACTGGTGGAATGCTCGGGTATGGGTTGTGGTGGCTGTGCCATGAGACTTCCACCAGGGAGGGCAGGGCACCTCTTAGCTGGAGCAACGTGGCCAGTAGCTGTGGAGAGTGCAGCCTGCCCACACCCTGGTCTCAACAGGTCACTGGAATTTGTCCTAGGGGTGCATGGGAATACCTGGCCTCCCCTCTTTCTGCTTGGGGGTGGTGTCAGTGGCAGCAGTGGCAGCTGCTACTTCCGTTTGGCCTCAGGGCAGGATGTAAATCTCCAGCAGCTATGCTCTCAGAATGATGCCAAGCTGCAGCTGCTCTGGGCTCATGTGCCTGTGAGATGCCACATGGGTTCCCTTTCTGGGGCAACATCTCTGTACAATCTCTAGGCAGCTCCCCATGTTAGATCTAAGGCCCAAGACCTTAAGGGCCCTCCCACAGCCAAGATTGCAAAAGCCTGTGGCAGGAGTGTGGAGCCCTGAGGGTTTCTCTCTCACTCTTTACCTGTAACCAGGAGGTTCTCCCAGCTCCCAGCTGGTCCCTGGCCAACAAAGCTGCCTCGCTTCACTCTTCTTACTCACCTTTGGCACTTCCCATCACTTCTGTGTTGAATCCCAGCATTCTCTCTCAGATGATCTCTTTGAAGTGCAAATATCTACTTATTATTCTGGTTTCTCTCTGTGGAGAAGGTGCCTACTAGCTGCATCTCACCAGCCATCTTGACCTTTCTTGGTATATGTTTGATTGAATGATTATGTTCTGAGAGATTATAACATTCCCTGTAGATAACCTGGCATTCCACAGTTGGCCTGTGGGTTAATCTGGGAGGTAGAAGAAGCGGGGACATGACATGTTATGGATAAGCTCTATTGGAAGCAGGACATCTTGTCCCCAATATTTATCATTTGTTCTTTAGACCTGCAGTACCACTGATAGTGAACATAGGTTTATCAAAAACTTAGAAAGTAACTATAACAGAGCAATTCCAGACTATTCAAGGGAACTTCTCTCAGTTTTTCTGGTTAACTAAGAAATAGATATCAATCTTTAATTCAATTTTTAATGAATATTATTTTTTAAAAATTTCAGTAGATTTAGAGAGTAGCAGTGTTTTTTGTTACTTGCATGAATTGTACAGTGGCGAAGTCAGGGCTTATAGTGTATTTGTCACCTGAATAGTATACATTGTACCTGATAGGTAAGTTTTGATCCATCGTGTTCCTCCCACCCACCTGCCTTCTTAGTTTCCAATATCCTTTTAATGAATATTATTTAAAAAAATAATCAACACAAATTAAAATCAACAACACCTAAAATGATACTCAGTAAAATTTAGGTTTATAAAATTTGTCCTTGGGATATTGTATTTGTTGAATTAATTGTCTCCCTCATACAAACACACACACACATAGCAAAAACTGGATCCCATAGTATCATTAGGAGCAGAAAACAGATTGATGGATCAAATTTTGTAAGCATTTGTCCAGAGAAGAAAGAATTGATCCCAGTGAAAATTTAAATGGCATTTTAAAAAGAAAAACAAAACTGGAAATGGTTAAACTCATCAAGGAATTAATCAATATTTAAGAAAAATTGCTGCAGAAATTTTTTTTACCAAAATGCTTTAAAGTTGTTAACATTTGCATTTAAGGGCTTATTTTTGTAATCTCACCCTCAAAATATTCTCAGGGTCAAAGCAGTATCAAATACATATTCTGAGACCCTGAATCTGTTATGTGGAAGTCAATTTATGCCATTTTAACTCTTAGCTTTTGCATCTATTGTTCCCTCTGCCTGGAATTCCTTTCTTTGTTTCATATTCTAGGAGAACTAAAGATTTATCTTGCAACACTCAACAAACATCATCTACAGATTTGTCCCTCCTAACCTGCAGGCCGAGTTAGGTGTTTGTTACCTCTATGGTTCCTTAAAGATCCTTTATATATATTCTATCATATTGCTATAATTGCTTGGTTACATAGCTGTCTCATGTATTAGATTCTGGAGTTCTCTACTGGATAGCTTATGTTTTAGTCTGTATCAAATCCTTGGCACATAATAGATATGTAATGAACTGGTGCTAAATAATTGAGTGGATGTATAAGTGAGGTCTTCATGCTACCACTCATTCATTCCTGTTGTTCTTTATTTATGAACAAAATCATCAAGTCTGCACTTCAACTTTAAAGAGGTATTTAAGAAAAAATCCTTTGCTATAAATACTGATCAGTACTAAACATGTATTTTGTGATGTCTGTCTCTCAGCAACTCTTCCTTCGCTTCTATTTCCCCTTTATCTATAGTCAAGAAAAGCAGTGCAATTGTAGGAGTGCTCTGGAGACTGTGATGGCCAGCTCAGGGTCTCTTCTCCACGGGTGTTGGTGGGGGCATCCCTAAAGTGTGGGTGCACTTTCTGGGAGGTCCAGAGGTTAGGTCAGCCAAGGGCTTTTTCTTTCCATCCATCCTCAATTTGACTCTGGATCAGCTGAATCTAGTTAAAGGATTAATTTCCATAATTTTGTTCCCTAAATTAAGAGTCATTGCGGTAAGAAACAAGCATAGCAATATGGGCCAACCACAAAGAAATAAATTACTTTGTAAGTTTCAAAAGATTTTCACCAAATTACTGCCCTGTGCAAATGATGTTGGGGGGAAAAAGTTTGTTTGAGAAACATTTTCTTTTGTGACTGTAATAAGGTATGTGTACCCCTGCTGAGATATGAGTCACATCCCCTGTGATAGGAAACTGTGGCTAGTTTTTGTGGGTTTAGGGTTTTGCATTAAATTTTCAGTGCCTCATGTTTCCTATGACTGATGAATGGATCATCACCTGACTCATAGGCTCTTTTGCTATGGATCACCAAAGTGTAGCTTTTAAAATTCAGTAATGTGGCACCCAGCTGCTCAGAGTTTTAATACGGAGGCAGAGACACCGGAAATATGTAATCAGTGCCTTGAAATGGACTTTTCCGAGGTCATCTCTTCCCAGTCTTTTGCAGAATTATAATTAAACTGGTCCAGACTAGTTTGTAGCTCTTACTGGAAAAGTCCTACAATGCCCCCTTTTTGGTCTAAGTAAAATAGGGATACAATAAACATTTGTTTTTTTTTCCAGATTAAAGACATGCCACTGACTTTGACTTCAGCATTCCTGAAAACAAATATTTATTTATTTACACATTCAACAAATATTTATGGGATATCTACCTTATCTTCCACTTCCTGAGGTAGTGGGACTTATTTAGATAGTCCAGTATGGTTGAAGCTCAGATGAGGAGAATTTGTAGGGAAAGTGTAAGGGATGAGATTGGAAAGGAAAGTCAAAAGCTACATGTTAAAGAACCTATGGGTCAAGCTAAGGAATTTGGACTTTATCCTGAGATCCAGGAGAAGCCCTGAAAGCTTTCCACAGGGGGGTGAAATGGGACAATTTGCAGAAGTGTCAAGGAGAGATTGGTGGAGGGCAAAGTGAGATATAGAGAGGTAGACCAGTTAGGAGCCTGTTATCTCAGTCCAAGGGAGGAACAGGGTGGAGCCTGATTGAAAGCAAGATCAGTGTGGGTGGAGCTAGACTTGATAGGACCTGGTGATGAATTCTGGACTCTGGCTTAGAGTCCTGGTGGTCAGACTCTTAATGTTGGAACCCAACCCCACTCTCCACCCCAAGGGCACACTCCTGTTTCTCTTCTTTGCTCTGGATACACTTTCTTGACAATCTTAACCAATCTCAGGATGATACTCAAATTTATACTCCCAGCTCAAATTTTTCTAAAATCTAGAATTAAACATTCCATGGCCTATGGGGCATTTCCATTTAGATGTCTAGTAAAGCTATTCTACATAATATGCTCCAATGTGAGGCTGTCTTGGAACCTCTCTTACCGCAGTCTTCTCCATTTTTATTAGTATCAATTCCTCCTCCAGCTGTTCATGTTTAAAACTTTGATGTAATTATTGGCTCCTCTTTTTATATATTCAGTCCATCAGCACATGATCTTGGCTTTAACTTTAATGTCTACAAAGAATCTGACCCCTTCCCGCCACCTCCATTGCTACCACCCTAATCTAAGTCACCATGATCTTCCTCCTGGGTTACGGTAACAGCCTCCTAACTGGACTCCCTGCTCCTTCCTTGCCCCTGCAATCTGTTCTCTTTGTAGCAGCCAGAAGGATACAACACCCCTGCCAACTGTTTATTTGAAACTTTTCAAGCATATTGAAAGAACAGTACAATATAAAATATCTTTTACAGCTTTTTTTCTGAGCCAGGATTCTATCAAATGCAATTTGATTGTTATATCTCTTCAGTCTCTCTTAATCTAGAATAACCTTTTGGTTTTTAAAATGGCATTCACTTTTTCATAGAGAATGTCCCACACATTCTGAATTTGTCAGATATTTTCTTCACAGATGATGTGGTGTACTTCATACTGCATCACATCAAGAAGTATATAATGTCAGGTTGTCCTAACGTTAGTGAAGCTATTTGATCACTTGGTTAATAAGTCAACCCACCCTTCCATTGGGAAGGTAAATTTTCCTCTTTACAATTAGTAAGAAATTCATGGGGTGATATTTTTGGCACCTTCCAAATACCTTATCCATCCACTCTTTTATCCAGTGGTTATAGCATCTATTAATAATCCTTCCTAGATTATTTATTACACTGGAAGTTACAAAATGGTGATTTTAAAATACTCTCACTCAGAGGATCCCTCGAGGTCAGGAGTTAGAGACCAGCCTGAGCAAGAGCGAGACCCCCATCTCTACTAAAAAAATAGAAAGAAATTAGCCAGACAACTAAAAATAGAAAAAAAAAAAAAAAAGTAGCCAGGCATAGTGGTGCATACCTGTAGTCCCAGCTACTTGGGAGGCTGAGGCAGGAGAATCACTGTAGCCCAGGAATTGAAGGTTGCTGTGAGCTAGGCTGAAGCCACGCCACTCTAGCCTGGGCAACAGAGCGAGACTCTGTCTCAAAATAAAATAAATAAAAAAGAAAAACAAAGTATTCTCACTCCTATTTTCAGCAGACATTTTAGTAAAATATTGCCTTCCTTATTTTTCCCTTACTCCTCCTCTGCTCCTACCCTTTCCTGCCCTCCTCCTACCCCTCTTCTTCCTGATTCTCACGGTGGACACATGGATTATTTTTAATTCGATGTCTTATAATCAATTACCACAGAATGATTCCTTTGAAATGTGTATCAGATCAGGTTCTATGCTACTGAAGCCTCATCGATGACTTCCCACTTCACTGAAGGCAAAAGCCAAGGTCATGGCAGTGGCCTAGGAAGCCCTGCATGATCTCATCCCCATCTCTCTGGCTTCACCTCTTTCTGCACACACCTCCAGCCATCTGCTCTCTTGACCACTCCTCAAACACCCCATGGATACTCCTGCCTTGGGGTCTTCCACCCCACGATGCCCTCTCTCTCTAATGCTCCTTCCCACATGTTCACATGATTTTGTTCCTTACCATTTTCAAATTTTTTCTCAATGTCACCTGACCAGCTATTTAAATTTAAAAAAAAATTTTTAAAGTCCTCCTTACTATACTACTTTATTTTCTCATCAATCTTATCACCTTAATTATTTACTATGTCTACTGTCTGCCTCCAATTAGAATGTAAGCTCTGTCAGAGTAGGGAATTTTGTCCTCATTGCACAATTTTATGCACTGCTGCATGCCAGTGGCTGGAATAATACCCCCTCAGGAAATGCTTATTGAGGAATGGACGAATTGATTGGAGAAGATTGGATAAGAGAAGGAGATGCCCATCTTCAGGCTTGGCTATCTGGAATGCTAGTGTTCTACTGAGATAGGGAACACAGAACAAGGAGTGTGTTGGGAGCAAACTTTGGACATGTCGAGTTTTAGGTGAGATAGCCTGTGAGGTAGCCACGTGGAAAAGCTCAGTAGGAAGTCAGCTAGACCTAGATTTAGTGGATAGAGTGGGTATGAAGTCGTTTCCAAACACCTAAAGCAAAGTCATGTCCTAATTCATTTTAAATGAATTGAACATTACTGAATTGAATTAATATGAATGGAGAGGCTAAAAGTCTTTGCCTCCCTGGCTGGCAAGCCAACCAAGCGTGGGAAGAGAGCTATTAACACTTTCCTGCGTCTGCTAGGTTTTGAACTGCTCGACTCAAAGACAGCACTAAACACCTGGTAATAGTTCTAACGGTTTGTCAACAAAGCCGGACCTGTTAGTCTTCTAGGGTGATAACTGTTTCTAGTAGTCTAAAGACTTGGTTAAAGACACCTGCATCCTGTATAGAGCAATTAGTACTTTAAAACTGTGGTTTTGCTGTTGATCTACTAAGTGTGGTAACCTTTGCAATTCCTTTAATCAAAGGAAAAGAAAAGCAACATCAAAAACTCTTTCTTTCATTAGGTTCCAATCTTTTCTCTTCCTTCCTGAACCTTCTTAATTCTTCCAAGTCTTGGGAAAGTGTTCAATAAATGATGAGCTGTAAGAATACAAGAAAAGTTTGGCTTGTGTGATGTCACCAGTGTTCAGCACAGTGCCTAGTCTAAAACAGGTGCTCAGCACATTTTATTCGCCTACATTTATTAACATCTACCTTTTTGATTTTCAAACCACCATCCAAATCCCTGCTCTACCCAAAACCTCAATCCCCCTTTTCTTGACAATATCCGGAGCCACGAATCCTTATAGTTAAAAATAAAAGTAACTATGAGAAAAGGAGAAGTCGATGGCATCTCAACCAGCATGAAAATTGTCCATTGCAACTTTGGATATAGGGAAAATTTAAACTCATTCATAAAATTGGACACACACCAATGAATGGGAAGATGAGTCTTTCTGATTGCTCATGGAGAATTTCCATATTAGCTTATAAATCCTGCCCACATGATAGGTCACTCCATTACTGTATAAGTTCCTAGATGTCTTTTAGTCTCCTTGTGAATGATGGTGCAATGATTCCTTTTGAATGAAGTAGATGCGGTCATTCTTGTCTTTAAAAAAAGATCAAAGTGAAATTATAGGCATATATTTTAGCAATTTCAAAAGATTTTGTCATTATTTACGACAATGACAAAACCAAAGGTACACTGATCTATGGCACTTCAAGATAGCAGTGTTACTAAGTTAAGGACATCATAAATCAGAGATGTTTCCCCTTTCCCTGTAGATACAGGAAAATAATTAGTCTTCACTGGTCAACATTAAGGTCAAAAGTATATGTATATTTAACTTGCCCATTGTTTTTATAGCTTTATTTGTTTATTTTCTTTCTTTTTTTTTTTTCTGGAATAGAAAGCATGGATATAGTTAAGATAAGAAGGCAACTGACACTAAGAACACTTTCTAAAGTGACAATAACAAGGCGACCAAATCAGGATAGCATCAACCACAAAAGTGTAGAGCCACTGAAATTCACATGAGTGCAACTAGAGATTAACAGTTATTTAAACCCCAGTACTGGAAGATAAGATATCTTTTGCTATTCTGACTTTTCTCATGGATTCATTTTTCAGGGTTATCTATTATTTTTAAAGAAAATTCTGTGTAGAATAGATTTTATATGTAGCAATTACTGACAGAAGACGTGTAGGACATGAAAGCCATCGTTTCAACTGAAGGTATGTTAGTGATTTCAGTGTTATTAATAAATTCAGCAATAATAAATACATACCGTGGATTGTCATGAAGTTATAAAGCAGCAAAGAATAAACAGAATACAATATTTATAAGTAATTTAACAAAATATAATATTTCTAAAACAATAAGTGCCCAAAATCAAACAACTCAACATAGAGAGAAGATAGCTAACTATGATTTTTACTTAGATAAGCAAGCTTAGAAGACTTAAAAACAGCTACATAATTCCTCTGAAGTTGGGTGGTTACTACTATACATATGTGGTATTTTAATTACTTTTCATTCATTAACCATTCATCCATTTTAGAATTTCCACAAATGCCCCAAGCACTTAAACCTTAAGTCATTGACATAGAAATGGCAACTCCTGAAAGCATCCCATCTGCTTCCAATAAGAAACTTGATATTCTTTAGGATTTATGGGTGTTGGGAGGAGGTTGCCTAAAGTGAGGTTCCAGAAATGGCTGGAAAATTCTTGTAGGTGAAACCCATATTTCTTTGACTGTCAGGAGTTCTACATTTATATCTAGAATCTCAACAATAAGCATTGAGCAATTTCTTTGCCCAAAGACAGCCAAATTGCAGGTTTCTGACTAATCCAGTTTGTATGCTTGGGGAGGGGTGTTGTGGGGGAAGGAAAACATCTGATGAGGGATTAAAAACACTTTTAATTTCATACTTATTTGTACTCACTCAACAATTCTAGGCAAAGTTATTCTTAATTAACTGAGGATGGGTCAGGAGCATGATGATAAGAATTGTAGACCGTGGTGACTGCCTAGTTTGACTCTTGTCCTCCCATCCTCTTCCTAGAGGCCAGGTTCCAGATTCCACCTGGTCTCAGCAGAGAAGTGGCCTAGAAGTTTGATACATGAAGATGCAACAGCCACCATGTGACAAAGAGGAAAAAGCCCAAAAAATTACACACCCTGGTCTTGACATTGTAGAGGCACTTAGATAAGTCCTGTAGTCACCTCTCTCCAAACATCTCCTTCTGTTAGAAAAATAATCATTTATTTGTTTACCACTGTTGGTTGAGGTTTCTGCTATTGACAGCAAAATGCATTCCTATATGAACACACCCAGCCTCAGCTTAAGCTGACACTCTCAAACCCATGTTAGGTTTGGATTAACCCCTTTGGGTTTCGGAGAGTAGGTGTAAGTCTCACCAGATGGATTTGACTCAAAATCAGGCAGTGCAAGGTGTGCGAGAGGAGGAAAAAAGTAGGCATGGTCTGCTTCTTTCTCTCTGTAGAACTCTGCTTATTATTAAATACTTGTCTGCTCCACTCCAACATCAATCCATGAATTCAACATGCGTCCTCCAAAATTTTGATTTCAAACAACCTATTCCCTGAATCCCGCCCCTACATTTGCAGCTCACTTATTCTGATGCCTCCCACTGCAACAATTTTCTACTTCAGTGCCCCATCTCGGATGCACTGTTCATTTATCCTACAACTGCGGCACTATTCATGACCTCTCCTGTCTTCACTCCCCTATTTACTCAGCTTTGATCCCACTGTACACAGTTGTAAACACCCTCAACTCCCTTCTTTTTCTCTCCCTCATCATACTCTCCTGGTTAAAACAAAGCAAAACAAAATGAAGGAGAACAAAAAACCAATCCCAATTAAACACAACTCTCCTCCATCTCTGTGCGTGGACCACGTTGCCATGCTGCTGGAGAAGACCCCAAAAGAGGGCTCACTTCAAAATCATGACCCCCAAATACCAAAGATCTCATCACTGCCCAACAGTTCTAACTTACTCCCTCTGTAGCTTGCTTTCTCTTTATGTTAACATTTAATACTTTCCTGTTGCCTCAAACTTTCCCTTTGTTTCCACCACCCTGCCTCAGGCATTGGTCTTGTCTCAATTTTACTGAGAAGAAGGAACTCCTAGCATCTCAACCTACACATTTAAACATTTATCCATATTTATGCATATCCCCTGCTTTTATAGAAGAATCATCTGTACCCCTACAAAGGGTTAGAAGTTCCTTCATTTGTGCTCTGATATCAACTCCTCTAAGCTTCAGATACTTCTCTGCCAGCTATTCTGGCCTCTGTGCATTCCCAAACTCTGTTTCTCTACTGAGTGGTCCCCATAGAGCTATGTTAGCATCATCCTTTGACAACACATCATTCAACCTTTCCAGCGTTGCCCCTTTTCTCTGATTGTTTCACAGCAAAATTTCACCAAAGACTTCTCTTAACATGCTGTCAGCACTTTGATCACCTCTCATTCACTCACTCTTCAGTGCATTCCTTTCTGGCTTCTGTCCCCACCCCCGTCTATACCGAAACTGCGCTGGTCACAGTCACCAATGGCTTCCAAGTTGCTAAACCCACGATCCTGGAGTATCCAGTAGCACCGAACATGGCTGGCCACGCCCTCCTACGTGAAACATTCTCAGCGTCCATCATAACATGCTTTCTTGGGCTTTTTTCTCCCTCACTGCTCACTGCTTCCCAGTCTTCCTACCTAAAATTTCGTTTGTTACTTCGTCTCTAGTGTGAAAGAACCTCTGGTTTTGGTCTTCAGTCCTCTTCTCTATTTAGACTCCTTCCCTAATGAATTGCATCTATTCTCATGGTTTTGGATGCCACCTTGATGCTGTTGATTCTTGAATATTTATCTTCCACCATGACTCTTTCCTCAAACTCTAGATATTTATATTCAACTTCTTGTGTAACATTTCCAAGCCACTTGGAGATGTAATAAGGATAGTGAACTTCTAATATGGGCCAAATGAACCTCTCTTTACTCTCTTCCCGTCAGTATGTACAACACACCTCTTGCTCCCCTGACTCCTCTATTTCAATAAAGGATACCATCCCCCCCCACGTGGTTAAACCAAATATTTAAGGGTCATCTTAGATTCCTCTCTTTCTCTTAACCCCATACCTCTGGATGCTGCTTTCAAAATCATGTCAAGTCCACCTACAGTCATGCACCACGTAATGACACTTCAGTCAATGATGGACCGCATACATGCCGAGGATCCCATATGATTATAATACTTACAATCATAGTGTAGCTTTTCTATGTTTAGATACACAAATGCCATGTGTTACAGTTGCCTACAGTATTCAGTACAGTAACATGCTGTACAGGTTTGTAGCCTAGGAGCAATGGGCTATGTCATACAGCCTATGTGTGTCATAGGCTCTACCATCTAGGTTCGTGTAAGTGCACTCTATGAGCTTGCACAATGACAAAATTGCCTAAGGGCACATTTCTCAGAACATAGCCCTGTCATTAGGCAACGATGACTGTATCACTCTTTATCCTTCACTGACACCTTTTAGTTGCTATAACTTTCTAACTACTCCAGCCTCTCTCTGATGGCATTCTAAACCTAACAGAGCATCCAGAGAGCTTCTCTTAATGCATACATCAGATCTTTTAGAATAAAATTCAAATTATCTTGCTTGGCCACACAGTCCTGCATGGTCGTGGTCTACCTCCCTGTGCAGCCTCTTTCCTATCATTCTCCCTACTCCCCACTTTCCAAGCCCCTTTCCTGATCCCAGGCCTGAGCATTTGCTGTTCTCTGTGCCTTCCTACCTCTTCATTTTTATCCTTTCTTACCATTCCAATTCACCTTCTGGGAGAGAGGCTTTCCAGGCCATGGTATCCAAACTGGCCTTCCCCACTGAGTTGCTACCTCATCAACATGTTTGTTGTTTGCAAAGCACTTCTCACATTATACAGTACTTCTCACAGTATTATTTAGAGTTCATTTTCTGCACTAGATGACAACCTCTGTACCCCAAGTTCACTTCTGTATCCTCAATGACCAACACAACAGGGCCTCAATAAATTATACGTACAAATGAATACAACTCTATGAAGACAGGTTGTTGCTTTTTTTTTTGTCTAGAACCTAGAATTCCAGAATACTATAAATAAAGAGATCTTAGAATCATCTAACCAAATTATTTCATCTACTGGTAAAGAAACTGGAGGCTCATAAAAATCAAGGGAACCCTGTGAGTTCCCAAACTATTTTAGGACAGAGCTGAGGCTGGAATCCAGGTGTCACTTGACTCCCAGGTGTCTTGACTCACTTCTCCTGTTGTCTTGTGACGACTTCCTCCAGTTCTTCAGATGCAAGCTAAGGAAACTGACTCTGGCTCATTTAATCAATAAAAGAATTATTAAAAAGCTTTGAGGTTAGCTGTTCACAGAATTAAGGAGAAATCTGCCACTCAGCCTTTAGAAAGGACAGAAACTGGCATGGCTCTGGGTATTTGGATAACAGGTGGTAACTGATCATTGTAATGGCACCAAAGTGAGGATGAATGAACAATGGGCACATTCCCAGGAGCAAAAATATGAGAGTCTTTGTTTGGGTCTCATTCTCACTCCTGAGCTCACCAAGCATTGGTCCCACCAGTACTGCATGTGATGATGGCCGAGTGATTTCCCAAATGGAAATGGATATGCTGCTGCTATAAGAAGAGGAGCTGGATGCTGGGCAGACAAAAACAGCAGATGGCCATAGTACATCATAACACATAGCTGGCAAGAGCTGTGCTTGATGCCAAAATATTGGCCTCCTGACAAGCCCTGTCCCCAGGTTGGTATTCTATATTTCTTGAAGTTATTTAGCTCTGGCTCCCTTTCCGGTGGGTTATGCAAATTTTCCTAAATGAGAATTTTCTCACAAAGGCCCAGGAGGTAGAGAGCAGGACCTTCTGTGATGTGAACGCTGCCAGCCAGTGCTGTAGCTCTGGCTTACTGCACATGATGTCGTGCTTGTTCCTGTTTGTCAGAGGTCAGGTTGCTATGAGTGTGGAATTTTGTTTCCTCTCCCCTCACCCTCCCTTCAAATGAAGTAGCCTGAGAAATATCTCCTCAGCTGTTGAGAAGAAGATATGTACACTATTCATTCACATTTTCTACTTGTTACTGATGCTCCACAGCTAAGCTAGAGAGACTGCAATAAATATAAGCATTAACTCACCAAATACATATTAAACTCCTAGCTAGGGATTGAGATGACACTGAAAGTAAGTAGAAATGGAACAATTGCTTCCATTATATTTTCCTTATTCTTGACACCACTGTTCTTCCCTCTCTTCCCCTTCCTACCCTCACCATAGCTAACTACTACCACACAATACCTGGGTCACCTGGTATCTAGCTCTGCTTCTTTAGGATTTTTTTACGGAAGAAAGGGAAAGAGAGGAAAACCAAAGAAGTGTGGAATGTTTTCCAAAAAGTTCAAAACAAGGACTGAAGTGACTTCTCCTTCCTTCCCTTGACAGATCACTAGACACACCAGGATCTGAAATCGAATCAGAGATTGAAGCTGTCAGGCAATCTACCCTCCTCCACTATGAATAGAAGACATTAGCCATTGTCTACTTGTCTTTTGAGTATGGTCACTCTAGGACATAAGGGAGTCTGTTATCAATCCCAGTGTTGCAGGGGACAGTAATGGAATCTGGCAGAAAGACTGATTAAAAACCAAGATTTATGAAACAACATGGGGAGACCAAAAGAAAACAAAAACATGTATGGCCAGACAGTATCCTGGGATGCAATATGAAAAGTCAGAGTCAAAGTTGTTTAATTTGAAATGATTCCACATAGCTTAATCTCATTTACCTAGAGTTTTTGGCACTTGGCAAAATACAACCCCCAAGAAGTCTGACTAGTATGTAAAGTCATCTCCGAGTTGCCTCCTGCACGGGATAAACTCATGTGGGAGCAAGCCACATGCTCCATAAATGTATTAATAAACTTCCTGCTGTCCCCAGCATGTCCCCAGCCCAAACACAGTTGCAAGGTGTTCAGCAGGGAGCCCTGATAGAAGGCTGCACTGGTCACCTCGGTAACCCTTAGGGTTAACCTGAGGACAGCCTCTCCTAGTATCTTCAAAAAGTGTGAAAGGTGAGGCCTCAACAGACAGGGTGTCCCCCTACACTGGACCACCTGAACCCTGTGGTCTGTGTGATAGAATTCTTAGTGAAGTCACCTTTATATTAATTAAGACAACGTGCATCCAATGGCTGGCAACCGAGTATTTCTTTCAAGAAACTGTAGGATCAAAGACTCCAGAAACCTTTGGAGGCTTCATTGAAACTAAATATGATCTCAGCAGCAGACCCAAATATGTCTATTGCCCTGGATTGTGCTATAATATGAATTATAATAAAAATTAAGATTCACTGAGCATTTATGTGCTGGAGACTATGTAAGTGTTTTTACATGGATTATCTTATTTACATGGATCATACAACAACTCTACGAATACATATTATCCCAATTCTTGAGGAGCCCAAGGCTTAGGAAGACTAAGAAACCTGCCCAAGTTTGCACAGCTAGTAAGCGGTAGAGCTGCAGCTTGAACCCGGGTGAACTGACTCCAGAGCGTGAACTTGTGACCATTACATAATACACCCATAGAATCCCAGTGCTTTGAACTTGGAAGCAGGTCCTTTGTAGGCTTTTTAAAAATGTAAAATAAAAATGAAAGGGTACAACTTATAATTTATTGAATCTTAAAATGGTTTTCCTATCCTTCTTATTTTCCTGAAGTCACAAAGAGAATAAGCAGTGTACCGGGACCTGGAAATGAGTCTGTGTTTTAATCACCCCCTATTTATGCCATTGGTGAGGAAGAGATTTCTCCCTTCGGGTTATGGGGGTGGCCAAACTTATGACACCCAACACCAGACAGATGAAATCCACAGCAGTTTATTAGTTACATATACTGACACCCTGGGGGAGGAGGGCACTGCCAGCCACGGAGGGGCACGTGGGTTTGCGCTTGGGAACAGAGTGAACAAGCAGGAGCATAGGAGACAAGTTTTGTAGTATCAAGAGGGTGTGGTGCCCCCTGTTTCCCACAGGAGGATACGATTAGCTTGTTTGACTAATTCTGCAGGCTGGTAGAAATCTTAAACCCTCCACTCAGGGGTTAGAAGGAACTGCACCTGATCCCCCTGACAAGGAAGGTTTTTTGGTTAGGGGACCTTATTTGCAGGGGCAGAGTGGGGAGGGGAATTTGGAGTTAAGCCACTTGAGGCCCTCCTGACATTGCCAAATATCAAGACAGCACATAATATGGGGCCTTAAAGTTAAGCCTCGTACCACAATCTCTCCATAAAACACAAGCAGATGAGATATATAAGGAAAGTACACGGACAAAGATACCTGGCTGAAAAGAACAGGTTGTCATTGGATACCTAAAGCTATATGAAAAGGGAAAGTGTTCCACGAGACTGGAAAGCTGTAGCCAGATTTCCAAGGGCCTTGAGAATCCATTAAAGATTTTTGAACAATAGAAGAACATGACCCAATGTGTGTTTTAGGAAAAAGCCATCTGTAATGGGGATGGATTGGAAGGCAGGAGAGAACAGAGACAGGCACAGAAGATTACTATTTGTCAAAATCATAACAGGGAGAAGTCATGAGCATTTGAACTGGAAAAGTGGTCCCGGTGGAAAGATAAGTAAAAGAGAAAGTCGAGAGAAATTATAGTGGCACAAACCGCAGGACCAATCAACTGACTGGCTGTGGGGAGTAAAAGAGCAAACAAAGTTAAGAATTACTCTGAGCTAGCCTGTCTTCATTTAAAATTTTGTTGTTTTGTTCAGCATGGATTTTTTGCATTCATTTTGATGTTTAAAAATAAATATTATATTAAAATATTTATCTTCATTACTGAGTATATTAGTTTTCTGTGACCACTGTAAGGAGTTATTATATATCTAATGGCTTAAAACAACAGAAATTTATTCTTTCTCACAGTTGTGTCTGTCCAAAGTCCAAAATCAAAGTGTTGGCCGGGCCATGTTCTCTCTCTCTGGAGGCTCTAGGGCTGAAGGCATCCCTGCTCTCTTCCACCTTCTGGGGGCTGCCAGCATTCCTCAGTGTGTGGCTACATCATTTCAGTTTCTGCCTCTGTAGTCACACTACCTTCTCTTCTGTTGGTGTAAAATCTCCGTCTGACTCTTTCTTATAATGACACTTGTGATTGCATGTAGGGGCCCACCTGTGTAATCCCAAATAATCTCCTCATCCCAAGATCCGTAATTTAATTGTATCTGCAAAATCTCTGTCATGTAAGGTAACAGTCACACATTACAGGAGTGAGCATGTGAATATTTGGGGGCAGAGGGTATGCTCATTGTTAGCCTACCACATTGAGTTTCTTTTTTACATCACTTTAAATTTTGCATCTAAGGCAAGTAAGTGTCTCACCTCATTCCTCACCCTGGTCTTAGCGTTGGTCATTTGAGCATAGAAAATTGAGGGAATGGTGCTTTTACTGATAGAAATGGTGAATTCAAGAGAAGGTACTCATTTGGAACAAAAAATATTGCTTAAATATTTAAAATGCACCCACTACTGTGTTAGACATTCTAGCATATGGAGTTGAAGTGTGAGACCTGAGTTTCATATTCTTTGAACATGGCCTCCTTTTCCTGGAGCCAGATGAAAGCCCACCTGGAGAGTAGGTTGAGATACTTGTGTCTTTACCTAGAGTTGAGAAGATGATACTGTCCAGCATTCCTCTCCCCTTCGTTTGGAGACAGTGCCAGAACTTGCTTCGGGGAACCATGTTTCATCTTCTCTGAGACTGTGTGATTAGGGGGCTGTACTCCCAACTCCAGGATTGGAGCTTGTGGTCCAGGCCTGGCCAGGCCATGGGATTGCTTCTCCCTGGCTGCAGTTAGTGATTGGTTCACAGTAGTGCACTTGCCTCAGATTGATACAGTAAGAATGAATTCTGGGACGTAGGTGAGAACCACCAGGAAGCAGCACTGAGTTTCCCTCTCCACTTGCATCTGGGAACATGTGTCCCTGGAGCCTGAAGTGAACGGAAGGAAAGGCCCAACCAGGAGTCAAGCATCTCCGTAACATCACCAAATCCCCTAAATCAAGCCACACTTGAAGCCAGACCGACTCCTGGGCTTTTCAAATACATGAACCAATAAATTTCTCTTGTTGCTTACACAAGGTTGAATTAAGCTTTTTCCCTGTCACTTAAAGCCATAGGTGATAGTAAAAGAAAATTATCATTTTCATTATCTGGCCGCCCAGTGGAAATGGAGTGATGCACAGGGCGGGTAAACATTCCCAGCTGAGACTGCATGCCAGGGACACTTGCGTTTGATTTGGTGAAAGTGTGAATTATTCCGTCCTTTGACCAGAATGTCACCACTACCACGGAATTTGTCCAGTGCCACAAAGTGCCATGGGGGGAACCCCATGTTTCCCTTCAAGGAGATAGGACTGTCTGACCAATATCCAAGAAATACATGGATGGAGGGGTGGGAAAGAACTGGAGGAGGGAAGAGGAAGGTCCTTTGGTGACCTTGGGCAAAGCTACTGGAGACAGCTAACTTGAGTAAGTGAAAGGACTGCAGGGAATTTAGGGCAAAGATGGGGGCCAGAGAAAGCTGGTCACGAAAGCTGGGAAGTGATAAGGCACGGAATACTCACCAGATCGTTCCCTGGAGTTGCTCCCTCCCGGAGCGGCCATGGGCTTTCTCTACACACAACGGGAATCAGTGTCTGGGTATCTGGTGGAAATGCTTATATCGGCATAAGACTGTGTTATGCTAAAATTATGAAGAGTAAGGGTTTCATGATATTCCCACTTCAATCATCACCTCACAACTTCACATTTCAATGTCTGACCTCAAGACAGCCCCTGCTGGTGTCAGGTTAAGAATGTTTAAAAGAAATAGGAAGGCCCACCAGTAAGATAGCTTTTCCAAAGGAATGGTAGCTATCAGCCCAGGAAATTCTACATTTTCAGCAGCAATTTAACACTTGCCTAAAATTTTCAAGCATCTCAGTCATTCTTTCCCTTTAAATAGTAAAAAAAAAAAAAAAAAAAAAAAGAAGGCTCATATGTTGAGTAGTTCCTTTTGCATTATATTATTAAAATAACATTTGGCAACATGTTTAATACCAATTATATGAATGGATTGAAGTAACAAGCAAAATAAAACCCATTGAAACTTGTTTTTAAAAATGTAAATAAGGAAATGAAGAGCCTATGAAGATATTAACAGCTTTCCTTGATTTTAAATTTTCAAGCATTATTCAAAGCTCTTTTGGGACTGTAACCACTGAAGCCTATAGAGTTACTGTTACTTGTATTTGGCAAGATTCTCCATGTCAATTGTACAGTGTAAGGCTGAACAAGAAAGAGAAGTGGAGGGAAAAAAATTGGCTGAAACAGAAGCCAATCATCTTGGTTTCACTTATAGGTTTCACTTACATGTCTTAGGGAGGTATAAGGGACAGCTATCACAGTGAATAAATATGAGCAGTGACTTTTTGGAAGAAATCCAAATCTTTTTCATTTAAGGGAGTTAGCTCAATTTCGCTTGAAACAATATTTATGTACATTGGAAGTAAAATCATTAAAAGATCGGATATTTGATCAAATTTTAGGAAAAAAGATCCCAAATATGGCATTAGTTATAAGCATACAGTATGTGTGCTCATACATACAAACATATTCTGAACAGAATGATGAAGAGAAAACTTACATCTGTTCTAAAATTCACTTAGGAAAATTCTTAGATGCTCCTAGAGATGAAAATTTTAATAAGTAAAGTCTAATTTTCATGAATACCTGTACTCAATGGTTATTTGACCTGAATTACACAACACATTTTCAGCTTTGTAACTCTTAGAGTGCATGTAATTTTTAATTGACTTTTCTTTGGCAATATCAGTATGTTTGTATTATATTCATGGGACTCCCTCTGGTGTATAACTTAACACATGAAAATTCTTGTTTTACTCTTTACCAAGGTTTTCTTGCAGCCTGATGGATAAGGTGTCTAATTATGGAGTACTGTAGAAGGCTTTGGATCAAATCATATGTTTTTCTTGAAAATGAGGTCATGTTGGGTTGTGTGATATAACTAAATAATCAGTCAACTATTTATCCAAGCCAAACACAGAGTAATTAGGTTTAGTAAGATGGCTTCCTCCCTACGATCCATAACTCAGACATGGTGGTTTGGGAACAATGTGGGTAGAAATAGTGTATGTTTTGCTTGAACATTAAATGAATGCTGTTTTCTAACTAGACTACACTTTAGATAGAATTTAATTTTACTTTCATTTTTAATTTACATGGCATTGCCTAGGGCAACATTTGCCAAATAATTATCTAAAATTATGTACTCCAAAAATGTATCATTTGAGTAATACGTCCCATTATTATAAGTAAACAATGAACTGGGGAGTTCTGGATAAAAATTTAAAAGGTGGGATCTTTAGTCATCCATTAGTAATTTTTGATACTAGATTTCCAGATATTTCATGAAAGTATTGATTTCAAATATAATGTTATATTGCCCCCCCACCCCGCAAAATCATTGAAATTCCCTAGTTCCAATACTCTCCCAGCTTCAAATGCTTGTGATTCTTGTATACCTGGAAGACCTAGAATTTGGATTTGATGTTCAGGAATAATGACACTTATGCTATATTTAGATTCGTTTGTTTGAATTTTGTTAAAGCAATAAACTTAGGTCAGTCAAAAGCTTTATGTCCAAATAATGCCTAATTTTTAACTTTTTAAGGTGTGTACTTAGGCACAAATTCTTAGAATATAATATTAAACTGGAGAATTAGTACTCTTATTTCTCTTCCTGGAATTAAAACTATAGTTCCTATCAAGATACTGAAATTTGCTATATATTTCATGTTGTTTAGTTGACCACAAAACATTGTTTTATAATTCAGCATTGGCCTACTAGATAATTTTTCCATTCAACATTTATACCTCAAAGGTTATTGTAGCGTATCATTATAGGATTTCCATATTCATTTTATGTTTACTACTGATATGACTTCAAAGATGTGACATTGTCAAAATTGTGCCAACTGTGAAATTAAAATGTCTTATTGGGCATCTATGAACAGCTGTATTGAATACCCTGACATCTGTGAAATCAAAAGTGCATTTCGAATTCAACTTTCAAACCACAGAATTCAAGTAAGCAAAAACTGACCATGTGTTAAAAACACTTGAAACTCTTCCTCTTGTAACTGTTTATCTACATTTTAAAAACTCTGTTTACATTGTAGTAACAGCTGTGTTTAAAAGGGACATGACAGAGGAGACTAATTTATAATGCAAAACTCTATTCTAAAAAAAAACTTATGTTTGAAAAAACACTTCAAAAGAGGGCAAAAATGATTAAAATAGACACAACCATTTGTTTAAACTATGACTTTCTCAAGAAAAAACAGCCTAATGTAAACTGCCCTATGCATGTTCCAAGCAGCTGTTCTGTGTAATGCCTCGACAAAACCTTTTCCTTTGGGGGATGGGCAGAAAGAAAACGAGAAACTGGCCATAACAAAAGGTCATTGCCATTTAAGAAACTGCACAGTCTATGTATGAAATATTAAATATCTTTGAAGTGTGCCAAGTTAGTTAAATTAGGGGCTGAGGAAGCAGAGCCAGTGGCCATCACTATAGTAAGTGATCTCACAACTGAAAAGGTAATTCTTGACCAGCATTCATTTGTTGAGTTTCTATAGAAAAACTGAAAAACTTTTCAATAAGAAAAAAAGTACAAATAAGTTGGTTTGTCTGTATTGTACCATATATTAGCTAACCATTGTTTTTACTCCCTTTTTTAAAAAAAAATTATCATTGTTTGGAAATCTTGTAGACATGATACTAAGGCCTCTTTTCCACCATTTCAATTGGTTTCTCTTGGTGTTTGACACTGTTGACCTCTCTTTCTTTTATGTAACTCTTTTCTTGTTGTTGTTGTTCCCATGATGCCATTCTGTCACCTTACCTCTCGCCCATCTCTAAGGCCATAGATACAGCACATTTTCCTTTGCTTGTTTTCTAGATATTCCCTTAAGTCCTATCTTCAGCTACCTTCTCTACTCAGATGAGGCAGAATGGTCTCATGTATCTCAGCGAGTCAGGGAGGCAGAGTTTTCCATGTGTCAGCCCGGCCTTTGAAGCAAGTGGCCATGTGCTGCGTTGTCAGGAATGAGCTGAGAGTACACCTGAAGGAACCTGTGTGGACCAATGACCGAGGACCAGCCAAGAGCAAGGATGCTTCATCAGATGCCAGCACAGACAGCTGACAGCACCAGAGCTCCGCTTGCCCATTCGTGCACACCAACCTTGGAAAACGTAGGCACAACCCCAAAGAGAGGGACATGGAATACCAGACCAATTAAAATTGAGTTTTCCTGCCCAATAGAACAAGAACCCAAAATAGAAATTAAGCTCAGTTAAAAAACATAGTGGCAATTCCATTTCACACGTGATTCTGTGGAATGACTTCCCAGCCATTCCTAGCATAAGTGCATGCAACATAGTTGAAATTCGAAAAACACGATTTCCTTATTTCTATGGAGGGTCACAAAACATTCATGTAGCATTAACTGATGTGTTAAAGTAAACTGGCTTTCATTCATTCCTCTACTAATGTAACAATAATATTTTGAACACTTACTCTGTGCTAGGCAGTATTCTAAGCACTGAAAATACGATAACAAGTATATGAAGTTTTGGCCCTTTAGATACAGAGATAGCTGGAAAAAATGAATGAAGAAAGGAAGGAGAGAAGGAAGAAAGGAAAGGAGGGAGGGAGGGAGGAAGAAAGGAAGACCAACCAGGAATGACACATGGAAGAGATTAAAACAAAGTAGAATATTAGAGACTGACGGGGAAGAGGGAGCTCCACTCTCTTGGCCAGAGTGGTTAGGAAGCCCTCTCTGAGTAGATGAAATTAATCCAGAACTTGAATGATGGTAGGGAACATGCCTTAGAGACCTGTGGAAAAAACATTCCAGACTGTGGATCCATCAGGGCACAAAGCCTTGAGAAGTCTTTCAAACCAGTTATTCTCTAAATGCGTAACTCAAGTTAGCACGTAAGGGAGGAAATCTGTAATCTTAATGTGACTCCTGACTGTTCCTTGGGTTTCATTTATGTAACAGCCAAAATACATTTTGGAAAAGTAAACAAAGATAAAAGTAATGACTTGCTATTGTTAAGGTGCCCTAAATACATGTGTTAAAATAAAAAAGAATCATCAGTATAATCTTTATTTTTGTCTATGTCTACGTTTGCATTTATCTATACTTACATGCTATATACTCTGGACATACCCACACCTACATCTATCTATCTACCTATCTATCACTATACAGCTGGATATGCAACATAATTGTTTTGCTACTAAAGCCCCAAATCCTATTTAACTTATGCAAACTGTCCTCCTGGGCAACTCCTGATAAGTAGAATAGATAACTATGTACATATAACATATGTATCTATATCTGTATCTGGCCATGCTTATAATCATATTATGTATACATGAGGCTTAAGCTTAAGCACTCCCAGGTTATAGCTTCACAAAACAACTGGACCAAACATCTTCAGCAAGAAGATGATTCTACTCATAAAGCACAATTATGAGGATTATTTTTATTACTATCATGTAAAGGGATGTCAAAAAGAGTTCTCCCCAAAGGTAAATTATTAATTTTAAATAGTACACAACCTTAATTATTTGGAAAAATGTAAAAATGTTCCCCCTGCTTTGCAAAGTTTCCTTAAGATTTCCCTTTTGGAAAGGGCCACCCCACCCCTTAAGCAGAAATCGAAGATGGGTTACCCAATGTCAATTCCAGAGTAGCTGACATGTCCTGGTGGAATCAAAGGGCAAGAAAACAGAGCCCAAGCACACAGGTCTCTTGACTGTCATGCCAGCACCAGTGTAATAACACAAACACACAATATAAAGTTGTTTTTATAAATTTGTTCTCTTTTA
This sequence comes from Eulemur rufifrons, assembly GCF_041146395.1. Lineage (NCBI taxonomy): Eukaryota > Metazoa > Chordata > Mammalia > Primates > Lemuridae > Eulemur > Eulemur rufifrons. The sequence goes on from NC_090998.1 coordinate 50,821,681, forward strand.
GAAATAAAATTGATACTTATAAATATATTTCTCTGCCTAAATTTTACTTTTATAAACCAGTAGAAATTTGGAAATTTGCAGCAAAGTAATCATTTTTGCTTTATTTAATAATAGCAAGAAAAATAGTCACTAAACATGAAGACTTCTCAAGGGATGTGTCAGTCCTATGAATTGATCTTCTCTATGGCACATAGCATTACCTCAATAAATGTTCAATTGCACGGGAGAAGATATTTACATAATTTTACATTTTCTAATATTTTTCAATTCTATACTTTCCCAGATATAGTAGAATTTGTTCTTTAGAATAGCATTTTATTTGGTATTAAAAAGGGGAGTTGTATTTTTTAAACAGGGCAGGGTTGAGCCCAGGGGTTTGAGGTTGTTACAAGCTATAATGACAGCACTGCACTACAGTCTGGGTGACAGAGTGAAACCTTGTCAAAAAGTAAAAAACAAAAAAAAGAGAGAGCGAGAGCGAGAGAGAGAGAGAGAGAGAGAGAGAAAGAAGGAGGGAGGGAGGGAGGAAGGAAGGAAGAAAACAAAGGGCAGGGATCACGTACTTTTTTGGGAAGAAGTTGACTTAGTCTCCTTAACTGCAGGACTTCTCAGAAACTTTAATATACTAATGTACATGGTGACTCTAAGAGATGAATATTGTATGAGGCATTTCCCAAAGATGTTTGCCCAGGAGCTCTTTTTTCAAATAGAAAAATCAATTAAATCCCTGCCTCACACCATACTTATAAAATAAATTTGAGGTGGAATAAAGAATTAAACAGGAAAAAAAAAACACTAAAATTTTTAGGTAAGTATATAGAATATCCTTATGACCTTACTTTGGAAGAATATCTTAAGATATAAACTGAAATCATAAAGCAAAGGAGATTAATAAGTGATTATATTAAAGTCTAAAGCTTTTGCAATCAAAATATATCATTAAAATAAACAGTGCAGATTGCGAAAAGATATTGGCAATTTATGTAACTGACAGAGCACTAATATCCACAGTATCTGGAGAACTTTCCAAACAAATCAGAAAAATTCAAGAAAACTAAAAGAAAAATGATCACAGAATGTAAACAAATTATTCAGAGGAGATGAAATGGTTGATAAACATGTGAAAAGATGCTCAACATTATTAGTAATTAGAAAAATGCAAATTTAAACTACAGGGAGATACCATTTTATGCCTATCATTCTGGAAACATTTTTGAAGTTTGACAGTACCAAATGTTAGTGAGGCTGTGAAGCTATGGAAATTCTTAGCTTGGTTGGAGACAATCATGCCTAATGATCAGCAATTCCAATCCAGGATACAGAACCTAGAAAAATTTTAGCACGTGTGCACAAGAGACATATGTAAGACTGTCTAGAGCAGCAGTGTTTATCATTGTAGAAGACTGGAAGTGACCTAAGTGTCCACTGACAGACATTTAGTAGAGTGGATATATAAATTTGGGATTAGTCATCCAAAGGAATATTGCACAATAGTGGAAATGAATAGATAAGAGCTACACATGTCAACACAGATAAATCTCAAAAACATACCATTCATGGAAAAAAAATAAGTTTTGAAGAAATACAAAAAGTGTAATAACTCATGTAGAGATTAAGATATACAAAACAATGCAAAATATTATTTAGAAAAAAATACAGGTATACTCAAAGTATAAAATCTGGAAATAATCTAATAAAGAGAAAGAGAATTATGAGGGGGAAGGGTACATAGTGGTCTTCACCTCTACCTGTAATGTTTCTTTTTCTTTTCTAAAGTTGAGTGATGGGTTCAGGGGTGTTGGGGCTTTTTTTATTTTTATACTTTTAGGTAGGACTGAAATATTTCACTAAAAAATGTTGTTATGAAAGTGAGTGAATGAACAATATTAACATCTCCCAAAATAGTAGCTTTATTCTTCTTTGTCATTTGTGTTTGATAGTCTTCCAGAGTAATTTAATATTTAAAATATTAAATATATTAATAATATTTCTTTTTTGGATACATCTAATTAACAAAGTGAAAACCATTTGGAAACACAATGCAATACCAAAAAAAAATAAAGAGAGAGAAAAACAGGCTGGGTTAAATAGTTTTCTCCCTCAAACATTAGCAAGTCAAAAGAGATTATAATTTTATTTCATTCAGCACATCAAGTCATATTAAATATATATATTTCATACATAAAAGAATATGTGCTCCAGGCAGTGATGGAAATGGAATTCACATCAAATACTTCCTGCAATATCAGTGCATTTAGAGGTCTTCCATGAACCTTTAAAACATTTGAATTTTCAGACTGGATTTCATCCTGTACAACACAACAATCACAAACATGTCCATCCCCTTGTATAACAGAGTTAATTTGTAAGATAGGTTCATTGAGCAAATTATTAGGAAGAGGCTGACTGTATAGTGGAAACTGGCAAGGATTTAGAGTCCTGGAGTGCTGAGTTCGAGGCTAGTCCCACCATTCCCTCAGGGTCTGATCCCAGGCAAATAATTTGACCTCTGTGAGTCTGTTTCCTGGTCTGTAAAACGTGGGTAATGATAGTATCATCCTTACCAAATTACCGTGAGGATTAAATGAGGAAGTTCGTTGTAAGTCGTAAAGTCGTTTTGCCAAAAATAGTAATTCATTTCTGTAACAGTGCTTACCACAGGAAACTTGCCTTAAGGGAATATTTGCTCTGGTGGAGGAGGCAAAATCAACACCGAAAACAATAGCAAGCAGTTAAAAAAAAAAATCCACACAAAGAAATGCAAGTTGAATTATGCAGCTGAGACTATCAGGACTGTAGGAGGCAATCAGTGAGAGTTGAGAACTGGGGTGATGAATGACTTTCACTGGGCCTTGAGGCATGGCGTTTAGATCAGTGGAGGGTGTGGAGAGGGTGTTCTAGCTAAGGGAAAGAGAAACACAGTCTATTTGCAAAATAGCAGCGATGGGCTTAATTTATCCAACCTGGTTAGGATCTTTTTACCGTCTTCCCAGCCATGGTTCTTATTAAGTGTGGAAGGCTTTCTTGGCCCTGTAGGTTAACCTAACTTTAAACTTATGTGAAAAGAGGGCTTGGGAAACAGTGAGAACTGACACTTACAGTGTGACAACCATGTTTCACTAGTTAGCATCCAAGTGCACGGATCTGGTCCTTAGCAGCCAGCTGCTTTGTTAGGTTCGAAGCATCTTGTCATACATCCTTGTCTACAGCTATTTGATCACCAGGAAGTACCACTGTGGGAAATCTCATCCTTGCTTTGTAAACATCTCCAGAATTGAAATTTACTATTTCTAAATCTAATCCATAAACAGATCAACAATGGTGTTACCATATTCTTCTTGAACAAGCGTGGCTTCCTAAGCCCTAAGACAAGCATCTTAACTCAGATTCCATCTACCTGGTTTGCCTTTTTAAAACAATTCTCCTTAATTCTTTGTTTTAATCTACACAAAATATTACATTGAAATAACGCCTTCTGCCTGATTTTACAGGCAACCTGCGGTGCCTGCTGGATCCTGTTCAGGAGTGATACATACCAAGAATCCATAACACAATGCTGTGTTGCTGAAGAATTCTGAGACTTCAATAACATGAAAAATGTTATGCTGCGATCTTAGTTTATAGTGAAATGTCCTGTCATCGCACCCTGGCATTCAGCAGTGATGTGATATTTGTTTCTACATAAGTAGTCATTACTTTTTTGAGGACAGGACAATATTGAAATTGAAGATAACCGATGCTTAAATAAAGTCAATCCTATTGATAGGTTTAGAAACAAAAGAGCCTCACATTTATACTACTGCCTTCTTTTTGTTACGGAAGGGGAGGCGGGAGAAGCTAGTGTGCCTGAAGAAGGAATTGTTTTTTGTGGAGACAAGCCTAGTATTTCAGGGAAATAAGAAAGTAATAACAGATGTAGAGTCAAGGTGAGAAATGGCGCACACTTCTCCCTCCTTCCTGCTCCCCATTTCAAGTTACATTCCATCTGGACTACTTTAGCCCATTCCCCAACATTTCGGTTACTAGAAATAAAACTGGAAATTTTGGCCTGCTTGCCCTCTGGTTGGGACACTAAGAAGTAAGCCTTTCTTAGTAAGTTCCTGTGATTTACTTAAATAGAAAAGTTAATCATAATTCAAGCACCTGATAGTGCATGATAGGTCAAAATATATCACCCAATCCAACTTTCTACTTAACACATTGACTGCCATGTGAGTTGGATTTAACTCAGGCCAGTTTTGAGCCTGGGTCCATGTGAAGCAAAACCCTGAAGTTGGTTTGTGAAAATCTTACTTGTTGATGTTCTTATCGTTACAATTAATATTGGCAATTTAATTCTAAAAAGGTGGATTGCGTTGCATATAACTCATGCACATAAAACAATAAAAAAAAAATAACAAATTAGAAAGGATCGTTTTGTTTTAACAAAATACCATGGCCCCAGGGAAAATTTTTTTTTCTAGTGTGGCAGTCAGTGTGTTAATAAATGATGCTGCCTACCCCACTTCACTTCTTCCCCCCACCCATCTTTCCCCCTTCCTTCTGCCTCATCCAGTCCTTCAAATCTGAGCCCAACCTGACCCTGTTTTCCAGATCAACCTGAGAGTTCCTTGAACAGCCTCAGGTTCTCTTTCATTGAGACTCAGTATCCCGTCCTTGCACTCATGGGCCCCAATGGTAGACTGTCCGCTGTCAGGCATATCTGAAGACTGGAGACCACGGCCCTTGGTTGTCCAGGCTGTCCCCCAGCACAGCCCATTCCATCCCCACTCCCCATGCTGCTATTCAGGCCATGGCACTGGGATACTTCCTTCTGCTCTGTTGTGAAACATCCAGCCTCCCACTCTGACCTAGAGCATCATCCTAAACTCCACCCTGGTGCCAGAGCCATGGCACTAGACTTTATTCTTGAAGGCCCTCTTGAGAGGTTCAGTGGTCTCACACCTGGGTCTCAGACTGGCTATGGGGGCCTGAATCAGCCTCCTCTCACACTTTGCCTCCTAACTCCCCTCTCTGTCCACCAACCTCACACACCCCTCTGGGCTAACAGCCTCCAGGATTATGACTGAGCCTGATGTGCCCCTCAGATACCAGTTTCCACAAAGGGCCACCCTTCCTGATGGGTGAATGTGGTGTCAAGCTCTGCCTCCATCCCTCTTTCTCCTGTGCTGCCCTGTGGCCTGTGTGCCACCACGCCTCCTTTAACATCCACCCAACAGAAGTGAACAGCAGCCGGCAAATATGTGCCGGGCACTGTCCTCGTTGACAGAGACATGGAAGAGGCAAGTCTAACATCAAGAATTCTACAGCCTGACCCTCTAGAGAGATGCCCATGTCCAGGGACACAACATGTAAAGCATCTCTCCTACTAGGTCACAGCCTATGTGAGATATATATATATAAATTAACAAAGTCTTACCAACCTGGACTTCTAGCCAAGAGTTACCTGAAAAAAATATTTTAGTTTTCTGTAGTTCTTTTGCCATTAACATTGAACTATCACCTGTAGGACTGCCTGTATAATGCAACATAGAAACGAAGGAGAAAGTATGTGTTCGGAGGCTAGATGAAAATGATCTTCCTAACACCAGCAAAATCATAGACCTGGATCCTTAGTTCTCAGCAGAGGTGGTACCTCCCCCTAGAGGCCTTTGTGGAAATTTGTAGGGGGGCATTTTTTGTTTTTACAATTGTTGGGGATACTCCCAGCGTTTGATGGAGCCGGGATACCAGATGCCCTACAGGCCAGGGGAGAAGCACCCAATGAAGAAGCTTTTAAGTACCTCAGCAAATAGTCAAATAAATGAGAAATTTGTTTATAATTATCTGAGCCTGAAATCAAATGCTACTTTATATACAAAGTAGTTTTGAACAGTTTTAATATACACTGAATCTTCAGGAAAGCAACTGACCAAAAATCAAAGGAAGGATATAGTTTGCTTCACTGAGAACGTAAGTAGAAGTCACTTGCCATTTTAAGAAATCATGCCACCAATTGCCATGCTGTTCACAGTCTTGATTAGCCAGACGGCAAAGCTGTTTCACTCTGTATCTGTAGGTATCACAGAAAATCATGATAAAAGAGATCTGAGGTTTCCTTTAATGGACTTAGCATCAAATATTATATTAGTAGAGACACATAAAACACAGATCAAAGTGAGGTTCATTAATAACACTTGACTTACAATAGTTCATAATTAAAATTTTAAGGCAAAATAAGAAATCTATGTAGTGAAAATTACATTTTAAAAGTATTTGCCAATTTTGAGGGCTGCCCACTGTTTTTCAGTCTTACACTGCTACTGTCCCCAGAGGTGTACCACACAACTTCTCTACAACCTCTTGAACTGTGTAGTTCCTTTTCCCAACCTACCTTCTATTCCTCATTGTCTATGAAGAGATACAGGACTTTAAAATACTAGAGAACGAATATATTTCTTACAAGATAGGTGACAGAATTTTCTTTAATATTTTGCCATTGTCCTAATCCATGTCATAACATTAGGAATTATTTTGACATTATGCTTATAAATAGGGCCCAGCTAACTCAAACAACTCAATAGAAAAAAAAAAAAAAAAACCCAAACAATCTGATTAAAAATGGGCAAAAGATCTGAATAGACACTTCTCAAAAAAATACCTACAAATGGCCAACAGGTATGTGAAAAAATGTTCAACATCACTAATCATCAGAGAAATGCAAATCAAAACCACAATGAGATATCACCTCACGCCATTCAGAATGGCTGCTATCAAAAAGACAAAAGATAACAAATGTTGGGGAGGATGTGGAGAAAAGGGAACCCTTACACCCTGTTTGTGGGAATGTAAATTAGTACGGTCATTATGGAAAACAGTATGTAGTTTCCTCAAAAAATTAAAAGTAGAACTCCCATATGATCCAGAAACCCCTGGGTATAAATCCAAAGGAAAGGAAATAGTGTGTGGGAGAGATATCTGTGCCTGCAAGTTTATTGCAGCACCACTCACAATAGCCAAGCTATGGAATCAAGTGTCCATCAGTGGATGAATGGATAAAGAAAATGTCGTATTATATACAATGGAATACTATTCAGCCATGAAAAAGAATGAAATCCTGTCATTTGCAACAGCATGGATGAATCTGGAGGACATTATGTGAATTGAACTGAGCCAAATACAGAAAGACAAATACCCCATGATCTTACTCATTTGTGGAATCTAAAAAAGTTGATCTCATGGAAGTAGAGAGTAGAATAGTGGTTGTCTGAGGCTGGAAGGGAAGAAGAGTTAACGGAGGGGGAGGGGGAGAGGATGGTCAACTGATACTAAGTTACAGTTAGATAGCAGGAATAGTTCTGGTGTACTTTTGCACAGTAGGGTAACTATAGTTAACAATAATGTATATTTCAAAATAACTAGAAGAGAGGATTCTAAATGTTCTCACCACAAAGAAATGATAAATGTTTGAAGTGACAGATTTGCTAATTACCCTGATTTTGATCATTACTCAATGTATACATGTACTGAAACATCACATTGTTCCCCATAAATATGTACAATTATTATATGTCAATTAAAAATAAAACCTTAAAAAGCAGCTCATATTGGACTTATTTTTCTACACTTTGACTCTATTTCTTCTTGACATTTTCTTGTACTTAAATTAAAATTAGTTTCCTCTTTTATTATCATATACAAGAATGGATAGCCTGTGATTACTTATCCTAACACTAGTTTTATCCTAGTTATCATTTTGTACTTTTCCTCTTAAGGTTTTCCAACTTCTAGAGCTGTTCTTGCTCTCTGGCTCACCACCCGTTCCTCCATCTTCAGAGCCAACAATGTAGCATCTTGTTTCATTGCCTTTTCTTTTGTTTCTAGTCAAGTCTCCCTTTTATAAGGACACTTGTGATTGCATTTAGGGCCCACCAGGGTAACCCAGGATAATCTATCTCAAGAACCTTAACTTAATCACATCTGCAAAGTCTTTTATGTCATACAATACAGTTACAGAAATCAACACCTGGGTAATTTGGGGGTGGGTGGCTGGGTTGTTACTCAACCTAACACAGTAATAAACATGTGACTTAAATAGGAGGCTGTTGGTTTGAAGTTCTAGTTCCAAACTGGGAATAAGAGACAATTATACTAATAATTAAGACCACCAACTTTCTAAAATATGAATACATGAGAGATATAGATAAATGTAGCAAAAGGCAGCATTCTGATAACCTTAAGTCATCAGCATATATACTTCCCTACCTTGAAAACAGGAAAATAGGCACCAGGTTTCTCTTCCATCATTCTTAATATCAAAATAGAAATATTTGCAACAGCCTTGCGGTCATTGTTTGTAATCATTAATACAATTGGGAATGCAAGCATTTCTTCCTCTTTTTGGTTCTCCACAATCAGGAATTTCTTAAGATTACTATCTAAGTGGGCTCTCACGATCCACTACTATGTTTTCCTCAGTAATGGAGGAGGAGAATGGAATGATAGGGAGGTCTGATTTCTCTTCCTCTTTCACTCGAATACTATATGATAGTTTTATTTATAACTCACTCAAATCTCATTTTAAAACACTTTTATTAAATGTGGATGATAGACTGCAGTTAAAACTCTTTGTTTTTCATTTCAGTCCCTGCTATGTAAATCAAATTGATGATGGACTCAGTTAACTTAGTGGTTGGAAGAAAACAGATTTTATGGACTGTTCAAGAATTTTTTGCTTTTTGCAAACACTGCAGAAGAATGATTAAAAACAAACACTGATGCATACTCTATAAACTCAGTAGATAGTTGAGTCAGTAGGTTGGTCCTATGAACCATTCTTGATTCATACTCATGGATGCTGATAAATTCAACTTTCCTTATTCTAGTTTTATAAATCTCCAGGGGAGAAAATTAAGTGGTTATTGCCATATGATGAAAACCATGATTGGGGGCCCCACTATCCAAACCCCCTCCAGTTTAATAATGCTTAATAATATGTAAATGAGACTGATCTTAGAGCAGAAGATTTCTAAACTCCCTCTAATGTGATTCTATGCTTTTGTGTTTGTTAAAAAACAAAACAAAAAAAAAGAAGAGAAAAGAAACAAAGATGAGCACACATTTCTCCTTTGTGTGAGTCACCTGCCTTTGTTTTGGCTTGGAATGCTCACTCTTGGAGACAGATCCAGCTTCATGTGTCACATTCTTGCCACGTCTCTGCAGTTTTAGTTGAGATTGTCATTGACAGAGTGACACACCTGGGAACCACCCTGGTTTCCAGAACCACAATTCTAAATACTGTCCTCATAGTCTCTAAATTGCAAGGGACCTCTTGTAGGGTGAGAAACCTCTCTCCTGCGGGTTTGTTTACTTTGCAGTTAGCAAAGGTAAGGGAGTCCTTTGTGAACTGTTTCCTTGGAATTTAAATGTATAACATTGCTGACAAAGTGCTGAAAATTCATCATATGGTGTACTTAGCATTTTCTTTCTCTAAGGGTGATGGGCCAGGGGTGTCCCCTCCCTTCTTCCCCTTCCAGTGACTCTGACCATAAGCAGAAGATCTCTGCCACGACTCAGCCCATGTCCTGCCGTCCTCTGCTGCCAGAGCCGCTGGCTCACAAGGGTTTCCTTACCAAGGGTTTGTTTGGAGGGCTCACTTCCAAAACAAAGATTAAAGTGCCTTTTTCTCTTTAATAGTCTCGCTGAACACTGTTGCTTGTTAATGTTCAGACACTAATAGCGCTGGAAAGAGTTGCCGCTTGTGTCAACTCATCAAGTAGTCTAAACAAGCCTGCTGGAGGCTGGCCAGTTCTGGCCAGTCATTGACCACAGACATGATCTGCAAGGCTATGACAAGTTGTGCAAGTGAGAGGTAGAACCGCTTCCTGTCTAGCTCACTTCCCAGGGGTTGTCCTGAGAATCAATGGACGTTGAGGGCAGTGGGGGTTCATGCTCAGCTACAGACTTAAGATATGCCTTATGTTTTAGCACCGAAATTGAGATGTATGTCACAGCTTCAGAAAAGCCAGAAATAAAAGCAGTATCTGAAGTGATGCTTGGCAGCTGGAAGCTTATAATTGAGTTTTGTGGTTAGAAGGTGTTGATAGTTTTTGTCCTACTTGTGTTTCTGATGAGTGGGTGGGTGTGTAAGAATTCCCTTCTTTGGACGATCACGGTGCTTTTTCAGAGGTCTCTGGTCCTCTTTGGATTTGGCACATTTATCCCAGCCACGTGCTTCCTCTCTACAAAAAGAGCTTTATGATCATTTCACATCCCTCAATAAGATGAATTAAGAGAAACCCTCAAGTATGCCCTTGTTGCAATAGCAAAATACAAACTAAAAAACGTAAAAGATTATTTTGGGAAATGTTTGCAAGAGTTGTGTTTGCTTTCTAACTCTGAAGTGTTCCTCAGAAGGAAAACAAGAGGCTATGCATATTACATTGCATCCAAGATCCAATTTTTGTCTCATTACTTCTTTGAGAACTTTCTATTAATCATTCACTCTGTGCCAGGAACCATGGTATATGCCAGGGATTCAAAGATGAAACAAAATGGTCCCTGCGCCCCAGGAGCACATATAATTGAAATAAAATCATCGCTATGATGGAGAGATGCAGATAGTATAAAAGAGGGTACCTGGGAGAGACTGAGACAACTTGATTAAGGAGATTCTATTTGAACTGAAACTTGAAAGACTATGGGGATTTGTCAGATGAAAGAAAATGAAGAGAATGGAAGGAGGGGGATGATGCTATAGCTGGAGCTACAGAGGCACTAGAGCAGGGTTGGGCGTGGTGACCCAGTTGAAATCTAGGTCCTCTCCTCTCCTGCTGTCACAGAAAGTATGGGGAATTGGGAGCTGAGACTGGATGGACCAGTAGATCCAGGTGTTTCAGGGCTTTATAAGCCACATTTAGATCTTACTCTTCACATAATTGCAGGTGATTGATAAGTTCCAAACAGAGAAATGACATGATCAGATTTGCAGGTGACTATAAAATCACATGGAAGAACTAAATGCATGTACAATGGAATTCACCCATCCCCCTACATCTGGTCACTGTAGCTGCTCAGGGCATAGAGAAAAAGCTATCTCCCTATCAGTCTGTCTTTCTTCATCATGATCCACAGTGGATTTAAGAAGCTTGTCAAATCTTACTTTTAGGCTTATGCAAGGCACTGTGAAGTTTGTTGAGATTTCCCAACATTTTCTAACTGTCTGGGTCTCACTAATTCTTTTTCCCCTTGATGTGTTTTCCTCAGCATCCTATGATACTTGCCGTTTTTGAGCTCTGTGATCCTAAGGCATTTCAAAACATATTTAAACATATAGGAAAGCCATGATAATTAAAGCAATATGATACTGATACAAGATTGGAAAGAGAGATCAAGAGATGACATAGTTGATTCAGAATCAGACTCTAGTATGTATAAAAACTTAGTATATAAGAAATGAATAACTGCACATCAATCTTTCACTAAAAAGTAGGATTAATACAAATAATCAATAAATAACAAAGAAAATTCAATTTCACTAGTATAATCAGAAAAGACTATTTAAAGCAAAAATAAGATAAAAGGTACTAACTAGTAAGTAGGCAAAATTAAATGTTATGTGCATGAGGTGTAGGTGAGAAAGGCATTCTCTTACTCAATGAAAAGATGCAACTTTTCTGGAATGGCTTTTATGTATTAAAATTTGTAAAAAATGTGTATGCCCTTGACCTTGTAATTTCATTGTTAGGAACACATTTTAAGAAAAAAGAGTGGAGAATTAGACCAAGATTTATGCACAAGGATGTTCAATTCAGCATTGTTTATAATATCACACATTCTGAGAGGTAATTTATAAAATTAATAACAATAGTCACTGTCTTCCAAAGAAATGAATATTTACTGAGCTTCTATTATGAGCCAGATTTATTTAATTTGTCTCATGTAATCTTCCCATGCACCAAACAGATTAGGAAACCGGGGCTCAGAAGATTTTGGTAATTTGCCCAATGCTACATAATTTTGGTGCGAACCCAGGTCTGACATCAAAGCCTTGTTCTTTTCTCTATGTCTCACTACTTCTATTTATAACTATGTGTCAATCATTTTGCTTGAATACTATCTATAAGCTCCATCTCTGTTCTATTTTTCCATCTTTCCAGAAAACAAGAAAGTTCTGTTTTGGATTCCTGTGGTGTGAATGGAAGAGTCAGTGCCTACAGTTTAAAGAGTCAATAAATTCATCTGCAATTTAGATCATTTGTTTCCCAAGAAAAAACAGTGAGCCATAAGAATGCAATGTTCTTCCTGGGAATCTCTTCTCTCTCACTCTTGGAGCAAAGCCAGGGGAGACAAGCATTTAAGACAATGAGCACATCACAGATGGGATCTGTAGTAAATATTAGCCAGTCCATTTACTTACTCTGTTTACAGTTATTAAAAAGGGCTACAACCTCTAATGGATAGCCAGTTTCTCTGATTTAAGGAAGAACAGTATTGTCAGTGCATTGAACATAGAGAGAGAACACTGTCTAGTGGCAGAAGCACAGGACTACAGTTAATTCCCAACATTCAGTTGCTTGACTCAGTCCTCAAAAGAAACACTGGTTAGCTTTGATTTTTGTAAAATGGAAAGTGGAACTGAAAACGAGCCACCAGCCTCACAGTTGCAAAAGTTCATCAGCCCATTGTTGCAAATTGCCAAGAAACACACTGCTGGGACATCAAATGGTGGTGGTCAACTAAAAGGTCATAAAATTAATAACATTTGTTTGCCTCCTACTTATATTTTCTTAATTTGAGGATGTTCTGCACAGCGGTTTTAATGATTATTACCATGTAATGTGCTATTCTACTATCTTTAGATATAACCGTTGGCTAGTTTCAACTGTGGACTTCTAAATAGCAGCAAGCAGTAGAAAAGATCTCATAAGAAAGTCACAGGGAAATCTCTCCTCTCGTGTTTTCTCACTTTTTATCTACCCTCTTTCACTTTTCCTTTCCCTCCACAAAGAATACAACAAAGAATCAAATCCAAGGTAACACCAATTATAAGACTCATTAACAGAGTCTTCTAACTAAGAAAGAAAAGTATGCCAATTTAAATGCCGCAAAGTTTTTTTTAACTTAGAATTTCTGTTTTGTACTTAGTGAAAGTATTAATTTAAGCTTATTTCAACAAGGTTGTTTCTTTATCATGTTTCACTCTTGCGTGTACATAAAAAGGGAAATACAAGAAAAACAAATAGATTGAGGTATTCCTGAAGCTACTTAATTTAGAATTCAACTCTTCTTAATCATTTTTTGAGTCAGAATTTTTTAACTGACATGTAATAATTGTATGTATTTATGTGGATACATGTATACAATGTGTAATGATCAAATTAGGGTAATTGACATACCTATCATCTCAAACATTTATTATTTCTTAGTGTTGGGGACACTCAAAATCCTCTCTTCTAAGCTATTTTGAAATATACTATAAGTTATTGTAACTACAGTTGCCCTACTGTTTTATAGAATACTAGAACTTATTTCTCCTATCTAAATGTAATATTGTAACTCTTTGCCAACCTCCCGCGTCCTGCTCTCCCTTCTTCCCTTTTCAGCTTCTGGTAACCACTATTCTACTTTCTACTTCTGTAAGATCAACTTTTTAAGCTCCCATATTTGAGTGAGAACATGCAGTATTTGTCTTTCTGTGCCTAGTTTATTTCACTTAACATAATGACCTCCAGTTCCATCCATGTTGCTGCAAATGACAGGATTTTATTATCTTTTATGGCTGAATACTATTTCATAGTGCATAATACCAGTTTCTTTATCCATTTATCTATTGATGGACACTTAAGCTGATTCCATGTCTTGGCTATTGTGAATGGTGCTGCAACAAACATGGGAGTGCAGATATCTCTTTACAGGGTGTAAGGATTTCCCTTTCTTCAAATCCTTGCCAGAATTTGTTATTTATTGTCCTTTTGACAATAGCCATTTTAACTGGGGTGAGACTAGTGATGTTGAGCATTTTTTCATATACCTATTGGTCGTTTGTCTTCTTTTGAAAATGTCTATTCATATCATTTGTCCTTTTTTTTCTAGAATGTAGTGGTGTCATCATAGCTCACTGAAACCTCAAACTCCTGGACTCAAACAATCCTCCTGCCTCAGCTTCCTGAGTAGCTGGGAGTAAAGGCACCTGCTGCCATACCCAGCTGATTTTTTTTTCTTTTCTTTTTTTTTTTTTTTTTTTTTTTTTTTTGAGACTGGGTCTTACTACATTGCTCAGGCTGGTCTTGAACTTCTGACTTCTAGCGACTCTTCTGCCTCAGTCTCCCAAAGTGTTGGGATCATAGGTGTGAGCCACCACGCCTGGCCCATTTGTCCATTTTTTAATTGAATTATTTATATTTTTGCTGTTGAGTTGTTTGAGTTTCTTACGTATTCTGAATATTGATCTCTGGTTAGATAGTTTGCAAATATTTTCTCCCATCTGTGGGTTGTCTCTTCACTCTGCTGATTGTTTCCTTTGCTGTGTAGAAGCTTTTTAGTTTGATATTAACTCCATTTATCTATGTTTGGTTTTGTTGCTTGTGCTTTTGAGATCCTATCCAAAAAAATCTTTGTCTAGACCAATGTCAAGAAGCTTTTCCCCTGTTTTCTTTGAGTGGTTTTATAGTTTAGGTCTTATGTTTAAGTCTTTAATCCCTTTTGAGTTGATATTTATATATAGTGGGAGATAGGGATCTAGTTTCATTCTTCTACATATGGATATGCAGTTTCCCTAGCATCTTTTGTTGAAAAGACTATCCTTTCCCAATTGTATGTTTTTGGTGACTTTGTCGAAGATCAGTTGGCTGTACATATGTAGATTTATTTCTGGGTTCCTTATTCTTTTTCTTTGGTCTATAAGTCTGTTTTTTATGCCAGTACCATGCTGTTTGAGTTACTATAACTTTGTTGTATATTCTGAAGTCAGGTAGTGTGATTCCTCCAGCTTTGTTCTTGTTACTCAGGATTGCATTGGCTACTTGGGGCCTTTGTGGTCTCATAGAAATTTTAGGATTTTTTTTATTTCTGTGAAGAATGTAATTGGTATTTTGATTGGTATTAAATCTGTAGATCACTTTGAGTAGCATGCACATTTTAACAATATTAGTTCTTCCAATTTGTGAACGTGGGATATCTTTTCATTGTGTGTGTGTGTCCTACTCAATTTCTTTCATCAGTATTTTATACTTTTTTATTGTAGAGATCTTTTACCTCTGCTTAAATTTATCCCTAGGTTTGTGTGTGTGTGTGTGTGTAACTATTGTAAATGGAATTGCTTTCTTGATTTTTTTTTCTGACTGTTTGCTATTGGCATATAGAAACACTGCCGTTTTTTGTATGTTGATTTTGTATCCTGTAACTTTACTGAAATTATCAGTTTTTTAGTGGAGTTCTTAGGTTTTTCTAAATATAAGATCTTGTCATCTGCAAACAGGGACAATTCAACTTCCTCCTTTCCAATATGGATGCCATTAATTTCTTTCTCTTGCCTAACTGCTCAGGTGAGAACTTTCAGTACTATGTTGAATAAAAGTGGTGAAAGTGGGCATCCTTATCTTGTTCCATATCTTAAAGGAAAGAATTTCAACTTTTCCCAATTCAGTATGTTGTTAGTGTGGGTTTATCATATATAGCCTTTATCATTTTGAGGCTTGTTTCTTCTATACTGAATTTGTTTAGAGTTTTTTTCATGGAGTGATGGTGAATTTTATTAAATGCTTTTTCTGTATCTATTAAGATGATCATATGATTTTTGTTTTTCATTCTATTGATGTGATATACCACATTTATTGATTTGCATATGTTGAACCATCCTGGCTTTCCTGGGATAAATCCCATTCAGTTGTGGTGTATTATCTTTTTGATGTGCTGTTGCTAGTACTTTGTTTACTAGTATTTTGTTAAGGATTTCTGCATTATATTTCTCAGGGATATTGGCTTATAGTTTTCCTTTTTTGGTATGTGTCCTTGTCTGATTTTAGTATCAGTATAATGCTGGCTTAATAGAATGAGTTTGGAAGAATTCTCTCCCCTTTAACTTTTTGGAAAAGTTTGAGAATTGGAATTAGTCCTTTAAAACTTTGGTAGAATTCAACAATGAAGCTATCCTGTCCTGACCTTTTCTTTGTTCAGAAACATTTTATTACTGATTCCATCTCTTTACTCATTATTGGTTTGTTCAGGTTTTCTGTTTCTTCATGGTTCAATCTTAGTAGGTTGTATGTGTCCAGGAATTTACCCATTTTTTTCTAGGTTTTCCAATTTGTTGGCATATTGTTGTTTGTAATAGTCTCAAATGATCCTTTTTATTTCTATGGTATCATTTGTAATGTTTCCTTTTTCATTCCTGATTTTATTTATTTGGGTCTTCTCTTTAGCTTTGACAAAGCTAAAGTTTTGTCAATTTTGTTTATCTTTTCACAAAACCAACTTTTTGTTTTGTTGATCTTTTGTATTAGTATTTATTTTTAGTCTCTCTATTTATTTCTGCTCTGATCTTTATATTTCTTTCCTTCTACTAATTTTGGATTTGGTTTGCTCTTCCCTTTCTAATTCCTTGAGGAACATCATTAGGTTATTTATAAAAATAGAAAGAAAAAAGAAAAAAATTAAAATGCCCAATTTTTCCTGTAGTCTAGAGAGACATATATACCAGTCCCTTCTGCTCCCAGAGCTAGGAGATTTAGGATGCAACCTCTTGGGTGGATGTTGTAAAAATCGGGGCTTTTGATGTGAGTGCAAATTCCTCCCCAGGCTAGCAGCAGGTAAATAATGGACTGTCTCTTTAACTTTCCAATATGAGTTCCCTGAAAGTCCACTGCCAGGTAGCCTCTGGAGGGGTGTTTTGTAGATTCCTTCTTGGAAGGAACAGTGGTCTCTGTTTTTTAAGCTCCTTCTTGGCACTCCTCCTCAGGGGATGGAGTCTTTTAAAGAGCCAATATGCCCATAAAAAACTGCCATTTTTTCCCCTATAGTCTAGAGAGACACTCGTGTGTCTCATCCCCTCCACTCCTACCATTGGTGAATTAAAAGTCAAACCACGGGGAAACTTAGGGTTAGGGCCCTATATGTGAGATCCAGATCCTCCTCTCCACTGGGAGAATCTGGGTGTTGGGGATTACTCTTCCGATTTTATGACACAGAGCCTGGGGTGGGGTTGGTGCCCCAATGTGTTTCAACTTTTCCTTCCCGTTCAACGTGGTTGTTTTCTTAGTTGCCCTGTGGGTAGGAGTCTCTCAAGTGGTCTCTGACTTTCCCTCAGGGGGAAATGGTCTTTAGGTAGATGTTTATTTGGTTCATCTGTGGGTGGAGGGAGCGCCTGGAGCTTCCTAGTCCACCATGATGGTGATGTCACTCCTGACTCAGAATTTTTCCCTACACACCATATTGTTCTCTGTGCTATCAAAAATGTTGTTTTTGCAGCACAAAAGTTTATCTCTGGGAATTTCTTTCAAGTCCCAGCCACCCGTTTCTGCTGGTAATTGCTTGATCTCACCCCATCTCAAAGGAAGTTTTCCAGACAATAGCCAGAATTCATATTTCTTCCACAAATTATCTTTTAACTGTTTCTTGACTAAAATGTTGAAAGGTTGCAATGATCCAGTCATGCTTACAGAATGTCAACATAATCCAAGGTTACATGAGCAAAAGTAATGACTTCCACCTGGCCAACAATGATTATAAGATATCATTGACTGTACGATTTCAGAGATGCTAAAACAAAAGTAAGTAAATAAAGTGGAGAGAGAGGAAGTGCATCCTAGAATTGATGATATAGTCTTTTTTCAATTTCCACTGTATACAGGGAACAGTGGAGATGGGGTGGAGAGTAACGGTTAGGGAATTATTTTCATTATTTACTCCAAGTCTGAGTTTTAGTGTCTTCTCAAGACCGCCTACATGGTGCCATGCAGAGGGCTCACAGGCTGACCTCAGTGTCATCAAGGGAACTGGTGAACCATTTAAAGGTCTTCAGCATATGTCTGGTGGAGAGCCTAGGTTTAAATCAGTACCCAATTTTCCTTTAATTTCAATTTATAATGATTAATTCTTATAGAAATGGATCTACCTTAAGATGAATCAAGTTCCTTTGTTTTTTCTCCCCACTCTAAAGTTTAGCAAGATTAGATAGTATTAGGAGTCTGCTGCTAACCGTAGGGGGAATCTCAGCTACTTACCTGAAAATAGATATGTGGATCCTGCCTCTACCTTTAAATTGAAAAGAAGCCAAATTGTACATTGATTTCATTGAAGTTACATTGGAGGCATCAGTTTGTTAATTATTCATATAGGAGTGTGGAATGAAACCCCAAACTCAATACATAGCAGTATGTTTTATGGTTAACAACAACAACAACAAAATCTCCCCACCCAGCCTGAGCAAGAGATAGAAAAATTACCCAGGCATGGTGGTGAGTGCCTATAGTCCCAGCTACTTGGGAGGCTGAGGCAGGAGGATCGCTCGAGCCTAGGAATGTGAGGTTGCAGTGAGCTATGATGATGCCATTGCACTCTATCCAGGGTGACAGAGAGAGACCCTATCTCAAAAAAATACACACACACACACACACACACACACACAACCCTCCCTAAATTGGACAGCTTCATGTAAGGCATAAGAATAGGAGGGAGGAGAAGGAGTGGAAAATGGGAAAATGAGAAGTCTTGTCCAAACAGGTAAAACATTACAACAATAACATTTTCATGACTTTCAAGCACAGATTATATTTGAAATTGGCTTAAGACTGTTTTATTAAAAAAAAAAAAATACCCTTAGGACATTAGCAAATAGGAAAGAACTTAAAGAAATTATCAGCTGTTTGTCTGTATTTCTGATGTACCTAACGGTTCCTTCACTTGTAAACATTTTCCCTACAGTTTTATGACACTGTAATTCTTCAGTGATACAAGCTAATCTCTAGCCCTGCCCAAATTCTCCCAAATCCTGTCTTAATGAAGCCCACGGTGATTGGGTGGGTGGGGGACAGGGCTGTGGGGTGTTGGCCAGGCCACTTAGCCTGAGGGAGTAGGGAGCAAAGAAAATGTGACTTAATAACAATGAACAATAACAAAGAATCTCAGGTGATTGGAGGGAACAGTACCTGTATCACTGCTGGAATCCCAGCTTCCTCCAACTTTCCAGCCACAGCAAGATCTCAGGTGACTCCTGAATTGTCCATAGGGCGATTGATGTAGCTGCTGTAGTTCATTCTCTCCCTAACTCTGTCTCAGCCATGTGGGAGCTTTCCTTTCTTCAAACTTCCTACGCGCGCGCGAGCACACACACATACACACACACACACACACACACACACACACAGTGGCTGATGTTCTGTGAGCTATTCTGAGCCCAAATCCGTGAATGCTTCCCCGGCCTCAGGGTAGTGTCCCCCTTCTCTGCCCACCTCCCTTTTCTGGACCGGGGCTGAGGCTTCTCTTGCCTCCGCAGAGGAAATTCTGTTTCCACCAGCCAGGTCCCCCAGGCACCTCCCCAGATTCATTTCTTCCTTCTCTGGGGAACCCAATACATTGTTAGAGGTTATTAAATCCTATTATCTCTATTTTTTTAAGAGGCAGTGCAGACAGGACAGATGCGGTAACGGCCAAGGAAACCGTAGTTCTTCCTCACTTACTGTGCTCACATTTCCTGTGTGGGTATGTGATCCTGGGCCTGACAGTCAGCGACACAGAATTTTGGCTGCCGTGATTTCTCTACCCGTGCGTGATACGGCAGACTATGCATCCTGCCAGCTGGAGGGTTATGAAGAGTGTCTACCAGCGCACTTCGTTTTTGTTCAAAGATACCAGCACAAAGTATTATCTCGGGATGGGATGAGGTATTAATACAATGCCAGCTACCCATATGAAGCACGTTCAGCTTCCAGAAGCCCTATGCCAGTGAAGTAATGAGGCCACTGCTTTATACTTTTGTATATGGCAAATGCTGGCCTGTTACAAAAACTTCACCAGCTTGAGCTGCTGGAGGTTTAGTGGTTTCTGTTTTTGTGAGGTTCATGAGAGGTCAAGGTGGAGTTGGGGAGGTGTCACATATTTCAGGCTTATGTGGACTCTCATCCTACATTTCAACTGAACCAGAGCTGAGACTGAGCTTCACTTGATTTCTGCCTGAAACCATAATTCATCTCAGGTTCATTTGAAATTTGCCCTTAGCTCGTTTAGGACTTGAGGCAAGTTCATTCAAAGGCTCATGAACCTCTGAGTCAAAACCTCTCAGTGAACTTGACCTGAATTTGAGGTTCGGATTCAGAAGTTTAGAGTTTGCATTCAAGAGCTGTGCACTAGCCTCTGCTATCTCGGGCCACAATCTGAAATCCCATCAGACTCACTTCAGACCATATGGAATAAAGATAGAGACCTCTCTGGCTTTTACTTGCTGCTACACATTTACTCCGATGTTTCTATATCCTCAGCAGGCCTCACTAGACTTATACAGAGAACTTTTTTCTTTTTCCTTCAGAAAAAAAAAAAGGTATTAGTTTTGGTGGCTGCTAGAAAATGAACTGGTCACAAAGACTATCCATTTCTTGACACTCCATTACATATGCTGAGGGATTGTTTCCTAAGTGTTTGCTTTTCCTACCCTCAACAGATGCCTGCTGCCTTCAAATCCAGTAACCACCTCCAACTGTATAATGTATTAAGATTTTGAACTAGTATTTATAATTATCTTGGGAACTTTTCAAGACCGTTCAATTATATAATTTTAATTATAAAAGTTGCCAAAAAACATCTAAGTGCTTTAAAATACTTAAACTGTGTATATATTTGTAATACATGAGACAATATAAAGTTGTATATTTTTGAAGTCTGAGATTTATACCATTGACTTTCCCTGAGCTAGTTATTGTCCCAATGTGAGAATCTATTTCCATTACAAGCTCTCGTTTAGACTTAAATGACTTGTATTTTTATAGTGAATCATATTTGGTTGCTGCTTTCAATATAGGTAACAGTAGATCATAAGATGAAACGGAGCAAACCCACATAAAGAGTCTTTTATCAGTTTTGACAATGGGGAGAAATTCTCATTTCCTTTGGTGAGTAATGCAAATGAAGGCTTTTTCTCAGTTACAGTGCTCTGACAGACATCTGGCTACAAAGTTTTGGATTTATCCTGAGAATAGTGCTTTATAGTTGCTTTCCAAGCTATTTCTCAAATCCCCAGGAAACAGATTAGCTTTGCAGCCTAGGCCTTATTTATTCAAACATATTAGAAATCAAAGTGAGTTTGAACTGGTAAAATGTCTGCATGGAAGACTATTTGTAAAGAAATGTATCTGGATTCCATTTAAGGATATATGGTCATTGAAACATGGCTAACAAAGTTTCTAAGCCAAATCCTTTGAAGGAAACTCATGAATCAATAAAACATCGAGATTAAATTATAATCAGCAAGTCCATTGTTTCTACTGGTTCTTGAAACCTATTTGTTCCTTTAAAATTTAAGATTCTCCCCAAATCTAGTTGTTCCTGTTAATTTTCTGGGTACACCTTGTGTTGCTGGAGAATGCCTGAGTCCAGCTTTGGAATCAGTGAGGTTTGTGAGAAGGTGGGGGCACATCCCAACCCCTAGGCTGCTGCCTCCCTGGCTAGTTCAATTATCACTGCTGGCTACCTTTCTATTTCCTCTTCTTTTGCCACCACACCCTGAACAAATAAATTAACTCCCCCCAAATCCTCTTTGCTCTAGTTCTCAATGGGCTTGTTTCCCCCAACCCAAGATCACCATCAAGCCTAAAACCTCTTTGATCAGTCTTTATTCCTCCTCCTCAGAGTTCAATGATGGACCACAAAAAAATCCAGCCAAAGATTACACAAAAATCCCACTAACTTACCTCTAGGCCTCTCCATTTCCTTGGCCGGAATGCAGACTCAGCAACTGATCTTTTGGCACCTGCCGCCCTAGCCCCAGCCTCCCAGGCACCCTCTTCACCTCTAACCACCCTCCTGTCAATCCATCCCTCAGAACATTGAGAAATTAACCATCTCTGATCACATCACTTCTCCGCACAAAAACCTCCCCTGACCCCTGTTGCCAGTTTAACTGAGTGCAGACCTCCTGGCCCAGCCTTGGGGAGCACTCACCACCTTTGTTCCCAGCTCTTTTCAATGCAAGCTCCAGTTTTTCCTCTGGATAAACCTTGAGCTTGAGCAAATCAGATGATTTGCTGTTCCTTAAACACCCTGCATGCCTTGAAATCTCTTAACACATATTCATGCCATTCCGTCAGACTGGAATACTTTTCTCCCATTTTCTTCTCAAATTCCTTTCAGTTCTTCAGAGACCAAAACAAATATCCCGGTCTCCATTGTGTGTGCGTGTGTGTGTGTGTGTGCGTGTGTGTGTAATTACAGGCATATCAGCAGTGGTCCCCAACCTTTTTGGCACCAGGGCCCAGTTTTATGGAAAACAATTTTTCCACAGATGGGAGGAGCAGGGGTGGGGGTGGGGGGAGGTGGCGGAGCTCAGGCAGTGATTGTGAGGATGAGGTGCAGCTGTAAATACAGATGAAGCCTCACTGGCCTGCCACTCACCTGCTGTGCTAACAAGCCACAGACCCATCCACAGCCTGGGGGTTGGGGACCACAGGCATACGGGAAGCACTAGCCGTATTTATAAATAGTTGTTCACTGAGTGCCTTTATAAATGTGTATATCATATATGCATGTATATGTTGCACTCACAAAAAAGCTGGGAAAGTTAACAAAGAACTTTCACCCATATTATCTCATTTAATTCTTATACCAAACCTATGAGATGGGCAACACCAACAGTTGACAAATGAAGAGGATAAATCTGGGGAAGTTGCATGGATTGCCCAAGGTTACCCAGCTAAAAAGTGATCGAAGCAGAATTCACACCCAGGTCTTGTAATAACAACTCCAGGGCACCTTCAACCATGTCACAGTGACTTCCATTCTAATGGGACAGTGACATGGATGAAGTAGATGAATGTCTATAGCAGACGGGAAAAGAGGCCAGGCCACAGAGGGTCATGGGAGGCTTCTGAGAAGAGCAGTGGCGTGATCAAAGTGCTGCTGCAGGAAGATTGATCTGGTGGTGCTGGGGACAGGAGCAGGAGAGCCCTGCTGGAAACCATCTCCACTCCTCTGAATTCCTGGGGCTCTTTGTTTACGCTCCCCGTGCAGCATCTATCTGGTGCTGCAAACTAGCTATTTGTTTATTTACTCCCTTCCTTACTAACACTGTTTCTGCTTTAAAGCAAAGAGGATATAAGCTGGCTTTAAACTGTCTTATATTTTACAATTATATTAATACAACTAGAGTTTGTCTCCTCCACTTGATTTTAAGCCTAGAGTATAAAGTGTATGTATTTTACATCTTCATACTAATCAGATGTTTGACATGGAGCCATGCTCACCATAATGTTCAAAATCCAATGAATAAATGAATGAATGAAAGAGCCTCCGAGAGATTTCTGCTGAAGATGGGATAGGGGAGGGGACATAGTTAAATAAATTATAGTATTTGATAGTTCAAGATAATGTGTAATTAGTAGGTCACAGAATACATACATATGTATGAAAAATAGTGTGCATATGTGTATGTGTGTGGGGTGCACAGTTTTGTAAATCCACCTGTCACATAGAACTGCTAACAGTTGCTCTGGGAAAAGTACTTGGTTTGAGAGAAGAGTCATATAGACTTTTAGGCTGCAGATTGTGTCCGGAGTTTATATAAGTCTGTATAGTTTTGTACAACTGTAAAACACGTTTTACAGTGAGTTTGCATGACTTTTGTGCGTCCAGAGAATTTGGTAGTGTAAACCATGTTATAACTAATAGGTAATACTACAGTTTCATGTTGTCTTGTTGCCCTAGCCAGGGTTTAAAAGTACGCTTCAGTCTCCTTCATGTGCTACATGTCTTCATTCAGCTTCATTCTGGAGATTCTTTCCAGCTGTAACCAAGATCCATCTTTTAATCTAACCTCCTTCTCTATGTTGCCTGACCCCTAGGTGGCTACAAAAGACGGGCTCCTGGCCTCCTTTTTTCAATCTTTCCTTTTCTAGGACTTTTAATGGCCCATGCTACTCTCTCCTGGTTTGACTCTCCTGCTTGGGACTGCCTACGTGGATCAGCTCAGCTACCATCGATGCCTCTTCTGGCAAGGTTTCACGCTTATTGACATGTTCAGTGCAGCTCCTTGACTTTGGTTCCCCGTGTTAAACCACCTTTTTCTTTCAGTAGAAAAAAAACATAGTACCATGTCTGATTCATTCCTCTCTCCACCTCCCTATCATTGCCACCAACCACTGTCAACAACTACTGTTTTTCACAAGGAAATTATTTTACTTATAGATTTAATGGTGCTCTTTAGCAATGAGAAAATATAGGCCCAGATTGTTACAAATTAATATTAACTATAAATACCCAAGAAGTAATTAGAGTTAGGATTTCCTTCATTGATCATCAGTCTTTCTTTTCCTTGCATTTGAGTGCTTTCTGTTGAAAAGTACACTTTTCCTCTTAAATCACTCCTATTTATCCACCCATCACGAAATACCTTCCTTAAATTGCATTAAATCTTACGTATGTTCAATTCTCCTAACACTCTAATGATGATCAAAATAGTCTGGTCTTAGCAGAGAGCAGTGTGTACGTTTGTCCTGTGTGACCAAGTGAACCACATCATAAACACTGAGGCTATTGAATAAAGCTTCAGGGATCTGAGGAGACTGGTTGTAGCTTGCAGTTTGTAGCCAGATACCCTCTGCCATTATTGTCACCATCTTTTCCACTTTCCTCAACTTCTAGAGCAGAATGGAAGCTCAGAGCCATGGTAGCTCTCACAGTCAAGTCTGAGATCAAGACCTCTTCCCAAAGAACCAGCTGGAATGTGGTGCATTGGGAATGCCCACTATGTGCTCACCACACCTCGCACGCCTGCCCCTGTGTCGCCTCCTCCCTGACATGCTGCCAATCACACACAGGACGTGTGGAACTAAATAACAGGTAAAGCTTTTTACAACAGATCATCCAGAACAATTCAGAGCAGATTCGTGAAGCTCAAAGTAGATGATGCTTGTGCTGCTCTGATTTCACCACGAATCCATGTTCCAGGCAAGTCCATTCATTCTCTCTCACCTCTATGCCCTGGAAATTGAATCAAGTCATGGTTTTAATATTTTGTGGTCACAGATCCCTTGAGGACCTGAGGAAAACCATGGGGACTCCTTTTCCTGGAAAATATGCTTCTGTTTATACGCAGGAAAACGGACCATTTCAAAGCATTCACCTACCCAAAGCACCTCCCCCAGAGGTCCTTTCTTAGATCTTAGGTTAGGAGCCCTTAACTAAAGGGAAGAAATTCCAGAAAATCTTCTGGATCAAAGTCCAAGGTAAAGAGATTCTAAATGGAGCTCATAGTTATTCTCATAGGACAGAGAATGAGGAGGGAACTGGTGGCATTTAGGGACACAGCCAAAGAGATGATAAAATAGAGAATCATAAGCACGTGAGTGAGGCCCGGCTCTGCCCTACAGTAACCTTGGACAAGTTACTTAACCTCCCCTAAACCTCAGTGTCCTCGGTTATAAAATGGAGAGAGTTACAGTTTTTGGGGGATGGTGTAGGGAGCGAGGTGATGGTGAAGTGCTTCTTACAACACCTGCACAAATGTTACCTGTGGATGTTGCAGGCATTGAAAGGATTGGGATGGGTTGTTTACACTGTAGTGTAAATTCAAATTAAAATGGTAGCTCACTGAATGCTACTTACATTTTGAACCCTCTTTCTCTGTAGGAAGTTGCCTTCTATCAGTTCTTGGCAAAGAGATGGAGCTGATGGGGACAAGGTCAAGAAAAAAGATGAAGAGACACCTCAGCATCCTTAAACTCGCATCTCTGAAACAGCGAAGTCAGGCCCGGGCCAAGGGAGACGGACCACAGCAAAGGTCACGGAGTAAGGAGGCACAGCCGGTCCTGGGCCTCAGCCCTCTGTATTTGAACTAGCAGGATTTGAACTCCATGAGTAGAATGCATATATGGCCAGCATCGGGCATGGTGCGCTGTCATCTGGAAGAAAGGTTCTGTGGCTCAGCTCACAAACCTAAACTGAGCAACGGTTTCCCCTTTAAGAGTTAAAAAATACTGCCTCGAATTGCAAGCCTACTGACGGTACATCTACACCAAGGGAACATTGCTATGTTGTAAACACAGTCGATATAGTGCAGGCCATTAATAAGGAAGTGGGACAAAGGTCGGGCTGATCTGTGAGGTGGCCGAAATCTTGCAGTCTGTGGGTACTGGTGGTGACAGTGCTTTACCTTTAGGCCACGTAATACATTGTCCTGCTGCTGCTTGTGACAGGGGTGTCATTATTGCAACAAACAGCATAGTTTAAAGAGTCAAGCACGAGTTTCCCACTCAGGCTGCTCTGTCTTATTGTACTGTGACTTCATGGTCTTAGAGAAGCCTATTGTCCACCCTGGTAATTCTTCAGGGAAAATGTGTAGAGTCTTTAAAATGATGGCATCGGATCGTTCGAGGAGATTTAAGCTTTTATTTATCAATTTCTATACTAGTAATCCCAAATGCCTGAAATATATTTGATATTTTATTTCATATTCTATTAAAACAGATGGTAACACTTCTTCTAATTTAATGATTCAGGTGCATATACTCTTAAAACATTGAAAGGCAGACATCTGTATATGTGCTTATTGTTTGTTAGTGTATATATCTGTTACAAACATATCAAACTGATGAAAACTCTGTTTCTGGATTTCATTTTACTTCTAGGAATGAAATCTGAAACAGTTCTGAGATTATTTAAGTAGATTATTTAAAGCATAACATTGATTGTGCAACTTGTTTTGTTTTTTAAATATTTAAAGGCCCATGAATTGTTTGACCCTAGAAACAGAGATGCTGGTTTCTAACTCGGTCTGATCATTAACAACTGCTCCTTTCTTACAAGCAGAGGGGACAGATAGGGAGGAAGAGTATTTGACTCCTTCCAAATCTGGTGCTTCTCTCTCCAATTTCTCTCTTTTTGGTATGGTAACCAGTTAACTTTTTAATGGGATTTATTAACTGTCAGTTATTTGGGAATCTTCTCTTTATGGGGAATCCCAAGGACTTGCCCAACCGTCTGTGATAAGGGACCATGTTTATCTTAAGGAAATGTTAAAGTAGCCTCAATTCCTTGGAGCTTATTTCACGTTTTGTTTTGTTTCTTTGATTAGTTGAAGACTCTCACAAGTCAAGAAGGCTTTTTAAAGAATGAAAGGTCTCATTGCACGGCCAGCCCCACTGTGTTTGTGAATGAATGAAAAGTTAATTGAGGAAAAGCATAGAGTATATTTCAGTCATTCTTAATTTAAGTGGATCTGATAAGCTAAGAAGTAAAACATTATTAAATTCCCGGTTATGTTTTTCAGGGTACGTCAATATCTTGAATTTCTTTTTCATGGTAATTCCCAAGGCCAGAGGTTTTGTTTGTTTGTTTATTTTTAGTGAATATCTTATTACATAAACTTCTCTCCTAGAAAAGCTTTCATAGGTCTGGAGTTCCAAAAATGTAATTAATTCAGTAAAAGATCTAATCAAACTTTGAACATTCACACTTAGCTCAGTAAGATAGTCACATTTTATATAATTCCTTCTCAGATGAATGGTTTTATTTTTACTAGACATATGATTATGTAAAATCGTAAAGTTCCAGAGGAGTGAAATTGCAAAACTGGAGAACTACTTGGTGTAATGTGCGATGAACCTCTTCCTTTCATTATTTTTAGTTTGGTTTTGGTTTTCCAAGAATTTGCACCCTTAATTTTGGAACTCATTATTTCAAACGTCAATACTCCCAAAAATGAAAACTGAAACGATGCAATTTTTTATGGTTTTCACTTTATCATTCCCTTTAACCTAGAAAAGGGCAAGAATTTGCCCCCAACTAAGCCAAATTTATGAAAAAGCTTGATAAAAATGGCAAATGTTTTGTGTACGCAGTGATGCCTACAGTGGTGTGACCTTTCATCCCTTCAAGTTTTATTACATGCAATGCTCGTGCCACTCTCCTAGAAATGCTAACCTTATTTGTCTAAGATTCCTTTCATTTATTTATTTTTTTAGTCAATAGGGTGGAAGCAATCTGCAAGGATTTTAGTGTTGTGATAGCGTACAGGGGCTCGTGCTTTCGTTGGAGTTCAGAAATGAATTACAATAAAGGCAGTTCAGTTTTCTCATCTGTAGAAATGGAGAGGACATTCATGGTTCATGAAAGAAAAAAGTCATAATGTGCTTATCTTGTAAGACATAGTGAACTGCGGCAGGGAATTGAAAATATATGCATAGGAAAAGGTTAAGATAGTTGTAATAAAACAGCTTAAGCAGCAAATTTCACCAAGATGAAATGTAAGAGACCATTGAACATTCTCCCTTTTGGTGTTTTTTCCTTAAGTAAAATTCCTAAACACTGTTCTCACAGGCTTTGTATTTTATTCTTGTCTCTGCTGCTGATACTGAATGATCAAAAATAAGTGTTTGGATTGATGTTGCCTATTCACAATCTCTTGGCTGCTCTCCCAATGTAGCAAAGATAAAGTGTGTGATGATAAACACACACACACACACACACACACCCCCTCAGATCCTTACTTTTCAAAAATAACACTGAGATTCAAATGTTGTTTCTCTGCTTTTTTATCCAAAACTGTGGATTACACCTATTCCCCAAAGACCTTTTAAAGTCTATAAGTGTTTGTCGACCATCTCCTTCCTTTCCTACCATCCATGCTTGTCTCTTAGTCTTTCAATCTGGTCCCCACATGTTAATTTTGGCCCTCTTCTAGTCAGGCTTCTGTCATGGCATCCAGATAGCAAGAATAATATGGAAAAGTGGAAAGTAAAGAGATGAAAATGTCAACAGATAGGAAGGAATGGAAAGGAAAGATTAAGGCAATTCCGTACTACAAAGGCATAGAAAAAGTGGAAGAATCTGGGCAGGTTAATTATATTAGGCCTGTAAAACATTTGAGCTTTTCAGAAGAAAGCTGGGAAATGAGAAAACTTGTCAACAAAGACAGAGTTCGCCATTAGACGAGAGAGGCTCTGCCTGTGATTTGGGGCTATGTCCAAGGGCCAGCAATGGATTGAAAGGCTCAGGTGTCCCGGGACACACTTAACTTTATAATATATCTTGGTTGTCTAAACACTTGGTGAAAGGGGTTTCCTGAGGGAAGATAATTCTCTCTTCCTTGGACTAGCAGTCTGAATTTGAGACCACTCTGGATCCCCCCCAAGGCATCCTAAGACCTCTTTTTTAGCTATGAGCCCAAATCTCAGGGGCCCAAGGAAGCTCAGTATATTTCCTCAATTGTGAGGTTTTTGCTGAGGTCTTGCTGATGCTTCCAGGGTGATTCCAGAAAGTGTGGTCTAAATATTTCATAGGTTGATCATATCCTCCTGTTTGTTCAGGGCAGATAAAATTTGCACCCGTTATCTTAGCGTAATTATTAACAGCACACCTATCACTCTCAAAAGAGTTGGGTGACAAATTCCAAGGTTATCCTAAAGTTTAGGCTCTGAGACCTCTAGGAGACCCAATAATCTATCAGCCCTTTTGAGTTTGGAGGAGTATGGACCAAAGTAGCTCACAAATGGACAAAGAACATTAACTGTCTGAAATCTCCCCAAAGGCTGGGGGTCAAGACAAAAATCATAAGCTAGAATCATCATCTTGTGTTCTAAATATTCAAACACAACTGGCATACCTGGCTATAGAAGGAAGGCAATAAAATTAACTCTTGGGTCAGGAGTTCTCAAATTTGCTTTATTTGTGGAGCTTTTAAAAACTATAATCCCTGGATCCCACCCTTAGAATTTATGACTCACTGAGTTGAGGGTGGGTACCTGGGACCCTCCAGTGTGAATTCCAATGGTTCATCTCTAACAGTGAATTAGTTCCTTAAGGCATGCAAAATAAAGGTAGGTTTCCACTACTATATTCATTCAACTTCTCAAAAGAAAAAAAAAATTTCAATTACAGTTGATTCTTGAATAATGCAGAAGTTAGGAACATGGATCCCCTACCCCCATCCTGTGCAGTCCAAAATTCGAGTATAACTTTTAATTCCCCCAAAACTTAACTACGAATAGTCTACCATTGACTGGAAGCTTCACCAATAACATAAACATATTTTTTATGTTATATGTATTATATACCATATTCTTGCAATAAAGTAAGCTTGAGAAAAGAGAGTGTTGTTATAATAAGAAATTCTTAAGGAAGGGAAAATACACTTGCTATTCATTAAGTGGAAGTGGCTCACCATAATGGTCTTCATCCTCATCGTCTTCACATTGGGTAGGCTGAGGAGGAGAAATAAGAGGAGGGCTAAGTCTTGCTGTCTCAGGGGTGGCCGAGACAGAAGAGGTAGAGAAGGTGGAAGGGGAGGCAGGAGAGGCAAGCAAACCTTGTATAACACAAGCAGTTCAAATCCGTGTTTTTCAAGAGTCAACTGTACAACTAAAAAAACTAACAAGAAAATGTGTGTGTGCTACTGGCCTGTTACCCACTTAGGAAAAAGGCAACCAAATACAGCAATAAAAAATATAGAAAGTCATGATCCATAATATAAATTTGTAGGGAGTTTATTTTAATAACAATTACCTTTTTTAAAACAAGACTTTATTTTCATTATCATATTTGATCATCAGGACAACTTATAAAGTAGGAATTGTTATGACCATTGATGAAAATGAGGCTCGGAGAGTTTATGTAGTCCGTCCAAGCTACTAGATGGCTGTTCTTATTATACAAAACCTCAGATAAATTGTAGGAATACAGAAACACACACAAATACATACAAAAAAACAAAGAAAGAATCTATCACCAAAAACAATATCTTAATGGAATACAGTTGCACATTTTTTATTTCCATGTAGACCTTCACAATAAACAACCAGAAGGACCTCAAGTCCAGTTTTCTTTGCAGCTTGTCTAGAATATTCTAAACATTAAGGTATATTAAGCAGGTAGTTGAGGTGTAGTTTTGTAAGAATGCATTGCTTAGTGACTTGTTATGACCCAATAACCTTATAATCAGGAAAGTCTTTAGATTCTAATGTCTATCTCTCCCAGTGCAGTTGAAGTCTCATTTCTTTTTACTAAATCTTTCAGCATCCCGACCTCAGGGCTTTAAGGATAACCCTTAAATAATTGAATGTAATTATTAGTAACCCCGAATCTTTCCTTCCCCAGGTAATAAACTTAACTCCTTTAATATTTTCAATTGCTGTATCTGTAAAATTTCTAGTGTTGGTGATGCTCTCTTCTGAAACAATTCAAATTCTCATATTGTCTTTCAAACATACAGGCAAACTTGACTCTTGGGCTAATGTTAACAACCTCATGCCACAGTTATCTTCAAGGCTGTGAAATACTACACATGCAAAGCTGCCTTCCCCTCCCAAAAACACCACTGTTTTGGTGATCCTTCTGATTTTCTTACTTCTCTTACTAGAAGACAGATTTTTAATTAAATTAGCACCCAGAAAGAGAATGACAGGGTGGTATGCATGGTATTGCTTGAATACTTCCTTTGTGCTGAAGCACATTTTAACAAGTCTTACCATTGTATTTTATTTTATTCTTTATAGAAAAGATATATGTGATTTATTGATGTACTTGTTGTTCCTCATAAACTAAAATTTCTTTCATTTCTTCCTTCCTCTTTTCCAATTCTCCACCTCTCCCCACAAGTCCATCTCACCCTTTAGGTAAGATTGCAGCCTCTGTGAGAAGCAATAAAGCCAGCTAAATTTAAAATTTGACATTCATCTATTTCTGCTGTGATCTATAAGACCTAAGTTATTTAAGATTTTTTCATTAGTTAAAAATTTTCCTTGTCAATTTAGTTTTACTTGAAATATAAAGGATTGGGTTTCTGTTTTTCTTTTTATCAACAAAATACCTATTAATCATTTTTGACTTTATATGCACATGGCTCTATCAAAGTTAGAAAGCATAATTATATACAACTAAATGAAATGCACACTGCTTTTTTGGTAAAATAAAAAATAAATCACATTTCCCTTTTCTTTGGTAGATGAAACATTTTTCTAAGTTTTGACTAATGATTATATCTTTTGCATTTTTTGTAAAATAATTAATAATTTAAATTGCTTTTAATTAGCTGGAGCATGTGCAGTTTAAATTCCCTGATAGTCTAGGGATAGACAGAACAATCTTTAACATATCTTTAAACATTAATAGGATCAATTTTCAAACCTGGGTGTTATTCAAGTCCAGTTTATGTTAGCATATTTTTCTCTGTGGGTAACAACTGCTACAGAAAAATCTTGTCCGAGTAAGTATCCAATGGAATTATCAACAATCACCTTAATACAGCTAATGAAAATGTACAGTTAAATGAGGGAGACAATTAGTTCACACCATTTTGGTTTATTTATTTAGCAGTGAGCATTGTTTAACATGTCAGTCCGGAGAAACAGAAACAGCCACAAAGAGGCTTAACATTACTAATAAAACAATCAGTATCAAAATATTTTATGTAACAATTTGTCGGGGTTCGTATAATAATCTGTCAATTCTGTGATTTGCTTATTATGTGAATTAACTCCGTAATCGCTCTGAGATTGAGTTCAGTGACACCGTTTAACTGCTCCCGACTTTGGGTCTTTTACTCGGTATTTTTTGGGAAGGAGCTGTCAGGCTAATCTGAGGACATTTGGGGAAAGCCAATAAACTGTCACAAACTTACGCAAGTTAGATCTCTCGTGCTGGGGTGGGGATTTTAACACTTCTCTCCTCCTACCCTTCACTTCCCTCCTGCTCCTCTCTCTTCAAAACACTTTTTTTTTTTTTACAATAATAATTTTCAATGTTATTGCCAGCTCTAAATTTCCGTCCAATCGGTGAAAGTCAAATCTCCCGGCACGGCGATGTGGCGGGGCGGCATTCGTTCAGGGCAACGACCCGGCACGTCTAGCAGGAGGGAGAAATTCAAAAGCCCTTCGCTCCGCCCCGGCGGCGAGCACTTGCTCGCGCGCTCCCCACGCCGCCCCCGGGATGGAGCCGTTTGTTTCTCCGGTGCGCAACTTTCGCGCCCCAGGCGGCGGGGACCCCTGGCCGGTGCGTGGGCCAAGGGAACCGAGAGTCCTGCAACGGCTACTTCCCGCGTGCCGGGGCGCCGGGGACGAAGGGCGGCTTCCGCGGCGATTCCGGCACCCCGGCGGCGGCGAGCACGTGGTGGACCGGACGCGAGACCCCCGCGCAGCCACTCGCGCCCCCCTAGCGGCGCGCCGGTGCAGGGAAACGTGCATGGCGTTCCCTGTGCCTCCACCTGGAAACCGGCAAACTGCTAACTGCGACTCCGTGGGAGGGGGAGAACAAAACACAAAAGCTGTTTGAAGCACAAAAGCCGGGCAGGACACCCAACGAATATTCATACACTGCAGCCTCCACCCACTCGCAAACAAAATATTATGTATATGTGCTTGCTTCCAAGTTAGCGTGTCCCACTTTACATCATAAATTCCTTTTTCTCTCCGGCGGTGAGGACTCGGCCACTAGATTTGTTACTCCAGAATGGAAGTTGGCTAACTTCTCTTCCTAGCAGATTTCTACTTAGCATTTTTTTTCATCATCCCTGATTTTTCAGATTAGGAAAATCACAAATGGCATAGTCTTACGAATTGGTATTTAAACCGAATCTTCTAGAAATGTATTTCAAAATCTTTCCATTCCCATCATTCAAGACAAACAGGCATAGTAATTTGGAAAGCGAAATTAATGATCAAAATAATTCTGGAGAGGAATAGAAAGGACCAACTGAGACTAACAGTCATTTACATATCAGAAACTTGGACTGATCGTAATTGGAGAACAAAGCAATGCGGGGAATGTCACATGCTTTTTGGATCTTGGTATCCTGTCTGGGCAAACATCCAGTGTTTGACACTACAGAGAAAGGGACAAACCTGTGCAGCAAATTCCCAAGAGTAAATAACACTTCTAAAGGAATCTTTGAAAAAACATCATTTATTTAGTTAGAGAATGAGTTATTTTTCATTCAGTGAATTTTTGAACAACCTCTTTTGGTGGAAAGGATAAGAAAGAGTTGGGGAATGAATAGAATATGAATAATACCAGGCTCCTGCCCTCACAGACCATCCAGTCTAGTTGATAGGAGAGAGGAAGAAATTTTACAAATGAATGACAGCAAGGGGTAGAAAGTGGTAAATGCCTCAAGATAGGAACCAAATAAATAGGGAATTCGGTGGAGGGGTGATTACTCCCAGCTGAAGGATCATCCTTTAAACTGAATCTGGCCAAACTTCAGCTCTGTCTTGGGCTCCACGTAAGTGAAGGAGTTCACAGAAGGTTGTTTCTCCATAAGATGTGTCTTTGATAAGAATTTAGCGTACTGCCCCTTCTAGAGCCTTCAGTGTATTTCCTTCTATCAGCATTGTCACTTTCTTCGTTAAGTTCTTTAAGCACTCATTTTTGGGGGGTCAATTCCTGCGAATTGAGGCTGAGCTGAGATGACACACTCAAAGGTAGTTAAAAGTTATGAGTTAAGGATGTTTTATTTATTATTTCTCTCCAAAAAGAATATGGGTGGTCAAGGACTACAAACACCCCATTTAAAATAAGTTGGTAAAATCAAAATAGAAAACCAGGGGGAAAAAAAAAAAAAAAGGAAACTTGAAATAAGCCAACCCCAAGAGTTAATACGATTACTGAGATTGAGCTTCCGATTTGGGTCCGAGCTTCTTAGTAGCCAAGGTAAAGACAGAAAAAACGTTAAGTGACATCAATCTTGCTATTGAAAAAAGCAAAGATGCCTGTTTTCAAATGAAATTTCAGAAGGAATTTACTGTATGGAGCACCATAAAGGGCACTGAGAGATGTAACAGGCACTGTCTTAACAGTACTTTTATAGAAAAGCAAAAGGGGGTATCACAGCCCTGTTTCTTGTAATAACTTCCCATAAAAACCAAGACTTGAGCGAAGGTGAGTCTTTGCAGACAAAGCTAATACAA
This sequence comes from Eulemur rufifrons, assembly GCF_041146395.1. Lineage (NCBI taxonomy): Eukaryota > Metazoa > Chordata > Mammalia > Primates > Lemuridae > Eulemur > Eulemur rufifrons. Next base: position 50,856,759 of record NC_090998.1, read on the forward strand.
TTCAGTATTTGAGGGTTCACCTTGAACACTAAATAACATATCCACTAGGCAGTCTCCCCCATTTATTACGTCTCTCAGCTAGGATCTTGATAAGAGCCAAATCATTTAAAAAGTAGTATTATTCTCTCTGGCAAGAGCTCAGTATGTTGGTATTACTTTTGGATCAGAGAGGACAGCTTCACAGGGTTTGGAAAACAACTGAGCAAATGCTAAATTTGCCATCCTTCTACAAAAGTTGCAGAAGCAAGTCAGTGTTTTCACACCGATGAAGACCACCCCAGTTTTCCTCAAAGGTAAGCTGCAGGGGCACCTTGAGGGTGAGCCAAAATTTTCTTTAGGAAGTCGCTTTGAATGTGCTCCAGCACTTGAACAAATGTTTAATTGAGTCCCTAGAGCTCTGCACTATTTTGGCATGGAAAATTTTCAAAGCTGGTGTTTCCTAATCACCCACAGTGGCTGGCGGAAAACATCAGTAGGACCCCCACAGCACCCCGGACTGAATGACGTGGTTCTCTGAGGGGTCTCCAGGATGCGCTCATTGCAAAATGGAATCCAATGAGTTGAGAATAGCTCTGACAAACCAGGACTTTTAATTTTATTATCATTGGTTAGGCCATTATTTTTGGCAGTTGTTAGACACTGCAACTACTTTTTTTTGAGGCCACTTCTGGTTCATGATAATAAAACAATGTCATCAGACCAGAGGAGGATATTTATCTTCCTATTTGCTATGGCAGTAGCGCTTTTAAAAGAGAAGGGAGATCATCCTGTTCTCTACTCCTCAAAGGATTGTTATCTGATCTGTTAGGAGACTGTTCCTGCTGGTCTTGATTCTAATAAGGGGTGCTGGAATGGAGAATTTTTTTTAATTGTGGCAAAATATACATAACATAAAATTTACCATTTTAACCATTTTTAAGTGTACAGTTTTGTGGTATTAAGTGCATTCACATTGTTGTGTGACCATCACCACCATCCATATCCAGAACTTTTTCATGTTTCCTAGTTTAAATTCTGTGCCCATTAAACACTAATTCCCCATTCCTCCCTCCCCAACCCTGGGCAGCCACCATTCTACTTTGTCTCTATGAATTTGACTGTTGTAGGTACAATATTTGTCCTTTTGTGACTGGCTTATTTCACTCAGCATAATATATTCAAGGAGAATTTTTTTTAAAAAACATTATTAACTAATAACCTATGTTGGAACCATGTAATGTGACTTATAACCAGTTTTTATCCACAAAATGAAGATTCAGTAAAACCTGCAAATCATCGTACATTGTTCTCTGCAGGTATCTTCCACAAATTGATAGAGGATTGATCATTGACCATTAAGAGAGAGTAGCTACATCTATAACGTACTTGCTCCTTGTATAAAATGTCAGGCCAAGAACCTCAGACATGTAGAAAACTGGAAAAAGCTTTAGGTTAATTACGCAAAAAAAGTTGGGTTTATAATTTGTGAGATGCAGAGAGTTGCTGATAGATCATGAGTATAAACAGACAAGATCCTAGCAGAGGAGTTGAAATAACTTGGTAAAGACTGGCACATATCAGCCAGAACAGGCCATAAAGTCACCCTGGTAGTGTGTCAGTTATCTATTGCTGTGAATAAATATTCCCCAAGTCCAACAATTTAAAATAGCCATTTTACTTTGCTCACAATTTTGTGGGTCAGGAATTTGGGAATGGCTCGGCTGGGCAGTGCTGTCACAGGATTTCTCATGTGGTTGCACCAAGATGTTGGCTGAGGCTGCCATCATCCGAAGATAGCGTTACCTGGACGCATAACAGGCTGGGTGGATGATGCTGGTTATGGAGTGGGGGCTCAGCTGGGGCTGTCAGTAGAGTGACTACACGTGGCCTTTACAGCAAAACCACTGGCTTCCCTTAGAGCAAGCATCCCAAGAGAGCCTTGGGGAAGCTCCATGGTCTGTCATGATCTAGCTTCAGAAGTCATATGGCATCACTTCTGCGACACTCCATTGGTTGAAACAAGGTTGCCCAGATTTTCATGAGGCAGACATACTCTCTACCTCTCAATGGAAAGAGTATCAAAGGATTTGAAGCAATTTTTAAAAAAAACCATTACAAGTAGCAAAATGCTTTAACCTGGCATTATATTCAGTGTTAACCATCTGTGCATTTAGGACCTAGCCCAAGAGGGGTCAAAGATCTACAGAATTTTACATCATTGTTCTGTGACTCTAATGCCCCTTTCTTCTTCCTGTCTTTAAAAAAGACATGGTTGCTGCTCCACAAACCATGAAGCAATCTTGAGACTGGAAATCATATAATATGAATGGTAGGACAAAAAAGGTTAAAGGAGTCATTGACGTTTGTGGAGCCACCAGCCCTGCTACAGACTTCCTCTGTGAGAGAGAAAAAAGTTCTCTCTTGTTTAAGCCAATGTTATTTCAGATCTATTAGCATCCGAAAGCAATTCCTAAATGCTACACCTCCAAAATTCTCTAACTACCCAATTAAGTTACAGGTATAGAGAGATGGGAGCAGCTAAGCTGAAGATTAGGATGATAAGTAATTTTCAGTGTGGTATTCATCCATCTCAAATATAGCATTAAGCACAAATGAACTCCTAAGTATCTAATATATCATTCCATAGGCACTGATTGAGTACTCATTTATGTGGATGAAAGGACAGGTAAATAAATAATTACATATTAAGTGAAAATGCAAAATAGAAATAAGTGTAAAGTACCATGGTTGAACAGCTAATGGAATGATTCATTCGGGTTGGATGGATCAGTGAAGTTTCACAAAGGTTTCACTGGGTTTCACAGATCACCCAGTTTCACATTTGGGTTGGGTCTTGAAAGATAAATGGGAGTTTAGAAGGTGAATAAAAAGTAGAAGAACATTCCTGATAGTGGAATAGCACATGCCAAAGCACAGAGGTGTGAGACAGCCCAGTGTGTTCCAAGCCCTAAGAGTCTGGTGTTTCTAGGATAAAGGAGAGAAGCATAGTTTTGAAGAGTTTGGGTCACCCGGATTTGAATCCCAGTTCTGCTATTTGGTAGCTGGGTGGCCTTGATCAATAATTGGACCTTATGATGTAAATTAAGGGTGTCCCTAAAAAGAAAACAAGCATATTTGGGTTTTGGAAAATCACTATGACTGTAGCTCAGAGGATGAATGAAGGAGGGTTCAGTGAGGTCAGAGAGACAAGTTAGGAGACTCTTCATTCAACAAACATGGATTGGGCACCCATTATATACACACACTGGGGCACTGAGAATTCAGCAGTCAACAAACAGACAAAATCTCCACCTTTGTGGAGTTTTTATTTTACTGGGGAAAACAGACATTAGGCAAATACGGACATAAATAATGTAAGCACTAAGAAAAAATTAAGAGTAGAAAGTGAAGGGTTTGAGGCTGCTATTTTACGTAGGCTGATCAAGAAAAGTATCTCTGAAAAGAAGAAGTTTGAGCAAAGAACTGAAAAAGTAAAGGAGCTGATATTTGGGGGAGAGCATTCCAGGAAGAAAGAAAAAGTGTACCATGCTGAGGGAGGAACAGCTTGGCATGTTTGGGGAACAACAAGATGTTTGCCCAGGACAGAGTTGTAGGAGACCAGTGTGGTAATCCCTGCGGGAAACTGGGAGGTTCTGACCTACTGGAGAGGAAGTGAGGAGGAGAGGAAGATATGGAGCGTGCCATTTTTAAAGGCAGTCCTGACAGCTGGATACACAGAGTGAAGAAAGGAAAGGAATTTTACATGATTGTTAGATTTCTGGATTGGGCAAATACATAAGTGGTGTCAATGACAGAAAGAGGGAATACAGGAAAGGTGGCACACAATGAAGTCAGCTGGGGACCTATTGAGTCTGGTGTACTGATAGATATGCCTTGTAGACTTTTAGATATATAGATATGGAGCTCCAGAGGGAGATGTGGCCCAGAGATATAGGCTGCTAGGACTTCATTGAGATAGTCATCTTTGGAGTGTGGTCATTCACTCATTCATTCATTCAACTATTTACTGAGAGCCAAATACTATGCTAGACCCTGGTTATTTAAAACACAGTTCCTACCCACATGAAGCTTAAAGTCAGGTAGAAAGGACAGACAAAAAGCAAGTAAACAACAAAATAGCATCTAATTACAAATTGAAACATGGTACCAAGGAAACACACAATGCTAAGAGAATATAGAATGTCTTGGGGGAAGGCCCCTCTGAGGTTACATTTTAAGCTGAAACCTAAAGGATAAAATGAAGCCATCCATGCAGAGTGTGGGGAAGAAAAAGCCAAAGAAGGAGCACAGCCACGTGGGAGGTACCCAAGATGAATGTGGAGAAGGGAGCAGAGGCTGGATCATACATGCCTGGTAGGCTATGGCACATGAAAGTTTGAAAATTATTAAAAATTGCAGTGACAGAATCTAAGTCATGGCTAAAAAGATCATCTTGGGGGGATAGGTTGTGGGGGAGTTTGGGGGATATATGGAGAGATGTTGAGGAGAGGCAAAGGAGAGATTAGAAGGAGGCAATAAAAGATAAGAAAATCAGTAAATAAGACGATTGCAGCAATCCTGGTGAAAGATACGGCTTGGAGTAGGGTAGGACGGAGAAGACAGAATTGGAAGATTCCTGGATATATTAATACTTTAGAGGTAGCATGAATAGGATTTGGTGATGGATTGGGTGTGGAGAGTAAAGAAGACAGAATAAAAAACTGAATCCTAGGTTTATGCCTTGATCCTTTGGGTGTTTGGTGGGATTAATTTTGATGAAAAGACTGGGGGAGAAATATTTTGGAGATGTGAAATCAGGAGTTCAGTTTTGGACCTGTCAAGTTTGAAATGCCTGGGGAGCCTTCACACAGACTCAAGTGTGGGACTGAGCTCAGGGGAGATATCTGCCCTGAGGATAGAAATTTTGGAACCATCAAAGTATAGCTGGAATTAAAATCCAGAGGAATGTATGAGATCACTTTGGGGCAGATGAAAGAGAGAAGAGAAGCCCTGGGAAAAAGAGGATGGCAACCAAGATTTTTCTTTTACTAACAGTTTAACAATATGGATTTTGAGACAGCTGGTTAGGGTAAAGGATATATTATGACATAATGGTAGAATTTCCCTGTGTACCCTTTCAACATACTTCTGCTTTGCACTGGTATATTTTTACCCAGGGTCACATACATGCTCCATACAGGATATAGGAATATTTATTATTAATCCAATTGTTTGTTGAATGAAAGAATCAGCTCCCCTTTCCCCCAGGTGTCTGTCTCTAAATTTGCCAAACAGAAAAAGGAAATCTCAAAAAGAAAAGAAAAAAGTGGAAGGTTTCTGACTGATTTGAAAAATGAGCATGCGGTTTAATTTCAAGTATTCAAGAATTATCATTTCATAAGCATTGTTTACAGGTTTTCTTCTTAATTTTAATGCCAGTTTGCTACAGTACAATGCACTTGTAATGACAACTTTGTTCAGATATACTTGCTGCTGCAAATCAACCATATTTCATCCAATAAAGATATTCTGAAACAAACTCTGGGATGAGCAACTGCCTTCAGGAGCAGAGAAACTTTTAAGCTGCCAGTAAAATAAAATAGTGGTAAGTACATACCACTCCTAATGAAGAGGAGCAGGGCAATTTCTGTTGTGTAGTCGGTGTCCCCTTTTCTCAGAACTTAGAAGTAGATGGGTGAGAAGAAAGAGGAAATCTGATCCATCTTTAAGTTCAGATTTGGAATTGAAAGAAAAAAAAGACCTAAAAGGAGGTTTCCCCACCCCAAAAACGCAGCAAACCTTGTAGGCAGCGGGGCCTTATTGGGCACTCTCTCTATAATACACCAAACCAAACCCCTTTACTTGCAGCTCACTAAAGGCCCTGATTTGAGTTCTGACTCAACAAATAAAGAGCAGAGGTCTCTAGGAACGTCCGTTGGGCTTGAAAAACAATGATGACATTTTTGGAAGTACCCTCTATCATCTATTTTATCTTCCTCCCTCCACTCGTTTCATCTTTTTGTTTTTGCTGTTCAAAATCTTTCTGTGCAGTATTTCCTCCATTTCAAAGCTGTTCTTCACCACCAAATTTTAGGAATTCCAAACTACCTTGCAGCCTAAGGTTCTACCTTGAACATGGAGAGCATTCAAATATGAGATTGGGGGTTGACCTGGGTGACCTTTAAGACTCCTTCACATCCTCCAATTGAGCACATTTTGACGGCCAGTGCTCACCACATCCTGCCACTCCACCCCACACCCCAGCATCCCAAATCCTTTGCCTTCTCTCCCTTTTAGGTCAACAAATAACTTTAATAGGTTCTTTTAAACAGATGTGGCCTGTAGATTTATGCGACGACCCCTTCGGAAATAATTTGGGGTGAGGAGAAAAGGCGGCCCTCCTCTCCAGGAGAGCCTTTATTGTGTACTCTCCAGTTAATGAGCCTCTCTCTGGGTCTCAAACTGGGCGAGTTATTGTCCGTGTCCGCCAAGTCTGGAGGAGAAGAGGGTCAGAGGTAAACCTCCTGGGTCCCCGGGACCATCAGCCTTGGCTTGCTCCAGGCCCAAGGGTAGGGCGGGAAGACCCCGGCTGAGTCCCACCCGGGTTCGCCCGCCGGGCTGCGGCGCGCCTAACACTTCCTGCGCGGCGCGCGGCCCGGCCGGGGCTGCGGGATTCCCATTGGCTCCCGGGCCGACGCCGCGCAGTCTGGGGGGGCGGGGCCGGCGGCGCCTGCGTAAATCAGCGCCCGTGCGCGGAGGGGGTGGCTGGCGCTGTTCGCGCGCTCCCTTCTTGGGGGTCCGCGGGCTGGCTGGGTTTTTTTTCTTTTAAGAATGAGCGGATGCCAGTGACAAGTTAATAGCTCTCGCTGCGCTCCCAGGTTAAAGCGAATCTCCTTCCCGCCGGGAGTCTGCTTTCACTGGCCAGCGGGAGGCTGCGGGGCGGGCGCTGCGCAGTACCAGGCGCACGGGGCTCCCGGCTCCTCGGCTGCCTCCCCGCTGCTTCGGGAGACCTTCCCCCACCCCGCGCCCCCGCCAGGCGTCCTCCTGCTCTGGACCTCTCCCCGCCGCCAGCTCCCCCCACGCGGTACACACCCTGCGTCGCCTTTCACGCACTTGCACCCTGAACGGGCAGCACACGCTCGCCGCAATGTCTCCTCTCTCACGCTCATTCACTCACACCGTCTCCTTCCTGTCACGTCTGTCCCCTCTCACATTCGCTCCAGCTGGCTCACCCCTCGCGCCGGCGTCTCCCGACACGCACACAGCCCCCCTCGATCGCACATGTGCGCGCTCACGCCTTCTGCCCTCGCCACCAGCCCGCGCTGCACGTCCGCCCCTCGCGCCGGCCCCATCGTGGGAACCAGGCGGGGCCCCTTCGTCTCTGCCCCTGCTCGGTCATCCATCTCCCTCCCCGTCGGCCCGCCGAGACTTCAAAGGCGCCCGCCGGCGGGTCCCGCCTGGCCCCGGCCAGCCCCGGAGGCCCCGGGGGCGCTTCCCGGCGGGGCAGGCCGGGCCGGGCCGCTTCGCGGTCCTGCCGGGTCCCGAGTGCGGCGACGAGCACCGCTGGTCCAGTCCGGCGAGCCCCCGCCAAGGCCCGGCCACGCGCGGGCCACCCGGGCCGAGCCCCCACCGTCCCCGCGAGCACGCGCCGGCGGGAGGGGGCCTAGTCCTCGTCGCAAGAGCAATCTTCCGGATGAGGACTGACTCCTTTCCGAGGAGAATAACACGTTAGTCCTGGTGCCTGACCCTCTCTCCTAAAGAAAATGAGTCTCCCCTGGAGCTTAAGCCATTTTCCCTTCTCCTTCTTTCCTCCCTCCCGTTCGGACACCCCTAATTGACAGGCTCTAATCCTCGGATCGGAACTACTTCTGCCGGGAAGATTTGGCCGGCTTTTCCTTTTCTCTCAGCGTCCCTGCAAAGCCAATTCGTTCTGAGCTGCATTGATGGCGGGCTGGGGGAGGAGGGCTATTTCCAACGTCTGGCACCACCTGGGTGGTCGCCATAACCAAGTGATTCCTTTACAGCTATTTATTCTCCTCCACTTTATAAAGGCTATTTTGCATAGAATAGTAAAAGAAGGTTTAAGTAGTCTACTTTGGCTTGATCTTGGGGAGGGAAAGGGATACTCACTGACTTACATTTATCTATATTCAACTAGACTATGAAATTTTTGAGCTTAGGGGTGTGTGACTCAGTTTGGAGGCTCCAGATCCTAGCGCAGGGCCTGGCTGCGGAAATAAATCGTAGCTGTGAATTCAGTTACGCTGAATTCAACCGAACCAGCTTTTTGCATGAAGCTTTCCAAACACTTTATCACACTTAAGAATGTTACGTAAAGCTTTCCAAGAAAGGAAGGAAAAAAGAAAGGGAAAAAGAAAAGGAAGATGTGGGAGGGAATTCTAGAATAATTTCAGATCCTTTGAAAGAAACAAGTTAGATTTAAATCTTCCAAGCTAGACCAGACCCATCCTACATACCTAAAACCATCACTAAATGCCTCAAGTTCACAGAGTTTTCCAGGCTAACAGTGCCTTAGTACATAACAGTCTCTAAATTTGAATCGTCTTTATTACTTTTCTGACGTGTAAGTCTTGAGCTATGAACAAACGGTGCACAGATTGTTCAAATGTAAAAATGGCAACTTAGATTTTCTTTCAGTTAGAGAGATTTTATCCCATTTAAAGGAAGGGCAGAGGTTAACATAACCAGAATAGCTTTTTAGAAAAATTGGTGGCAGTATGGAAGATTAATTGAAGTGGAGAGTAACCCATGGCAGGGCATTAATGAACATAATATATCCTCCTATAGATTGTTTACAGTGTAGAAGAATTTTTTCATCTAACAATAAATGCTTGAAATATATCCATTTTGAGGTGTGTAAATCTTTATTTTATTGCTGTGTAGTATTCCATTGAATGAATGTACCAGAATTTATTTATTCATCCTTGCATATGGACATTTAATATCCCTTTTTTTCGCTATTAGAAATAATGTTGTAGTGACATCCTTGTAGTGGTGGTCTTCTTGTTTACAGATGAGAACATGTATCTTACTTTCGTCCCTAGAAATGAAATTGCTGGGCATATCTTCAACTTTACTAAATATCACTAAATTGTTCTTCAAAGTGGTTGTAACAATTTACTCTCCTATTAGCAGTGTATTGGACACCCACTTTTCCTTCATTATCAAGAACACTTGCTATTATCAGACTTTTCCATTTGTTCCCCCAGTTTCATAGATATGAAATGATATGTCATTTTAATTTACTTTTTCCTAATTTTCTTTTTTCCTTGAATTTTACTCATTCAAGTCTTTTAAACTTCTCTGAACCAGCATTGTCCAAGAGAACTTTTAGTGATGTTCTCCCTTTTATGGGTTTCTTTCTACTTAGACCTCTAAACTCTATCAATTTTCCTACAAAAGAAATCCGATCATGTCAACCCAACAACCTTAAAATATGTCAAAATCTAAAAAAGTTTAGATTACCTACAGTGTATTGTCTATAGGCTGCACCAAATTACAAAGCTTGGACCACAAGGGTTTTACATCCAGCCCTACTCTGTATCTCCAACTTTATCTCCAGTCTCTCAGCCCCACATATTCTATGCCAAACTCTCACTCTACATGCACCATATACTCAAAATGCACCATATATGGGCTCATCTCTGAACCTTTGTACATGCAGCCCTTTCAGGTTGTTATGCCTTTTCTTTCTTCACCTACTAGTTGTTCTTTATTTCCATGTCTCCCCTACCAGACTGGTTTCGCATTCATTTTTGTATCCTTAGTACTCTTCCTAGTGGAAACCAAATAGCTGACGTGCAATAAATACTGTTGAATGCATGAATAAATGAGTGAGTGAAGTGTACTAGAAAAAAAAATTGCCTGAAGGGCAGAAATCTAAAATATAGTAAATAACTTTAAAACAATATCTTTTTATTGACCATAGGCTATCTGTATTTCAAAATAAGTAATTCTTGCATTAAATTATATTCTCTTCCACTGATCTTTTAATTTCTGTTACGGGTTAGTTTTGTTCCTATTAGTTTGACAAAGAAAAGGCTTCCCAAAACCTATCTGTTAGAAATGCTTCAGCTACAAGAAACAGATGAACAAAACCAAGACAACAAACACATAAAACCTGATGGCCCGTGGCGTACATGAACATTTTCTCCAATGTGTAAGAAGTCTGAGGAGACAGCTGCTAGCACAGATTCTCTCTGACCTTTTCCTCTCTGTCAGAGCTGCGGCTGCTCATGACACATTCATATTCGATGAAGAGGAGAAGGAAGGAGCAGACTCAGCATGACTGTCCTTATAAGGAGAGCAAAAATGTCCCCACAACATCCCACCACAGCAAAACTCCATAATTTCATTGGCCAGAATTGGCTGAATGACCACTCCTAGCTGCCAAGGAGGTGACGGTTACCTTGGCAGTTACAAGCTGCTGCCTGGGACTGGACACATTGCCAACAGAAGGCCTGTAGGGTTCTATTAGTGAGGAAGAAAGGCAGATAGTGAATACTTGGCTAAGCATCTTCCATAAACCATGATCCCAGCATTTAAATATTAGAACCAAATAACTGGTCTAATCTCATGTTGTAGCCACCTGCATTCTACCTCCCAGAAGCCATAGAGGGCCTGAAGGCTTAGATGGTCCCAAGATGTACTATAAGACTTCAGGGGTTTTGCCTTGCGGGCCCTGTTTCCCTTTAATGGGAAGAAAAACGGGGTGAGGGGACTGAGGGGTGCTGAAAATGGGAACAATGGAAAAGGGAAATTATAAAATTGAACTCAAAAATAGAAAGAAAAAAAAAATTAGCCAGGCATTGTGGCACATGTAGTCCAGCTACTCCGGAAGCCTAGGGAGGAGGATCGCTTGAACCCAAGAGTTTGAGGTTGTAGTGAACAATGATGATGCCATTGCACTCTACCTGGAGTGACAGACTCTGTCTCAGAAAACAGAGTTGCCTGTGAACTAGGGCTACCACTTCAGATTGCTTGGATTGGGTCCTTCTTACTGTGACGTACTGCTCACAGAACTGGAAATTCAGCATTTACCTTTATAAGATATCAGACAGTCTACCCAAGTCAAGGAGACAGGCAGCAGTGCTGCAGCAGGGCAGGAGGAACATGGGAATTAAGCTGAAGGGGAGCCATCAGGGTTAACCACCTATCTATCTTTATTTCAAGTGCTGTGTCTAGATCCCTGAAAGCAAAATATTTGGGTCAGATCCTGGAGTAAGGCAATAGTTGGCAGGAGTTTAGAGGCCTAACTCAAAGTGGAGAGAAACCCATGAAAGCGAGATTAGAAATATACTATATCCCTTTTGTATGTTGTTAACAGTGTTGGCAAGTTAAGACAGTTTTAGAATAATGAAAAGAGATGAAATACAAACATTATTTCTTGATAATTTCCAAGAAGACATGGAACACTTATTATTTTATATATGCCCCACATGCCTAGCATGAACTTCCTATCTTTTAAGTTACCCCAAATTCCACCTCCTTTTTAAATATCTCTCTGGAATTTACTACTACAATTCATCTGTTCATTTATCTTTCTAACAAGTCACTTAAGTTCCATTTTTGAGCAAGTTCCTAGCACCATAAAGAAACCACCTCTCGAGACTGAATGTGGGGGAGTGGAGGACATTGTCTGCTGGATGGATGGTGTTCTGGACTGCAGGTTTGTGACCCCCCAAAATTCATATGTTGAAACCTTAACCCCCCAGTCGATTGATAGTAAGAGGTGGAGTCTTTGAGAAGTAGTTAGGTTTGGATGAGGTCATGAAGGTAGAGCCCCCCCCCATTATGGCATTAGTGAACTTGCAAGAAGAGAAAGAGACCAGCACTTGCTCCCTCTGCCATGTGAGGACACAGCAAGAACATGGTCATCTGCAAACCGCAAAGAGGGGCCTCACTAAGAACCCAGCCATAAGGCATTCTGATTTTGAACTTCCAACCTCCAGAACTGTGAAAAATAAGTACTTGTTGTTTAAGCTACCAGTCTATGGTATTTTTGTTATATCAGCCCAAGCTAAGACAAATAATGATTTTTAAAAATGGGTTATGAATGAATTGATCATTTTTTTCTCTGTATTTTCACATGTACTTTAAAATAAGGATATAGACACCTTTAAAGGAAGACAACCCATTCCAGTCTTCCTACACTTGACCATCCAAATTGTCCAGCATGTAATAAAAAATTATAAGCAGTCAAAGAAGCAGGAAAATGTGACCTCTAGTCAAAGAAAAAAAGTAGTCAATAGAAATAGATACTGAGATGGCTCAGATGTTAGAATTAAATAGCAAAGACTTTATAGTAGCTGTTATAAAGATATTCTGAGACTGAAGGAAATGATAGACATAAGTGAATAGATAGGAATTATCAGCAAAGAATTGGTTGATAATAAGTAAAGAAAAAAATGGAAATTCTAGAACTGAAAACGGTAATATCTGAAATGAAAAAATCCATTGGATGGGCTTAGCAGCACATTGGAGACTGTAGAAAAAAGAACTAGTGAACCTGAGTACAAATCAATAGAAATTATTTAATCTGTAGAGCAAAGTGAAAAAACAATTTTAAAAAATCCAAACAAACAGACTTTCAGTGAACACTAGCAAAATGTCAAACAGCCTAACATATGTGTTGGAGTCTCAGAAAGAGAAGAGAAAAAGAATGGAAAAGAAAATTTATGTAAGAAAATAATATCCAAAATTTTTCCAAATTAGGTTTTAAAAAAGCCACAAAACAAAAATAAAATTGACCTAAAAATCCAAAAAGAGCTGCAAACTACAAACAAAATAAATACCAGGAAAACCACATTTCACCACATCATAGTCAAACTGCTGAAAAACAAAGACAAAGAGAAAAATCTTATGAACAGTCAGAAGAAAAAAGAAAGCAAATTATACCCAGGAGAACGATAGTAGGTGGGAAGAGAGATGAAATTGTGCTTGAAGAGCACAGTCAGATCTACATAGAGGTGGCACTCAGCACAGGGGACCAGCAACAGCAAAGGTGGCAGAACTGTGTGACATCATCAGGAACCTGACCTGCATAGGAGTGGGCAGGGAGGAGTTAGTGAGAAGGGCAAGAATAATGATGTCTTAATTTCTTGCATGTCTTTACTGATTGTCCATACGGGGTGAAAGTAATAGAGGATCAGGATTAAAATGTTCAGGCTCTGAAGTCAGATTGCCTGGTTCAAATCCTCTCTTTGCCACTTACTAGCCAGCTGCTGGGGTAAGTTACTTAACTTCTTAGGTTTCTCAGTTTCTCTACTTGTAAATAGATAATAAAACTATATTACAGGGATACAGTGAGAATTGAATGTAAAAAATGTATGTAAAGCTCTTAGAACAGTGTCGAGAATATAGTACATGTTCAGTACTATTTGCTATTATAATTAAATTGGGTTTTCAATAAATATTTGTTGATTTATTGTTAGAGGAATTGGTGGTATCAACCGAAGCAAAAGAGGTTGTTCCAAACAAGGGCTTAAATACGTTTAAGTCACCTGGGTAATAGGAAAGTCAACTCACAAAAAAGGAAGCTATGTCTGAAGTAATCTTGTCACCTAAGTCACCAATTGCTTTTGGGTGGTGTGAATGAGACACGCAAAGCAATGGCATTTCGTTGGAGGAGAAGCTTGAAGACATTGATTTCAGGAGAGAAAATCTTTAAAGAGGGGAGGCCTTGAACTTGACTCGAATGGAGTCATATGATTTTGTAACATCATTTGAAAAACAAGTATATAGGCCCAGATTTATTGCTTTGCAGAAGCACTGCTAAGAAAGAAAATAACTCTCATGGTTTTTGCAAATGAAGGCTTTAAAACAAAAATCAACAGTACCTCTGGATCTACCAATTCCTATAAAAATTGTTCTTTTTCCCACAGAGCCATAGCCAGTACAGAGAGAGAAAAGTGGCCATTTTAATTTCATACTCTTGTGGGAGACAAGAAATATTCCCCTTGGATGAATATTTTCTAATCCTAGGCTTCACGTAAGAAAGAGTTCCAAGGACTTTTTATTTCTTACAATTGCAGCATTCACTCATCTCCAAGTTCCATGTTGTTGGCAGTGGTGTCTCCAAAGCAAGTGTCCTTCTGGCTATTAATGGATGATATTAGCAAAGAGCTCTATCATGACACCCATCATCCAAACAAGAACTTGAGGCCGGGCGCGGTGGCTCACGCCTATAATCCTAGCACTCTGGGAGGCCGAGGCGGGTGGATGGCTCGAAGTCAGGAGTTCGAGACCAGCCTGAGCAAGACCGAGACCCCCGTCTCTACTAAAAAAATAGAAAGACATTATATGGACAACTAAAAATCAATATAGAAAAAAATTAGCCGGGCATAGTGGCGCATGCCTGTAGTCCCAGCTACTTGGGAGGCTGAGGCAGTAGGATCGCTTAAGCCGAGGAGTCTGAGGTTGCTGTGAGCTAAGCTGACGCCACGGCACTCACTCTAGCCTGGGCAACAAAGTGAGACTCTGTCTCAACAAAAAAAAAAAAAAAAAAAAAATAACTTGAACCAGGGGAGAGTGCTTACCTCTCAAGAGATTGCCTATTCTACACAAATTAGCTTGTGCTTTTGAGTTGCTATATACGTCCAGCCGATGGAAATCTATCTAGCTGCAAGAGATCCTACCTCTTTTCCAGATATTTATCATTCTAGATAGGAATCCATGGTTAGAAGATATAAGAATTTGTGGTGCTTTCTGGAAGCACCACAATGGACTTAAGATGAAAGGTAAATTAAAATGTCTAGGTAAGGAAGAAAGGGGAGGTTCTGGGACTTCATGTAGTCTGGAGTGAATATGAAATCTATGGGTCTAAAAGTTTAATTACGTCCCTCTCATCGTGTTAGCTGAATGGCCATTTAAATCATTCCAAGGTTTTGAGAACTGATCCTATTTCTAAGGCCCATGTAAATGAGTGGTAGATTTTATATTTCTCTGTGGTAATGATTGGAGACAAAGGGAATAAATGAATGGTATACTGGTCAAAACCAAAATCATCAACCTCCACAAACCTTTGAAGATAGACAAGGCACATTGTACAAATACATACACCTCACTGGAGTCCAGGCTAGGAAAAATCTTTTACCAATGTCTCTCAAGCCTTGTCCACTAGAGCTATGTGAGCTATGTGAACTTTTTATCAGGTACAGGAGAGAGAAGGTGGCTAACAAGCTTGTTCGTGTGTGCTTGCTTGCTTGCTTGCTTGCTTTCTTGCTTTCTTTCTTTCTTTCTTTCCTTCTTTCCTTCTTTCCTTTTTTCTTTCTTTTTTCCTTCCTTCCTTCTTTTCCTTTCTTTTCTTCCTTCCTTTCCTTCCTTCCCACCCTCCCTCCCTTTCTTCCTTCCTTCCTTGTCTTTCCCTTTCTTTCTGGATAGAGTCTTGCTCTGTCACCCCAGCTAGAGTGCAGTGGCATCAGCAACCTCAAACTCTTGGGCTCAAGTGATCCTCCTGCCTCAGCCTCCCAAGTAGCTGGGACTATGGATGCACGCCACCATGCCTGGCTACTTTTTTCTACTATTTCTATTTTCTTAGCACCATACCTATTCCTAGACTCTCTTCTTTTCCCTTTTTTCTCTTAGCACTTAGGAGACCTGGCCATCTTACAGTCTCTATCCATGCTTTGTATAGCAGCCTCTCTCAGTGTGCTGTCCCAGGAATTCTGTCACCTCTCTTTCAGCAATCAGCACAGCAGAACCCAACATGCGTGAGAGAGATGTATAGTGACATTGTTACTGAGAAACAAAAACACCTTCAGCAGTCCACCCAACATCTGAGATGACAGCACCGTGCCCCTCCTTTTGAAAGCTCGTAGGCATGGAACTTTTATTTTGCTGGAAAGTATTATCTAAACTGCCCACACTTTTAGGCAGTGTCACAGTCCCCGTGATTTTGATTTGAAGTGTGTGATTTGTTTATGAACTCTTCATGCTTTTTGTAATTGCTTGAATCCACTTCAGAGACAAGCTGTGGCAATGTCCCCTCTTTTCCCCTAATACCTATTCAACTCTTTCTTTATTGAAGACCCTAATCTTCGCATTCTACACGGGCAAACTTCTCCTTTCAGTGCTTGTGTAAAACACAGAGTATTCGTCTTTATGTAAAATGATGTCAGGCATCTCAGGCTTTAATAGATTTCTGCAATCCTTTGGTGGTGGGTGTGTGTGTGTGCTGTGAAATCAGGTTTTAAATCCTTAAGGTAAGAATTTTAATGAGAACCAACTGTCAAAGGAGCTCATTTTCTGAATTTCTATCACAACTTTATTTTGAAAAATGAGTTTTTGCTAGAACCCACCGGTTTTGACCGGGGTTGGGGAAAGGGGCGAGCGGCTGTTTTGAGTGTCTGAGCAGAACTGAAAAATAAGTGAACACTCTTAAAGAGAAAGGACATGTTCTTTCTCGTGAAGAAACAGGAGAACTTTCAGCCATCCTGCTCTGCCAGTGTTTTCCCAGTTCTGCAGCACTCTTGTAAATTTGTAAATTTGCCACAGCTCACTTGTAAATTTGCCAGGGTGGCAGGGACACATGACTCTTAGCTGGGAGGCATGCCAGCTATCAGAAACCCCCAACTCCCAGGAGGGAGAAGGGGGCGGGTACCCAGAGACCACCCTGGGTTATGTTTATTTTGGGGGATACTTGCTGGTACTGATAGCAAATCTCCCTACACAGATGCAGCTCACGCTGGAATGTCTTGTTGAGAATTCCATCAACTCCCCAGCATCAGACCTAGCACCTTAACAAATAAATCCTCACATTACAACAAAGGTACCCACAGCTTTCCCTCTCTGGCCCTGTGTGTCACCTGATCTTTCAGGTTCTTCTGTGCTTGATTCCATCTCACCAGAAATCCTTTGTTTATTCTCAGCAGACAGAAACCCATAATTCTTACTCATTTTTATCGATTCTCCCTCTGTTCACAAATCCTCCTTCATTCTTCTTCATTCCTGGTTACCTCATTGTCCCTTGGCCTCCAAAGAATCATCTCACACCCGCAAGCCAGACAGATTAATGTCCCTGTTTCCCAAGGTGTGTGTTTGGTCTGACTCCAGCTGACCTCTGGGATTTTGAGCCATGACACTATCCTGGGAGGAAACTCCTTCCCTTTTATACTACATTTATGCATACATTTAGTATCTTTAGTCTGAGCCTGAAAAAAAAAAAAAACAAAAAGAAAAACCTATCTATCTTCCCTAACATTTCTGAGGGGGAACTTAACACTCTCTTATCATATACAAACCTCTCTTGAACCTTTGAACCCTGAAAGAGAGCACAGGCCCTCTTAGAAATTTGGAATAATTGGTATTGTATTTTTAGGGAGTTTTAAATCAATATATCTCAGCCTGGGTGATTCAACAAATAGATTTGCTGAACTCAGGTATAGGTGAGATAAGCTGCCTTCTCTCTGCCATTGCCATGCCCGCTAAACTCACCACCTGAGATCTGTAACAGGAACTCAGAAAAGCAAATCATTTGGCAGTGGTGGCTGAAAGATGACCTTGGGGAGAGAGGGAAGTCAGGAAGTGTTTTGTTCTCTTGAGGTTAGGAGGGAAGAGAGCAGAAAAACAGTTCTAGAATAGCCTACTAGCATAACTTTTGTTTTAGAGATGCTATTCCAGCTGTCATTGTTTTATTGGGCTTCTTTCTCCACAGTTTTTGAAGCAGCAGCAAGAGTTACGTCCTTCTTGTTTACAAGACAAGTTAATGTTGGTCACTGTAGTTTCTAAAATGCAGGATAGCTTCCAGAGAAAGAATTATACGAATGCATTACGTGTTAGTTTTGTTGACATCTATGATGCTACAGAATCACATTCATGTCATGACATTCACCACATTTATGATTTTTATTCAGAGAAACACCAGAAATGAACGGTAGCAATACAGCCACAGAGGGAGAATTCAATGTCAAAATACCTAGGGCAGTGTCCCCTTATGTCCACTTGTTCTTTTCTCCCTCTCTCCCTCCCTCCTTTCCTTTCTCTTACCAAAGTGAACAAGAGGAAGCCATTCATCTAAAAGCCTCCAAATGCAGAATAAAAAAATATTTAGTCCTTGGCAGACCCTTGAAAAGTTTTGGAGCTATCAGCCATGTATATTCATACACACACATTGCAATGAGCCTAATTATCACTCAAAACTATGCTGGGATTTAGAATAATGTTTAGAGGGTTTAATTAGATTTAAGGACCAGAGAGGAGGGGAGAGACTAGCCAGAATCTTCCTCTCTCGAGTCCCCTGTGCTAATTTTCACATTTCCTGATTGTGGCATGTTTGCCATGCTCAGAGTGAGTACAAAGCCTCAGCATATGCCCAACTATCTGCACAAGCAGGAGAAAAGAGGTCTTTTACAAGACTAGTGTTGACAGCGATGTTGTCATTGAATGTAGCAACAGCAAACTATTCATCAAATTTACGTCTGCACATGGCTTTCTTTACCTTAAATTCAGGCACGTGTTTTACCTTCCTTGCATCTATTTTAATAAAGTAGCCAAGTCACCTCAAAAAACCCATAAACTTTTGAAACCATACATTCAAGAGTAATGTCAGAGTAAAGGAGATGAAGCACAAGCTATTTTTTTCTGATAAACCTGAAAATGCAAACAATCAAAGTGAGCAAGTTCTATGTCTTCTTGTTTCCAAATGAATCTTCCATATCATCATAGATTGTACTTTGCAAGATGGCTGCAGCAAGACCTCCCATCATATACACTCTTCTTACAACTTGATATTGACGCTCCTCTGATACAGCGATGTGATTTGTGTCCCCTCCTCTGAAATCTGAGAGGGCCTGTGACTATGGTGAAAGTCATATTATGTGACTACTAAGGCTAGCCATCAAAAGAGATCTAGTTTCTACCTGGTTCTCTTGAGACACTTGCTCTTGGAACCCTGCTGTGAAGAAGCCAAGTAGCCACACTGAGAGGCCACATGTAGGTGTTCTAGCTGACAACCCAGCTGTTGCCCCTATCTGCCAATGTCACTCACCAGTCATGGGCATGAGTGACCTTCAGATGATTCCAGTTCCCAGGAGTCAACCCCAGCATTTGAGCTGAACCATCACTGCTGAGCTCTGTCCATTGCAGACGTGTGAGGAGGGAAAAAAGTCATTTGTTTTAAGCCACTAAGTTTTGGGTATTTTCTTATGCAACAATAGATCACTCTAACCCTGAATTCTTGCCTTACACTGGGCGTTTGCTGTTGGTCCTATAAATATCATATATATGAGCACCCACATATAATGAAACCATCTAATTCAGGATCTTGAGTTCCTAAGATTTAGGCACAGATAAAAGTTCCCTGCAAAATGAGTACTGTGAACTAAGAAAACAGAAGTTTAAGAGCAAATGGAGCTATCGTTAATAATGCAGCAACAGTTACCATTACTGAGCACCTACAATGCACCCTCTACTGTACTAGAGCTGAGATGAATTGAGAAATGCTTCTTGACAGAGCAAGTTGTATTCAAAAGATCAGAAAAGTGGAAATCTGAAGACAGAAGGATAGAAAAGCTAGCAGTATGCGACATTAGCTAAGCCATGGACTTAGGATCAGTCCGATCTTCGTATCACAGAATTTCAGAATCTCAAGATTATAAGAGGCCAATTAGACTTGGTATAAGTAAGCACTCTTATCATATCCCTGAGTCTCATCTGCAACGAAAAGTTATCATTTAGTTTCTATTTAAATATCTTTGATGCTGGGGAGAGCCCTTTTAATTTCCCAAAGAAGTTAGCTGTTAGAGGCATCTTCCTTAGTTAAGCTAACAATCATTCCCCCTTCAATTTTTACTTTTCAATTCTGTTGTGAAGTTGTATCTTTTGCAGGAGATTTGGTTCTAAAGCCAGCATGAGGCAGCAATTGTACTTGGGCACACATAGTCTTGAAAATTCCTCAGGAAAACAACCCAATAGTTACTAGCCTAGGATTTGTCAGCCAGCATTTCTTCTAGTGTTGAAACTGATCACTATTTCTTTGGTTGAAAAGCAGAGATAGTAGTTGGCTTGCATATTGGATATAGATGGATAAAAAATGTATTTTTCATGGCTAGAATCACACTCAGATTGGGGAGTTACTTATGTTCTAAGAGGCAAAATGGACCTGAGATGGGAGAATTCATGCTTCTTGTCTCCTGCTCAGTCTGGGGCACACATGCACTCATTAAGTGGAATGGCTGGAGGAGCCACCCACACTACTTCACTGTATTTTTCTCTGAAAATATGATTAATCTTGCAGAGCTCGTGTAATGTAATTTGTGTCCATTAAACACATGTATGATGTGACACCACTATAGATCCATCCTCTAAAGCTACATGGAGCAAGTCTCACTCATATCTTCAGGAAAGCCTTTTGAAGACAATGATTAGAATTTTTGAGCCAGCTCCACACAAAACATCATCATTCCTTCAAATGTTTCTCACAGGACATAGTTCTGAGCTCCTTACTCACTTGCATTTCTCCTCAGAGCAGATTCAAACACATGTCCTTAAGTATAAATTCCCAAGCAGATCAGACCGTCCTTCTGAGTTCTGACTTCTGCGACTCCAGCCGAAAATTGCATTGGGGTTTTTGGCAACCAAATCCTGTTGTTGTATTAGAGTTACCAAAATCCTAAGTATGTTTTTAAAGTTATAAAATATTTAAACAAGCAAAAAATAAAATAGCAGACATCTACAGACTTATCACCAAGATTAACATATGTTAACAGCTTGATAGATTACTAAAGATTACTAAATCTTTCTTTGCATGTGCTTCTATTTGCCCAGATCTGCACTGGTCTAACTACCCTGTCAAGAGTCATGGATTCAACAATTATTTGTTAAATCCTTGCTGTGTTCTCTTGGGGGTCTTAATTTGACTATTTAAATGTGTTATGTATTATCTCAGACTCACATTGTTCACAAATCTGATTAATGACCATTTACACACATTTGTTACTAAAATGAATGGGATAGGTTGATGATGAAGCTCTGGGATCCACCACTAATGACAATCTTCTAGACTGGCTGAAGCATTATTTCATCTCTATGGTCCCGTGCCTTTGTTTATGCTGTTCTTCTCATCTGAATGGCTTCTTGTTTCCTTCCTCCATCTGACTTGTATTTGCTTACATTAATTAACCCCTTGAGATGCAGTGTCAACTGTTCCAGGAACCCTTCCCTGATCATTACCTGCTAAGTTAGGTGCCCTACCTGTGTGCATTTCTCTATCATAGCACCTGTGCTATATTGTAATCATTGGCTACTTGTCTATCTTCCCATCTCAATATTTAAGTCCTTTAAGGACAAAAATGTCATTATATTTATTTTTATATTCTTAACTGTTATCAATGTGCAAGAACTTAAAAAGTAGCAACTCATATTAAGTGCTCAAAAATGCTTATTAAATAAACATGTAAGAATAAAACAATTTAGCCAAATCTTCCTTCCATTACAGGAATACTTTCCACAATACCTCTGATAGATCATCACTTCTAATCAGAGAATTTGCTACCCCACAGGGCAACCCGTTCCTTACTTCAACGACTCTGGATTTCTCCTACTAAGCCCCAAGTCAGTTTCCTGTACAAACACTATAAGTTCTCGTTTTAAATAAATCAAGTCTCTTTTCTGAATGTCAACCATTCTTTATGGTATTCACTTGAGTACCTAAATATTTATTAGTGAGTATATTTTACAAATACTTAGCAGAGCTGGAGAAATTATTTCAGTGTTCAGAATTGAGGTGCTTTCTAGGGCATCCCATTAAGGATTTCTACCCTGAATTCTTTCCAGAGTCTAACTGGGTCTATGAAGACCACAGAGAACAGGTGTTCCATGTTCTCTACAGCTCACATTCCTACATAAACATGCTGCTACTTTCTCCAGCATCCCAAGCTCCTGGGTGGTCTTAGGGCTGCCTTCAAAGGGAAACAAGTTGGACTTTTCTCTCATTGCTAATCATTTGAAGACCTGGTTAGCGTACAGCTAGACCATATTCTAGAATCTGTATTTACTGAGTCCACGAGTTCTCACCTGAGGGGAAAACTAAGTGACTAACTCTGGCCCCAAACCTGATTGAACAGCCAAAGAGTTGCAGGAAAAGAAAAACTGAGGGAAACAGGTAACTTCTGTGCTAAATTCAATGCCTTTCTCTAAACTCTTAATCATAACTATTACTTAGCAAGGTAGAAGCAATCAACATTTTCCCCTGGAAACATAGAAGCTAACCATTTCTCTAAAATTTAGGTTTGTTGTTGTTGTAGTTGTTGTTCCAGGTTATAGATTTTTCCAAGTGGCAATCAGTTGGCAAAGTTTTATAACAGAACATTCATTATTTTTTCTGTGCAGAATGTCAGTACTACTTGTGAGCCAGGCACTGTGTTAAGTACCTTGTAGGCCTTACCTAATGTAACCTTCATAGCAATCAATCCTGAAAAATATATATTAGTATCTCCATTTTATAGATGAGGCACTGGAGGCTCAAGGAGATTAAGAAACAAGTCCGATGTCTCGGAATTCCTAAATTGCAGAAACAATTCAAATCCAGAAGATGGACTTTAGAGCAGGCCATGCTGCTCCTCATGTTCAAAATCAGCTTCACTGCTGCTCTTCCATTTGGAGCTGAGCACTGTCTTCACTTCCTGCTCCTGCGTTCTCAGATCACCTCTATTATCTGTGTGTGATTGGGCACCATCCACTTAGGACAAAGTTAGAACATCCTTTCCTCACCAACCAGAGTATATCTAATTTTGTTTTAAAATAACATCACCCTTAAAGATATTCAGAATCCGTATAGATGATTGCTTGTCTGTCTGCTAGCTTCCCTCTTTTACTTCAAAGGGGAGGAGGAGGGGAAGGTGATCTTGACTTAATAGGACCCAACAGAAGTATTTAGTAGGAAGAGTAAGAAGCCCAATTCATTTAAAAAATCTGAGTCCTTTGGACTGAAAAGCCAGGGGATGTTTTGTCAGTATTGATCGATCATGAGTATTTTATTTGCATTATTTAGACTTTTTTTTTGCCCATCTTGATGCTCCGTGCTTCTTGGTACATTCTTTAGACCAGGGATGAGCTGAATCTAGCCCACTGCCTGTTTTTGTAAGTAGAGTTTTAAGGGAACACAGCCAGGCTCATTTGTTTACATGTTGTATGTGCCTCTTTTTGCACTACAAAGGCAGAGAGAAATAGTTGCGATAAAGACTGGATGGCCCCAGGACCTAAAATATTTACTTTCTGACCCTTCACAGAAACAGTTTGCCACCTGACCCCTGCTTTAGGCAGACCAAATACGTATGGATGTTGCAGCCCAGCAATGAATCTCTGTGTCTAGACTTGAATGTGGAGGAATTTGGACTTGGATGGCTAGAGTAGAACATCTTTAAAGTCTCTTCCAACTCTGCATTTCAAGGATTTAAAAATCCAGCATTATATATATATATATATTTTTCTCATAAATAAAGCTTATGAAGTAGGACCAGGACAGCAGATGTGGACTTGTAACAAATCTTGGGGTGCAACGGATATGTTAAAAACAGGTGTTTCTGTTTTGTTAATTCCTACTATGCTGATGCTCAAATAGAGCAAACTATGCATCCAGTGCATTAGTTAAATCTTGAGTAGTCTCTAAAGACGGTCGAGGCTGAATAAATGGAAGTGGGCCATATCTGATTATATTGACATCAACAAGTATTTGAGAGAAATCTAACTATATAATTGTACCATTTTTACTTGTCGGTATTTGTAAAATATTATTTGGATCTTCTATGAAAACTCCCTCCAGTCATGGAAGCTTGTCATTATGTGAATGTTTTATTAATTTTTTTATTGACCGTCAACCTTATGCACACTGCTACATGAAACAATAGAGGAAATGTGGTCACCACCCCGGAGGACTGCGCTGCTCGGTTCTTGGACTCTCTCCCCAGGCCTCAGGACCTGCGGTAATGTTTTGTTTAGTTTTTAAAGTATTTCCGAGTAATTAACATGCATGTCTGAAAAATTATGCATAGTGTCAGCGGCCCAAAACCCTAGGACCTAACACTGGCTGGATTGCTTTTTGCATCCCTGGGAACTGCGGCTGCATTTTAATTAGAAAACTCATCTTTTGAAATTACAGGTTTTTTTAAGCCTCCTGTATTCTCTGTAGATCTTCATTTGGCTCACTGGTTAGTCACCTGGTCTTTTAAGTAGGGCCAAACTTTCTCTGAATACTAGAAGGATTTCAAAAGTCGATGTTTAAAGACATCTGATCCCTGACGTATTGCTTAAAATCATCATCTACGTATATACACATAAATATATTTTAAAATATTAACTTGGTATATTTTCCAGCATCTATGTTAGGAAATATACTGAATTCAAACTGTTTTTCCTACTGAATTTAAAATCAAAGCAGACATATGTGAGTTAAACAACAGAAACTGTAGAAATACTTGTAGGGTTTAAAATGATTTGCATGGGGAGAAAAATATCTTACCATTTGAAGATGGGAAATCAGTCTTTCCTTGGGAGGGAAAAGAGGAAAAAAGATTAGTTTCATGCGGAGACATTGGGAATGGATTGTGGGAGCTTTGTTCACATTACACTGTGAGGCTCCATTGTGAACTCACTGGTAGGATGTTTTATAATTACTCTCAAGTCAGGTAATATATGAATGTTTTGTTTTTTCAGTCAGCAAAGAGAAGAACTTTTATCATCTGTTCCTTAGTATTTCTCCTTTATCTTCACCTATGAGTGTATAACAAAATATTTGAACTTAGTTATTTAATAAGTATTAATTAATGAATGACTTAACTGTTTTAATTAGCTTATCAGCATGTCTACTGAGAACGCCTCCCCTCAAAATGAACGTAAACTTATAAGTAAGAAGATTCTGGGGAGAAAATTTATAAATTCTGGAATCGTTGAAAGAGAACTTTTGCTCTAGATGAGTCCATGAAAGTTTATTTCACGGAATGATTTGCCAATAGATTAATTGGTTTGATGACTCATTTGCCAACTTAATGACTCATAATTTTGTTCTGACAAGTGATAAAGTAACAGGAATTTGTATTTCTTTTTCTTTTCTTTTTTTTTTTTTTTTTTGAGACAGAGTCTTACTCTGTTGCCCAGGCTAGAGTGCCAGGGTGTCAGCCTAGCTCATAGCAACCTCAAACTCCTGGGCTCAAGCAATCCTCCTGCCTCAGGCTCCAGAGTAGCTGGGATTACAGCCAGGCATATGCCACCATGCCTGGCTAATTTTTTCTATATATATATTTAGTTGTCCATATAATTTCTTTCTATTTTTAGTAGAGACAGGATCTTGCTCTTGCTCAGGCTGGTCTTGAACTCCTGAGCTCAAAGTATCCACCTCCCAGAGTGCTAGGATTATAAGCGTGAGCCACCGCCCCAGGCCAGGAATTTGTATTTCAATGAGGCTGATCAATAGATAGCTTATCTTAGAGACAGAAAAGTTTTCAGGTTTTAAAAAATGTAGGTGTCAGGCATTCATCAGTCTCGATTTTAAAAATGGTATGGTGAGTTTTTATCTTCCAACATATTTTCATCCTAGTCTCTTGCTTTTCCTCCTTCCCATAATTCATAGATTTTCTCTCTTGACAGGGAGAGAAAGGAGTTGTATTATAATCAATTCACTGGAAATATTTTTAATCCAATTTATTTTTAAATATTTATTTTTAAAAAATAGATGCATAATATTTTACACATATATGGGATACA
The DNA here is from genome assembly GCF_041146395.1 of Eulemur rufifrons. Lineage (NCBI taxonomy): Eukaryota > Metazoa > Chordata > Mammalia > Primates > Lemuridae > Eulemur > Eulemur rufifrons. The sequence goes on from NC_090998.1 coordinate 50,882,454, forward strand.
ATGTGTGTATTTGTTACATGCATAGGATCAAGTCAGGGTATGTGGGGTATCCATCACCTTGAATATTTATCATTTCTATGTGTTGGGAACATTTCAACTCCTCTCTTCTAGCTACTTTGAAATATACAAAACATCGTTGCTAACTACAGTCACCTTACTTAGCTATGAAACATTAGAACTTATTCCTTCTACCTAACTTCACGTTTGTACTCATTAATCAACCTCTTGTCACCCTCAACCCACACACCCTTCCCAGTCTCTGGTATCTATATTGTTCTATACGGGGAATATTTTTGTACCTTGGATGAGGAGGGTCTTGTGTGCCTGTGACAGGGAGTGCATGCACTAATATAACGGAAGTGTGAAGATAGCCAGTTGTTTGAAGCTCAGAATTTTTGCAAGCAGTTATGCTAAGAACCGCAAAGCAACAAGTTCTTGGCAAATCAATAATATTGAAAAATTGGTCTTTTGGCAAATTGGATTTTTAATGAATTGGTAGTCAATGACATATGATTTGACTGATTTTCTACACATTGGTCTACCTCTTCTGAAGTTATCTTTTCTCTCTTAAGAGAGAGCCACATATCTGGATTGCCAGAAACAGTCTCATCTTAAAGCAAGTGGATGGAGTTTCTGCCATATTTCCTAGCCTTATAGTTTTACAATGATCAATTGCTGCACTCCATACAAAGAAAAAACGTTTTTAAGTGTCTTTTTGGGGAATGTGAAACATCTAGTCACTGAACATTTCAATATGATAACATTAAAAACAAGATTTTATCTTAACCAATAAAATGGCTTAATCATAACTCCTCCAAGAAGTACAGGCTAGGAGGTAAAAGAAAGGAGAACTTGACTATACATAAAAGCAAGAAAGAGACAAGGAGAGTATATGTAGAAAAATAAGTAAAAATACTTCAGGCTGTAAGAAATAGAAGAAAGAAGCCTGAGGAAATAACATGGCATAGGGCCATTAGAGTTTGGTGGGTGCTTATGTATGTGGGAGTATATCCCAGTATGAGCTGAAGAAGGTTAAGTGCACGTGCATATTAAAGATAGAACGTCCCCCTTCTCAAAATATTCAGCAATAAATAGTAGGTAATAGATATGAGAAATTTCCAAGCATGCTTTGGTAATATCACCCTACCCATATCTCTTAGTAATTGAAATGATGATCCAAGGGCTGGAAGGTAGGGCATTGGGTCTGACATTCCAATGGCATTGGACACACTCCTCTCCACTAATATTTCCAGTAGTGACAGCCAGAGACCAATGGCAAGTGGGTACTAGAATTGTCTATGAGAATAATAAAAGGTACTGCGTGTCACTGCCAAAATATTGATCTATGTTCTTTTCTGTCATCAGGACACCAGCATCCATGGAAGAAAAAAGTCTTTGTAGAAAAAAACTCAAGTATTACTCTATCAAGTTTCCCTTTACAACTTGTTCAAGGTGCCCAGGGTTTTAAATTAAGCTTTATATTCTTTAAATTAAAAACTGTCAGTTGGGCCAGGCATAGTGGCTCACACCTGTAGTCCCAGCACTTGGGAGGCCAAGGTGGGAGGACTGCATAAAGCCAGGAGTTCAAGACCAGCCTGGGCAAAATAATGAGACGCCATCTCTACAACAAATACAAAGTTTAGCCAGGCATAGTGGCAGGCACCTGTAGTCCCATCTACTCAGGAAGCTGAGGCAGAAAGATCGCTTGAGCCTGGGAGTTTGAAATTGCAGTGAGCTGTGATCACGCCACTGCACTCTAGCCTAGGCGACAGAGGGAGACCCTGTCTCAAGAAACAAACAAACTAACAAACAAAAAATCTGTTAGCTTTCTTATTCCAGGTATCAGTGCAGAGCCTACACTTTCCACCAACCTGTCTTCCCAACACAAAGGAACTAAACTCAAGATCCTTAGAAATTTTTCTTGGTATAAGTCTTTGTCTTTCTATATATGTATTTTTTTTCTTTGCCTTCTCTTGTTTTCACGTGATTGAATTCCATGCCTTTCTTCTTTGAAAAAAGAGCTGCTTCAAGGATAGGAGATCAGGAAAAGGTTTTTTTTACCTCCATGATTTTGGTAGCAATATGGACATCTGGCAGCAAGGAGTATAGAAAACTTCTTTGCTTTTTTTTTTTTTCTTTTTTTAAGGGAATCATTATTTCAGGTACAGGCTATCAGCTAACATATTCTTTCAGGCATTGGGCCCTTTCTTTCAAGAACTCCATTGGTGATCAAACCAAATATTTAAAAGGACATTCTTGTAAACAAAAGCATGGTCTGCATTCACAAACCATTTTCAATAAGATCTCTTTCCAGTCAAGACTCTGACCATCTGCTAGCCATCTTATATTTTTTAATATTATTCTGTCAAATATATGCTCTGTCAATGCAGGTAAAAGAATACTTGAAAAATCCAAACATACACAAATCAGTGCGTCCAGATGACATGAATGCTGAAGTCTGGAGGGAATTAGCTAATGCAGCCTTGCAAACAAGTACCCAAAACAGAGCAGCTTCACAATAATATTTTATCAAACTTCCCTCCTTTCAGGAAGTACACAGGTAGTAAAATAAATATAATCAACATTCTTTTAGACTCTCCTGGCATAAACTGTTACCTTGGACAAGTTACCATTTACAAGGCCACACATATGAGCTTACTCTAAAAGAAAAAAAAAAGGTAGCATATCACCAAGAAAGAGCAAAAAAACAAACAAACAAAAAAGATTTACAGGATAAGTATTTTTCTAAAGATTATAGAGGAAGTCTGTAATTTATTGTCTACAAAGAATGGCTTCAAGATTTAAAAAAGGATAAACCATTCTTGTGATACTTTACTTAGTAGAATGGGCTCCAGCTCTATCCAGGATAATACAAGAGGTGCTAGATCACCATTGTTTTTTTGTGGCTGAGTAGAACACCATGGTATACATATACCACATTTTATTAATCCGCTCATGTATTGATGGGCACTTGGGTTTTTCCATATCTTTGCAATTGTGAATCGTGCTGCTATAAACATTCGAGTGCAGATGTCTTTTATACAGAATGTCTTTTGTTCTTTTGGGTAGATGCCCAGTAATGGGATTGATGGATCAAATGGTAGTTCTACTTGTAGCTCCTTGAGGTATCTCCATATTACTTTCCACAGAGGTTGCACTAGTTTGCAGTCCCACCAGCAGTGTGTGAGTGTTCCTATCTCTCGACATCCACGCCAACATTTATTGTTTTGGGACTTTTTGATAAAGGCCATTCTCACTGGAGTTAAGTGATATCTCATTGTGGTTTTGATTTGCATTTCCCTGATGATTACTCACCATCAAATTGGTATTAACTGATCAACACTTCCGTGCACATATAGTAGTAACATTCATCAGGTGTCAGGCAGCTGGGGGGCTTGGGTGTATACACACCTAATGGGTGTGGTGCGTACCATCTGGGGGATGGATGCACTTGAAACTCTGACTCGGGTGGGGCAAAGGCAATATACATAACCTAAACATTTGTACCCCTGTGCTATGCTGAAATAAAAAACTTAAACATTAAAAAAATAAAAAAAGATAAACCACAGAGGAAATGTAGCTGAGGGGTTCAAGGGAGATATTTTAGGACTGTGAGCCAGAATGATCCTCAGTCTGGTCCAGTTTGTCATCTGTCTGTGCAACCACAGCCACGGACCTCACATGGACAAAAGCTGGACGGGGCTATGACTTCTCTGACCAACAGAGCATGGCAGCCGTAATGCTATACTAGTTCCAGGCCTACCTCTTAGAGGACCAACAACTCCACCTTTCCACCCTGGCCTCTTGCAAGCCAGCCACCATGTAACAAGTTGAACTAAGACCGCCATGTTGTGCGGAAGCCCACGTGGAAAGACTGCATGTCAGGGGAGAGAGAGAAAGAGAGAGAGAAGAGAGGGAGAAAGCTCTTCCAGCCATGCCAGCATCCCAGCATGGGTTCCAGATAAATAAACAAAGTCTTAGACATTCCAGCTCCAGAAGATGCCATAGGGAGAAGAACCAAGGAACCCAGCTGACACTCAGAATGGAGACCCCAAATATATGGCCCCGACTGAGCTGTCATGCCCAGCCATTCCCACCGTCCCATTTGAGGCCCTAGATACTGTGGAGCAGAAACATGCCATCTCTGCTGTGCCCTGCCTGAACTCCCGACCCACAGAACCATGGACTTAACAAAATGCTTGTTTTTTCACACCAAGTGGGGGGGTTTGTTATGCAGCAAGAGGTAGAGCTAACAGCTCTTCTTTTACTTCAGGAAATTTATTTTCTTTTCCTTCTTGTGTTTCTCTGCTTTCTTTGTTCCTATTTTCCTTTTTCTTCCTCTGTTCATTGCTATTTTTCTCCGTCCATCATACTAAGATAATTCATCATATTTTAAAAATTTATCTTGTTTGCAAATGAGGTGGGATTTTGGTCCTCTCCCCTACAGCCACACGTTCATTATTTTCAAATAAGGTGAGTCATACTTATAATTTTCTCTCAAGAAACTAAATTAATGAATTATTATGTAATGTGGGCACCAATGATTTTTTGTCAATATTCCAGACCTTTAAAAGTGATTTGTAAATGTGGAAAAACTGGAAAGAAATTGAATGTCCAATAAAGTGATTAATACAATGCAACTAATAAAAAAATGCTCTTCTGACTATATTGGGAACTTCTAGTGCCTCACCTTGGAATATTCTCAGCTTGCTAACCTGATCCAGTTATAAAGGCCCTGGTGCTGTTCCTCAGACATACCATGCATGCTCCCTTCTCCGGACCTTTTCACGTGCTGTTTCCTCTGCCTGGAAAATTTCAAGAAATGCAGACGATTTGCACCCTTTCTTATTTGGGGCTCTGCTCACCAACTTAGCCTTCCCTGACCACTGTACATAGGACATAAGACCCCTCCCCTTCCTCATACTCCCTGTGTCCCTTATTCAGCTTCATTTTTCTCATAATGCTTCTTAGCATGTGCTGTATCCTGTATTAACTCATTTATTTATTCATTGTCTTCTCCCATTAGAATATCAGCTCCATGAGGGCTAAGGCTTCATGTGTTTTGTTCAGGCTCTATCCCTAGGACTGCTTGGCATATTATAAATAGGAGTCAAGGAACCCCACTGTGTGGCTGAAATGTTTCATCTCTTGTCAAAGCAACTGACAACACATCATTAAGAGAAAAGAACACGTTACAAAATAGTATGGAGAGTTTATACATACGCTTTGAAAAAAGTGTAATAATCTCAACTGGATGCATAACTAGAAAAGAGGAAGGTTCCCGTTTTGCCAGCCAGGTGTAAAATTGGAGGAAACCTTGGTGCTCTAACTTGGGTGACAGAATAGCCACAGGGGTTCCTAAGAGAGTGGACTGGGCTGTGACTGATGGGTACCGCAGAAATGGAAGAGGAGGCAGAACATAGGCTGAGCTAGAATCAGAGGAAGCACTAACTTTGCTGCCCAGTAGCCATTTCCTTCTCTTCCGTAGCAACAAAATCCTGATTTCACTGAGCGCAGCCAAGGGCCCTGCCAAAAATACTCACTTTCCAGAATTCCTTGCAGCTAGGAGGCTATATGAGAAATGCTGACCAATAAGAATTCAACCGAAGGTTTCTAAAAAAAGCTTTTACTTTTCTGATAGAGGCACTGCCCTTTCCTGCTTTCCTTCTCCCTGCCTCAGAAAGATATGAAGCCTGGAGCTGCAGCAGCCATTTTGTGACAACAAGGCACCAGATATAAGGCAAAATAGAAAGACAGAAAGAGCCTGGGCCCTGAAGGCATCTTGAAGCTGCTGCACCATCTCCATACTATTTCCTCTAGACTTCTCATGGCAGCCAAAGGTGATCCTAATGGATACTCTGGGATTTCTTCTTCTTCTCAGTGTGCTCTGAGACCTTGCCCTACTCTTCCTCCACTACTATTACTACTTCTTCTTTTTCTTCTTCTTTCAACTTATCATTTTTATAACAGGATATGTTATTACATGATTAAGAAAATAATATGTGTGTATGTGTGTATACACATGTCCTTGAGGATGGATGTGAAGAAAACATTTAGTTTAAAGCTGGGGCAGAAATTTTTTTTCTTCCCTGATCTACTCACGTTAAGAAAAGAGAGCCAGACACTGAATTATTGAACTGTGAATTACTGGACCAGCCACCCTCCCTTTCGACACTGCATTTTGTACACAGAGACAGCTCCAAACACGTAGTCAGTAGTTGGTGCTGTGATCTCAAATCTCTTTGTAATAACCTACCTGGTGAACTGGCCGGTCGTGTGTGTCCAAATTCTTCCTGCCTGTGGCACCTAAACTAATATATCCCCCAACCCTGCTTCCTCCTATCCACGTTGTTGAAATTTGAGGGGGCCCAATTAATAACACACCTGCTTTCTCCCACCTAAATTCTGGACCAAGTGAGAAATAAGACAAAAGTGTAAGGTCGAGAGGCATATAAAATACATTTTTATTGATAAAGCTGATGTTGGCCAATGTTTCTTCTATCAGCAAGATGCCTTCCATAGGCATCTACAGAGACTATAGAGACTGACCGAGTCGGTCCTAGTCAGCATTTGGCAACCATAACTCCTCCCCCAAGAGGGTACCTGCCCCTGTAAAACTTGAAATGTGAAAACGTAAAGCAATATGCTGTCTTCTCATAATTAGGCAGCTCTCCAAAATAAAATGAAGAGGACAGGCTGGTCAATGCATGCCCAGTTTCTCTTTCCACCATGAATCAGATCAAGTCACTCTTTCTGCTGGTTAATCCCCTGCTTAGCTCACTCCTTACATCCCACACTCCCTCCAGGCCAAGCCTGCCTACACTTACCCTGCAGTGTCACCAGACAGCACCCCTACATGTCCAGCCCCTGCTCCCTGCAGGAAGTTACCCAAAGTGGTGTCTTGTTAGGGTGCCAGATTCTCCAACTCTCCTTTCTTCTCTTCCACGGACACAGGTTTAATACCTTTCAGCTGTGCCCATTTCTCTATCCACCTTTTGCATCACTTGAGTCTCAGTCTGAAGATCTCCCTCTAGAGAAATACATACATGAAAAGATACAGCGAATCCCCTCCAGCCAGCTCTGACTTCCAGAAGTATGGAGAAGAAAGCAGTCTTCTCATACAGTTTTGGAAATAGAAAACGTACTTTCAGCTTCAGGGAAAGAGCATGGGCATTGGCATGAAACATACCAGAGTTCCCAACCTGGTTCTGCCATCTCATTGCTCTGAGACTTTGCACACTTGGTTTAACCTAAGATTTGGTTTCTTTATCTACAAGAATGGACTGTTATTCATGTCATGGCTACTATACAGAACACGTTTTATAAGTATTCCTGGGACAATGCCCAACACATAGGAGATAATCAAGAAATATTAGTTTCCATTTTTCATATCTAACCTAATGTAAGGAAAGTTTCTCTCAGAGAGTTTTATGTTGTCATTTTCTAGTCTTCAGGTCAGTCCAGATTTTGGATCAATCTATACTCTTCTATCTGTAGACTCATACATCTAAGCACAAACAGCTACTCCGTGTTCCTTTTCAGATCCTCTGCTGAAGCCCAGCATAATCCAAAGGCAAAAACTTTTTTATAGTCTAACAGCCAGCATGGCTGCTACAGAATACAATGAACATCCACAGGGACTGTGATTCCTTGTCCAAGCCCCACCTGCTGGCCCTGATATTACCTGGTGGAAACTGGTGCAGAGGACCATGCACCACGAGAAAGGGCCTAAGCCACAGTGCCTCTTTGGAAAGCTGATCTCTAGATAGCAATACCAGTGCTTCTTGACTTACACGGCGGCTGCATCCTGATAAACCAAATCAAGTTGAAAATATCATAAACTGAAAATGGATTTAACACAGCTGAGCTATCAAACATCATAACTGAGCCTCGCTTACTTTAAACGTGTTCAGAACACTTACATTCACCTTTAGTTGGGCAAAATCATCTAACACAAAGCCTATTTTATGATAAAGTGTTGAATATTTCTCATGTAATTGATTGAATACTGTACTGAAAGTGAAAAACAGAATGATTGTATGGGTACCCTTGTAAAGTAGAAAAAGCTTAAGTTGAACCATCTACAACTGTTTGTATTCTATTACATTCATCACAAACTAGTAAGATTACCTGTCTGTAAGTACCTCTATACCTTATTCTTTGAAGGCCCAGCACCTAGCTTAAGGACAGGTGACCAGGGAAGCGAGATCTATGTAATGTTTAACAAGGAATGAATCAACGTTTACCAATAAATGAACCTAAAACCAAATAACTAATTCAAAGGGCTCCTTATGTAAAATCATCATGGAAAACGCTATTGTTACAGTGATTGTTTTCTATAGGTCAATTTTATTTAAAATAATAATTTCCTTCAACATAACATAGGAAGAACCCCCTTTTTGCAGGAGTCCTGTGTGTCATAGATTTTTCTTATTGCCAGACTCCCAAGATACCTAATCACTTGTATCAGCAAGGATGCCCCATCACAAGGATGTCTCCAGTGCATTTGTGTCCCTACAGTAGTGTTTTCCCATTGGTTTGCATCATAATTTCAGAGATATTTTAGCTTTAGTCTAACAAAGTGGCTTTAGTGTTAATATGTTTGCCCTTCTCCCAAGAAGTTAGCATTAAGAATCTTTTTGTCATGTAAAGTCTCACCCCCTAATTTATATGTTGTCAAATTGGGGTTTTAATATACCCTCTTTGGCTCTCTTAAAGCAGGGCACGCCTGAATTAGCTTTTGAGATAAAAGGAATACAAAGAAAATTGATTGTGAGCAAAACATCTGATATAGTTTTACTTGCAAAGTTCACATTTTCGGAATGGGATCAAGATGGCATGGTTTGAAATGTGGCTGAAATGTCTACGTATCTGAAAGCCATAGGAGTGAGGGTCTCACAGTGTATTTCCTGGTGTGTTTCTCCTTAGGTATTTCCACATACACACACACTGGGGAGAGCAAATGGAGAATTTCTCTTTCTCTTTCCTGGAATCATTACCGTCTTATATTTTCTTCTGTTACACGACAATGGCCGCTCTTTCCAGAATTCACTTCTTTAAGTAGATTTTGCTTTGACTTTACCAAACAAAAAAAAAAGGACCAAGTTTAAATAGCAATGAAATTCTGCTTCCTGCTAGGAGAGAAATTGTCCTCAAAGATCCATTCTCTGGACCTGCCGAGGCCTCTCACTCCACCTTCCAGTTATTCTTTGCCCTTTCGCCTGCATTGCTCAGCACTGTGGCGAGGGGGATGCTGTCCCTGCCACCACTGAGCTCATAGTCCAAGGCATGTTTTGATTAAATTAGCCAGTCATATTTAGGTAACAGAGCCACTTATAGTGTCCGGGTCAGAGACTTGCCTCAATGAAAAGTGATAGTCATAAACAGTCAATTCATCCTCTATTTTGCCTGTATCTGTCTTCCTAGAATGTTCTTTCATGGTGCTGGATATTTCCCTTGGAACCACACAGAATAAAGTTCATCACTCTTTTGCAAGATGTTTCAGGTTGTAGAGAACAGCCGCCTTCTCCCTCTGAGTGATGTCTCCTTTAAGGCTAAGTAGACTCTGCTACGGCAACACTCTAGCACAACTGTGAATTCCCTCAAACCTCTGTACTAGCGAGGTTCTGCAGCAAGTGACCGAAAAGCCTAACCAATAGTGGTTTAAACAGGATGGGAGTATATTTCGGGTAAATGATTTATATCTAGCTTGCTGCCCTCCCTTGCATGGCTTCCATCTCAAGATCCCAGTGGTAGCCCCCAAGTTCTAAGCAGCAGGATAGAGGAGGGGGAGAGGAAAAAGGGAAAAAGGGTGCATGGATGCTGCCCCTTAGGAGGCATGTTCAGAAGCAGCCACTCTGCTTATATCTCATTGATCCAAACTTAGTTACATGCCTACACCTATATGGAAGAGAGATTGGGAAATGCAGCATATTCTGGGGAGCCATAGGCCCTGCTGGAACTTAGAGGTTCTGTTCATTCAGAAGAAAGGGTCGTGGGTATCGAAGGTGATCAGCTATAATTACCACACCACTTCCCTGTGCTCTTTTGTTCCTCATGAGGTGCAGTAGCCAAAGCTGAGCAAAATTATCACTGCCTTTTCTGTTTTATTAGAGCTATCACATTGTCAAAATAGGCATTTTACTTCATCACACACAGATGCGGGAAAGTACTTTTACTTTTCTGAATAGAATGAAATCTAACCGTGAGCCTTCTTGCAGCGTGCTGATGAAAAATTCAGCATCCTTGATTTAGTATCGCCTCCTTAGGGTCACATGGAAGTAGGACTGAGGTGGAGAAGGTGTTATGTGGGTCCTGAAAATTTAAGAATGTGCCTCTTCTCTTCAGGCCATCATAATCCCCGACGAGATGTTCATTGTCCAAGTCCATTATGGTCCATGCGGAGACAGGAGACTCTGCTCTCTTTATTCCAGGCTTGGGCTTTAGCGTCTCTGCCAAAGCTGGAATGAAAGCCTTGACGCTCAGTTCCCTGCTTTCCTCAGTGCACCGTGAAGCCACGCCATTTCTTTCTGAGACCCTGCTGTCTCCTCAGGGGGCTGCTAAGTCCGCTCCCTCCCCTTCTCAGGCTTGTCTAATCTCCCCCTTCCCAGAGCCAGACTTTTCTGCCATTACCCTCCAAGAAATCTTTTGACTTCCCCAAATCTGGATCAGCCCAACATTATTTCCCCTCAGAGGGCTTAAAGAAAACAACTCTTGCCTTTTTTAGGGAGACTGTGGTAGAAGGAAATTCTGACACCAGTTTTTGTTGTTGTGGTTGTTCTGTGTTTGTTGTATCATTTTGCTTACTCTTACCAAGAAGGTATAATTCATTAATTAATGCAGTCTCAGATCACTTGGTCCATTTTCACAATCACATTGTACTGCTGACCATAATCAGGAATTGAGTACCTCTGCTAGTAATGGATACTTGACTAGAGGGATAACTAATTAAGGGTTTATTCTCTCATATAAAGGAAGTCCTGTGGTAGTACACTCTAGAGCTGGTACAGAGGCTCCATAATGTCATCAGGCACTCAGTGCTTCCTTGTCTTTCTACTCTGACACCCTTACTATGTCCATCATCAATGGCACAATGTGGCTGCTAAAGCTCCAGCCATTACATCTATGTTCCAGGCAGGAAAAAGGGGAAAGGTAAGAGCAAAAGAGACAAACCTCCTAGATGAATAAATACCCTTTAAATAGCTATCTTAAAATTCATTTGCAAAGAATTCCATTCACATCTCATTGGTCAAATTTTTCTTCATGAGAGGTTGGAAAATATAGTCCTAGCTAGGCACGGTGCTGCTTCAAATAAAATCCAGATTTTATTATTAAGGAAGAAGAAAACATGAAGATGGATGGGTAACACAGTCTCTGTCTACTGTATATTATTGTCCTCTGTTTCATAATTACAGAGTTAGATATTTGAACCCAAGCAAAGAACTCTCAACTTTATCTTATTAGATCTGAGTTCTCATTTCAGCCTACGAAAATATTTTTAAATCTGACAGAGATATTATTTTTTGGAGCTAAATCATCTATACATGTGATTTAAGAGAGCCAGCTGCTGAAAAGCTCTTTCTGACTTCATACAGGTTGGTGAAGTGATAAAGAGATGGGCAATAATCTTATTTCCAAATATTTTCCTCTGATGTCTTCAGCTTCAAAGATTCCCATCTCTTATTCCATAACTCTGAGATCTGTTTGAACAATTTTTGCTTTTTTGTTTTGCAGAGACATCCATTGCTAGAGAGATGTAGTTTTTATTTTTAAAAACTGACCAAAGAAATTTCTAGTTCATCTTCCCCTTCTTTCATTTTATTAAGTATAAATGGCTATGTTGTTAAAGTGTTGCATGCATCCATTTCAATACTTCTATGTCCGTTTTCTCCTTTTTCAGAAAAATCTTTCAACTAAAGTAAGAAATCATTCTACAATGTATACATATACCAAAACTTCACACTGTACTCCATAAATATATAGTTATTATTTGCTAATTAAAAATTTTAAAAAATGTGTATGTATATAAAAATAAAACTTTGATAGAATTTTGACCAAAAAAAATAGATCTAAGCATTTTAATGTATGAAGCATAATATCTTTACATTGACAAATGGACATAAAATATAAAATTGTGTCTAGTTTTCTTTCACAAATATTTTAATACTATTTAATTAAATTTTTCAAAAAGAAAAAAAAAAAGAAAACCACTTTGTTTAATACCTTCTTTTTCTTGCCAAATCCTTGCTATCAGCCTGATTGTCCCTTGATTCATTTCACACATTGGAATGACTTTTTACAAAACAAATAAAACCAAAACAAAGGAAACTTTTAAAAAAGCATAAGAATTATTTCTGCAGCATCAACTTTGTCTTGTCAATTATCAAGTCCCCACTCCTTTTTCAGAGCTTTGGAGTAATCTTTCTAAATGTATATATCTTTTTTTCAGTTAGAGATTTTAGTTGGGCATATAATCCTTTGGATGGGAAGATTCATTCAGTGCGTTTGTTCTTTTTTTTAACTGAGAAGTAAGTAATTGTGCCATTGACCATGTTTCTAATTTCAAAGTTTTTTTTTAAATGTAGAAATAATGACATAGCAATAACAACAAAGGATTATTCTGGACTTTAAAACTAGTGGGAGAAATAGATGGCCATCACTGATTCCAGCCCCCTCTCCCTTGAGTCCTTATTCACAAAATATTCTTTCAGCTCCTTTTCTCTCACCATAGAAATTGATGGCCCTTTGCAACATTTTAAAATCTGCGCACTCTCCGTTGAGGGTAAAGGGGCCCAGCCTTCTCCCTGAGAGGAAGGGAAATTCTTTGCATTCCTTCCTGATGAATCAGACACACACACACACACACACACACACACACACACTTCTTGGTTTATCAGCGGTTCTTTGGAGGCATGTCCTGTTACAAGCTGAGATTTCTAGTCATGAGAACTGCCACTTATTCACTGTGTGCATCTGGGTACACAGGAACCTTTTGTGAGCCTCAGTCTCCTCACCCGTTAAATGGGGATAATAATACCTATTGAGCAGGGGTTTTAGGGTTAATGGGATTACATGAGAAACATCTAATGCACGAGATTCTCATCAAGGATGAAATAAGTAAGATGAGCTCATCATCTTTCTCTACTTTCTGCACTTCATTGCTAATGCACAAGGTTGAATATCACGGTTTGCAACATGACGTTTTGTAACTATTATAACATAGGAAACATTGAGCTATCCTGGGGGTACCTGGGTGCAATGGTGCATGCGTGCAGTGGCCAGTGCCGGAAAAAACATTTATTGAATGAGTTTCACGTACCAAATACTGTCCGGATATGAGCACTTTTATTTCTCACAGCCTCTCTGAAGGAGCAGTATTGCCCTAATTTTGGGGAACATGAGTTAAGTCACAAAGCTAGTAAGGGCAGAGTTGAGAGTTCACTCTCTCTTTGTGTGCCCTGTGGTGGTGGAATTCTAAGACGGCTTTCAAGATTCCTGCTCCTCCAGGGTCTGTCTTCTGTGTAATCCTTCCCTTGAGTGCCAGTGGGACTGGTGAATATGATGGGATAGTCACTCCTGTGATTACATTACAGCAGATGTCAAGGAGAGTCTCCTGCTGGCTCTGAAGAAATTAACTGCCTTGAGAGGCCCAGGTGGCTAGGGCCTCAGGGCCATCTCTGGGAGCTGAGAGTGACCCCTGCCAACAGCCAGCAAGAAACTGGGGCCTCAGTCCTACAACCACAAGTTACTGAATCCCGCAAACAATCTGAATGAGTTTGGAAGAGGGCCCCGAGCTCCAGATGAGAACCACAGCATGGCCGATATCTTGATTTCAACCTTGTGAGATGCTGAGCAGAGAACCCGGAATTGCCACGTGGGCATTCATGTAGGACTTCTGACCTGTAGAAACTGTGAAATAATAAATGAGTGTTGCCGCAAGCTGCTACGTTTGTGGGGATTTATTACACTGCAATAGAAAACTAATACATGCCCTTTCTACCAGCCTCTGCCAGATTTGTCAGGTTTTAGTCTGAAAAATATGTTCCTGGCGTGCTCATGGCCAAAGAATGACCAGACACGTGAAAGTAAGGCAAGCACAAAAATGCAGTTTATTGAGGGAAAAAAGTTAAGATCATAGTGCAAGAGCAACACATAGTGTTAGAGCCGGTTCCCCTTGGCCCCAGGAACAGAGAGGCAGAGTCATTGAGGCTGCAAAAAGGCAAAGGAGTTTATTGGCTAGTTCGAGCTAGGGTCCAAGTCCCAGAGCACCAACGCAGTGGCCTCTCCACGAACTAGGACCCCACCCTGGGGTAAAGGTTAAGCTTTTATGCTTTTCTGTATGCTAGTTTTCACACGACACGTTGGTCTGCACACGACACGTTAGTCTGCACACGACACACTAGTCTGCACACGACACACTAGTCTGCACACGACATACTGGTCTGCACTCCATCCCCCTTTAGTTTATTTGTTCTTTTAGAAGTGGCTGATCGTGTTGGCTCCTGATTGGTTGACTCTAAGCTTCGGGCTTTTCACGCCGTTGTAGTTAACATCATTTAGGGGAAGAGGAGGTTCTCCGACGGGGGGCGGGGGCTGTTGTTGCATACCTTCTAGTTTTTGGTTACAAGCGATACTGGGAACACACGCCCTGCACAAGCCGTTCATGCGCTGATCATGTCTTGCCCTTCTTATCTACTTGGTTGGTTGGAGGACCCCTGGACTCTCCCGCCCTTTATCAGGAAGTAACTTGCAGTTACCTCCCCGGGGCCTTGTTTTCCTTAACTTTAGTGAAGCCTGCCATGGCTCCACTTACGCTAAGCACCAAGCCAGCAAGCCATATATACAGAAGCAGAACTAGGCTGTTAGCTTCTCACATCCAGGAAGCCTAGCCTATCATGGAGTTACCCTTGCTCTTATACCTGTTTTTCATTCTGATTAACTATATTTATCAAACAACTAAAAGCAAGCACAGTCACAGAAGCGAATAGCATCAGTTAGAATCAAAGAGAGCACACGTTTTCCTACTATCAATTCCTGTTCTTCAATAGGTTTACAGAGTGCGATACATACGCCACAGATGACGATCGGACCCACTGTCACAGCAAAGGGAGAGCAAACAGAAGGGCGGGGATAAAAAGGGACTTGGTTATGCTCTGCATCTTGCTTTTTATTGCCGGGATTGGGACCTCACTCATGGCTCAGATGTCACCGTAGAATCATTTGATTAGACAGTGGGAGTTGCGTGACCTGAGTCTTACTAAGCATGCAGATCTCCCATGAGCCTCTCTGAAAGCGCATGGTGGGAGTTGGTGAATTGCAGCAGCACCCACTTTCCTCCCTAGGAGCCCCGGAATCCCTCGCTATCTACCTAACAGATTCACACTCAAGTGAGAGCAAATTCAGATTCTATTACTCTGCTCTATCGGGTATTGGCCCAGAGAGCTGGGGCAATTCATTTTTAAAGAAGAGCCAATAATACTTGTCTCCTGAAGAGTGCTGGGAAACTGACCCGAAACAGTGGACCTGAATGTGGAATACGAAGTGCTATGCAAAGGTGATAGTCAAAATGTTAAACAACTAGTTCCGTGCAGGGAGCAAGCCATCAGAAAGAATACAGTCACACCGGTTACCTGGGAATAATTCTTGGAAGGCAGATGGAAAAGATATTTCTAGGCTCAAACACTGTTGTGTGAAAAAGGCTGGGGCAGGGCAGGCAGGGGTGGCCAAGCTCATAAGGAGGTACCTTCCCTCAACAATGCTCTTTCCCTGTATGTCTCATAGTTTTGCCTTCACATCTATTTTGTTTAAAATCTCTCATATTCTCAACAACCATCACATCAACATATTCCTTCTAAAAGTTGTGAAAAAGACTCCTCTTTTAGAGAACGTGCATTCCTTATGCTCTCCCCACTTCTGAGAAACAATGGCACCGTCAGCTCTTCCCCGAGTCCACTGGAGAAAAAGAGAATGGAAAGATGATTTAACGCTCAAATGTACACTTTCGAATGAGAAAGGAGAGCTTGTTTCTTTTACTGTGTCATTCACATTGATTCAATTTGACTGTGTAGATGCAAATTTTGACCTCCAAGTTCTACCTTTTTCCTTGCAGGTATTTTTGTATCGTTTCCTAGAATCAAGCTTCCCAAAGTGTCTGAGTTGCTCTAGTGGCCTAATTGTGCAGTGGCATATTTAAAAGTCATTATTTTCATCATCTATTAAATGTAGCCCAGAACAATTTGAAAAATTGGGTGAGGCCTGTTTGCAAAAGCATTTATGATGTGGGCTGCCAAGGAATGTGCAGCTGCGGGAGCTTCTTTCTCTAATCTCAGACTGTTACTTGAAAATGGATTAAGGGTGGATACCTGTGAAGAGGAACCAATTTGATCTCCCAAGAATTGCAAGTCCTGGAGAGTGAGGCGAGACACACTTTGTTTGAACATGCTGAATCTATTGATCCCAGAGAGTATTAGTACTTACAAAACAGCCCTTTTATATTGAAACGAACT
Source organism: Eulemur rufifrons (assembly GCF_041146395.1). NCBI lineage: Eukaryota > Metazoa > Chordata > Mammalia > Primates > Lemuridae > Eulemur > Eulemur rufifrons. The sequence continues at coordinate 50,898,959 of NC_090998.1, forward strand.
GCCTTGCCTTGGACCACACCTGCTGTCTTGCTAGTCCTTAACATCTTTGAAGAGTGGATCCTGAGCAGTGGTAAATTGGTAAATGTTGAACCATAGACGTGGGAGTGGGAGGAGCCCGATTTGTTGCATTTGCCAATTTCCTTAGTGTCAATTCTTCCACCGAAGCCAATTTCAAGCTACCAAAGTTAGGTCACTGATTACAGAGTTGGGATGAAATGTGCCGCATGCCATCATATAATATTATTTATCATATGGATACAATAGATATAAATAAACTCAAGAGCAGAGGTAACAGTAAAATGAAGTGAAATAATTAGAAGTGATGTCTTTGAGTACTTGTTACCTTTCTTTTTAATATAATTTATTTAATTGTCATTTGATATCATTTAAACTTGAATGAATAATGGCCATGGTTAACAACTGGCTCCAGCACACTGAGCCCGAGTCAAGAGGATTGACGATGTGGCTGGATAATAAAATGGGTCATTCTGCTGTAGCTTTGGTAGAGGCACCAAAGTCTAAGAATAAGGCATTGGGCTCCAAGTTATTAGAATATGGACTGCTAGACCATCTGTGTGGAACCTGCAAAGGGGGTGACCACGTTGGTCAGTATCGTCTTCTTCCAGTTGAGCTGCATGAGGAGGGGAGATAATTTCTGTGGAAAAAAAAACTGTTGGACTGTACTTCAAAACAAGTAAGAGGGACTTCAAGGGGACCTCTCAGAGAACTTACATGTACTCCCTGGGGTTTGGAACATAAGCACTGGGTCTGACACCCAGTAAGTGTAAAGCCTGTGGCTGTATTTAGTCACAGAGTAAGGCAGGCTGCAGTGGGAGCAAATCTCACTTCCAATGATAGTGGGGAAAGGTGTTTCCCAGAGCTGAGGTTGGACCATTGTAAAAGGGAGTCAGCATGGGGCTGTCTTAGAAGGGGTCCTGCACAAGAGACTAAGTGAGTACCTGGAGGGACAATGTGACCCTAATAAGGGAGTGGGCCAAAAGCTCTCCTAAGGGGCAATGCTAGTCAAACAACTGCCTATATCTAGGCAGTGGCAGTCGGAGATCCCTGGCCAAGGATCACTAAGGAGCCAGCAATAGCCTTGCCTTAGAGAAAGATTCAACTTTGAGCATCTGCCTTCCCAGAGGCCACTAATGCCACATGGCAGCTCTTTCTTTCATGTTCTCCATCCCTTGACCCACTCTCCAAGGGTCAGAAACAACAGCTAGAGGGAAGAGGAAGGAAAAAGGTGATCAGGGAAGACGGATGAGAACGGCAATGCCCATGCGCCCTGAAGTTTACATGGAGAGCTTTAAGTTGCACATGAACTTGCGATTTGGATTATTACAGTGGACTGGACTGTCATCATGTGATCATTAGACTGGATCATTTTAAATGCCAAACTGAAGAGACTATTTGTTTATTATCCAAGAGCAATGGAAAAAGCTAGACAAACCGCCCAATGTTTCATCTGGGGGAGGGGAGGGAAGGAATCCAGCAATCAAATTTGAAGAGTAGTAAAAGAACAAAAGTATAAGTTTGATTTCTTCTTATAACCTATTGATGCAAAATCAGTCAATTACCCAATTACAGCTGTATTTTTGGAAGATTTTCTGAATGCATTAAGTCCTTCAAAACCCTAACCAATTGCTACCTAAAAGAATGATGGAGATATCATTGGTATGGGGCCTTTTGAGAAAAAACTACAGTAGGAACCGAGAGTAACTTTTGGAATTAAATATTGATGTACTCCACAAAGAATCTTGTGATGGGGTGCTAGACTTGTCCTCCTCAGTTCTAATTGGTAAATCTTAGCCCCCAAAAGACAATAAGATAAGATAAACTAACTTTTAAAAATTTCTCATGGCTATCTTAAACACTAACATAGTAAGGAGTTAAAAAGTGAAAATAAAAACACGTAATTATTTTTAATTATAGAACACCAAACAACTAACTAGTTTCTTCTAAATTATTGAGGTTACCTTGTGTTTGTACTGTATAAAGTACACAGCCATAGAATTCTTGTTAAGAAGAATTTCAGTTTTTACCTACTCAATTTCATGAATGTAAATGTAATTGCAGAGTGGAGGAGTTATTTTGGGGGAAATGGACTGGGAGCAAGTGGAAAACTCCCAGGTTCCACAAAACAGCCTTATGTGTGTTCCAACTCACTACTGGAAATTATATTTGCAACAATGACTAAACCCAGAAAAGCCAGTGAGGTTATTGGGCAAGGAGGCCAGACACTCTCTTCCCAAGAGGGGTAAGTTCCCAGGCTGCAGCCCTTACTCAGACCATATTGTTTCAAGAAGGAATCAGGTTGTTTTTAACAATCATGCAGCAACAGAAGCAAAAAGAGGAAAGAGGAAAAGTGACACAATAGCTCTGTAAAATCCCTTTCAGTTTGCAAATATTGTGCTCTGTGGTGGACCTGCAAACTGAAATGCCCACAGGGACTGGGAGAATTGAAGAAAAGGAAAAAAACAAAAAGAGACAGTGGGCAGTTATGAGAAGAGACTACAGCGCAGACACTGCAGTACGTAGCTTTTGGCACCTGCATGCGCGTCAGGGAGCAGTGGGGAGCAGGGAGGAGCGTGGCAAGCTGGGGATATGCCGCGGTAGACGCTTGCTGCCCGTGCTGCGTGAGAAAGTGAATCCAGCAGCGAAATCCATCCGAGTTTTGTAACCGCCTGAGTTTTTAAATGTCGTTAACTAGTTTTAAAGGCTAAAAACACCGTGTTGACCAAATAAAACATGGCTGCTCTATGATCCATGGTCCGTGACCAAAGTATTTTTTATTCAATATTAATAATAATAAAAATTCAGTATTGTTGAGATTCTTTTACAGTGCTTAGTAGTGCCTGCAACTAAGGTCTTTACATGCATTAACTCTTTTAATTCAAACTAACATATAGCACCACATTAACACCAAAAGAATCCAATATTAATTTTATGGCTTTCTGTTTTTGTGTGTCAGAAGCAAAAATGGTTGACATGTGAATAATTCCAGATAACTGTCCTGGATTCCTCTCAATAGCCTTAACCATGTAAGGATGCACTTGGAATGGAGCCCCCGTCAAACAGGGCCCTGTCTACCCTAAGGTGAACGTGGAGAAGCCACGGACATTTGTGGAAATACTTGGGACATCAGACCTATCTGTTAGCTGCCAGAGCCCTGCGCCTTTCATCGCCACGGCCAAGCCTGAGCCAGCTGTGGGAAGCGCGTGGCCACATGAGAAGGATGCGAGCTGTAATTTCTGAGACTCCCTTTAATTCACTCTTGCCATCTTGTTGTCTGAAGTGGAATCTCTAAGGAACCAAATCTGCCCTTTTAGAAAGGGCCTAGGAAGGATCCTCCACCACCGAAGTAACAAAAATCTTCCTCCTATGGGGATTGGAACGTCCCATTAGGAAATTGCTCTCTTCAATTTGACCCGTTTTAAGCTTTCTTTTTAAACAACATCAATGACAAAAAGTAAATCCTCTTTGAAAAGGATAACATATCACATGCCAAATGCCATAATATGGCCTCATTTTTAAGGACTTTCTGAGCCAGTGTTGGGAACATTGATGTAAAGTTACTGAAGGCAAGTTAGGTTGAGAAAAGGAAAGAGGTGAGGAGCAGAAAAGGAAGGTCGGAGGTCGAGGGTGTCTATTTTACTATTTTTTCTGAGGTCAGCCTTAGATTTCATATTTTAGTAACTGAAGTCATTATGTATCAAAAAAATTAATAGGACCATTATACCATCTACATACACAAATACACACAAAATGAAAATAGTTTTTCTAAAAATGAAAAGCTTTGTTTTCTAGTAAACAATACTAAAACTTGTAATTGAATGTAGTTTTTTTTTTTTTTTTAGTACCTATAGAACAAGACAGATAAGCAAAATTCCATTTAAGAAAGTTTTGTGGATTTTCCAAATTGTTCAGTCCTGACTGAATTGGGTTATAACAGCTCTCATGAAACCACTTTTTCAGTTTGGAGGCCTTGGAGATGAAATATCCTTGATGTCCAGTTCCTGAAGTGAAACATGTAGGAAGTGTATTGATCTCAGTAGGAAATATACTGAGAGTTCAAACATTCTTTCTCTCTCCAATTTCTGTCCTTCCCCTGGGATGCAATATCGTTTGTGATTTACTATTTTGGCTGGGGGAAGTGGCACTTTTGGGCACTTCCACTTGGCCTTTTCCTGGCCTCCTTGATAGCTCTGAACTCACAGGCCCAGAGAGCAATGCAGGTGTCAGCCAGCTACCCTATATATCTATTTTAGTTGTGCATTTGGGGGCCAGAGAAAGGTGGGTCTGCTGGGAGCCAGACCTGGGCCAGGACTCCATTTATTCCCTGGTCCCCATGTGACCACATGCTAACAGGGAGCCAAGGCAATGCTTTGGGTCTCTAGACCTAGATGTCCCCTTTCCCTAGTAAATGGCCATAGACTTCCTTAGGGAAGGACAGGGGAGTCATTACTGTGTTCATTTGCCGTGGTAGTGCAAGGTCCTTCTTTCTGGGGGCTTTGCTTCTTCTCTAGTCACTGGGTACCAGGTTTAAAAACTGCCCCAGGCTCAGAAACATTTTACTGGGGCGACTGCCCTCAGCCTCCACATCACCCATCCTTCATTTCTCTTGATTTTATGGATTGAGCAGTACCCGTGTTGGCTGCCCCTCTATTTTGCCCTTAGGGACATTGTATTTCTTAACAATGTCCATAACATTCTTCACCGAGACCCTTCTTGCCTTTATGACTTTGCCTCTCATTGTGATAATTGTGTCTACCTGGGGGTCTTATCACCCACATTGCTATCAGGGATGGCCCCTCCTACCATCAGCCCCAGCTATGGGGGACAGCCACCACTGAACTCGTTAAAGATGTTGGTGCCCTTCTTATCAGCATAACCCTCGCTGCTTGGCAAATGATGCTTTGCTTTCTCCCAGGGCTCCTGTAGATAAGGGCCTCTGGTGCTTCTCCGGCCTTGCACAGTATACCCACTCCAACATGCCTATTTCTCTGAGCTCTTAAACCCCTTCTCACACCATCTATCGTGGTCACTTCATGTGCTCCATTGCTTTTCCTAGGAGTCATCTCAGTAGTATGTTTGTACCATCTCCCAGGGTCTTTGCCAGTGTGTTAAATCTCATATCCTAGATATACTCTCCCTTATCCAACCTTCCATTTCACCACCTTTGAGCAAGCACTCACAGAATACAGGCCTGTGCACCCTCATCTGGCTTCTGCCAGTTCACCAGCTCTTTGGGGTCTGGTCCCTCTCCTCTCTCACCAGGCTCATTATGTCCTTGGCTGGGTTACTCTGTGGCCAGATCCTGACTATGGGCCCAGTAGCAAGCAATGCAACATGCTAGTCCTTAATTGGGAAGGGTCTTCCCCGTGTTCAGGCTCAGTGGGTTCAGACAAATCTGGGAATTCATGATTCTCACGCACACTAATCCAGAAGTCCCATCCGTGTGCAAGGGTCACTCACCACACTTCCCAACCGCCCCCTAGTCAGGGCCTTGACCTTGGCAGAGCAGATCTGCCCTGCTCAGGAGCTTCTTTTGAGCTCTGCTACTGTTAGGACGAAGTCCTGCATCTGATCCTCAGCTTCAGCTCTCTCTGCCCTCGCTCCAGGACATGAGAGCCTCTTTCTGCTACCAAGGAGAACTTTTTGGCTTTCACAATTAGCTTTTAGTAAATTTTAGCTTTTTGTCTATTAGTGACTCTCAGTTTTTCATCATAATTTTTTTTTTCCCAGAGTGTCAATGAAGCTTAGGAAAAGCCAACCAATTCCACCAGCCTTTAGTTAATTTTCCCCACTCATTTCTCACATGCCCACTATACCATAGTAGTAGTGCTTTTCCCTCCACTGGTCACCAATGGCACAGGTATTAACAATAGTACTGCTGCCTTGTCCCAGAGGTTACCTGGGCACCACCTACCCCAGTAATGGGATTTGAATTGCCAGCCAAGAGCTCCAAATTCTATCCCAGCGTTTGCCTTCTCAACCATTCCTGGTACCAATTGTCACTGGCTAAGTTCCCTGGGAGGTAGACTTTGAGATGGAGATTAGAATTCAAGAGGTTTGTTATGAAGCCTCTCAGGATGTCTATCTACAGAAGAGAAGAGACAAGGCAGGATTGGCAAAGGGAGAAGTCAAGCTGTGTTGTGATCTCCATCAACACTGCAATGTACTCTACAAGGATCTCTGAAGCTGGGATGACCTCTGAAGCCGTGTTGTCCTGACTTGGGATGAGAGGCCGGCCTTTCTACTCCAACACTGATCAGTCATTGGATGCAAGTGTCCTGGGAAAGGGGCATGACCTTGGGTGAGGCAGCTGTCTCCAGCCAACGCAATCCCCATAGGGGGCTGACAGCTGAGGGCTCTCTGCTGGCGCCACTCCCAGCAGCTGGGAGAGCATGTCCTTCATCCCTGAAAGGGGTTCTGGGTGGTGCATCGCAGTGTCCACCACACCCCATATTCAAGGCTCTCTTAGCCAGATGTTCCCAGCTCAATGACTCATTCTTTGCAAAGGTGAATATTAATATCAAACATTTGCAGACAATGGCTAAATAACACGTGGTTCTGGATATTGCTTCCCAAGTAATCAATATTGACTTTACAGCCTCATCTTCCAGAACCCTCTGTCATTCACGGTGTTCTCTATTCATGCCAGCATTCTCTAAATCTACAAATCTGGGACAAGACTTGGTGCCTTTGGGAACACAGGTCCTACGGCTGAAATTGCCTTTCCCCTCTCCATCTGGATAATTCCTGGTTACCCTTTAAGACCTGGCTCAAATGTCACCTCCACTGTGACACTTTCACCTCGTTCCCAAATCATAGATATCTGCAATCTTCCTTTTGTTCCTACAAGCATTTGGTGGTACAGCACTTAGCAGGGTCTGCTCATAATACTAAAAGCTAAGCTTGGCAGTCAGACTCCCTTTTGATTTGAATCTTGTCTCTGATATTTGGTAGGTGTGTGAGCTTGAGTAAGTTATTTAGCCTCTCCCAACCTCAGTTTTCTCATCTGTAAAAGAGGGATCTACCTCGTAGGGTTATTGTGGGGATTAAATGAGTAAATATGCAAAAATCACTTGAAACTGTTCAAGCCATGTAATTTATGCTATACATCTTTGCTATTGCCTCATTGTAACTTTTTTACTTGTCCCTCATTTGTTGGCTCATCAGGAGTAAGGACGATTTCTTATTTGGCCAGCTATTAGCACAGTGACTGGCACACAGAAGACATCGATAAACACTCATTGACTAAAGTTGACTATTGACCTAAGACTCAGAAATCTGTATCTAGCACCAAGATCATGATGACTCGCCATCACTAAAAGCTAACAATATTGTACATTGTGACCTTGAAGAAATATACATATTTTTCTTTGTGATGGCAGTGTTAAACCAGTGTTTGCCAAAGTGTCTTCAATGGAACACCAGTCCTGCAAAATAATCTACAAAATGAGTTCCGTGGCCAAATAAGCTGGGAAATGGTACATATACTATTGTATTCACATTGGTGTATTGAGGACTCTGTAACATTCTATAGAGATTATTTTTTTTTTAATTTCAAAACATTAAGGAAGTAGAAATGTTTTTGTTACATGGATACATTATATAATACTGAATTCACAGCTTTTAGTGTGCCCATCACCAGAATAGTGTTCATTGCACCCGATAGGTAAGTTTTTATCCCTCATCCTCGCCCACTCTCCCCACTTCTTGGTTTCCAGTATCCTTTACATCCCTTTGTGCCCATGTGTACTCATTGTTTAGCTCCCACTTATTACTAAGAACATGTGGTGTTTGTTTTTCCATTCCTGAAATACTTCACTTAGTGAATATCTTAGGATAATTGTCTCCACTTCCATCCAAGTTGTTGCAAAAGACATTATTTCATTCTTTTTTATGGCAGACTAGTACTCCATGGTGTATATACACCACATTTTCTTTGTCCACTCATGAATTGAGGGGCACTTAGGTTGATTCTATATCTTTGCAATTGCGAATTGTGCTGCAATAAACATTCAAGTGCAGGTGTCTTTTTGATGAAATGACTTCTTTTCCTTTGGGTAGACACCTAGTAATGAGATTGCTGGATTGAATGCAGATCTACTTTTATTTCTTTGAGGAATCTACATACTGTTTTCCATTGAGTTGTACTAATTTGCAGTCCCACCAACAGTGTATAAGCATTCCTTTTTCTTTGCATCCATGCCAGAATCTGTTGTTTTTTGACTTTTTAATAATGGCCATTCTGCTAGGGGCAAGGCAGTATCTCATTATGGTTTTAATTTTCATTTCCCTAATGATTAGTGATTTTTAACATTTTTTCATATGTTTCTTGGCCATTTGTCTATGTTCTTTTGAAAAAAATTCTGTTCATATCTTTTGCCCACTTTTTGGTGTGGTTGTTTGTTTTGTTTTGTTTTGTTTTTGTTGCTGATTTGGTTGAGTTCTTCGTATATTCTAGATATTAGTCCTCTGTCGAATGTATAGTTTGTGAATATTTTCTCCCATTCTGTAGGTTGTCTATTTACTCTGTTGAATATTTCCTTTACTGTGCAGAAGCTTTTTAATTTAATTAAGTCCCATTTATTTATTTTTATTGTTGCTATATTTCGTTTTGGGGTCTTCATCATAAATTCTTTGCCTAGGTTGATGTCTAGAAGAGTTTTTACTATGTTTTCTTCTAGAATTTTTATAGTTTCATGCCTTGCATTTAAGTCTTTTATCCATCTTGAGTTAAGTTTTGTATATGGTGGGAGACAGGTGTCAGAAAAAGCATGGCAGCCTCTTCCTTGTTCTCTCTCTTGATCACTCACTCTGGGAGAAGCCAGGTGCTATGTCTCAAGGAGAGGCCCACGTGGCAAAGAACTAATGCCTCCCTCCAACAGCCACATAAGTGAGCCATCTTGGAAGTGGATAATCCAGTCTTCAGATGACTGCAGCCCTGGACAACATATTGACTGCAACCTTATGAGAGACCTCCAGACAGAACCATCCAGTTAAGCTGCTACAGTTTGGGGAAATTTGTTATGTAGCAATAAATAATCAATGCATAATGAAACATGCTTAACCTTATACACTCCAATGTTTCACTCAGGACACTCATCCCACATAATACCTATTAATGCTATAGCCCACACTCTTGTTAGAAGGTTAAAAATCACTGTACAATAACCACATTTTATTAAGTTTCTCTGAAGCTCTGTTGTAAATCCTTTAGAAATAACCATTTTAAAAAATTATTCTATAATTGATACATTAAAAAACAAAAGCAGCCATACTATAATCTTTATGATTTCTAAAGATCAGATTTAATACCTTTGTTATACTAAAATGCCACCCTCTCCTTTAAGAATAATTCCGCTTTTGTTAGCCAGAAATTTATGTGTGGCTTTTAAAATACAAAGCAGGTTTTATTATTATTTAAGTGCTCTTTAGTGTGCCTTATTTAAATTAATTTCTATCTAATTCAAATCAAGCATGAAATATTTTATCTAAAATAAAAGAATCTGAGAATTTTCTAGAAGTGTTCCTTTCCTCTGAAAAGAAAAATCTGTCCAACTTGATGCTATTACTACATCAGCTCTGTACAAGCTCACTTAAAAATAAATTAATATATCTAAATAAATAATAAAATCAATGGTACACGCTTTGTTGTAGTATATTCAGATCTAAGCCTCATAAATATTCAAAGCACACTGCCGTTAATGTTAATCAGTATTGTCCTGGTGTGGTTTTTATCAGAATGTTGGATGATCCATAACAAGCTTGCTTTCAAGTTCAATGTAGTTAGTATTGCATTTACTTAATTATAGCTTTTTAGACATTTCAATTTCCTCTGCTTAGTTTGCATGCAGAGAAGCCCTTTGAAGCTCAAATACTTAGCCACCTCCTTACTCTAAGGAAGTTTTGAGAGAGCACAAATTTTTCATCTGTAAGGGAAAGCAGACTTTTTTTCCCTTAACCACTGCATGGGTTAAGGGAAGAGCTGGATAAAGAAGCTGAATGGGAGGAACCGGGCATCTTTCTCTGTGCCTGAGCCCCAGTTCCTTAATACGTCTTCATCGCTTTCTTTGAAGTGAATATCAGACCACCAGACACATCAATTTTCAAATGTAAGAACCAAACACATTCCAAAGCCAAATGTAAAGAAATTTTAGTTTCACGGCTGTTTCGCATTAACCTAATCTGTGATCTTCCCAAATAGTTTGAATAATTGAGAAGACCTAAGTGAGTGTTAAAGCCTAGGATTTCTTTTTAGTTGGTTAACTTTATTAAGTTATTCTTCTTCAGTTTCACAGCCAAAATAATGAAAATCAGTATTCATAAAATATGTATTTCTCTTATTTACAGCTCTGGGCTTTAGAATCGTATGGATTCTAAAATAACACTAATAGATAGAGATAAGCACTGTGTTAGACCCCTTACATGTATCATTTCTCTTTACCCTTAAAACAGTCCTTTGAGATGAGAAGTATTTCTAGCTTTGTTTCGTAGAAAGGAAACTGAGGTCAGAGAAGTAATTTGCAACAGAAATTATAATCATGTATTATAATTGAAAATAGATTTGTCTTGATGTCAAAATCACAAATAACTATAGGCATCATTATTTTAACCCTATTACCATAATTTTTGTCCTTTTAAACTAAAAAGTTCTGTTTATAGGCTATTCTTTAATTGGTAGATTATTATATGTAAAAACAAATTTCAGTATGAAAACAGAAGGTGCAGTTTGCTTAAAAGATTATATCTACTTTCCTGTTATACCTTGAAGTATATCAATTCTACAATCAACTATGATAATTAGAGAAACAACAAATGCCCCAGAGGGAGCATTTTCTAGTGATTATATCATAGATACATAATAACATCTTTATAAGCTAAGCAGGAAAACATTCTCAGAAGCATATTGTTCAGGTCAGTGATTTTAAAAGAATTCCATAGGATGAATAGCCCCTCTGTCAGAATAAAAGTTGTGGCGCAAATTCCATTATAATTCTCTTTTCTCAGTCACTTGGAACTTTCTCAAAAAGTCTCTTTCCAAGTGAGACTGTCCCTGGTGGCTGCCTCCCAAATGTGTGTGTGTGTGTTTTTTTTTCTCTTAAGTAAAAGGAAAATTTGTTCCTCCATCCAAGAAGGAAATAGTTATTCAATCACTTTTTTCTAAGGCTTTTAAGTATAAATACCTCAAAACACAAACTTTAAAGTACTTAAAATTTTATGTAAAATTAGGTAGCACTCATTATTGTTCTTTTTGTTATATCATATGAGAAATTAGAAAAACAATTCATCTAGGATTTTCCAAAGTTCAATAAAGTGTTTAACATATTAAAAACTGGAGTAAAAGCAGGACTGGTTTGATAGAGCTACAGTTGGATTGAACTTGACCCAACACTTGATTAAAGTTTAATTCATAGTGGTTTATCTACATAGCCAGCCATGGTGTCGAGACAAAACATCACAGGCCCCTATGTTCAAATGCCACTAAGATCAGTAGCAAAGCTGGCAAAGTGGTACCTTTAGGGTTTGCCTCTGTGCCTTCAGTGATTTGTCTCTGGTGAAGGACCTCTTCCTTAAGGTGAGCTCGGCAGCTGCTTAGGATCTACAGATGCCAAAGTCTCCTTCAGCCTTAAGGTTGACCAACTAAATATCTCCACTCCACCTTCCTAACTGAGAATGTAGAACCCTAGACCTTTTGCATGTGGATTAATTCCCATGTCGTTCACACAAATACAGTTTCAGAAAACTTTATAATGTAGGCACACAATAGATTCAGCTATTCCAAAGATTGTCTCACCTGCAAAATCTGGCGAACTGTACATTGTCAGATTTTATTCAGAATAAAGAAAAATCATTTTGTACCCTGTATGAGAAATGTTAACCAGCAAGCAAATTCATAAGGCAACCAAAACCCAGCAATGCTCCGATCATGCAAGCTATGTGTTTATGCCTGCTACCAGAACTCTGAAATTAACCTGTGCTAGACATTGTTGAGATACTTTACAAGCAATAAAGATCAAATGAGATAGTAGATTGTGTATTGTTTTGGATACATTGGTTTAACTGCAAGTTAAAAAAAAAAAGAAGATTAAACCAAGCTGGAAATACATGTTTTATGTTTAAGAAGTCTGCAGACAGTTGATCTGCACTGGAATGGCTTTCCCAAATGGCAGAGATTTACCTCCTTCTAGATGGTTGCCTTGCTGTGTGAAGCCTCCATTTCAAGATCACTTCATTTTCAAAGATAGTTGCTAAAGCCTCGGACATCATGTACCCATTTCAGTCTTCATAAAGAAGCTACTAAGAAAGGCATGCATTGGCTCTTTATTCCCATTTCCATTCCATTTGCTAGATTATTCAGATGGCCTCAGCTGGCTGCAAGGAAAGCTAAGTAATATAGTCCTATTCTGCAAAACCATATGTCCAGCTAAAACTCAGGGGTTCTCTTCTTTTGAGGAAGGAGGGAAGAATGGATATTTGATGTGAAACTAACAGCTTCAGCCACACATGTGATTAATGAAGAAAATGAAATTGTAGAGTTATAGCAATTACAAAAACTGAGGAGTAGGAAAAAGCCTAGTAAAGATTTAGATATTTGAATGGAATTAAACAATAACATAAAAATCAATTATTGTGAAGTATTTGCTTTTAGGCATTACTTACACGAGGTCTCAAAGTCTTGAAGGTCAAACATCTGAAAAGTTAAGATCTAGCTTAAAGGCTGTATCTGCACATTCCAAGCCAAAGTTGATATTTGGCAATTAATGAGTAAATTCAGATTGTTTAGTTAGCAATCTAAGGGTTAAAAAGAATTCTATGTTGGGGAGGGATCATGAATGGAGGGGCAAAAGCTCACCTAACGGGTACAATGTACACTATTGGGGTGATGGGAACATTTATAGCCCTGACTCAAGCCATGTAACAAAAACATTTGTACGCCCTCAGTATTTTGAAATAATAATAAAAAATTTTATGTTGAATCAAGAATTGCCCTGGTTGCCACTCTATGGTATGTTTATACTTAGATATTTATGATCTCCTAGAAAGATCTTATTCCTAAGAAAATATGTGTAATGTCATCCTTGCTATTTAGTACTTGGCTCTAGTGTACATTGCTCAAATATTTTAACAACCTAAAGTTCTCATTTCTTCCCTACATTTTTCTGTTTAAACAAGAGAGAAAATTATTTAGTTAATTTAAATATAAAAATAGAGTATGCAATATTTAAGAATGCAAGTAATACTAAAGAAATACATAATGGGTGATTTGAATCATCTTTAGAGAGACAATACAGGCTGCGTTTAGATAACAATACAAGGCAGATTCCACCATTTATTTAAGATTTAATATTAAGAAATATAACTTCTCTGAGTTTCAGGTTTGTTTGATTGCTTTTTTGTTTCAAAGTGCAAGATACCTGCTTCAAAGGATTGTCATGAGAATTTATTTATTTATTTATTTATTTATTTTTTTTTTTTGAGACAGAGTCTTGCTCTGTTGCCTGGGCTAGAGTGCCATGGTGTCAGCCTAGCTAACTGCAACCGCAAACTCCTGAGCTCAAACGATCTTCCTGCCTCAACCTCTCTAGTAGCTGGGACTATAGACATGTACCACCATGCCTGGCTAATTTTTTCTATTTTTAGTAGAAACGGGGTCTTGCTTTTGCTGACGCTGATCTAAAACTCCCGGCCTCAAGGGATCCTCCAGCCTAGGCCTCCCAGAGTGCCAGGATTACAGGCAAGAGCCACCACCCCTGGCAGATTGTCATGAGAATTAATGAATTTATTATATGTGTATATGCTTAGCGTATATCAAGAAATTAATAAAATTTACAATAATTACATTAGATACATTAAATACCAATGTTGTCTGTTTCACTCCAGCTACTCATCATTTTATGCCCATCTCTCAGCTTTTTTCTATGAAAAGTTTGAAATTGATTGACTAATTTAGAGTTTTCAATTGGGCTTACTTTAAAAATTTTTTTAATATTCATGAAATGTTATGTATACCTATATATAAAAACATTTTAATATGCTTTCATGACAAATTAAATAGGTGGAGGTTAGAGATATTTGATTATGCTGAGTGATATCTATAATTCACAGAACCTCTAAAATATAAAAACCCAAGATCAACTTTCCTTTTTCTTGTAAAGTTCATTTAATTTTTTAGAATTAGATGTTTATAGTTCTCTTTTTGCTGCCGAGGATGTTCGCTTCAAAGATATTTTAGTAGTTAGTGCATGGAAAATATATCCCTGTCTATATCTATACTTACAACTATACCATACATTTAAATGGTTTTGCCACTTGTTTGGAAATTGTGTCTTTTAAGAACTTATCAGAGGTCCAAGATCTACCAAAAGAGCCTCATTCAAGACATAATGAACACATGTACAAAGATTGTTTTTTAGCTTCCATTTCCTAAACCTAAGTTGTACTGCATTTGCTGTAATGGAGCAATATATTATCTTGAAATAAACTGTAAGCACTTTTTTTTTCAGTTGAGCTAACATAAAATTTTAAAGAATGAATATATCACAGTGAAAAACTGGAAAATGTGAAATATTGCATCATTCGTTTGCATTTCATATAAACATCAATATTGCTGTTTCCAAAGAAAATATGGTAGAATATTAATTCTGATTAAAAAAATAAGTATTGTTAATGAGCCAAGCACATTAGATATTTGTCTTACACTTTTGTTACAGTTTTATAACTGTAACTCTATTAAAAGAAGAAAATTGTGTTACCTTTGGGCTCTATTCTGCAATTTTTTACATAGGAAAAACCTCCCCTGCTTTCCTGGGAGCGTGCTTCAATTAAACATGATGAGCATATTTCAATTAAAGTTTATATTTCATATGTATTTTCACAGGTGTTAGCGCCTAGATCCATAAATGCAACCAAGAATCACATGGCTGCATAAGAGGGTACTATTCTGTGTTTCTGATAGTGCACGTGTGTAACTCCAAACGTCCACATAGCCAGCGGTTACAACTGACAAGTTTTTCTTATTGAAATCATACCAACATAATGCCAAACTGCTATATGTTCTTGTGAAATTGCTGTCAAAATCTGAGCACCGTCTCATCTTAAAAATCACCTTTGCATCAGAATGACCATTACAGTATCAGTTTGAACCATTTTCTGGCTACTGGTTACAGGATGAAATGTCCTTTGGGATGAGTGAAAAGATACAGTCAGCTCTTGATGCTTCACACCGTTGGAGGGACCTAGAGGCACGGGCCATCTGAAGTGGTAGATGGTGTGAGAAGAATTTTGGTGGCGTGCATTGTTCTAGTCATATTTGAATATGGCCACTGAGAACTAAATTCCAAGTCAAGGTCCTATTCATATCACTTGCCCCAGGCACTTCAGGTTCTTCTGCAATGTTTCCATCTTTCAGACTGATGACAAGATGTGCTCACTGAATTATCTTCTTTAAGCCTTTGCTTTTTAAAGAACTTCTCTGCATACAAAGTAAATAGTTGAACTATATAGATAAACAGATAAATAGCTGAGGGTTCTCACTTTAGGAAACATCAAATGCAGTCCATTGAGCGAAGATATAGAAATGTCAACAAAACAGGGGAGTGTGTAAAGAAAGAGTTGTCAGCAATCATAAAATTGTGCTGGCTGGTCTGCTCACAGAAAACACTAATCTATTAGAGTAACTCACTCATTTTTTTTTCCCACCCTGAGGCAGGGAAATAGCATGATTATAATATTAGAAGCATGAAAAAGTTATGATCCATCAGAGACTTTCTGATGGTTAAATGAAACCTACCATTTGATTTTAGTTTAGAATTAAAACAATGAGGTTGACAGATTTCTTTTTTTTTTTTTTTTTCAAACTGACCATTTGACTTTAGTGTATTAAAACTGCTAAATTGATTTAATCAAAACTACCCTTGACTTTCCTCTGGATTATGTCTCCTGAGGGATCAAGCCCCAGCTAATAGAGCATGGTTCTTAACCCGAAGATAATCTTTAATGAAGCCATTCACATGGTTTCTCTCCTTGCAGTCATTTTTAATTTTTTAGGAAAACATTTTAGAAGACAGCAGCATTGTTTTCCTCTGTCGGGTTTCTGAAATAACTATAAACATGACATCAGCATTTACAGGGAACATCCTTTGCAAAACTCGACAGAAATCATTCTAGACAAAAAGATTATGAGCAAAAGGAGTGTGTGTTCTCTTTCATTTACTGACAAGTCTCTGATTAATCCTGGAGCTCAAGGTTCCTTTCCCACTGGCTTAAATGTTGATTTAGTTTTGGACTAGCTTTATGCATTTTAATCTTGGAATTTTTTTTGTTTTGTTTTGTTTTAAGGTAGCAGCGTGTAGTGGGTTGAATTGTGTCTCCCAAAAAGACATGTCCAAGTCCTAACCCCTGGTTCTGTGACTGTGACCTTATCTGGAAATAGGGTCATTGCAAATGTAATTAAGTTAAGGATCTCAAGATGAGATCATCCTGGATGCAGGGTGAGCCTTAAATACAATGACTGGTCTTTATAAGAAAAGAGAGGGAGATTTGAGACACAGACAGGCAAAGGGGAAAGCCGTGCGAAGATGGAAGCAGAGATTGGAGTAAGGAATCTACAAGCCAAGGATGCCAGCTGTCAACAGAAGATGAAGGAGATGCACAGAAAAGCCTGTCCCTTAGAGTCTCCAGAAGAAACCAACGCTGCCAATGTCTTGATTTCAGACTTCTGTCCGTCAGAACTATGAGAGAATAGATTTCTGTTGCGTTAAACCATCCAGTTAGTGGTACTTTGTTATGTCAGCCCGAGGAAACGGATACACAGTGTAAGTATCCTGTGTGGCTCCTAGGACAGTTCTCTTGTCCTATATGCTGTCAGAATATGTTACAATTACAGCTACAGAAGGCAGAACAACTGAGGCTCCACCACCAGCTGCTTTTGTCACCGAGATGGGTACTCGTACAACGACTTGCTGGCCTCAGTGGATGGGAGCATGTGGCAGGGATAAAAGCCTACGGTTTGCTTGCAAGTATCACTGTCATAAATATACAGTAGATAAATAGTCTGATTTCTCCTATGCCCTTCATAGTACCAGATTTCCAAAGTATCAGAATGACAATACCAACTACCTACAGTTACAAACCTAACTTAAAACAAACCCATGTTTCCTGTAACAGTGTAAATCAAACGACAAAGCCTACCATTTCCTGAAGACAGCACATTTTTTTCCTGAGCGTAATACAATTTCTTTTTAAGTTTCTTTTAACTTGCATAACATGAAATGACTTACTGCTCCTCCAAAAGAAGAAAGGAAGGTAGGAGGGAGAGAAAGGGAGCAGGAAGGATGGGAACAAAGGAAAGAAGGATGAGGTGAGGAGGAAAGAGAGGGAAGCAGAGAGAGACGGAGGGAGGAAGGAAGAGCCCTATTGAATCAGGAATGTGGAACGTACCCCAGTAGTAGTGAAATCAGACTGCTCTCTAGGCAATGCCCATAAAATATTTGAATGTATTATTCAGTCAAACCTTGTCTCTCATCTTTGCTGACTACAGGGAGGTAGATGCATAAGCACAGTTGCCCAGTGAAAGATGGGAGGGCCCAGAGGAGAGCAGAGGGCCCTGGGATGAGGGACAGGCAGCCTCTTAAGAGCTGCAGCGAGTCCTCACATACTTTAACTCAGGCCCAGGCCTGGGTGGCGAGGCAGGTGGCCCCTCCATCTGCACATTAGCCGGAGATTTAGTGCCATCACAACACACTTCAGCGTGCTGTTGAAATTCCTGCTGTCTGAATTTCTCATCGTATAGAACAAGTGACCCAGTGCCAGCTACAGCACTGAAAGCTTTTGGCTAATCAGAAATTTTATTTGTAGTGGAATTTGTGCTAACATATTTTTCTTTTAGTTTTGCGTCAGGTCTTCAGTAAAACAGAAGTTCCTCTGCCTTTTTCCTCTTCTCCCTCTAGGCACTCCCCCCCCTTCCCTCTCAATTTCATGATGGGGGAGGGGGAACCACAGGACAGGATATCTGGCTTTATGCCACTACGTCCTGCAATTGAACAGTCAGCAGATGAGGAGAATGATGGTATTTAAGAACAAACAAAGATATATATATGTATATATAAATCCTTTGGGCAGCAGATATGTATAATTTACTCTAGTTTTCTGTTTCAACTTTTAAAAGAATGAAAGATCTTAGACAATAGCAAGTCAGAAATAGGCCAGTTACAGCACTAAATCTCCCTTGATTAGGGTCATAACAAAAACACTATTTATAAACATATGGTGCAACTTGATGGAATTAAAAGAATGGTGGATCCGATTTGCCATCTCCATCCACAATGTCCCAGGAGTGGTGAAAACCTGCTCCTTGGGGAGTCCTCTTCAGCATGTCAGCAAATCTTTCAGACTCCCTGGATTCCATGGAATGACTATATTTTCTGCTATTGACTTGGACTTCAGGCCTCATCTCCTTATTCTCCTCTATTACATTTTGTTTATGTAAAAGTGTCATTTAGTGGCACACCAACGTTGGTGAAAACTGTATATGTCTAAGGAAAATAGTCACATCAACTGTAATGCCTCCAGTTTGTATCCATTTACATTCCATTCTGTAGGATTCTGACAGATTAAAATCCCTAAAACCCACATTTAATCCTTTGCGTCCCTACAAACAACCTTGGGCTTCTGCCTGCCATGAGATGCTTCGACCAGCCTTCCTGACCCTCTGTGCTCTGGCCCTACCCTAGCTCTCTGCCCTGATCTTTCGCTGCCCCCTTGCAGACTACCTTTCAGATGGAATAATTTAAATTATACATATGCATCGTGCTTTCCCTTTTCTCTCTTCCATTAAGCATTCGCTCACTTGACTATACTTCTCTCTCCCTGCCCCGTATTTCCTAACTTTACGTTGTTTGTGGAGTTGCTTGTATGTTGGGTCTTGTTCCTGCTCAGCTGTAAGCTCTCTAGGTGAGGGGACTTATTCACTTTTAACCACCCCACCACTGTCAGTGCACAGCCCTTTGTGTAAGGTAGACACTCTACAGTTACTTGTTCACTGCATATATGAAAGAATAAATGATGGGTGGATTACAAGTTGGAAGATGAACACTAATTTAAACAATGACTTAGGGAGACATAAATAGGGAAAAATTAATTTAAATCATGTGTAATTAGTGCTTCCTGAAAAAATACTGTGCTTTAAATCGTTTTATATCTTTATCCTGTGTTAGGATCTAAACTGGAATGTTCTCACTTAAAATGTCTGTGCACATTACATGTTGCAAGACAAGTCAGATTAGTAAGAGGCTGTATTATATTTATAAAAGGATATGTTGTATCAATATTAATGTAATCTTTATGCTGTTTCCTGGTAATGAGAGTTTGGAGAAATGCACATTTTAAGGCTACGACTGCACCACAAAGGAAATTCTGTCTTGAAGTTCTGATGCCAAACCACTAAAACTTCATTTGCTTATACTGTGAAGTCATCCAAATACCCGAATGGCATTTTTTCCTTGTACAACACGATTGGTCATCTGAACACAAGGGGAAAATTTACATGTTATAAACACTTGATGAAAAATTTACCTGATATTGAAAATACTGAAGAAGTATAAAATAGTATAGAACCCTTGGTAAAAGATTTAATCAAAAGGAAAAACAATCTGCCTTCTACTAGATGCATATTCAGTGAGTACTGGAGCAGCTAGCTGTATGCTTTCACAGAAAGCGTGGAAAGACACAATTTCAACTTCTGATTTTTGCTTGTTAACAACTAAGGCTTTGGAGTATCAAAATTCTATTAATAAGTACCAAGAAGGAAGAAAGAGAAATTAAATTGAATACAAGACTCGAAAAAATTTAGCTAAAGAAAGATATGAAAGCATTACCATTGCCTTCCAGAGTTTCTCTCCCTGATCCTAAACTCTGCACCCCACACCACTTCAAGCTTCCGGAAGGGAGAGAAGGTGAGAAAAATGAAAATAAAAGGAAGTAGAGGGTACTCAGGAGTGGTTAGAATCACAAAAAAGTGAGGAAGGAAACAAAGGGTGCTGTGGGCACCAGAGACAAGACAAAGTGAGGATTTCTGTAGTACATGGAGGTTCACGTAGCACATCATGGACAATGTCCCACAACTACTACTTCTGCTACCATGACCTGGTGGCTGCCACGTGCCAAGCGTGATTCTAAGTGTTTTCCATATATTTAATCGTATAACCTCGTGACAAACCTACTGAGTGAAAGTCACAAAAAGCCCAACCAAACGACTCTTGAACAAAACACAAAAGGCAATGTGTTGGGTGCCAGAACTGAACCACCCTTCAGGCTAGGCTTTATTCAGGGATCAAAAAGTGTGTCCCTCTTTTTTTTTTTTTTGAGACAGAGTCTCACTCTGTCACCCAGGCTAGAGTGCCCTGGCGTCAGCTCAGCTCACAGCAACCTCAAACTCCTGGGCTAAAGCAATCCTCCTGCCTCAGCCTCCCAAGTAGCTGGGACTACAGGCATGTGCCACCGTGCCCGGCTAATTTTTCTATATATATTTTTAGCTGTCCATATAATTTCTTTCTATTTTTAGTAGAGACGGGGTCTCGCTCTTGCTCAGGCTGGTCTCGAACTCCTGAGCTCAAACGATCCACCCGCCTCGGCCTCCCAGAGTGCTAGGATTACAGGCGTGAGCCACCGCACCCGGCCAAAAAAGTGTGTCCCTCTTTCCATTTCTTTCCTCTACTGATGCTCTGTTGACTCTAGGTCCTAGCAGCCTCCCCGGTCCTGGTCTCAAAGTGGTTGCCTTACAGCTATGACCTACGTACGCATTTCCTGATCAATGGAAATGAAAATGTTATTGTGTTTGGGAAACACATGCAAATTTTTCACCATTGTCCAGTAGAAAAGACTTGCCTATCTCCTCAACCTCCTCTCAGGCCCCTTCTCTCACTGGCACTCAACACTTCAGTCACTCTGGGCTTCTTCAAGGTGTTGAATCCATCAGGCTTTTTGGTGGGGGAGAGAGGAAATAAAGCTTAAACAAAAGTCCTAGAATTTGTTGTCCTGATTGGCCAGATTTGCTCTTGTAATTGACCCATGAACCAATCTCAGTTCTGAGGAATGGGAGATGTGCTGATTGTTTTAAGCCAATTATAGATCACCCCTGAAGGTGGGCAATTCCATTTAAACTAGATTGATGAGCAATTCAAGGAACTATTAGAAAGGGGGTAAGAAGGGGATCTTATAATGGTAGACTGGTGAAAATGGATGTAAAAGTAAATAAGTGGCTATTAAAAAAGTAAAGAATAAGAACTTAAAAAAATTTTTAATGCTGTTTTTGTTAAAAGTATATCTAGGCTGGGCATGGTGGCTCATATTTGTAATCCCAGCACTTTGGAAGGCCAAGGCAGGAGGATCACTTGAGGCCAGGAGTTCGAGAACAGTGTGGGCAACATAGTGAGGTCCCATCTCTAAAAAAAAAAAAAAAAGCAAAACCTAGCTAGGCATGGTAGCATGTGCTTGTAGTCCCAGATACTCAGGAGGCTGTGGTGGTAGGATCTCTTGAGCCCAGGAATTAGAATTACAGTGAGCTAACTGCACCACTGCATTCCAGCCTGGGCAACAGAGTGAGATCGTGTGTCTAAAAAAAAAATTACATCTATATTTTCATCTATGCACGTACACATGTGCATGTGTCTATACTGAATTGCAACCAAGAGAGACTAACTTACACTAATTTAGACAGAAAGGAGGATTTTCAAAAAATGGATTTTGACTGGTGCAGAATCTCTTGGAAACTGGGTATCTTAGGTCATATTGCCAAGAACCAGACCCTGGAAGAGTTGTGTCCTAGCGATTTATTAAATGATTCCAGGAGAAACCAGCAAGGGAGTGGAGAAGCAGGGCAGGGAAGGGGAGAAAGCCCAGTCAAGGGTGCCATCCTGGGCAAACACAATTTCAGCCTGATCCCACAGGGCAACTTTGCAGCAGAACTTATGCCTCAGTGTTGCCCTAACCCAAGGCATTGGAGCTGGGCTCTCTTACTCTGCATCTTGGAGTAACTGGTTAAAAGCTGCTCCCGGAAGGCAAATTCCTAGGACTTCCAGCTCTCTATGCATTCTGGCAAAAGCCAGCACCAAGTGCCAGAGAATGGCCCTTGAGAAGAAGATGTAGGCATCTGGTTTTTGCAATAGAGAGTACCTCAAAAGATGTCGGCTTTGCGGGGGCACAGAAACGCTAAAGAGAGATCCAATAAGATCTGGGCAAAGCGCGAACACAGTGCGCCATTTTGGGAAAATCAGCTTCAAGCTACGCAGCCAGCGTAGATAGCGCCAATGCTCCAAACCACACCTTGCAGCTGCCCCAGCAGCAGGGAACTCTCTGGCGCCCTGCCAGCGGCGCTGCCCACTGCTGCTGCCTACTGCGGAGTCCAGCCATTGCCCCTTCCTCGCCCCGTGGGCTCCGCCTGCCACCTGCTCTTGGAGTCTCTAACATCTAAAGTCTAGGGGGCTAATGACGGAGGCCAGGATGTGCATTTACACCTCTGCTGCAAGAGATGCCAGAAATGGGAATATATGGCATGTTAGCTTTATATTGAGAGGCAACATCTGCCCCATTAAATATTAAGTGGGAATTCCCAAAACACAGGGAGAGGATGCCGATCCTGTGAGGCCAGAAAAGAGCAAGAGGTATTCACTACATACAGACTCACAAACACGTAAAACATTTAGAATTACCAAACTCACAAATGCATAAAACGTTTAGAATTACCAAGAAATTGCTAACAGAAATCACCTCTGGAGTGTGGAACTAGAGCTAGAGTTTGGGGAGTAGGTGGGAGTCTTGTTTCTCTTTTTATTAATATATCTTCTTATAGTATTTGTGGATTTTCTGAGGGATACATATTTCTTTTTTTAAATTTAAAGAACTGGTTCACTTTTAAAAAAAGACCTGTCCCTTTGTTTAGACCTGCTTTTAAGAGACTAGAATATTCAAATTAAATTATGTACCCTCTCCTTTCAGGAAGGGAGGCCACTCAGATTTGGTGGCTACCATTTATTTTTTCATTCATTTATCAAACATTGTATGCAAGGCCCAGGGGATATAAAGATAAAAGACAGAGCCTCTGTTCTCAGGGAAGGAATTAATGGTTACGATGAAAAGTGGGAATGAGATGTCTTTGAATGGTTTGAGGTTTTTTTTTTTTTTTTTTTAAATATTGGTGAGGCTTTATCTTCAGGTAATAAGTGCCTTCTACTATACAGATTTAACTAGATTTAATTATATTTTCCCCTATTAAATGTAATTAAGAACTACAGCTTGTATATCTTCATCATGAGTTCCAAGCTTAATGATGTTGCTGTCTTTGAAATGAGTTACTGTTAAAGGATTTCATGCTCTTGAGCTTCATTCAAGAATTCAATTTAACTTTGCTAAGTTTCATTTAAAGATTTAATTAGAATTAGGTAATATCACCTTATGTTCTGTGTTGGATTGCAAAAGACTTACTGCTATCCAGATGTATTCCTTTAGCTGATAGTAACATAAGCATTCTAAAAGTTCGTATTTCTAAGCCTGAGTTTGAACATAAAACCATAAGTAATGAAAATGTATAAAATCTAGCAATTGAATGATTCTGTCTTCCTGACATCTAGTTTTGATTTATGAAATGTTTACAATATTTTCGAGCCAAGTGGTAGCTTGAAGGGGGGATGCTTTATCCCACTCCGCCACAATCACTCTCAGCCCCCCAAAGCCACCTAAAGAGCTTGCTGTGTGAATGCAGTAGCAGGATAAATCCAGCCTCTCTTGCAATCAGCTTACCTTGTCTAAAGCCCTTCCCTCTAGAAACTCTGAGCTACCACTGTTTTAAAAAGTCATCCTGGTTGTCAAAGGCCTGATTGGTTGACATAAAATATGCATTACCTTTATAGGTAGTTAAAACTCTTTGAATTGGAATTCATTTTTATATACATCATATTTTAAATCCATCCTTACATTCTGAAATGTAACATGTCAACTCGGTTAAAGCAATAGTTTCCAGTCTGTGTTTCATGGAACTCTGGGGCTCCACAACGGTGTCTTAGGGCAGGGAAAGGCAAAGGTGGAGAGAGAGAGGCTGAAGGGTTGGAGCTTCAGAGCTCTGCTTCCGTGCCCCAGCTCAATGCTCTCTTAATTTTCTATATATTGGGTTTCTGTGTAAAAGCTTGGAGGTGATTTCTGCTGATAAAAATAATAAATGACTTGACATTTAAGATGTGAAATATCTTCAACTCAGAAAAGTAACTTTTAGGAACTACCCTGCAGAAAGACCTGTACACGTGTTCACAGATGTATGTACCAAGAGCTCCTTTGTCACTGCTTTGTGACAGCAGTAAGCTGGGAATAATTTAATATTCTTCAATAGAGGAATAGTTAAGCAAGCTTTACTGTGAAATATTAGGTATCTGATAAAAATGCATGGAAATATCTTCAGGACATGTTAAGTTTTCTAAAAGTAAGTTTTGGTGTAATGTGCATAGTATGGTCCTACTTATGTAAAACAAACTCTGTAGGTGCCTATATACACACATAAACACTTGGAATAAAAAACTAGAAGGACACAAATCAATTGTTTCCAGTGATTACCTGTGGGGAGGATAATACATAAGATTTGGGAGGCTGGTAAAGAGGGACTTTCACACTTTCATGTTTTACTGCAAATATTTCTGAGTTTTTTGAATGTTCTACAATGAGAATTTATTCAAGTGTGGCTTGTGTACATTAACAAGAAAATATTCTTTACAAGAGTTTGAAAACCACTGACTTAGATCCCGGTGCTAAGGAGGCCATGAATACCTGCCTTTTTCCTACATGTAGGCAAGTTAGTATCACATACAGGAAATCTCTCTGTTTGTCTGAAAAAGATTGCACCCAATAACTCCAGCTAGCTTTTGCAACCACAGATGCCATTTGTCACAGTCAAGATTAGGTGACAGAGTGTAACTGGTTCATTGCCCCCAGCTCACAACATGTGTCTTGTTGGAAGGTTTGTGGCTTCATCCTTTGTTCTTTGTTTTAAATGGCTTTATTGAGATATAATTCACATACCATACGATTCACACATTTACAGTATACAATTCACTGGTTTTTAGTATATCCACAGAGTTGTGAAACCGTCACCAAAATCAATTTAGAACATTTTCATTACTCTAGAAAGAAATCCCTCACCCATTAGCAGTCACTCCTTATCCCCCTCCCCCCACTGTCCACAAACTGCAAATTTACCTTCTGTCTCAACTGATTTATCTATTCTGGACATTTCATAGACATGGAATCTATAATATGTGGCCTTGGGTCTGGCTTATTTTTGTTAGCATAATGCTTTCAAGGGTCATCCATGCTGTAGCATGTGTCAGCATTGCATCCCTTTTTTATTGCTGAGTAATATTCCATTCCATGAATTTATCATTTAGTCTATCCATTCCTCAGCTGATGGGCATTTGTGCTGTTTCCATTTTTTTTGGCTATTATGTACAGTACTACTATAAACATTCATGCAAAAATTTTTGTATGACTATATGTTTTCATTTCTCTTGGTAATTTCTAGACACAGAATTGCTGGGCCATATGGTGATTCTACTTTTAACATTTTAAGGAACTGCCAGACTGTTTCCCAAAGTGGCTGAACCATTTTACATTCCCACCAGCAATGTGTGAGTGTTCCAATTTCTCCATATCCTCACCAACAATTATTTCATCTGTCTTTTTGATCACAGTCACCCAGTGGGAGTGAAGTTGTTTTTATATGTTCTTGTGTTCTTGAGGATGACCACCTGCATTGATTAGGCTTCTGCTCCAATAGCATTTGTATAATAAACAATCTCAAAATTCAGTGGCTTGAACCATAAGCATGTATTTCTCCCTTGTGGGTTTGCAAATTGACTGTGGCTCTACTGGGCTTGGCTTGGCGTTAGTTCTGGTCAATTTCATGTGTCTTCATCCTAGAACCAAGCATGCTGTTCTCACAGGGGAGCTTAGAATCCCAAGCAGCAAGCAGAAATACTTTGTGGGCTGGTACTGGCACTTGTCATTTCTGCTCTCAAACCATTGTCCAAAAAATTCATGCTGCCAAACTCAACTTCAATGAAGCCACTAAGTAAACTTGGCTCCCAGTGGCACAAGGCAAGAGAATTTTATTAAGTAAAGAAGTGAAGAGTGAGGAACAATGATCCAATCTACCTTACCACTCACGTCTCTATCTCTAGTTCTATTTTCTTTCCTGTTTTCTAGAACTGCTTAGCCATTAGGTGTTATATGTGGCTGTCACTCAAAATTCCGTGTGTTTCAAATCCCAGAAATCCTCTATCTCCTCTTTCCAACTTCTCCATTTGGGGAAACAACATCCAAATGTGGATTTCTTAAAAGCCCAAATGATTAAGAATTAGAGTGCCCTTCTCCCATCAAGACTTCTCCTCTTTTGTATCAAATGCTACTAGCTACTACCCAATATTTCTTTTCTTCTTCTTTCTGTAAAAAAAGAAACTGATTTTATTCAGAGTAGCAATATGCATTTTCCCAGCCTCCCTTACCTGCAGCTGGGGTTGACCCCGTGGTGAAAATCTGCTGTGGATTTCTGGAAAAGTTTACTTTCCTTGTCATTTTCTCCTGATTGTTGTCCTGCCTAGGACATGGATGTGAAACTAGAGGTGGCATGGCCATATTTTAACCATGAGGTGATCATATAGATGAAAGCCACATGCTCAGAATTGGGTCCCAGAATGGCAGGAGGAACATGAACACTGATAACATTGTGGAGCCCTGCCCCACTGCCTGCCCACTTCTGGAGTTTTTGTTACATCATTCTCTGGTTGATAAGGAATCAGTGCCTTTACGTGAACTGTCAAGTAATCTACAAACACCCTAGTGTGGTAATTAAGATGTTTCAAAATCCTTACATTTCTAATCTTTCATCTCATGATTATTCTTTGGTCCCTCACCAACCACGCACCTAAGATCTATTTGTCATCCTTCTCTGGCCTGCTCTGTGCCCTGCCTGGAGACTGATGCTGGTGGCCTAAGTCATCCAGGATCCCTTGCTTGTTGGCTACTTGTTGAGTTTGGCCAATGGGATGCTCTGGCACAAGGAAGAAGAATGGGAAGAGAAAGAGGTCAAGGTATTTCTTCCCACCTCCCAGTTTTGGTGCAGCCTTTCTGGCAGTGGTCACTTGCTTCCTGACCTCAGCTACCACCAGACAGCCCTTCCTCCAGGGCTCCAACTCTCATGGGGTCTTCAACATTACTTCCTTCCTGTATCCCTTCAAACCTAGGGTGATAATGGCTCCTCAATGTTGCTAGTATCTGGGAGCCTCAACATCTCTCTTTGTTCCTCTTACACTGCCCAATCTCTTTACATAGCTCTTGCACTAAGAGCCTTCACAAGAACCATCTGCAGTGAATTGTTTCCAGCTGGCATCTGACTAATACAGCAAAACCTCTCCTGGTACATGCAGTTCAGGTTTGCATTTCAGCAACTTTTCTCATAATCCTCCCTTTGCTTGAAATCCCTTTCCTCTCGTCTCTGTGTCTAGCTGTCCTTCAAGGCCTTCTCAACAACCACTGCTCCCAAGTAGCCCTCCTTAATCCCCACACCATAGGAAATCTCTTCTTTCCTTGAACTCACTCAGCACATACTTGATAGTAATTATCTTTTTCTGCTTTAAATTATAGTGACTTATGTACATGTAACTCTGGCCAGTTTGTAAACTCTTTGAAGTCTAAACCCACATCCAGGTCTGATTTGTTTTTGTTTTTCTCTCTCTCCCTTTTGTTCCTACTCAGACTTTGCTTCTTTCTCCCAAAAGCACCTGAAACAAAGCTTGGCACCAAATGGGTGCTCTAACATTTATTCACATTTCTAATTATTACTACTTACTGCTTATTACTGTTTCTTATTACTATAACAGACACCAGTTACAATGTACACTTTACAAAAATTATGAAAATTATGGAACAGACTAAAACTTTCCTTTGGTGATAATGCATTTGTTACACTTAAAATATGCAACATTCACCTATGATACATGTATGATAGGGCATTTTATTTTTATTTAAATATTTTCAGGCAATAAATCTGGCTTTCTCCCAACACTTTTCTTTGGTATCAAAGAAAAAGATCATGTACAAGCCAATATTCATCTGTAACTGAGGTTATCTACCATTATGAATTGGAATCAGAAGTATAGAGTTATCTTTTAATCCAGTGCTTTTGAGCTCTGCTCTGAGAAGTTCTAGAGATTCTTTCTAAGTGTGGAGATAGGGTGAGAAGCCTTCAGTAGGCTTTCACTTGAAGAAACAAATCTAGTCTTCAAAAGGAGTGAAAACAATTTATCTAATCTCAACTTCCAACCCTAAACATTCCCACACTTTTCCTCTGTTCGGTGGTTAAGTCTCTGCCTAAACATCTCCCCTAACTGAGAATTCATTTACCACTCTATAAGATCATACAGTATATTTTCAGAACATTCTGACTTACATTTGGCTGGAATCTGACTACCTATCATTCTTCTGCTTGAAGCAACAAAGTATAAACCTAATTTCCCTTCCTTGAAATGGCAGTCGTTCAAGATGGTGATCCCACGGCTACAGTTCTCTCTTCAGGCCAAAAATACCCATTTCCTTTGAATGGTCTTCATATGACGTGTTTGGAAAACCCATTCTGGTCACATGTTATTTGTCAGCAGCCTCTTCAAACGTGATATGTAGAACTGAAGATAATTTTTTTATATGCTTTAACCAAGGCAAAATACAGTGTTATGATTACTTTCTCTATTCTGCGTCTTTAAAAGCCAGTCATGGGGACTTTCAATCTCCAGTCCAGCATATAAAGAGTTTAGAAGTCATCACTTTGTCCTGACAACAAGTAATAAGATCTTCTAGGAGGTGGGGTCACAGGGCAAATGGTTATCCTCAAATTGGAACAGACAGCAGGATGCAAAGAATCCCAACTTACCAAAGCAGAAACCTCCAAGGAAACTGGTGCCAAAGTAGGAAAACATGAACTGTTATATAGATAATTGATGAATGGCTGGAGGCTCAGTGTGGGCAAGAAGAAAGACAGAAAGGAACAGAAGCAACATTTGAAGTGATAATGACTGGTAATTTCCCCCAAATTATTGTCAGATACCAAACCACAGATCCAGGAAGCTCAGAGAACACCAAGGATAAATGCAAGAAAACAAAAACAAAAAACTACATCTAGGCAGAGAATATTCAAACATCATAAAATCAAAGATAAAAAGTCTTGAAGGAAGACAGAGGGAAAAACACCGTACTTATAGAGGAGCAAAGATAACAATTACCTCTGACTTTTTAGAAACCACGTAAGCAAGAATAAAGTGGAATGAAATATTTAAAACACTGAAAGAAAAAAACCCATCAACCTAGAATTCTGTACCCTGTAAATGTATCCTTCAAAAGTGAAGGAAAAATAAACACTTTCTCAGACAAACTAAAATCAAGGGAGTTTGTTGCCAGTAGACCTGTCTTGCAAAAAATGTTAAAGATGTTCTTCAGAGGAAAAGAAAATGATATAGCTTAGGAACTCAGATCTGTTTTCCATAATGGCTATCCTAATTACATTCCCACCAACACTGTATGAGAGTTCCCCTTTCTGCATATCCTTGCCAGCACCTGTTATTTTATTTCTTTTTGATAATACCCATTTTAACTGAGGTAAGATGATATCTCATTGTGGTTTTGATTTGCATTTCCCTGATGATTAGTGATGTTGAGCATTTTTTCACGTACTTCTTGGCCATTTGTATGTCTTATTTTCAGAAATGTCTATTCAGATCATTTGCCTGTTTTTAAATTGGATTATTTGTAGTTTTTTGCTGTTGAGTTGTTTGAGTTTCTTATATATCCTGATTATTAATCCCTTGTTAGATGGATAGTTTGCAAACATTTTCTCCCTTTCTATAGGCTGTCTCTTCACTCTCTCATTTCCTTTGTTTTTCAGAAGGTTTTTAGTTTAATATAATCCCATTTACTATAAATCTACAGTAACTGGATGACCTTGGGTATGACAATGACTTTTTAGTTATAACACCAAAGACATGAGCCATGAAAGACATTTTGATTACCTGGACCTTATTAAAATAAAAAATTTTTGCTCTGTGAAAGACAATGTCAACAGAATGAGAAAAAAGCCGCAGAGTAGAAGAAAATATTTGCAAAAATCACATTTGATAAAGGACCGTTATCCAAAAGTTGTACAAAAAACTCTTCAAACTCAACAAAAAGAAAATGAACAATCTGATTAAAAAATGGGCAAAAGACCTGACCAGACATCTCACCAAAGATTATAGATAGCAAGTAAGCATACGAAAAGATGTTCAACATCATATGTCATTAGGGAATTGCAGTTTAAAACCACCGTGAGACACCATTACACACCTATTAGAATGGTCAAAATCTAAAACTCACAACACCAAAAGCTGGTGAGGATGTGGAGTAACAGGAACTCTGATTCTTTGCTATGGAAATGCAAAATGGTAATGGCATAGCCACTGTGGAAGACAGTTTGGCAGTTTTTTACAAAGCTAAACATACTCTTACCAATCCAGCAGTTGAGCTCCTTGGTATTTACCCAAATGAACTGAAAACTTAAGTTCACATAAAATACTGCACAGGGATGATTATAGCAGCTTTATTCATAATTGTCCAAACCTGGAAGCAACCGAGATGTCCTTCAGTTTGGGAGCACATAAATAAACTGTGGTACATCCAGACAATAAAATATTATCTGATGCTAAAAAGAAATGAGCTATCAAGCCATGAAAAGATATAGAGGAAACTTGAATGCATATTACTAAGTGAAAGAAGCAAATCTGAAAAGGATACATACTGTGTGATTCCACTTATATGAAATTCTAGAAAAGGCAAAACTATGGAGACAATAGAGATCAGTGGTTGCCAGGGACTAGTAGGGAGGAAAGGATGACTAGGCAGAGCACAGAGGATTTTTAGGGCAGTGAAACTATTCTGCATGTTAGTACAATGGTGGACAAGTGCCATTATATATTTCTCAAAATCCACAGAATGTACATCACTGAGAGTGAACCCTACTATAAACTATAGATTTGGAGCAATAATGATGTGCCAATGTAGGTTCATTGTAACAAATGTAACATTCTGGTTTCAATGTTGATAGCTGGGGAGGTTGTGTGTGTGTGGAGATGTAGAGAATATGTCACATTATAAAAAGCCAGTCACATCATAACTTATGCCAAACGTGCACTAATTGAATCTTCTGTCAGCTAAGAATTACATTTGGCTATTCATGACAGAGAATCGAAATTTAAGCAGAACTTAGAAGTGGCTTAACAAGAAATAAGTTGAGTTCTTTCTTATAAATTAATTCTAGAGGTAGACTGGTCAGGGCTAGCATGGTAGCCCCACACAGTCATGAAGACTCATCATCTTTCTACCTTTCCACTCCTCCAACCTTAGAGTATGGTTTCCATTTTCAAGGTAATCTCATGATCCAAGATGGCTGCTGGAGCTTCAGTTATCATGTCTGAAATCCTGTCAGGAAAAAAAAAAAAAAAAAAAAAGGAAGATGTGGGAAGGGCAAAAGAAGCCTCCCAGCTGACAGATCCCTTTAAAGGGCTTTCCCAAAAGTACTTCCCAAAGATTTTTGCTTATATTTCATTGATAACCCCAATCTGGAAACGAGGTTGGGGAATGTAATTTTACTGCTGGGCATATTGCCATACTCAACACTATAGGTGTTCTTTTACTAAATTTGAAAGGCAGAATGGATAATTGGTGGGATCTTAGCAATACTTGCTTCTTAGTCTTATATGTAACTGTAGGAATTGTTTTCAAGTCACTTTTTCTATTCTTTACTGGTGTGGCTAATTTTTTCCCTTTTGAAACTAATTACATACTCCATATTCATCTTTTTAAATTGTATTATGGTTTGTTGAGATCTTTCTGAATCTTAATTTGGGTATCACTAGAGTTAGCTATCCCTTCTACCTTTAAGACATCTGAAATTTAAAAATTATGCCAGGATGCTGATAGAAGAGACCACCTTTGAAGTTGATGTCAGCACAAAGGAATGCGTAACATCCAAACCATATTTCTTCAGCTTTTCACAAGGATGTCATAAAAATTTTTATCAAATACTTACTAATTCCAGGTGTTCGATTTCTTATATATAAATTAGAATACATACAATGAAACCATTAGAAGTAGTGTTATAGAAGAACATTCATTTATATGTAATTATGTGATATAATATGAAATTCATATGTTATTTAGATTAAAAAATTAGGTTATGAAACCGAATGTGCAGTATGAACCTATATTTGTTCACTTAAAGTCTAGAAGGATTAAAATATTTTGAGGCTATCTCTGGGTGGTAGGACAACTGGAGATTTTTTTCTTTACTCTCACCTGCATTTTCAACAATGCATTTTCTATTATATTTGTGATGAGAGAAAAAGAAACATAGAAATAACCTATCAGAAAAAGACACAGATTCTTCTAGAAGTAGTGTGGAGGATAGATTTTTCAAATGTAAGACTGAAGGCTGGAAGACCAGGGAGAAAGATAGTGGAGTAATCCAAGTGAGAAATGGTGAGTGCTCTAAGGCAGCGACAGTGCAGGTAGACAGCGGGACAGATCAAGAACTGTTTAGAAGGCAGAACTGGAAGGACTAGGGGAACACTGGATGTGGAAAGAGAAGGAGGATTCCTAGCTAAGTGTGATTCCCATTAAGGGTGATTTATAAAAAGAGAAACTAGTTTTGGGGAGGAAATTACGGGTCAGTTTTTATGGCTCCGTAATAATCCACCCAAAAACTTAGTGGTGGAAGAGCATAAACAACCCGTATTTCACTCATAAATTTGCAATTGGGCCAGAGCTCAGCAGGGGTCTCTCCTCTCTGCTCTACTTCACATCGGCTTGGGGTGGCTTAAGGCAGGGGGTATGGGGACCTGGAATTATCTGAATGTTCATGCACTCACCTATCAGGTATTTGATAGGAAAACAAGCATCTAGGAGCTGGCACAACAGGGGCTCCTTGGCATTTCTGTCTCTGTGTGGCCTCTGCCCATGGATTCTCCAGCATAGTGGCTTCAAGATAGTTAAGCTTCTTACATATTGATTTAGGGATTCCAGGGTGCTGGGAGTCAGGAGTGGAGCGGGGACAGGGAGAGATTGAGATGAAGGCAGGAGGTGTATCATCCTTGTAGCCTTGTCTCATCTAGTCTCCAAAACTATGCAGCATCACTTCTACTGCCTTTTATTTATTACTAAAAAGTTCATAAAATTGACCATGTTTAAGAAGAGGGGAGCTAGGTACGGTGGCTCCCGCCTGTAGTCCCAGCTACTGAGGAAGCTGAGGCAGGAGGATCGCTTGAGCCCAGGAGTTCCAGACTGCAGTGAGCTCTGATAAAGCAACTGCTCTCCAGCTTGGGAGATGGCACAAAACCCAATCACCAAAAAAAAAAAAAAAAAAGAAGAGGGAATTAGATTGTACCCTTTGTGGGAAGAGTATTGTTGAAGAATTTACAAACATGTTTTAAAACTACCACAGATGATCAATTCTGTTTTAGAGAGATTGAGTTTGAGTCTCTGGGTTCCTTAACCTAGTCCTGAAGAAAACAGAGTCTGAGGTAAGGATGAATCCTTATTTTTATTTAAATCCTTATTTTTTATTCACACCCAGGGCAGTGAAAGTAAGGAGTAATGGAGGTGAGACAGGGAAGCATGGAAAGCAATTCAAGATGATGCATTTTCCTATGAGCTGGTCACTGCTTCCCAAAGAGCCCAAAGAGACAGGACAGGTGGCTTGGTAGTAGTGGTGCAACCACATGGACCATTTCCAGACATACTGCACGAGTAATTGTGCTTTGGAGCAATTCATGGGATGGAGAAAGGAGAGAGAGTTTATTTGACTAGCACCCTCTTGTATTAGTTGTCCATCGCTGCATAACAAATTACCAAAATTTCAATGGATTAAAATATCCATTTGCTAGCTCACAGTTTTGTAAGTCAGAAGCCAGGTGTGTTGTGGCTGGGTTTCTTGTTTGAGGTATCATAAGGCTGGAATCAAGGTGTTAATCTGGCTGAGCTATTGTCTGGAGGCTCTCAGGAAGATTCCACTTTCAAGCTCATTCTTGTTGTTGGCAGAATTCAGTTCCTTGTGGTTGGAGAACGGAGGTCCCTGTTTCCTTGCCAGCTATTGGTCTGGGGCTGCCCTCAGCTCCTAGAGACCACCCACATTTCTTGCCATGTGTCTCCTCCATCTTCAAACCAGCCATGGTGAGTCAAATCCTTCTTGTGCTTTAAATCTCTAACTTCCTCTCCTAAAATGAGCCAGAAGAAACTCTGCTCTAAATGCATGATTAGGTCAGAATCCTCTGGATAATTTCCCTATCTTAAGGTCAACTATGCCATATAACACAGCCTAGTCACAGTAAAATCCAGCATAATACAGTCCCAGGGATTATGTACTCAAGTACATAATCTTGGAAATCTTGGGGGCCATTTTAGAATTCTACCTACTATACCTCCCATCCCTAAATCTTATTTCAAAGCCCTTGTTCCCCTGCTATCCAAAGCTGCTTGATAATATTAACACATAGAAACGTGGATTGTTTGGGGCTGATAGTATGTCAATAGATGAGAGGTGGAAAGGAAACTCTTCCATTTCTGTTCTGCTTCTATGACTTTTATCAAAAAGACTGTTCTGTGAATCCTATCACATATTAAGTGCTCAATAAACAGTTGTTGAACAAACAATGGACTGGACAGAGAATACTGGAAGGCTTAATGTGATAGGTAAATAGATTTTTAAAAAACACCTAATTGTTTTAAGAGATTCTTTCTAGTTCCAGTTGAATTGTATTTCTGAGTCCTGGGAGAATAATGGGCGAGATTATGCAAACCAACTCAATATAGATCTGTTGAATAAATGAGTGAACAAATTCATTTTGTTTGGTGATCTGACTTCCAAAATATTGAATTATAATAAATTTCTGTTTAATTATACATGAAATACATTCATGATTAATTCAATGTGTTATAATGAGAAAATCATTATATTATTATTTAATTTGTGAATATATTAAAATGTAACTGTAATGTGATAAAGTGCAATGTGGGAACCTCAATCTCTTTATCACAAATGCATCTTTCTTTACTCAAAAGAACTTTGAAGACATTTTAATATATATACTGCTTTTCTCATCCCGTGTGGTACATTTTGTAAAATAGTAACTTTGTTACGGTACCTTTGCCATAACAATAAGTTAGTAAGTACCAAAAGTCTATTATGAACTAAAAACTACTTACACAAAACTGGTGCAAAAAAAATTTACATATAAACATGTATACCACTAAAATAGAAAAGATACTACCTAATATGTGATAACTCAGTGCTAGGAGACCTTGAACTTTATGACTAATTTCCAAGATGTTAAAGGTGAAAATAAAACCTATCTTAATACAGTTTTTACACGCATGTACTATATAACTAAAACAGAAATTTTACATGTGATATTCTCTATTCTATTTATTTTTAAAATGATGTTCTGGGTCCAGTATATTAATTTTACCACCCACTAATAAGCTGACCTGATCTAAACACTAATCTACATCATGTGTCACAGATAATTAGAAACCTTGTTAACATATACAACCAAGGTGCTAATTGCTCAATTCCATAGTAGGTGCAGAAGAAGAAAAGGAACATTTTAATGTGGACAGAAGCCACCTGTAAAGTTTTAAAATTAGAAAGAAAAATTTAATCTTGAAAAATTGGGTAGAATATGGTGAGATAAAGAAGAGGAAGTAAACAGCTGAGAAACTTAAGCTGGAGGGGGGGAACCCTCAAATGTAAACACAAAAAAATTCTATTTCTTTTAAAATAAAATCTAGCCATTTAACTTAATAAAAAAATATATAAGAACACCATTTTGTATAGTAAAAGTCTCAATAATTTCAAAGATGAAAACAAAGTTTAATGTCTCCCCTACAGAAAATATACAGAAACCTGAAAAAATTAAATATAGCTTTCAAAGAATGAAAATAATATGAAACCGGTTTAGACAAAACTTGCTGCAATATTTGTTTTGTATCCTTCTTGTTATAAATTCAAAAGGAATCAAACAAATAGTCTGATAGCAGCCTGAAAACAAGTGGCTGGACATCCCCTCCCCCCTTCAGCTTTTCTATGCTTCTCTTAGATTCAGGGATTAATGCAAAAATAAAATTTTGGAATCCCTTTCTTGTCAACCTCTGTGCACATTAAAAAAAAAAAAAAATCCGAGGATATAATGAGGTGCCCAGTACAAAACTGGCTGGCTGAAATCCTCAATGACTTCCACTTACATTCATCCTCAGAATTTCTCTCGACTCCTGGCAAAAAGCAAACACACACACACACACACACACACACACGCCCGTTTGGTATGTCTATGTAAAAATGTGCACACCACAGTGCAAACATGTGATCGCATTAAAAAAAATGTGCAAACTTGGCAGTTAGGAAATGTTAGTAGGTGAAATGCAATCGTTAGTAGGTGAAATTTCAGTCCCTTTCATGAAGATACCATCTTTCAGCCAAGCCCTGACAGAAAACCTTTGGTTCCTGTTAGACCCCTCCCTCCCCAGTCAGCTGCGGGGCTCCATCCGGAGGGATGGGGGCTCTCCTTTCCATCATAGCTAAGTGTTCCCAGAACCAGGAGAAACCCTGGGTTCCCGCAGAGCACTCAACGTGCAGCAAAGTGTCCCAGCTCTGCAAAGGGCAGCTGGAAATGGATTTAAAATGGCAACGCTGACCAATCAGAGCCGCCGCGCCAAAGCAGACATTTACATGCGCCTCCTCCACATGCACCGCGGAACCTGGCGGTGCCTAACTCCCGGCTTAGGGCTGCAAAGTAGGCGTTTTTATTCCACGGTGGTCTGTATCTTGGAAAAAAAAAAAAATTCTTCCCCAGGTGAAAGTTTTTACTTTGGAATTAGTCCAAAATAATTTTGGGTGTGATGTGTGAAAACCTGAACCTAATTTTTTCAGAGTTTTGTGTTATTCAAGGATGAAAAGAGGTACATTTTAAAATGTACTCCACCTCTTAAAAACGGACTGTGGCCATTATGGTGTTCACATAACTCAGAAACAGCCCAGGCTATAAAATTAGGACTTGGCAGAAAGAGTGTTCTTAGGGAGAAGGTTAAATCGAGGTAAATTGCAGGGAAAGTTGGGCAGTTGGTGCAATTGTGGGCTTAGGAATCCACGAGGTCACCTTTACATTGCCAGCGTCGCAACCACGAGAGACTTCGCTCGCCTCAGTCTTCCCCGGAGGAAAAAAGCTCACCGAAGAAGCTGGCGCGCTCCGCGTGTGTGTGTGCACATTGTTTGCACGTGTCTGCGAATGTGCATGCCTATCTGCGTGCCTGTGTGTGTAAATGTGCGTGGGTCTGCGAGTGCATCTGAGCGCGCGAGTGTGCACGTGTATCCGCGTGTAAGTGTCTGTGTGTGCGTGCGCGCTCGCCCGCGTGCTCCATGGGGAGGGCATTCCGAGACCTAGGAGGGCTGTCAGGGGCCGTCTCCTACTCCTCTGCAGTCCCTTTCCACTCTCAGGGAGCTAGAACACTGCCGCGGGTGCAGCTAGACTCTTCCCGCAAAGTGTTGGCTCCGCACCGCGGAAGCGCAGGTAAAGGCCGATCCCCGAAACGTGGCTCTGGAATAGTCACGTTTCCGCACCTTTCCAGGACAAGTGCCCAGGGGTGACCTCGGGCGGCGGGTGGGGCGAGGCCCGAGGCGAGCCGGCCCGGGATCCCCGGCCTGTCCCTTTAACCCCGCCGCCGGGCGGGAGCACGTGAGCTGGGCTCCGGCTGGCACCCGGGCGCCGCCGCCGCCGAGGCAGTTGTATTTCGAACGCTGCCTCTGGCCCGCGGCCAGGCGCCTTGGCTCGGCGGTCCGCCTGGCCTCCCTCCTCCTCATACTTTTCTTCCTGCGCAGCCCCCTCCCCTTTATCCGCCCACGATTAGAGGTGGGCACTCCCCACCCCCCCGGCCGCCACCCCCTCTCCAAGCGCGCACACACACACTCATCCCGCTTGAATCCTGGGGCAGGAACTCAGAAAACTTCCAGCCAGGGCAGCGCGCGCTTGGTTCAGGACGCAGGAGAGAGCAGCCCGTCCCCTCCGACTCTCCGGTGCCGCTGCCGCTGCCGCCTGCTCCCGCCACCCGAGGAGGCACAGTGCCACCCACTGCTCTGTCCCTCCCCTGTGCTCGTTGCCCGACCCTATCCCGGCGGAATCTCCTCATCCTCTCATTACTTTCCGACTGCCCAAGGCACTTTCTCTCTCCCTCTCTCTCTCCCTCTGTCTCTCTCTCTCTCTCTCTTGCTCTGTGAGCGCAGAGAGGGGGGGAAGAGGAGGAGGAATTCTTTCCCCGCCTAACATTTCAAGGGACACAATTCACTCCAAGTCTCTTCCCTTTCCAAGCCGCTTCCCAAGTGCTCTCGGTGCCCGCAACTCCTGATCCCAAACCGAGAGAAGAGCCTCTCCAACCTCAAGCCTTCTTTCGCTTGTCCTTCGCTTCCCTCCTCCTCTCGCTACCTCCACCTCCACAGCCACCTCTACCTCCGGCACCCACTCACCGCTGCCGCCGCCACCGGCAGCGCCTCCTTCACTCCTCCTCCTCCCCTCTTTCTTTTTGGCAGCCGCTGGACGTCCGGTGTTGATGGTGGCAGCGGCGGCAGCCTAAGCAACAGCAGCCCTCGCAGCACGCCAGCGCCCGCTCACCCAGCCTGCTTCTCCAGCCCTATCACCTAATCTCCCGAAAGGTGCTGAGCAGATTCGGGCAGTTGAGGCGAAGCGGCTGCAGCGGCGTTAGCGGCGGCGGGAGGCAGGATGAGCGCACGCGGTGAAGGCGCCGGGCAGCCGTCCACTTCAGCCCAGGGACAACCTGCCGCCCCGGCGCCTCAGAAGAGAGGACGCGGCCGACCCAGGAAGCAGCAGCAAGTCAGTACGCGGGCGCGGTGGGGGCACCAGCCCACCCCCGTTCCCGCTGCCAGGGCCCGGCGATGCGCCGGGCGACCCGATCGCGGGAGCTCAGTCGCCGACCGCTGCACGCTGCCCGCCGGCGGTGGGGGCGGGGGAAGGGCGGGCGGCGGAGTCCCCCACGACTGCGCCGCCGAGCCCCAGGTCGCCCGCGTCCCTCCGGGCGGGGAGGTGGGGAGCCGCGGCGGGCGGCTGCAGGAAGGCGGGAGGTGGGGTCGGGCGAAGCTCGTCCTCGGACTTTCGCTATTGTGCACGGCCCTGAGTGGCGCGGTGTCGCCGAGTGAGTGCAAGTGGCCGGGGTCCCACAAACCAGGGCTCGCCAGAACTTTCCGAGCCGTTTTTTGCAATTGCCGGAGGGGAAGGAGGTGCCGGGGACCGGGGCGCTCCGGCAGATCAGGGCTGAAGGTTAGAGTCCTAAGGATCGGAGAGTCTATCTCCCGTCTCCCCGTGCTCGCGGGCCGGGGGCGGGTGCGCCGCAGTCACCCCGTTGGCGCCCTCCCCAAACTCCCGGTGGCCCGAGACTCGCGCCCTCGCGACAAAGAACGCGTGGGGACCCGGCTGCCTCGTCCTCTTAAGGCTCTTTAAATGCCGTGCGGCAGCCGCTAGAGGTGGCCGGGGAAGGAGGAATGGGGGAGCCTGGGCCCCTGCGGGAGGAGGTTAACTAGTTCGGCCAAGGGCGCGTTGAAAGGAGTGTCCGAGAGGGTGCACGGTAGCTAGGGTCGCTTCCTCGTCAGGCGTCCCGTCCCCCTTTTGCCCCCGAATCCTGCGCCTCAGAGCTGCAGACATTCTAGGCGAGTGGCTGGGGGTTGGAAGGGCACGATTGAGGGGAGCCCGGGACCCCGCGGAGTGGAGGGTTTTGTCTGCGGATACAACCAATTAAGCGTGCAGCCGGCGCTTGCAGAGCTGCGCGCAGCGCCCAGGGCTGGGGGTTTTGTTCGCTGCAATTTCCAAGCCTCGGCGGGCAGTGTTGGAGCGGGATCTGTCTATTGAGAACATTTAAACTCCACTTCGTTGGGCTTTAAAACTTCTCTTTCGCTCCTTAGCCTTAAATCGCTTCCTTCATGGCAAATAGGCCGATTAGAAAATAATCCTAGAGTCCCAAAGCTGCCCGAGAGTAAGGTGGGGAAATTGACCAATGTTTGCTTGCCAGTGCATTTTAGAAAAACTGAGAGAGTTGTACCTTTTTGAAATCATCAAAGGAAACAAGCCAATCTAGAGGCCCCTGAGTTTTCCCGCTCTGCCCAAGCGACACTTTACACCGCGTTTGGATCCTGTTTTACACCTCCCAGGAAGTCTCTGCCCTCCCCCACTTGTTTCCCACCTGCCACCCA
This sequence comes from Eulemur rufifrons, assembly GCF_041146395.1. Lineage (NCBI taxonomy): Eukaryota > Metazoa > Chordata > Mammalia > Primates > Lemuridae > Eulemur > Eulemur rufifrons. The sequence goes on from NC_090998.1 coordinate 50,939,334, forward strand.
GCTCTCTCTAACTCTACTAATTGTAGCCCCCTCAAAAAAAAAAAAAAAAAAAAATTCCAGAAGAAAATGCACTGGGGTCTGGAGGTGATTGGACGTTTTTACCTTTGAGTTAAGACAGAGTTCACAAAGAAAGAAAAATGTGTCTCCAATGTGTTTGCACTGGATGTGCCCAACTGGCGCTAGTGGTCCCACAGAAAGCTTGCAGGGAACCTTCCCCAGATTCTGTAAATAGGATGCGAATTTTCATTGAGGACTTTCATGTGTTTTAAGTTAATTAGTCTCACTTAATCACTGAATCTGAATGAAATGTGAATAGATGATTCACTGGATAAATATTTAGGATCTGGAATATTAATCATCACATTCTCTTAACCACTTGAGTATTTACTGCTTGGCATGGGAGCCATTTAAAGTTTTGCTAAACCTAGTGATTGTTTCAATTTCTCCTTCCCAGACTCTCCATTCCTCCTCATTGCCCCCCCAAGCCTTTTAGTTTTCTCTAATCCACCTCCATAAGAGTTTTCTCAAAAGAAAGTTTTGAAGAAAAGTTGTTTATTTTTATCAAAAGCTATTTAAATTTAGACTGGAGACCATGTCTGCATCTCCAAAAGGAAGTGGAGAATTGAAGCAATTATGTAGATAATTCAAGCAAAACCTCCCACCACAGATTTACCATAATTATTTGGAAAGTTTAGGGGGAATGGAGTTATTTTGAACTGAAGAACTTGGATAATTGCTCCAATATTTCACTCACAATGTGTTGGTTTAAGGCGTAATAGACCTAGAATGCAGGTATACAGAGATGATTAAAAACTGCCTTTTCAATATGGAAGATGGTTGAAATATCTATGACGTTAGCTTCCTATTTCTGTTGTTTGAAATGCTAGTATAATGGGTAGCAGTATTCGTATAAAATGGTTATTATTTCTGTGAGTTGTCAAATGCATCACCATGTAAACTTTACACCTTTAAATAAAATATATGACTTTCTAGAGCATGCAATATTTTGGCCTTTGTTACTATTATAGGTTTGAAATAGAATCTAGTTTTCATATACAAAATAGAGTTTCCTCTTTGAACCCTTGCATTAAAAGTATAATTATTTCCCTTTTTCTGTAAACTCTGTATCATCATCATCCATTTATGCTTGAACTGAATGTGTTTCAACGGCTCTGTTGAGCAGCACATGCAGAAAATACAGCTAAAGAATCAGGGTCAATTTCTTTCTGACGGTCTTGCCACAACAGCATTTTTTCCCCCCACAAATAGGAGCCAACCGGTGAGCCCTCTCCTAAGAGACCCAGGGGAAGACCTAAAGGCAGCAAAAACAAGAGTCCCTCCAAAGCAGCTCAAAAGGTGAGATTTCTCAAGTCAAGTTCTCCTAACTTTATCAATGACTATGGGAACCTCCCTGTTACTTTCCCATTCTGAATCCACACCTAACGATTTGTCCCAACTGGGTAACCCAGGACTCATTTCCTACGGTTAACATTAGTTAGATGGGAGTTAACTTTTCTTCTAAGTAGATGCTTAGCATAAAAATTTCATGAAGATACTTACAGTGTTGTTTTTAAACAAACAACCACCAAATAATGTGAACCTTAAAATCAGGGAGTGGGGAGGAAGAAAGGGGGAGTGGAGAATGACAGAATAATATTTGCACCAGTTGTAAAATAGTTAAAAACAAATCAAAAGTATAGATTTGCCTGGTGGTGAAATTTTTGCGATTTCCTCTGAAAAATAATAGAGTTTAATTTACTTTGTGCTTATTTACGTGACTACTGCAAACCAAGTCCTATTAAAGTACTTTGCCAAATAGATGATAATTAAAAGTAAATCCAATTATGGGATACTGGAAACAATTTCATGAATTTTATAGCTTTAATTGTGATGATAAAGTATACTGTTTGTTCTACAATAAACTGGTAATGTAGTATATCATAATCTCAAAAAGCCTTTCCGTCAAGTGATATACAAATGCTCTGAATTAGACAATGAGAAGTTTTAACAAATGTTTGACTCATTTAATATATATTTTTGGGCAGGACAAAACCCAGTCAAGTGTAACATTCACCATTTTTCTAAATAAATTTTAAATTGCAGTTTAAAATAATTTCTTGTTGGTTGTATTTGAGCTAGAGAAGAGGAAATATCCTAGGGTCAGTGCATGTACAGAGAAGTGAAGGTGAATATAAAAGTCATTTTTTTGGCTTTATAAATAAATTGGGAAAAAAGTTTCTGCATTTTATTTGTGAATTTGTATAGTAGTTGAGAACAAAGGTTTAAAAATCAAGTAAATTTTGATATACTTTTTCAGTAGATTTGAGTGCACCATGTATAATATTTGTTAGAAAGGACTATATGCTCATCTTTAATGGAGTTAATGTTTTGTGTGGTTTTTCTCCATGACTGTGGGCACTAACTATATTATTTGTGATAGTTTTCAGTGTTGTAAACTGCCATAGCAACTAGTTGTTTAGGAATTTACTATAAAGTTATTTAGAAAGTAACTATGACTTCTTGTCTGTTTTAACAGTTTTGAACAGAGTTGAAGGAGCAGATTTTTAATATAATTAAACTTAACTGCTGCTTAGTGTTTAGGTTTAATTGTGATTTATATTTAATTAATAAACTTTAAAGTAGCTCTAAGTGAACTTGTTATTTAAAAGTGACAATAATATAATCTGGTATTCCCAATATGAATACTTTGTTTGTTCCATTTTACCTGGTTTATAAGTTAATGAAAAATAACTAATTTTACCAGGGAGTTTTTCTATGTTGCACAAGTATGGAATTTACCTTATTTAATTTTATTCTAAGGAGATGGCAAAGGAATGTGTTAGTAGTTAGCTAACAAACATTTAAGGTTTGATGTAATTGCTCTAAAAAAATGCATCATTATAATATCTCATGGGAAGAAATATTTAAATCTCACTGTAAATAATTTGGAATTTAATACAAAAAAAGGAAAACAAATTGCCTTCCAGATTTCATTGTATTACATTTTTTGAATGAGTAAATAGAAATGCTCCTATCACTTTGTCTTCATTTGAAAAAGTATACCACTGGCTACCAAAATCTTTATTGACAAAAGGAAAGTTGAGACTTGTGCCTAATTTACCACCTAAAGCAAAATAAAAGAAGTTGCTCTATTCCCAAGTAAGTTTGGATTTATTTTTAGTGACGTTAGGGCTAGGCATTTACAAATGACCCTCCTAGGTAACTCATCTTCCTGATAATTCTTCATGTGTATGCGTACATTATTACAATTTCCAAAACAGAAGTAGGTTTTCTTTTTTTCCAAAGAAGTCCTTCTCTTAAATCTTTCATTCTTCCAGACACAATTATTTCACACAATTCTGTTATAAAAGTCCCTCTCGTAATAAAAATGAATAAATACATTTGCCCATAACATGATTGTTATTTTTCTTCAATTTTGTAAATTACGCTTCATTTGGAGAAGATAATACTTTGCATAATAATGAATGACATTGATGAATCATTCATGGCATGTGTAAACTTAAGGTATTTTCACTTTCAAATCAGTATCTGTTGAGTATGCTACTCTCTATATAAACATGATGTTCAAACATTTGTTTTATTAAGTGTATATTGTATTCCAAAAAAAGTATGTTTGTTAGGATTTTGAAATGCAAATCTTTTTAGAAAAAATTATGTTTTTCATAACATGTAAGATAAACATACTCTGCTAGACTGACCAGAGTAGATATGAGAAGTCTTCTATGATTAATAAATTGGGTGTTTTCTTGCAAACTGGGACTCACCACAATGAAAAATACATTACAAAAATTGGTAAGTATATGAGAAGAAAGAAGTCAAAAATTAGAGAAGATGCAATGTACATTGGATTCCTGATGATGTTGTGTTTAAAATTTCTTGCTGCTTGAAATTTCTTTACTTAACAAAGTTTGTGTTTGGACTCAGTAACTGGCCTTGGGGCATTTGAAAACAAAACTACTTGTTAGAAAATTAACAGTGTGAAACTTGACAATGCATGCAGAATGTTGCAAGACCAAGTGGACGACTACTAAATTAGCCATCACTTTAATTTCAGACCACATTCAATAGAAAATTGATTTATGTAATATGTAAAACAAACACATTTATAAAAACACAATATGTTCTACTTGGAACTTTTGGAAGAGAAGATAAGTATTCTTCGATCTGCTTATATTCCATGAAAACTAATTCCCATGGATGCCCATTATATGACAATTGTAGTCATTCCTGAGGAATCCAATCTGAGTGCTCAGAATTTGTCCCTGAACCAATTTCATATCGTTGCCTTAATAAAAGGAAAGAAATCAGATGTTAATGTTTTACTGAATAATTAATTTATCGATGTCTGTGTGTTTGTGTATGTGTTTTTACCCCTTTATTTATTTTTTAGTTTGCTGTACATCTATGACCAGTTTTCTCTTAATTTAATTTTATTTTTTTTTCAGTTGTGTTTTCCTGTTATGGTTGTGCTGGATAGAAATGCTTTTTATTTCCATGTCTTCCATGTTTGGAGAAGGAAGTTATAACCCCTTTAGTTTAGAGTTTTGTTGTTCCTTTTCCATCAAGAGAGAGAGGGGTTGTCACTAAATTCTTCAGTGTTTAAGTCTCAAGTCAAATACATCTTTAAGTTTCAAGCCAATTCTCACTCAAGTATTTTTAGGAAATTTTTTTTTCTGAAGTTGAATTAAATTTTATTAGAAGGAAAATGAATATAACAAAATCTCAGGTGTAAGATGACCCTACTTCATAATGTCATAGATTTGCTTAATCTTCCTTTTGACTTTAGATGTAGTGGTCAGACCTAGACAGCAAAGTGCAGAATGAAAATATCGTCTAGGTAAAGCAACTATAGTTCAAATAATCTGTTCAGAATAAATATTTAATGTCTGTCTTCAGTTTGCTATAAAAGAAGTCCTGATATTAATTGAATGCTATAAAGACTAGTTCATGTTCCTTCTAATCATTTGCATTCCTAGAAATATGGTTTACTTTTCATAAATCATTGCTAACACCAATCATGGATATTTTAGGAAGAGAGAATGTGGGTTTTATTTACAATTTCAGATAAATCATTTGGCAAAAATGCTGAGTGAGGACAGAATTTTCTTCAGAATACGGTAGGCCTAACTGTAGAAAATAACCAACATCAATATAGGTAAGTCAGGGAAAGGTGTTAGAAGTTGTCATATAATTCCAGCCTATGGGTTCTACAGTACTAGTATGATTTAGTTTGATTCCTCTGTGTTTTATTAGGCAGGTAAATTCCATTTTGGGATTCAGGACCCTATCTGAGTATACAAATGAATTTAGGCAGATGGAGTTAAGTAAAGCCCATCTGCTGTCTACATTATATTTTAAGCTGTCTTACCTAAACAACTGACTAATTTTTTAATTTTACTTTACCAGGGAGGGCAAAGCCTTACCTAATGTATCAGCAGATTCTATCTGGCAATGCCTTTTTTTGTCATCACAGATTATATTCAAATATGGGAAATTTAAATACGTTTGAATTACTTTATGAAGTAACTGTATTTCAAGGGACCCATAGTTCTTTCTGATTCTTTGGAAGCTATCATCCTTCTGAACTCTTCTGAACTTGAAAGCTCCTCATTACTTTGGCTGACCTACATTCCTGGCTCATTTTTATCTCAAAGTCTCAACAGATCATTTTGCTAAGGAGATAGAATATACCAGATTGGTATTCTGTTGCATTTCAGTTCTTTCTTGAGAATAGATGGATGTTGAAGGATCATTCAAACCTGTCTTGTCTTGTTAGTTGACTTTCTGCAGTTTGCAGAACAGAAGACACAGATGGAAACTGAATTGCACTGTCCTAGATTCTAAAGTTTTTAGTTATGAATCTGTTTTGCCCGCCAGAAGAAAAAGGTGAATGGAGAACTGACTATATTTTGGGCTATTGCTTTATTTTATATTGCTTTAATACACTGACTAATTTTGAATGGTGTATTCTATTTGATTTAGTGAGAAGTGGTATGGGCATTCTCTTTTGTCTAGGATGATAGATTTGTTCAGAAGATTACGTAATCCCTGTGAAATCTTGTATCACTACTATTAATTTTTCTGATTACGAAAGAGACAAAGGGAAGATTTGGAGGAGGAAAATCTGAAATTTTGAAAATGACAACCTTTTCTGTTATTTTGACTTTGGTTTTAATTTAGTGTTTGTATACGTGAAGATAAGCATGTGGGCAATAATGACATAGAAGTTGAAAATAAGGGATTCCTTGGGTAAAACAAGAAAGAACTACAATGGATGATGGGATTTACTTATATTTCCTATTGAAAAACTTACTGTGATAGCAAATTATAACATCTTTTCAAGACTAAAAGTTTTGTACTCAACATTGAGAAACCCACAGAAGTGGATTATCAAAAATGTAAAATGAGAATTTCCTCAATGCTTAGTCTGATTGAATAGTCCGGTCGATTTTGATGCCAGTGCACATTGATTTATGCTGTTTATACTTTTTAAAGAGCACCTAAAACAAATAAAATTTGATTTTCTAGACTTTGGATAGGGCTCCATAGATTGTTAGGTTCAGCAGGTCTAAGTCTTAAAAAAAATCAAAATACATGAAAACAAAACAGCCACCATCACACCCAAATATTTTTCTAGCTCATTTTTTATACAGATGCATGATTAATTTGGAGTAGGGGAGTTCTGGCTTTATCTATCATTCATCACAGTACATATAAAATATAGTAAGAACATTTATAATAGCAAAAAATTAATAGCCACCTAAATTTGTCCCTGAAGTCAGAATTGAATTATTCTTGTGGTTTTCAAACTCTGCTCTTATCCATGTGTTTATAGGAAACTTGGAAATATTTTACTTTTAACTAATTTGATTTTCACCCTAGAAGGTTATCTTTTGTATTTTAAAATTTCCCATGGCAATTTTATTTTATATGAGAATAGCTCCCTGAAGAACAGACCCTTTACTGCGTTGAAATCAGATTGGGTCTCAGTTCTGCTACCTATGAACTTGGGCAGGTTGCTTAATCTCCCATATGTGAAACAGGGGAAGTAATAGCTGCCCTACTTAAGTAAGATAATGCTTGGAAAAATCACTGTGGAAACTTACAGAATTGGTAGGTGTTTTTTTTTTAAGAGTAGCGTTTTAAAATAAGGGGGGAGAGAAGAAATTACATTTGACTACCTACTAAATGCCATAGCTTTTATCAGGCACTTTACATATATATTAGCTCCTTTAATCCTCTGACATAGGCATTGTGGTCTTCATTCCACAAATGAGAAAACTGTGATTGAAAGATGTAAACTATGACATGTCTGATGTTTAGCTCTAGTAAATGATCACACCTGGGTTTGAATTCCACTTTAATGTCAAAGCTTTCCACTACTACGTGCTGTCAAATATTTTATAAAATATTTGATATAAGGTAGATTGCTGTTATCTCCAGTGATCTGAAAATACAGGTTGGAAGTTAGGTTTTGAGAAACTTTTAAAGTGGCCCTCCAAAGGTTATAAAGGGATTGGAAATGTGTGCCTTCTGTGACTGATAGCCACAGACTTCTGGTCCCCAAATAAAGCATAGGGCTATGCCTTTGGGGATTGTCACATCCAGAAGTTACCTTATTTCAATGGGAAGGCCAGATGAAATGATTTCTAAAGTTTTACTGAGCTCCAGCATTGTGATGGTAAGAAGGAAATAAGACACACATGTAATATAAATACATTCCTTCCTTGTCTCCCTTCCTCCCTCCCTCCCTCCCTTCCTTCCTTCCTCTCTCCCTCCCTTCCTCTTTTTCTGCTTCCCTCCAGAAGTATGATGTGAATACCTCCTGTACATCAGGCACTAAGCACTGTCATCAAGCTCAAGAAATATAATTGCTAGATGAATTCTTTCTTAGTTTTTTTAATGTGGAGTATATTAAAGCGCCTAGAATACCAGAACTTCTTAGAGGAAGAGATGATTCCATTTCCCATTTAACATTCCTCCCAACCCTCTTGAACTTGCTTCTAAACATATTAAAAATTAAGTTTACAGTTATGAATCTAAACTTTAAAAAAAGAAATTAAAAAATATGAATAGAGACAATCAAGGAAGAAATAGTACTTTTAACAATATGATATGATTGTTGTGACTACTAGTGTAATAGTGCTGGTAATATTCTGAAATATCAGTTCTTACAAATGCAGAATTCCTACTGTTGCTCCCTTTTCTCCAGCTATATAAGCAATCAATACTTAGTTACGTCTCCATTATACATAGGTTTATAGTATAGAACCAAATTCTATTCTGGCAAAGGAAAACCAAATATTCACTTCTACTGTATTGCATTTGTTGACATATTAAAACAAAACAAGCCCCCTAAAAGTTTTGTTTGTCTTTGAAAATAATATTCTGAAGAGCATTAAACACAGGAAAACAATGTTCAAGCCAGTGTTTTCCAATACGTAAAGATCCTGCATCTGTGCTGGTTTACAAACTAAAATCCTAACTTGTTTTGCAGGCTTTGTGAAGTTTGATTAGAATGATTAAATAATGTGGGTTTTAAAGAACAATGAAAACCTCCCAGATCGACGCCACACAGCACAGCTAATGTGTTTCTTCTAGATGTAGTCTCAGAAGAGGGTTTCGGTTTACATGTAACACTGGCCTGAACGACCAAGGAGCAAGTTTGCTTTTAACAAGTCCGAGTGATAATCGTGATATTTTGCCCTTTGGTTAATGGTGCGAATTTTATTTCTCAATAGGCTTTTTGTAAATGAGATGCTCATTTAAAAGTCATCTTATTTGCACAGCTTTCTCTCTCTTTGAGAGATTCACTTTCTCTGACTTTGAAATGGAGTGAAACCCTTTTAGGAAAAATACCACTCTCTTGAGTAGATTTTAGATACACCGGGATCACGTCATGGGCCCTGAAACATAACAACCGCACAGAAAAAGCCTGGTATAGCACCATTATCCTTTCAGATCAATAATTTCCTCCCCTCAACCCCCCACCACCCCCATTCCCATTAAAAAGGGTTTCTATCTTCCATGTTTGTGTAATTCACTGTGGGGTAAACTGCAATCTTACAATTGCTCCCAAAGATTAAATCAAATGCTGCTTCTGTACAAGAGAATTTTGTACTCGTATACCTCACTATGCACCATCCAAAGGGTTTCTTGAAAGTTTCGTTCTAAAGGTGGGGTGGATGTAATGGAATATTTGCATTTTCTGAACCTTGTGTGAGATATGGAACTAACTTGAAGAAAATCTTCCCTTTAAAGGTTCCATCGTGTTAGGAGTGAAAGAGTGTCTATGGCAGGCACTTCCAGGTACCTCCATGACTCCTCCAGGAGGCGTTATCTCCATTATACGGATGAAACCATATTAAGGTTTTCAGGGACTTGCCTAAAGTTATAAAGCTAAAATGGCAGGGCAGGAATTTGAATCCAAGTTTTCCAAAGTAGAGTCTGTGATCCTCTCAGGACACCTCCTTCTCTCCCTGAAGCAACACTCCAAAAGACGGTGTGATTTACTGGGCCCTCACTTAATTCATGCTCCTATGACTGAAGCAAGACAATGTCACTAACCCCTGACAATAAATGATTCCTTTGTGGAGCTATTCAAAAGTAATAAACAACAATTCAGAGTGCCCAAATCTGACGGTTTGAGAGCTCCTAAAGGCTACCAGGTTTCCTTTTGTTCTGGAAAATTAGCTGAATTGGTGACAGTTTTGTTTCCTAAAATATTTTCTGTGGTAGCAAATGCTTGTGTACTAAGAGGTGTTAACAGTGTTAAGAAGGTAGGAGCACTGTCATTAGAGTCAAGCAGAGCTGAGTTCAAATCCCAGGTCTACACAAAACTTAACCTGTTTTGTGTGTGACTTTGAGCAAGTTTTTTATATATAACCTATCTCAGACTTAGTTGCTCATCTGCAAAATAAGAGAAATATTATAACAGTACCCACTTTATAAGGTTGCTCTGAGGGTTAAAGTAACACATGAATCACTTAGCCCAGTGCCTGGGGTATAATGCTCAAAAAATGTGACCTATCATTACAATCATAGAGAGTTTGGGTTAATTCTTGGGACCTGTTACATAGTAATGCCAGATCAGGGAGATATTATTTGGTGAGAAATCTTGTGACTTATTTTATGTATTATCTACCTGTCTGTCTATCAAGTATCATCTATTTTTTACTAAGCAGATTGAAGAGAAAAAGAGGAAGGTTTCATTTGGCAGTGTAGATAGTTGTAACATGTCATTTTAGTAACCCTGTACCAAGTACCCACTGGCTGCTAACCCAGATAACAAAAGTAAGAGGCAAAACAAGTTATCCTGGCTCAAGTTACCTACAGTTTTGTGTAGCTATAGCCTTGGGAAGACTCTCATACACAGAACGGTATACTAAGTTTTCTTTATCCTGAAAAGTATAAACACATGTTTTCATACAAGGTATATATGAGGGTGTGTGTGTGTGTTTGTGTGTGTTTTTGTTGTGTTTAGGGTTTGGTGTATGGGTGACAAAAATGGGGAAAGCTAATTACTTTATAGATACTATTAAAATTTGATTCAAAAGGGAAAAGCAACTGTGATACCAGAAAAATATTCTGTGAAGTAAAGCAGTGAAACAAACTCTCAAGAATTAGAAATATATTCATGTCAGGTCTGTGTTGAGTGTGAAATTATTGTTAATAACGTACATTTTAAATTATTAACTTTAGACGTTTATAGTTTCCATATCTGGTATAAGCATTGATGATTTCTGCCAGCTTTCTTTCCTTCTCTGCTTTAGGTGAACTGATTGACAGGTGATTGTTTTTGGCAAGAAACAGGAAATTCACCAAGGAAAAGTGTGCAAATGTTTTTTTTTTATTTTGAATTAGAATGCTTATGTATTCGTTTTTACATTTAGATTTGCTTTTGGCTGCCAATATAGGTTAGAAGTGCTTTGTAAACTGAAAAGCAATATATCAACATTAATTTTTGTAGCTTGAGTTGTGAAATGGAAAGAAACCTTGATCATTTAAAAAGCATTAATTTTCTAAAATACTAATTCATATAATTATGAAATGGGGATATTTTTTTATTATGGACAGAAATAAAAGCAAAATAGCTTTTTAAAAAGCATCTTCATGCATTTCGGAAGAGATCACTCCAGGGGAGTCTTTTAGGGAGAGGGGTTGCATAGACAGCTCTTTACATCATGTAGTGGGGAAAAAAAAAAACAGGGAAGAAGAATCGATTCAAAAATACAGGAGAAGATGAACCTTAGAGGAGAAAGAGATTGTTAAAATAATTTAGATACCTCATCTGCAAACCAGAACATTCTTACTTGAAATGTGTCCCTCGGTGCAGTACTTACAAATGATGTCAGGTAGGAAACTATAATGACTTTGTTTTTCATGTTGCAGAAAGCAGAAGCCACTGGAGAAAAACGGCCAAGAGGCAGACCTAGGAAATGGGTGAGTAATAAGATATAATTTAGTTCTGTTCTTTTTTGTAAAGAAAAATTTTTGTTTGTTTTTTTTTAATGAGAAAGTTGTATTTCATTAATTACATGAATTTCTGTCTTCTGGTTTGATAAATTGTTTGAAAGGGTTAAGGCAAGTGACAAAGTATCACCACTTTTTACCATTAGGCTCCAGGTGTTTACTCAGAACACTTTCCTTTCCTGAAGGTGACTCCTTTTTCTGTCTCTTATCAATATCAAGAGTCTCCACTCTTCCTTCAAATGGGGTAACAATGAGACAACTTGTTCAGTAGGTTGAATAACCAAAGTTAAAGGGTATTATGAAACCTTTGGAAATTGATTACAAATGGTGATAAAATTCAGGTGAAATGTGTATGTGACACATTTCATCTTCTAGGTGGCTTGTGTTTTCTTTTTTACATTGGCTTTGTTAGGAAGCAAGGGTTTAATTTCCAGTTTTTCTTGCTTCCCTTAGAAATCATTAAGTGTTGCATCCACAAGAGTGCACTTGGTCCCATGGGCACACAGATCTTGTATCTTCTGAGGCCAAAAATTCAGTGTTCACTGCAAAACTTCACTAATTTTACTGCTTGAACCTTGTTCCCTTGGTCGCGACATTACCCACACTCTTCTGGTCTGTCTTTCCCACTGACAAAGGAGAAAAATTTTAAACATAAATAAAACCATTTCCCAAGAAAGGCAAAGGCATCCTCTATACCTCCTATTGTCTATGATGGGTTCTTTGGTTTTCCTTTTCCCTCTTCCCTAGTTTATTCTTCATGCTTGATTTTTTTTAAAGTTTCTTTCCTGCTATGCTGGATTATATTTTCCTGTGAGTTTGCCATTCCTTTCTGCTCTAGAATTCTGTATCACTTTGTATTTATACTTTGGTATTGCGTTACATTTAATTTATTCATCTTGTATTTTTCCTCTGCTCAACATGTATTGGGATTAGATTTCTTAGCATGAGGAAATGGGGTGACCTTTAGATTAAAAACATCTCAGTATTACAGTATAACCTTGAAGTAAGGGTATTTTACTCAACCGTCTGTTCAATAAATGAATTCTCTACAATTGTACCCACCAGGTGATGATCCTCTAGCCTGTGCTTGACTACCTTTAATGTTAGGGAACTCACTACCTATTAAGACTCCATTCTCCTTCCCGGAAAACTCTGAGCATTAGAAAATTCTTCCGTCTGACTCCCTGTAAGTTTTACCCACTGTCTGTAGGCCTCCCTCCTGGGAATATACAGAGTAATTCTTTTCACTTTTGCTCATGATGGCCCTTCAAATATTTGAGGACAATTAACACATACTCTTTATTCTTTTTTCTGGTTTGAATGTCTTCAATCTTTTCATTTTCTTTCCCACAAAGGAACATTCTTGTTATTCTTTTCTGAGTATGTTTGTTTTTTAATCTTTTGAAATATGTCACCCAGAACTAAGTATCAGATTCCAGGTGTGGGTTCCATAACTAGGGGGTTTATCACCTCCCTTGTTGTACATATGGTTCCAGTTATTTATTCCTGCTTAATCAACCACTTCAAAAACTCAGTAGTATAAAAAAACAGCTATTTTATTATGCTTGTGGATTCTTTGGGTCAATAATATGGACAGGACAGAGCAGAAAGGCCTGTATCTACCCCGGGATGTCTGGAGCCTCAGCTGGGAGGACTCTGATACTTGGGGTCTAGACTCTGGAAGCTTTGCTTTGACAGGATTGGCTGGAGGTGCAGGAGGATCTGGGAGTGTCCACTGGACCACCCCCACCTGGCCTCTCCGGCTTAGCACCCTCAGGGCAGTCAGCCTGCTTATGTGCACTCAGGGCTCCCAGGGAGCGTGTGCTGATAACTGAGGAAGCTGGAAGGCCTTTCTTGACTTTGTCTCCAGAAGTCAAAAAGTGCTACTTCCGTTATACTCTAGTGACCACACTGTTGACTAAATTGGCATTGGCATACATATCAAACGTAGGTCTGCTGTTTTCTAAGCATGAGAACTCAAAAATGACATCCCATCCCATTGAATGAATCAATAAGAAAGACATATATAGTCTAATTGGCAGCATAATGGAAAATAGATGAGCTCTTTGAAGTTGTGGGATTAATGTGACTAAAATGAAATAAAATAAATCGTAAGCAAATACAGTGACAGCTAACCAGCAAAATAACCTTCGTCAAGTGGGTTCTCTTAACTGTCTCTCTGCCTTTCACCTCTTCTACCTTTGGGCTACCCTAGAACATTCACCAGCTCACTTCCATCAGTTATAGTCACTTCAGTGCACCTCTCAGAACCTTTCTGTGGTTTCACAGCTGTCCAGTGAATTAATTACAACCTGCCCTAGTCCTTGGAAGTTGCCCATTTTACACCCACCTATCTTTACCGCTTTTCCCCCCGCCACTCTTCCTCACACAGCTGATGTTTTAGCCAAGCTGGAGTAAAATACAGCACAATGAAAGGATCTGTTATGTTTTTTCCTTAATGAGTTCTTGGTAATTTGGGAAGACCTGGATTCCGGGCATCTCATCTTCGTGCTGGGTAAGAAACTCATGTGGGGCATCCTCCAAAGGAACCCTTGCCTTTCTGGGAAGAGCTGGACCATTCTCCTTGACTTTCATGGTTTCTAATTTTTACTGGCTGTGAGAATGGAAAATATTGTGTGGTGAATTGTTACAAGTCCCTGATTTGGTCCCCAAAGAAGAGTTGTTCTACTTAGAAGAGGAAATAAAAGGAAATTGTATATTTTTTCTAGACAGCGTGTTTCCTCTTTGCTTGTATATCTTCTGTTGGGTAGAGTGTGTAGCCAGACACAGCAAGGCATTCTGCTCAATGGCATTCTTTGCTGGAAAGCTTGTACTGAAGAAATAAATCATTGCATTTTCCATAGGAAATGGGCTTGTACTTTATAGTAAGTTCAGTTCTTTCCAACAGTGTCATTCACTGATTTCCTTGACTTAGAGATATATTTTTGAACTGACTGGATTTCCTAGGTATATGGCTTAGAAACCAAATTGCTACCCTTTTATTCTTGTGGATTTTTTTGTTTTGTTTTAAAGTTCTTTTGCTTTTAAAAATATGTTCTGTAAATCTTATAGATTCGAGTAACAGGCCTGGGAAAAAATATCTACAATGTCACCCTTTTATCTGATGTAATTGGGATCAATACTTGGTAGGTTAATCAAAAATTGATTAACCAAAAGCATGTAGGTGTAGGAGAGAAATTTGGAGCAGTCTTACTTTGGGTGGGATGGAGCATTAGCTAAGCCAGTGATCCAGTGTGCATGTTTACTAGATTTGGTTAAAAAAAAACTTCTACTGTTTGTTTCCATTTGTCTTTTTTTCTCATTTGAGTTAGATTTCAGATCTATTATTTTGATGAAATAGTCAATATTTTCACTCTGTGTGTGTGTAGAAGAGGTGAGAAGTAAAGAAAGGAGAAATGAAGCCTCATTTTTCTTTTGTTTTTTGGAGCCTCATTTTTCTTTTGTTTTTTGGAGCCTCATTTTTCTTCTGTTTTTTTAAGAAGCTAAGAACTCAGGAACTGGATTCAGATGGCTTGGGTTCAAATTCTGGGCTACCATTTGATTAACTGTGGAATCTTGAGCAAATTACATGACCTTTTAAAGGTCCAGTTTCCTTAAATCTGTAAAAGTGTATTGCTCAAAGAGTTGTTGTGAGGTTTAAATGAGATAATGCATGCAAAAAGTTTAATAAAGGGCATGGCACATAGTAAGTGCTCAATAAACGTTAGAAATTATGGTTAATTTTACTGGACACTTTCATGCTGTTATTAGCTATATGTAGCCTCAACCCTAATTGCTTAGAGCTACCAGTAGTTACACATGTAGTGAAGTGACAGAGTTATATCTCTAACTAACCAAGTACCCCTGGTGGTATCATTATGTCTTTGATATAGGCTATTATCAAGTAGAGTATTATCAAGTTTAAGAACTGCTTATTAATAATATTAAAGTACATTTCAATTCTATTTGCAATTAAGAGGGAAATTTTACATTGCAGCTTATAAGCCTTTCTTCTAATATAGAGGTTTGGTCTCATGTGGTGTTCATCAATTTGAAAAGCAGCATTTCTGCTGTGTGCCTCAATGTGCACATGGAGAGATGTGCTGGTTCTCTGAATTCCATTAGCCAGTCCTGCTAATTGGAATTAGGCATTTAATATTTGCATTTCTCAATTTTTGCCTCAGAAAGGAGCTCATCATATAGTTTAGTGATGGAAAATTTTTGGAAAGAGTTTTAGAGTGGAGCTAAGACTTAAGGATACAATGAAATAATTAAAGTTGCTAACCTCACGTATGAAATGCACCATCCAGATGTTGCTTAGTGAAACAGCTAATGAATGCTTCTGGAGGAAAAGAAGCAAGAAGCAAATAGTATAGAATAAAACAGTGGGAACAAGCAATGCTTTTAAATGTTTTGTTTATATTTTTATGAGAAAGGAAATTAACAACAGAAAGAAAATGTTCCCCACTATGAATTAATGGTTTTTAAAGGGAAAAAAAAAATCATTCTGGAGATACTGAAATTGACCTAGAAAGTGACCCAAGGAGCAGATGCTGAAACTTCACTTCAATTGGTCACTAGAAAGTTAGTAACAATCCCCAGCTGGTTTCTCAGGCTGCTGATTTTCTTTATTTGGTAATGGGGTGTGTGCAGTACGTCGATTTAAAAATATGCATTTCCATTCCATCTCTTTTGGGGGGGCAGTTGTCTTTCTTTTATTGAAGAGCTTGTGATACACAGGAAAGTGATGTAATTTCATTTGTTAGTCAAACATGTGACGATTCTAGATAGGCAACAAGGACTTTTTGTTTTTCCTGGTCTGTAGAAATCTAGAAGCTTAAGTGATGATTTGAGGATCGTGGAGGGGGAACTAAATCAGAATAAAATCTGCTACAACCAGACTGACTGAAGCTCTTTGGTTTTCTTCTAAAGATCCCAAGTATTAATGTACTGAAGAACCTGGAAACTGAATTTTGAAGTTAAAGTGTTAGGTTTTCATTTCCATTACTTTTTCCCTCCAGATGTTTGCTACTTTTTAAAAAAAGCTTAGCCATTTTTAATTTAACACTTGCCTTGTTTAAACTGAAATATAAGTTCATTGCTTAGAATGGAATATCCAATAATGCATATTGCAGATAAGTACAACTTTGTACTGGAGTCAGAGGGGAAGAAATGACTTCAATATAACATCCAAAACTGTCTGCTAATGGAGTGTATGAAGGTGTAACCATTTTCACATAGAAACTTGATATAATAACATGTTTTGAAAAACAGGAGATGCTCTCTTTAAAGCACATGGAGTTTTGATATATGCTCAGTAATTAAATAATAAATTTTCTGATACATATAACATATTCAAAATTGGTAAGTAATGGTCTTCTGAAACTATCTCCTCCTTTGCCATAGTTGATGATTAAAATGGAGTACTTTCCAAATCCTTTTCCCTGTAGGGAAAGTGGCTTAAGTTCATTTTGTTTTAATAGCTTACTGTAAAATTCACTAAAATGATCATTAAAATTACAAGATTAAATATGAAAATGTTAATAAGTCATACCCAAAAGGCAAGAATTGGATTTGATCATTAACGTTTTGATTCAAGATTAACCTCTTTGTGGTTTGTTTTAATATCTAAGTGTTATTCCTAATTATACTGTTAAATGAGGTCATTAAAAAGGAGATTGATAATCCGCCCAGCTCGGTCATCCAGTTCTGTTTGGCATGGCCGGCTCTGCCAGACCCTAGCCATTCAGGACTGTGAGGACGTTGACCACAAGGTCTGAAGCTCAAGTGGCCCTGTTGCAGTGCCACAGTAGCCTTGTGATCTTATTCAATGATAATCAAGGAAGAACATGTTTTTATTCTAGATAGGCAGTGGCTCGTACAAATGTCCTGTTTCTCCACGAGATATCATCAGATCAATAAAGTCCTGACCAAGACCATTATCTCAAATTTCACTCTAATAAAATGCCAGATATTCTGGAATTCAGTAACCATTCTGTATGACAATAAATGTACGTAAGACTTTTCTTACACAGTGTACTATCCCTACTCCCATACACATATTTACCTATACTCACCCGACTTTAAGTATTGATTTTAAGTAGTAAATGTTTCTAAAAGATTGGAAACTCTCATGTTGTATATAAATAAAATTAATATGCCACGTTTTTTATTAGGTAAACAGGTAAAACTACTACTCCATATTCCAAGAGAACATTTTTGTTCTGTTTTTAAGGGTGGAGTCTGTTTTTAAGATTTTTTTTTTTATTTTTGCATATTACAGGGGTACAAATGTTTAGGTTACATATGTTGCCCTTGCCCGCTGCCCTAGTTAGAGCTTCAAGCGTGTCCATCCCCCAGACGGTGCGCATCGCACTCATTATGTATGTATACACCCATCTCCTCCACCCCCTTCCCATCTGCCCAACGCCCGATAAATGTTATTCCTATATGTGCACTTAGGTGTTGATCAATGAAACCAATTTGATGGTGAGTACATGTGGTGCTTATTTTCCATTCTTGGGATACTTCACTTAGTAGAATGGGTTCCAGCTCTGTCAGATTCTTGTTTAAATCAAGAAATTCTTGACTCTAAACTCTTTAATACTTGACACAAATATTTAAACATATTTGAAAAAATTTCAGTGCGATGGGGTTAAACCAAGCCTACCACCTCTACTCCAGATTGAAATAAGGACCTCTGCGTTTTGAGGAACTGAATACCTTTGGGCAGGTCGCTTAATTTACCCATGCTTTTTCTCATGTTTAAGTACTTGACAGGAACATTCTGTCCATAACTAATGGCTGTCAAGCATTTACGGTTGTAAAACACAAAAGCCTTTATTGCTGCAGCCAGCTCTATCACCCAGGGACTGATTATTGAGTTTGTCATGATCCAGCCTCTTGTCCCCTTCTTTGCTCTGTTTTCTCTGCTCCCCCCTGCTGCCTGCCCTTTGGCCATTTCACTGCTCATTAGCGCCTCCACCAGATGGGGGGCAGGGGCAAGAACAGGAGGTCAGCTCTGGTGAAGGCTCCGTGGGAAGGAGGCTGGGAGTAATGGCCAACAGAAGGTTTTCAGATTATCTCTGAAGTATCCAGGCTAACCCCAGACCCTGTCCTCAGGAATAATTGAATGCAGCCGTGATACCTAAGTTTGTTTTTCATTCATTGTTTATTCATTCTTATAATAAATATGTTTTTATAAATGAGGTAAGAAGTCTTTTTCAGGATGCTATAGTGAACAAAAGTCTCGTTTTTATATATTTCCTTAGTATTGATGGGTGGCTGCCAATCAAGCTTGTTCCCTCAAGTCTTTTGCCTGTGTTCAAATTCAGAAGAATCACACTACATCTATTCTTACATTAGACTCAGGTTGTAGAATGATAGTTCTTTAAATTCAGGTAAAGGGAAATTGCCTTAGGATGCTGAAAGGGTCCTATTTGGGTGTTAAAAAGACAGCCATATGACTAAGTACTGAAGTTTCAATACATTAACCCGGAAAATGCACTTTGAGTGCCTCCTGGAATGTGGTATCATGCAGAAGGCTCAGCATATAAGATGGACAGTGCTGTTACAGGGACTGCTTAAGTGCTTTTTTTGTTCACTTGTTTGTTTGCTTGTCTCTTGCTTGGCTGGACCATTGAAACCCTAGGGCTCCAGTACTGAGACCCTTTGATTTTGTGGTTTTTCCATTTGTCTAAATGTTTTGCCAAAGTCTTCTGACAGTGTTATAGATCAAGGCCTGTGCTAGGTCCTGGGGACATAGAGGCCGACAAGATAGGTGGGGGCTGCCTTTGGGGAGCTTATAGTCTGGGGAACCTGAAAAGGAAAACCTGCTGCCTGCCAGGTAGATGAGTATTCTGTGCTTCAGATGTAAGGCTAAATTCAGTTTCAGTTTTCAAGTATTAAATATTTTGCGCTCTTTAGAATCTAACAGGCCTTCCACAGAAGTAATTACATTGCTTTCCAAATCCTAACACGCTATTTGAATTTACCTATATTAACACCATTATTTAGATTTACATATATACGTATATATGATGTATGCATTAGTTATACTGTGTGAGCCTAGGATTACATTCTCTCATTATTGTCACAGAAAATATTCAGGCTAATATCAAATGTATACAGATTTGATTTATCAAAATAGTGAATCGCTTTTTATCTAGTTAAGACAGGCTTAAAAAGATAGGTATTAGTTAAATTGTCAGTTATAGGCTCCAAAAGTGGGGGGTAGGGGGAGTAGGCAGGATAATTCTTTTGAGCTACCATGTCAACATATGGTGATATTTTTTCTCTTTGTTCATGCTGAATATAATTTATGTTTATCAAATTTTTAAATCACTAGGTCTTAAAGCAACTTAATTATATACTTTAATATTTCTGAATAGTGCTATCCTTTGTATGTGAAAATGAGCTCTTTGAGGGTAGAACACATACCATATTTATCTTCTTACCCTCAGCACCTAGGACATAGGAGGGAATTTAGCAAAGTAATTAAGAGCTCAGACTGCCTGGGTTTAGGTATCAGCATAATCAAGGCAAGTTGCTCACTGTCACCAGCCCCAAGTTTCCGTGTGTGTATAGCAAAGAGGAATCATAGTTCTTGTCTCATAGGATTGTTTTGTAAGAATTAAATGAGAGGCCATCAGCAAACTTTATTTAGCATGTAGCAAGCACTCAGTACATCACAGTTGTTGATGTTAGTACAGTTCAGGCCCATAGCGGTGCTTAATAAATGTTTGGTAAATAGTATGACAGTTTTTTAGTGTGTATAAAGCATGGTCTTTGAATTTTTGTTTTCCAGGAGTGAATGTGGATTTAAATTGCATCATTTGACTTAAAAAAAAAAACAATCTGATGATTTGTATTTTCAAAGAGGCTACACTAGGTTTATAACCTGTTTGCATCAAGGCAGTGTTTGCAATAATTTTGAAGTCCAGCTTATGCCTTTCCACGTAGGAAGTAAGCTGCTAGCCACTATCACCCAGGCCCAATAGAGCTTTGAATGCTTTGCCCTTTATTAATGTTTGCATTCCCTCACTCCTGGAAATAGCATTCTGCTTTCCAAAATAGATTCTAGTGCCTTACCTTAAAAGAATTTTTGTCACAACTTTGGATCATCAGAAAAACAGAAGAGAGCTTTGTTGGCAAAACCTCAAGAACAATTTTCTAAGGTGAGTTTCTCATTTTTTTCTACAAAAACTCATTTTAATGACCCATGTGTGTCCCATTTTCTTACTCTTCATTTTTAGCACTAACATGAAAATAAAGAAAAGACGAAAATCAGTTAATAACTCTTTGTTTCTTTGACTTCTTTCAAGGGCATTTGGAAGCACTTAAAGTGACACATTAAGGCAGTAGGTACAACTAGGGATTTATTGGGGGAAAAATCTAAATCCCTAGGCTTGAGTCAGGAATAAGTATGTCACAGTCGGAATACCATAGGTAGCAATGTTGCATAACTTAGAAGTTTAAGCACCAACATTGCTAATAAAGGAAGTACAGGTTTACCTAGTTCCCAGTCAACGCAGATATCTCCATTCTTCAAGGAGAGTCCCATTACAGGAAGTTCCAAATCCCAGGGAGGTGAGAGAATAACTCTATGTGGATAGGGGAACATGGAATCCTAACATTATAGTTGATAATGTTCTAGAAATTACCATTTGTTTTGCTGTTTTTTGTCATTCCCTGTTCAGAATGATTCTGATGTCAGAGAAGATACCTACCACCTAGTTTGTATCAGAAGCTGATCTTGGGGTAATAAACAGGGTCTCTGTCCCTACATTTTTTTTCCTGCCATTATTCTTTCAGGTAATCCAACTTCAGTGTTCTTTAAATTCCGTACTGGAAACTTGATAAGGCATTTGCAAGCCTGGACCCACTCTTGAGAGATCTGGGGGCGGGCAGGGAGGAGGAGTTAGAATTTATGAACACAGCCATCTCTGTGGTCCCACATTCTCTTGAGAGGCTGATATTCTTGACACTGGATACATACCTTAGGAGTTTTAAGAAAGGGATGGAAAGGCAAGGAATGATAATGTTGTCCATCCTTTAACATTTTCATTCTTCTGTGCTCTTGCTAAATCTAAAATTTCTCTTTTAAGCAGACGTAGAGTTTGATTTAAATCCTTCATTCTCCTTTCTTTTCTTCGGACCATATATTTCCCTATATATTGAATGAAATCTCATTCCCAACCTTGATTCTCCCTTTCATAATCCCTTTCATAGCAATATTGTAGAGTTTAATGACATTTGTTTGGATTTCCTATTTACAAAATGCTCATTTGCAGACTGTCAAACCAAGACAATGATGCGGTCTATGTTTTTTATTATTTAGTATTGCTCTTCCTCCAGTGGTTTGCCTGCTTTTTTTGTGTGGGTATTATAATTTGCCATTGAAACAGACAGGCGTACGGTTTTGTGCTTTCCATCCTATTTAGACAATTGATGAGCTACATAAAACCATTTACAATTCATAATTTTATAAACAATAAATTGTTAACTTTGTCTAATATATAATGTGCCTTGTTTATTAAATCATTAATATTAGTGGAGATCAAATGGGATCCTTTTCAATAGTTAAGACCTATGGGAAAAAAACTGTTACTACCATTATCTTACTTGCATTGTTGAAACTTCTTAGAGGTCCATAGTATTCACAGGAAACTAATTAACACTGTACTCACTTATACTTCATTGTTTCCTGCTACTATGATAAACCAAGTGGGTTTATGTACCTTTTTGGATTAATAGGATGATCAGAACACATAGATTGAATAATGTGAATGCCTGGCCATACATAGTTACAGTATGAAGAATCCTCCTGAGATTGAAAATTATTTTTACTAAAAAAGACTTTTCTGCCTGGGATTATTATAACGTGATATGTATTCAGAATTACTATTTGCTATTGTTTTAAGCAAATATATTAACGATAAACATTTGGACTCCCATTTAACCTTGTATATCTATAAGGTAAATGCAAAATTTTCAATTTGTGTGCACATTTAGGTGTTTTATTTTTGAGTCTGAGATATTTTTAAGTCTGAGAAAATGTTTAGATTAATTTACTTGTGGTCTTGAAATTATCTTTAGTTGAAAAATATCCTGAAGTATACAAATAAAGCCATCTAGAAAGGTGATTTCGAGAGCACGCTTGATAATGGTGTACAAGTTTCATCATCTTTCTCGTGATATACATTCAACCTAAATTTCTCCTTTTACGGTTCTCAGTCCATTTCCTCTTGTCTAGTTCTTAATGGTGACAGAGAACATCTGTTATGTTCCTCTTCAAACTAAACCTCCCTACTTGTGGTAGTGTGAAGTGTACATGCTTTGGCTCCTAACAGATCTGCGCTTGAGCCTGAGCCTTATTACTCACTAGCCTTAGGCCATTGTTACCTCTCTGAGCCTAAATTTCTTCTGTAAAATGAGCCTGGTAATACCTCCCTTGCAATTTTAGCTAAAGTGTCCAGTTCCTAGTGAATGCTCAGAATATGGTCTCTTGTATCATTATTATTAAAACCTGTGAGAATGTATTAAGTCAGCTTTCTCTTTTCCACAATAACATTCTCAAATCTTTCTATGTCCTTCCTGTTTTTCTAACCCATTCACCAAGTTTCTAAATGAAACGTCAGATGGTTTGGTCGATAGAACACTAGGTTTGTGATGGAAGGCCTATCTGACTTGTTTTCTGAATCAGTGGATTTCTAACTTTGTGACTGTGGACAGGTCACTAAACATCCTTGAGCCTGTTTGCTCACATGTAAAATGGGGATAATCATTACTATGTCTTCTGTGTCTTCTCTCTGGGTTGTGGTTAAGATAACATAAGAAAGTAATGTATAAGTCCCAAAGCAGCATACAGTCACAAGGTGGTAGCAGCTAAGTATCAGCAATTAAAATTTCATTCTTTACAATAGGGCAAATGAATTGGTCTTGTTATTTACATGACTTTTGAAACTGAGCTGACTGTCTTCAGCCTTACCCTGTCCTACACAGCAGTTTATGAGGCATTTACTCTTTTTCCATTTCCATCTGCTCTTACGGTTAGAAAGCTAAAATGGACAACTTTCAGATGTGGCCACATATTAAAATAGTCCCAACATTAAAGGTATGGAGTTCATGTGAAGAGGTGGTGAGTAAATAAGCAGGACTGGGTGAGGTTAAGAGAGAGCTAGATGATCTAAGTGGCAAGAAAGAGGTGAAGTGCATCTACCAGGAGAGGTAGATGAGCAGAAGAGGTCTCTCCAGTGGTAGACATTAAAGGGGAGTATTATAGAACTTAGCTCCTGAGACAGTCACTGCCGAGTTCTAACAGAAGAATGTCATGGTCAAATCATATCTGAATGAGATGGGAACTTTGATCGGGACATAGTGTGGAAGTGCCCTTGAAGATTGCAGTGATCCCAGGCAGGAGGGGACAATGGGGGTATCTGCAGAGATACAATCTAAGGGGAAGGTTGGGATGACGGACTCATGTGTGGGGAACTGGGAATGGGATATTGGAGAAGACCAGTGGGAAAGCTGATTGCCCCAGCTATGAGAGCCAAGCCATGAGGACTATGAGCACTGAAATTGGGGAGAAAAGAAAATAGAGTGGACACAGTAATGCTTGAATGAATATCTACATGTGCTGCTGGTTTTAGAAGCAAGTGCCTTGCCCCATATTTTGTACTGTATTAATCTTTTGGCTGTGTTGCCTCAATTCAGTTTTGTTTCATGTTTAATTATGGGGCTGAAAGTCCATAAGTTTGGGTAGTCTGGAGTGGAATTTGGTTAAATATCCCTGCAGATTACTTTACATGCTTCGGTACTCTAATAAAATCAGCCACAGTGATCCAGCTATCCATATGGGATTTGTAGTTGCTGTTTTCCTGCGGCCCTTTCCTCCATGGCTGCCTGTGACCTTAGCCATTGAATCACTTAATCGTTTTTGGCCTCCGAAGTCAGTGATTCTGAGCGGGCAGGGTGGTAATGTGATGTCATGTCTGGGGCATGAGCCTGTATCCTCGCCGCACAGGGGTCCCACCCTTCCTGGTCTAGGCAGCTCAAAGCACAGTGCTTGGCGCATAGTGAGCGCTCAATAAATTTAGTTGCTTTTCCTGTCTCTCTCTGGATCTCAAGTAGAAATGTCCAAATTGAAGACTGCCACCACAGCATTAGGTTTCCCAAGGAAAACGCGTAGTGGAAGCTGAGGCAGATGTGTGGGAATGCGGTCCCAGGCCCTTTAGTTAATCCAGAAGAGATGATCACGCTGGGTTTACAGCTAGGCTTCCCAAGCTCATGAATCATAATGAGATCTCTTACAGGATTCATGAGTTTTAACTTAATGCAAAATTTTTAAACTATGTGTAATACTGTGACATTTCAAAGCATTCGTCATGGAAAATAGCTGATGAGGGCACACTTTTTGAGATAGTCTGTGTTCCACCTACATTGTTTGTATCTTATGGAACTCCCCTCTTCCTTCCACAGAAAGGTCAGAAGGAAGGCCTTGTATGTTTTCTGCAAACTCCCAGATAAGAAAAACATCAAACTAGAAAGCAACCTTTTGATAGCCTTATAGACTTACAATTTTTTAAAATAAAAAGTTTCTTTCCTGCCCTTTCTCTGTTAGAGAGATAAATTAGACTCCATTTCTTTCTTCCTTTCTCCTTTACCCCAAATTCCAGCAAATACATCCTTATCTTTCTCTTTAATTGAGATAATTATAGATTCACATTCAGTTGTAAGAAATGACACAGAGAAATGCCTTGTACAATTTGCCCAGTTTCCTCCAATGGGGGCATTTTGTAAAACAATAAAACAATATCTCAACTAGGATCTTGACATTTATGCGGTCCACCCATCACAATCAGATTTTCCCAGTTTTACCTGTACTCATTTATGTGTGTATATGTGTGTGTATGAAGTTATACACAATTGTATCGCATATGTAGGTTCACATGTTCACCAGAAGCATTACCTTGTAAGACTGTCAGATGCTTGAGAGTTTTGGACACATCCCATGATGACAGACAGTAAGACGTGTCTCCTCTAAACACACAAGCACTTTGCATGACTGTAGGAAGTTGTGGAGTGGAATTCTGGCCCGTGGTTCCTGTCTGGGGCTGTGCAGTTACTCTTTCACATTCCCTCATTATAAAGGGCTGGCTGGCCCAGGCAAAATCATAGGTGGGCTTGGCACACGGCTCACTACTTGCCTGCAGTAACTTATGCTTTTGTACTGCATCAAGAGTTCTGCCAACTTCAGAGGCCAAGGAGGAAGCAAGAGCCGGCCTAGCAGTGTAACACACCTGCTTTTTCCCGAGGCCACATACAACAGGCCTGTTTGAGTACCTGCTTGCCGTTTGGGATATAGTCAAACGTGTCTCGATAGCCCTAAAATAGTGGATAAATAAATACCTTTTTCCCCCTAGAAATTCTTTGTTTCACATAGATTTTAAATGACCACAAGGACAGATATTCATTGGGGAAACTGTCCCATTTGTACCTTTGCTATGTGGCCCAGTCTCTAGAATGAATTGCAGTGGAACCCTGTCATCTTGACACCTTTAGGAATGTCTACCTTTGAGAATTCCACCATCGCATTAGGTTCCCCAATTAAGATTTTAAAATTGTAACCGTCTCTCTCTCTCTCATACACACGCATACACACACACACACACACACACACAGAGCAAAGCTGTGCTAAGATGCAAACAGTGGGCAGGTGGCCAAGCTGCCTCGCCAGCTAAGTGTCTCAATCCTGTACCCAGTCTGAGAAACACTGGATTTGCAAATAGCTCAGACTGTGAATATAAAATTTGAGAATGGCCGAGGTCTGTTGTGTTCCAGTAGTCACTCCTAGAGTCTGAATGTTTAATTAGATAGCCAGAACGCAGAGGATGCTGATGCTGATGATGTTTGATCATAATAACCAATGAGCAAAACACCACAGATGTGATCATTATGGGATCCTTGTACAGAATACATTTAGTGTGTTTGGATCCAATGCCCTATTGAATCCTAAATCCCAACTTTGCTGTGGCATACAAAGAGCTATTTCTCCTCTCTTTGGACTAATACTTTTCCTATTGGCACGTTAGAAATCCATGAGTTACAAGTGACATCCTTTATTTTTGGTGGTAACTATCATCTTATTTAAACAACAGTTTACTTTTCAAGCAGTTGGAGACATTTTTGAGAATCTTAGAAATGTAAAAAAAAAAAAAAAAAAAAAAGACAAAACTGTATTTGAAAGAAAAAAATTATAAAAGAATACCAGGACAGGCTGCTATTACTTCCATAGCAAACCCCTTTGGGCCTTACATAACTAAAACAAATGCGGTCAAACTGCTGGTGTGGGCATGGCTAGTGGCAAAGGGAAGACTGCGGTTCTGCTTCCCGTGTCCTGCCTGCGGTCACTGAGGTCCAAGCAATGCCAGAACAGTGAGTTTTGAAAGTATTAAAATGTTTGTTTGGTGCTTAATCTTCCCAGCCACAACCCTAGACTGGGGCCAGAGGTTACATGGTCGAATCCTCTCATATTCTTCAGGTGACAAAAGGAAAGATGAGAGCAATTCAGTGTCCGGCTGAGGGCCATGCAAGTTCGCTAACTCGGACAAGAACCGGGTTTCCTGCCTTGCAGTACAGTGCCTTTCCCTGTAACGAGGCGCTGCTTCTCCCCTTGTCTGTCCGTCCTTCCTTCCTTGGTTTTCCATTTGGAATGTCGACCACAGTCCTTCTGATGAACCTGTTCCTTCAGGTCCTTTATTAGTTTTCTTTAGTGCTGCTGTAACAAAATACCTTACCACAATAGGATTTTTTTTTTTTTACAATTCTGGAAACTGAAAATATGAAATCAGGGTGTTAGCAGGGCCCTGTTCTCTCTGAATGTCTAGGGGAGAATCTGTTCCATGCCTTTTTTTTTTTAGCTTCTGGTGGTGGTGTTTTTGTTGGTAATCCTTAACATTCCTTGGCTTTTAGATGCAATCTGTGCCTCTGTTGTCCCATGGTGTTCTTCCTGTGTGTCTTTTCTCTCTCTCTCTCTCTCTCTTTTTTTTAATGAGACAGGGTCTCACTCTGTCACCTCAGCATCATCATAGCTTACTGCAACTTCAGACACCTGGGCTCAAGCAGTCCTCCTGCCTCAGCCTCCCAAGTAGCTGGGACTACAGACTTGTGCCACCACGCTTATGCATGGCTAATTTTTCTATTTTTAGTAGAGACAGGGTCTTGCTCTTGCTCAGGCTGGTCTCAAACTCCTGGGCTCAAGCAATCCCCCTCCTGCCTCAGCCACCACCAGCCATATTTGATTAGGGCCTACCCTAATGACTTCATTTTAACTTGATTCCATCTGCTAAGGCCTTCTTTCCAAATACGGTCACATTCATAGGTACAAGGTGGGTGAGGACCTTTTGGAGGGGCACAATTCAAGCTCTAACAGGTCTCTTTAGCTTCAAACCCTTTTTTAGAGCCAGGCAGGTATTTGTAATACATAATGGAGAACCTGCAGTGAATTTCATTAAGTGTAAAGCATCATAGCCAACATTTGTAGTTTGTTACAATAACACATTGAAAAGATTTATAGACTGTTTTTGGTGTGATTTTTGGATTAATTCCCTCTTTTGAAACCATTTGTTGGGCCCAGTTTATTTAAAGGAGGTAATGAATAGAACTGAAAACACCTAATTTTCATTTTCAATTTTGCCTAGAAGCTAGTAAAAGCTTTTTTAGAGAACTGAAAACTATGTCACCGAGCACCAGCACTGTACTTATTTATCATTTGGACCTTTATTAAATGCTTGTTTGCATGTGCTAAGCCTCTCTAGGTAAGACAAAAGGAAGAAATTTGGGGGTTTTTTTGGGGGGGAGGGATTGCTGTAATAAAGTCTAAAATAAAGTGCTATGTAATATTCAATGGTGTGCATATATTTTTAAACAAAAATTAAAAAGAAAGAAATCCTACTCTCAGCACTCTCAACTATATCATTCTTCCAAACTTCACTGGTGGAATATAATAATTTGTGCTCATAAACAATCTTCCTGACCTTATTTGCTGTAATATTAGTTGATCAATTTGGGAGGAAATGTCCAAATAACCTTACTACTTGTGCTTTTTTTAAAAAAATGTTTTTTAAACCAAGTAAAAGGAATGGATTTCTGTGTCTTTTATTAACTTTTATATGTGTGATTCCAAATCTCCCTTTAAATTAATGTCTTTTAGCTTCAAACATACCTCTTCCCATAAGGCTAGTCCCCATTTCCTATAGTCTTACAGACTTAGGAGAACAATATTTTCCCTTCTGTCGTTTTGATAATTACGTCCTCTATGCTCAGTGGTGGCCTATTAACTCACATGAATACCATGGGCTTGCAAAATAGCCTCAAATTTCCATATATTGGAACTGTGAGAATTTTCTATAATGGTGCTTTAGCAATAATGATGGAGGTGCAGGCATTTCCTGAGGATTAATGACCAGCTGGGAGGAACCAGTGGCCCTTGGCTCTGCCTCCCAGCCAGCCATTAATTCCAAGGAAATGTCTTTTGCTGAGGTCGTTATTGCTATTATAAGCTTAAAATGGAAAAACATAATAGGCGCATGAGTTATTTTTATGGGTTGATGCAGTTTCCAATGGTATGTACTAATTCGAGAAAATGAATGTGTATACATACAATAGTAAGTCAGATTTTTTTGAATCATCCCTCAGTATTCCATATGTTTTATGACTGATTTTGCTGTTCTCTCTACCTTTCTCCCTTACAAAAAAAGAAAGAAAATTTGATTCAGTAATTCCTACATTGGTTCAGAGTTTAAAAGTGTTGTAACACTGACATATTTAGAAATGTGAGTTTCTGTTATCAACTTCAAATAATAGGTTTCAAGTATGGTCTGAAGGGGAAAAGAGTTTATTTTTCATTTCTGTGATAATAATTTTTCTTTAGACTAAAACTTTGCAAGAAATGAAAGAAATAAACACCCTTGTAACAATTTTGCTGTGCTCTTTGATTTTTCTCTGTTGTTTAACAGGCAGCCTTATATTTATACCTTTACATATTAAATCCATGAGAGAGTAACGCACAGCTACTTATTTAACATTCCAGGGTTTAAAAAAATGTATATTAAATATTACAATAATGGGGAACCTTTTTAACACAAAACCATAAAAAAAACTCCTAAAAATGAAGACAAAGAATCGAAATGTTGCCCATTGTGCTCCTTTCTGATTATTTTCAAAAGTTAGCCCTTCTTACATAGTATTTCTACTTCTAATCTTAATCAGCTGGCCTGTTGCATTAATTTTATCTAGGTTATTTACAAGGCCTTTCTTTTAGAAACATTCTTAAAAGTTATAAAAGGGAAAATCTTGACAATCTTGGAATATTGCCACCCTTGACCTTTCAGAGAAATGTGGACAGCATTACCCAGGCATGATACCCGGGGACCATTTTTACTGTCATCAATTAGTGACTCCATATTTATCAAGCATTGGCTATGGGCCAGATTCAGTGGGGATTTAAAGATTTACAGGACACAGATTTGCACTAAAAGAAATAGGAATCAAGCTAAGAAGTCTTGTCCTGCTAGGCCCTCAGGTTCCTGTCCCATTTCTTTCCTTCCTCTACCAAATTCACTTGTACCTTCTAAGTACTGTAACTATCAGTAGAACCCCTTTCAATCCCCAAAGTGTCCTAATTTGGGTGAGTAAATTGTATGGTCATTCTACCTATAATCTGCTTGTTTTTCATGTGTACACCTTGTCCTTCCCCTACTTTTGGTACATTTGTGTTCTTAGGCACTTCCAGATTGTTCTTTCACTGTCATTATTATGTCATTCCTCTTCTCAGAAACTGCCTACTGGCTCCTCATTAGTGACTGAATAATTTTTAAATATTTCAGGTCACTTAAATAGAATTACTTGGCTCTTGGTTTACCATTTTCCTCATATATGTGTAGCCAAAGACCCTATTTCCAAATAAGTAACTGATAAAGCAAACTTCCTATGCCATAAACAGGACATTTTCTCACTTTCTTCACTTTTACCTAGAATTTCCTTCTCCCACTTTCAGCTGCCTAAAAATCTTTAAAGTCCAGTTTAGACACCAGTTGTTTATGAGCTAGCTCCCAACTCCCCTAGTCTGAAGTGGGCTGTCTCACCCCTGGAGCATGAACACACATTACAGATGCTCTTCAACTGCGATTATGTCCCGATAAACCCATCTTTAAGTTGAAAATATTGTAAGTTAAAAATGCATTTAATACACCTACGTTACCAACCATCGTGGATTAGCCTAACCTGTCTTAAATGTGCTCAGAACACTTTCATTAGCCTACAGTTGGGCAAAATCCTCTAAAACAAAGCTTATTTTATAATAAAGTGTTGACTATCTCATATAATTTATTGAATATTGAAAACCAAAATGATGTGTGGGTATTGGAAGTACAGTTTCTATGGAATGTGTATCACTTTTGTAAAACTATAAAGTCAAAAAATCCCAAGTTGAACCATTGTAATTGAAGCATCATAAGTGGAGAACTGTCTACATTAATGCCTTGCTTATATTATAGCGTTATTCATTTTCTCTTGTACTGATAATTTTTGAACATTTCTCATCTTTGGATACCAGTTTTGTAAGCTCCTTGAGAACAGTTTTTCATTTTCTTAAAAAACTAGGGCTGTGGTATACAGTAGTTGCTTAATACACATTTGTTGAATGAAGAAACAAATACATGGCTAGGCTATTCAGGTCATTCCCACAAAATGATTTCTTAAAACTACATAATTGGAAGTTTTTGCATTTTATAAAAAGTATTTCCACAGTATTACATCATTAATTACTGTACCCTGAGGAATTACTGCTGCTGCTAATCTCTTGGATACAATACTTAGTGACATAAATATAAGTGACATTAGTACTGCTACTGTTCAACGAGATTACAAAATAGAAAGTAGACTTAGAAGCAGATGTTGGAAAATATCTTCAAAGATAGCAAAAATGTAGAAAATCTTGCTAGGGTTGGTTCAGGGACGTAGTCTAGGATGAAGCTGCCACACATGGTGTTTGACAACACCATGGCATCCTCTTCTGCAGAAATGGAAAGAGATGTGACTATTTTGGGGGATTTTCCTCCAAATTAAAAAAAAAAACTGTGTCTGTGATTAATCTTAAAAAGATAATTTAAAGAAACAATACTTGCTGATTGGGAAAATAAAACTGAATTCTATGTGTCAACTTGTATGTGAATGTATTTCTTATTTTTAATCATTGTTTTATGTACATGTGTCACTATGGAACATTAAGTTCAGAAAACAAATCAGTTTTCTTTTTAAAACTATTGCATTGGTTGCTTCATTTTTTTTAGGTTATATCAATTTATCCTAAATTGGTAAAAACCTTGATACTATATATATTTAATTTAAGCACCTTATATTTCCATGGTAAACAAAATGATAAAATTTTAAGAGCAAATTGAGTAAAGAAATATTGTAACTATTTTCTGAATAGACCATACTGTAAAATTTCATATGCCAACATATTTTTTGAAAAAAATTAATTTGTGCACAAGCAGGATCCTAATTTCACAGTGAAGCTTCATATTTTTAGGGAAGTTAAAAGAATAAGCCTTGGCTATGTTTACCTTTTCTCAGACTCTTACAGCAAACTTACGAAAACACACAAACACACATCCACACACATCCCCTCCACAAACCTCAAACAACAGAAAATGGGTTTTTCTCTGCCCATTTTGTCCCCTGTGTCCCACAATCAGTACCACCACCACTACTACCAATAGGCTTACATGTTTTAGGTAGTTTTACATTTTTATATTACACAGGAATTGAGGAAAAACTAAAGGTTTCTGAAAGTGTATTTAAAACACTACTTTAGAACAATTAATCTGCTTGGGTGTATAAAGTAGAAGCCAGTTGTTGGAAAGCTCTTATACTCCAACAATTAAAAAGCATTAAGTGTCAAAGATTACACCTGAACTAGAAGCATGGGTCACTTGGTGGATGGCCATGTCCCAAACTAAGAGAAAACACTCAGGCAGAAGAGTGGAGTTAGAACTCGAGGTAGAGATGAAACACGTGCTTAGTTACGCATGTGTGATGTTTAGGAGAGGGAGCTGCACTGAAAATAAAGATATGGGAGCTACTGGTGGTAGTAGCTGAAGCCATGGCTGTGGGTAAAGATCCTAAGAGAATATGACAAATGAAAGGTATGTAGAAAGTGGAGAAGAAAGCAAATATGGATACCATTGCACACAAAGGAGGTAAAATAGGTTGTCGGCTGCCAACGATGACATGTGTGTTAGTGGTCATCACTGCATCCTTCTCCAGCTGTCCCACTGTTGATAAGAACTTATATGTGGTTCCCTTGCCACTCCCCACCCATGGCTCAACTCACGATAGTTGACATGGTTGTTTCTTCTCTATTAGCTCACTAGACTGAGCTCACCATTGAGATAACCAAGAACAGCAGTGAACCCTAAACCCTGGCGATGCTATCAGCACTTAAAGAGAGCAGGGGAATGAAAGTAAGGGAAACCTTTGTGGGCCAGATCATTAACTCATATCTGGTGACATCCCTTTTTCCATCTGGAAAAGTTAAAGTTTTGTTGTGCAATTAGCTTTACAGAATGGAGCATGTCTGTCGGTTTACTAAAACTGTTAAGCCAAAATAGGGCACAAGTGCAAGTCCTGCTTCCAGAAGTTGGCTGCACCTTCCTTTCTGCAGTATAAGGTGAACATCTGTAAAGAAGAGTAAAATGTCCCTGGTGTGTTTAAACAGACTGCCTTGGCTTCAAACTAAAACTGTTAAGCCAAAATAGGGCACAAGTGCAAGTCCTGCTTCCAGAAATTGGCTTCACCTTCCTTTCTGCAGTATGAGATGAACACCTGTAAAGAAGAGTGAGATGTCCCTGGTGTGTTTAAATGGACTGCCTTGGCTTCAAGGATCATTAGATTTCAAAGACACACACGCAAAAAAAAAAAAAAATCATAACAATATCCTTTGCATGGATCAGATGATGAGAAACTGAATTGTAATTTGGGATTCATTCACAAGAAAAGGCCGAAAGGTTTTCACATGAACGGGACTGTGAGGATCAGGAACGCCAGGCTCTGTGCCCAGCTCAGTCTCTCTGACCTACTAGAGAATGTTGTCTTCAGACTATAGAAGTTGTGACCTTCATACCGAGCAGCCTTTTGAAGGGTACGGTATTTCTAGGTAAGCTGGCTTGGCACAGGAATTGCACTTGTGCCCAATTGTGGCTGAGCAGTTTTAGGAGTCCAACAAAGTGCTCTGTTCTGTAAAGCTAATTGCAAAACAAAATCTTAGCTTCTCCAGATGGAAAACGGGATATGAAAATATACCAAAGGAAGGAAACAAAATTTTCCCCCAGTGTGGTTCTGCAGTCTTAGGAAGGTTCCATGAATATTATGTATGCACAGTAAACATTTATGACCATATTTAGGTCCAAGCAGCATGAGGGATTTTGTGCTAGTAGTTGTTGGTGAGTACCACAATAGGAATCCTTTATATCTGAGGTAGCCATAGCAACTAAGTAGGGCCCATGTCCATTGTGCTTATTAACTTCCAACCTGCTAACCATGCTTCGACTCTGTGGGCTCCAAGATTGCTAATTCATATAACACCCCAGAGAGGGGGGTAAGTGCTTTTCAGAAAAAGCAAATTTAAGCAAGGGATTTTTAAGAGATTTGAAGAATACCCCATAGCAGCCAAGATGATAATTTTTGGCCCTACTGTTAGTTTGATTGAGTATTGTTATAAAGAGAAAATTACATAACCTGAAACAGAATTATGATTATTAAGAAAATAATAGCCTCCATGAAATCTTCTATTTATGTTACTAACTCCATTATTGGCTATATTTTAAGTAGCACACATTCACCTTGCATTTGGCAGGGAACACCAGCTAGCTTTGCTATTACTGTTCACAAATTTTTTAATACAGGGAAATATTTAACATACTAGAAAAAATAGTTTAAATTTATGGCATTAGCATTTATATTGTAATGTTAATATAATCCTCTTTTTCCCTAGGATACACCATAAATGATTTCATATTGTTTACATTTAACACACACAGTGGGTTTTCCTTTGGATTGTATGTATAGTTGTCATTGAACAACAGCATAAAATTGTCAGTGGCCTATATTTTTTAGCTTATTTAACTGTGATTAAAAATATTTTGATCTATATAATTCACTTCAGCTATTTTGCATAGTAGTATACTGTTGATCCTTGAACACTATGGGCTTGAACTGCACGGGTCCACTTATATGCAGTTAGCTTTTCACTAAAAGTTAGTTACAGCAAGTATGCCTGCCTCTCCTGCCTCCCCTTCCACCTCCTCCACCTCTTTTACCTCTGCCATCCCGAGACAGCAAGACCAACCCCTCCTCTTCCTCCACCTCAGCCCGCTCTACGTGATGATGATGAGGATGAAGACCTTCATAGTGATCTACTCCCACTTAATGAATAGTAAATATATTTTTTCTTCCTTATGATTTTCTTAATAAGACTTTCTTTTTTCTAGCTTACTTTATTGTAAGAATACAGTCTATAATACATATAACATACAAAATATGCATTAATCGGTTGTTTTTGTTATTAGTAGGGCTTTTAGTCAATAGCAGGTTATTATAGTTATGTTTTTGGAGAGTCAAAATTATACTTTGATTTTCGACTGCATGGGTGCTTGGTGCCCCTAACTCCGAATTGTTCAAGAGTCAACTGTATTTTTGTTTGATTTCATGAGGGTGAACTTTTTATATCATACATTTATAGGTAGAAATGGAAGTATATTATAATAAATATATGTGCACTGAAAATATTATACCTGTTGTTTTAAAATAATATCATATTAATTGAAACCTAAGATAGTCTTCAGTTTTCAAATTTGAACTGGAATGCAATGTAGAATGCACCGAAATATTTTTCTGTTTCTCTAGGAAACAAGATGAGAAGGCACTTGTTCTAAACATCTGTATCCCCATCTATTTTTCACCAACATTCAAACTATAGTTACTGGAAAAAATGATGAAGAATCAAAATTTGTGAACTCTAGGGATCAGACCAAATGTATCATTATAATTCCTTTGTGTCCGAGAAGGGTGGGCCTCCATATTGGAGAGAAAAACAATTCACAAACATAAGAGAAAAAATGGAAATTGAGAATGACTCCTAAGGAGACATCTGTTCACTCCCTCAGCCGACGCTTATCCCATCCCTGCTAAGGCTGGGCACTGTGCTAGATATTGGAGAGACCCTGGGGTTCAAGGTCCCTGCACTCGTGGCTCCTACATTCTAGAGAGAGATTATAAATGATGGCCAAGGTGTTATAAAATATTGACAATGATTTCAGGCAGTGACAGGAGCTGAGAAGAAAAGTGAACCAAGTTAATGTGATGGAGAGTATTGGAGTGGACGAGGCTGCTTTAGATCGGAGAGTGTGGGTGGACTTGATGGAGAAGGTCCTGGGTGAACTTCCAGCCCCAAATGACAAGAAGGAGCCACCCTTGTACCTGGTGGACCTGTTGGGTGACATTAACAGCATATGGGAGGAGAGATTTAGGGGCTAGCTGAGCATTCACCTTCATTTGCTTCGTCCCTGGGTTATGAGAAATGTGACTAGGCAGAACACCCAAGGATATGTTGCAGGTGTCACAAGAGGCAGGTAAAAGTCGAAATGATTGATTATAGCTGTTCTTTTTGTGACACCTGTGTGACTATTTGTAACCTTTAAAGTGAAATAAATCTTACTTCTCCCATCTTAGCCTGCCTGTCATTCTTCATTACAAATTTTAAGAAAGCAGTCAATGCAATCATTAATGCAAAGAGTCATTCTTTTTAGCAGTGCTAACTTAAAAAAAAAAAATCACTGGCACTTAGCTGAGATGCAGCCAGCATGTACCAACATTGCCTGGCATTGTGCCCTCTTGACCCGTCTGAGTTAAATTGTTCTTTCTGCTGTTCTTTCTGTTTTCCCTGTAAGGATGGGAAAGAGAGAGAGAGAGAGAGAGAGAGAGAGAGAGAAGGGATGGGGGAAAACGGGGGAGAAGTCAGTTCTGATTTTCTGGTTTCTAAACATAGTAGAGGAGAAAGCAGAGAGTTTGTGAGGAAAGAAGTGGAAAGATGTGCGTGAGATTCCTTAGTTGCGAGTTAAATTACCAGCTTGCATAATGACAAAAGGTACTGACCCTATGAGTTGAGGGCCTGCCATTTTTGTTAACTGGTGTTCCTGAATGTAGCTAATGGCACAAGCTATGTAGAAACAGGCACTTATCCTGTTTTTGTAATGAGCAGAAATCTAGCCCACTGAAGCATTGAGTTCTTTTCTAACTTTTTGCTCTGTGAGAACATCTTTGCTTTGAATACAAAGGCAGCATGAAAATCTGGAGGCCTTCTCAGGAAGGGGAACTTCTAGGAACTTAATCTGTTAGAGGGAGAGCCAGAGCCCAGCACACTTGGAGTGTTATCTGAGCAGGAGGAGTCAGAATTGGCTGGCCAGTTTTCCCTTAGTGAGTGTTTATTATGTTTAAGCTACAGAGCTAATTACTGCGAAAAGACATAAAGGAATAAGAAGACCGAAACCCTATCCTCATGATACTGACAAATCAGTTGGACCGAGCACACATGAATCAACTAAAGAACACTTCTGCCAAGTTCAAGTTGTGTAAAATGGAGGATATGAGTCTTGTGGGGACACAGAGTTGAGGCGTGAGCTATTAGTCAGTGCTGCAAGGCTGCCTGCAGGAGAAAAATTTTGGGTGGAGTTTGGAAAGAAGTGAGGAAAAGATTTGAATTAGTGTACGTAAAGCTTGTCACCTGAGCAAGACTAGAAGCACCCCGAGAGCAAGGGGACGTGTCTTCTCTTTCTTACACGTTCCCCGAGGTTCCTTGTTCCTTGGATTCTCTGTAGCAGTATTTACCAAGGGCTTCAATGAGTAGACAGATGTGGGTACCATGTTGCTAAATGGATTAAAGGTTGGTCTTCCACCCTGCCACTGGCCACAGCACAAAATGGAAACAGACGTCACAAGCACCCTGTAGATCTGTCCCTTTTGCTTTCTGAGATTCACCTCCATTTTAAGCTCTTTCTCCCTCCAGCATTGCTCACAAAGTAATCTCTCTGCATCTGAGAAGGAACAAATATCCAGTAACCTTCTGCAGCTGGCCTCACGAAAAGGGGAGAATCTGTTAAATGCCACTGGAAATGTAAGGATCTCTTGTGACAGTAGAGTCTCAAGAGGAAACTAGTGGTTAAATTGCTAAGTTCTTTGAGTCTGAAGCTTTTTTCACTTGCGCTGCAGATAAGTGCCTGATCTTGCGGTATCATGTTTCTGACTTCTTTGTTCTGGCTTCATTTTTTTTTTTTTTTTCAAAATGCCATTTTCATTTGTTCTTAGAGTTCAGAACATGTCAAAGAGCTTCTCTGAGCAGTGGGTGGTTTTACAGAGCACACAGAGAATGAAAACTAAATACCATCCCGGAAGCAGTGCATTGCAGTCAGGGAGGAGTCGGTTACTTTCCAGTTTTGGCTCTGTCTGAATGTGTGACAGGAAGGGAAGAACTGAGGCAATGAGTCACCTCATTTGGGCCTCATGGAGAAAAATGGAAGAATATGGAGAAGAATTGGAGCATATGGAGTAAAACTGGAGAAATGGAGATTTTATTTGAATGTGGAGAAAACTGCAGCAAGAGTTTCTTTCGATAGGTAGTCTATGGGCAATTGCTGTTTTCTCCGTGATTCTTATCCAATTCAGTACATTCTTAAGGGATGGTTTATGAAATCAGGAGATGGCAGAAAAAAAACAGGTAATATCAGCATTGTCTATTCCCACTTAACTCTTTCACCTAAATCTTCACAAGAATTGATGGGAATGCTAGCATCAATTTTAATGTGTGGTGAACTAAGTGATTAGTGGTTTTTATTGGTTATTCTTAATACAATAATAGAATAGCGACATTTTGAAGTTGAAAAGTGAGTTAAGAATTTGTTCCAAAACCCCAAAATAGGCAATGTCGTGTTGTAAATTTTAATGCTGTCAAGCTGCCAACACATTACATACAAGGGAGTCTAACAGATTACCATTGATTTCCTGTACCCTGTGCCATAAGAGATTGGCATTGGTAAGTTGCTACACTTCTTTGATCAATGAGGCAGAAATTCCTTTGTAAAATACTCAACTGATGGAAAGTCTAGCTATATTGAATCTAGTAACTGTTTTCTAAGGATCCAACTCATTCAACTCAATACCAAGTAGACTTGGATTCATTTTTGGGTAGAGTTCCCTGGGCCATGTTAGTTTGGATGTACATCATTTGCAGTAGGGTACTACTATCACCATCATCATGTATATTCATAAATCAAAGCAAGATTAGAAAAGGAATATGGTAGCTCACAGAGCAACTCAGAAAGATGACAGTAATGACTAGGAAATGAAACACAATGGTTGTTTTTCAGGGACCCTACCCAGCAGATGGGAATTATTGTAGCTCTTAGAGTTTCACTGGTAGGTCAGTGTATCATGAAGTCTAATCTGACACCATAGTCCACACTCCCCTCTTGTTTTCTGCCGAGGTTACCAAGGAGAAGTGGAAGAAAGTGCCATCCACAGGGACATTCCTCAGAGATCATAGTGAATACCGTCCATTGCTCTGGCTCGTTCCCCAAAATGGGCCAAAGATTGCTGCTCTGTTTATGTACTTAAGATAGAATGGTCAAGAAATACAATTCACATTTCATTCTGGTATATATACTGTTTTGAGCATTATTTCACAATGTAGGTAATATAAATGGGGCATTTAAACATAGTCCTGATTAATATTATTAATCAATACTTATTAAATGCCCACCAAACCAGGCATTGTTCTAGAGACCTCAGACTACACCTTTAAAAGCACATTTTATTGCCAGTTTTAGAAATGGAGAAACCAAGTCTTAGAAAATTTAAGTAACACACGCAGTTACACAAACTAGAAAGTAATAAAACTGAATCTTGAACCAAGGTCTGTCAGACTCTAAAGTCCATGATTTTCTGTACCATGTACCACTTAGAATGTTTATGGAAACCTTACAGTTTTTTAGCCCTTTTCACATTTAGCTCTAGGATTAAAAGTATTGGTTATGCTTTCAAAAAACGTAGTGCTCAATATTATAATGCAGTTATATTTAATAAACATTTATCAAGCACTTACCACATGTGTATGCAGGCCACTGTTACAGGTTTGTGTGTGAGTAAATGAAGTATGGCTGTTAGCTCTGAGAACTTACAGTCTAGGGGTAGATATGCATGAACATACAACTTCTGTTTATTTTGAACTCCAGCTATGTGTCAGGTGTTGTGCTAAGTGCATTATAAACATTGTCTTACTTTATTTTTATTATTTAATCCTTATAAGAGCCTTGCAAAGGTAACAGTTTTATAAATACTTTTGCTAATGTGTAAATCATCAATAACAATCTTTGAGCCTTTGATCCAACTAGGTAAAATAAGCTATTAGTGAATCACATATATTAAAGTTTAATTTTTTATAAAGGAGGTGAATGGCACTTTATAAAGGAAGTTGAATGACACTTCCGCTGAGCTTTAAAGAATGCATGGGATTTTAATAGGATAGCTGGAAGAGGAATTTCTTGGAGAGGGACTTCCATGCCATTTGGAAAGTAGGAACAAATCCATGGAAGCAGTGGAGAGTAGGGCGTGTTCAAGTAAGAGCAGCTAGTTTGGGCTGGATAATGTAAATTAGGGCCATAGCACGGGTGAGGGGGTGAATGTGGACAATGAACCTAAGCACTAACTGATAACAGGTCACGAGGGCCATGCAGAATAGCTGCACACGGAAATTGGACATTATGGGGAATGGGAGGCTAGTAAAGATTTCTAAGCAAGAGAATGATAGATCAAATCTGATTTGATATAGAAAAAATTTGGGCTCATTGGAAGCCTCCATCGTTAGCCATGGTCTAATGACCAACATCGTCAATATTATGCTACACTAATTTTCTTCCTTAGAAATCAGTTTAAAAATATATTTATAATGCATGTTTATACATTTTAAATGGTTGAAAAAAATCAAAAGAGTAGTAATATTTTGCAACATGAAAATTATGTAAGATTCAAATTTCAGCGTCAACAAATGAAGTTTTACTGGGCACAAGCGCACCTATTTGTTCAGGTACTTTCTATGGCTCCTTTCCTACTATAGTGGCAGACTGAGTACCTGCCACAGAGACCGTCTGGCCCAAAAAGCCTGAAATATTTACTATCTGACCTTTAACGGAAGAAATTTTCTGACTCCTGCTTTAAGCATGTCTTTCTGGCCCTCTTAATCCATTTACATAGGCTTCTTCCTTTAGTGTGTGAATGGAAAATAAATTTAAGTTTATTAGTAGAAGCAAGAAACCTTTAGCTTGGCCTCCAGATATTATTTTTTTTCCTTCTCTCGAGAATTTTGAATGTTCTATATCTATATTCTCAAGGCTAAAGAATAATGAGGCAGAATATGTTTTACTCATTACTATATTCCTTTCCTACGGGGATTAGGAAGGTATGGTTTTCCCTTTAGGTTAGAGAACTATGTTCCTTTTCTAGGCAAATTCCATTTTTAGTTTATACTCAGGCTGTCAGCCCCACAGAACAATGTCAAATGAGTTTCGTAGGCTGTCTTAAAAATCTCTTCTAGTTTGATTTCTGCCCGTACCTCATCCAGTTAGATTCCCTCAGAAAGGCTCAGGAACGGTGGAATAACCTTAGGTTATCAACACTATCTGTAACTTTCCTACTGGGTGTGCTAATGTCACAGTAGCTTACCAATTGCCTCATGTGCTTTGCAGCTTTGTGCCTCACTGTAGCATAGCCTTCTTGGGTTTAGGGGTCTTTGGGCATAGTGAAAGGAGGTGGGACAACCTGTCCTTTGTCCACAGAAGCCAATCTGAAGTGTCAAGGAGGCCACAGGATGCAAAGTGACAAACACTCTCACCTCTTTCTATCTTTCATCCACTCCTGAGCTGAATGTGATGTGGCTTCCACCCACTCCATCCTTCACAGAATATGCCCACAAAAAGGATGCTAAGTAAGGTCCTCAGTCACCTCTTACCTGCCAAATCCACGGGACACTTCTTAGTCTGCATCCTGATGTCTCTTCTGAAATAGCAGACATGTTGGCCATGCTTCCCTATTTCAAACTTTCCCTCCTTGAATCCCTGAAGGAAAACCTGTCTTCATGTTTCTTCTCTTGTCTGAAAGCTTCTTGTATCTGGCAGCCTCTTCTCTCTCTACCTGCCCTCTTCATGTTGCTTGTCTGCAGGGTCATGTCTGAGGTCTTCTCTGTTTTTCATTCCCTGTGCTCATTCTGAGTTAGTTCCATGACATTTGTGTTTCAATTACTACCTACATTTCAATGACTGTATTCTTAGCTTCTTTGAGAGTGCCATCGTTCATGTGGTCATCGTGGACTCCCTCCTAACTCCATTTTCAATATTCACAAAGTCTTGCTATTTACTGCTCTTAAATATACCTTGAGCCATTTGTTTTGAATTCTTTTTTCCTCCGTTCCCACTGCTGCTTTCTTTGCACAGGTCCTCATCATCTCTCACTTGAACTATTTGCACTAGCCTTCTACTAGTTTCCCTGCTGTCTGTAGTCTTCTCTGTACAATCCACCCCCAATTATCACTGCAAGTGTTATCTTCAAAACAGAAACTGTATCACTGTCCTGCCAAAAACTTTCAATGGTTACCATTCACCCAAGGGATAAACTTACATTGATTATAGAAAGCATTGAGTCTAATTTCTAATTTAGCCTTCTATTAATACCATCCACCAATTGTAGTCTTCACTTCATTGGTACAGAAAGATCAGTTTTTCTGAAACTTACATTGGTTCTTCCATACCTCTGCTCTGATTAGCACATTCTTTACCTTTATCTCCATCTGGACAAATCTCAGTGCATCTCCCAGTTCAAATATGGTATTTTCCCTCCCGAAATTCCTTATTTCTTCCTCTTTGCCATCATGGGAGTTTACACCCAGCTGGGGTAGAGCACATTTGACAATATACTATAATTGTTTGTTTACATGTTTTCCATGCATGAGACTCTGTCCCATTTATCTTTGTATTTGCAGTGCAGAGCACAGTGTCTGTCTTATAAAAAGCATCCAAGGAATGAGTATGTCTGAACTGTGTGTCTGTGCCTACACCAGGAGCCCTCCAGATTCTATTGTTGGGCATGTTAGAAATAAATGATGTTGTGAAAACCTAGTAGGGCAACAATCAGCAGAAAAGGTTTATTTACTTCTGTCCATATTTTTTTTGTATTGAATCAAGACTAAGTATAGATGGCTATATATAGTCACTTATGAAGTCAGGTGTGCCTGTGGGGTAGAGAATAGTATTTATTTTAATAGAAAAGAGTAGAAGAAAAGAGGAGAGACTTCCAATGTCACTCTTAATGAATCACATATATTAAAATTTAATTTCTCATATAAATACTAAACTTGGTAAAAAGATATATAAAGTATGTATATATGTGTTTTATAATGTATGCATATGTATATGAATACATATATATTTAAATGTGACTATTATCATATTACTTTGTGTTATATTTCACTATATTTATCCTCAGAAAATTATCATTATAAGTCCAATAATAAAGACAGGAGACTGGGGTTGTGTTTTCAAGTCTTGCTTGGGGTATTTGCCCATGCTTATACAGCAGTAACAATAATGACAGATGGTTAACGTGATCAGGACACCCACGGTGTTTAATACGTGGTCTCTGCCCTTATGGAATTCAAAACTCATATAAAAAGATGGGTAACATTATAGGGCAGTTTGAGGTATACCAATTAATGGCACACAATAAGTGAGATTTTATTTTGTATCTCTCTATAGCCTACCAAAGCACTTTGCACACATTGGATGTTTAATAAATATTTGGTGATTGAATGGACAATAAAACAAAAGCAAATTTGTAGTAATTGTCAATTGTTCTTCACTGTATGCAGTAAACTAGAGTTGGGTCTTGGGCTATGGTATTGACACCAGCTTCTTGTGAATAAGAGTAAGAATTTATCCTTTATGTTTTTCATAGATCTCATTTATTATCTATGAGGACAAAACTTATTTTCTAAATTAGAAATAAAAATTAATAAATTTATAAATAATGAAGATATA
Source organism: Eulemur rufifrons (assembly GCF_041146395.1). Taxonomy (NCBI): domain Eukaryota; kingdom Metazoa; phylum Chordata; class Mammalia; order Primates; family Lemuridae; genus Eulemur; species Eulemur rufifrons. Next base: position 50,983,025 of record NC_090998.1, read on the forward strand.
TACAAATATATACAAACATATATAATTTAAATCTATATAAAACTACTTAGTTGAAGACTTTGTCAGTCTTGCTGAGACACATTGAGTGAAAATGCATATGAAAGCCTTTAATGACATGAAGTGAATACTCAGGAAATTGTAATCATCTTTTCACTGGGAACGAACTACTCACTTACAACAAAGCCTAGGTTTCCGGCAGTAAGACAACCATCTGAAGATGTGGTTCCTTCTAGAAGTTGTTTTAGAGTCTGTTTCAGAAGGAGGTGTAGAGTGACTCCAAGTGCCTTACCAGCTTCTTCCAAGTAGAGTACAGGTGACCTATAGGTGCTTGTTCTTTGAGCTGATTTATAATTAGTACCTGGCTGCCCAGATTTACCCACAGAACTGCCTAAAGTCTTGGCAAAATATCTTTTTTTTTTTAAATAAAAGAATGGATGATCAGGATTCTAACGTATCTGTTTTTCTATATGTGTATATGAAGGTTAACATTTTCACAAGTATGGATAAAATCATTGGAAGAGTTTAAATGGTCAGCCCTGTGTGCTCTTCCTTTTCTTTTTCAGTTTGGAGTTCCATCTCAGGAAAATAGAATCACATTTTGAAACAGATGTAGTTCTTTCTACAAGTTTTTCTAGTGCAAGAAAATTGGAATCTCAGAGATCTGCATGTGCTTATTTTATCTTCTCATCTCACTTTATAAAACTAGAAAGATTTTTCCCCTTAATAATGCTCTTAGAATTATCATGTAACTTGACACTATGGCCAAAGTGAGTTTTGTTTCGTTTTGTTTAAAACATATATGTAAAAATAAAAAAAAAATGCTTATATTTAAATAGAGTTACAACAATAAGTAATTCTTCCCAAGGAGTCCCAAATTGAATGTTTACTCCTCCATTCTCATCCTAGAAGATATACTGACAGTGATTCAGTTCACACTTGCTTTGTTTGTCTTATTGGCAATAATACCAGATGTATTTCATTTAATTTGAATAGCTATGTGCCTAAATGAGTAAATGATATTATTCTAAGTTGATCTATTTACAAGCACTAGAACTTGCAATTTATAACAACTGTTAGTTTATTATTTCAAAGAGCATACTGTACCGCAAAGAATCCTTTATTCAAATTTTCATGTATTCACTTTTACTTGTTTTGGTTTTGTGTGTTTTTTTGTTTTTTTTTAAATACTAGGCCTACATCAACCATCAGTCAACTTTCTATGAGTTTGAACTACCTATTTGATGGATGTTCTTTTCTTTGTTTTCTTATTTGCTTTTTTCTTTGAATTGTTTTTCCTATCATTAAAGAATGAGCAAGGTTAGTTAGTAGAGAATGAGTTCATCTCTGCTACTCCAGCTATTTTAAAAATCTTTGATTTTAAAAAAGGGCTGGGGGGAAGAAATGGAACTATGTTCAGTGAGGCTAGCGCTGGTTTGCATTATTGTGAGCCCAAGTGAGTTTTTTTCTCTTTTGGTGTTGTCTTTAGTTTTCAACAAAACTATTTCTTTGGAAGTTCTTTTTCTCCTAAACTTGTTATATAGGAATGTCGGAGCTGCAACAAGTCTGTCTATCATATGAATACATGTTTATAAATGATTTACTTAGCTGTTCTGGTCTGTTAATTAAATATGTATTTAAAGCATTTTTTTCAAAAAAAATAGAAGGCCTGTATCATGTTTTCCACATGATACAGATTCTGAGTTGCTGCAAAACTAGTTAATCATTTATATTTAAATATTTTCAGGAGTTTTCACGTTAGGAATTTACACTGTATACTCACTCCCAAATCATGTTGTAAACAGTGTAATCAGTTAGATAGGTTAAAACAGTGACGGAAAATACCTTATTTGATAATTGCGTATTTGCCAATGAATTACTTTGCATACAGCAGTATTAAATACTCCCATTCCCTTCCTAATTTTAGTATGTGCACTACTATACATTCAATATTTCTTTCAAGAACACCAAATCCTACCAGCCCAGAAAGGGATTCTAGGTGGGTCATTCTCACTTTCTCTTCGTGTCATTTATAAAGCAGGCAGAACAATTTCTGGCCTCCAATTTTTGAAAACCATAAAATCATTTCACCACTTAAGCCCAAACTCTCTAAATCAAATTTTAACCTTAGAACAAATGTTTTTTTTTGCCATTTCAAACCTTTGAAATTAAGATTTCAAGTAGAACTTTTCAGACAGCCTTGAAGGAAGCCACGTCAACACGTGTCCCTAAAACACATTAAATTATATAGCACTCTACCATGTATGCCCAGTATTTGCCACAGAAGGAAAAGAACTTAGCACGTGAGCAGGCCCCTTGGTCAGTGGAGGGGTGACAGGTGAGCCTCAGTGAGGGCACTGGAGGAGGGTGGGTGTGTGTGGGGGGGTGCGAATGTTTAGGGGTGGAAGGAGCTCATACTCTGGGCTCTGGGTTGCTGGGCTCATTCTTTACAGCCCTGGTTTGTGAAGTGATTTATGGGCCATACATCACCTTCCTGGTTGGCTTTGTTGACACCTTGTCACATTCTTGCTTGGGCTTGAGGAATTCATTGTTCTTGTTTGAACTGATAAGAAAAAAAAAAAGAAGAAGAAGAAGAAGAAAGAAAGAAAAAGGGGGGAAAAGAAGGTTTTCTCACTGAGACCTTGGGAAAAGCCAAGGGGGTGGAATGTTAACAGGGAGCGGCGGCTGCGCTTTCCCAAGCCATGCCGGCTGCTGCAGTCGCAGGGCAGCGCTGCCATCAGGTGTACTGGCTGAAGTTTCGTGTGCCCTAGGGAAGCAGCCTCCTGGTTGGGAGCTGTGTTCTGTTTGCTGGGATGGTATTGTGGAGAGAGGCCTTGGGAGGGGTGAACAAGTAGGGCAGGGGTAGCTTTCCTCCAGAAGTGAGAGACAGAATGGCTGAAAGGAGATTCCAAAGGAAGGTAAAATGACCCTGGTCACTGGGAGAATATAAAACACGCGGTGACTTTTGATGTGAGCCAGTCTCTTCAAAGTTCATCCTGCTGTACAGCATGCATTTCGGGCACGGTGCCATGCTGACCTCTCCCCTTTAATGTGTAGTGCCCCATGCTTCACTTAGTATTTTGGCAGCCTGCACACAGAGGCTGGCATTGGAGTCCAGCGCTTTGAAGACAGCAAAAAAGTTTTGGAATGGGAACTCATCAAGCCACTGGCAAAAGTTTGTGTGATGTATGCATAGGGTATTATCTCTCACTTCACTAGAGCAAATGAATGACCTACCTGTTTTTTTAGATCTCTTCTCCGATATGGTTGCTTCAAAAATACTACTACTACTAATAATAATGGATTAAACTCTTTTTCACCCAAGAGAAGTAATGGGTGAGATCATATGTTCCAGGTCATGGGATTGTAAATGCTCACACTTCCTTTTGTGAAAATACATTTCCTTTAAGAGCAGCCAAGCACAAACATATTCCATTCACTAATATTCTCTGTCATCATGCTATTGTTGATTGGAAGGAGAAGAACCTACTTGTACCCCAGCCAAGGGTGAAGTGTCCAGGGAGTGTTCACACTTTTGTGTTATACTGTTAACAAGTTCATTTGTAATGTAATAAATCGCTTTACCTGGAGGCGCCATTCACACATCCCCACTATGAACCTCATTTTGAACTGGAGCCATAGAAAACTGTTTTCAAGCTTCTTAAAATGGTTCTCTGCACCCATATGCATTGTAGAATGCATATGTATAAACGTCTTGTACAATCTTTGATTTTCCGAGGCATCCCTGTAAACAAAGGGTGCCTAACTACCAAGATACATAGCCAGAGATTGGGATTCAAGAGCTGACATTGCAGTAGTACTCAATGCAAATGAAAGTGACCTAATAAATGTACAACAGTAAAGCTAATAAGTATATAACAGTACAGTAATTGCAGGATTAAAATAAAAAAACTAGTTTTGGAAAACACACACTTTTTCTTTTTTGTCATCTACCTTGCTATAAAGTGATATTTTGACTAAGATTTAAATATCTAAATATACGCAATGCTGTGAATATTGGCAGCAGAGTTTTAACACGCATCCATTTTTATTTTTAATCCTACGAGCCCAGTTTCTTTGTAACTCTGATGAGCCTGCCAGTTCTGCCTTTGCCTTTTTCCTAGCTTGGAATCTACACTGGTTTCCAGAATTAGATTTATTGACAGTGTTTCACTGCTCTCTGCTGGAGAAGCCCAAAGCCAGGCCGGGCATCTAGGGCTCTAATCACTTGCAAGGAATGCAGGTGAGATGGCTCAGCTGATAAACTCCTGGCCTCTGAAATTAAACTCAACACAAGACTTATTCATGCTGGTCGTAGATCATGGTTTACAAGTCAAGTTGTATAGGCTAGAAATGGGTTTCTCAGAAAGGAGGATGGCTGAGATAAAAGTGTCACACTGCCAAAACTCTAATTTCTTACTTCAAATGTCCTCTGTAAAGATAGCGTATATAATGACGCACAGAGACAGTGCCATTTCTCCAGTCCGTTTTCATCTTTTCATTTTTGATACATACAAATATAAACTTTATTCTGTATGTACATCTGAGACAAAAATCCCCTACCCCCCAGAAGAAACAAAAGAAAGCTCTTTTGCCCAAACTATGTCAAGTTTGAAACAAACTATATGTAAAGGTTTTTTTCCCCTAAACTTCGTCTTTACTATGCACATGGCTGGAGAACAGGGATCGGGAGTATTTACCAAGTAAGCAGAAAGTGTGTTAGGACATTTTTCCCCAAAACTTTCCTAGGCAAGATAAATACTAATTTATACCTTCATTTGCATGAATACAAAATTATACTGCTATATTTCTCAAATTTGAAACAAAAGCACAAGTACAAAAACAAAAACAGTGAACGCTTTAGGTATTATTTTAAATATATATATTGAGTATGCATATACACATTTATGAGTATGTACATGTGTTTACACATATGTTTTATGTATATATATTTTGGTGGGAACAGGGAGCAAAGATATGAGCATAACACATCTCCAAAGTGTTTTATGTTCTTTTCAATCTGGCATCTTTTAACTTAAAAACAACTTGATGAATAGAAATCATAAAAAGCCATCCTTATAAGAGCATTAAAGTGCTATTCTATTCTACGGCATTCCAAGTGAATTATTGCTGTGCTGTCAAAGAAAACAAAAACATTTGGGAAGGACTGTTTATTTTACAGTGGTTGACCAAAAGTATGCAAGTGGTTATAAAAAAAATGTAGACAGCTAATGATGGGAGGTGCCACTTGCACATTCTGAAATCCATTCACAAACCTTTGACACTAACTCTTGATCACTGGAGATAATATTAGAGGCAGAAGCATTTTCCATGGGGAAAATCCTAGCACTTTCAAAGAATTTCAGTTCAAAGCAAATAAATACAACCTCTACCCCTCCCCCATCCTGTATCACTGGCATCTCCTCAGTCACAGAGACTAAATGGCATGATATTTTTTCCAAGAAGAGCAAGGAAAATTTTGCAAACTATTCCTCTCTCAGAGGTTACGGCAATGAGGTATTTTTGTGCTATGAAGCATGTGTTGCTCTTTGTATTTAAGAATTAAAATAAAAACTGCCATTGACAATGTTAACAGACTCTTTCCTGAAACAAATATTTTCATTTTAGAGCTAGATGGGAAATTAGAGGCCCTAACACAGTCCCTTTGTATTAAAGATAATAAAGTGTATACTTAGAGAAGATAAATGACTTGCTTAAGGTCACGCAGCTAGATAGTAAAAGGACAAGAGTTAGAAATAGAAGGTCGGTGTTTGTGTTGTGGTATGTTTTGCCTGAGCATCAGACAATGCGCAGTCAAACCTCACTGATAACTTCTGGTAAATGTTTATTTAACATTTAAGGATTTCTCATTGATGAAGAGATCCTTGTTCCAGGAATCTAGGCTTGGAGGTTAGCTTTCTTTTACTTTTTAAAAAAGTTCCACTGATAAGTCAGGATCCATTTAACCTTCTGGTGGCTCATTAGATAATACTTTTGAGAAATGGGAGTAATCGTAACTGGATCTGTTTATCCTTATCATGGGGTGAAAGATACGAAAAGCTCCTTGATACATCTAGCAGGATTCTATCACATAAAACCACTCAGTAAATACTGATTGAAAGAATGCATTTAGGGAAATGCTTCATTTCCTTTCTGTCAGTGCCATTGCAGCTTGTTTTCTGGGTGGTATGTAAATTGCAGGGAGTCAGCACACTGGATGGAGCATGGCGGCAGAGTGAATTGATAGTTTACCTCCATTTCCATGTCTTAGATGCAGCGGACATCTGGCTGTCCCAAAGCTTTGCCCCCACAGTGGAGATAGCGAAAGAGAAGGAGAGGGAGAAGAACTCCTTGCGTCTGTGTCCCTACCTCAGCAGCTCCTCTTCCTTGTCTCTGAGGGTGTCCAGGGTCTGAGAGGTTTGTGCAATGTTGGCCCAAGAGATAATTGTCCTTTTGACAGCTCGGCTGTTTGTGTCTCCAGAATGAAACAGCATCAGATTTTTTTTTTTCAGATGTAGCATCTGCCTTCCCTCCTACATCCTTGGGTTAATCACGTGTTTGCTGGTCAGGATATGTAAATAAGAGTTGGCTAAAAAACCCTTAAAGGATTATGAGGCAATCTTGCTTAATAGCAGCGGAACAAAACAAAACAAAAAACCACTCCAACAAATCCTCCTGTGTGCTACCAAGTAGTGGAAAGATCCAGTTATGACTGGAACCGTCCTGGCCTGAGTCAGAGGGAGGGAAGGAGGGAGGGAGTAAGAGAGAAGAGAGAGAGAGAGAGAGAGAGAGAGAAGGAACATGACCACCAGAGAGGAAAAACTGCCCAAGGCGAGCTTCACTCCCTGGCTAGCTCTTGTTCCCTCCCAGCGGTTGCTAATGAGGAACAGCGTGCTGGTGAAGGAAGCCTGCTAATCCCAGAACTGGCCTTGCACGCATGTGCTGGGATGACTGACACATTCCCTTTCTTGAGCTTCACCCTTTTCCCTTCTGCCCAGAGGTGCTCCCGGGGAGCCCCTTGTAGGTGCCTGAGCAGCTTCTGTGCTGCAGAAGGCGTGGAGGGATTCCGATGGTGCAGTTCCTGCGTGGGATTTGCAGCCGAATGTCTCCATCTCCTGTCCCTGGGCGGTCAGTGGCTGGCTTGGCACTGCGGAGCGTTACCTTCCAGTTGTCTATCACCAAAGCTGTCTACCCTGCCTGGAGGCGAACGAGCGTGGAAACCCCTGGTGGCTGTGCTGCCAAAAGCAACCTTAGTCAATGACAGAGCTGGGCAGGCGGCGAGGTCCTGCGGGCTGGCCTTTCTGCTGCTCACAGGAGAATCATGCGCTGCTATTTCGGAGGCTGCTGCCAGTTGGCCCCTGCCCACCTTTTCTGCTCATACTGCAGCGGCCAGGAGCTGAGGGGAAGAGGAAGCCTCGGCTGTGCTCCGGGCTGCGCTGCCAGGGGTGCGTCTGTAGTAAGTCCAGCAGTGAAAACAAAACAGGCAGAGCCCAGGGAGGCCCAGCCAGAGCAGCTGAGCGTGGAAACAAAGCAGCCCGCCGGCCAGGGGAAGCAGCAGCAGGCCGTGGAGTGTCAGGCTGGAAGGGAACTTCTAAAGTAGCTGCCTCCTCTCAAAGCCGAGACACTGAGGCCGGGAGAGGATGTGACATATCTGGGCAGTGACCCAGCCAAGAGTAGAGTCAACATCTCCTAGGGGCCCATCCACACTGCTGTTTGGTTTTAATACCTCTGCTGTTAACGATTCACCCTGGACAAGTGACTGGCTCCCCAGCCTCTGTCCCATCTGTAAAATGGGGGTGAGAATAATACCTCTCTAGGTGGTTGTGAGAATTACATGAGGAAGTGCAAGCACAGTGCTTGGCACACTGCCCGGCAACTTAGTAAGCCTTCGGTAAATGCTGGCTGGTTATTTGAACCAGAACTTGAGATGTAAGTGAAGCAGGAAAGATAGGGAGTTGTTCATAAGTACCTGATCTGTTAGGGAAATGTTTTTTAAAATAGGGCTGCTTTTCACAAGAAGGGGTGAGCACACTTGAATTAAGATCAAATTGATTATATGATTTCATTCGGTTTTGATGTTGAAATGTTTAATCACATGGCAGACTCTCCTCCCCCTTTCAGGAAGAGCCCAACTGGAATTAGGAGGAAGCAGGTAATGTGAGCCGAGCCATCATCTCTGTTCAGACTTCCTGAATCTATGTTTATCCCCTTTGTGAATGTGCATCTGAACCTTCCTGACAGTTTAAAATGTTTCACTTCAAAGTTATATTCTGATGGAAAACACTTCCTAAAAGGCTGAAGGATTGTTCTAGGGGTGAAAGAAGAGAAGAGGTGATGAAAAATACCATGTTTGGGGAAAACAGTAATGATAAATGATTTTGCCTCCTTAGGTCCAGGTATATAGAGGGATGAGAAACTTGTTTTGTAACAGTTTACAACATTTATTCCAGAAGTACTTTGCATCCTGTTCTGACACTAACTAGTTGTGAATCACTTGATAAAGATAGGAACAACAACAGTGACCATTTATTAAGCCCTTACTGGGTATCAGGTACTGTGCAAAGTCCTTTATATACATTACCTTAGTTTCCACAGCAGCCTTCTAAACTGTTTCCCCCATTTTGTGAAGAGGAAAGTGAGGCTTAGAGAAGTTAAGTAACTTGTCCAAGGTCTCTCAGCTAATGAGTGCTCTGTGCCCTCAGTCACTGTGCTGTGTCCTGCTTACCCCTTAATGTTCACCTGAATCCTACCTTGAACTCAGGTTAATCTCTATGCACTGCTCTTTTTTCACCTGTAAATTAAAGGCTGGACTGCGTTATTGCCAAGGTTACTTCTTTCAAAATTCTAAATGTTTCCAGAAAAAGGCATAGTTTACAATAAACAATCTTGTTTTCCAAATAAATTCTGTCCTCTTGAAATCAATGAGCCAGTTGTCCTTTTCATATGTATGCATATTGTTTAAGACAGAGAATTCAGGAAGGAATTGAAAACTGGGAAAAATAATTGTATGTGATGTTTTGATATACAGGTTGAGTATCTCTAATCTGAAAGTCTGAACTTTTTGAGCACCAACATGACGCTCAAAGGAAATGCTCAGTGGAGTATACAAGATTTCTGAATTAGGAATACTGAAAAGATAAGTATAAGGCAAATATTCTAAAGTCTGAAAACATCTGACATCCAAAACCTTTCTTTCTGGACCCCAAGCATTTCAGATAAGGGACACTCAACCTATATTTGCATACCCATTGGCCATCAGGAAAAATTAACATTTTTACTAAATTGTTCCTGGTCAGTTGACAGTAACTGATCAATATTAATGCACAAGTGTATCTCCTTTCGCTGTCAAGGACAAAATTTAAACTTTATTTGTGCTGGTCCTTATTTCTAGGGAAGGTTGCACATTTAGGCGTATAATTTGGTATCCTGAAGGTATTAGTCCAAATAATCCAGTGTTATTACTTTGCTAAGTGAAGTTTCTCTCTCAAGATTTTTCATGTCCTAATGGAATTATGTTATTTAGAAAAATCTCAGTATTTGTTAGTTTCTTTGACATTTTGTGAATTAGACTCATCTAGATTAATATGTGCTAGTAATCACTGCCTATAAGACCCTGGACAAGTTTCTCTAACTCTCCAGTCCTTAGTTACCTCAGCTACAGAATGTGAATGATAATGGCATTATCACATTATTATAAAGGGTCATTGAGACTGTCAGATGAGTTAAATATGTAAAGTGTTTCAAATTGAGCCTGGTACGTAGTAAATGCTATGAAGTGTTAATTACTTATTAATCACTTGTGATTTCCAAACTGGAATTTTCTTACAGTTGTATCCAGTAAGTTTTAAAGCATAATAAACCTTTCAACTGATTTTATTTTTAGTTGATAATTCAGTGGTATAATTCTCTCCCTTCATTTCTCTCTATTGTATGTAAATTATATTTGCATAGAAAGTCTTCTCTTTTAAGAAGTTTTTATTCTTTTACTTTATCCTCTCTTGAGCACTGTAGTAAGTGGTTTCTTACTATTTATTTATTCCTTAGAACTTTACCTAGAGAAGCTTTTTTTATTGTAAGCTGTGATAATGGATCAAATTACATTCATTGAGTTTATTGTCTCTGAATTACAGGTTATTTTAGGTAGAATCTGTCTACAGTTTTTTTCTTGGTGCTCAAGTCTCAAAGAAACATGTTTTTAGCCCTGATCATGATAAATACTGGGTTTTTAAATGACATCACGAGATACATATTTCTCGGATACAAAAGATTGTTATGTTCTTTTGGCCAGAAGAGACTCTTCTTCCTGGGAAATGTAGCCACAAAATGCTGGGTTTGAGTTTTATTAATATCCTTGTAGATTGAAAACAAAATGTTTTCCCTCTAAGTTTTTGTTCTTTTCCATTTGGCAAACCCGGTGATTTGCCACATGAGCCAATGTTGTGCACTAGCAGCCCTGGTGATATCATCTGGAATGTGTGCAATCCCTGGGAACAAATAACATGTTGGAAAATAGTTTGCTTTGAGGCAGTGGGATCACTTATGCACCTTACAGCACATGCTGAATATCTCAAGCCATTTTCCTTTTCTAAAAATAATGTCAAGGCAGGGTGCCTCTCCCATATTTTTTGGTCCAAATAATAATCATAATAATAATCAGAAAAGATTTTTATAACTAATGACTGTAATTTGAGAGTCAGATTTTCAAAATTATTTTAAAATTTGATCTGATGATAGAGCAAATATCTATGCCACAAGAATGTTGTGGTTTTTTTTTTTTTTTTTTGAGGCAAATTACTAGGTTATACTGAATCAAGAAAAAGATCAGACTTTTAAAACTTGGCTTACATATATATCTTCATTGCTGTATTTTCACCATTCTTAAAAACTGTTCGTTGACTAAATGGTGCACAGTTTTAACAGGTTAGGATGATGACTGGAATGGATTGTTCTCAAACTGCTTTCGAGCTGACATTTCACTTAAGGGTAAAGACTCTCTCACACCCTTAGTCCCTGTTTCTTCCTCCTGTTTGGGAACTTCTTTTGATCCATCATTCTTGCGGAGAATTACTGAAAAGGACCTTGGCTAAAAGACAGCACAGAGAGTTTGGGGAAGGAGGTATGAATCCAACCAGGGCATACCATTGAGTTCAAGAGAAATTTCCAGACAAAGCTTCTCAACCCACCAGCCAAGACCCAACTCATAGTGGTCACTTTCACTCTTTGTCTTATCTTGAACACACTCTTGCTTTTTGAAGACAACACTCCATTGAATTCCTCATTTCCTGTTTTATTCATTGGCTTCCCCCGCACCCCTTAATAAGAAAGCAAAACTCTTGAAGTATAGGTTATGAAATTCTTGGGATTTTTAAGACTTTGAGCTCATTTAGAAAGAAATGCATGTTCCCCATGGCCCAGAAATATAGAATGCCAATTACCTCACTCTATTTGGCAATTTAAGTGATGCATTTTCTATAAAGAGTTCATTACACAAATGGACCCCTGTACAATGTGTGATATTTTAGTGAGGAATGTCAAAGACAGGAGAGTTCGGTGACTTGCTAAGGCCAGTTCAATGAGGCAACGAACACCTTATCTTGGCTATTACTTTTAAAATTGGCATTCCAGTGAGTCACCTAGTGGAAGAGATTTAAGAAAAATATTGTTTACTTGTGCAATTCTAAAAATCTTAAAGAACAATAGTCAGATCTCAACTTCTGTAATCAAAGTTATTAAATAGTAAAAATTTTTTGGCATTTGATCACTGGGACCTCTGTAGTAAGATATTTTACTGGCCAGTATTAGCCTGCCATAGGTAAGCTTTTATTCTTTAAGCAACAACGTTTGAGTTTATTATTCGGATTGCCCCTTCCTTGCCTTTGACTCCAAGGCAATAATGTGTCTTTTGGATCTCCCCATTAGGTTTTCTCTTGACCTCCCTCACATCCTCACATGCACACACACGCCCTTGCCCACAGACTATAAGAAATGGCAGTTGGTTTTTCTGAGGTTATTAATGCCCTTTTCCATGGTGATTTGGGGACATTTGATATAATTTGTGAGTTGGGAAGGCACAAATATTTTCTTAAAAAGGAAACTTTGAATAAAACTTTCTTTACATCTTTGACTCATTGATTTATTCACCAAATTTGAACAGTGCTACAGTGTGCTAACTCTTATAACAACCAAGACACAGGGACCCAGGGACCACCCTCCGCTGTCATAGATATACCCGTGTTCAGCTCGTCTGACTTCAGAGCCTGTGCTCTTCCCACTGATTGTGAGCTGCATTTTGTGTCCATCCTAGCAAGAAGGACTATACGCTTGATATCTTGTTTTATTATACTTTTGAATTTTGCTGTCACCCTACGCCTGTCTACACCAAAGTATCAAACATTTCTTTTTTTTTTTTTTTTTTTTGTTGAGACAGAGTCTCACTTTGTTGCCCAGGCTAGAGTGAGTGCCGTGGCGTCAGCTTAGCTCACAGCAACCTCAAACTCCTGGGCTTAAGCGATCCTACCGCCTCAGCCTCCCGAGTAGCTGGGACTACAGGCATGCGCCACTATGCCCGGCTAATTTTTTTTCTATATAGATTTTTAGGTGTCCATATAATGTCTTTCTATTTTTAGTAGAGACGGGGTCTCGCTCAGGCTGGTCTCGAACTCCTGACCTTGAGCAATCCACCCGCCTCGGCCTCCCAGAGTGCTAGGATTACAGGCGTGAGCCACCGCGCCCGGCCTCAAACATTTCTTAAAAGAAATATTTATTGTGTCCATTTTAATCTCCTAAACTTTATTACCCTTATCACAGGAACCCAGTGTCCAGCTAGATATTTCAGACTTCTTTCATTTGGATTTTGGTAAGACTTATTGTTGTAATTAACATGGGATCATTATCTATTTTTTTCCCCCTGAAGTCCCAGAAAAGAGAAAAGGGCTCTTTCTTACAAATCTAACAAACCTCAGTGCACCATGAGCTGCCAGTGTCATCTGGCATTTGCTCCTTCTCTTTGCCAACAAAGCACTGAATCAAGGACGCTCAGATGTGTTGGGCATGTCCACAGAGGACCCTTTATAATAAATGCATAGTAAATACATATCTAATAAATAAATACACCTGCAGATAACAGGTGAGTGTCCTGGAGAGTTTCCATTACAAGAATGGTAACTGAAAACATAGTACACGAGGCCAATAAGGTAGGACAGAATATTCCAGCTTTGCAGAGAGGGAATGAATTGGGCTCTGACTGTAAAGAGGTAGGTGGGTAGTTGCTGACAAATCTTAGTTTGAAAGTGGTTTAAGTCATGGGAAAGTACATGTCAGGGCTGTTCTGAGGATTATCTCATTTCTTTCTCACAGTAACTCAGTGATGTAAACGCTACATCATCTCATTTTACTGATGAAGAAACCAAGGCACAGAGAGGTAAATTAATCTGTGGGGAGCTCAACAGCTAATAAATGACAGGGCCAGGCAGGGCAGGCTTCTGAGTTGTCACATTTTATGACCTATTTCTTTCTGTACCCTAGCCCCACTTACATGGCAGAGCGCTCTGGAAAATTCTTCTGCCTTATTCACTAAAGAAAATTCAGGCTGCCTTCCCACTAATTCTTCCCCACTTTTATTTCTTCCATAATTAGTACAGATATGGGTCCATACAACAGCAGCATCACCAACTCACAGGGTAGTAAAGTTCTACTACTCTGTGAATCTTACAAATTCCTCTGGGCTAATTTTATCAGCAAAAACACTAAGCAAAGGTGATGGACACCCCAAGTACACTGACCTGATCTTTGCAAATAATATATATGTATTAAATTATCACATGTACCCTGAAACTATGTATATCTATTATGCATCAATAAAAAATTTAAAAATAAGTTAAAATAAATTAACATTCCTAAAACAAAAGAAAATGAAACACTAAGCGAGGTGAGAGCTGCCCAAGTCCCGACAATTATTATACCACGAAGTTAGGAGTTTCCAAGTATAGACCACTGTTTAAGGATAGTGCTTAAAACATTGTATTATCCCAATAGGACAGAAACCATGTTGTATGTATCCTTGTATGTTCAGCCCTTAGCACAATGCCTGAGACATAATCGCTGCACAATTGATGCCTGTTGAATGAATAAATTAATAGGTCTTGGTTTAGAGTCTTTTCAGAATCCTGCTTTGATCAATACAAAGGAGCAAGACCATCATCCAGTATTATTCTAAATACTGTATTTCTATAACGCTGTGTAAGATGCAAAGCTTTTGTTTTTTTCTTTTTGTCAGCCCTATTCTTTTTAGCCTGACTCAGGCTAGCCACATATGCCATGAAAATCAGTGTCATTCCCCACTGTGCCCCGCAGCCCCAGCTATCTGGTAGACCAGAACTCCATGAAAGGCTGAGATGGAGAGGACCACTTGACTGCTGCTTCAGTGTACTCTTATGTGTGAACTGAGCCTTCGTTCCTTCCTTTACCTCCTCTCCCATCCATTGGAACAAGTTGTCTTTTTAATGTCAAGTTTAGAAACTCAGCCGCACTGACACTGTTTTGATTCCAAACCCTCCTTGTACCTAACAGGCCATTTAGGAAGACTGGGACAAACAAGCACTGTAACTCCAGGGAGCTTCCTGGTTTCATGATCCATTTCTGCCTCTTAGGGGCCAGACAGTGCAAAGCTTACAGGAGACTCCGCCAGAAAACTGGCAAGTCGATTAATCTGTAGTTAACCACAGCAATAAATGAACACAAAGGAAATGCAGATGTAAGTAGGGGATAAACTTTGAGTGGTTCCATCAGTAGTGATTCATGATGTTGAACTACAATAATATTTTCCTCTACACACTCTCCCAGTTCCCGTAGTGACCCTGGAGCAGCATTTGGGGAAGACTGTTAGGCTCGGGGGTGGGTTCTGTGGTCATGGTTGTGGCAGATTGGTCCTCCGGCTGTTCATCTGGCTGACAAATATTTTCATAAACATGCATTGTTGAAAGTGGCATTATGCACAATGGGTAGTTAAGAGAGTGGCATAAGTATTAGAAAGCACAAGATAGGACAAGAGCAGTTTTCTGGCTTCTCCAGGTTTGAGCTGCAGAATCAGAGGTGGCAGAGCAGAGAGGGAAGAGACAGGGACACTAGCTTGGATTCCAGCCTAAGCTCTGCTGCCCTTTGCTATGTGACTGCAGCAAGTCACTTATCTAATAACCACGGGTCTCGCTTTCTTCACCCATGTTAGTGATCATTTCTCAGGAGTGTTAAATGAGAGCAAGAATTTAAGGAGCTCAGCACCACGGAGGCTACTCTCAGAAAGGTCAGTCCCTTTTTTGTGTGTCTCGTCCTTTCTCTGCAGCCTCTTTGCCGCAACTCTCAGCTGACTTTTGTCCCCTTTCCTGCCTACTTAGTCAATTCAGCGATTACAGTTTTTACGATAATGTGCCTCCTTGTCTCCTTGCTGGTAAATCTGGGGCGGAGTGCTCTGTCTCTCCACGACGCTCACACTGATGGTCTTGGCTGGCGGACAGGCTGCTTGGCAGAAACCTAAGAGGGAACATACCGTGGTAGCAGCATGAAAGAATTTGGCAAGGAGGTGTTCGTCACATGATTGTGATTCATACTGTACTCTCAAAATGTGGCAGGAGGGCTAGGAAAGGCTTTTAATGCCAGCACACAGAGCAGAGACACTCATTTTCAAACATCACATTCTTTTTATAGTACAAGCATGCCTCACAGGGAAAATATTGAACTTGGCCTGCCAGCACCACGAGAGTCGTCCCAACTGTGATTTTACTGCCTGAGTCACTCCCTGAATCAGATACTAGCTGCGTGGAGGAAGTCTTCTATTAGGGATGCTTTGACATTGTGTTTTTAATTAATTAACACCAACTCTGGGCTGGTTTTACATTTACTTCTAGCTGCCTCCTTTTTTTCTTTTCTTGCCTGAAACTTTTTAGACCATTTTCTTAAGGTCTCAGTTGGATCGTGTTTAAGTATCTTGGTGAAAGAGTCATCTGTGTTGGGTGAACAAAGCAAAGGCACTCTTCAAAGTAGAGTTCATCCTCTCTGAATGGATCCGATCCATGGGAACAGTGTCGTTTGGGAAAAGGGTCCCTGAAAGTCTGGCATAACACTTTTTGATGCCTTCAGCCATCCTCAATCTGTTCATCCTGTTGTTAAAACTTAAAACTAGAGCCGGCCAGCTGTTGGGAAAAGTCCTCAGTTTTATTTCAACCAAATGGTGCTGCCTCCTGGGGCTGCAAAGGGGCTGACTTCAAGCACAATTATAAATGTGTAGCTCTTTCAAGCGGTGGAAACCTACAAAATGGCCTTGAGTCACAGGGCCCCTTCGGCTCAAAGGCTCTCTGCTTCCCGTGTGTCATAAGTCTGTATCTGCATCAGAAAGTGTAAAGACTGCAGTGTGTGGAAGTCCCTCTTCCTCTGCGAGTGTGTCTATGACAGATTTATACCGATGGCTACACTGCACCCTGGTCACAGACTTCTATTATAGTCATGCCCCACTGACTCAGCCCCGTTTCCTGTGGAAGGTGAGACAAGGTCCTGCATGGAGGAGGGTGAAATTACAGCTCGACTTTCTAATTGCTGTTAGTACAGGAGGACCTTTAAGGGCTGTAGCAAGACCCACTTTGTTCATAGCAGCATCTACCGTCTCTTCACGACTGTGTGGTCACAGCTAAAATCCGAGGCATTTTGTTTCATGACAAGATCTGCCGTGACAGGGCACTCCAGAGTTCGACACTGTATGAGTAGAGGCCAACCGGATACATGTGAAAAGAACAAATAATCTCTTTTGTTATAGTTTTTGTCTCTTCAAAGTGATTTTTTTTTTTTCGTCCTGAGGGTACAAGTTTAAAATGTGAAAAATTTGCAAAAAGGGTTGAATCCACGTGTCTATTAATATTTGCAAATGGATGCAGAACAGAACTTAGTTTTGCAACCACCTCCTGGTTTGAGATTGTTTTCATCCTTAGCGCGAACATTGTAGGGTTTCAGAAGCAATGGCTTGTTAGAACCTCTTCTATTTGACCTTCACCTTCAGGGTTTAGAGCTGTCCTGTAAATCATGGTGGAATCTCTACTGCTGAAGGGATACATCAAAGCTATAGGTACAAGAGTTAAGCAACTAAGTGACAAAAGTTTAATTGGTCTAATTTGTGGGGATGAGGGTTGAAGGGGAAAGATGTCAAAATAGTATGAATCTTCCAAAAGGAGAAAAGGCACACGACTGATGTTTGACTTTCTCACTCTATTTAGAGTATAGTCTTCACAGGGTAGCTGTTCCTTATCACTGTGTTTGTTTTTTCTCAAAGCACCCAAAAATGTCACTAGCTGATGTGCAATGTTCGTGAGGGTATTTTTTAATTCACTTTTTTTTTGTAGATTGTAGTACTATGAAGAAATGATACAGAGGAGTAGAAACTTACATAGCTAACAATTGGTATTATATTTTTGAATTCACAATTCTTACTAATTTTTCCCCGCTTCCATTGGTCAACCTAATGTGAGAATGTTTATGTGCCTTTGGTGTTTGTACTATGTCTACTGCATTTTTTTCTAACATGTTACAAGGATTCTGTTTTAAATTGAAAATCAGATTGCCGTTTGAAAAACTTAGTTTTAAAACTCTACCATCTGCTGGGTTTGTGAAAGAGGATCTGAAAATTGTGTGTGTGTATGTGTGTGGTTTATTTTATAGGCACTGCATATTTCTTTGATGATCTATTTTCCAAGCTCATTCTTATCTTTTAGAAGATGTTTCCAGGATTTATGCATTTGGCAAGATTTCAGAGAACTCTATAGTGGTGGAGAGGTACACTCCATTTATAGGGAATCCTGAATCAGGGTCATTCAGAGCATTTATTTTGTTCTGTGCTTAAATTTATTTCTGCTGTAGATATTTCTTTCAAATGGATCGTTTTTACATTGGCAAAACTAAGCACTTTATTCATAAGAACTCTAATAATAAAGCTTTTTCAGTCCAGACATAGGAGGAAATTTGCAAAATGCATCAGGCAAGTATGCCAATTGTTTTTCAAGCCATGGTGCATGTTGAGAAAGTATTGTATTCATTAGTGTTTGCAAAACTATACATTTAATGATGCAAAAGTAAAGCTGACCTCTCCCTTTTGGTGCACAGATGCATAAACTTTATGGGAGTACACCCCAAGGTAGGGAGACTTATTGGAGTAACTCTTAGAAAGGGCAAGGCTGGCCATAAACAGTGATGCAATAACCCCACAATTATGTATGCTCAATTATTTGGAAGGGAAGTCTGGGAGAAGTGTTTTATATGGTTACATGGGCAAATAAGATGTGAGTAAGGAGAAGCACAGTCCAAAGGTTTGCATTTGTTGTGTATCCCCCAAATTGCATCCTAATACAGCTTTATAATGTAAATCCACTGGTACCAGTAAAATGGCATTTAAAACAAATTGTAAAATGAACAACATTTGCAAAGCAATAAAGACACCACCTTTGCAACCACTTTACTACAGTTTTGAAAAATGTTAGTATATAGCTCTCCAAAGATGCAAATAAATAATATTTTATTAGATTTCAGCGTAGGAGAAAGGGGAGGAAAACCTTCAACTAGAATTACATGATTATTACTTTGCTCCTCCCTCAACCCAGCAAACATTAAAATGGAACATAAAATAAGTCTATAACAAGATTTATGAGGAAAGGTATTACACTTAGGGGCACATTGTGCAGAAAAGTCATTAAAATTGTTTGGCCCTTTGGAAGAGGGGGGAAAAAAACCTTTTGAGAAAAATGAGAAAGTCAGATGTACCAAATGCCTTGCTGACGATTACCTAAGGCTTTAGGTTTTAAAAAGCTGTGTACCTTAAGATCTGATTCATTCTCTATTATTTCAGCGTCTTCCCACCAAACAAAGCCAAAAGATTTTGTTTTTTCTCAGAAAACATACTAAAGGAGGTATAGTAGGCCTAGCATTGCTTTTGCATGCTCTGGTAGACCGAGGTTATTTATTACATGGTAAAAAATATATAGGCATGTTATATTTGCCATATGTTAGTTAGGGCGTTTCAGCAAACAAATATTGCCCTTGTGTATGGAGTAGATGAAAGCAAAGCTTACTGATGTCTATGGTCCTTATGCCTTAACGTCCCCTCTTTATCCTATGTAGTCTGTCTGGCAGATTTTCTTTCTGATTGGTCGTGTGCACATTTGGACAATGGTGAGAATTCAGCATATTCTTTATGCTTTGTTCTGGTATGAGGATGGTTTATACACTCAATTGGCTATTATATGCTTCCCTGTTTCCTTGCCTGATGCTTTTATGTTTTGCTAAATCTCAGTTTATTCTGCCAATAAAGTCGAGGTAAGTGCGTGTATGTGTGCATGTGTGTGTTGTGTGTTTTCTTATCGGTAAAGTTTTAACTTTGGCTTACTGTTTAACCAGGAAACTCAGCAGGACAAAGGAGATCTAACGAAAACTATATTCCTGCTGAGAATCTCCAAGGTTATATACAATACCATAAAATGGTGGTTTGGGTAGAAAGTTCTGTAGTTCATCCTTATCAGAGAAATAGATTTGGGGTTTTTTTCAAAAAGGAATGTTTCAAGGAGGTCTTTGAAAACCATTTTCTTCAAATGTTCGTTGCATCTGAGATCCCATTTTTGTTCCTTTATTTGCTCCAGAATACCGCCAGACTGCCAACAAAGAAGGGCCTGTGCTCCCAGGAATTTTCTGCATTCCTCTCTGGAGTAGGCATTTTTCTCAGCTACAAAGGCCTTTTGGCGAATTCCCTCTAATCATTGGATTTGCCCTGGGCTCTGATAGGTGCCATTCATGGACTTGGGCTGCTGTTTGATGGAGCTGAGGCATTAATGGGATCTTTTCATGATAAACAAAACTGGGTAACATTACCAGAGGGATCACAAAGCTACTGTTGTCGGGAGGTGTGGTGCTTTTTCTCTCTTTCTCTCTCTCTCTCTCTCTCTCTCTCTGTTTTTTCCTTCCTTTTAGTCTACTCCTCTCATTTCTTTTAATGAATGCACATTTGTGTGTGTGCGCAGCACGGCCATTTCTAGAAGCAGATCTTCTGACCTCTGCTGCTTCTCATCAGTCAATGGCCAATGGCAGGCCTTTGTGGGACAGAAGATGATTCCATAAACTGATCTACTGTAGCTCCGCAGGCTGCAGGGAGCTCTGTGTTTTCCTGATAGATTAAACATTGGGAGAACACTGCATGAAGAATCTGACTGAGAGATCCTTCTTACACGCTGGTATTTAATTACCGAAAATAATCTAGTAGTTGAGATCAATGAGTGATTCTGTGGGAACAAACATTTAACACAAGATTCGACTTCATGTGGCTGCTCTGCCTGGTACATCTCTAGCTGTGTGATCAGTGCCAGACTTAATGGGGCACCTTCAGTCACTGTTGTTCTTGTTGTATCCTATTCACTTCTAAGAAGAATGCAAAACTGGTTAGTCGAAACCTGATTCCTGCAATAGCAAAGAAGTGAAAAATACTGTTTGGGAATATTTTAGGTGACTTAACACTATGTTTTGATGAAAAGAAAATAACATCACAAACCAGAGAGCGTGCAGTCCTGTCATCTACATTTTCTTTAAGTGTCTGAGAAAATTTTTTAAATTTTCTTATTTAAAATGGAAATCTGTGTCATGTATTCTCTTCAGAATAAGTAGAATTTTAGGCATCCCAACAGAGGATTTCTACTTATTTTTGATGCATTTTCCTATGTTCTGTTTTAACACTGGGGCCCAGGCAAAAGGACAAAAACCGGACTGGCCAGGGAGAGCGCAAAGGGAGTAAAGGGGCAGAGCAGCATTTTAAAGGGCAAAAGGGACATTAGGTCAGGGGAGGGCGGGTGAGGAGCAGTGCTTATCATTTTTTCTGCAGAAATAAGAACGATAAACAATTCCGCCAGAAAAGATAACACAAAAGCTTCATGATTCCGCAAGCCATTGATGCTAATTCTTCGTTTTAATCCTGACGCAACCTCCTGGTTGAGTGTGGGTATTTCAATGTGAGTTTCAGCCTCCATAGGTAACAAACGTGATACCAGGCAGCTTTCTAGCCAAGGTGTGATGATGCTGTTTAGTAGCTCCCAAATCCCTACCTCAGTGAGTTTTTAGATATCCAGGTTCTATAATCAGGTGGAGGAAAAAGTTTGACAGCTTCAAACAACAGAGTAGAAAATCATTATCTTCAGTAAAGCAGT
This sequence comes from Eulemur rufifrons, assembly GCF_041146395.1. Lineage (NCBI taxonomy): Eukaryota > Metazoa > Chordata > Mammalia > Primates > Lemuridae > Eulemur > Eulemur rufifrons. Next base: position 51,004,237 of record NC_090998.1, read on the forward strand.
GCTTAATTCCTTTTTTTCCAAGTTTTGTTTTTTCTAATGCTATTTGTTATAATCCATCCAGTATAGACTGTTGTTAATCACCAACCCAGCATTCAGATCTGTGTCCAGTGACTTTTGCAACTCGAAAAGCGGAGTTTCTCAGCCTCAAAGGAAACCTGCAGTGGCTAGTGTTTCCTGCAGGGCCCCGTTACACCAGCCCTGAAAAGCTGCTAACACGGCATCATTTTTTCCCATTGAGAAAACATCATGAGTTTTTAAATATCTATGTTATTTAATAGTCAGGTGTTTCATACATATGGACATTGGCTATATTAGACAGCTTTTAAGGGCTTAAATTTCATTTATATCTACTATCATTCTGGTGGTAGCAACTATATAGCTGGAGCACCTACTATGCCCAGCACGGCACATGATTTGCCGTATCCTCATCTTCCTAGCAATTCTGCAAAATCATGTTATGATTATTCCCGTTTTAGAGATGAGGCAACTGGGGCTCAGGAAGGTTATAGTGTTAAAGGACAATGGAGTTGGATTTCACCTACGTCTGGAAAATTGCATTGGCTGTGTTCTTCCTATTCTGCTTTCTTGTTGGTTTGTAACTCATGCTTCCAAACAGATGAAAACTTGAAAGTGTAGTCAAATATCCAAATGTTTCCAAATATCCTTATATTTCATAGCTTGTAGTTTAAGACACGTTTGGGAGCAAGTCCTTTCCAATGTTTATTTATTCTCTATAGTACCTACATTTAGCTTCCCCCCCCCCCCCCCCCCCCCGTAATGACTTCCGATCCTAACTTCCCTGATTCAGGATTCACTCCATGACTTCACTGGCCTCTTCCTTATTATCACAGAACACACACACTTTGGAAAATCTGCCTTACGATATGATAATTGCAGGATGTTTTCTGTAAATGCAGAAGGCTGCAGTAGAGGGAGATGAGGGTTTGAATCAAGTTTATCTCTGGATGAGAATAATTCTGGCCTAGGAAATTAGATGGAAACATTTGGGCTAACTTCTGAATGCTGATTAAGGAAAAGCCTAATTCATGATAGACTGTTTTCTGCATTCTAGACATTTTGCCATGGTCTGTACCTTTAGGATTTTATATTCTGAGGAAGAAAGTGATTATTTCTAAATTGTCTTATTTTTATTATGAGATTTGAAGATCTTTTATCTCTGGATAGTTTTCATTTTAATTTACAAATATCCCCCTGCATTTTAGGAAAGCAGATATTTCTAGTTCTGTCACGAACTGCCCAATCGCCTTTTACCTGCCAACACTTTTGCCACCTCAGTGGTTTCCTGACACTTGGGGTTTTTCTGCTACTCACGAAGTCAGACATTAAGGCAGCTATGCAGGGAATTGACGCAAATAAAATCAAAAAGAAGAGAAACCTTTTGTCTCAATCATCTGACTATTTTGTGTTTTCAAAACTCTTATAGGGTAGGGTAATACTTGTAGGATAATTAACTTCATTGTCTTAGATTATTTTGCATATGTAGTTTAGATCGTTTTGCTAATTGCTATTAATGAATTAGGTCATGTTTACTCTCTCATCAGTGAAAACGATTTGTTTGAATTGAGGTCTCCTTGGATTATTTCAGCCACTACTACTGCTCTGTTAGAAAGGAAGGATGCTAATTATCAGTCTCTACATTCTCTAGCAGGACCTTATGCACCCTAAAGTTGTATATAAAGAGTTTGTTATGGACGTACCAGATCTTACGTGACTAAATGGCGCACTATACTATTCTAAGGGCTCATTTTTGTTTTCACTCCCAGGGTAGGGTCAGGCTCTTCCCCCAACGACGCCTTTCCAGGGTGTTTTCAAGCAAGATAGAATCTGTTTCTTATTCCCAGCATAGCTGAGTGCCAGAGATCAGAGCTTACCAGACCAGAATCTTAAGCTCGATTCAGAAACCAGACCAGTGTCATTAACTTTTCCTCTTGGTGGCCACAGCAAGCTCATAGTAGCCGCAGGCCAAGGACCAACTGTCAGAGGACACCGACCAGCACCATGGCCTGCAATAAGTACACAGAGTCAGGTATGGAGACCACAGGGACAATTTTGTTTTTTCCTTTTCTCAAAAAGACAACTAAGAACAAAATTAGCCCAATTTTTGTGGTACAAGTGCTAGTTATTTCTGAACAGTCACTAAATTCACTGTTTACAGAAAAAGCTAGGTTTACTCAAACTAACCAGAGTTTTTAAGGGGTTTTGTGGTATGCTGGAGCTAGCTTGGAGCCAGTTATTAAATTTTCAGGAATTTTCTGAGCTGGTTGTTAAACACAACCATTATTAAAAATTAATGTATATGAATTTATAATTAAATAATGTTAAAAGCAAATGTGCAAAACTCATCAATTCCAATTTTTTTTTTTAGATTTTACTATTATTTAGGCTCTTGGGGTTATAATGTTTATTGTATCCGTATGGAGAAAATACTTTATCATGGTGTGCCACTGCCCATTTCTTCCCAACTCTGTGTTCAGTGATGACACATTGGTAGCTTGAAATTGACCATAGTGGGCGCATTTACACCACAGACATTGGCAAATGCTACAAATAAGACTTGACATATTGTTTTGGTGATTGTCTAGACTTAAAAAGTTATTGAGAACATTTTAATAAGGCACGTTAAACTTAAAGGAGTGTTGTGTCTGTAGCCTTAACATTTGAATAGCATGTAAAATTTAAGGAAATATTCTCTGGGTATTCAAAAGCTATCATCCAGTACAGCAAAGAAGTCACTCATATTATTGATGAATGAGTAAAGTACTGACTTCACTGTTTCATGTCAGTCTTACTAATTAATGCAAATGAAAATATCAAGCAACATTCATGTTGTAACTGCATTCATTTATTAAGGACATGAGCTGTTTCTTTGCTGAATTGAATAGTAATCAAGCATTTATTTGTAGCCTTATTTTGTGATACTATTGTTGGTTTTAGAATTATAAAAATTGATACTGAATTTTGAAAAAAATAGCAAATGAAAATGAAGTTACAGGTGTGTGGAACTTACAAATAGAGTATTATGTATTATTATTTGTAAATTGCTTGCTATACATTGTTTATATCATAAAATCTATAATAAACTTGTATAAATGTATATATACACACTTTTGTTTCTCCCAGAGAGACCAGTGTTAAACATTTACTAGTATAATGGAAGACAATGGAAGCCTTATGACCTGAATCCATAAATCCTTCACAATTTTCTGTTGAGTCCTATTTTTAGGTCCTTGTTATTCCAAGGACACAAGCAGAACTTTTCAAACAGAATGAAGCACACACATACTCACACACAAAAGCCTAAGAAAGGAAAGCAATCTCCACCAATGGACTTTGTTTTTGAAAATCTAAATGAAGTATTTACATCTGAAATATACTGAAGTTTATGAAAACTAAGTCTTTTATGTGAGGCCCACAAAATTGAGTTCCATATATAGTAAAAATTGATGGTGTTATTAACTTACTTTTGAAAAACTCACCTCGGTTTATTTTCTACAAACCAGCTATGTACCAAACTTGTCCTTGGCTCTGCACTGACATAATAAGACTTGGTCCCTGTTCTCCAGGTCAAGCTCAAATATGTGTCCATAATATGGACCATCCCACTTTAAGGACTTTTTTTCATTCCAAATAAATAGCTAAAGAGCCATTTTCGGTTTCTTAAGAAAATTGGCATGCATTTAGGAAGATCGTTGATAATCTTAATTTGCCTTCCGTAGAATGTAATAAACCAACAATATCAAACACCTGTTACACGCTACATTCTGTACCAGGTCTTTTTAAGAACTCTGTGAGCTTGGTTCTAACATCTCTGTTTCACTCAAAATTGAGACATTTTATACAAAATTAATTATGCCAGTAATAAATGATGGAGGTGAGATTTGAGGTCAGATCTTTAGGACTCAAAAATTCTTTCTTTCCTGAAACGATTTTTACCCGGAGAGCCCCTGAAAAAAAAGAAAAGAAAACCAAACAAACAAAATTTATACTCCTTTATATGTAATTACTGAACACACATGGAGCCTGGGGAAATGCTTTCCAGCAAGTGTGAGAACAAAACCAAATGACAGCTGGGTGACCAGATCCGTTTTCTGCAGGAGATAGCACAGTCTGAGAAAACAGCTGCCCAGAAAGGAGGAAATGGAACAGACAACAGTATGTTTTGGTATCGTTTTACATTCAGAAGAAAGTAGAGAACCATATTCTGATCTCATTGGTCATCGCTGGTACAAACAAATTTTTGACCTGCTGATGCTACAGGGTTTAATTATGCAACTCATGGCATAGCCTAAGATAATACCAACTTCCTCACTCTCCTGTTGTCCCATACAAAATGGCAATGTGCTACTTATTAACATTAATTCAAAATTTTACATCTAAAATTTGTAAGAGTGAGATAGTTAAATAAACCACGCCGTATGATTAGAAAGAAAATAAAGCAAGCTGAAGTATGATAGAAAAGAAGACGAGAGAATACATTATTTTTAAATATTGGTCCAAATATTGCCCAATTATTTTTTAAAGAAACAAGCACCAGGATATGAGATGTCACCGGGAATACCATTTCCCTTCAGTTGCTTTGTATTTCATTGTATATTGATCTAGGAGATATTTTCCCTCCACAAAATACACAGCTTGCAACTAGTGGCTCTGATGATTCAAAAGGCTGAAACTCGCATCACTTCACTAAAGCAGTGCCTGAAAAATCATGCCATAGAGTTATATGTGTATATATGGTCAATGTACACTAGAAAATAATGGGAAATATAGGATTTTTTAATTAATTGATTTATTTTCAGCCATCAGTTCGAAGCAACATAAATCACAGACTATTAGGAAACTTTGGAGAAATGCAGAAGCTCACAGTAAAATAATATGAGTGGGGGGGAAATATGTTGTGGGGAAAGCCAAAAAGGCCAGTCACAACAGCAGAACGAACATCCTGAGACATGGCAGAGTGGTAGGGGCAGAGCAAGGGTCCCTGGTGAACACGAGCCACTGTAAGAAGGATCCAATATAAAAGGTTCGAGGTCTCACAGTGAGTATGTTTTTAGGTCAAATGTTAGCAAAATGTTTCTGACAGCCCTGTCAAACACTGTATCGTGGGCCTAGAGGCTGTTTGTGTTCCAAGGGTAGTCCTCCCTCATTCTGAGAATGAACATGAGTTAAATCACAGGATATCTGAACCCATAGTTATATCGCATCTTTTGGCTTCCTGATTGGTGAGAAACAGGCTTCAGTGGATAATTAGCAGATAACAGATAACATTCATTTTTGTTGCTGTAATGAAATAAGACTCAACACTGACAAATTTACATTCATGATAACTGCCTAGAGCAGCTTGATTTCCTAGTGGAGATAAAGAGCCAATGTTTTATTTGGGGGAGGTGGAATTAACATTTGCCAGTATGTAATAGTAAATAACAAAACCAAACATATCACACAGTGATAATCATGAGCGGTAATGATAATATCTTCAATTTGTAGAATGCCACTTTATCAGACAGAATTTTAAATCATTAGCTTCATTTTCTAGAGGACCCTGGGCTAGGGAGGTTTAGGAGATTTGTCCAACGTCATAGGGCTCATGGCTTGAGAGGCTGGGACTAGAATCCGGACTTACGGTTTCCATTCAGTGCTGTCTGTTGGCTCAAGCGGTCTGTTGAGTGACCAAAGCATTACAGTCACTAGATCTACTTCTAGAATCATCTAGCAATTGCAAGCTGCAGAACAATTCATTTTAAAATGACTTCTAGTATCAAGCACTATACAATGATCACATCACCTCTTTCAACATAAGATTGTGGCACATCCTATTTTTCCATAGTAGAAAGCATCCAGAATCAAGATAGTGCATGCCACCTACTCGAATTCCTTAGCAATTTGTTCTTTAACTGATTTCTTTTGGTTGCACCTTTACAACTAAAGTGTTGCTGTTTTATAAATGAATAAAACAAGATGCAACAGAATGGCTCTGATATTCCCAACTGGTTGGTCTGATGATTCTGAATGATGCTATCTATTAATTAATTCAAACAATTATTTTGATATTTTGAGGATTAAACTACCCTGCTGATTTGTTGGTATTAACTACTTATTTTAAAATTCTTAACATCTCATGTATGTATAACTCTATAGCCAAGTCAGATTTTGATTAGGTGAATTGTGGAGTGAAACACTATTAAAAAAATTTTGAAATTGCAGTCAAATAGAGAATCACTTATATCAGATGTTGAAATGCATGTCCTAATTTTCATTTCTTAGAGGCATGGCTTTCTGATTATTTTGAGAGTAGGTTATGATAAATTGACTTTATCACTTAAATATATATGTATGACAGGGGCATAAGGATAAATACTAAAATGAGCGTTTATTTTATATAATTAGCAATAGTGATATATTCAGTTAAACCAAATGAAATTGCCGTTTTTGTAAGTAAAAAATGGTTGAATATTGCCTATTTCTTATGCTTTTGTCTACTTTATTTTGTTCACGTCTTCTTCAATGGGATTCTACTGTATTTTGAAACACATTACTCTTCGAGGAAAAAAATGGAAAAAAAGTCTTACCACTATTCAAATACTTTGGTTGTTCATTATTACAGTTTTTTAGATTGAGGAATAAAAAGAAAAATCAACAAAAAGGTAAATAAAGTACCTCGTGTCAAAACCTGCATGTGAACACTACCTACATTGCACTGATATGTTAACTCTTGATGACATTTGTTCTCAGAACAGCCACACAGCGCCAATAATGTACATGTAGATGCTTGCCCCTGTAGGTGCACAGTACTTTTTGCATGCTTCTACTTATGTGAGAAATATTTTCCTTTAAAAAAACATAGTTTCCTTAAAAACACTATATTTGTTTTTCCTGATATTAAAACAATACAGTCTCTGTAGAAATTTTGGATAATTCATAAAAACACAGGGAATAAAATAAAATTGCTGTCTTAATCCTACTCCCCAAAGGAAGTCAGAATTAACATTGTAGTATAATTTTTTAGATACATGAAGTAAATAATTTTTTTAAATTATATATAGTATGGAGCTCATCTCACTTAGAAAACGTGGATTATACCTACATATGATTTTGTATTCAGCTTTTTACACTTCACATTATATTGTGAACATTTCCCAAGTCATTAAATATTCTTCTTAGTAGCCAGAAGAGATCAGCAATAGTTCACTTAAAACAGTGAACAAGCTGCATTAAAAACCAGCCAGAGCCTTGCCAAAGAGCTGATGCTATGAATACCAATCATAGCTTAGTTGCTGTTCCATATGTTAATTTAATTTGACAGAGTAAGAGTCTTTGAAGTCCTAATTCTCTCTTGCATCCAATAAACCAGTTTTTATAGCGCCTGAACTTTCAGACATCAGCCTGCAGCTAAACTCATGTCAGGAAGTTGCTGTGAGGTCACATGCCACAATGGCTGGAGGGGAGTTCCTTTGGAAATCCTGTGGGAGAGGTGAGGGGCTGTCAGGGGTCACTTGGGGGGTCAGTGCCTCTGCTGATAGCATCTTGCGGGCATACAGATTTGTTGCCATTTTATGTGAGCTCTTGAAGGTCGATTCCTACAGAAGTGGATCCGCAGTAGGCCAGCAACCTTCATTAATATGTGTTTATATACATCTTTGTGTTTATTAGTGGGTTCTGTGGCTCTAGAAGGGAAAAGTGAAGCAGCAGTCTCTTGCTAGTATGTGGTTTTGCTTCCCACACTTCAGCGAGAAGGCCACTCTCTAGTCTCCCCCACCATCGACATTTAGAATCCGGGTTTCGAGTTGGTTCAACTCACAAAATGCTCTGTGGGCATATTTTTGTCCCATGCTCATTAGAGTTGGTGGTACCCACGAGAGGAGTGGAAAGGAAAAGGGCAAGGGCATTAGAGAAGATCAAAAAGAAAGAGATTAAAAATAACATACTATGCTGAATATTAAGTTCTATAGAGTAAGGATTTTAAGTTTTCTTTTATTATTCTTTGTTTAGATTTTAAGTTCTTTGAGGGCAGAAAACCATGTTTATAAGGTAATTACGAGCTTAGATGACGTTTTTGTCTAATAGTCATTCCAGGGGCTCAGCATCAAACATAGAATCATAATTAAAGACCAATACCTTGTCAAATTGGGTTTCTTACACAATGACTGATCACCTACAAGGTGCCAGGACCCATGCAAAGTTAGCACTTGACTCCAGCGGAGAATGGGCCATCCTTGTCGCTGCAAACGAACGGGAACCCAGCATGTGAACTGTGAACGTCAATGAAATGGGGCAAAGTGCCCTGGTAGGGTCACGTGCTGAGAGTTCTGGCCTCACAGCATTAGTCCAAAGTCGGGATCACTCAACAATTAACGAATATGGGGGAAAAATGACGGAGAAATGAAAAGAGGAGTCTGTGCCCTTCTTTGGAAGGACCTGGGGGGCCTATTCTTCGGGGAGTTCTTCTTTAATGACAGCGATTTGAGAATAGGTGGCTGAAAGATGGAGAGGCCACTTAAGAGGCACATGAGCCGACATTTAGGGCAATTGGTCATTAGCGGGAAATTATTGGACAAGAGCTTAATTTTTCCAGTAAGGATGTTTCTAGGTAACAATCCTGTTGTGGCTGAGTGGTTCTGGGAAGCAGTAGACGTGGGATTAAGCAGCTGCGCTGGATAGTAATGATGTAATTGGGTTTCCAACATAATTTCCAGTCCTACTGCTTCTGGGTGGTTTCAACGACTATGCGACCTAAGTTCCGTTTTGGCAGTGCGTTTCGGCTTCTGCCATTGCTTTTCAGTCTCTCCGAAGGTAGCGTGACTGCCTCTTTACACTGAATTACTCAGTTCTTATTCCTTTAAATAAAATTGACACCATATCGATAGAGTCTGCCAGTTAAGCATTTAGAGGACACTAAATGCTTTACTTGGTGGAGAAAAAAGGCCAAATTAGACAATCAAATGGGCCAAGATTTGCCTAAGATTTGGTATAATTTTATAGAAGATTATACCTTATTTTTATGGTGAGTTGTGGTGTGGTATAGAAGGCAGTCTTTGTGTTACCCTCACCTGACTTGGAAACAGTCATTATGCACAAATGGCAGCCTGTATACTTCCTGGGCTTGCCCTTCCTCCTGGAGAAAGGGCACAGGGAACCACTGAGTCATGCTTCTCAACTTGGGGTCTCATGCATGTATCATGGTGCTGTTCTTCACTCTGTCCGTCCTCCTGTCCCATGCAATTTCTTACTCACATCTTCCAACATCGTCTCCAGACTTTTCCTCATCTCTTTAAAGTCTTCTTCACTTGTCTTTTACATATCTCCCTTCTCTACGTCCCTTCGTTTTTCTCCTTTGTCTTTTTCTTTATTACCCTCTTTACATTCTCAAAATGAGTTAAATCTGGCCCCAATTGTTGCTGGGAAGTGGAGTTAGGTGGTCTCTGAACGTCCGTGGCTTTTTTATAGCACAGTGTTACATTTGTTTACGCATCTGTTTCTGCCTTGCAGGGGACTTTCATCTTTGGCGACTTCCTTGACGTCTAATGGGGACTTAATAAATGCTCATGTTTTTAACCATCATAATTTCAGTAAGAAAGTTTTATTCTGCTTTCCAGATAGTTTACAGACTTTTGGAACCCAGTTCCTATATAGGTTGAGGACATCTTGCAACGTAACGTGGTCAAACTACAGCAAAAGGCTTTTTGTTACAAAACTGTAATCGTGATTTAATTTGGCCCCACCTGAATTCCGTTATAATTACCTTTATAACATATATCCTGCCATCATCTTAAAGAGGCTTAGTTCTGAACACATCTGCTGGCAGAGGATTTGTTTTGCTTTCTTTTCTAGGAAACTGTAGCTTAGCAAATTATTGTACTGTCTGACTTTAATTTTTCTTACTTTTTAACTGTTGATCTATTTTTTTTAAAAAAGTAAATAGATTAGCTGTAATTTATTTATTATGCTCAATAATCACGTGTTAGCAACTTAATAATTTTAATTGCAGCAAGTACATCTAAATCTTCCACTGTTTGTATGTAAACCCCATACATAGGAGCCACAATACTTTCAAAAGTGCACATCAAAGTAATTGTTATGTCTGGCGCCACCACAAATTTCTGCTGGGACCTGCCCCATTTAATATAAATTATATTACCTGTGGAATTTAAGAGGATGTAAGGTGTAGCATGCCCTGCAGGCAGGAAATTTAAACTATGGATTGCTTCTTTTTAAATCTCTGATTTATCCCTGTAACGTGGAATATTTAGCATCCTTAATTTCTGCTTAATCTTTTTACAGGCATATTTAGAATTTTGCAGTCATACGGAAGACAAGTTCAAAAATTCTATTATTCTCTCAGACTAACTTAAGAATAAAAACTATCTAAAGCTAGTGGTATTAAGGCTGTTACTTAACCATGGTGAAGTGAGGAAGAGATGTCATTGTCTGAATGAGTCTATTTAGAAACAAACAAACAAAAATGATAATGAAGAAAAATAGGAGAATTTGACCTAATTTAACCAAATCATCAAGCTTCAGACCTGATGTCATACCTCTGTTTTGCTTATGTAAACATAAACGTAGGCAGGAATATGGAGACATAACCTCACGTTCATAAATCCACTGAACACAATTTTATACCCCGCATATAGGACCAAGACGTTAGATTTTAAGTGCGTGGCAGGAACACATGCCAACCGAGCTATTCAGATGGAGAGCTCTGGCACTCCGCACGCATTCACACCCTCGGTGACTCAGTTTCCCTGGTGGACATCCCTGATGCCCTGTGGTCAGCCCCTTTGGCCCGTGTGGTCCTCTGACATGAGATTGCTGCATACATAGCATCCTGGGTGTGGAGTGTATAGAATAAACTCTTTCACTAGGACAAAAAAAAAAGGTAAAGTTAACAGCACAAAAGAGGATATATTGAAAAGAAGTAGAAAGGAAGGCAGGGGGAGAGCGAGTGCGAGAGAGCCTGTGCCAGTACTAAAGAGCCCACCAGTGCGAGAGAAGGAAATTAGAGGAGCCAAGACCAAAGCAAGGGAAAAAAACGCTCTTGCCCACCTGCCCTCTTTGTCCCCCAGGTGATTCTTACGCTCAGTGGTGCTCTGCCACAGCTAAAAACATGCTCCTCTCCCTGCTCCTGGTGGGAGAAAGGAGCCTCTCTGCTCGGTCTCTTAATTCAGTTGTCGTCTGACCATTGTCCTAAGACAGTTCCCTGTCACCAGGAACAGATACTTTCTCCAGGATTTTTTCTTTTTGTCCAATAATCCAAATATTCTCTCGAAGACTAATACTGTAATCACGAGCAATAGTTACCACTGACTGAGGCACTGTATTAAATCTTTTATAGCTTACTTAAAAATCTTTACATCTTAATCCTCACACCTGAAAGACAGGTACTACTGTCCCTTTACAGATTATTGAGTAAGATATTGTAGATCTTTAGCCGTGAATGTAAACACACGTAGCTGATAATTCTACACAAGACCTTGCCTCTTTGCTGCTGCATGGGTTTCTGTCTGTTCGCCATCTGTGGTTCCTGATCTTTCACGGGTATCTCCCGGTGGGGAATTTGGGTACTGGATCCACAGCCACTTTTTACAGTTTCTTCCTCCCCCCCCCCCCCCACTTTTCTTTTTAAAACAGCTCCTTATTAGTTCTTGGAGCACTATCCAACTTAAACTGAAATGCACACCTCCATGGTTTTCTTTTGGTTTCTTACATGTTTCCTTTTGCCTTAAAATAAATAAATAAATAAATAAGGCTAAGTACCCTTTGTTCCAAGGGTTGACTGAATCTGCAGGCTCAATTTCAACTCTGAAGTTTTTGAACTGCTTCAACTAAGAAGCAGCAACCGGTAGTCACTGAACGTCAGTAGTCAGGAGCGCAGGTGTTTAGCTTTCTTTGACGCGTCCCCACTCACCTTTGTTCCTTTCGGCTTTGGAGTCCCCACAGACTGCAGCAATGGGCAGGATCGTCGTGAGGAGCAACATTCAGAAATAAGGATTCAGATCATGCAGGACATTTTCTAGTCCTAAACACTGATTTATAACTAATAGAAACTTAATACTTTAATTCAAAATGACACTCTGTATAGCCAACTCACTTGATGACTAGCCTTTAAGGTACAAGCTAGTTTAGAAGGTGCCTCTGGGCTCAAGTGTTGGGTGCAGGGAGGAGCTGGGTGGTGTTGTTAGAAAAACAGATATTCAAAGGTTGGGATGACAGAGGAACCATCTCTATCATTTGACTTTAAAGTTAGTTTTTAGATAAAAGGATATCTTAATAATGGGGCCGGTTGTTGAGAGGATCAAGCTTCTAAAAACCTTAAGGTACATTTAGCTTTCCCCGGAAGCAGGTGACAGGATAGTTAGCGTCCATATCCTCTGCTCAACAGAGCAGCTTCTCTGCTGGCACATTGCCTGGCATAGTTCCCAGGAAAGCTGTGCAATGACAGCAAGATTAGAACGCAGGAAGCAGAGCTGGGTCATATGCTACAGGTTGTCCATTTCCCCTGGTCCCTTAGCATAGCAGATTCCACCAACACTGTTATCCCTAAAGCCAGCTCTCCTAACGAGAGCCATTTGGATCCCCTTGATACCAGATTGAATTACATTTGGGACCCCTCTTGGTCTTCCTTGTCATATTTGAAATGATGGGATCCCTTATGCTTTAAACCCCTCCAGTCCCCCACAGAGATCCAGGGCACCTGTGTAGAAAAAATAACATGCCATGATAAAGGTTCAGTATTGTTGGATCTCTAAGATTTGAGATTCACCACATTTAGCCGTATGTTTATTAACAATTTCATGCTTAAAATTATTTTATAAGCACGGCCAAACAGGAATGAGGCTATTATAGTGGCATCTCTCTACTAAAGTCTGCTCTATATTGATCTGGGCATATCTACACTTATAGATAATACATTATATGAAGCTCTAGATCCCTGATTTAGACACTATACTTCTTTAAAATTTATTATCTATAGCTATATTTTCTTCCCAGTAGTCTTTTTGTTCATGTTCTCTTTACAACTTCCGAATGTGCAATAGTTGCTGTCCTTACCACAGTTCACAGAATGATTCTTCAGGTAAATGATAAGTATTAAAATATTTTTATTTATGCTTATTATTTTAGTAAGCTATTCAATTAAAAATGTTTTTAATGGTAAAGGGAACTTGATTTTTAAAAAATATTCTGGCATTTATTTCTCTATAGAAATAAATTTCTCCACTACTTTAAAATTTTTCAGTGCTGCAAAAATAGACCAACACTTGTGACCTCATCTGTTTTAAATTTGAATAAATGAGTAAGTAAACAAATGAAAGAATGAATGTTCTCAGGGGGCAGTCTTCATAGTGGGCTTCAGCAAAATAAAGAACCAAAACTTCTAGACATTGCTTCCTGCTCTGTCTAGAATGATTGTGAAACTAGTCTCACCCCTATTTCTATAGATTGGCATAGGAGTCCTAGATGCTTAGATCCTTTGTGGTGTTCTGCTACTCTGAATTGGCGGTTTTATTTAACAATTCTTCTGCCACCGATGCAAGCAGTCTCTAGAGTTTACACGAGATTCACATCGACATTAAAGGAACACCATGAGGTGGTATTGTTGACAGGTAACCAGCCCTCAGCGTGTGTTTGCAAATACAGGTTAAGATTCTGGAAGAGATCCTGGATTTGGAATCTGCTCAAGGAATTAATGTCAAGTCTTAGTTCTGTCAGTTATTAGCTGGATAAGTCTCTTTGCCTCTTTAGCCACAGTGTTCACAAGTCTAAAATGTAGATTGTCATGGGATGATAATGCCTAATATGTAGGGGCATATGAGAATTCAATGAAGCATTATAGTTTTAAAAATAAGAACACTATTAAATATATATAAAATTTAAAGGTAAGCTGTTGGGGGAGTACAAAAGCTCCTAAAATAGTCATTTAGGACTTAGGTATTCCTGATCTGAGGCAGGACCACACTTAAATGCTTCCGTTCAGATAAAAATCTATATTGCTTGAAAATACCTTCAGAAAAAGAGATGCTACAGGATGTGGCTCTACAGGCATAGTTACAGCAGACATTATTAAAACAAACATGTCTGTATTGTTTATAATCATGATTCTTGTTTCCTCTGTATTTCCCCATCCGACACTTCTCTTCCTCCATTCCTTCTGCCATTTGGTGCTACGTTGTAGCACACAGTCCTGTGGCAGTTTTTCTTCCTCTTCCTTTTCTCTGGTCAACTCAGTGGTCTTTCTCCATTTTAAACAAACTTCGCTTTTCCTCTCCCCTCCGGGGTCAGCCGTCTTGACTCCTGCACAGGAAGAAGATTCCACAGTGCTCCTCAGCCCCTGACTCCGACGCATGCAACCCTTCTGGTGAGGAAACTTTCCTTCATGTTGCATTTGAAGCCCATTTCCTATTCTTATTTCTTCAGAACAAGTTTCAAAACAGCTGGTTACCATCTTTTAGGTTAGTCCTTCCTAGACAGTACTTCAAAAACATTATATCACTTTTCCGTCTTTTTTGTCAAGCATGAGTTATTGAACTTCCTTTTACTTTTTCTCATAAGGCATATTATTCAGCCTTTTAATAAGGAGCAGAGTGTAATTGAAAGAATATGGGCTTTGTAGTTAGACCTGGGTTTGAATCCGGGCCAAGTTACTCACCAACTGTTGGACCCCGGTCAGAGCTCCTGACTGCTCTGAACTTCAGTTTCCTCATCTGTCAGGTGGCGTCAGTGGGCCCTGTCTCCCAGGGTCGTTGTCAGAACTGATGGTGAGTGTTCCACTCCTGATGTGCGGTCGATGGTCTAATAAATGCTGTTCCCCTTTCCTCCTTCCTCTTGGTGACTCCTCTGCGTCAGATCACTGCTTCCTAGCAGTTATGGAGCCTAACCCTGAACAGTGTTGGGAATTTGAAATAATTCCCTTTGTCTATCCCCCCAAAACACATCTTTTTAAAATTTTTCCATTATAGTGTTCCATCATTAGATCTCGTCTGAGGTATTACTCATGCCATTCCCACGTGCCCCCTGCCCTGACACCATATCCACAGGACAAGCTACTGCCAAAGCCCAGCTGTGAGAAAGGAACGTCCAGGGAAAACAGTGTCAAAAGGAGTCACTGAATTGGCATTGGAGGAGTCCACGCTAGCTCTTGACCTCATTTTTACTGCGAGGTATTTCCCAGGTTACCTCTACGAGGCTTATTTGTGGCTCTTTCCAATATAGAAACCCACCAGGTGTCCTTCAGATCATTTCAAAACACTTAGTCACTCATTTTGAGGTTTCCAGCTCAAGTGGGCACCCTTGTACAAATTCAAAAAAGCCACCCACTCTAGACAAGCACAGAGCCATGCCTTGGGGGACAGCCTAGCCAGCAGAGGGTGGACTGAACTCCCGTCAGCGTTGTACAGGGATTCACCTTTGTGCAGAAATCATAGTGTTGGCTCTGGTGTGGTTCAGTTTTCTAAAACAGATACAGAAAGTATTCTGTGCCCTGTCTTGTCAGCGTTCTTTAATACCGGCCTTCCCTTCTCATTCCATCAGCCTTCTCCTTTTCCTGTATCTGTCATCCTCTATGGCAGCAGTCCCCAACCTTTTGGCACCAGGGACTGTTTTCATGGAAGACAATTTTTCCAGGGACAGGGATGGGGGTGGAGGGATGGTCTGGGGATGATTCAAGTGTATTACATTTGTTGTGCATTTTATTTCTATTATTATTACATTGTAATATATAAGGAATAATTAATTATACAACTCACCATAGGTTGGGGACCCCTGCTCTATGGCGTTTGTCAATAACATTTCATTCTCTGCTTCAGGTTGGCTCCAGTGACTTCTACCAATTCCAGATGTTTCTGAGCATGCACCTTTGAATGCCTGCCTTGACTTAGATTTTTTTTGTGTAGTTAACTCTTTATGTTTAAACTTTGGGCATTTGGGGATTAAGCCAAATAGATTTTTGCTAAAAATTCCAGCATTCTATTTACAGACCCTTATTAATAGCAAGTTAGCAAAATCTATATAGTTAATTCATGTCAGCATGGCTTCCCCTTCTTCCCTACGAGGCCTCTGGAGACGACTTAAATGAGCATCTAAATGACCCAAACAGAGGTTCTGGGAGGGAGAGGGAGAGGGGAGACTTAGATCATCCCACCCACACAACTTTCACAGGAAGTGAGGGCTCAGTGTTCTAAGAGGAGTGCAGTGCTATCCTCCCTAATAGGGAAGAGGGTCCTTTTATACTAAACTCACACCTATGGACAAGCCCCTCGTAGAACAGTAAGGGGGAGCAGTGGGCAGTGACATTTTCCAGGGCTCAGCCAAATCAGTTCTGGTGATCAGTGAAGCTACAAGTCTCAGCCAGCTTGTCCCATGGCCAGTAACTAATAGATATTCTTACATTCATCTCAAGGAGGTAGTAGGATACTTTAATGCAAAAAAAAAAAAAAAAATGTTCGTAAAGGGATGAAAATTAAGAAATGGGAAACTTGAAGATAAGCCAGAGGCAAACCTCCCTGACAGCATGATGTGCCGGACCGCAGAGGAGTCTTCTGATGGACATGCTTGGAGTGCCATTATCTAAGTTGCCTTGTCTGCATTTCTCTTCGTTCATTTCCAATGTGCCTGTTAGGCCAGTAGCTCCCTGGGAACGTGACAATAAAACAACTATCAAGTTAAGTAAATAGAAACGCCTAATAAATATTCATATAACGCCAGCTTGAAGCATTTGTTTATGCTCTATAAATCACTAGAAAACATGTGACAGGAACCATTCCTGATCTGTCTTAGGATGTACAGGATACCGAAGAAAGTTTTCCTGTTTATTACTTCTTTGAGAGTATGGAAATATTTATTTTTGACTTCGAGATAAGTTAATATCTAGCATAGTTCTTTGGCTGCGGAAATAGTGGGGAGGGCTGGATCTGAGAAAATAATAGAGAAGAGTTAGTAGGGCTTAGTAGAGGACTTGAGGGAGGGGTGCAGGGAGAAGCGGAGGCTGGTGAAGATTCCAGAACTGGGGCACCAGCGCTCTTGCTGCTCACGGGGAGGTAGTCTGCAGAGGTGGCTTTGAGGGGAGCGAGCATAAAATCTGGTTTTGCCGTGTTTGTTTTAGATGGTGGTGAAATGTCTGGTCCATATATTTTGTAGACATCAAGAAATGTGGGACTGAAGAGAGGAAGGAAGGTCAGGGCTGGAGATAGGAATCTGGGTCTCATCTGAGCATAGGTGCTAATTGAATCCATGTGGGTGCACCGAGGGACTAAGGAGAGAAGGAAAAGAGCTAAGTGGCAATGCCTGGAGGGAGGAGGGAGAAGTCAGAAGAAGGAAGAAAAAGCAGACGGAAGTATCTGAGAAGTCCCAGGGCTAAGGTCCCTGTCACCAAGGCCATGTGAGTGTTGAGAAGCCCATTGCAGCGTGGAAGGCAGCTCAGATCCCTGGAACCAGGGAGCCGCTAAGAAGTTCAGTAAGGAGCCATGGTGCTTGACAGCACCCACAAAAGCAAAGGAGAAAAGCAAGGGCTGCAGAGAGGTGAAAACTGGGGCAGAATCTTGAGTTTGATCCTCTCGTTCCCTCCATGTTGTCTAGCGCCATGCTTTGTAAGAAAGCACTGATTTAATGAAAGAGGGAGGGAGGGAGAGAATGAGTGAATCAAGCAGATAAACAGATACAGGTAATAATGGTTTTTTTCATAAATGAGAGGGTAACAGCATAGTGCTCGACAGTGCCTGTCAACGTCACTGACAGGCGTAAGACGTAAAACAGGCAGAAGGGAGAAAAGGAGTTGAGAAAAAGGAGAAGACAGAGGCGGGGAAGAGAGGAGAAGATGGCAGGAGGGAGGGAAAGAAGGCCAGAGGTTTCCTGGAGGGTACAGTCATGGAGGGAAACAACCTAAATTTATGGGTTTGGCTTTTAATTTGTTCACACTTCTAGATGTTTCTTAGACATTGTCTCTTTGATGGAACTTTAAGCTTCTTGGCAAGGACAAGAACTGATTTTGTATATCTCTTTAATACCTAATACAATTCTACAAGCATTTCCTCTATACTTAATAACAGGTTGAAAGAAAGAAAGCAAGTTTTCGGTAATTTCTAAAAGTGAATAACTATCCAGAAATTTATTTAGGGAGAACAACCGGTTTCGATAAATCAAACTAAAACATTCCTTCTCCACTCAAAGGAGGCCTTTAAAGTTGGCTTTTCTAAATAACTTACTCAAGCCCCCATCTCTCAAAGAGTCTCTGGGTGCGCTGCTTCTGAAATGTCCTTCCAAGTGGGCTCTACCAAATGTCCTTCCTAATCTTTGCAAGATGAAGAAATGGGCCTAAATGATTGGAAATACTCTCCTCTCTCTTCCCTCTTTCCTTCTTTTTCCCTTTTCATAAGAATACCTGCCAGCATTTGCAGATGAATTAAAGGCAGTGTCCTTCTGGAGAGAAGTTACATACATGTTCATTTAATTTTGTGCAGTGAGGACTTAGAAAGAAAGATGTAGTTTGGTTAGTCAGGTGAAATGTACACGTGAGAAATGGAAGCAGAGCCAGTGAGAAAATCTGGTGGTGGCAGTTAATTAATTCTGAACCTGGGAAATAGTTCTATACTTAGTCTATAAGATCTCTTTTATCCTGGACACTCAGAAAACTTCAAATTTTTTATTTTCAACCAATTTGAATGCAGTAGTGACATGAAGAAGAAAAACAGCCTTGAAAACATAAAAAATGTAATTTCACTTTCTCATGCTTTTAAAAACACCTGAACACATTTTTCTCGAACTTAAGAAAAGAAACAAAATTCACCTTTTGGTGAAGATCAAGATGAAAGTGTTGACAAGTTTCAGGAGGCTGGACTGGAGACTGAAAATTGTCTTTGGAGTGACATCTGTACATAATTTGATAATGTCCTACCACACATGCTCCTAAAGGGCGATGGAGAGAGAGTTGAAAAGGGTAACAGTGTTTCTTGTTTTATTAAATATATAAGGATTATTTGCATCCATTTCCTGGCAGTAATTCCTATTTTTAGGAGTGAGGTCAATGATAGTATAGAGCATGAGATACCAGTGGGTTGACTATAACTTTCAAAGCACCTCGAGATGTGGGGGGAAAAAAAGTTTCTGCAGGAGGGAAGGGGTACTGCTCTGGTAAATCTCTCAGCAGGATGAAAAAGAAAAGGGAGGTCTAGACAGTCTTGTTTCATCTGATAGAATTTTCCCACAAAAGATGAGCAAATATCAGATAAGAACATTTATCAGACCTCAAAGAATTTTACAACCATATCCATTTGGGAACATTACACAGCATAGACTTGCTAAGTCCCAAAATAGAAGACAGAAAGCACTATAAAAAATATAGACTGGCGCCCTGAGAAGAACAATAGATTGTCTTTATTACTCACCCTAATATAAACATTAGGCATTTTTGTTTGCTTGTTAAATGATACATAAGATAATCTCTCTAACGAAAATATAGCCATAGCCCATGAGATCCTGACTCAAAAGAAAGCAAAAATAAATTAGGCAAAATATCTAATAAAAAGACGGTAATGGTCCAAATGGAAAACCAAATATTAATATATGCTGGTCCACTTTTCTATTTCTGCTCTTCCCTGATTTTCATAGCAACAGAATTGCAGAAGGCAGTTACTTATATTCAGTTAATCCCAAACTTCAGAAACAAGAGTGGATAAACTGGCAATCTAGGAGATGCTTTAGTAATAGGGGCAGGTGTCACCAGGGCAGATTTTTTTCCTAGACAAAATAGAATTTAAGATAAATGTTTATTCTTAAACATTTATGTAAATCTGCCATTTTCCCAACTCTGGAAGACAGATAAAGAGAACCACGTGGAAGGATGTGGCATGTTCTATTACTCACCATTAAATTGGTGGGATTAAAATGCCTGTGAATCCATCAACACCACTAAAAGACATGCTGTAGAATCAAATAGGTGGTAGAGTCTATATATAAATGACAAAATATAACCAAAAATTTTCACCAGATGGTGTTCAGATCTCCTGTTTGTGTTTATTTATTTTATATTCTTTGTTTAATATTGTCCTGTTTTTCCTCAATCCACAAAGGATTCAAGGCTGCTTACAAACAACACAATGGACCTCAGGCAACCAATTTTCGGTGACCAAAGACAGGACCCTGAGATCCGTAACATGTAGTAATTTGTCATTTTCCTCAAGCACAGAGTTGAATTCTGGCTCCTGGAATTCAGATGTTTAGGAGAAAATCATTTAGTTTGTGGATGAAGTGAGCCGACACATTGCCAGTAGTCACAGCCCAATGTGACTTGTTTGTTTCCTAATTTGAGTTTGCATAACTGTCTTAAAGAGACTAAACCATTTTTTTGTTTGTTTCTTTGTGAAGATACGCACCAAGCAAGAGTTGAGTCCTTGGTAGAAGTTGGAAAGGGAGTTAACTTGTGGTATGAGGATGTGCACAGGAAATGCTTGCCTCTAGATAGTAATACAGTTTCAGAAGAAATTTCCAAACCTGAGTGAAATATTTCCTGGATTCCCAAATTTAGAGACGGTGGATTTGGGGATTTGCCAAGTCCTCAAAAACATCAAGGGCCTACAAAATATAATAGAAAACTCTAGAGGAAAAAAGGACAAGGAAAATGTAAAAGATTTGTTTAGAATATATATTTTAGATCCGGGTCTCCCACTACCAACCTTGGGAACCCTAGTTGCATGACCCTTCCCTTAGTTTCTCCAACTGGAAACTAGGGGAAACTGCTCATCCCCACTAATTGGTGTGCCCAGAAGAAGGGCAGCTTGCTCCTCTTGCTAATTAGATAGGTAAACTCCAGCCCAAACAAGTAAAAGAGAAGCAAAAAACCCTTATGACCATTCTTAAAGAAGGTTCGGGAATAAAAGGGCAAGGTTCTCTGTCCTTTCCCACCCCCAAAGCAGAGCAGCTCTGTTTTTATCTTTTGTATAAAATGATGTTCTGAAGACTGTGGGGGAGGGGAAGAATAGGGAAGCGGAATGGTTACTTGACGAAGGAGCACTCATCACCCACTATGGGCTTCCCTGTGTTCCCCGGGGCATGAGCTGGTGCTGTGATGGGTGCCACTTGCCAGCTATAGCACTGGATCAGTCAAACAAAACCTTTCATGCTAAAATTCAAACAACTCCCTGGCTTGCTTAGTAAATAACTTCAGCTCCTGTAGGTTCCTGTACCTGGTGGGAACACGGAATAGTGTGATAGGACACCTATATAAGTGCCATTTCCTGGTTGCAGATGGGAGCTCTAGAGGTCTGATCAGAGATGCCAAATTTTGTCACCCCTAAGAAAGTCATTCTCTGACCCCACCCCCAGCCTGCCTTGGGGAGGACACTATTTAGTACTGTTAATTCCTCTTACTGTAATTAAGGTCTGTTTTGTCTTGGGTTATTTAGGGTAGTGGAAGCTTTACCCCCTTCCTATTCTCCTTCATGTTATTGAAGCTGGTTTTTAAATGAACCCACTTAAATTAAAATTAAAATTATTTCAATTTTTCTTCATCTGACCTACTTCCAATCCCATTGTTCTTTTTGCTGTATCTGAAGATAATCTGCAACTTCATCAATACGTTAATTTCTGGGCTGTAAATTGGACATAGGACAGGCATTTGAATTTTGTGAATATCCTGGGGTTGGTTGCAAATCGCCGGTTGCCCTCTGTGCTGCTTCAGCCTGCCACAACACCCTCCCTGCACACACATCTGAAGTCACTCTAGATTTCAGGAATTATGATGTCTTTGAACTTCTTGAGGTTGTCCGCTTCCTTCCAGGTCTTTCAGAACATCTCTCCCTATTTTCTTCTATGCCTCTTCTACCATCTTGTCATCCTTCTAGAGTGGCCCCGGCAATAAACATATCAGAGAAGAGAGAAACCATATGTTTTGAGGTAAAATTTAACAGAATAAAGAAAGAATGCCATTAATCTCCAGCCCTTGAAAATGCCCAGAAGCTTCCATTCAGACCCTTCTTACAAGTTTCCATCCACTGTCTTTTATTAAGCCCTGGTAGTCCTCAAATGTTAAATTCCAAGATGAATTTTTAAAATATTTCTTACAAACTTTAGTTTGACTCTTTGTTAATTATGAGTAGCTCAAAACTATGTATTCTATAATTTCTGTTATAAATGTGCTATATTTTAGGTGATAGGCTTTTGTCACACCCCCTGCAAATCTAACTACTGTTTAAACCTTTCATTCATTCAAGGTAAAATATGTCTCAAATTTGAAAAAAATTAACACCCAAATCAACTTTTGGACTGCTTCTGTGCTAGTAAGGATTCGGTCAGCCCTGAACAGGAGGAAATGTTCTTCTAGTTTGCGCAATATAGCTAAGAAAAACATTCAGGCACAGCAAGGAAACGACATTTCTGAGACCTTGGAAAGTAACCTGACTTGCAATTTAGGTGTATAATTGAGGTTGAGAACCAGAAATTTGGACATCAAGAGTTCTGATTCTGCTTCTGGTGCCATCTTCATCTTTGGGAAGTGTTGTTTGCGGCTCATCCTATTTTGTGAACACCGTCTCTTATTCGTCTTTGTGTCTAACACAGCACTTCAAACAGTAGGTACTTATTAGTTGCTTCCTGAACTGAATTCAACCCAAGGCTAACTCATGGTTCTTCACTATCAGATTTGGGATAAAAATGAAATTAAATGAAAAGTATTACAAAGTACTCAGGTTAAATCATGGCAAGCAATCATTAAATTTTCGATGATCTTGCAGAACTTTGAATGAGGACACAGATCTCAGGGGCATTTCCAGTTGTGTGCGCTGAGACGTGCATGTGTGTGTGTGTCCCCACATACGTTCTTGCACAGCAGAAGGAAGGAAGTTGTGAAAGGGGAGAAAAGAGAGCTATTGACTGAAGAGCCATAAAACTGTTTTAAGAATGACTGCTTTTGTTGTATTGGGGAATGCTTCCTTTGAGAAGGGCTATAGTATGCATCCTCTTTCCATTAAGTCTATTTTTGGAAGAAGTTACAGAGGATAATATATTACCAACTCCCAGGGATCTCTTATCAACATAGCCTCTGTTCTCATACACACCTGCTTAGAGCAAAATAAATTATTCTGTTCTGAGGAATACCAACCCCAGACAATCAAAATCTCCACTAAATCACTATGTTTATTAGAGAAGTGCTGATTTTTGAAAAGCATTAACCCCTAAAAGCAATAAGTGAGAGGGAACAACAGTGGTGTCTGTGGTTTGAGCAATCAGTCTGAACAGGGGCAAAGTCTAGGAATTGTTTTCAAAACAGCGTGGGGCTTCTTACCCAGGGAGAAGATTTACCTGCATTTGGCAATTACTCCAGTTACTGTGGAACAAGAAGTTTACTTTTCAATAGTTTTACAAATTATGTGTTTAACTTTGTCTCTATAGATTTAATTCGTGGGAGGTGAGGAGGGGGGGTGGAGAGGAGGCTTTCAAGGCCAGTTCACAAGTTCAACATTTAAAGTGATAGTAGCAATTTTTCCCCTAACCACAACAGTTTGGTGAAGTTTTGAACTGAATGTAGTTTGCATCCTGCATGTACGTTGATTTAGACATTAAAATAAAACAACTTAAATGCTTAGCAATAAAATGTTGTTTAATCATTAAACAACCACCATTTTCTTTTGCCCTTTAAACCTGCATTCAGTCAGCCTGGATGCTGGTGTAAGGTCTCATTAACTGCAAGGATCACAAAGGAAAGGTTAGCTAGATCAGCAGCAGCAGCAGCAGGAAGCTCAGAGACGTCCCCATTGTCACATGAAACATTTGTGGAGACATTCATCTGTCTCCCAACACGCTCGCTCTGAGGGAGGTATGTGGAGAGAAAACTGCAACCTCCAATTCCAGAAGCAGACCCCAGGATCATTCAAAGAAAGAAAAAATAAGTGTTCTTGCATTTACTCTTCTGCGTGGCCGTATTGATCATTGTTACCGTGCAATAACCTGGCAGGGGCGGGGGCTTCTTTATGCTTAAGAGCAACGTGAAGAGGGTACATACATCACTGAAGACTCCTAGGTGAATGGCGTGGGTGCTACATTTTTGTAAGGCCAAGAGGAGTTGCAGTGTTTTATGGGCTTCTTTGAACACATGGGGGTTTTATCACTCATTTTAAAAGCACAACTTAACACCATTTTCAAACCATCCTGAACTCCGCCCCTGGATTGTTTGTTACAAAATGGCCCCTTTCTCCTCTGAATAGGATGGTCACAAGTGCCTATTAAGTGCTATACTTGTAGAAACTGAATATATTCCCTTCAAGAAGAGTGTTTTCTGAAATTTGATTTTATGAGCTACCATCTGTGGCCACCCCGGGCTCCAGGAACGGATCACAACTTTTTGAAACGATGAATTGCTGCTTTATCACAGGCTGGGTTATAGACAAAATTGGTAATTGGTTCAGTTTTGAAGAAGGCAGGGACAAATGGTTCTTTATATTTTCTAGAATTGCAGAGTATGGCAAAAATGATCTCCATTTGAGATGGAGAAACGGAAACCTAGAAAGTTCAAGAGACTTGCCCAGGATCTCATAGCTAGTTAGAAGCAGAAAATGGGTTAGAAGCCAGAATCTGGACTTAGTTCATTGTGTTTTCTGCTGTCCAAACATCTTTACTCGAGTAATACAAATTTCTCTTGACTTGCCCTCATGAATGATAAAGGCTTGTTGGCATTCATTCTTCATATATATTATATATATATAATATATATATTCTTTATAAAGATATGTATGTGTGGCTTAATGATGGGGATACATTCAGATAAATGCTTTCTTAGGCAATTTCATCATTGTGTGAACATCATAGAGTGTATTTACACAAACCTAGACAATAGAGCCTACTACACAGCTAGGCTATATGGTATATAGCCTATTGCTCTAGGCTACAAACCTGTATAGCATGTTACTGTACTGAGTACCGTAGGCAGTGTAACACCATGGTAAGGATTTGTGTATCTGAACATATCTAAACATAGAGAAGGTATGCTAAAAATATGGTATAAAAGATTAAAAAATGGTACACTTGTGTAGGGCACTCACTGCGAGTGGAGCTTGCAGGCATGGAAGTTGCTGTGGGTGAGTGAGTGGTGAGTGAATGTGAAGGCCCCAGGATATCACTGTACACTACTGTAGATTTTATAAACACTGCGCACTTCACTAAATTTATAAGAAAATATTGTTTTTTCTTCAATAATAAATAAACCTTAGCTTACTGTAATTTTTTTACTTTATAAACTTTTAATTTTTTTAAACTTTTTGACTCTTCTGTAATAAGACTTAGCTTAAAGCAAACATGGTATATAGCCGTACAAAAATATTTTCTTCATATCTTTATAAGCTTTTTTCTATTTTTAAAACTTTTTATTATTCTTTTTTACTTTTTAAGCTTTTTTGTTAAAAACTAAGACACAAACACACACATTAGTCTAGGCCTGCATAGGGTCAGGATCATGAAGATACACTAGGTGGCAGGAATTTTTCAACTCCATTATAAACTTTTGGGACCACTGTCATATATGCAGTTTATTGTTGACTGAAACATTATTATGTGGTGTATGACTGTGTTTATATCTATATAAAGATTACACAGATATAAAGAATGCATAAGTATATGTATCTCTAAGATAGCTCTCAAGTCACCAGCATTCTGACCTTTTTCAAGCTAAATTGTCCAATTCCTTTTCATTTACTTTGGGATTTCCATTTTTCTAAACTTTTTACCATTTCAGACTTGGTCTGTGCACAGCAAACTTTTAGAATCTGAACCAAAATATTCAGGGAATTGGCCAAGTTTTTTAAATAGATATTTGGATACTGTGTAGACAAGTTCTACGTTTCTCTGCTTTCAACGCTGCTTCCTAGGTAAATACTGGGATTGTTCTTTGGCCAGAGTTTGTCAAACCATTTGTCTTAATAGGAAAAATTCCTCATGTTTTCTATCCTCTGTCTTTCAGAGTTGCATCCTTAATACGTTTTATTTTTAAAGCAGTGTTTTCTTTTGCCTGCTCCTAGTGCAATCGTGACTACAAAATTTAAATAATTTAAATTTGAATAATTTAAATAATTTTCCTCTTTGAAGATGAAAGGAAGGTATTGCTAATTTTCAAGAGTCACTTGATTTAAAAATCTGAAGAAAAACTTTATCAACTTGATCTTTCTAAAAAGACGCATATTTAATTTACAGATGCATAGCTAATTTACACAGGTAGATATTAATAAAATGAACCTCACGCCAATTCTTCAAGTACATCAAATACTTTACTGTCAAGTACTACAATGAATGCCCATTTCTGCTCAATTTTAAATTAAATTCAATTGAAAATATTTCTTTACTTTAAAGAGGATATTCAGTCAAGGTGATAAGGAAAAACAATTGGTTAAACTGGTTGTTTGCCCTCACCCAGATAAAAATCCTGATCAATGAATTGAGTGAATTTTTCTAATGAGTCAAGACATAGGTGGCTTTAACTGTCAGCACATTCAGTATGAGATCTGTGGCAGGGAAGGGCAGGTTGTTCTTACATAGTAGTAAGAACTGTAGGGGGAGGGAAACCATGAAAGATGAAAACGAATGAGAGGAAAGAGGAGAGAGATGATACACTCAAGAAAGACTGACTATTTCAGAATAAAATATATCGTAAACCCCGATACAGTTGACTGCTTATAAGAGGAGACGCTTTCAGCGACTCCTTTGTTTCTCAATGTATATACTATATCTGAACAAAATGCTTCTTTCCTGTGCGTTGGACAGTAGGAAGTAATCTATCTTCAACCCTGTTTGGTTTGTAAATAAAACTGTAGAAAGGGTCTGTTGAACTTTGGACAGGCAGTCTGCATGTGCTCTCCCTCACTCTTTGAGGCAGGTTAAAGGCTACGGCCATGACCATCACCTTAATCCTTCGGAGACTATTTATAAAAGATTGAAAAATGTGCCGAAGGCCTGTACCTGCCCCTCTGTGGAACAAGCCCAACTCAAATGGGCTGGCAAGCAAACCCGGCTTTAACGGGAACAGAGGAGAGAGTTGGGGGTGAGCCTGGTATCTTTCAACACATGCTTTTTGGCTTCTTCCACTGAATTTTTAATTTCTATGAAATTCGATGGGGAAATGGACACTGGCCTTTGTTTCTTTTCATCTGCTGATTTGCAGCTATTGGGATTCTGTGCCTTGGGATAATGAAGCAGGCTGTCATTTCCTCCTCCCAAATAATACATTACAAAGTGGAAATGCAAATTTCCTGTGCAAGCTCTAAGTACCAGGTGGTATTTCCTTAATATATTGTTTTTGACCTTTGGGGAAATTGGTATTATGAGCTGACTTTGGAAAATTAAAATAGCATCAAGGTCCTACATTTTAAATAAAACAATCGATATCTTAATTTTAAAAAATTAGACAGCAGTACTACACCAGGAAAAGACATACATTGTTTATGTATTATTTTAAGTTTTGTAATTCAGGGAGGACAAGAAAAGGGATATGGCACAGCTGAATTTTCTTATTCATTAAGAGAGTAAAAAATAAATGAAAGAAAAATATATTTTTAAGTTTCACTTTAAACCTTTGCTATTAACTAAATGCTTTGATATGATTAGTCATACAAAGAGTTAAGCATGGGGCTGTTCAGACGGCAAGTCTGAGTTGAGCTGAAGGTAGACATCTGTATTTTTCATTCATTTGCTCAGCAGCACTAAATTTCAAGGTTTTTTTTTTGTTCAGCATCAAAGAAAAGGTTGTTTTATGGTTACTGGATTTTTTTTTAAACCCACTTATTTCATGAAAGGGACTTAAGTCACTGAGTCTTTATATTCTTTTTAGTTATTTTTGTGCCCACAGCCCTTCTGCATGCCATCTTGTTGAATGAGGAAAATGTAATTTTATTCTTTTTCTCTTCCTTTGAAGAAAAAAATTTAAGAGGTTTAAATACCATTCACATTTTGGAATTTCCTTCTTTACTCCCTCCCAAAACCATCATCTCACAACGACGTAAAGCAATCAAATGTTGAAAGACTTAAGAGATTTTCACTCCTATAAATATCCTTTATATGCTTATAACTGTTCTACTTATCAAGGGCAACAAGAATGGAACCCAGGAGCTAACTAAGTTTATAGATATGTGTGTGTGTGTGTATGGATATATGTCCAGATGTGTCCAAATGTACACAGTATTTTTAGCATACAAATTGCTGATTTGGCGTCTATAACCTTTTTTTCCTCTAAAAATTCTGAGTTTGTGGACCTGTTAGTTGATAGGGGCCAAAACAACAGTCAGTGGAGGACTAAAATAAACCCAGGAAATGGAGATTTATTTAATAGTTTAAACTATTTAAACTTGGATAGTTTAGTTATCTTTATTCTTTAATTGTTTTGTAGTATAAATTTGGCTACCAGGTCCAGGTGTTTGAGCACAAGAAATCTGCATTTCCTCCTAAGAAGTATAAAGTAAGGTAGTTACATTTCCCTTAAGATTCACAGTCATTGTCACTGCTCCATTTCTTCCCAGGAGGAAGGGGAAGTGAAAGCTGAAGTCAAAACCTGGTACTGTAAATGCTCATCTAATCTTGGACTTTCAGAGAATATCCATTTTCCAGATAGTTGAGTTAATGTCTCCAAATTTAAGTTTAAATTTTGTTAGTATGGTTGTATTTGAAAATCTGGCTAATATACGTGATACATGTGTCTTGAACTACATTTTATGAATGCATTGAATGAAATTTTATGTTTCTTGCTAATGTTGGATTATTATCATAAGCATCAGTAGACTTTATCAAGTGGCAAAAATCATATTTTTTCATCCTTTCTTCCTTCCTTATTTCTTGAGTGCTGAGTATACACCAGGAACTGATGTGCCCACTCTGGCCCTTGGTATACAGAAGGCACTCAACAAATGTATGTTGAAGAAATGAATGAATAAACAATTACTCATTGGATAGTTAAAAGGGCAGGTTCAATTCAGCAAACTTTGTTATGAGTGTAGGACCAGCTGCAGTGCTGTGACTATCATAGAGCTATATGGTTGTAAATAGTGTGGAATGTGGAGGTGAATGTGTTCACCAAGCAGTGAGCCCCTGTCCCTCCTTGAAAAGTACTCCAGATACAAGAATGCTTTTTTTGGTCATTGACCACTTTCTCATGAGATTGGAGGAAACCTGTGCAGCCGCAGGACTCTCTGGGCATTGTGACAAGGCTACTGTCTGCAAAATTCATGTTCAAGTCAAAACCCAGAGCAACCACCTTTCAAAAGGGTTTCCTCACTTTCTAAAAATCAATTATTGTAACAGCTACAACCAATGAACTTTTCCTTGCCACTGCCGTTGAAAACATCGGTGATTTGGGCATCCTAAGCACACGCCGCAGACACCGACGTGTTGGCTTTCTCGCCACACTGCTGTCCCATGTACACTGTTTATTCTTGGGCTGTGAGAGGAGCATTTCTTGTCACTTTGAGAAATTGGGCTAGGATATTTGAGGAGTGAATTGCATCCCTACAAATTTTTTATTATCATTATACTCCGATCCAGTGTAGTGTGAAGGGAAAGTATGGCCTTTGGAGGTAGGTAGACATGCTAGGTTTGAATGTTTGTTTCATCCGTTACTAGCTGCGAGGGTAACTTGGGGAAGTGTCAGTGCCTCCTAAACATAGTGATATGCAAGAAAGGCTTTTGCAGAGCTCCGTGAAAATTTGTTTTTATTATTGTACTGAAGATTACATACACCTGACCAGACACAAAATTAGGCTAGTTTTTTTTAAGCATCCTTAATATTTGCCCTTTAATTATAAGTGATATTATAAAGTACCCCTTTAATTTATCCTGTCCAAACAATCTCTATAAAGTCTGCAAAACAGATTGACTTTCTCATGAAATCCATTTTATAATAACATTCCATGTCCTGAATGATCCATACAGTGAATCAGAGGTAATTAATGCTAAAGGATAAAAAGATTATAAAGATATTCACAAAACTACACCCTGCTTCCTTAGTAACTATGCATAGGTAAGCCTATTGTTCTGAAATTACTGTTGGCTGAAAGAATAAATATAAAAGATGCTGGGAGCTACCCATCAAAAGTGTCTTTATCTTTTGAAACATTGGCGTGCACTCTATAAGCAACAAGCAAAAGTAAGGATGTTTTTCCTAATCACTAGATTTTCATTTACCATTTGTTAGAAGAGTTAACCTGTCCTTTATTTGCTTAAACCCGTGGGGACATGATTCACTGACACCAGAATAGAGTACAAAAAGCAATGCCAGCATAGACCCGTTGTATCAGTAATATAAAACTGTTTTAGGATAGAGTATGTCCAGATACAAGTTCTCAGAAAAAATCCACAAAACTCTTTTATAAACTCCTGTATGAACCACATCTTACCTCCTTTTCTGCCTCAGTTTGCTATAGCATTGTCTCCCTTTTGGAAGATATGTAAGTCCCCATTAACTGTTCGAATTCCTCAGAAAATGTCTACATTTTTTGTGTGTATTCACTGGACGGTAGCCCTCAGAGAGCAGGGAATTCTCACATCTTCTTAAAAAGAGGCACCTAAAGAGAATATGATCTAAGTGCTTGAATTCAGCTTTAAATGGATACATTGTGAGATATTATTCCACATAGTTTGAGTGATCGAGAATTTATACAGATTTTAAACAGTGGCACTTTCTAACCATTGATAAAATACAAGGTGGATAGAACCAGTTTTTTGGTTTCAATAGATCCAATGACATTTTCCTGTGCTTTTTCTAGTTGTATAGCAATGACCATATTCTTTAACAACGTTAACATCTATTTATGCTTTGATCTTTTTGCTTTTCATTAGAACAATACTGGAATTCATGCTGTAGAATGGTTCTTTTTATACCTCAGCCCACTGTGCATTTACATTTTTATTTTGATGATTTTTTCTTTATCTACTGTGTTGTGGCTATAATTGAAGAATGCAAAATTTGTCTTCATGAGAGCCTTGGCCTCTGTGTTTTCTGCCAAATTGTGGTTCATCATGCCTCTATTTTCTCTATAAAAGCCTTTGGAACACCTACAAATGTCATCTTTTAATGATGAGTAGAACTAAGGATCTTTTATTCTGGTGCTTACCTTTGTTCACATGAATGAAAGTTCTTAAGTTGAAAGTGATCTGCATATAGGTTGAAGAACTGGAATGTAAACACTCAACCTAGGGGCTGGCATTCTTCATGCTGTTGGCTGTTGATGTCCTCATCTTCTCCCTGAGGTCCTTGAATGAGAAGTGAGTATCCATAAAAGTGTTAGGAGACTTGGACTTGGCCACATCTATGGCAACCAAACAGGTGTTACCCTGCAGGACTTGAAGTCATCTTAGAGAAAGAAGGCATGGGTTCCTCTTAGCAGTGGTCAGAGCAGAAAATAAAGAACAGCAAGTTGTAGGTTCCAACAGTGATGGTTTCTGAGCTGAATAGCAACCACTGTGTCTTCTTTCCTTGATTCTTCTACCCTAGTCACCACAGGCTTTATGGCCTCCCAGTAGAAGGGAACTTACAGAGTGTGTATGGCTTTGCATGCTGAACATACCGTGGTTGTTGAGTCTGTTGGGAAAACATCTAGAAAATCAGATTGTTCAAATATTCAAGCTCTTCCATATTAGCTCTGCCTTCTATTTGATATTAAATTATAGGTTGAAAAATTAGCTTAAATTTAAGGTTATATGTATACAGGCAATGTTATCAATTATTAGAACCATTATAAGTGTTGTCAAACAGTAAACTTATAGTTGAATATGATCTATTTGATGGCTGCTTAGCAGTTGTTCAGGAATAATCTGTTAGTCATCTAAGCACAAAGTAGCTACTTGAAAATTTGTTGAGTAAATGAAATCTCTTTGACAAATATCTGCATAATTGCATGCGTTATGCATGCTCCTTATAGTCTAAGAGCATCTGAATTTGGGTTTGGTTTGTTTTCTGTGTTTGTTTAACACACATGCAGACATCATAGTGTGGAAATTTACTGTTGTTATCTTAAAGAAAAGTGTATCCCTTGACTCTTTTAACAGCCTAAGCATGCTAACGGTAGTTTGCAAGCAACACATAACTTTGAACACAAAAGAATAAGTTTGCCTTTAATGAAATTCTAATTTTGTAACTTGCTGAAAGTAACTTTTAGAGCGTGGTAATTTTTTTTTTTTAAATAAGCTTTTTTTTCTTTTAAAGCCTGCGATGTAATTGGTAGTCATTAATTAAATTTAATAAAATATAAGTTCCTTTCAAAAGAAATCCCTGACAATAGTGCATTTTAAAGCCTGGCTCTCTTTCCCGGCAGCCCAGGGTGTTTTGAAGATAGGAGAACAAGGGAAGTACTTTAAGCTGTAAAGTCTTACAGGGTAGCAGTTAAGTGCTTAAGGCACTGCATTCTTGATGCAGCATCATGTTACAGTAATATTATGAAAAAAAGCTACAGGGAATTCTCATACATGCCTAATACATATAGCTTTAATGTTCACATGGCTGGATCCATTCACAAATGGAATCTGTGGGTCAGATGTAGTTTGCAAGCCACTATTATTAAGCTGTTTTCCTTTTACTATTAAGTAATGGTTCCTTGTTAATATTATGAATGCGTGTGTTCTTTGCTCTCTCTGTAAATCTTTTGTTCCATTCATTTTTTTTTTTTTGGCCCTACAAGAATGTAGGGGGAGGATATCCCTATCCACAAATCAAGTGCTTTAAATAGCCAGGCTAGAGCTGAATGAAGGAAATCAGTCTAGATAACATCTTTGTGAAATGTATGCCTATGAACTCTGCATCACACAATACAAAGGAAATTGCCATTGTCCTGTGCAAGTTAGGTGAACAAAGCACCTAAAAAATTCTGTGCTAGTTGCCATGCATCCCGTGCAGCTGAAACTGGAATCTTGAAGGCCACAGAAATGGCAAAACTTAAATGACAAATTGGTAAATCAGAGAGTATGGATTTTAAATTTATAATGCAGAGTCCTGTAATCATTCACCAGAGTGATACCACATTCTTTGACAGTGAACACTGTAAATCATAAACAATGAGGATTGCACCACAACTGCTGCTGCTACTGTTCCTGCTATTGCCACTACCACCACCCTCCCTGGTGCTATTAAATAATGCTTACTGAGTTCCTACAGCCAGCAACTGTGCTATGTACTTTAGTGGCATTCATCATATTTAATCACCCCAACCACCCAGTGAGGTATCCACATTGCACAAATTAGGAAATTGAGGTTTAAATTGCTACCAGGTCACACAGCTTGTCCATAGCTAGTCGCATACCTGATCTCAGAGGTCTTTCTGGCCCCAAAGCCCTGTTCCTCACCATTATCTTTAACTTCCTTTTCTGTATGTGAAGGGATTGGAACTCTTGGGGTACCAAAATGTTAACTCCTAAACTTTATAAAGCCCAGTGAGTTCCTTGGGGGATAATTTTTCCCAAGTCAAAAAAGCTGCCCCTGTAAGACTCCTAAGTAACCTCTAGATCCTGAAAACAACAACTGCAATCAAAGATAGCACCTTACAAACATCCTTCCTTTATTTAAAAAATTAAAAATTAAAAAAAAAAATAGCTACCGCCACCAATAGTCCCTTCCAAGATCAGAGATACCTGCACATCTGGCAATAAGCCTAGACATACCAAACCGTGTATTATCTAGAGCCAAGGACTTGAATGCCCCTGCATCTGCAGAGAGACAAGCATCTCGTTTCAATAGACAACTTGTTCCTAGAGTGGGATACTCCCTGCTGAAGTGACAGGGAGCCGGAAGAGCGGCATGAAACAAAGGGAATAGTTATGACTGGGCAGCAGATCACCCCAAGCACACCCTCAGGTTCTGCTCTTCTTCAGTTTAACCAAGCAGAACTCCGGTTGACTCCCACTAAAAGTCAGTAGACAGTCGGCTTCCAGAATGTGGGCAGAAGCTCATGTTAGTTATTTACTATCCATCTCTGGAATTCCTTTTGGACATGACCAATGAGTTACAGCTGGTTTTTAGGCAGCATGGCACACTCATTAACTAGCTGTCAGGAACAGCTACACCCTTTGGTCCACAAATCTGGATTTACCAGAGGAAAATTCCAAACAGACCAGGAAAGCAAAAACCACTGACACCAGCACCATAATAACTGTAAAACTGAAACATGAACATTCTACAAAGAGGGCTGTTCTTCTACCTCCTCAGAAACAGCTCGACGGAAGCAAACGCTTTATGTGCTAGCCCTGGACAAACAATGCAAAGAAAAATCTTGTGCAGCCGATTTCAGAGTCAAGAGGACCTTTCTTACCAGCCCTCAAAGACAAACCAGCACAGAGAGTAGGAAAATGTGCAAAGCCAGACTGGTTACTACTCTATATCCATCCTCCAACTTCCTTTTTCACAGAAAGTGACCCTTCCCACGGCCCACAGGTAAATCTGGTTTGTCCAAGCTGGTCATAGGGGTCCCATTGAAATCTTCTGGGGCCATAGGAAGAGACTGTCTCTCCTGTTGCTGCACATGGACATTTCTGGAAGTGCCACCACAAATGGCCATATTCATTTTGTGACTCTGAGAGAAACAGATGGAGAATAAATCCCAGATGATAGAGCAGAAAGATGGAAAGAATCTGAAGCTCCAGCAGTTCTTGACACACTGAATTTGCCAAATTTGGAGGTGGACTATCTCCAGCCTTTATGTTATGTTAGATAAATAATACCCTTATCACGTCTGCTGGAGTTGGGGTTCCCTGTTATACCCAAAAGTATACAAGAGGACTGTTCTTTGGGCTACTTGAGGCTCATCAGAATTCACTGTTTACATTCTTATAAGTTGGTTTCATTTCCATTACTGCTCCTTGCATACGCTGATCTACAGGAAATAGAAGGGGATAAAATCATATTTAGTATGTCTTGTCACGTTTTAAAAATACACTCATTATCTTCTCCCCATTTTGGGATCTCTGAAAAAGTAGCTCTCTCATGTCAACTACTGCCTTGTTGGAGGGAAGAATTGTAGTTGTTTCTTGCTTATTTTTTTAAAAGCAGGTCACATGGCCTCTCCTGAATCTAGGAGTGGAGTCCAGAAATCTGCATTTCTAACAAATACCCTTTTATGAGTTATGAAAGGTATGACATACCACTTGAGGAAAAAGAGCTAGAAGAGCAGGAGGACTTCTTTCAGGCAATGAGAGGGCTTAGAAATTAGTTGAAAACTTTCTTGAATATTTACTCCATGCAGAAGACAGGAATTGTGTTAGGGACTGAGTGAGGTGGGCGGGAGTGAGGTGGGTGTTTGGGAAGAATCTCCCTGAAATTTTCCACTGGGGGCATGGTCTGCTCAGGGTTTGTGAACACAGCCTCTCTGAGGTTGGAGCATGAAGTGGTGTGTCGGTAGCTTTGACTAGTAATTGTGCCTTAATGTAAATATATATATATTATACACACACACACACACCAACACACTATATATATATGCAGGCTTTAAATGGAGTGTTTTAAATGACTCCTTCTGTATGGCAACATATATTTATATATATCATGAGTGAAAAATAAGTGTCATGGGTGGTAACATTCCAAAAAATGAACACATGCACAAAGGCACCAGCCAGTAAATGCAGAGACCCTACTGCACAAGGGACTAAAGGCAAGAGACATGCAGATTTCTTGAACAGAAAGCCGCAGGGAGAAGGGGAGAGGTCTGGTGATTTAGATGGGCCTGTATGGGAAGGACCTGTGTGGCATTTGTGTGGGAAGCAAACATCTTCATTCGTCCTCGCATTTTGATCACAGACAATAACATATGATACATGAGATTATAAACTGCATAGATCCGGGAAACGTGTCCCTATATTTCCTATGTCATAGATACCACAAAATTTATAGCTAATGTTTGTAATACAATCAAATACTAGAGCAA
Organism: Eulemur rufifrons; assembly: GCF_041146395.1. Lineage (NCBI taxonomy): Eukaryota > Metazoa > Chordata > Mammalia > Primates > Lemuridae > Eulemur > Eulemur rufifrons. The sequence goes on from NC_090998.1 coordinate 51,040,113, forward strand.
GTGATAAGCAAGAGGGGAAAAAAACCAAAAATAATTCCTTAGCATTTATCACAGATATTTTAGCCTTCACACACTTACCTGAATTATTTTCTATAGAGTTCTCTAAATGGATAAGAGAAATAAAAGCATTAAGGAAAGTATAGATAGATAGGTAGATAGGGATATAAATAATAGTAGGATAGGATTTCTACTTTTACAGAAATCTAGTGAGAAACAAGATGTTATTTATATTTCTAAGATATCTTGAACTGTTAGATGAGAAAACTTTCTACAGAGCAAAACTGTTATTATAAATATAGTTTTCTAATGCTGGTTTGGCATTTAAATGTATTAGAAACATTCTTCTGAACTAAGATCTTTTAAATTGTTACATTAAATGCAGTTTTTCTCCTTATTTGGTCATCCTTCTTCTTAGTGAAGTCATTGTCCTAGAAAACTAGATTTTTTTACTGTTTTTTAAAACAGATGCTAATTTTATAGATAAAAGAGGATGGGTGTATATGGCACTGATATGTTTTCGTAGGAAGATAGGAAGCACAGAATACGCTAATTGCCCATAGTTCTTCTCTTGGGGAGTGTGGCGTAGTGGAAGGGGCAAACGCTGTGGGGCTGTACAACCTGGCAGGCGTCGCGGCTTTGTCATTTACTGGCCTTGTAATCACTTGCAAGTCCCTTACTGTCCTTAGGAGTCAGCTTGTTCATGCGTGACTCTGAATGGCAATGCTTCTTCAGATAGTTGTCAGAGTTAAATCAGACAGTGCACTTTAAATCACTTTATAAGCTATGGATCTCTGCATTATTGTATGATTGACAGAAATGCAAAATGAAGAGTCATGTCACCTCACTCTGAATTGGAATTAAAGAATGTTTGGTTTGGTGGATGTGATCATGAAGCAGAGTTCAGAGAGACCATTCTAAACAAATTCTAAAAAAATTCTAAACAAAGATTTATAGTTTTTAAGTGAACCAGAATACCAATCTCAGAACCACCAACTTAGAGAAGTTGATCTGAGTCAGGTAGTTGAAGCGGTTGCCTGCAGCTCCACTTGGGTTTGAGATGGAGTATGTTTGGGGGACAAACTGAATGAAGTATTTGGTTTTCTAAACAAGGCATGGAGACATTTTAATTTACGGATTCTGAGGAAAGGGCATTAATTCAGAGAAAACCTTGAGGGAAAGTCCAGGAAGCAGGTATCCTCTGGAAAGACCAGGGTGCTAGGGCCACTCGAGAAGTGTGAGGATGTAGAAGAAAGAGAACTCACTCCTACAACTGTTTAAAATGTTGAAGGATATAAGCTAATGTTCAGGAATAGTTAACATTTCTCAGATTGAATACTAAGATTCTTCCAAGGAAAACAACTCAACTGCTAAAGTCATTCCTAAACTAGTGCCAAGGAAATAGTGCTAAATTAGGATTCTGGGAGAGATATGACTCATTTATGTATCATAGAGCTCTCAACCCATAAACTACCCCTTTGTAGTCCTTGAGAACATAAGAGATTACAAATAAATGTACTGACTCTTTACTTAGGGAAAGGAAATGCTTAAAATCATGATTCAGCTTTTTAAATTCACTTTCCATGTGCAACTGTTATAGCTGTTGGGAAATACTTAATAGTCAAATCATTTTGTAAAACTATTTTCAAATGTTTTAGTCTAAGACCCAGACAAATATTCTTAGAACCAAAGAAATTTTCTAAAGTATTGATTTAATCTTGAGTCAAAATTAAAGTAATAAGAACTATTTTAAAATCACATTATTTCTATAAGCATATGGGCAGGTGTACAAGAGAAGATATACATGTTATGTGTAAAATTGTGTACATATAGTTCAAGTCCAGATCCAATTTAATATAACCACTATCTGGATAATAGACCAAGTGTCAAGAAGATATATATCTTAAATGGACTTTCAAGTATATTACCAACAAATTTGGAGTTTTAACAAACAATAAATTTGGATGTTAATTACTGGTCATCCCTAATAGTTTCTAATTTCATTGCCATTATTTCATAGTATCTCCTTTCCATCTAATATTGAACATTCATCTTTCTATCTGGCTAAAGTTGACATTAGCTAAAGTTTGAACTTAGGCTTACCGCATCTATGCATACGAGTTTGATTTGTTAAAACCCAGCAGTGTTTTAAATATTCATTTTCCTATGGTGCTCTTAAGTATATGTGCATATGCAAAGTGACCTAGCTTTGTGAATGGTTATATACAGAGAAAAAGAAATACATATACAATAAATAATTGGAGCCTTTAAAAAATATAGAGAGTTTCTTTTTTTAAAAACTTACAGGATAAGGAAATGGGACTGAAACAGATTAATTCTTTTTCTATGTTAATCTTGCAGTTTTCACTCTGCTTCTTTGCCTAAGGGTGAATCTTTCCCCCAAAACCTTAAGAGAATCATAAAAATTGAGATGAAAAGTCAACTCATAGGCCATATATTCCTTTACCCAACCTATATGTGACTGTTTATTTCAGACTGCTTTATGTTCCCCAAAGCACAGCCATCTTCTGTAAAATAAAAATGCCTATTAAACTGCTGTAATTCAGGAGCACACCAAAGTATCACCTTAAAACTAACCGTGGTTTGACAACACTATCCTTATAACTTCATCTTTTGGGTTTTTAACCTTAATTATAATCTTTAACTTTCCAAAGCAAAAAATTTTCTTTCCTACCTGTATTTCTTTGTGATAGGGAAGAAGTGCTACTTCTACATCATCTTCAAATATCTTCTTGTATTGTTTTTCAATGAACTTATCTCTACTTCCTCATTTTCCTTATTATAAGGAAAGTAGTTATCTCTTTCTTCTTTCTTGTAATTGTTGTTCTCTGTATTTGATAAGTATACCTCTCCACACTTAAGAATACATTGTAGGAAAAAAATTAATCTAAAGTTGCCCATTGTATTCTAATATCTATTTTTTCATTTGTCTACCCCATTAGACTCTGGGCACCTTGAAATATTTCTTATTTGTTTTGTACACCCAGTCACTGTCTGACATAAAGTTTATCAAATATCAATTAATATTTGATGAGCTAATGAGTAACTTCATCAGGTCAGATTTCAGAAGGTTAGATTTTGAAACTAATCAGGATGTTGTGATTTTTAAAGTTTCCCACTGACCTTTCCCCTCCATTCCAAAGGTGTCTGAAAGGCACCAGGGAGAAGGCAAAAACTCCAAAGTATTGGCCCCCAATCTGCTCTTCTGAGAGCTGTTATGGCTTATTGTCATACACACGCAGGCTGATACTAATCAACACTAACTAGAGTGGATTATGACTATTCTCATCCTTGAGCAGACAAAATGAGGCCAGCAGCAATGAGGGCACTTTGCTATAATAATCCAGTAAATACTTTTGAAATGATGCTTACTTTTGCCTTTTGCATTAAAGTCTAAGAGTGAAGCCAAGTAGAATAGAAAATAAAGAACACCTCCGCTTTCCTCCAATACCAAGCAGAAATTTCAGAGACTTTGCCAAAACTCCCCCATAGATTTATCACTTCTTCCGAGACTTTGTAAAGAGAACTACAAAATCTCCTTTGCACTATCAGGTCCAGATGTTATCGTCAAATTGTAACCATCCGTGGCTACATGTGTACACACGTTGCACAGTCATCTCTAAGTGCACACTGGAGGCACAAAGAATGGAGTTATGACCCAACCCAGGCCTTTTCTAAGAGAAGAGAATATTATCACTAGCTGCTCATGGTAGATGGTTTCTCTTCTTTACCAAGGCCTCCCACCACTAGGGGGCAGGGTCATTCTCAATTGAGGACGCCACTAAAACAGAAATACTTCCAACTCAGGAAGCATGGTATCTAGGGATGTGATTTGCATAGCTAGCTATAGCTGAGTATCATCCTCACATTGTTGCACCAACATTTCATCTGAAACAAATTCTTTAAACTTCAGATGTACCATATTCCCACCTAATTACCAAAATACATTCCTTAGGTAAATCAATTTTTTTGACTACTTGTCATTATAGAGTACCTTGAACTCAACTCCCATATGTTGGTGTTAATAACTGAGAGTTGACCATTAATTTTAAGTTTAATTAGAAGTTAGAGTTTTCATTCTAGAGCTTCCTGGATAGCCACAGAGAATTGTTATGTAGGAATTACTCCAGCCGTCCAGTTTCAATGAAGAGCTCAGAAGGACCTAGAGTGGGTACTGAGACATTCACCTCCCAGTCACAAGGACAGCCCCGGTGCTCTGGAACAAGAGCTGCAGCATAAGCCAGAAAACTAGGCTATCACACCTGGCATAGCAAGTCCCTTCTTTCATCACCGAGTCTGGAAGCCTTTGGCAAAACGAATGAAGGGTTAGGACCCAGGCTGGAGAGTAAGCAGGAAAATTAAATGTAGGGTCTGTGTGCACAGAGGTACAAAAATCTGTTGGCTAACACAGTTTAGTGACAAATCACAAAAAATATATAGCTGAATTAAAGAGACCTTACCTTGATCCTGTTAGATTAAACCATAGGGAATTGCTTATATTAGACTGGTTTTGATCTGCAAAAATGCAATACTCAGCTATAGCTAGCTATGCAAATCACACCCCTAGATACCATACCAGTTCGTATGGTTCAACCTAATAGTATAAGTCACTCTGGGTGAATGCTATGGGGATGCTCTGCCTCCACCTTTGCTGGTGATACAGGTCTGCAGGAGGGTTTGCATGTAGAGATCAGAATTTTATTTCCTTGACTCCCCCTAAGCTCTGGTGTTGAATTGAGGGGCCTTAGGGGCATCCTAGGAGGGCAGGCATGAGTTGGGATGCAGGCCACATGCATGAGTCTCAGAATCTTCTGTCACCACTGCAAGCAGAAGAACCATTGTGTCTGCTTCCTAATGTAGAGTTCCACCTAAGATTTGAAGGAGAGGAGAAGGTTCCTATGCTAATTAAAAAAAAAAAAAAGTAGTTCAAAGCCTCTAGAGCATGCAGTTCATTTTTTTAAAGTGACCCAAACACAAATCTTGACATTCTAGAATACTGAAGTTTCAAAACTATAAATCCAGAGGGCCATGAACAAATGTGTTGATCATATCATTTCATGAAAGGCAGGAAAGAATTTTCATTCTTGATGATCGTAATCCTCCTCCAGCAGGGTTAATGTCATGTTCCGGCCAGTGCTGTGAAATTTCAGAGGATGAAAAGCATATTTCTTAGCACACGAATGAAAGTGAATTTTAGTGAATTATTACATAACGGAGAGAAAGGTCATCTTTTGAAACTTTAAACAACTTGGGACAAAGGGTGAAGAAGGATATTGTTCAAATCACAGGTCAAAAAAGGGACTCCCGTCAATGCACACCACACAACCGGAAGCTGCTGCTGGCCTTGGTGGCTCATGGCCATGCGGAGTGTTTACATAAAGACTTGACAATTATTTGTCTGGAATCTGAGCTGTGTCTACTTACTCAGTATTTTTTGACATTTTTACTATAAATAACCGATCAGTTTGGTCTAGAAAGCAGTCGGAGTAATTGGGGCAAGAGGTCTATTTATTTATTGAAATTTTGTCCACGTGGTAGGGGCACATTCATCAGGCGGTTCAGGCAGATATAGCTAGTGGCACTTGAGTGGGTACAAACATAATCAGAAGCCCTACGATTTCAATGAGCTGACTTAAGTATAAAGGACTCTTTTGGAAGTTTAGAAACAGTTTTTTCCGTAATCATTTTTAATCTGACACTATATTTAACTTAAAATTTTAAATAACTGAGCTTATCCTGTGAGATGTTATTTTGTGAGGTGTGAAAGGTCTCTAAAATGTAACTCTTATTGAGAATTTCTCCCAGAAATTAGGGTTTTAAAATTCTTTTTTAGTAAATAGCAGATCTGTCTTATCCTATAACTCTATGAGAATGAAAAACAATCTACTTGATAAGAGATTATGCTAGGGAACAGAAGTACCTATTAATTGAACAGTGGGGCATATAATTTTAAAACAAAGTGGGCAAAACCACCTACTACCAGCTGGCAAGAAACAGAGGATCTAATTAGATTAAAAATCTGCTGCTTACATTAAACCCAAAGACCCATGTGCACAAAGACCCAACTAGGAGCTACTTTCTTTCTAAGGTCAACTTAAGATATTTGCATAATGATCATCTTTACCATACATTGTACCTAATTTTTTAAAAAATTAAGTTGGTAAGCCCTTCTTTTTCCTAATGGTCAGATTAGTACTAAAATGAACTACTAATGTCGAGGTCCTTAGTGTTCAAGGATTTTCTTTCAATATCTACTAGAAGGGGTGGCTTAGCTGTCTAAGTATCAGCTTTAAAATATCTAGACTTCCTGAAACCATAGGTTGTATTCTCAGGAGGGCTGGGGAACTCCTTAATTATTCTAAAATATTAATAGATAGGTGGTTTGTGCAGACCATTTCCCACACAAGTGTCTTACAAAATCTTAAAAACTGAAATATTCTGTGGACTTTAAGAATTCGGCAACTTTTTTTCTTCCATTTGGAGAAATGGCCAGTTTGCTGTATGATCCCAGATCATATGTCCTTTCCTTTTATTAGCCTCTGCACTTTCTTAGCGTGTTGTACCCTAAGCTATTTACAAGAACTTTAACAATTATATTTATTGGTTTCAGCATTGTACTTTCAATTGTGGCTGAGCTAGTCCATTATAAGTACTAACCTGCCGAGAACCACACATTGAAGGCCATGTGGTTAGAGAGAGCCTTTCTTAATCTTTACACGATACATTTGATTGATGGGGTATCTCGGTTCTCTTTACAGTTTTATTTTAACATTACATTAATTCAAAGCATTTCTTCAAAGTCCTTTGATGCTGTTGTTGATGATATTGATGTTTTGTTCTAGGAGGAAGCTTTCTTTCACCCACTGCCTTTTAGAAATTTAAATGCAATGGTGGAATTTTCATGTCAAGCTTTTTGAAAGTTGCAATAGTCCTGTAACAATATCAACTCAAAATCTCCATGCATTGAGAGGACTGCACAGCAAGTTGACAGAGCGCATACACTGTATAAACTCACTATATGAAAAACTTACGAGAAGCAGAACCATCAGAATTGTCTACGTAACAATTCCAAAGGCTTTGCTATCTGTTTAACAGAGAGTAGTTATGCCATCCACACCTATGAAAGGGACTTGCTCAGACCCTCCACAATGGATAACGAGGGAAGAATCTCCAAGCGAGGCAGGGCAGCTGGACCTTGCAGGCCTAACTCTTGTCCCATGGGGTTCACTTTTCTTCAGCTACCTCAGAGAATCATGGCTGGGTCCTGCTGAGGAAGCCACGGGCCTCTCTGGCTGTGGCGAGTCCTGAGAGATCCCAAAGAGGAAGGTGAATGCGGAGGTGAAAATCAAGGCCAGGAAGTACAGCTTCTCCTGGATTGGATCTCGATTTGACTTTTTTTTTTTATTTTAAGGAATAGAATAGGTTTCTTCAGAGCATTATAGAGGGGATTAAGAGAATTAGTAAACTTGGGTGGTTTTAGTTTTAAAAATGATCTCAGGAGATTATTTCAATGCCTTATGCCTTAGTGTCCCTATGAGAAAATGAAAACAATAAAGCCTGGGCCCTCCCCATCACAAAGAGGGAGATGTTAAAAATATAAAATATTTTAGCTGCTGTATAGGAAATGCATGTGCAAAATACTACTCGTGCATGAAAATACACTGTTAACGACACTGAAGATTAATATGGATGGCTGATATTATTCAGATCTTCTTATAAAAATTTGTGGTGGCCAATCATGTTTTTAATGCCATGAACCTTGAGGAGCAACTGGTTTCTTGGTATCAGCACTTAGCTCTAAGCTAAGAGATGCCTCCAGGAGCATAAGAGACTTGCAGTTTGTTTGGTGTCCAAAAAGCTTTCCAGACAGCAGTTTGTTTCCTTTCCCTTTTTATGAATGGCGGTAGTATTATGCTTCAGTCTGCGTTTTCTACCAAAGCCATTCATAAAAATAAAAACAAAACAAAATAACAACAAAAAACTTTCTCGGCACAGTCTGGAGCCATTGGGTGCCAGGGGCTGGGAAAACATCCTAGCAGCCCTAACCCCAACCAGCACTGAAAGTATTCAAGGGTCTGTTTGTTTGGTGATCTGAAAAGTATGAAGTGCTGTGTCTAAGGGTAGCTGGTAGAAGTTCCGTGACACGAACTAGGCTGGGAGCCAGGGCTGGCAGAGTTTCAGACATTGTCTTTCCCCTCATTGAAGTGTCAGGACCTAATTCATGGAAAATTGGGTGAGCTGGCAGCCCTTTCAGAGGATTTCATTGAGCCACAGTGTGCAGGAGTCACATGAATGCGGGATCTTCGGCCAAAAAAGGAGGGGGATTTCTGAGCAGTAGGAACCAGTCAGCCTGCAAGAATGTGTGTGGATTTGAAACGGTTTGGGAGTAAACATGTGTACAGGTGTAATCGGCAGGAAAAAAGAGGAGGAAGAAATGTGGTCTCTGCTTACAAATGACCCTTTTGAAATGAATCCTCTGTTAGCACATGCTTTTTGAGTCCTAAGGAGAAAGAAGTCCTAATCATCCTTGGTTCAATTCCACCTGGAGAAAACATCATGTCAAAATGTGGGCTTTGATGATGATGTCATCTCTACTGTGATTTAAAGTCAGAGGGAAGAATGTTTTTTTTGTGTGTGTGTGGAGCAAAAGTATCTTGCCATTTATTTCATTTTTATCTTTTGCATCTAAAAAAAGCTCCAGTAGAGATTTTTATGTAACATTTTTAACATACTAGCAATAAAACAGTGCACTCCCACAGAAATTCTGAGAGGAAGGAAAATGAATAGGAGCTCATGATCTAGTGAATTTACCCTAACTTCTGTTGTTTGGGAGAACTGTAGCAATTTTATTTTCTTTCATTTGTACTATGAAAGCGTGTCACTATCCATGTCAAAGTGGCTCAGTTGTATTCACCATTCTCAGGGATGTGTAGATAGAGTAAGTCAGGCTTCTGTTCAGACATGAGAGTCAGTACTAGAAGTAATCCACCAAAAAGCTTGGGCTTCATATCCACCCTTTACAGTACCACAGAATAGCAAATATTTTCTGGTATTCCATTGGAAAATTAATTTAGACAGACAGAAAAAAGTTTCCTCAGATGTTTCACTCAAAATAGGAGAGTTTTGCTCTACACATACAAGGAAATATATATCAGTATAGATATAACACAATATATTCTTCATATGATACCATCAAAAAAGTGAGCAAACTTACAGAATGGAAGAAAATGTTTGCAAATCATGTATCTGATAAGGGACTTGTATCCAAAACATTAGAAGAACTCTTAAAACTCATTTATGAAGAGACAAGCACATTTTTTAAATGGGCAAAGGATTTAAGTGAACATTTCTCCACAAAAGGTATACAAATGGCCAATAAGCACACGAAAAGATGTTCAACATCGTTAGTAGTGAGGGAAACTCAAATCAGAACAGCGAAGACATTCAACTTCACACCCAGTTGGGTGTCTGTAATCAAAAAGACAGGCAGTGACAAATGTTGGCTCGTATGTGGAGAAAGTGGGGCCGGGCGCGGTGGCTCACGCCTGTAATCCTAGCACTCTGGGAGGCCGAGGCGGGTGGATCGCTCAAGGTCAGGAGTTCGAGACCAGCCTGAGCAAGAGCGAGACCCCGTCTCTACTAAAAATAGAAAGAAATTATATGGACAACTAAAATATATATAGAAAAAATTAGCCGGGCATGGTGGCACGTGCCTGTAGTCCCAGCTACTCGGGAGGCTGAGGCAGTAGGATCGCTTGAGCCCAGGAGTTTGAGGTTGCTGTGAGCTACGCTGACGCCATGGCACTCACTCTAGCCCGGGCAACAAAGTGAGACTCTGTCTCAAAAAAAAAAAAAAAAAAAAAAAAAGAGAAAGTGGAATTCTCAGACATTGCTGGTGGGGCTGCTTTGGAAAACCGTCTGACAGCTCCACAAAAAATGAAACAAAGAATTGCCATTTGACACAGCCATTCCACTCCTAGGTGTACACCCATAAGAAATGAAAACATATCCACACTAAAATTTGTATATGAATGTTCATGGCAGCATTATTCATAATAGCCAAAAGGTGGAAACAACCCAGATGTCCATCAACTAATGAATGGATAGGTAAAATGTGGTATTATCTATACAATGAAATATTATTGGGCCATACAAAGGAATGAACTACTGATGCTACCACAACGATGACCCTAGAAAATACTAGGCCAGTAAAAGAAGCTAGACACAAAGGACTCTCGCACGCATGTGCTCTCTCTCTCTCCTCTTTCTCTTTACATATATATATGTAGTACGATTCTGTTTACATGCAATGTCCAGAATAGGCAAATATATAGAAACAGAAGTAGATTAGTGGTCGCTGTGGCATGGGAGGGCAGCTAGGGAGGTGGAGGGGAATGAGGAGTGACCGCTGATGGGTACAGGGTTTCTGTTAGAAGAAATGAAAATGTCCTAAGTTTGATGATGGTGATGGCTATACAGCCCTCTGCATATACTATAAGCCTTTGAATTATGTACTTCAAATGAGTGAATTAGACATCTTCACTCCTCAGTTTTGTGATACGGAGACTAAAAACAAAGTGAATCAAACAGTTAAGGTTATTTTGATATAGTTCATATGTATGCCAGACTTTAATTGGGAATTGTTGTAATGGAGATGACCTGTGTTGTATTTCCTTAAAATAGAGAGATCATGAATAAACACCTTTTAACCTTAGATAAACTATTTGAACTTTAAATGTTCCTCTTTTCTTTGCAGATAAGTGTCTGTGTTTGAAACATGTATACCTAATTTTTTCCATAATGTATGTTTCCATTTAAAGTATAACATTTCCTTTTTTTTTTTTTCTTCCTTAGCCACAACAAGTCGTTCAGAAGAAGCCTGCTCAGGTAAAGAATGGCCATTATGATTTTTTTCTCCCAATTAATATAAAAAGTAAAGTGAAATATATAGTGAAAAAACGTCCCCCAATAAAACCCTTAATTAGTATTTTTCTAATTTTGATTATGTCAGCATTGCAGTGTTCTTGAAAGTTTTTTGTATCCAACAAAGTCAGAAATATATAGTCTGAGGTTCTGTCATTAAAAACCCCAAAACTCAAGGTCTTAAGTGTACAAAGAATATATAAATACATATATAAAACAAATATTTAATCTTATCATACGTTTTAATGATTCTTAAACATCAGATTTTATCCTTTTCACCTGACTGTCTATATTTCATTGACTTGACATGGGATTTATGAGTTGCAAAATATTTTATGATCCATGACTGGAAACATATCCGTTCATTGAATTATTTCATAACATTTGATGATCCCAAAATACCCCAAAGGAGGCTGGGAAAGTAGGAAGTTAAATTGTAGTAACGTGCAGATTGATGAACTCTCAGGTCTTTTTAAATGACTGAAATACAGTCTCTGAAGTTTTTGGACACATCAAAATTAGAAACCAGCTTTACTTCTCTAGTTCCATATGCCTGCAGTTCCTTATCCAAACTACATCTATACATAGAAACACAAAAATCATATTTATCGAGGAAGTATAACTTGAAGAAAGCAAAACTGAAGAATAAATTAATCATGATTGTGAAGAATGCGAGCCATTATTGAAGTATAAGAATGTCCTGCTGTTCTCTTCCCTTCCGGGTTTATATAGACACTTTGGAGATCTAGGTGGTATCGTGCAGAACCTGCTAAAGTCAGTCATTAAACCGTGTCCTGAGTTACCAAGGTCCTTGTAGAATCTCTTTCAGATAATGTCAAATATCCATGGAATCTTTTTCCCTAGAGGTCTTTAAAAATTACCTTGCATCCTGTTCTCTTAGGTCAGTGTTGCTTTGCCTGGGAAAGACCATTGGGCCACCTTATACGTCTCCTGTTCTTTAAAAATTCTTAGAAAAGAATTGAAGCTTCTAAACACATGTAAGGATGCAAGGAAACTGTATTCAAATAATTGCTTGTGAACTTTAAGTGGAATAAAAACAGAATTACCACCAAAAAAAAAATCATTCTCATTGCTGCTCCCATATTTAAAAGTCAAGAGCGGGAGGGGAGCACTAAAAATACTTAGTGTTTGAGTGTTTGTAAGCAATGCTGAACAAAATAAAATATAAACAAAAACTTAACTTTTTAAGTAGGAGAATGTTTAGCCTCTCATCTTTCATCAGTGCAAAAAATCAAGAGAAAGTAAATTGATAATTCTGTGCATTTGAGTCAAAGGATACTGCAGGGTTCACTTTGGCGTCGTAGGCTGTGAACTACAGATTAATAACTTTACGTGGTCTGTTAGCACTGATTCGTTCCCTCTTCTTGCTGTTGTAGGGTAGATGAGTCAAACAAAAAAAGCAGTCACCGCATCTGAGAAATGTGCAATCTAATTCAAGCGGTTCTTAACCTTGGCTGCATATTAGAATTACCTAGAGATTACACATATATATATATATATATATATACACACACACACACACACACACACACATATATATATATATGCCTGCACCCTGTTCCATGGTGTGTAGGAGCCTGCTCTTGTAAGCAAACCGAGCATCTCTTCTGAATTTTACATTCAGTGATGTGAAGTAGGTAGCTTGAAATCCACTGTGGTGGGAGTGTGACATGGAATTTGACAAATACGACAAATGAGGACTTTGTTTCCTGGACAGCAAGTTGTTCTGCATTTACCTACGTACCAATGGCCCCAGTCTTCAGGGATCCTGTTGATTTGGTCTGGAGACCTAAGCATCAGTATTTTTTATGAACTCCCTGAATCATTCTAATGTGCAACCAGGGATGAAGATACTCAGTGAAAACACATGTGATGTTTGAACATTTGTTGAGCAAATGACCACAGGATGTCAGTGTATATGGAGCTCATAGGGGATACAGATGAATGAGTGGAATATCTCAGGTTATTAAGGGGATGGTACCCTGAAGAGTGGAATTGTTATTGTTTTGTCTGATTTTGTTGTTGTTTAGTTAGTTTCAGAAAGGAAAATGGAGACATAAATTAAGGGAAAGAAAGGAAGACGTTATAGTTAAGATGAATGGTATATGCAAAGGTAGAGAAGCAGGAACAAATACATCATAGGTGGAGATTATTAATGTGGCTGAAAATTGGACATTAATACACCAAGAAATAATGTAAGTGGAATCACAATTCATTTCCCAAGAAAATCAGCAATCTCTAAGGAGCCACAGTGATTGAGTTGCTCTTCACTGATACTCTGGCTGTCATACAGACCCTGCTCTAGATTTCCCCTTTAAAGGAGGGGTGTTCAGATTCAGAATTAGAAAAAAGAACATGAGCTCACTGGGCTGCCTAATTTATATTGTCTAAGGACACAGTGATGAATTCTGTAAACACGGGGACTACATGAATGTTCATGGAAGTTAATGTAAATTCTGCACTGCGTTCAAAAGAATCTCTTTTTTTCCCATCTGTTTCTTTCAAAATACCCTCCCAGGTGGCTTTTCCATGTGGCAATCTGGATTAACTCAGGCTGATATCCTTTCTTTATCAACAGCATTTTGAAGGATTACATTCATATTCTGTTTTGAGGTGGTAAAGAGTTTAGCACAAGTAAATATTATACATCTAAATAAAAGGGCTCAGTGGTGTGTAAAGAGACCTAGGTTTTCCTTCCTGGCCCCACCACTGGGGGCTAATTAATTTACCTTTGCCCAATTTATCCACCTAGGAAATGGGGTAATACTAATGCCTCTCTTCTTACTCCCAAGAATACTACGAGAGATTCATAATCATGAATTCCAGGGGACATTATGTTCTGACTTATTTTTGGCTGCCACGTTTTTCATTTCTAGAGGTTTATATTTTCAAAAATTCTAGAATTCTAATCAACTCAGAAGTACTTTTTGACCTCCAGTGTTTTCACTGAATGTTTTTAAAGTCAGGATTTTATTTAACTAGGGGAAATTTTATAGCAATTGCTATATCCTATTGTTAGGGCTAAAGCAGTCAGAATCACCTTCCTTGCATGTATGTTACCTGTTTGGGGAATTACAAAGACTCTGTGGTAGAGTATCCTCATGCCATCAAACTCTGACACCCCCTCGGAGCTTCAAAAATGTACCTTCTTGAAACGGGGCTACAAAATAGCAAAGTTTGTTCTGAGGAGACAAATTCAGAATTATGATAAATATCAACATCTACATATGTGCTTGTGCTTGTGTATGTAAGTACATGTGTCTAGAGAGAAATAAAAACTTAAGGGTAACCCTACTGTGGGGGGTTGGAAAATCCACCAGGTGCCATTGTTGCAAACCTCAAGTGTGTCCCATAATCCTAATGGGAAAGTTAGTAGCCTCTTAAAAATCTGAAGGGGAAAATCTGCAATATTCACATTAACTTTTTTTTTAATTCCCAAACCAGTGAAAACAAAGCTTACTAGAGAACTCTACTATATTTTCATTTAAAGCGACAAAATAAGCAATATATAGAGATTAGCTAATTAGAAACAAATAGAAATTAGCTCATTTTTTAGCAATTTGAGCAATTGAATTCCAGCCATATGGACTACATTCTTAACTTTAGTAGGAAATGGCGGTAGGGTTTTCTTTTATTTTTAATAAAAGAAACACCATAAAAGTATCAGATTATTATTATTGATAGAGGGTGCTTTTGTTTCTTTTTTGTTTTGATAAAAATACATCTCTTTCCATCTCAGACGTCTAAAAATGTTTTGCTAGTTTATCAGATAATCTTATTGTTTCTTGACGTTCCCTTTTTAAGGATTTAACCTGAGATTAGAAGTGACTCCTTACACATAAAATTCAGACATTATTTTTCAACTTTCTTCCCTACCCAAAAGGAAAACAGGTTTTTAGAATCTCAACAGTTTCCCGTCCTTTCAATCTACTTTGCTCATTGTTGTACAGCCCTAGCAAGCTATGCCTCTAGCAATTAGGACGGGTATAAACCTGCTCCATTTCAATTTCCCAGTGAGAGAATTGGAAAGTTTTCAGTTTCTCAAAGACCGGAAACAAAGCTTTCTGTTTCAAAACAGAGTTTTTACCTGCAAGTAACATCTTCTGTGGGTGGTGTGCATCAGGGCAAAGAAATCTCAGTAAGCCTTGAATATCAGGGGATTTTCCCCCCTTAAAAAAAAATGGTGAATGTTTTTACAGAGACTTCAAGGGCAGTTTTAAGAATGTTTATATTTCAGACAACCTAAACATTGTTTGGAGCAAAATGAGAGATTTCATTTTGGGACAAGCAAGTTGATGAATTGCAGTCAGCATTTTGTTCTCAAAGAAGGCATTTTTACTGAGGGCTTTTAGTCTAGACATACAAAGAAGGAAGGAAGAGAGGGGACAGCATTCTCACTCTAACACTCATCTTTTACATGGTACCTTGGCCACTGCAGTAAATAGTTCATAATAAATCAGGCTTACAAATAGTCACTCGTCTACTCGCTCAGGGAGCATAGTGATTTATACCGCCTAAGTCATAAAGAGTACTGATTTATTTATTTTCTTACTTATGCTCTTTCAAGCTGGTAAAACATTTTGTGGGCCAGTAAATGTTTAGTACCAACTGGCAAAACATGAAGAATCATATCAAAGGCTGCCCTGAGTGGCACTGTTTTGTTGTATAGGAAATACTTTTTGATTTAACCTCTGACCTATGACATTATTACAAAGGTCAAAGGAAAAGGAGAGAGCGAAGTAGACACCGCCGTTTAACCCTTAATAAAGTAGTTCAAGGATATAGCACAGGGAAATTGGAGGGCAAAGGAAGCATATCAAAATGATTATTAACTGTAAACAGATGAAGTAATTAGCTTAGCTAACAGTTGAAATACAGGAATATTGGCAACAAGAAGTCAGCTGTTTCTTGGCAGGAAATATCTTGTAGAGATGACATAGCTTCTAACAGAAGTGAAAGAGCATCACTCAATTTGGGGCAATTTATAAAACTCCAAAAGGCAAAATTTAGTGTTTATGAACTTTGACAGGCTTGCTGTAGGAGTTTTTTAAAAGTGTGATTGTTTTTAACTGTGTGGGGAAGTCTACGGATTAGGCTAAAAATAAGATGGCAGTGGCTACCTGCTTTTCCCATTCCTGTTGCAGAATGCCTTTCCTCTACATTCGGATGTGCACTGGCTAAAAGCCAATTATTTATTCCACATTTAAACTTTCTTCTTACTATTCCAAACTTCTTGACCCAAATTATTATGGAACAAATAGCAACTGGCTTTAAAACCTGGTCTTCCTAAGAAAATCCTTAATGATTGATTAGAAATAAGTTGCTTTGTCCTTTATATTCAGAAAATGTTTGGTGGACACTCAAATAAATGTCTACTGAATAATTATTTGTTGACTTACAGTTATTGATATTTTTATAATCTTATTCAAAAGTCATAACTCTAGATAATGAAAAACATTTGGTGCAATAATGATTAAAATCCAGAAATATTCTGTTCCCTGGCAACAAATGGAACAGCTATGCAAAATTTTATACATACAGAAAACAAAAGAAAAAGCTTTTTCCTAGTCTGTCCTATTAATAAGCACATCTGGAACATAACCATTCAGCAGCCTTTAACCTACCCACATATAAAAACTACTTTGCATAAAAATAAGAGCATTCCTCAACAGTTTCGGAAATGCAGAAATAAATTCCCTTCTTATGAACACTTTCTTCATGCAACGACCCCTTTGCTGCATCTTTAGCTATTAAATGCAAGGCTCCTTTGATAAGAATCTTACCTGGCATAGAAAATGGATTAAGCTTGGAATCCTCAGAAATCATGACTCCTGAAACTTGCAATTAGTTTGTACATAAAATGATTTTCCTATCTGAAAAATGTGAGTAGCACCTCAAGATTTTTATTTAAATAGCCCTCCGTCCCAGGAAAGAGAAATTTGTAGTATTCCAGGGACCAGTGTTGGATCCATTACAATATTTTCAATGGTGAAACTCAGTTGAGAATACGAACAAGACAGGCAGGAGTACATTTTAGGTATCTAAGAGTTCCTATTTTATTTTCTTTTGGGGACATTGTTTAATAATTTTTATTTCTCAAAATTCTATCATTGAATCACAGGTAAAGAAATAATCACAGAATGAGTCACTGAAATTAATAATCACAGTTCCACACTGTAATCCTACAGGCGTTTTACTCTTTTTCAAAGTTTTCCCACGTGGTTGTCACATTTTTTTTCACACACAACCCTGCGGTGCAGCTAGATGTGTATTGTCATTACTGTCTGACATGGAAGGAGAAGGCACAGGTTACACAACCTGTTAGTGTCACGGCTGGCACCTGTGGTCAGTGACATCTAAGATCAACCTCCTTTACCTTAAACATGCCCTGGAGAGACCTCAAAATCAATTTTGTTAGGTTGATGCTAACTCACACGAAGTAGTCCTGACACTCCTAGGTTTTTATACACATAATGCAAAAATAAAAACAAGATCAGTACAAGTGCTGTACATATCTCAACTTCTCAAGTCTCTTTTTGAAACACATATTTCCCTCCTATCATTTCCACCAGAATCCCTTGCACTTGCCAGATTCCATGTGCTATATATGTTCCATTTAACATGTTTTTAAGAAATCTGTAAAAATTTCCTAGTTGGAGGAAATAATCGCTTTCCATTAAGTTAAACAGCCCCAATCCATTTTAAATTAAAATATCTGACAGAGAAATAGAAAAACTCAGCCCTTGTGGTCTTGTGGGTCACTTAGCTGCAGATGGAACTTGAAAAATTGGTTCCTGATCATTGCGGCTGGGAAGGAGAGCCCTTTATTTCTGTTCCGACAAGACCGACTCGAGGTATTTGTGAACATGAACAACTCTTAAATTTGTCGTTCTGAGTTCTTAAGGAGTTGAACATACTAAGATGACAAAAAGAATGTCATTCAGCCATAAGTACCCTCTCTAGATTACCAGGTTTATTGGCAAGATAGTCTACATCACAAATGCATTTCTGGCCTGCAGCATCCTATAGTAAAAGAGTTGCAGAATTCTTTGTAGTTAAGAAAAAAATATAAAGACTTATTAAAGCTGACATGGACTTTTGTGATTTTTGCACTCCTTACAACACACAAAGAGGGGCATTGTGGTGACACAACCCCTGGGTTTGCAGGGAGAGCATTTCCATTTCCCAGTTCCATTTGGAATCCACCGGCCTCTCTTCCACAGCAGACCTGCTGTTTAGTCTGCATCTGAAAATTAAACCCAGAGCTTCAGCTCTTAGCATTAAATCCTGAACTTTCTTGCAGAGCACACCCTCACCCGTGCTTGTGTGGTAAGAGCTCTGATGAAACTGAAGACATTTTAAAATTCCATCAAGCATTAGAACTTAAGGTTGGATATTGGGCTGTCATTGGCCTCCTTTTTAATCAATTAGCTGAAATGTACCCAAAAGTATGTACCACACGCACCATGTTGAACCAAATTAAAAGAACAGTGATATGTGCAAACTATATTTCTGAGTTTTAGTGGGGTTTTTTTCAAGCTTAGCCAAAGCAATGAAAGAGTTACATTTATTAAATTCCTTTTTTCATGAACAAAAGAAAAACTAAAGCAAAGTGAGTGCAATTTTCCAATAGTTATAATAAAAATATAGTTCTCCAATTCTGCCCACCCCTTTCCCCTCTCATCAGTTTCCTGCCAGAAAAAGTCACATGTTTCACCCTGGTGTGGTGTGGCTTCACTTGTCTTTGCAAAGTGGCCGCATGAATGGCCGGGAGCTGTTCGGTGTTTAGAGGCCTTAGTGGCCGGTGCTCATAAAAATGTCACTGTGCACTTCCACTTTGAAAAGTCCTTTCATCTTCACATTCCTGAAGCCCCATTCCAACAGGTAAGCCTTCTTGACCAGAGAGCTGCTGTTTAGCCCTCCCATCCCACCACCTTGTCCCAAATGAGAGAGATGTGTGTAACTCTTAGTGACAGTAAGTCTCCTTATTACTTCAAGGCTGTTCCCAGGGAGCTACACAAGCTCAAAGTTCCTTTGACCATTATGTGATAACCATAAAGTAATTTTTAAAAATGTGGAGGTGCAAGCTATTGTCTGGAACACATGGCCATGTCTTCTAGGTTATCAAAGAGGATTGAAGCACAGGGGTCCCCACCAACACTACAGTACTCTGTACTCTGTTAGAGAAATAAGATTCTTCGGGGACTTAGGAGCCAGCTCCTTATTCTCCATGTCACCTGTTTCTGTCCCCTCTTTGTACCACAAAAGTGCCCTGTGTGAAGTCCAGCCAAACGGTGACGCTTAGCAGCTGAGAGTGGGTTTTCCAACGTCATTCTTAACAGGGAGGATTGTGCTTCTCTTCGTGGCCCACACACTTGTGTTACAGCAGCCACACATGCAGCAGAACCCAAGTCACTGGGAAGGTGAGAACTGAGGTTTGCAGAGGTAGGAAGTGCCACCCACCCTGCCAGCGTCATCCGCTTTGCAGCCATACCTTCCTTTGGAGGGTGGCCAGTGGGGGCTATGCCAAGAAGGGAGAGTCCCCTACTAACTAGACATTTAACAAAACCATCATTCCGAGAGTGTGAGAGCCACATTACCTCCAAAAGCTTAATGGAGTGAGACTCCTACCCCCGACATGCTAGTCATGTTCCCAATACTAATTAATAGTTACTAGTAGAAGAATTTCAAGGTTGGCGGAAAGACACGTTAATAAAACAACTCACCCCTTTGCGTTAAGGACTGTTAAGTAAAGAAAACGGCATGAGAGACCATTTTCAGCAGAGTTGTGTCTAAGGGGTCGGAATATCAGGCATTTCGGGAGCTCAGATCAAGCACAGTGTCTGGGAATGTTTTGAAAAGCTGATTGCATTCCATCTAGTACAAGGTCTTTGTAAGTTCATGGCCTGAAAATTCTACTTCCTTCCGGATTTAGAAGTACCTTGGTTTCCAGAGAGCGTAGAAAAATCAAGCAGTTAGAAATGGAATAATCACTGCTCGATCCAGCTTGACTGCATTCGATTAATTCGTGAACTGTGAAAAGAACTAAAATATACTTTCTGGCTTTTATGCTGTGGTCTGTTTCAGAGTAGCCAGCTAAGTCCACACCTCATGTCATAGTGAGAAGTGAGTCATTTGGGGACGGACGAAGAGTAGCTGCCCAACAGCTTAGTGACTTTCTGGAATTTAAATATTAAGTGAAAAGACAAGGTCATAGGGCAGCTGATCCCTGGCTTGTCCCTCTTTCGTCTGTCCATGGCTTTGATCATGCCACATCCTCCTTTGTGGCCAGGACGCCACAGAGAATCTCAGGGTCATGGCCTGTTGCCTAGTCAAGAGGTATAAACCTGCTGCTGAAATATGTGACGCCCGCAGGGTGGGGGTTGGGAGGAAAGGGGAGGTAGCTTCCTACGTTCCACATTTCCCACAAAACCCAAAGCAGACTAAACAAAACTGGTGTGAAATCTCATGACTTGATGCTGCCGTGGTTCTATTTTTTAAGCTGCAATCCATTCATTTGTATGTGTGTTTATTCCCAGGATTTACAGCTCTCTCAAGTCTTTGGGGGAAAGAGAATGTTTGAAACCTTTTGCAAAGGGTTTGCAAGTAAGCAGTGGCCTGTGATTAAGGCCCACGATAGAGTCTGTGTAAGTGTGTGCATGTTTGTGTGTGTGTGCGCGCGCGTGCATTCATGTGAGTGTGTGAGCGCCCGTTCATATGGGCTTTTTTCCTCCCAGTTTGCTGCTTTTACGCAAAAGCGTCACACATGGTAGCATTTAGGAGCCCCTTCACAGCTGAAGTGTTTCAAACACTAATGAATGGAAGTTTGGTCATATAACGCAGACAAGCTTTAAGGCATGCTTTACTGAATGGTTTACTGTAGTGACCTGGGAAAGGAAGAGAGGTATAAATTGTGTCGGTTAGCCACCCAGACAAAATGAAGCCATGTGGAAAATCAAATCTATTAAAGTATGAAGACTGTTATAAGCTGTTTTAAGCTGGTCATTCTTAAAGGGGCTCCGTTTGCTGCAGGAGTAAATGTTTACCTCTTCTCCCAGATCTTTTTCACATGCCGTCTTAGGAGACAATGTGCAGCATTTGATAAAAATCATCCTCTCGCTAACGACGCTTTTATCAGAAATGTTTATTGTCTCCGCTTTACCACCCATGTCCTGAAAGGTACTGCACATTTGTTAAATAAGCAAAAGGAAAGAGCTTTGCGGCTCAAGCCGGCTCGCAGAAACCCCAACAAATTCCAGAGCCATAAGGAATCAGAAAAAGGGAAAGAGAAGGAGGAATTAGATTTACATGAAGAGGGGGCCCTGCAAAAACATGTATGTTAGATTTTCTCTGCTTGGCCAGCCCGCTGTCAAATGTTTGGTCGATGAGGATTTAGTATTGAGGTTGAGCAGTTACGCCAAACTTTGGTTATTGTCTCAAAATGTGCTTTACCAAATACGAGAATGAAGAAATAGACTTGGAAAGGTTTGTCATCCGCTCTTGCAGCTCTCTATGGGCTCCCGCTCTCGCACTGCCTCTGCTCAGTGGCACAAGGGTCACGTGCAGGTTCTGCCACCCACCTGACTCCGCCCAAATCCTGGCCCCGCTCACCCTGTAACTTTGGGCACATGACTTGGTTTTCTCATCTGTAAAATAGGAATACTACCAGACAGTACCTGAAAGCATCTGGTAAGCACTATAAAAATATCAACTGTTATTGCCCGTTTCTGGAAGATGGGTTTATTCATGCCTTAAGAAAGGATCCCCTTAACTTCATTTTTCTTACTTGTATGCCGGTTTTTAAAACTGATGACTGGCATGCTGTCGGAAAAAATTCATCCATTTCTTTTTTTTTTCCTAATTGGTGAGTAAGCTTGCATTGCCCTGACATTCTCTGGACGGCAAACAATTGAATTTGCTGACCAGCCGCCATGATGTCAAGCCTTAAGTCAACAGTAGCTAATGACCGCTCTGGGAAAAAACAACACCTTGATTCTTCAATTACAGTTTAAGAAGCCCTGGGAATGAGGGCTTGCCAATCACCGTCATCCTCTTTTGAAGCAAGCATAATGTGCTGTGGAAAGCGGTCACCTCTGAACTGTTTGCAAGAGCAGCCCACACAGCGTAATGGTTGTGCCCTTTGTGTGTTCCAGGAGGAAACTGAAGAGACATCCTCACAAGAGTCCGCGGAAGAAGATTAGGGGGCGCCGACATTCGATTTCTACCTCAGCAGCAGTTGGATCTTTTGAAGGGAGAAGACACTGCAGTGACCACTTATTCTCTGTTGCCATGGTCTTTCCACGTTCATCTGGGCGGGGCGGGGCGGGGTGGGGGAGGGGAGGGGGTGGGGCGGGGAGAAATCACATAACCTTAAAAAGGACTATATTAATCACCTTCTTTGTAATCCCTTCACAGTCCCAGGTTTAGTGAAAAACTGCTGTAAACACAGGGGACACAGTTTAACAATGCAACTTTTAATTACTGTTTTCTTTTTTCTTAACCTACTAATAGTTTGTTGATCTGATAAGCAAGAGTGGGTGGGTGAGAAAAACTCTGACTTGGGTTTAGTCAATCACTGCACTGCATGCGAACAAGAGACGTGTCACACTCGTGACGTCGGGCATTCATATAGGAAAAGCGCGGTGTGTAACACTGCGTCTGCCTCCAGTACCACCCCACCCCGCTCTCCGTAGTGAATCCCTCTGTTTAGAACACCAAAGATAAGGACTAGATACTACTTTCTCTTTTCCGTGTAATCTTGTAGAACACTTACTTGATGATTTTTAACTTTTTATTTCTAAATGAGACGAAATGCTGATGTATCCTTTCATTCAGCTAACACACCAGAAAAGGTTATGTTCATTTTTCAAAAAGGGAAGTAAGCAAACAAACATTGCCAACTCCTATATTTATGGATATCACACATATCAGTAGGAGTAATAAATTTACTCATAGCACTCTTTTTTTTTTTTTAGAATAACACTTCATTTTCAGGAACTCTACTTCCTACAGAGCCAAATGCCATTTAGCAATAAATAACACTTGTCAGCCTCAGAGCATTTAAGGAACCTAGACAAGTAAAATTATCCTCTTTGTAATTTAATGAAAAGATACAACAGAATAATGCATGATGAACTCACCTGAATTATGAGGTGGGAGGAGCGAAATCTAAATTTCTTTTGCTATAGTTATATGAGAATTTAAAAAGCAAAATAAGCAGTCTCTCTCTCTCTCTCTCTCTTTTTCTCTTTTCATTGTGTATCAGTTTCCGTGAAAGACCTAAATACCACTTACCTCAAATTAAGCTTATGTGTTACTTCAAGTAATACGTTTTGACATAAGATGGTTGACTGAGGTGCTTTGGTTCACCATCTCTTCATTCAAACTGCACTTTTAGCCAGAGATGCAATATATCCCCACTACTCAATACTACCTCTGAATGTTACAATGAATTTACAGTCTAGTACTTATTACATGCTGCTATACACAAGCAATGCAAGAAAAAAACGTACTGGGTAGGTGATTCTAATCATCTGCAGTTCTTTTTATACACTTAATTACAGTTAAAGAAACAGTCTCCTTACTGTGTTTCAGCATGGGTATGTATTTTTCTATGTTTTTTTTTTTAATTAAAATTTTACAAATACTTGTTTCAGCTTCTCTGCTAGATTTCTACATTAACTTGAATATTTTTTAACCAAGTCGCTCCTAGGTTCTTAAGGATAATTTTCCTCAATCACACTACACATCACACAAAATTTGACTGTAATGTTTAAATATTACCCTCCAAGTCTGTACCTCAAATGAATTGTTTAAGGAAATGGACTAATTGACTTGCAAAGACCTACCTCCAGACTTCAAAAGGAATGATCTTGTTACTTGCAGCCTTCATTTTTCTCAGTGTTTGAAATAGTTCAAACTGCAACTATTCCTAATCCAAACTATTTTTGTAAAAGTCATTTGATAGAAAGGAATACATTTTTACATACTTTTGCAAAATAAGTAGATAAATAATAAATACGTAAAATAAAAGCCAACCTTCAAAGAAACTTGAAGCTTTGTAGGTGAGATGCAACAAGCTCAGCTTTTGCATAATGCAATCAAAATATGTGTTTTTAAGATTAGTTGAATATAAGAAAATGCTTGACAAATATTTTCATGTATTTTACACAAATGTGATTTTTGTACTATGTCTCAACCAGATTTATTTTAAGCGCTTCTTATGTAGAGTTTTTATGCCTTTCTCTCCTAGTGAGTGTGCTGACTTTTTAACATGCTATTATCAACTGGGCCAGGAGGTAGTTTCTCATGACGGCTTGTGTCAGTATGGCTTTTAGGACTGAAGTCACATGAAACTCAAAACCATCTCTCTTCCAGCCGCTTCAGGGAGGTAGTTGCAAAGGCCACTTACCTCTCTGAGACTGGCAGATCGCTCACTGTTGTGAAATCACCAAAGGAGCTATGGAGAGAATTAAAACTCAACATTACTGTTAACTGTGCATTAAATAAGCAAATAAACAGTGGCTCATAAAAATAAAAGTCACATTCCATATCTTTGGATGGGCCTTTTAGAAACCTCATTTGGCCAGCTCATAAAATCAAAGCAGTTGCTCATGTTGGCCAAACTTGGAGCACTGAGTGATTTCCATCTCTGATGAAGTTACACTTTTATTTCCTGTACGTTGTACAATCAAAACACACTACTACCTCTTAAGTCCCAGTATACCTCATTTTTCATACTGAAAAAAAAGAAGCTTGTGGCCAATGGAACAGTAAGAACATCATAAAATTTTTATATATATAGTTTATTTTTGTGGGAGATAAATTTTATAGGACTGTTCTTTGCTGTTGTTGGTCACAGCTAAGTAAGACTGGACATTTAACTTTTCTACCATTTCTGCAAGTTAGGTATGTTTGCAGGAGAAAAGTATCAAGACGTTTAACTGCAGTTGACTTTCTCCCTGTTCCTTTGAGTGTCTTCTAACTTTATTCTTTGTTCTTTATGTAGAATTGCTGTCTAAGATTGTACTTTGAATCGCTTGCTTGTTGAAAATATTTCTCTAGTGGATTATCACTGTCTGTTCTGCACAATAAACATAACAGCCTCTGTGATCCCCACGTGTTTTGATTCCTGCTCTTTGTCACAATTCCATTAAATGAGTAATAAAGTTTGGTCAAGACAGGTCGAGGAGGGAGACACTCACAAGTCATTTTGTTGCACCCCCTGCATCTCGAATGGCCTTACCTTGCCCATACACTGACATAGAGTGTGTTTTTAGGTATCATACTTCTTAAATCAACTGTCCTGAATTCACCTTTCAGATTCTGACATTTAATTCCACAGAGAAAACCTTGGAAGAAATGCAAAGGAAGAATAGGCTGTAGTTTAAAACTACAGAATCTTTATGTAGGGCTGGCATCTACGTTTGTAAGGGAAGTAACTGATACACCAATTATCCCTAAGTAACATTTGGAGAGAGATCTAGAAGTTTGGCCAAAAGAATAAGAAATGAAAACCACGAAGTTTCTCCTAAATAGGAGTCTTTTAATTAATTCTATAAAAACCGTTAGCAGAGTCAGAATTATTCCAACCAAGTTCAAAGTCATTTTTGCACTTCAATTGCTGATTATGAATAAATCCAGGATTTTAATAAGCTAAAACTTGGGCCGGGTGCGGTGGCTCACGCCTGTAATCCTAGCACTCTGGGAGGCCAAGGCGGGAGGATCGCTTGAGCTCAGGAGTTCAAGATCAGCCTGAGCAAGAGCGAGACCCCATCTCTACTAAAAATAGAAAAATTAGCTGGATGTGGTGGTGCATGCCTATAGTCCCAGCTACTCAGGAGGCTGAGGCAGGAGAATCACTTGAGCCCAGGAATTTGAGGTTGCAGCAAGCTACAATTAATGCTGCTGCACTCTAACCAGGGTGACAGAGTGAGACTGTCTCAAAAAAAAAAAAAAAAAAAAAAAAGCTAAAACTTTTGGTTTGTGCTATCACCATTGTTAGTAAAACTCTTTTTTCCTTTAGGTTTTTAGGAGAAATTTGTTTATAGGAAGAATTTGCCCATTTTAAGACATCTTTCAGGAAATTTGTTGTCAAACTTACTACTTCATTCTTTTATTCATTTATTCTCACTCCCAATATATTGTGAGTCCCTACTTTGTCCCAGGCTCCAGACCGAGAGGCCCTTCAAAAGATTACCTCATTGGAGAACATTGTGCAGGTACAGAAATAGTAACAGTACAGGCAGCATGTGAATAGCACTAAGTAAATTGTTTAGGTAACAAGTTGCAAGAATTCAGGAGGGAAAGCCGCCTTCTTCTGTGTGGATCATTTACCTACATCATCAGTTCAGCCTAATAATAGACCAAATGCATTTAATATAACCAATCTCTTCATTTTTATTAGAAAAGCACTTAAGAAGCAATTCCTTCTTGAAAATTAAAATAAACAAACCAAGAGAGAATCTTCAGCTTGAAAGAGAAAGAATAAGAAATTATCTGTCTAGAATAGGATAAGTAGATGACTAGTATAAAATTTTTACCATATTTTGGAGATGATGCCCACTAAATGATCTTTGAACCAGGTTTGGGTTTTTTTTTTTTTTTTTTTTTTTTAATGTTAAAGTATTGCTTTCATACAACATACGAAGAAATCTTGTAAGTTTATAGCTAGATTCGAAGAAGTCCCCCCAAAATCAGCCAATGCATTCAAATAGCATTGGGGCCTCTAGTATGTTCTGGATATTGTTTAGAGCAATAAAGGTAAATGAAACCTCAGCCCTGCCCACAAAGAGCCAAAACCTCTGATGAGGGAGCTGGACCCAAGGGAAATCTATGTAAGTTTAATATGACCAGGTTACCCTGAATAGTGGGTGCATCCTGATCTCCCTGCCAATCCCAGGGACAAATCACAGGCCCTCACAATAGGGCTTTAAGGTCACCATCAGAGAGCGATCCTGGGGCTGCCAGGACAGGAGTTTCAGCCAATGTAGCATTTCATGCAGGGGTGTGGGGATGAGGTGTATTTTTCAACAGGGCTAAGGGTACTCTTTGGTGAATTCAAGAATGGTAAGTCGTTTAGGAGTATGGGCATAAATGAAAACAGAACTAAAGAATGAATAGCACTCCAGCCAGGAGGCATATGATGCAAACTCACACTATAACAAAACTTCAGAGAAGTGAAACAAGAAGAAGCCCAAGACCCAGGGTGGTGGTGCACACCTATAGCCCTAGCTAGTGAGGAAGTTAAGGCAGGAGGGTCACTTAAGCTCAGGAGTTCAAGTCCAGCCTGGACAACATAGCAAGACTCTGTTTCTTGGGGGGGGGGGGGAGGGGAAGAAGAAGCCCAAGAGCAGAGAAGAGGGCAAAATGGATGAATGGATGTGCTGCTTTTCAAGTTAGCTCCGTTTATGTGGGATGGCTTTTTATTGAACAAGACTAATTCTTAGAGTTAGGTAAGGTCATCCTTGAGCAGTTACTCTTCAGATCTAGGAAGTCTGGCCTAAAAGGGGAAGAGAAGCTGAAAAGAATCAAAATAATTTTTGAGATATGTAATACAGATGGACAGTGAGCAGGGAGTCTCAAGGCAACAGCAGAGGTCTATGCCCCAGGCTGAGTTGAGCCTTCTGCAAAACTTGGTGATCTGCCCTCTTGCTGAAGCAGGTGGGAAATGGCTGCAGATGTGACCCTCTGCCTGGCTCTCTGCTCCTCGATCCTCTTTGTCTGCATTCAGGATCTCACCGTGCTAAGCCAGCCATGCCTCTGTTCTGCTCTCATGCCAAGATCCAGTTCTGGCCCCTGGGAAAATGGCTCATGTCAGTGAGCAATACCCCACTTTGTGCCTGGTTTACAATAGCTGGGTTATTGGTTTTTGCCTTTGAACCTTACTGGACCCCTTGATGACCTGCCCCCACCTCATGCATCCAAGGCTGGGCCTTTGCCTTATTCGTCCCAGCCTTCCCAGGGCCCTAAATCCTTCCCCTGTACCTCCACCAACCTTGGGGCTGACCGCTTATGACCTGTCAGTCCATCTTTCCTTCTCATCTCATCTGGTTACCTATTTTCTCACTCTTCAATTTCACCTGCCCTATGGCTTCCCTGATCCTAGATTAAGCAAACATTCCTGGGGACATGAAATAGCAACATTTGAGAATGCTGCACTGCTAGAACCCAGATTGTGGGGTCAGAAGAAACTTGCCTTAGGAGGAAAATGGTAGACACAGACGTAGCCCCTTAGTCTGCTGCCCCTGAGCACCTAGAGAGGTAGGAGCAGAGAGGAGCCCTTTAACACACTGCCGTGACTGCTCCCTGAGTCCTGGAGGTCTCAACAGCTCCAGCGTCCTCCCAAACCATGTTCCTGATGTGTGCTGTTCTGCTGGGCTTGGTCAGGTCTTAGAGGAAACTAAGAAAGAGGAGTTGCCATTCAAGCACTCCAAGAGATGCAATGAAACAAAGAAAAAGTTAATATGAGAATTCAGGTAGTTCCATCACATTTCAATAGTGGTGATGACTGATGTTTAGGGACAAGACATCCCATTGCACCATAGGATGCAAATTGCTGAGAGTGTGGACTCTGGGGCTGGAGTGCCTGGATTTGAGTCCTAGCTCTGCCAGTAACCAGCTGGGGACCTTGGACAAGTTACATCACCATTCTGGTATCAATTTTTTTCACATTTAAACAGAAATAACAGTATCTACATAAAATGATTATTGTAAAGATAAGTCAATACATGTGAACTGATTAAAAGCACTGGTATATCTAAGGCACTCTATGGTGCTAGCTGTTATTTGCTATCATGCCTCTGGCTGCAGGGTAAGCTTAAAGCTTTTTCCCCTCTAGTGTCTATCATTATTTGATCTTTGGCACACAGAGATATCCACAGATCACAGTCAGAAATGCCCTAGGGTTTCAAGCACCATTTTGGTTGTACATTCCATACATGGAAATCATTAATATATGTACATATGCCTTTTTCCCTTGTGGTTTGTACTGTGTTTGATCTCAGTGGGTTTGGCTACTAAAGGGAGACACCCCTGGAAAATCAGCAAAATGCAAATTGTGTCCATTACAGTGACACCTTAGTAGTCCCTGATGTCCTGCAGCTTCACTTTCTGCTGTCAGGTTCAGGCCATCCTCAGCCTTGGTTGCTCCAGCCTCCTGACTTTGGCCTTGGCTGGAAGTATCTCAGCGTTGGAGTATGGGGCTTCCTGGTGGTTTCCTCCTGGCTGATGATAGCACACAGCTCCACTACTCCTTCAGATTTCAGCCTCCAGCTGTGGCCCACCCACCTAGTGGAGCTGAGTTGCAGGCACTTCTGGTAGCCAATCTTTGCACCTCATTAGTATTCTTTAGGCCACCTAATTGTCCTCTTCTACCTAGTACTTTTCTGCTGAACTTGGGCTGATCTGTATCTCTGTAATGCCAAAGGTTATCAAAGGGAAACCTAAGGATTCTAAGTGCCTTGGGCAAGGAATAATTGAAGATTTAGCGAAATGCTAAGAAAGAAAAGGCGTGTAGAACAAACAAGGAGACAGATTTCTCCTGTTTTCGATTTTCGCTAATGACTGATCAGAACTGGATGCCCGTCTTTCACCTCTGTTACGTCTTTGGCCAGGCTGCAGCTCCGGCACTAGAAATGAATGGTTATGCTAGCAGGAATTCCTTCGACGGCACATGCCATAAACCCCGTTCAGAATGGCTTAAGCCAAAAAGAGAACGTAGTGTCCCAGCTGATAAACGGAGAAGTCTGGGACACTGGACTTGATCCCGGGATGTGGCCGGGAGTCTAACTGTATATATCCCGCAGTTCAGCTTTTCTCCAACTTGGCTTCGTTCTCAGGTAGGTTCTCCTCTACCGGTAACAAGGTAGCAGCTAGAAGCCCCAGGTACACCTCCTCTTGGTCTAGCTAACTCTACAGAAAGATATTTATTTTTTTCAATATTTTCAACAAAATCTTGGGGTTGACTAGTACTGGGCTAACCTGGATCTCAGGCTGATCATTGTACCAATCATTCTGTTGGGGGCAGCCGGGCTGTGGAAAGGAGGAAGCACTGATTGGCAAGATCAGCTGTGGGTCACATGTCTGTCCCCAGAACCAGTCCAGGAAGGGGGACCTCTGCGAGTGAGCGGGAGGGAAGGGAGGCGGGCCAGCCCCACGTGAAACATAAAATGGGTGATGCCCCAAAGGAAAATCCAAGTACACTTCCAGGATAAAGGAAAATAGACACAGGAGGGGGGAAAGACAACAGCTGCCTGTGACAGTGGCACAGCCAGCAGGTCTCACTGGATAGCCAAAAACCGAGGTGAGATCAACGTGAGCAGGGCTTCGTAACTCCTGGCCTTTGCTATTAACATCAACAGAAGACAAATACCCTGAGAGTTGCTGGCCTGGCAGTGGACGTCACAGGGGGACAAAGAAACATGTTTGAAGCCATTGAGACTTTGCTGTTTCTCACCACAGCGCACGTTAGCCTATCTTGACTGGAAAAAATAATAATTCTTTTCACATCCTCATTTTTTGCTTAAAAACTACTTTCACAAATTTCTTTTCTTTTCATCTTCAGCCCCATGCTGGATGATAGAGCAGGTATTATTATTATTATGTTACAGATGGTTTAACTGAGGCTCAGAGAGAACAAGTGACCGACTTGGGGTGACAGTAAATGGCAGAGCATAACATAATCCCAGGTTCCACACTGTCTCCTCTGGGCTAATGTGCATCCATAGAATATTCCATGCAAACACTGCTCCATATAAACCTTCCCTTGTGTGCACATCTCTAACTTATTTAGTCCTAGCTGCCCAGGCTTAAATTAGATTTTCCTAAGTTGGTTTTCCAAGGGACCCCCAAAATAACAGCACATTAGTCTGCGAGTCTGCAGTACCCATCAACTGGAATTCTTCCATTGCGTTGCAGAGCACCTAAGCACAGCTATTCATCCCATTTAGCAATCCAGGAATAAACATCAGGAGAGTATGAGCTCTAATAGATTGAAGGGATTCTCTAGACTGCAGCAAGCAAGCTGGCTATAGGACTCAGAACATTCTACAGGACCCCCAAAGTTTAAGGCCCCATTCTTTTATCTTTAGTCTGTAGGTTCAACAAAGTTCTCTGTCGCCTTGTCTCTTAAATCAGGCACCAGGTAGGTTGATATATGAATATAATTTATTACCATAGGATACTTTTAGCCATAAAACAATTATGTTTAGCCTAATCCCCAGCCAATTTAATACTATCATGAACAATAAAACCTGCAATTCAACTAGCTAATGAAAATGTGAAACTTATCCAAGTCCACAAGATACATTGTACTGCCTGTCCAACTGTTGCAGAACTCATCTTTACAAACCTAAGATCTTCAAATACCTCTTGAACGTGTCCACTTTCTCTTTGTCTCCATTGCCACCACTACAATTCGAGCCACCATCATGTTTTGTATGCTCTAGGTAGTCTCCTCTCATTTCAGTTCTTTCTCTTCCTACCGCAAACGTCAACTTTCTAACCACACAAATCGAATGCTAAGTAAAATTCAAAATCTTTTCTATGGCCCAAATGACCCTGCCGAGTCTGACTCCTACTTCCTTTCCCAGCCTGAGCTCTCTCTGTCTGTTTGACTTCGTGCTCACTGGCCTCAGGATGGCTTGGAATGCACCATTCTCTTTCCTGTAACCTTGAGCACTTTCTCAGAGGCTCTAGTACTCGCTGCCTGGGATGCTTTTCCTCTTCCACACTAGCAAACCTCTTCCTTATTCTTCAGATCTCAGTTTGAATGTTTCCCCCTCTAGGGTAACTTCTTTGCCTTCTTACTCTCCATACCCTGACGTACAGTCAGATCCTCTAGTGTTTACTTTCCAGAGACACTCTAGCCTGCTCCCTGGTAGCAATTACTGCAGTTGTCACTCACCAGTTGTGGATCTTGAGGGCGGATCTATCTTGCCACCTTTGTATTCCTAGCATCGGCACAGCGGCTGACCACAATAGCCCCTCCAAAACTGCCTGAATGAATGAACGAATGAATAGACCACGCCCAGACCTTGACTCAGAATTCCTGGTCCCTCCCCCATGCAGGGCTCTGTGCACCAAACCTCTCTGTCACCTCCGCATCACTCCCTCAATACATCCAATAAAATATCTCTTCTGCTCCATTCCTGTAAGTTCAACTTTCTGCCAGCACGTTCATCTTGAAAAAATATCTAAAAAACAAATGAATTGACAACAGACACTCCATAGACAAATGCCTAATGAGGGGTCTCGGATATAGTAGGCACTCGAGGCAGACAGTGGTGGCTTTGAACTACGCAGCATCTATTTGATTTTACCTCTGGTAACAGAACTCTTTCTTTTACCTTTAGGAAATTTCTTTCCCTCACTCTCAGCCTGTGAGGTTCAGCTGGAGCTGACATCCACTCCCTGGTGGCAGGAGAGGATATGTGACTTAGGTCAGGCCAGTTGACATATTTCAAACCTCTGACTCCAGCATAAGCACACAACCCAAGGCAAGCCCATGAGATTGAATGTCAGCACTTTTCTGGGACTACTAGAAAAGTGAGCCCTTTCTCACTCTGGTAGGCGTGAAGCTGGTATGCCACGTGCCTGCTGCTTCTGAGGGGAGGGTGTTGAGGAGGCGACCATGTGGCCATAGCATGCGACAAGCTTGCCTAAGAACGAATCCAGCACAGAAAGCAGAGACAAAATTTGGAGATAGACCAAGTGTTGAAGACTTTGTTTCAACCACTAGAGTGGTTGATCCTACTGTGCTTGGAGGTTTTCAATTACGTGAGCAAATAAAGTTTCTTCTATTCTTGAAGTTCGTCAGAGTTGGGTTTTTCTCCCTTTCACCCAGAAGTATCCTCACTATGCTATAAATTAAAGAATGAATAAATACGTGAGCACAGTGAAAGAGAGCAAAACTGACCTTCGGAAGACCCTTATTGTAGTCACGCTCCTACGACCCTCAGACTGTGAGACCTTGGACAAAGCTCTGAGTTTCGGCTTCCTTATCTATAGACCAAGGATGGTGGTTGGATCAGATCTTTAATATCCTTTCTAGGTTTAAAATTCTAGTATTCTGTGATACTAAGATGTCCACAAAGCTTAAACACAAAGGAACTAGTTCATAGTAGTCAGAATTTAGATTAAAAGGCAGTAAAGGAAATAGTAGTGGATGGAGGGAACTTTGCTGGCTCTGCTGTAAGTCACTGTGCACGGCTTCCTAGTGTGCTTCCAGGTTGGAGAAATAAGGAACCTCCTGAACTGATAATAGAACCTGCTAGAGTTTGAAACCCACAAATAAAAAAACAGCAACCCCACAAGCAACAGTGGAGTTTTTTCACTGTGTGTATACACACACAGAGACACACACAAGCGTGTATATGCATATACATGTATTGTATATGTGTTATATTCATATATATGCACATCTATGTGTATATATATATTACTTTCAGTTAATCATATGCAGGAGATATGTCCTTTCTTAAATTTAAGATAATATAAAAATACGGTCACTCATAATTAAGCATATATGATAATAATGATAAAAATTATAAATTCTAGCCACAGGCTAGTAAAGAAAGTAGAGGTAGTAAAGGAAGTAAATGAAACATCATGCATTATGGCACGTAGATAAATGTAAGATGACGTGGCCATTATTCTGGTTATAGTGGTTGATAACACATATAGATTTGTGACCAAGATGGTTTCAACTTTTAACTAAATGTGTCTCTAGAAAACCGTTTGAATCAAAGGTTCATGCTGCGTAAAAGAAGTACTCTTCTTACAAAAGGAGCAACTGCCATATGGAAATAGACATTGAGCCAAAGTCTAATCTTACATAAGTCAATGGAAATCCTCCCACAATTATTATTAATAGCACCCTGATTTATCCATTTTCCCCCCAGAGTTATATAAGCTGAAAATATCTGGCTTCACACATAAAACACATAAACTATGAAACTAGGATAATTCTCTATTTCTTCTTACTACTCATTTGTATGGCCATGAGGCTGTTTCAAGGAATTATTTTCTCTTTGATTTGTTATTCCTTAGCCTGACACCTAACTTGAACTAAAATATGAAATCTTGCCCAATTTTCCAATAATCACAGACAACCATACCCCCTTAGACAATCATCTTTCAACTGGACTCAGATTAAAATTTTAAAACCACCTTTAAAGTTCTCTTTCAAGTTGTTCATATCATTTGTGAGGGCATTCAGGTCATGTTAACTCTGGTCCAATGAAGAGCAATGGAAAAGGCATGAAGTCACCATGATGCTTCGATGGCGTCTTACGCCCCACCTGAGGGCATGGTGGGGGAAGGGCTGTATTGAAAACATTTCACTTCACATAATTCAGAACTTGACCTCATATGTGATAAGGTAAGTAAAGTTTTCTATGTGGTCTGTGTTAACTATTATTCAAAGGCCCTGAAGAAATAGGAAAATATAGCAACTTTCCCTCACCTATTTGACAAGCCATAAATAAGAGAGGCTAGGTTACAGCATGTGGCACAAAACCATTTTGAGAGCATTTTACTTTCTTCTTTCATGGGGCTATAAAATTATATGGTGCATTCTCAATTTACTTAGGAAATTGCTGGAGAAAAAGAGCTTAGGAAATATTCATTTCCTACGGAACACAGGAAATATGCATAGCCTTCTCTATCTATTTTTCCCTTAACTTTTGGGTTTAGGCCAGTAGTTTTTAACTCATTAGCCTTTGACTTAGCAATTGGTAAGCACAGCTGTGCGGTTGTTTAGGTTGTTACTTTTTACATGTAATCAGTATATGCAAACTAAAGTGGAACTATACACAGTGACCATGGCTTTCATTCATTCATTCATTCACCAAATGTTTAGTGAGCACCTACTATGTAAGGAGCTGCAGCATCCCCATTTAGGTGGTGTCATTGTCCCCCAGAGAGGACACTTCTAAATTGAAGCCAGAGAGATGAGAAGGAGTTCAGCCACGCAAAAAAGAAAAAGGAGGTGGAGGGTGTTCCCAATAGATCCGTAGTATAGACTAAACACCAGCAGCATCCAAACAAAAGAATTGTGCTAAAAGAATTATTTAAAACAACTGCCAATGTTTAAATCACACCACCGTAATGATTGAAGAGTGATTTGCCGCGGTAACTGGCTCTGTGTGTTCCTGAACAGCTGGCGGGCGACGATGTTACAGCAGAAAATCTCAGCACAGACGAGGTGAAGTGGATGAGAGCTGAGGCTCAAAAGTGACTCTGTCAGAAGCCATTTCATGTTGTGACAACCTCATGGATTTCCTGAAACCAAGTTCACTTACATTCCAGATGAACAGACTGAAAGAGAAATATAGAAGGAAGGGTGGAGGGAAACCAAGCAGATGACACTGACAGATGTTTCCAAAAGAGCTTATACACAATTTTTCCTTCACTGTCTACAGTTTCTGTTGCAATAAATCCTGTTGACAAGCGCTTTTGCAGTTCTACAAGAATGTCCCAGTGAATAAAAACTTTATTTAAAAAATTATTGTATAGTGCTTTTTTCTTGCATTTTAAGGACATGAGTAGGCATATCAAATTCCTATCTGTTATGAGGATTGATAAGCAGAATTGATTCAATAAGTTTGTATTACTAAATATTTATATTTGGAGATTGAGTTTTTTCCATTTTTAGGTTAAATCCAGATGTTTTCAATCCATGGGAGATGACAACAGATATGTAATATATGCTTCAATAATTCATATAAAGCCTAGCACAATTCCTGGCATGTAATATGTGCTCAATAAATGTTAGCTATTATTATGTTGATATGACATATTCACAGTAAATAGATACAAAATGTTTCCTAAGGAATGTACACTCTTTTTTAAATCAATGACACAAGCACAGGATGCAAAAAGTAAGTAGTCCACAAAAACTTGTAACGAAAGACCACCATGACTTGTTGTACCCCACCCCCTTTCTCAGATACAACTAACACTAACTGCTTTTAACTCTTTTAGCTGTTCCTTCAGGTGGTTGCCTTCATAGTTCTAAACTTTAGACATATATCTTGGTATTGATTAACTAATTTGAGACATTATCAACTGACATCTTCCCATGCCGATGAGGATTTAGATCCCTTGTATCATTCACTTATTCATTCACTCAACAGATAATTAGCCATGAGCTGGGCACTGAGGGTATCACAGTGAACAAAACTGACAAAAGTCCTTGCCTGCAAGGAGCTTGTATTATAATAAAACAAGCAAAATGCATGATTACATATCGGACGGTTATGTGGTTCAGCAGAGAAAACTTAAGTAGAGAGGAGGACATGGAGCTCTGGGTAGAGGGGCTTCCGGTTTAAATAGTTTGATCAGGGAATGCCTCGCTGAGAACTTGATATTTGAACATACTCTAACCTTGGGGGTTTTCTTATGTTGTTTCTCTGATAATTTCTTCACCTTCATTGCCTATATTCTATCTTTTTGGATACCCTGTTAATCAGATGTTGAGCCTCATGGTTTAATCAGGTTTGGATTTTCTTTTATACATTTTTCTGTCTTTATTTTCTTTGTTCTGTTCTCCAGGAGATTTTATTGATTTTATCTTTCTAATTCTTCGTACTATAGGTACATAGAGGTCTTTTTTCTGAGACTCCTCAGGTCTCCTAGAAAGTCACCTTTGAACTCTAGGATTGGGACAGAGACCAGGCTGTTGACATTTTATGCCCAAAGAAATGGAGGGAAGTCAGTTGACCCACATAATCTCCCTGTTTTCGACCTAAGCTCATATCCCATCCACTACTGTACCTGGAATTCCAAAATCCTAAGTCTTCCTAGGATTCCTCTGGGCCAATTTGATTTCTTTTGTCTTTATCTCCCTCTGTGTGCAAAGAAGCATCTTCCTCTGCTCTGCTAGAAATGTATGGAAATTTCTTATCTGCAATTGACTTCTATCCTGTTCTTTTTGTCCTCATAAATCTATATCTTTTATGTGCCTTTACTATGATTCTGATAGAATCTAGGGAAAAAGAGGAAACTAATGTATTGACTAATCTGCTATCTATCATTGGATATATGTGTACAATTTTTTAAATCATTTATTGATTGTGATCATTTCTATCATATATACACATATATGTACATTTTACCATAGATTTATGCAAAATATATATTATACATGTGTATATATGTGTTTATATGTGTTTGCCTATGTGTGTGTATGTATGTGTGTATAATCTTTTTTTCATCATCCCACTCTTTTAGAGATAAGATATGTAAACTCCAGAAACATTAATCTCAAAGACATAAAGTCCTATATATTATGTTTCAGGCTGAAACGGCATAGGACAAGTTA
Source organism: Eulemur rufifrons (assembly GCF_041146395.1). Lineage (NCBI taxonomy): Eukaryota > Metazoa > Chordata > Mammalia > Primates > Lemuridae > Eulemur > Eulemur rufifrons. Next base: position 51,077,398 of record NC_090998.1, read on the forward strand.
AGACCTACAAGATGAACAGAGTATAGATTTGTTTTAGGGAGAGGGAAATCATTACAGAAGATGCCGGAGGAACATTTTTTTAAATGGAGCACATAGGCAAAGTTAAGCAGGTTGAAATTTACTCTGTGGCCTGTAGAAAGCCACGGCATGAGTTGAACAGAGAGGAATGCAATCAGATTTATGTTTTAGAAAAATCACTGGCTACAACAAAAATAATTTAGTAGGGGGCAAAACAGACATGAAGATCAGTGAGCAAATGATTGCAATGATCCAAGCAAGAGGTAAAGGTGCCTGAATGGAGGCAGGGGTAAGTGGAGACACAGAACAGTGGGCCAATTTGGGAGATATTTGGGAAAGAGAGTCGATGAGTCTTGGTGTCCATTAAGAATGGGGGTAGGAACGGGGAGAGAAGCTCAGGATGATTCCTGGTTTTAGGCAGGTGGGTGCTGGTGCCATCCACTAAGATGGGAAGCACAGAAGGAGAAGCAGTTTAAGAAGTCAAGAAGAGGAGAGAGAAGAGACCAGAAGCCAACTACACACCCCAAGGCAGGCCACAGTCAACTACAGCCCTCAGCATGGAGGGAGAAAAAAATCTCCCCTGAATGTAGATTGAAGCCATGAATGAGATATCTCCTGCAGGACACTGACTAGAGATGGTGATTTGGGGATGCAACGGTGAACGGGACTATTACTCTAGAGTCCGCAGAAAAGACACCACATTTTCCAGACTTTGCATCTAGGGACAGAGGAAGTATACTCCCCTCGAATAAATTTAAAGTTGCATTTTTGTTGCAGGCCATGCATCATGGGTTCAATATACAGCTATATATAACTCTGTACTCCCCAAACTGGAAAATACACATTCTATTCAAGCACACATAAAACACTTATCAGAACTAACCACACACCAGGTCACAAAGGACAGCTCAAAATTTTTCAAAAATTTGATACCTTTTATAGAGATTATATTTTAAAAGCATATTATCCTGAAATTAGACACCAACAATAACTGTAGAAAAAGAGAAACATTTGATTCACATTTGATTAAATCCACCTCCAAACAGTGCCTAGGTTAAAGAAGAAATGACAATAAAAATTACAAAATATTTAGACTTAATCATAAAGTATACATATCAGAATGTATAAGGTATAGCTAAAGTGGTTCTTAGACATAAATTTATGGCCTCAAATGTTTCTTTCAAATGGCATTGAAAATGAAAAAGTATTTACTTCAAGAAAGTACATTAAGTCACTCAAGAAAAGTTAGATATCAAAGTAAACCTGCATCTTTTTTTATACCAAACATTATTGGGTAAATATACGAACTCTTATTTGCCCTGAGTAAAATTTGTATCAACCAAGTAGGAAAAATGCTAATTTCATTCACTCTGCCCTTTTTGTCTTTTTTATGTCTGTACTGAACCAAACTTCAGTGGGTTAGTAGATATTATTAGGCTTTGTTGTATATATTATGTATATACAATATCTATATGAATATGCAACGTGATTGTCTGTATGTGTGTATTGTAGTCCAACTCGGACAAGTTGCCTCTAGATAGAAAACAGCCCTGAAGAAGCAAGAATGCAGGTGAATGAGACCATGGACCCGGGGGTCCGACAGCACTGACTTCTGTCTCCACTTTACCTTGTATTAGCTGGGTGACTTTGGGCACATCTCTGTAACTGCTGAGAACTTCAATTTCCTTCTCGGTAACTCAGAGTTTCTGTAACACTGGTACCAGCCACAAATGACTGTTGTGATGATTACAAGTTACTGGCCACGTAGTGCCCACCTCGCTGCCGAGCAGAGGCAATGATCACTAAAGAGTAAGATATTAGAATTAGGTAAGGAATAATACTTTATGGTAGAAGTGAGCTTTTAATTTTAACAAGCATTTCAATGTACATTTTTCACTGGGTTTTTGATATTCATAACCCTGCATGAGGTAGGTTTAATTAGGCCTTCTTCTGATTTTACCGTAGGGCAGCTAAGTCCCAGAGGGCTTAAGTGCTTTGTCTAAAATCACAAAGCTGGTTAGTGACTATCTGGCATTGAAACCCTGATTTCCAGACTCTGTGGTTCATTGTTCTTCCTATGGTGTGTTTCAACAGGGCTGCTACTTAGAGATCTCTTTTAAAGGACCTTCATTCTATTAGCTTAAGTAGGACACAGGTCCACTTATCTGTCTCTTAAAATAGTAGAATAACACTCTATGAAAATGTAGACCTAGGGTGAGAACTTTCTTACAACAAAAAGACCTGTAGAATTTATACATTTTCTTTTTAAAATATATGTAATTTGCATAAAGATTTACCCTTTCTAGCATACAGTTTTGTGAATTTTGACAGATACCTACATTCATATGAGCATCACCACAATCAAAATATAGAACAGCTCCGTCACTGCCCAAAATGCCTCTGTAGCACTTTTTAGTTAACTTCCCCCCATCCCCAGTCATAGGCAAACACTGATCTATTTCTGTCCCCATAATTTGTTCTTTTCCAGAAAGTCACAAAATGGCATACAGTACACAGCATTTTCAGTTTGCGTTTGGCTTAGCATAGAGCACTAAAAATTCATCCACGTTGTCAAATTTGTCCATGATCTGTTCTTTTTTTATTCCTGAGTAGTATTCCATCAGATGACTACATAAGTACTTATTTACATATTCCCCAGTTAAGAGATATTTGGGTTGTTTCCAGTTTGGGGTAATTACAAATAAAGCCACTGTAAACATTTGCATATAATTTTTCATGTGAACATAAGTTTTCCTTTCTCTTGGGTAAATACCTAGAAGTAGGATTGCTCTATGCTAAACCTTTTGAAGAAATGTTAGACTATTTTCCAGAATGGCTATACCATTTGCACTCCCACCGGCAACATATGAGAGTTCTAGTTGCTTTAATTCCTGTAAGCACTTGGTATTATCATGTTTTGTTTTGTTTTGTTTTGGTTTTTTGTAGCCATTCTAATAGATGATAAGTGATGCTGTATTTCACCAAGGGATATTCATGATGATAATAACCTAAGGATTTCTATTCAAACAGTCTTCTAATTGACAAGGAAAGTGTAAACAAGTCCCTAATCAACAAATTTGCTAGTTGTTTTTCTTCCTTATCCAATTGGATATATAGCTTAAATATATGTAAGTGTGCACAAACACACAGAGACATTAATAAATCTCACCAGTTTGGTAAGGGCCACTCTTCAGAAAAGACTTTCTTCTAAGGCTTGAGGAGTATGTACTTATTTGCACTTTTCCAAAAAGGAATAAGCATACTTGTAAAGTATGGTAGGCAGAATAATGACCCCAAAAGATGTCCATGTCCTAATCTACAGAACCCGTGAATATGTCATGGTACTCGACAAGAGGGGATTAGTGCTGCAGATAGAACTAAGTTTGCTACTTAGTAGACCTTGAGATGGAGAGATTGTCATGGATTATCCAGGTGGGGGCAATGTGATTATAAAGGGTCTTGTGAAAATGGAAGAGGGAACCAGGAGAGTGAATGTCAGAGCAACGCAGCAGGAGAAAGACTCAACCCATCATTGCCGTCTTTGCAGATGGAAGCAGGTAACCAGCCAGGGCCTGTGGGCAGCCTCTGGAAGCCAGAGAATGCAGGGAAACAGATTCTCCCCTAAAGCCTTCAGAAGGAATGCAGCCCTGTTGATCCTTGATTTTAGCCTAGTGAGACCTATTTTGGACTTCTGATTTCCAGAAACTCCAGAGAATAAATTTGTGTTGTTTTCAGCCACTGAGTTTATGGTAATTTGTTACAGCAGCAAGAAGAAACTAATACTGCACATACTTAGTTTACCTTAGAGGGAGAAAGACTATATCGGCACTAACTGGAATAATTTCCGAAACATCTTTTGTCCCATAACCCACAAAAGCCTGAATATTAATATGTTTTTGATCCCTGCCCTTGTTACAGTTTCTCAGGGTGCAGTCTGAGGGTATCTTATCCCCCCTCTGTTCTCCATATCCCTGGAACTTCATCCATACCCATGGCTTCAGATACTACTTGTACATGTGGATGATTCACAAGTTTGTATCTGCCACCTCACCCTTCTTTCAGAGCTCCATTCTGGAGTATGTCCATTCAGATATCTCACAGGGATGTTTAATGTATCCAAAGCTGAACTCTTTCATTTATTTTTATTTTATTTTATTTTATTTTGTTTTGAGATGGGGTTTTGCTCTGTCACCAGGGCTGGAGTGCAGTGGCGCCATCACAGCTCACAGCAACCTCAAATTCCTGGGCTCAAGTGATCCTCCTGCCTCAGCCTCCTGAGTAGCTGGGACTACAGGCATGCACCACCATATCTGGCTAATTTTTCTATTTTTTGTAGAGACGGGGGTCTCGCTCTTGGTCAGGCTGGTCTTGAACTTCTGGCCTCCAGCAGTTCTCCTGCCTCAGCCCCCCAGAGTATTAGGATTACAGGCATGAACTACCACACCCAGCCCTTGAACTCTTGATTTTTCTATTTCTCACCCACCATCCTCACATTCCTAGCCTGACCTTCCACAGACTTCCCCAATTTCTGATGAAAGAAACTAGTCAAAAAACATTTGACACCTTTCCTCCACATCTGATTAGCAAGTCTTGTCAAGTCTATCTTCAAAGCCATCTCTGATCTCTCCCGTTCTCCCCACTGGTCGTCATCACCTTAGTCCAAGCCATCATCATCTCTTCCCTGAGCTGCAGCAACAGCCTCCTAACTAATATCCCCGTTTTTCCTAGGGCTCCTTTCCAGTTCATTCTCCACACTGCAGCCAGAGCGATCTTTTAAAACAGATGAGAACAATGTCATTCCTCTGCTTAAAAATCCTTTATTTAACAGCTTCCCATTGCTCCTATAAGAAAACCCAAACTCTTGCTCATGGCTTAAAAGGCCTTGCAGAATCCTCCCTATCTCCCCAAATCTATCTCATGCCACAATCCCCACACTACTGTGCAGCCACCTTCTTTAATGCGTTGAACATTCCAACCTCCTTCCAACCCCAGGGCCTTCGTACAAACTGTTCCTTCTGCCTGGAACACGTTTCTCCCAACTTTCCACAGGACTCTTCATCCCTCGGATTTCACTTCATAGACAGATCTCCCCTGGCTCAAGTAGTTCTTATGGAATCCTGTTATTTTCTTCCATAGCTTTTATCAAAATCTGTACAAAATTCTATTTGTACATACTCGTTTAATTTTTATAATCCTTACAAGTCTGTAAGCTCCCAGCACATAGTAAGTGCTCAATAATGTTTGATGAAAGAAGATAAATTTCAATAAAGTAAATAGAATTTCTTAAGATCTATTCTTTCCCCTTCTGGAGATTCTTTCTTTCTCTAGCCCCCACTAGACTATCTTTGCCACTCACTCCTACCTTCCCTAGGCAGTGCCATATTCTCTGAAACCTTTCCTTAGTATCAAAATACATCTGTCCTATGTCACACTGCCACAGGGACTCTGCCCTCTTCTGGTCAATATGAAAACTCATTCTTTTTTGTTTTGTTTTTCCTATTCTAGTTTAATGGATGCTTAGGTCTAATTTATTTTCCTTCTCGAACCATATTTTTATTTTAATTGGCAATTTCTGGAAAAACAAGAGCTTACCCCAAAATAAAGACTCCAAACTCATTTCTGTTTAGTAATATGTATATATAAATAAGTCTATTACCAAACTCGTGAGTGAGGAATCCATGTGTATAATCAGAACAGTCTTCATTCATTAGTTCAACACCTATTTATTGACTACTTACCTGGTTGAAAAATTTAGGATTTTTCAATGAGTCCAAGATCCAGTAGAGGGGAAAGATACTGTAATTAAAAGAATGAACCTATCCCCTCTGTAGATAACTTCCTATCTCACCTCCCCTAGTCCGGGATACTGGGGAGGAGGATGACCCCTGGGCTAAAAATTTAATCAGCTCTAAAAATTTAATACGCCATGGCACACTATTAAGACCTTTTCATATTTCCATCATGCCCACGAGAATACCCTTTAGGATAAAGGTTAAGGGTAGGATCGAGGGAAAGAGCTAATACTACTCTGCCTAATGATAGGAGGATGTTTCGAAAAACATTTCTATCTTACAGATCTAGATGACATTATCTTTGAGAATTGCTGCTGTTAATAGATGTGTGTTCCAGTAGGTAATTGTTGGACAAGGGAAAACACTTGCTGAGCAGGGTGTCTACACCCTAGTAGGGAGCCCTAAAAAGGAATCTGGATTTAGAATACCCGTGTCCACTTTGGGCTACTCTGAGGTGCTTGGAATGCCAGTGGCCACCGCAGATCATCCTGCTGAAGCCACCTCTTCCCACCACCTTCCCTACTCCATCTCACTTTTGGGTATTACTACAGGTTGAATAACTTGGACTTGGAGAAATGTAATGCTAAGAAAGAGGAGTGGACCCAGGAATAAAACCAAGTCCTGCGTGTAAAGGTAGGATTTCCCAAAGATGGGTGGAATTTCTCTCGTGGGAGTTTAGAAGGACGAAGCATGTTTTAAATTTTATTTTGTTTGTTTTTTGGAAACAGGGGTCTTGCTGTGTTGCCCAGGCTGGAGTGCAGTGGCTATTCACAGGTGCCATCGTAGCACACTACAGCCTCGAACTCCTGGCCTCAAGTGATCCTCCTACTTCAGCCTCCTGAGTAGCTAGGACTACAGGAGTGCACCACCACATCTGGCTCCTAATTATTATGTTATATTATTAACATAATATTAATAAATTATATTATTACTATAGGTTTCCATGTAGTAGTTCTGTTTAGATGTACCAAGCAGACAGGCATAGTGGCTCAGGCCTATAATCCTAGCACTCTAGGAGGCTGAGATGGAAGGATCACTTGAGGCCAGGAATTTGAGACTAGTCTGAGCAAGAGCAAGCCTCTGTCTCTACAAAAAATGGAAAAATTAGCCAGGCATAGTGGCGTGAGCCTGTAGTCCCAGCTACTTGGGAGGCTGAGGCAAGACGATTGTTTGAGCACAGGAGTTTGAGGTTGCAGTGAGCTGTGATGATGCCACTGCAATCTAGCCTGGGTGACAAAGGGAGATCCTGTCTCAAAAAAATAAAAAAAATACAAAAAAAAAAAAAAGAAAGAAAAGATGCACCAAGCCTTCAGTAAATTCAGGGATCTCCCTTTCCTTCTCTTAGCTCTATTTTCCTCTGCATTGTCTTTATTTTCAACCAGTCTCTCCTATAGATTGGTGGAGTGGCCACTAGTAGCTCTAATTTAGTAACGCCAACAAAATGAGAGCTTATATTTCTGAAATGTTTGAGGAACAGTACTGGGTGGACACTTACTTGCTTCACTTTTCCAACCTCAGACCAATCACTGTGGCCAAGGATGGCCAAGACTGGGTGAAATGTCCCCCTCTGGAGCCAGGGGTAAGCTGGGTCCTTAAACCACATAGGCCAAATCTGAAGGGGAGATGACAGATACGTAGCTTTAACAAACAGATAGGTAATATTACATCAGGTATTGATAAATGCCCCAAATAAAAATAAAGCAAGGTAAAGAAATGGAGGAGGACAGGTTTGCTTTTTACAGACAGTCAACAGGGAATGAGAAAGCAAGATGCGGATCCCCTGGGGTGGAGGATTCCAGGTATGGGGAATGACAGTGCAAAGACTCTGAGAGTGACGTGTGCTTGGAGTATTTGACAGACGACAGTAGAAAGCCCATGTGGCCAGAACACAGGGAGCCAGGAGTCAACAGTCAGAGACAAAGAGAGTTAGACAAGGGACAAATCCGGGGTAGCCTTGCAGACCACTGCAAAGACCATAGATTTTATTCTAAATGTGACATGAAGGTATTGAAGGGATTTGAGCACAGGATTGCCATGACGTTACTTATATTTTAAGAGGATGACTGCCAACTGCTATAGACTTTAGGAGGGAGCAGAGTGTGGGGTGGGGAAGAAAGGAAACAGATGAGTTAGGACGTACAGTGCAGCAAGAGATGAAAGATAACAGTGGCTTGGGCTACAGTGCTAGTGATGGAAGTTGAATATATGATCAGATCCAAGAATTAGGGTCAGGCATGGTGGCTCACGCCTGTAATCCTAGCATTCTGGGAGGCTGAGGTGAGAGGATCGCTTGAGATCAGGAGTTTGGAACCAGCCTGAGCAAGAGCGAGTCCCCGTCTCTACTAAAAATAGAAAAATTAGCCGGGTGTGGTAGCCCGGGTGACAGAGCAAGACCCTGTCTCAAAAAAAAAAAAAAAAAAGAAGAAGATTTGAGAATTAGTTTTGAAGTTAGTTTTGAAGTTAATGTCAATAGGATTAGGAGATGAGTTGTGGAGGAAAGAAAGGAGTACAGGATGATTTCAAGGTTTTATGTTAGAGGCAGATTCCACTTAGGTAACAATACATAAAGAATAGTGGCAGCATATTGCAACACACACACACTCATACTCACACACGTATATTTTATTAAAGAGCTCATGAACCCGGTTACTTGGGATCTGGCACCAATGCCTGCTCGTGTTTTGTAACCCTAAACATCTGCTGTCAAGATTAGCATCCTTCAAGCCCCCAGGGAAATACTTCTCCATAGCTCTTGCCCCACATCCTTGAACTCACAAGCTTCTGACTGTCATGAAGGTGTCTAGGTTATGTCACTGCCAGTGCTGGAGAGGATCCCTGCTTTGAGTGAGAGGAGGATTTGAGCAGTGGAAGCACTTAGGTAAGAGAGAAAGGCAAAAGAACTTGTTGCACCTTTCCTCTCGCATAGATGGCATAATTTCCCAGTAGGAGCGAGCATCAAGTTTCTTGTTTCTCTTGATGTTCCAGTTTGTGACCTCAGAGATGCTCACCAATGACCTCATTATTCAGAATAATGGTATAAGTATTCAACTGAATAATTCAATGAATTTATAATTCACAAAGCATATGGCTTCTAAAGAAAACAATGTGCAACATTTTTAAAAATCACTTTACTTTTAAATTTATATGTGTAGGCCTAGAGCTGACTAATGCATGAAATGTATTAATAACACTGATTCTTTTCTTTTTTTTAATTTTTTATTGATACATAATAATTGTACATATTCATGGAGTACATGTTATATTTTGATACAAGTTTATAACATCTAGTGATCAAATCAGGGTAATTGGGACATGATTCACCTGAAACATTTATCATTGCTTTATGTTGGGAACATTTGAAAACTTCTAGCTCTTCTGAAATATAATAAATTATTGTTAACTATAGTTGTCCTATTGCACTATTGAACACTAGAACTTTTTCCTTCTATTTAACAGTATTACTCATTAACCAACACCTCTTCCTTACCCCTTCCCACCACCCTTACCAATCTCTAGTAGTCACTATTCTATTCACTACCTCCATGAGATCAATTTTTTTTTCAGGTCCCATATATGAGTGTGAAAATGCAATATTTGTCTTTCCGTGCCTGGTTTATTTCACTTAAAATAATGTCCTCCAGTTCCATCCATGTTTCTGCAGATGACAAAATTTCCTTCTTTTTCATGGTTAAATAATATTCCATTGTGTACATATACCACATCTTCTTTATCCATTCATCCCTTGATAAATACTTAAGCTGACTCCACATTTTAGCCATTGTGAATAATGCTGCAATAAACACAGAAGTGCAAATGTCTTCTGGTTACATTTTATGTCTTTGCCTCACCCAAGTGAGGATTAGAGGCATGCCCTTCCCCTCTACAATGCTCACCGTGTCCCTTAGTTGTGAGTTTACCCCCCCAGCCCCCTAATCCCTGGAGAATATTACTACTGTGTGAGCACCATAGTGTTGATCAGTTAATGCCAATTTGACGGTGAGTACTTGTGGAGGCTATTCCTCCGATCTAGTGATACCTCACTGCAGATAATGGGCTCAAGCTCAGTCCAGGAAAATATAAGAGGTGCTAGATCACTGTCGTTTCTTATAATTGAGTAATATTCCATTGTATACATATATCAAATTTCTTAACATTGGTAATTCGGTGAACATTGAACATTAGATTTGCCGTTAATTATACTTTTATAAAAATGTTTACTAAGATGTAATTAACTTTTCAAAAACTTAAGTTTAAATACATGAAAATTGGGAGATGAAGGCTCGGAGCCATGTGCAGCCAAGCTTTGCATGTTAGCTCCGTAAAGTGACGAACTGCATTTCCCCATTTCTGGGGAGTCAACCTACCACGGGCACCCCAGCACCCCAATGCATTGGTGTGAACGGTTTTGGAGACAGGAAGGTTTTATTTAAATAATTGTGATTTAAAATGTTGATATACATTAATTATTATATGTATTTTGCCTTTCAATTTTCAAACACAAAAGTAGTTTTAATTTTATAATCTTGACATTTATTCTGATACATTTTTATGAGATATACTCAATTTCATATCCATTGAATACAACTACATATGATTGGTTAATTATTTAGATCATTACTGGCAATATAACACAGATTAGATGAAAATCTCATTATAACATAAATGATTTTGGGAAAGTCAAGAAAAATACATTTTATAGAATTACTATATAAAAATTTACAAAATAATATGTAATAATGTGAAATTACATATATATATGTATATCTTTATTTTATTATTCCCAGCCTGTAAATTAAGTAATGTTTAATAATGGTTGTTAAATTCAATTCAGTCATCCTCGGTATTTTGCCAACTTTCAGTTTTACAAACATAATGCATTTACTCATAGTTTTTATTCTGTTATCATGATGGTATATTTGATAAGGAAGTAAGATAGAACACATTTTATTCAATCATTGGTTAGCTTGATTTATTGCTGCTTAAATATTTTGTATGTGGACCGTTGGTGCTCCCGCCTGGGCCCTGTAAATGTTCAGGGCGGCCTTGTTCACAGGGAAGAGTGTGATTAGCCTGGAGGGTCAGGGAGGGCTTCACTGAGGAGAAGGTGCCAGATGGGGTCATCGCAAATGGTTAGGAGCTCATGCATGGATGAGCTGTCGGTCATGCATGGGAGGAAGGGCATTCAGAGAGCAGAAATAGCAAAATTAGGTGGTCAAGTTCTTTGAAATGCAGGAAGTTTGACACGGTTGGACATAAAGTTGTGTGGGAATAGGGAACGGTTGGACATGGAGCTAGAGCTATGACTCTGGAACTAAGGAATATCTCTCTTGTTGGCACCCATCACTGACTGCTTTTACTCATTGGGAAAACTCTTTCTGAGCACTTGCTGTGTGCCAGGCACTAGCCTAGATGCTAGAGGTACAACTACAGACCAGGCACAGTTCTTGCTCTGCAGGAGTTTATGTGGAGGGAGTCTAGTGACAGGCACTGTGCATGTCTTAGGAGGTACTTTGAGTGAAGGATCCTGGTACAGATATCTTTGTAATGCTACCCAGCCCAGGATCTTAAACCAAGTAAGTAAACACTCTATGAATATTTGTGGAGTTGAAGTGAAAAAATTACTGTTAGAATATTTGAATTTATTCTTAAGTCTACTTGTTAGAAATGCTATAAGAGAGTTGAAGCCTTGTGAACAATAAAATATTAATAAAAATAAATAATGAATCACTATTATTACCAATAATAATAGCTGCCTTCTATCGATAACTTAGTATATGGTGATCAATATTTTAAATGCGTTACATCTGCAGTCCCCAACTCCCAGGCCGCAGCCCAGTACTGCTCAGTGGCCTGTTAGGAACTGGGCCACGCATCACCGCCTGAGCTGTGCCTTTTTCTTCCCTCCCACACCCAGTCCGTGGAAAAAAATGTTTTCTAGGAACTGGGCCACACAGCAGGAGCTGAACAGCAGGCAAGCGAGCAAAGCTTCATCTGTATTTACAGCCGCTCCCCACCACTCACATCACCACCTGAGCTCTTCCTCCCCCACTGCCCCCACCCTGTCTGTGGAAAAATTGTGTTCCATGAAACCGGTCCCTGGGACCAAAAAGGTTGGGGACTGCTGCTCTACATGAACTATCTCTTAATTCTCATAACTATCTCTTAATTCCCATATCCCTATGATATATATGGGTTACCCGGGAGCAGTGAGATGAATTAGCCTGCCCTGAAAGCTAATTAAGTGACAGACCAGAAGTTCAAACCCAGATCTGCTTGAATCTAGAAAGACTTGGAAGGTGTCCCCACCCTCCCAGCCTGACACACACAAGGAACAGGCAGTGCTTTTAAAATAGTTCAAAGATCCTTGAGTTTCTCCTGGGTGGAAAGTAATAATAATAAAAAAAATAATAATAAAATAAAATAAAATAGTTCAAAGAACTGTGATCACCCTCAAAATGCACTACCTTGTGTTTTGTTGTTTTGTTTCTCCTGGTGATTTTACAAGATTTTCACAATGGCCACATCTATATGATAAAGACATGAAGCATGGACATTTTCCACTGAGTCCATCTGTAAGACATGCTCACCTCAGTGGACTGGTGCTGGGGTTTCTATGGTAGATCAAGGGACTCTTCAGCCAATAAGGAAACACAGTTACTCAGTTGACAGAGCTAAGGGACAAGGATTTCTTTTTGCAGGATCCTAAGTTCCATCAGTGAGAGTCTATTTGCCTCATCAAGGAATCAGCTGAGAGATACTTTTTTTTTTTTTTTCAAATTGGAAGCATTGGCTTCTATTAGCAATGCTTAGAAGAATGCAAATAGTAAGAGAAGGGAAAGAATTACTTCTCAGAATACAAAAACTTGAGGAGATTTCCTTACAGATGAATCTCAGTGGCTGGGAGCCAGAAGATGATGGGCGGGTTTGCTGATGAAAGATGAGGGAGCTGGGCTGTCATGTATGGCTGTGCAGCTTGTTCACTGCATAAGTGTACCAGACTGAGGTGGTGGGTGAGACCAAAATCTAGCAATCATTTTGCTTGCCAAGTCATGTACACTGGTGTAGGGTTGTATCTGCCCATAAGAAGACTTTGTCCAAATCTGTATATATTCACCATATAATGGCAGCCCTGCCCTGGGGTCCTTCCACTTTAAAGGTGCTCTTAGTGACACAAGGCATCCCTCCCCACTCTTTCAAATCTCCCCCACAATGTGGAGCATTCAAGAGGCTGTACAGTAGTAGATTCTATCCCTGCACTATCCAGTTCAGTAGTAACCAGCCACAGGTGACTCTTGAACACTTGGAATATGGCTAACGCAAATTGAGATGTGTTGTAAATGTAAAAAACATAGATTTTGAAGACTTAGTATGAAAAAAGAACATAAAATATTCATTAATAATTCATATATTGATTACATGTTAAAATGGAATAGTTTAATATATTGGGTTAGAGAGAATATATTATTAAAATTAATTTCACCTGATTCTTTTTACTTTTTAAATGCAGCTGCTAGAAATTTTAAAATTACCTAATTGGCTTGCATTCTACAGTTGCCCCTAGAACAGCATGGCTTTGAACTGTGTGGGTCCACTTATATGCAGATGTTTTTAAATAAAAGTCACACCTGCCTTTCCTGCTTCCCTTTCCACCTCCTCCACTTCTTCCGCCCCTGCCAACCCAGAGATAGCAAGACCTGCCCCTCTTCTTCCTCCTTGTCCTCAACCTACTCAACGAGAAGATGATGAGGATGAAGACCGTTACCATGATCCTCTTCCACTTAATGATTGTTATGGTTTTCTTAATAACACTTTCTTTTTTCTCTCTTCCTTTATTGTATGAATACATATATAGTACATGTAACATAAACAATATGTGTTAATTGAATTTTTATTATTGGTAAGGCTTCCTGTCAACAGTAGGCTATTAGTAGTTAAGTTTGGGGGGAGTCAAAAGTTATATTTTCAACTATGTGGGGGGTCAGTTCTCCCAACCCCCAAGTTGTTTAAAGGTCCACTGTATTTCTCTGGGATAGTCCTGCTCCAGAGTCAGGCAGAGCTGGATTAAACACCGTCCCATCCACTTCCGAGCTCTGCTTCTTCAGGTAAGTTCCTTAATCATTTGTTTTCTGTAAAAATGTGTTTATAGCCTCACAATTGTTCTGAAGATTAAATGAAGTAATGCATGCATCCTAACACTGCACTGACACATAAATATCTGTTATTATTCTAGTTTTCTGGTCACAGGGCCCCAGAGAGAGGGGCAGGAGGAGCAGGTGGATATTCCCTGCCTTCCAATGTACATGTAGAGGTTGGGTGCCAGAATGAATCCATAGCCTCTAGCCAGGGAAAGAGACCTTGCAAAGGACCATTTTCACTTCTCGGAAATCCTGCCTTGTTTCCAAGAAGGCTGCTCACTCTAAGGAAGTATTATTGCGGGTATTGTCAGGTGCCACCTACCTACGTCACACCTCATTGCGGGGGACCCAGATGACAGGCCCTCAGGGCAAAGGATCTGATCTGTTCTCTTCACTAGATCTCCTTTTGGGCACACTTCTAGGTTATGCGTTTCCATTCGCACTATTCTTTGTACCGTGAACATACCGCTCTTTTCCCTGTTTAGGAGACTGAGAACAAAAACAAACAAACAAACCCAACAAGCTATTCTGCAACCACAATACTCACCGCTATGCTTGTAACCAGCTTTTTCTTGGGCAAGTGAGGGTAGAAGGGAAGGTTCATAGTTTTCATTTTTGAAAAGGCCTCAAAGATCTTTACAAATCCTTGGTCCAAACATGTTTCTTTGTGGGTACTTATGCAATGTTTTTGCTCATAAATTAGAAAGCAAGGACAGATGGGTTAATATAGATGCTCAACTTCTGAACAGGATTGAATGTTTGTTCATCTACTCATTCCACATTTTAGAAGGGTCGACACCCGATTTCCAGGAGCCAAGAAGTATGTCATTTTTCTTTCAACCCCAACCTCAGGTGCTTCACAGTGTTCGTTTGTCTCTCGTACGCCACAACTGCAGAGTTCCCTACTAAAATGAAGTTTTTGACTAATTGATAAATTCAAAACTTACTGTTAAAGAGAACAGCAATAAAAAAAAAAAGAGGTGTCACTCCCTGTTGATTAGATCTGCACTCAGAGAGCCATACAATTTTCTGAGTTTTAAAATTTCCCAGCTCAAATCAAAAACAAGAGTGTTAAGGCTTTGCAGGGGAGGCAGTTAGAATAAAAGGCAAGGGATGAATATCACTTATTTAAGAAATCTGGACTTCCCTGACTCTCGTGATCTTTGTGAGTTCTACACCATCCCTAGTCAAAAGATCTCTACTCTGTTCCTCTTTCTTCTCTCTCTGTCCCTTCACCATTCTGTTCTGTTTCCAGTATTCTCTTAGCTGGAAAATGTTTTCTTTTTGAGTTCTGAAAACAAGGAGGCACGGTCTTAGCCATGTATTGTTTTTCATTGAGAAAATGTTTAGTAGGTCCAAGACACTGTCCTGAAATAAAAGGAGATACAAAGATAAATGAGCATCAAGGAGTTTCAGTCTAGAGGAAGAGCTTAGATGTGTATTCAGTCATTCAACAAATATTTATTAAGTGCTTACTATACATGTGGAGCACATTCCACGTAATGGGAAAACCTCAGAGAACAAAGCAAAGACATTGATATCATGCAGCTCATATTCTGGAGAAAGGAGATATACAATAAAGAAGTAACTACATAATGTGTCTGATGTTATAGGACCAACTTAGTGCTGTTAACCAAATATTGCTTGCTCTCTGCCTGCTGGGCACGTGGCGACATCACTCTTCCCTTCCCTTTGTGGAGTTAGGTGTGGTCATGTGAACTGTTATGATCGATGACATAGGAGCAGAAATTACATATGACACTTGCAAGCAGAAGCTTTGAGAGTCAGTGCACAGTGGTGCAGTAACTGCGGAAGCCGGTGCTGAGTGATGTCTTATCGCTCAGAGACCCTGAGCGATTACCATGAGTGGAGCCCCCTGCTGGCCTGCAGTAGACATGCAGCGTGACCAAGACATGTTTGCTTTTTCACCCACTAACATTTGTCAGACTTTCTCTGCTAAGAGGAGGTGGTTAAAAACTCTGTAAACAAACAAACAAACAAACAAACAAAAAACCAAGCAGGATTAAGGGTATAAAGAATAACGTGGGGAAAAGTGGTCCCTGTATCAGATAGGGTGGTTAGAGAAGTCCTCTCTGTCAAATTGATATTTGGGCAGAGACTTGAAAGAAATCAGAGTGCCAGCCATGAGGATATCTGGGTGAAAAGCATCACAGGCAGATGGAACAGGCAAGCACAAAGGCTTGAGACAGGAGCGCGCTTAGAGTGTTTGATGAGACCGGTGTGGCCAAAGCACAGTGAGCAAGGAAAAGAGTGGTAGGAAGTGCATTCAGCAAGGTTGGTGGGGGCTGCAGGTGAGGAAAGCTTTGTGGTCCACATGTATTATATGTAAAGATCAAGTGCAATGGAAAGTCAGAGGTATGTTGGATGATGGCAGATCCACAGCATTAGAGCTGGTCATCTTCAACTCTTATCTCTACCTCACTACTAATGTCTGACTCATCGAATCTTAATTATGCCTTGGATCTCTTCCCCAGTACCCTGTCCTCAACCCCACTGCCACTACTTTGGTTCCAGCCTTATTAGCCTTTACCTGAACCACTGTAATAGTTTTCTATGGCCAAGTTCTTTCATTCTTGTAGCCCTCAAAGGAATCTTCTATGTTGCAACCACTTCCTCCAGGAATGGATCTTTGAAAACTCAAAACTGATCAAATTACACAGCCCTGGTTAAAACACTTCAGTGGCTCCACATTCCTTAATGAAAAACAAAACAAACCCAACTCCTAGCATGGAACGTGAGGCCTTCCTGTCTTAGTCTGTTTTGGGTTGCTGTAAAAGAATACCTGAATCTGGGTAATTTATTTTAAAAAGAGATTTATTTGGCTCATAATTTCGCAGGCTGTACAAGAAGCATGGCGCCAACGTCTCACCTTCTGGTGAGGGCTTCAGGGAGCTTCCACTCCTGGAGGAAGGCAGAGGGGATCTGGCATTACATGGTGAGAGAGGGAGCAAGAGAGAAGAGAGGGGGTACCAGGCCTTTTTAGAACTCACTCATTACCGTGAGGACAGCACCAAGCCATCCATGAGTGATCCTCCCCCATGACCCAAACACCTTCCACCAGGCCCCACCTCCAACACTGGGGACCAAATTTCAACATGAGATTTGGAGGGAACAGGTATCTAAACTATATCACCTCCCCATATGCCAACCTATAGGCCCTCGTCTCCCATCTTGACCTTACCATCACCCTCTTCTCCTCCTCTCCAGAATTATCTCTGTCCCGCAGCTCCCTACACACTACATGATTTCATACCTCCATGTCTTTGTACATTTCATTCTCTTGGCCTTTTCCACCTCCCTATCTGCCAGCATGGCCAAAACCCTGCTTAATCATGGCCTCCTTTGCAAAACTTTCCATGGCGCTGTCCCCACAACAGACCCAATGAGGCTCTCTCTCCTTACCTTAGCATTTTAGAGACTACATCCATGGTTGCACATATGACCTAGTGTATGTTTATCTGTTTATGTAGCGTTCTACTCTTTCAGTGTGTACATTCTTTCAGGATGAGACTGTGCGATTCACTTCTTTGATCTGGGCTGGACCCTGTACAGTTCTCCCTCCACCGTGGGGTTATTGTGATGTCTCCTTCACAGGCACTTTCTGAAAGATTTTTCCAGACCTTGCCTCCCAAACCTGTTCTGGGCTCGGTTGCCCACTCTTTGCTTCCAACTCTTGTTTACACTCTCTGTGAGATACTTTGGACTTAATGTTTTAGACCCATCCGTATTTCCAGCCTCAGACTTTGCATTGACACCCAAAGTGTACAGTGTTAGGTCTGCCTGGATCAATCCCAGTACTTAGATGACTTCCAGCCAAGGTCCTATTCCCCCAGTTCAGCCAGCAAGTGGGCATTGCTCACCTCTGCGCACAACAGCTGCTCTACTGAACTGATTGCAGAACTAAACTGACCTCACGTTGCTTGACCTTCCCTCTTGTTCATTGTCCACTAACTTTGAAAAATGGAGGTGCTTTCCCCAATTTTCCCCCAACTTCCCCCAATACGATGTAAAGTTTCAAAAGGTTTGAAAGGTGAGTGGCAGCAACTTCCTGTAGCAGTTTGGGCGGCGGCCCCACCAGGGCCCATCAGATTTATCTTACCCACCTGCCCTTCCCTCTACCCTCCCTGTCTCTTTTCTCCCTTGAGTTACTGGAAATGCCTTCCGAATCATCACTTAACAATAGAATTAGTAGAATTTGTCCAAGCTTGTCTGAAACAGGGATACAGAAACCACAAGAATGAAGTTGTGTGCTTTTTTTTTTTTTTAATACTTGGCAATTATTCTCAAATATGCATTCGGATATGGGTGAGGGGTCAGAGTCAGAATGAGCTCTTGTCAGACTCTGTTATGTTAGCATGAATCTCCTCCTGGGGCCATTTTGCCTCAAAGAGTATGTTTTGAATATTTTCTGTCCTGGAAAAACCCACAGGAGCTGAGTAAGGCTGGTGGCATGCAGGGGCCTGGGTGTGGGCTGGAACAGCTCTTGCCTGCCAGCTCCCGAGTTTCTGGGAAAGCAGCATAATTGTGGTAGGAAGAATTTCCAGGCAACACTGATTTTAGAAAATAAAGGTGAAAGTGAAGGGAAAATCAAGCTCACAAATGAAAATGAAAGAAAAAGTGGTCTTATTTTTTTCTTTAGCCTGATTAAGCCTATCACTTCTTGGTTGACTGACAGATCTAACCTAAGGATTTTGAGCTTGTGCTGTCCATGGTGGCTTCATATCTAGAAAGCATAAAGAGTGCTCAGGTCTCTGTTTAGAAGAAAGAACATGCAAGCACATCAGAGATGTCATGGTTAACCCCAGATCTCACAATGGGAACCAAAGAACTGGCCGTTGCCACACAGGCCTCTTATACTAGAAGTCTTCCTGGTGTTCTAAAAATGTCTATGTGAAGCCTTCATATAGTAGGTGACTGAGTGCTTGGCATCTCCTCCGCTTTCTTATTTTGGTATATTTTCATGGCTTATGATATTGCTTGAAAGTGCTTTATTTCAAAGTGCTTTATTGCTTGAAACTCCCTTGAATTGTAGTTATGAGTGAGATTTATTCAGAGACCATTGAGAATGAGTAGTTTTCAATTAGAAAGGTGTAAAACCATGTTTTCCCACAGAGCCCCATTGCTCCTGATCTTTGAAATAAGGTCTTAACGCCAAAGTTAGGCGTTAAGTGGATCTCTCCAGTGAACACCAGGGAGACTGAAGAAGCCAGGGACAGAGTTCCTCTGAGAATCAGTCAGAAGTCTCTGCCTGTGTTTTGCAGACCTTACTGCACATTGAAATCACCTGGGAGTGTTTTTTTAATTCTCAGATAAGGAAGAAAAGCTCAAGAGGTCTTTCAATGGAAAGCTGAGCCATTACCCGAGTGGTTGTAATACAGTGCCTGCCTCAACTTTGAGGTAAGAGGGAGATATTAAAGGTGTCAGATAGGATTCTCACCCCTCTCCAAAGAAGTCTTCACGCTGCCTATGAAGTCTTCTCTTGCTTGAAGTGCTTCCCCACTGCCTCAAAGATAAAACCCAATGTGTAGCATTTCTGAAGACCAGGGCCCTTTCTCCCATCCCAGCCTCCTTACCTACCACACACTCACAACACTTCCACAGTCCCTGTTTTTTCTAGGTATCTAACCTCATCCACACAGCCATGTCCCTTAGCAGTAGCTGACTCTATCCCTACGTCCAGGAGGGGGGTCTAAGCCAGATGTCAGCTAACTATGGCCCTTTGTCCAAATCCAACCTGCCATTTGTCTTTGAAAATAAAGTTTTCTCGCAACACAGCCATGCCCTTTCCTTTGCGTATGGTCTATGGCAGCTTTTGTACCGCAACAGCAGAGCTGAGTGATTGCCACACTGATGCAGCCCACAAAACATAAAGTATTTGCTGTTTGGCTTTATGCAAAAAGAGTTTGTGAATCCTGGCCTAAGCTTCCTTGCCCAGTGATTGATTTAGGAATGAGAACATGAGCTATTTCTGATCAAACAAGTATAATGAGATGTCTGCTACGATTTCCTAAGAAGACAGAATAGGAAGAGACAATCCCCGTTCATCCTGTGACCGTTGCCGTATCTGGATATGAGACCCAACCCACTGTAGACGGAACAGAGGAGGTGTGGAAAGAACGTGTGTCCATGATGATATTGTTGAGTCCCTCAATCATCCAACTCTGCAACTACCCCACTCTGGACTTCATAATATCTGCCATACTAAGCACCTCTATTGTTTAAATTAATTTGTGATGGAGTGCTCTATTATTTACACATTAAATATCCTGAGTCAAATATAAATCATTAAAATTGACCCAAGAAGAAATATTAAGCTTAAAAATACTGGCAAACATTTAAAAAATCAAATCATTGTCAATAATCTACAAAACAAAGATCAGGTTCAAAGAGTATAAGGTGTTTTACCAAACCTTCAAAGAACAGATAACTCCTATTTTATACAACAGTTCTAGAGACCTAAAAAGGGAGAAGCTCCCCAGTTCCTTTTATGAAGCAAGAAAAACTTTGATATTAAAACTTCACAAGGGCAATATAGTATGATAAAAATTGTATGATAGGCATAGCTATGAACATAGGTATACAAACATTTTAATATTTGTTACTTTTTTACCAAAGAAACTAAGGAAGAGAAAGAGAGAAGGGAGGAAGAGAGAAAGAGAAAGGAAGGAAGAGAGAAAGGTAAAAAGAAACAGGGAGAAGAAGGGAGGGAAGGGAAAAGCAAGCAAGAAAGAAATATGTAGTAACTTTGGAGTAGAAAGAAATTTTTTAAATCTTATATAGGTACCTACCAACCTACCAACGACCCGAAGCAGATGTCATACTAAATGTGAAAATTAGAATCATTAAAGTCAGGAACATGACAAGGAAACTCATTGTTACTTCTTCTATTCAAGACAGAAATCCAGAAACAGAAAAAAGAGAGAGAGAAAGAGCTACAAGAACTGGGAAAGTGAAACACTACAGTCAATATTAGCCAAAGATACTGTAGTCTACAGAGAAAATTGAAGATAAACCACAACTAGATTAATAAAATTAATGATAGCTCATCAAAGTTTCTGGGTAGAAAAACAATATATAAAACAGTAGCTTTGCTATACCTAATAGGCAACCATTTAGCAAATGTAATTAAAGAAAAGCTCCCATTAGCAATGGCAGAAAAAAATAAGGAGCATAATAAATTTAACAAGATATGCATAATATTATAACAGAAAATATAAATATATATTAAAAGACAAATAATGAAGAGAGACATATAGAATATTAAAAGATGGAAAGAGTCAGTGTTATAAAAATGATAGTTTTTCCCAAATTAAACCTATAAATTCATTGCCATTCTAATTCAAATTTTAACAGGGTTTTTTGGCTGAACTTGACAAGCTAGTCCTAAAATTCACACAGAAGAATGAAGGGACCAAGAGTAATCAAGAAAATTCTGAAAAATATAAATAAGACATCTTGCCCTCTCAAATATCAGGTTATATGTTGATCGGTTGATGAAAATGTGACCAGTGGCTTACAGGCTTTCCTGGCTCTGCTTTCAAGGTGATACTGGCTTTGTAGAATGAGTTGGGGAGGATTCCCTCCTCTCTGTGTTATGAAATAATTTCTGTGGTATGTGTACTAGCTCTTCTTTGTTGGTCTGGTAGCATGTGGCTGTGAATCCACTGGTCCAGGGTTTTTTGTTGTTGTTGTTGTTGGAATATTTTTTATTACTGTTTTGAACTCACTGCTTGGTATTGGTTATTTATTCGAGGGAGGAGGAAAAAGATGCTCCACCTACCCTTCTCACTAGACTCTAGGCCTCTTGGGGTTGATCTCTGCTGATACCTTCCTCCTGTTCTGCTCCACAACTTCTCCCCATGGAGTCTCCTGAAGGTTCTAGCACCCTTCCTTCAGATCCAGACCTCATCTCTGTTTGTCTGTTTGTTCATTTTTTTCCCTTTCGTCTAAAACTTCTCTTTCTTACTGAGACGCTCTGGCAGCTGGTGTCTCTGGTCAGCCATCTTCCAATTAAAGACTTCATAATCGCCATTAAACCTGTCCTAATAATTCCACGAAAAAGAAAGGCAAATGTAATCATGAGGTGCAGAAGTTAAATAACATTTCCAGCCTCATGCTAAACTGACCAGTTAGATCAGTCCAACTGTAAGTCAAGGGCCTCGAGTCTTGTTTGCTGCACTCCTGTGATGGGACAAACTGGGTCTGGCTACTGCTCAAGGTGAAAAATACGCAACCCCAAACTGCCAAGCTAAGGAAGAAATCAGGAGTTGGAGTAAGATTACCAGGCCAGAGCTAGACGTACAAAAATGAAGATCTGAGACAAAGCAGACACAGCCAACAGGAAGCAAGGAAGGCTAAGAGCTTTGGAAGTCTGAATCAGGCTTTCAAGCCATGGTAGGACAAACCAGAGGTCAAAGGGGAGGTCCAGAGGAAATTCAACCCTTCAGGCTTTCTGCTGAAGTAGGATGGGGTCAGGGAGGCCAATTGCCAGCTTAGAGGAAAGAGCCTGAGGCTGAATATCTGCTTCTACCTGTGGTGTCTTATACCCTTTCTGATCCGAATTCATAGATTAACTTTTGCTCGCCCAATTTACTCACTCTGCTTCTCTTCAAGGTCCAGAACTGATCAGTAAAGTCAGCCAAACAGTTAATTTTGTGAAATAAAAAACCAAGACAGTCGATTGAATCGACAATGTCAGTAATTTGTCAGATGTTTTTGTGTCCTTTGAACAGAGCCTATTCATGATCACTCTTGCTTAATGTTTTAAAATATGATTTTATATTTAAAAGAAAACATGAAGTAGCAGAAAGAACAAATTTTGGAGTCAAACTGGCTTTAGTAAAAACTCAATGCTGTTTCTGGACATATGACCTTAGACAATTAAAACTCTCTGAGTCTCAGCGTCCCCGTATATAACATGGGCTCAACAATGTCTATTCCCTGTGAGAAATAAACTAAATGATGTTTTTAAAAAATACATAGAAGGCACTCATAAATAATAATAATAATCATTTTATTGTATTTCCTGCTTAAACTGAAACTTGGACATTCTATAAATAATCCATCTAGTTCATTCAAGAAATATTTATCGAGCACCTACTAGGGGCCACAAATACTCTTGTTGGTACATAAGATTCAACAAAAAAGAAAAAAATAGTCTCTGTTGTCCTAGAACTGTCATTCTTTTGAGAGTCTTGTAAATTATATGCCATTCACATGGCGAGAGATGCTTCTTCCACTGAGCCCATAGTAGAATTCCTCACCCTATTTCAGCTCTGCTGGTAACAACTGAGGCCACTGAATTAGACTCACGAGGAGAATAGTCTCTAGATTTTCCAAACACCTTCTGCCTCAACATAATAGTATCCTGCTAAAGAAAAAGGGCCAGGTCTGCAGAATGGATAGTATCTATTAGAATAGGAACTTGAATTTTGCAGACCTCCTCGTATAGGTACACCAGTGACATTGTTGGTATTTCAGAGTAATCAGATGCTGCAGGGATCAAAGACCCAAATGTCAATGGGGAGGGCCTGGGTAAATGAGTCAAGAAACCCAGTTTTATGTTTAAAGAGTGGATAAAATTGTAAATAAAAAAAAAAAAATTAAACCATCTCTATAAAATGTGTAGCCACTGATCCTTTCACTTGATACTGCCAGAGAAAATCCTAGTATGGTCAGATCTGATTTTTTAATAGAAACTGAAATCTGAATTTTTACATAAAATTAAATGATTTTCCAAATAAAATCTCTCAATAGTACTGATTCAGCTCAGGAGACATAAGTTTACAAGACCAATAGTGCTTTAGAAGGCTATATTTTTAAAAGCAATAATGCAAACAGTCTTTAATCCTTTTTCACTTTCTGCGGTGAAAGACATTCTTAGAATTGCACAATGCCAAATGGCAAAGATTTATAATCTTATTTGTTTGTTGTTTTTATCTGAAACCACAGTTATTATCCAACATCTAAGAATGTAGAGCTCAACCAGTGGATCCCATAATTTTTGAAGAAGCTACAATAAGGCTGGAATAATGATGGATTACAGGGAATAGGTTGCCATCACCCTAATGTCTCGTGGCCTCCTCTTACCCTAGCATTAAGACTGGCAGACTTATTTGTAGTTGCAGATTTTGTATCCTCTCTTGACGTGGCTGCCATGAGAACTCACATCTGTGAAGTGTTTGCCAGCATGTCAAGAGTAACAACAGGACTCTTGAAGCTATTTCAAATGTCATACCAATCCTTGAGCATAACATCTTTAAAAAGATTGTTGCTTTAGAGATCTTAATATTAAAAAAGAAAAAAACGAAATGCAATACTTTCAGCCACTTAAAAGAGGAGTTCTTTTTCACTAAGCAAAGTTGAACTTTTTAAACTTCTTTACCAAACAAGCCTCTTTTTGGTGGTGAGCAAATAAATTAGCATGTGGGTCCTAAGTGCTCTTAAAATCGTTTTGCTATAGATCTGTCCACTGTTTATAATTCTTGAATAAAGCTAAAAGTAAAGAAAGCCTTCCTCTGAAGGTTTATGAGCATTTTTCCATGAAGCAGAAGTCAAACAGAAGATCAAAGTGATCTAACAAAATGCTCCAAACTTGGGATAGAGTGGGCTGCAGGGAAATGAAGAGACATCAACTCTTCCACATAGTTTGGGAGATATGTCTTGTTATTTAAAAGTAAAACAAAACTAAATCATGATAGTCTGGGTGTATCAAACTGACATTTCAGAAGGATGTTGTTAAAAGCATCCGTCTTTGATATTTTACCCAGAGTATCCAAGACATTTTAAAAGAAGTTAAGTCAACTGTTTTACCAAGTGGCAGATCAGGTGAATTTCCTACCCCTCTGTGCTTAACAGCTGTTCTACTAGAGGCTACTCTGAGTCTTTCTGCAAAGGGTGGAGTTTTGCAAGCTCACAAAGGACTAATGTACAGTCTTGAACTGTCTTGAGAAGTATAGTGCATTCTGTATATTTTGAATACTAATTAATTGATGCTTAGCTTTTCATATACTACGAATTTAAATCCCCCCTAACCACTTACTTTAAAATAGAGAAATAAAATAAAAAGAAATAAAATGAATATATTTGCTGAAAAGGCATGAATCTACCCAACCATGATTAAATCCTCAATAAATCTGCTTCTAATCACCCATTGGTACTCAAATATATAGTAACTACTCTATTAAATTTAATTCTCTCAGTTTAATGACAATGATTCTAAATTTAATGACAGTTATTTGAAATATATACCCACAGATTATTAACAACATTTTAACAAGATTTTTAAGCCTTGGAATGTGAGTATGAATCCATCAGATGTCAATAAATCAATTACTATTTAATGCAGAATGCCTGAATTGTTAAGTCAAAACATACCCCAAGTGAGAATGTTTTAAAAACATTTCAGTGAAAAATAATTTGCCAGGGGGAGAATATCCATCTGTGAACTGCTAGTACTATTTCAGAATAAAATTAGGGATATGTAACTTTAAAAATATATTTGTTTTGTATGAAAATATGCATTTGGAGGAGCACATTAAATTTTCCTGATTAGGAGTTGATTTTGTCCAGAATACCATTTTAACATTATATAAGTCAAGTGGTTTTACTTTTTCTGTTGCCAATTAAATATGTGCTAAAACTATTACACACTATTTTATTCCGGGGATTCACAACCATGTTCCTACAAAACATTCCTTTATATTGATATAAGAAAAATCTTTTTCAAGTTAAGGTGCTCACTAAGTCCCCATCCCTTAAACAAAACAAAATCCTTAATCCAAATAATTCTCTTTCTGGCTACTGGCACAGTTTGCTTCCTGTCAGATGGACTCCGACTACCATATCTTTCCGGTGAGCGTGAATGGTCCATGTCATTCTTGCGTGAACTTTCCCTTCCAGGTATCCTCTCCCACATCACTGGGGCATTTACTGAGAACAGAAGTGTAGATTGGCAAGTTCGTGTGACGTAAGAATCCCAACCTATAAAGCACATCAGTAGACACTTTGTAGCATGTGCCGTTTATTAGGGTTTCCATTAAAGGTATTACATTTCCATACTTTACAACCATAAAAGAGTAAATAATTTCAAAGGATTGCTTGATAGGAGACTTCTGTTTTAAATGGAACTTGGAAATATCTGGGAAATCACTGGAATAAATGTACTTAATAGACCCAATGCTGTGAAGTTCTTTTTAACTGTTTTCTTAAGTACATAAAAAGATATACCATTTCCTCCAACGTTTTTTGAAATAGATTTTTGTTTGGGGTTTTCCTCTGTAACATTTGACTTATAAATATTTCTTACAATGCTTTCATTGTTCCCTTTCGTTCTTTCTTTCTGTGCTGAAGTTGCTCTTAACACCAATAGATTCTGCTCCCTCTACTGCTTTCATCTGCAAGATAAGTTAGAGCTTAAAACCAGAAAGCAGCAGTACGTGCCACCGAAGAAAACTGCTGCACTACTTGATAAGTTGGAAAATGTATACTAAATGTCCCTACTGAGATATTTCCTTTTTTAAAGGAAACAAATTCCATTCATGGGACTAAGCAAACATCATCAATCTGGGCTGTATGGGAAAACCAATCCAGCATTCTTTGCATGGAAAAAATTAGAGCAGGTCAGTTTCAAAATAAAATCATTTTTAAAAATATTGCTATTAACAAATATTTGAAGAAAATTTAAGTAGTCCATTCACATGTTATAATCCAATTGTAATTGTCCATATTAGCTGTCTTGATGATCCTCATTCTCCAGGGAATTACATGGATTTCTCTTTCATTTTGTCTGTATAGGCATGGCATTAGATAGCATGCTTTCATTTTTCAGAGTTGCATTTCTGATCACCAGCTAAAGTTCATCAGTGACACTGGGTGTCAGAGATGAGCTGATGATCAGAAAATACCTAAATTAAAAATTTGCAAAGATGTGGAAACAACCCAAATGCCCATCAATTCATGGATTAGTAAATTGTGGTATATGTATACCATGGAGTATTACTCAGCTATAAGAAATAACGGTGATATAGAATCCCTTTTGTTCTCCTGGAGAGAGTTGGAACCCATTCCATTAAGTGAAGTATCCCAAGAATGGAAAAACAAGCACCACATGTACTCACCAACAAATTGGTTTCCCTGATCATCACCTAAGTGCACATTTGGGAATAACACCAATTGAGTATCGGACTGAGGTCGGGGGTGGGGAGAGGGGATGGGTATATACCTACATGATGAGTGCATTGCGCACCGTCTGGGGAATGGTCACGCTTGAATGTTCTGACTCGGGGGGTGGGGGGGGCGATGGGGGTGGGGGCAGGGGATGGGAGTATAACTACATGATGAGTGCAATGTGCACTGTCTGGGGAATGGACATGCTTGAAGTTCTGACTCGGGGGGATGGGCGGGACATGGGCAACATATATATAACCTGAACTTTTGTACCCCCATAATAAGCTGAAATTAAAAAAAAATTTCACCTCTTTCCACTAAAAAAAAAAAAATTGTTTGATTATCTAACTGTACAAATTAGAGGTCTCAGAATGGTGGAGATTAATTTTTTTAAACCAGAAAGTTGAAACCCTCCATAACAACTCCTAGAACCA
Organism: Eulemur rufifrons; assembly: GCF_041146395.1. NCBI lineage: Eukaryota > Metazoa > Chordata > Mammalia > Primates > Lemuridae > Eulemur > Eulemur rufifrons. The sequence continues at coordinate 51,104,965 of NC_090998.1, forward strand.
AGAAGAGTGAGCATAGCATGTTATCAGGTGGGTCGACTTGGTGAACAGGACACTAGTAACTGACAGTAGCAACTACCAGACTTGCGTGCCAGACTCTGTGCTGCATTCTTGGCCCATATCCTATCATTTAATTCTTACACCCCCTCCTCATGTTTGTTTTACAGATGAGGAAATTGAGGCTCAAAGAGGTTGAACAACTTACCCAAGATTGCAGAGTTAATAGTGTAGCTGGGATTTTAATCCATGTCTGGCTGAGTCCAAAGTTTATGCCCCTAACTGCCATGTCCAATATCCCTTCAGCTTCTGAGTTAGTTAGGGCTGGAGGAAAGAGCCCAAACCTAGAGAGAAGGTTGACTTTTAGGAGGTGAGGATGCAGTCAAGTCAAGAAGGGAGTCTCCCAACATCCATTCACAGAGCCAAGGCTGCATCCTGGTGGAGTAGGTCCGGCTGCCAGGGAGGGAGGGTGGGAGGTGCAGGGGCAGCCTCTTGGGTCTGGGGAAAATACTAAATTTTTGAATGCTGTCAAGGGGGAGATGAGTAAAAGTTATGTCCCTCTCTGGTACCGAGCCAGGCTTAAGAGGATGGCCTCTTAGTGGATCTGTCCTGCTGAGGCAGGCAAGTAAAGAGGAATGAAGACAAAGAATGACAACCGAGGCACGTCTTAAGGCGATCAAAGCCTTGCTCTTCCCGTCAGCATCATGTAGCCTCACTGCGTGGGGACACTTTTGGGGGGCAGCTGGGAAAGGGAGCAGGGGAGGAATCTGGGGCAATTAATCACCTTGCCTGCCAAGGAGATGCAGTTCAGAAACCAAAGGGAAAAACAGAGCTTGCTTCCACAAAGCACTCAATCTCCTGAAAGAAACAGCATAAATAGAGTCATATCTGCCATTGAAGGTTTCTAAATGTTTAAACTAGGCAGTAACACCACACAGATGGAGAAACTAATGCTTGCGGAAGTTAATGATTTGTACCGTAGTCACTCAGTGAGTCGGAGATAGAGCAGATGTAAACTCCCAATCTCTGGACTCCCAGATCTGCATATAAACCATCAAAAATACAAACCTTCTAGCCCTGAAATCTGCCCAGCGCTTTGTCTGTGTGGTCCCTGTCAACCTTCAACATTGCACTACACAGAGGGCTTTCTTTCCCCTTACACAGTTTCTAAGTCTTGGTTAGCTACATGACCAGGTCTCTGTGTTTTTCTTTTGTTCTTTCATTCATTTGGCAAATATTTTTTGAGTGCTTACTATGAGTCAGGTACAGTTCTAGATGTTGGGGACACAGTGGTGAATAAGACAGAGACCTAGTTCTCCCGGAGTGCAAATTCTAGGAGGGGCAGGCAGACAATGAACAACAAACGAACAAGAAAATGCCAGAGAGTGAAAGTGTTACACAGAAAACAGCACAGTGGAGGTGGCGGGGCAGTGACAGCAGGAAATACCTTAATTCAAGTGGTCAAGGATGGCCTCTTAGAGGAGGAGCTTTTAAGTTGAGACCTGAATGGCAAGAAAAAGCCAGCCACGTGAAGGTTGGAGGAAAGGCATGATTTTTCAACCAAACACCCTCAGATGGACTTTCTAATTATGCACTCTTAAGCTTGTTTTTTCTTTCACTCAAGATAACTTAGATTGCAAGTGAATGAAAATGTCATCCTACTCGGATTAAAGCAAAAGACTTTATTCTGAATTTCAAGGTTTCATTAGTAGCTTTGATATTCTGACTATTATTAGTATTAAATTCCCTGCTTAATTCACAACATATTAAGACCCAGCAGTCTTACCAAAGAAGTTCATGTACGAAGAATTGAGAGGTTCACAGAAGAGCTCAGTGGCAGGACAAATGTCTCACTCTGATTATGCTCAAATCAAATAGCAGATCCCATGCACTCTGTGGTCCAGCACTGCTACCATCTCTCCCCATTTTATTCTAAACGATCTTCAAGTATCCCAGAAACCGCAGTGATCCTCTCGAGAAGAAACTGATCACATCTCCCCACTGCTCACCTCACTCTGAATTACAACTTTCTGCAATTATGGATTGCTGTGGGCTGAGTTATATGCCCCCCAAATTCCTACGGTGAAGCCCTACCCCGTACTTTGACTATGTTAGGAGATTAGGGTCTTTAAGGAGACAAATAAGAGTAAATGAGAGGCCGGGCACGGTGGCTCACGCCTGTAATCCTAGCACTCTGGAAGGCCGAGGTGGGCGGATCGTTTGAGCTCAGGAGTTCGAGACCAGCCTGAGCAAGAGCGAGACCCCATCTCTACTAAAAATAGAAAGAAATTATATGGACAGCTAAAAATATATATAGAGAAAATTAGCCGGGCATGGTGGTGCATGCCTGTAGTCCCAGCTACTTGGGAGGCTGAGACAGGAGGATTGCTTGAGCCCAGGAGTTTGAGGTTGCTGTGAGCTAGGCTGACGCCACGGCACTCACTCTAGCCTGGGCAACAGAGTGAGACTCTGTCTCAAAAAAAAAAAAAAAAAAAGAGTAAATGAGGTCACGAGGGTGGGGCCCTTATCCAATAGGACTGGCGTCCTTACAAGAGGAAGGGACACCAGACATCTCTCTATCTCCACATACACGTAGAGAAAAGGCCTTGGGAGGGCACAGCAAGAGGGTGGCTGTCTACAAGCCAGAAAGAGAGGCCTCACCAGAAACCAGCCCTGACAGCACCTTATCTTGGACTTCCAGCCTCCAGAACTGTGAGAAAATAAATGTGTGTGGTTTAAGCCCCCCAGGCTGTGGTACTCTGCCAGGGCAGCCTGAGCAGACGAATATGTGGTTATAGACCATCTGCCCACCTTACTTCTCTCTCTGACTCATCTCTTGCTTTGTTCCAGACATGCTGGTGGCCTTGTTGTTCCCTATGCCTGAGACACCCTCCCCAGATATCCACACGGCTCTCCCTTTCTCCTCCGTCAGGGCTTTGTTCAAATGTCCCTGCACAGTGAGACCTTTTCCAACCACCTTTATTCAAAAATGTCAACGTCCCCTTCTTCCACAGCTCACTCCATTTCCATTCTTTATTTCTCTTCACAGCACTTACCACCTGCCAGCATAATGGGGTAACTTATTTATTTTGCTGTGTTGTCTGAATCCTCCCACTGGCATGTAAGCTCCACGAAGGCAGGACTGTTGGCTGTTTTGTGTCCTGCCAGATGGGGACACAGTGCAGGAGTGTGAGGGGGTGTGGGGGACAGAGAGAGAGAGCGTGTGTAGATCATCAGTCAGATTACGATTTTGCCCACTGAAGGCAGTTCTTTTGACTTCTTTGACCAAATTTCCTAGATATGGATGTATAAATGCTAATAAAAATAAAATAACAAAAAATACTTTAAAGAATTCAAAGTAGGGCTGGGCACGGTGGCTCACACCTGTAATCCTAGTGCTCTGGGAGGCCGAGGCGGGAGGATCGCTCGAGGTCAGGAGTTCGAGACCAACCTGAGTAAGAGTGAGACCCTGTCTCTACTAAAAAAAAAATAGAAATAAATTAACTGGACAACTAAAAATATATAGAAAAAATTAGCCGGGCATGGTGGCACATGCCTGTAGTCCCAGCTACTTGGGAGGCTGAGGCAGGAGGATTGCTTGAGCCCAGGAGTTTGAGGTTGCTGTGAGCTAGGTTGACACCACAGCACTCTAGCCCGGGCAACAGAGCGAGACTCTGTCTCAAAAAAAAAAAAAAAAAATGAGTTCAAAATGCAATGCGGAGGTACTACCACCCAGCACCTGGCAGAGGGCCTGTCACCAAGTGAAGGTTCGATAATTATCTTTCAAACTGAATAGTTCATGTTACCATAACCATCAACTCCATGATCTAGTGCCCCCTTATTTCTATTGTCTGATCATGAAAAGGTTTTTCTTCGTCTGGAAATATCACAGCTCGTCGCAAGCAGGGTCATATGTGCTGCTAGCACCTAGAACAATGCCTGACTTGGAAGAGACTCTCAGTAAATATGTGCAGACTTAATTGAATGAATTCTTTTTTTTTTTAAACATTTGTCGGTTTATTATAAGAGATATTACAAAGGCTACAGATGAAGAGATGCGTAGGGCAAGGCATGTGGGAAGGGTCAAGGAGCTCCCATGACCTCCCTGGGTGCACCACACTCCAGGAACCTCCCCATGAGCTATGTGGGAGCTCATCTGAACTCTACCCTTTTAGGCTTTTATGGATGCATCATTACATGGGCACGATTGATTAAATCATTGACATTGGTGATCAGTTAACCTTCAGACCCTCTCCCTTCCCCAGAGGCTGGTGGTTGGGATTGAAAGTCCCAACCCTCTAATCCTGCCTTGGTCTTTCCTGGGACCAGCCCCCAACCTGAAGCTACCTAGGTGCTGCCAGGTCATCTCATTAGCAAACAAAAAGACACTTATTTGGGTTTCAAGGATTTTAGGAGTTGTGTGCCAGGAAATGGGGACCAAATACATATTTCACAGTAATACAGTCCACCACCCCCAGTCTTCCACCATGGATCCCTTATGAAAGGATATACAACTCAAAAGGTATTAGCCAATTATTGAAATCCCATTTAATCATTAATAATTAGTCGTCCATTATTATATCATGTGACTGTATCTCTTAGGGCAAGGCCACTCACGTTTGTGGGCTTCCATTCAGTCTTGTCAGGTTCCAAAAGTCCACATGGTCTCAGCAAATATGTAGCTTCACCCTTTCAGGAATCTGGTATAACTGAGCTAAGACAATGTCATCTCTTGTTCAGAGCCTCTTCGGAGGTATTGATGTAATAATATTGGATTTCTTCATTACATAACTCATTTATTCATTTCCTCAACCTCAGCTACTATTCCTTTTTCTTTTCATTTATGCCCAAAACTTTTCCACCTTTGCTAACATAGCAGAAAATCTGAAACTCTTCTATGTAGCCCATTATAAGTATCCTGTGATTCTGTAAACAGGCTTTCCTTATTCTGCTTGGCTCTGAGCATAGTGTTCAAATCAGTTCAAATGCCAAAGCCACCATATTTTTATCTTTGGGAATAAGAAAACTCAGAATTTCCTACATGGCAGAATGGGAAAATGTTACCAAAAAACGTAGTAATGCATTTCACAATCTGTATAAAACACACAAAGTAGATCTACCAAAACTTTGTTCTAATACTTAATTTTTAAGTGAACTATTTTTTAATGCAATAAAGATTACTGGGTTTTAAAACAAAGATTGAGAAGAAGCCTTGTGTAAAACAGAAACTCTATCTACAAATAATTATCCCTTAATTAATCCTGAGAGTTGGGGTAGTATTCCTTTGTTTGTTGGCTTTCTTTTCTTTTTTTTTTTTTTGTATGTAAGTGATTTTCTTAGAGTAGACAGTTTAATACTGGAATCAGCTGTGTCGTATACATGAGAGTCACTTTTCAGATAATTGCCTGTCTATTGGTCCAGGGGCTTTTATCCTCCCACACCTGCCCCCAACCCCACCCATTGCCAGCCTCCGAGTATGCTCATGAGAATTCCTACCGGGGAGCAATGCAAATCAATTGACTAAGTCCAGGTAAGTAAAAATCACATGGGGTTGGTAGTTAAAACCATTGGCCAAAAATATTATGCTCTGATATTTCTCTGTGGATTTCCATGAACCTGGGACCCTAACCCACTGAGCTGGATAATTAAGCGTATGACTATATACATCTTTGCCGATGGTAGAATGATTTCTCCCTCAATCTAATAAAAAGTATATTGCTATATCCTTGATATGCTGAGCATAACAATTTTTTATTTTGGGAGGTTGCATGTTTAGATTTTAACATATTTCTTGTTGTGTTTGTTGTTTAAACAAAATCAAAAAATTACTGCTTATCAATATGGCATTTGTTTAAATTTTTATTTGCCCAGCAAATATTTATCCAGTGCTATGTTAATATTAAAACATTAGAAACACCAGGATAAAAATGCTTAGACATTCCTCTTTTAGACGTTGATTTTAAGTAACAGAAAAAGCTGCCTTTGGAACATAGAATTCAGGGAAATGAAGAAAAGAAGTAACAGAAGGAGTTTAGTGTGGGCTGAGGCCACTTGAGGGCATTTGGGCACTTTTACATTCCATGCTATAAAGTGCTGAAAGTTAAAAAGTTGACCTGTCTTTGAAGTTCAAAAAACAAAAAAAAAGCAGTACGAGTAGAGGAGGTACCTTTTATATCTGCTTCAGAGTTCATTTTGGATTTTTTTTACATCCTTCTGATAATAGATTAGAAAGAGATCGCAGTTGAAATTATTACTAAATAATGAAATTAAGTCTATAGGTTATTAAATATCACCTCCAAGTTACCATAAGTTGAAATACAGAGTTTTAAAAAAAGAAAAGGTATACCATATATACAGTGGGATTATATGAATCTCCAGACCCCCATTTCTGCAAATAGCTGTCTAAATATTCATAAATCTAAGTAACTTCCTACTAGGACATCTCTCAAACAAAGTGTGGCTGAACACAGCTGAAATACCTAAAAACAGGCTTTAGTATCTATCTACTTTGACTGTCTGGAATTTATTAGGAAGCAGAAATGCCACCAAAATGGAAATCACACACAGGGAAAAAATCCCACCATGCTTTTATCCAGCTAGGTTGGAAGTGATGTAATAAACGCACCATAATTTATGTACATAAATGTGTGGGCAACTCATCCAGCGGGTGGCAAGTGCAGAATTCCAGTGGAAAAAAAAGTAGTGTACATCAAAGAAATTTGATCAGCTGCCAAAAACCATTCATCTCTTCATGACCTTTTAAATATATAGATGCCAAATAAAGCTTGTCATTTTATTCCATCCCTCAAAGCAATACATTCTTATTTATGAAGTTATGAGAGAATATAACATTATACTTTATTTGATGTACAACATACAGAGAGTGTATGGCAACCTTGAGAAGATTTCCTTCTTAAAAATGAGGACATTGATAAATCAACAGCCATACACCTCGAGGATAACGGTTTAAGTCTAACCATAGTTCTCAAACTTAATGTGATTGTGATCCTCATTCATCTTTCCACGGTCAGCAACCCACATCACAGAGACCACTGTATGTGATACATCACCAACAGCCAGCTTGTTAACCAAGAGAGACTTCAAATAAAGATAGCATTGAATTCTTTCAGATGTGGAGGCATGACAGAAACCTTCAGAACTAAGGTCGAACACGCTAAGTATCACACCAAAAGAAAACATTTGTGTAGTTGTCCAGAAAACCTAGGAGTTGTCGGCTGTCGTTAGTTACCACAGAACCATAGCACTCCATGTGCTAACACTGTTAAGTGATAAACTTTTGCATTGATGTGGCTTTACCAGAAGCCACTTAGCATGCTTCAAATTCATGGCTTGATAGGTTTCCATGGAGAGCTTCCCTTAAAGATATTTCCTTCTTTGGAGTTCTACAATTCTATATCTTACACACCTCAGGAATAAAACACATGTGTTACTTATGACTGCTTTTGAAAACAATAACCAATATTTCCCACCTTGAAACATTCAACCGAGTCTAGATCAAAATATTTCTGTTTATCTGGACATGAATTGAAGAAGTCTTGCAAATAAGAATTAAAAAATTTACTCAAATAGTGGTAAAGCTATATTATTATCTTTGCCATTGCAACTTCAATAAATATTTATAATGAAGCCTGTGTGCACGAGAAAGAGAAAAAATGGGGGCGGGGAGGAGAGAGAGTGTAGATCATTAGTCAGATCAAGATTTTGCTATCTGAAAACATACAAATGGCCAACAAGCTTATGAAAAAATGCTCAACATCACCAATTATCAGGGAAATGCAAATTAAAACCACAATGAAATATAACTTCATGCCTGTCAGAACAGCTATTATCAAAGAGATAAAAGATAAGAAATGTTGCCGACGACGTGGAGAAAAGGGAACCCTTGTACACTGTTGATGGAAATGTAATTTATTACAGCCATTATGGCAAATAGCGTGGAGGTGCCTCAAAAAGCTAAACACAGGATTAGTACACAATTCAGTAATCTCACTTCTGGGTATATATCCGAAGGAAATATGACAGTATGACAAAGAGATATCTGCACCCCCATGCTCATTGCGGCATTATTCACAACAGCCGGGATGTGGAATCAACCTAAATGTCCATCAACAGATGAATGGATAAGGAAAATATGGTGTGTGTGTGTGTGTGTGTGTGTATATACATACACACTAGAATACTATTCAGCCTTAAACAAGAAGAAAATTCCGTCATTTGCAACAACACAGATGAATCTGGAGGACATTATGCTGAGTGAAATAAGCCAGGCACAGAAAGACGAATGTCACATGATCTCACGTAACATTTGGAATCTAAAACAGCCAAGCTCACAGAAGTAGAGAGTAGACTAGTGGTTGCCAGAGGCTGGTGTGGGCTGAGGGGTGGAATGGGAAATATTGGCCGAAGGGTACAGAGTTTCAGTTAGGCAGGGAGAATACGTTTTCAAGATCTATTGCACAGCGTGGTGACCATAGCCAATAGTAATGTCTTGTTTATTTCCAAATTGTTCAAAGGGTAGATTTTGAATGTCCTCACTACATAAAAATGAAAAGTATGTGAAGTGATGACATGTTAATTAGCTTGGTATGATCACTCCACAACATATCCACATATCAAAACATCACATTGTACCCCATAAATATATATGATTATTATTTCTCAATTCAAAATAAAAATTTGAATTAAAAAAAAAGATTTTTGCCCACTGGGGGTAGTTCTATTGAGTTCTTTGACCAAGTTCCCTAGATGTGGACCTGTAAAGGCTAATAAGATAAAATAACAAAAAGTACTGTGAAGAGTTCAAAGTGCAATGAAGATGTACTGCTGCCCAGCAGTGGAAGAGGACCTATCACAAAGCAGAGAGTCCATAATACTTTTTGAACTGAATAGTCATTGTTACTATAACTGTCACCTCTATAATCTAGTGACCCCCTCCCCCAATGACTATCATCTGATTATGAAAAGTTTTTTCATCATCTGAAAACTTTACAGGTCAGCAAGAGCAGAGTCTTATGTGCTGACATAGACCCGCTCATGGCCACCAGTCCTCATGGCTTTGAAAAATGAATATCCCCATCTTCTCCAAAGTGGTCCAAAGACTAAGACCTTATAAGAAAGTTATGAAGAGAAATAATTCTCCCCTTTTTTGTCCATTTGGAGAACAGACCAGAGTCAGAGTATATAGCCTAATCTCAAGACTCCTAAAACACGTGAATATTGGATCTGTAGAGAGAAGACGAGGTGTCAGAGTTCATGATCATCCTTCCAGGTTCAGCCTGGGCTGCACAATGTTTGCTTTGTAGGTCTGTGTTTTCCAGGAAGCCAAAGGAGAATGAAGCCAACAAAACCAGCGTCACTGACCAATTATTCAGGGCTAGTCCTTGCTCTCTTTCTCTTGGTTAGTGGCTATTTCTGACAGTTCCTAAAACTGAAGCAGCCAATGTCATCACTATGGAAATATAGAATATAAGTGGCACTTCGAGAGGAGCCAGCTGGGGGCCATATATTAACAAGTGCAAGAATGGGAGCAGAAACAGAACACGGAGACCCAGAATGTGCCAAAAGATGGCAAATCACACTCTGGGGTCAAAAACGGATCCGACTGAGAGACAGAGAGAATGGTCTCCTCCACAAAGCCTCCTCCCACAGAACACACCATCCCTCAGACTTATGCCTGTTTTTGACAAAACTGGATGGTTCCTGCCATCCAGGAACACTGGAAGGGTCCCATAAGGAAGGTAAACAATTAAATAGGGCGATTTTTAAGAGGTTTCCACATCCCGAGTGTCCAAAGTGTACAGTCAAAAGTCACACACCAACACCAAACCTTTGTGTGTACCTTGAGGCTACATGGCACCCACAAAAGCCCCCACCCAGATCTGACATTCCGTTCCTCCCTCTAACTCAGCTGTCAGAGAGCCGGATCCTTGGTCGGCTGTGACAAAGCCCATTCATGTCAGTTTGCTGCTGCTCAGGGGATTTTAGTTCCCTTTTTAAATTACATATTTACGTGAACTCTTCTCATGCTCGCCACTCAAAATTAGTAATTTCTCAAGATTCCAAGCTCATAGATCATTGAATTCACATGGTTCAATTACTGAGTAATTCTTAAAATCTTCATTAGTAGAGTGTGACACTTATCTAAAAAAATCTAGAACGGGGGGAAAAAAGACATGAAGGTCATAAACTACTATTGAAACAGAATCATAACTTTGGATGTCAAACAATAGGGCATTGTAAATAATACCCTCCCCGAAAGCTTCTCTCTAATAGCTGCAGCTAAGGAAAACATATGATAACAATAATATGATTTCCATAACCCAACAGTCCTTTCACCACTTGTTCCATGTGGGGATGATATGCAATAGCTCTGCTCTGCATTTTTTGTTAAAAAAGAAATTCTTTCTCACAAATAATAAATTTATAGCCAGGGAATTTCTTTGTGACTCAAGCTTCCATTTCTTTAACTTACTGCTTTTAGGGACATAAATTCTGTTAGCCTCTGTGTGGAAAGTTCGTTAGGGCAAGTTGGGATCAGTGGGAATTGGTAAATGTCTTACAGTTTAAGAGGAAAACATGCAATTCATTTTAGAATCTCTTCAGAGCTCAGCAGCATTCCTGGCCATTTCAACTCAGTATGTGAATTCAAACTACTTCAGTCAATACTAAATTAGGCAATGGTCCACATTAATTCATTATATTTGGGTAAAGAAAGATCAATTGAAAAAAATAACATGGCTTGCGCGAATGTATGTATTATGTCAGCCAGCTGTATATGTATTTCAGAATACCATGCCCTTATTTACATTTTAGAAACTGTTTCGTTCTTTATTTCAGGGTTAAAATCAATTCATTCTTCCAGTGTTTGAATACAAACAGGGCCCATACGATAACAGAGATACTCCACGTATAGAGTTTATTTTACTTAAGCAAACACTTCAGTGATTTAAAAAAAATCAACACTGCCCAGGCAATTAAATATTTTCTCTCAAAAGAAAAGAGTACATAATTATATAAGGAAACCAAACTATTTGAAAAATACCAGAATTGATCTTGTCTATATTTCAATAGTAAGTTAATGGCCCTGAACTTAAACAGTCTAAACTGTTATCTTTTCCCTTTTATTTAGAGACCTTTTCTTTAGAGAACATCTAAGCTACACTATGCAAAGGCTGTTCCCTGTACAACACTGGCCCTAAGCTCACTGTCACCGCGCTGGTGTAGGTTAAGTATAGAAACTTTTATAGTAACCTGACAAGTCATGTTTTTACCTGTTAAATCTAATATTAAATATTACAGACTTGCATTTTGTATGACTTGGGGTGTTTTTAATTTAATAAATTTTTCTAGAAATACATTTTTGCTATATTTTACAAAAGTATCAGTTCATGATAGATGATTGGAAATTTCAAAAGTGGTTAAAAAGGGGTCCTTTGGCACAGATAGTTTGAGAAGCTCTACTCTAAACTACAGAGATCTGGATAGTCAGGTAACTATTTTGTGAATTAAATATACATCACACACACACACAGGCCTTATCTATATAACAGAACAGCCAACTCAGCAGAAACAAAGCTCAAATCTCCGTGAACTCACTTCCTCAGTATCTCCAGATGTGCCACAGCTGAGGATATTGTTCAGAAATAGGAATGGTTTGATTAAATGATTGAAGCAAATGGATTTGTTATGCCTTGGTCCTTTTTCTTCCTTTTTTCCCTTTTTTCTTCCCTTCCTTCCCCCTTCCCTTTTCTCTTCCCTCCCTCCCTTCCTTCTTTTCCTCCTCGCTCCCTTGCTCTCTGTCTTCCTTTTTTTTTTTTTTTTTTTTTTTGAGACAGAGTCTCACTGTGTTGCCCAGGCTAGAGTGCCGTGGCGTCAGCCTAGCTCACAGCAACCTCAGACTCCTCGGCTTAAGTGATCCTCCTGCCTCAGCCTCCCGAGTAGCTGGGACTACAGGCATGCGCCACTATGCCCTGCTAATTTTTTCTATATAGATTTTTAGTTGTCCATATAATTTCTTTCTATTTTTAGTAGAGACGGGGTCTCGCTCTTGCTCAGGCTGGTCTTGAACTCCTGACCTCAAGCGATCCACTCGCCTTGGCCTCCCAGAGTGCTAGGATTACAGGCGTGAGCCACCGCGCCCAGCCTCTGTCTTCCTTTTATCTTCCTTCCCTTCCCTCCCTTCTCCCTTCGTTTCTTCCATTTTTCTTTCCTTCCTCTCTTCTTCCTTGTTTTCTTTTCTGTATGTAGACAGTACCTGTTTCATCTTCTTCTCTCCCTTGAGGAGTTAAACCAAGAGCCCCCATTTGTACACATTAACAAAATGCATCAATAAAACTCACTGAAGTGGAGGAAGGAGAAAAAGAGTTTAGGGATATATGGAGAAACAAAACTATGGCTGGGAAATGCAGGTAGATTAGGATCTAGAGACAAGTATTCACACAAACAAAAGAAACATTCCTTCATGAATTCCCAGGGGACACTTTGGTCTGAATTAAGTCTACCTTTTAGTAATACATTTTAATTCTCTAGGAAAGGGATTTTCAATCTGAGTGTTTGAAGAACTCTTCTCGATTGCTCTCTCATGAAAATCCAAAGGAATTTCTTCTAAAAGTCACAGATGAACATTCCTTTAGCTGCTTGGGGGAAGAGAACTGGCGAAGCCATTTCCCTGTGGCTCCCCTCACCCCAGCTGAACTGTTGCAGAGCTCAGGGCTTTCCTCCGGCCCAAGTCATTTCTCCCAGACTCTGAAATATGGGTGGTTAAAAATAGGACACCAATACAACCACGTTTTCTCCCACCACGCTGCCTCTTTAAATGTACTCAAGACAATGCAGATTTGTTCTGCCTCACCTGTGTCTAATGTTAGACACATGCCCAAGACTCTCTGACAACTTATGTGTTTTATTTCACAATAAAAGAAATGTACTGCCCAAGGTCATGAGAAAACACAAAGAACTGAATCTGTATCCCTTAAGCTTTGTAATTCATCTTTCTTCTTTGTCTGTTGTGAAAACGGAATTCCCTGGGTCGGGGTTTTATGCTACAATTTTGTCTTCTGCCTTTTTCTCTACTCCCCCTCCACTCTCCCCACCACCCCTTACTGCCCCCCGGGGTCTTTGGCTCCAAATCAAAACAGCTTTCAAGTGGCCAGGACCAAGTTCCAAAGCTTCTACGTTTCCTAGAGGTTTTCCTTCTTTCCCAGATTTTTCTAAGCTCCAATCTTTGTAGGAGGGCATGCACCTCCAGGTGGGGTTCTGACTGTAAGTATTGTGCCTGAGCCCCCACCCAACTGCAGAAGTTTATTTGAAGTATGTTACTCTTTGCCTGCTTCTTTACTTGAGGCCCAATAGTCTCACAATGTCATTTTTTCCCCCACTACTGTAAATCAAGGGACAGCTGTCTTTGGACTAAATTCCAAATAGTTGGTCTGGAAATGAACTTCGCAGTGGGTCCCTCCTCCATTCTGGCTGACATTTCCCCATTAATTTCTTTTTCTCTTTCATCCATTCATTGGCTGATGAGTCTATAAATACACCTCATCTGCTTTTACTTTGCTTTTTAAGAATAAGCTAATACCAAACACACTGCCTTAATTACATCCACAGGCAAAGCATAACAAGTTTAAATGTTGTCACAATATAGTTTCAAAACTTGACATTGTTAATTATGCCAGCTGTGATAAAACTGTGAAAGGAAAATCTTAATTTGAATGTGTAAATGAGTAATTCATCTGAAAAGGCATTTTTAACAGTAATGAAGGAGAATACCCAGAAACCTACTAAGCAAAGGAAGGGAGCTGAACAGGAAACTGCTAAGTAGATTGGTAAGGAAGCACGAAAACGTGGCCCCCTTCCTCTTGGTCACAACACCTCTGAAATTGAGCACGTCAGCTTAGACCAGGGAGGACACTGTTTCTCGCTCTGTTCCTGAATGTGCACATTATGAGGTGGCTGCCCATTCATAAGGAACTGACTCCTGGGGGGCACATCAGGTATGACCGCCCAGGATGAATTCTGGTGCATTCCCAGAAGACAATGGGTTTTGGAAAATTCTGCCTTTGTGATGTAGACAAGATTAAAGAAAAGGATAAGGTATCACTCATATGTTCTTAATAGAAAATTACTTCTTTTCAAACGTTTGGTTGTGAGGGTATGGCTGATAAATTTCAGATAACAGTGGCGCATTGGGATAAATTAACATTCTGAATTTTGTAAAGAAATTCTTGTTTTCCTGGGGTATGCTCACATAAAACACATGGGGAAATGAACATTCATTTTTGATTGGGAAATAAAAGTCAGTGGAAAGTTTCTCAGGTATGAAACCATTATAATGCCCAAGTTTTCATGCACAAAGAGCTGCAAGAAAATTGCAGTGAAAGTACATTGAGTCATGTTAGAAAACTGGTAGACATATCAAAAAAGATTTAAGTGGGCCAAAAGAAGAAAAGCCTTAGAGATGGCCAAATGGCTTTCACATTGATGGAGAAGAATAGGAAGAGTGGTGATCAGATGTTTTATTATTTCTATGAGAACAATTCAAAATAAATATGATTGAACTGTAGAAAAATCAATTTTGGCAACTTATAAATTTCATATTCAAGATGGAACCCATCCATCTCTAGAAAAGTTTATTAAAGGAGATTATGGAAGAATCTATTTTCTTTGAAAAGAGGATTCCCCTTCCTTGAAAGAAAAGAAGAAAACCAATGTCTAAGCCAGTAGTATTCTAACTGAGAACCACTGGTCAATATTAAATCAGTGCTAGGCATTTTCACATAAATATCTTTCTGACTCTTTGCAACAACTCCGCAATAGATGTAACTCTGGGAGATACACAGGTAGTCTCCAACTGTGACACGTTCAACTTTCACAGATCATGTGTGGACAGCTATAAACTGCTCACTCTACACCAGAACCACCCTTCTATACATCAGTTAGTGAACAAACTTTCTGAAAGACTTCTTGGAGGCTGCTTGAGCTAAATTCAGTTGGACAGCAACGTTGTCAGGCAAACAATGATAAGGATTCACCAAACCATTTAGTTTCTCCCCTGGGCACATGGGACAATGACTTCTCCCAGTCCTCTTGCATCTAGATGACGTCTTGTGACAATTGATAGCCAATGAAATGTGAGCAGATGTGATGTATGTACTTCTAGTCTTGGTCCTTAAAAAGGCGCATGAGACTCTCCTCATTCTCTCTCTTTGCTCATCAGCTGCTGAGTATAGCAGACCCAGCACAGGCCTGCCAGGGAGGCCCTCATAGGTAGAAGAGCCACAGAGGAAAGATGCTGGGACTCCAACATCTTAAAGACGAACTGTCCAAGCAAGGTCAGCGCCACTGAACTCTTATGTGAGG
This sequence comes from Eulemur rufifrons, assembly GCF_041146395.1. Classification (NCBI taxonomy): domain Eukaryota; kingdom Metazoa; phylum Chordata; class Mammalia; order Primates; family Lemuridae; genus Eulemur; species Eulemur rufifrons. Next base: position 51,120,337 of record NC_090998.1, read on the forward strand.
AAAAAAATCGAACTAAACAACTGAGGTTTGGAAGTTGTTTGTAAAAACAGTAGTAGTTAACAATAACTACCCCCAGCAAATAACTTCTGTGGATAGAGTGATCCAAGCAAAGATCAACATTCGTGCAACTATTTGAATATTTGATTGCTATTTGTCATTATTTTTCTATTAACGTGGTAAAAAATAAATAGAAAAATAAAGGTACAGATACTAGTAAAAGGAGTTAATACAATCCAGAAAAAGATGGAAAGATGAAATTACTAGGTGTGTTAAAAGGAATGTCTTTAGGCCAGGCATAGTGGCTCATGCCTGTAACCCCAACCCTTTGGGAAGCTGAGGCAGGAGGATCCCTTGAGCCTAGGAGTTGGAGATCCGCCTGTGCAACATAGCAAGAAACAAAAATAAATAAATAAATAAATACAATTTTAAAATGACATAGCTGGCATGGTAGTGCATGCCTGTAATGTTAGCTACTTGGGAGGCTAAGGTGGGAGGATCCCTTGAGCCCAGGAGTTCAAGGTTACAGCGAGCCGCGGTGGCATCACTGCACTCTAGGCTGGGTGACAGAGCAAGACTCTGTCTCTAGAATAAATAAATAAATAATGTTTTAAAAGTGATGTCTTTAACCTCAGTCAGATCCTCACTTAAACGGGCTATTTGTTCAATTGCAAAAAGAAATAATAATAAAATTAGAAAATATGTGTGAGATGCTAGAACATAAATCATTCAAATATTGTATCTAAAAAGCACAACTTACATGGAAACAGGATCCTTCACCTCCCTTTGATGTTAAATCCATTGTTTCCCTGTCTTACAATCAACTTGAGGGCATATTTTCAGGATCAGAAGTGCAAAAGTGCTTATTTCCTCATTTTTAAATATGAGAAACTTAAAAATCAGAAAAGTTGAATAACTCCCCCAAAGTCTTGTTAATAAATAATATAATTAAGATTCATTCCAAGATTGGCATCAGCCTAAAGCTTTGTTCTTTTCATTATACCTTACTGCCTCTCATCTCTAAAAATTTGGATGTCTGCCTATCTTTGAAGAAGAAAATATATAAAATGATCGCATAAAAAAATGATCTTACAGCGCCCCCTTTGAGCACTTTGATTCTACGATAAAGATATTCCGATAAATTTGTAATCTTATGAGTGCAGGAGCCTTGTGAAAAATATCCCTTGGCTACCCAGGTGGAAAAGAGACCAAAGAAATGGCTTTGGTCAGCTATGGCATGCTGCCTTTACAAAACAGCATAATCTCTAGGAGGCATCTTTATTAATTTAACGTGGAAAATAAAGTTATAACAAGATTGACGAGTATCTTATAGTTTCACACTCTTCTGTTGGCAGAGAGCTCTGCCCCTGTGCTGGCATTCTGCCCCAACTGGCGGCATCTCAGGAGGGAAGGATTCCCCTCGGCTCTCCACACCCGCCTGTTCTGCTTAACTCAGACCCCCGTAGATGGGTGGTGACAAATACAAAAGGTTTCCTGAGAGAGAACTGGCAAACAGAAAGTTTGAAGACACCCTACCTCTTGAAAAGAAGAAAAAGATAATAATAAAGTATCTGTTAATGTCATAATGGGCCTTAGAAGAACATCATAAGAGCATCCTTTGTCACCATTGCCATTTCAGAGCAAGTATGTATGAGATACTTTCACTGGGAAAATTATTTTTCACGGAATAGCCAACAACTTTGACCTTATGCAGTATTTTGAGAGCCCATTTTTACCATAACTCAGTTCCACAGTCTTTTGGACTCAATAAAATGCATATGCAGTGGTTAGACTTTTGCTTATGGATGATTTCAATGTAAAAATAAGCCTTAATAAAGTTGCCAGCATACAGGTACCTCTGCACCCATAACCACTTCCATGGCTCCAGTTTGGCTGAGGTTTTTGCTTGGTCAATGTTTCCTGTGAGGGTTCCCCTTCCCTCTCAACCATAGTACGGCCCGATGGCCTGCACAGGGGCAGAAGCAACCACTTGGAAAAATTGTTAGGTGACCCTCCAGAATCAATCAGAAGTTGAGGCCATGCATTGTTTGGAGCACTACTGCCACAATCCCAGGCCTCTCTGCTCACATTCCTAAGCTTTGTCCAAAAACGGAAAATGAGAGACAATGATGGATTGAGAGTAGGAAGAAGGGAGGGATCTCGGGGTGAGTATTCACGTCAACACAGTGGAATTCCATGAGCAAAATCTTGCTACATAAATCACTCCTGAAGAGAAAGTTGGCCACCCTGGGAAGTGTGTCAGGGCTTCCAGGCCACAGAGAGTGTGACACTACCGGGAGGTGTATACCCAACAGAAGGTGTAGACCAGTGCTTCTCAAACTTGAATATGCATATGAATCACCTGGTCATCTTGTTAAAATGCAGATTCTGACTTAGTAGTCTGGGGTGATGCCTGAGATACTACCTTTCTGATGAACTTTCAGGTGATGATGCTTTGAGGAGTAAGGGTGTAGAAAATAAGAACGCACTTTCAGAACACTTTCCACTTTCAGAACATACCAGAGGTGAACCCTTGGGCTTCAGTGTTTTTATCAGTGAAATGGAGATTGTTTACGTCGCGTGTTAGAGCTGTTCATGTTGGGTTATTGTGAGCACTAAATAACATAATGTCATTTATCTGGCACATAATAAGGACTCAATACATTGACTACCGTATTTTTACTGCTTTGGGCAGTGGGGCAGCTTCCAAAAACTGATGCCGTTTGTCAATTTGATTATTTAATGGTAAGACTAAGGTGTGCAGGATGAGGTGAAGTACGGTGGGGCAGGTGGAGGAGGTGAGAAGAGAAGCAAATGTGGGAGGAATAAAAAGAGAGATCCCCACCTATACTTTCATTCATGCTCAGATAGAAACTTGCCCACTGACAGATGCTTCTTGGAAATTACATCGGGAAAGGTACTTCCTGGAGAAGATGAGGGTCAGGCACTGTGGTTTCTTTTTTTATTACAAAAAATAAAGGCATGGAAGTGAGACTGCAGCTACCCAAATACTGCATTGCTTTAACCCTCATATTTCTGATTCTCACAGAACATTTCCACCATAAGGAGAGCATAAACTTTTCAACTGAATAAAAGAATGTAAACCAAATAATTTTGATACATACTCAGAGTACTCCATCCAAATTTTAGTCAAGTGCTTTGCTCCTAAACCTTTTCCTAGTTCCCTGAGAGGCAGATAGTATGACCTCACTTGTGAAAATAATACATGAAAATGACTCCCACTTTAATAGGCATTGTTGAGTGCTTACTATGCCTGCTGTATACTAGTCATATGGGATATAAAAATAAATAAGATATATGGCTCTTGCCCATGAACAGTTCTAACTTAGTTGGGAAGACATATATTGGAACAAAATGTTGGAATACAAGTATAACAGAGATACTCACTGAGTATTATGAGGCCCCAAGGGTAGAATACCTAAAAGAGTAATTGCACCCTAGTGGCCCAAAGGTTAAAAACAACTCATAGGTATGGTATATATTGGGACCTTGGCTATTGGATGATTTAAATTAGTTGCTAACACCTAAATAAAGAAAGAGTTGGGCTCAAGTCCCTCCCAGCAACAATCACCTGAAGTTGAATAACGGATACTTTCTTTAAATGAGGCATACATTCTCCAGTTTATTACTGTCCCCCCTATTTTTTACAAGTGTACCTGTGTACACTTTACTCATTTACCTTATCAATCTAAATCTATATAGGGAATGCAATTTGTCATTCCTGACCTAACAACAGGTGATACAGAAGCATAGAATTTCTTCTTGGAAGGATAGATAGATGTGAGAAAAAATGAAAAACAAGGGGAAAAATATATTTTTTATATTGACCCACATATTTACCATTTAGAGTGCTCTTTATCCTTTTCTGTAGGTCAAAATTCCCACCCAGTATCATTTTCCTTCATCTAATAGAACTTCTGCTTTTCATTTCTTATAATAAAGATCGCTTGCTTTTTATTGACCTGTTTTTTTGTTTGTTTGTTTTTTTGCCTTTATCTTTGACAAATATCCCCACTAGATATAAAATTCTAGGTTGGCATTTTTTTGGGTTTTGTGGTTTGTTTGTTTTTTTTCTCAGCACTTAAAGATGACCTTCCATTGGATTTAGGCCTGTGTGGTTTATGGTGAGATGTCTGCTGTAATTCTCATGTTTACTCCTCTCTACCTAATGTGTCTTTTTCCCTCTGGCTGTTATGTAGATTTTCTCTTAGGCATTGATTTCAGAAATTTAATTATGATGTGTCTTGGTGTGATTTTCTTTATGATACTTCTGTTTAGAGTTTATTGAACTTCTTGGATCTGTGAGTTTACATTTTTCACAAAATTTGTATGATTTTCAGCCACTACTTCTTCAAGTAGTGTTTCTGTTTCCCACACGCCACATTTCTAGGACTCCAATTACACATATGTTGCATGGTTTAAGAAGGTGCCAGAGTTCACTGGGGCTCTGTGTGTGTATTTGTATGTTTGCTTTTGGTTTTGCTTTTAATCTTTTTAACCTGTGCCTGATTTTGGAGAATTTATATTGCCACATCTTCAGGTCTGGAGACCTTTTCTTCCACATCGTGTAATATGTTGATAATCCTACCTAGCCTATATTTTATTTCATGTATTTTCATCTTTATATATTTTACTTGGGTCTTTTTATATATTTTATTTAATATTCATCATGGGTTTTTTTCTTTTTTTTTTTTCTTCTGTTCATGTTCTCTTTTACAACCTTAAACGTAAGGATAAACTTTTTTAAGGTCCTTGTCTACTAATTCCATTATCTTGATATGTTTCTATTGATTAACTTTTCTCTTGTTATAAATCATATTTTGCACTTCCTGGTATGTCTAATAATTACTTTTTGAATTGCAGACATTATGAATTTTATTGTCGGGTGCTGGATTTTATTGTTTTCCTTTAAAGAATGTTGGATTTTGTGGTAGATCAATTTGATTCATGAGAGTCTTGCTTTTAAGCTTTGCATGGTGGCTCCAGAGAAGCTTTTATACTAGGACTAATGTAACCCTACCACTAAAGTATGGCCTTTCTGAGAACTCTATCACATGCCCTACATATTTTGGGGTTTCTTCACTCAGACTGGTGAAAACACAAACTATTCCCAGTTCTCTATATTGTTCAGCCTAGTGTTTTCTGGTAGTTCTTTCCCAGGTTTTGGTAGTTTCTTTACATGCATGTGCAGGTTGATAAAAGTCAGCCAAAGACTTGATGAACCCTCCCTGAAGCTCCTGTTTTATTCATAATAGTTTCTCCTTTTTGGTAATCTGCCATGCGAATTCTAGCCTCCTGGGTCTCATCAGACTTTGATCTCTGTCTTCTCAACTCAGCAAGACCACTGGGCTGCTTTGGTTATCCCACCTGGGCAGCGTCCTGGAAACTGCATCCATATGTAGCCCATGACAATCACAGGGCTCATCCCGTTCATTTTCCTACTCACAGGGATCAAAATCTTGTTGTCCAATGTCTGACACTTCGTTTGATTTCTAACTGTTTACAAAAGAAGGGCAATTGCTGTAGCAGATAATCCTTCATGGGCAGAAGCAGAAGTTAACATAGTTGTTAGAAAGTGAAGGCAAGGAGAACATTTCAGGCAGGGAGGATCACATAAACTGAGACAAATAGGTGAGAAACAGCGATTATGAATATCAAGAAATTAACAATTTGGTGTTGTTGCACCATAAAGCTAAGGCTGGAAGGGAGTGGCCAAATGTGAGGCTGGAGATGGAGTCCAGAGCCAGAATTTGGGGCCTCTGGGGACATAGGATTAAGAACTATGGAATAGAAAGGAAGACAATGAACAGTTACGAAACCTGGGTTCAAGTTCTAGCCTATTACTAGCTACGTAACTTTGAACAACTTTTTTGTGCTTTAGTTTTCTCATTTGTAAAATAAGAGGCCTTCACTAGTTCTTTCCCAAGACTATTTTTTTTTTTTTTTTTTTTTTGAGACAGAGTCTCACTCTGTTGCCTGGGCTAGAGTGCAGTGGTGTCAGCCTAGCTGACAGCAACCTCAAATTCCTCGGCTCAAGCAATCCTCCTGCCTCAGCCTCCCGAGTATCTGGGACTACAGGCATGCACCGCCATGCCCAGCTAATTTTTTCTATATATTTTTAGTTGTCCAGCTAATTTTTTTTCTATTTTTTTTTAGTAGAGGCGGGGTCTCGCTCTTGCTCAGGTTGGTCTCGAACTCCTGAGCTTAAACAATCCACCTGCCTCAGCTTCCCAAGTGCTAGGATTACAGGTGTGAGCCACCATGCCTGACCTTCCTCAGACTATATTTCAAGGCAAAATTTCCATAATTGAGTTCAGTAAAGTTAGAGGACACTTTTCAGCCTGGGATCTTTAGAGAAAATAGGTTGTTAATATCAAATATTTATTGGTCCCCTATGACATGCCAAGATTTGTGCTCAGAGTTTTAAATACATGATTTATTTATTTATTTTTATTTTTTGGTCTTTAAAACAAGGCCCATCCCACAGGTTAGGAAACAGAGAGGTTAATAGCTTGTCAAAGGTCACATGGCTAAAAATAGTGAAGACAGGATCTGAACCTGGGTCTGGATGACTACATTTTGCTGCTTCTTGGGGCCAGGCACCAGTATGTCTTTAAAGTTGCTTGGGTTGACTCTAATGTGCATCAAGGGTCAGGAACCACTGATTGGAAAGATTAAAAGCAGGTTTGAGACAGCTACCTTAATAATAGCAAGCGACAACATAGTGAGACTCCATCTCTACAAAAAGTTTTTAAAAAGAAATTAGCCAGGTATGGCTGCTCGTGCCCGTAGTCCCAGCTACTGGGGAGGCCGAGTTGGGAAGATTGCTTGAGTCCAGGAGGTGGGTGTTAGTGCCACTGCATTCCACCTTGGGTGACAGAGCAAGACCTTGTCTCAGAAAACAAATAAATAAAGTAAAATAATAATAATTTGTACCTTCCATAATGCTTCCCCTGCCCGTTACACCAATTCGGACACACTGTAATTGTACCTATACTACATACAGCCCAACCTGTATAAAGGGCTGGAAGGTGGGTGGGTGGCCCTTCGGTTTTTTTCCGGAAGAGGATGCATTCAAGAGGTGACCTCCTTGTGGACCTTCTTAGTTCATTGAATGGCCAGTTATATTACCTAATCATCTTTGTGCTTTTTGCAGTAGTACAGATTAACTGAAAATATATTATTATTAATATTTATTAATGTTGGAGCAAATTGACCCCATGTTTTATGCAATTTAATTTTGGGAGCATTGATGTCATTACAGCAAGATTTTACTGTAATCAAAGCAAACAACTGAAACCTTACTAAGGCCCAGGTACTCTACTGGGCACATAAATTATCTCAGTTAATTCTCACAATAATCTCATGAAGTAAATACAGTTATAATCTCTGTTTTACAGAAAATTGAGGCTCAGAGTTACACAGCGAAGAATCCAGAACTGAGCCCAGGCAGTCTGGCTCCGGAGCCAAAGTTCCCAGCCCTCCTCCTTACAGTGGCTGCTAGAGAAAGGATGCTGTGCTTTTTCCCTTCTCACTTGTAAATAGTGAAACAAGAACAATCAAGAGGGCTAAATAACGTTGTCCTATCATCCTTTTAAAATGTAGACTAGAACAAAAAGGAAAGTCTTGAGACCCTGAGACCGAAACTCTTACATTCTTCTGGTCTCTTGTAGGTGAAACCTCACTCAGTTTTGGCACGCGGGTCACTGCTCGAAAGCAATGTGCGCCTTTATCTTTGCCATCTGTGTGTGGTCCCAGTAATGTGCGCGTGTTATGGGCCGTGCCACAAATCTGGCTCTGCCTTCACCAGCAAGGATTTTACTACGCAGACCACGTGAACATGAGACCCTGGAACAAAGAGAAACTTTGACTAGCAGCATTGTTTTCACAGGTAAACGGGCTACATGATGTATCACTCACTGATAAGAAAAACAGTTTTAAAACATTTTCCTTCAGGGAGAGAATCACGAGCATCTAAATTCAAGATGAGTATTTAAAAGATCTAGGGAGGTGAGACGCCAACGAGAGTTTGGATGATAACATAGGAGTCTTCATTCAAAGTTCCTGGAAACTTTCACCCAGATTTAAGCAAATGAGCACAAGTATGTCGCTGATATGAGACAAAATGTTTTCTGGGAAGTAATTTTACCTTAGACGAGTCTTGATTAGCCAGCGGGTAACAGGTTTTGGTGACCTTCTCCAGGAGGCAAATAGATATTTTTCCACCAGCATGTGAAGTGACTTTTCACACTTCTAGGACAAAAAGGTAGGGGAAAATGTAGCCTGCTGATCTGAAAACCTTCCTAGCAGCCTCTAATCATAGACTTTTTCCCCTTGTTTCATTTAGGTTACTGGTTTCAATTTCTCTCAAGCAAACAAACAAAAAAAATCCCCTTTGGTCGAGCTTACTACAAAGTATGAAAATTAACATACATACCATTCCACACATACCCCCAGCTCAAGAGGGAGGAGCCTCCAAGGACAGCAGAAAAAAGCAAGCCAGACCCCAAATAATAGCAAATAGCCCCAAATTAACCGTGGATCCACTTTACATTTCTATCATTTTTTACTTCAGAAGCTTTGAACCAATGTAAAGATCATTTGTTCTGTGGAAGCCCGAGACTGGTGAGAACTGCCCCAGGGCATGCTCAGCACCGGAATTATTGTGGAAGGGATTTCCCCATGGGGCAGGGTTTGGACTAAGTGACTCTAGGTGTCGGGTAGAACATGCTGAATGTGTAGATGAAAAGGTCCATTCCAGGACAGAGGAAAGCCTGCCCCTGACCTACCGACATTGAAACACTTTCAACACGGCTTCTAAAGCGGAAATATGGAGCAGCTGCCGGGCATATTCCGGTGAATATTCATTCTGTGGGGGCAGGTGGGTAGCGGAGGCTAAACATCCCTGGAGACTGTGCTGCAGCTTCTCCTAGCATTCTCTGCGATCTGCCAGCAAAGGCCAAGTTCCTGGACTCTACGCATAAGATATGGGGTCCATTTGCTCCAATAGTAATAAATAGTAAGACATTTTCAGTCAATCTATACTGTTGCGAAAAGCACAAAGAAGTCTAGATAGCACAACTGACCACTGGCTGAACTAAGAAGATCCGCAAGGAAGTCCCCTCTCGAACATATCCTCCTCCTGAAAATTAAAACATTACCCACCCATTCTCCAGCCCTTTACAGAGGTTGGGCTGTAGTACAAGTGTAATCATAGTCGGTCTGAATTGGCAATCGTCAGCAACTCGAACCTTTAAGTCCAGGTTTCCTACTCAACAGGTGGGAGATCTTGGCTGGGTCTCTAGCCTATGGAGTCTGAGGCAAAGTGGAGCCCACCTGCAGCAGAACAACATGGTGCTTGTGGCCCCAGAGAAGATGTTGCAATGACAGTGGGGCAGGCCCCTGCCTGCCTGCATCATTTTGACAGCCAGACTCCCATAATGCTGTTTCTCAGCCCATATGGGAGAATCAAAGAGGACCTGATTTCAGCCAAGGCCTTCCAGCAGGACGGAATTGATTCAGATTTCTCACATTGAAATTTGGAAACCCTCTGAAGGCAGTCATGTGAACATACTCTTTTGGTCCTAAGTTTAAAAAACAAAAGTAAAATCATTACTAAAATTAAAAACCTAATAACTGCCTTAGCCCTCTAAACTAGTAGCATGAGTTTTACAACTCATGCTGTTAACAGATGTGGGACCTCCAAATCTTACTTGAAATCTTTCTAAGACCTGCAGAGAGCCTTGGACTTTGCTGCCACCAGGGCATGCGTGGGGGTTGCAGGCATAGGAGGATGCAATTTACCCTCTTTCCCTGTGCAGACAACACGGAAGCGCTGCGAGGGAAGCGGAATGCGTCCAAGCTGCTGCTGAGAGCTTTCCTGTGCGTTTCATCACAACTGAAGCCAAGTCCAAAGGGTTATGTCAAGGAATACACATTAGACAGCGCCCTTTCAACATCCAAACACCCAAGCCTTTAAAAGCCTGAATAGAATTGATGATTTTCCCCCCTGAAGCTATTAGTTCATAAGGAGCATCAGGAAAATCATCTTTCTTTTCTCTTGTTTGCAAGCAGCACTGGATGCAAAGGACATGCTGGAATCGGTAGGGAGGATACACTGCTAGCAGGCAACATTTATGAGACAGCATGAAAGTGAATATGAGCTATCGTGCTATTTTTATTTTTGGCTGTCAGTGGTAGCAATTGGAAATAATAAAATGAATACAGTTGGTGGTGATAAGAGTGGGTTGGGGTTGGAGTGGGGAAGAAATTCTCTTTCTGGTGCTTTCCCATTGCTGAGCAGCTAGAAACTGTTCCAGAACATTGCCTTTGCCCTTCCGGGTCATGTCCTCTCTCTTTTTCTTGTATAGGAAACAGAGTGAGATGGTTAAGGGAGTTCTAGGCCCATCGCTGCCACCCCACTATTTGTGATATAGTTGTGCTTATAACTTTGGTTGGTAATAAAAATAAATAACATTTATCAAGTACTTACTATGTTCAGGGTACTCTTTCCTTTTTTTTTTTTTTTTTTTTTTTTTTGAGACAGAGTCTCACTCTGTTGCCTGGGCTACAGTGAGTGCCGTGGCTTCAGCCTAGCTCACAGCAACCTCAAACTCCTGGGCTCAAGCGATCCTCCTGTCTCAGCCTCCCGAGTAGCTGGGACTACAGGCATGCACCACCATGCCCGGCTAATTTTTTCTATATATATTTTTAGCTGTCCATATAATTTCTTTCTATTTTTAGTAGAGATGGGGTCTCGCTCTTGCTCAGGCTGGTCTCGAACTCCTGAGCTCAAACGATCCGCCCACCTCGGCCTCCCAGAGTGCTAGGATTACAGGCGTGAGCCACCGCGCCCGGCCCAGGGTACTCTTTTCAATGCTTTGTGTCTATTAATTTAATCTTCCCAATGATGATAGGTACTATCTTCACATGATTTTATACCTGAGAGAGCAATTAAGTCACTTGCCCAACGTCACACAGCTCAGAAGTGGAGGACCTGGGATTCAAATCCAGACAGTCTGGTTGCAGAGCACAGTTCTAAATGATGACACTATCTATCTATCACCTTATCTGAGTCCCCGTTTTCTCATCTTAAAAAATGCAACCTATACACCTCATAGAAGTATTGTGCTGGTGCCTTGAGATAATGCATGTATGTATTTAGCACAGGGCCTGGAATACAATAAGCAATCCAAATATGTCAGCTGTTATTTTTTGCCTTTCTTTCCTTGTCCTTTCAGCTGATACCCAAAGAGGTAGAACCAGCAGGGAAGACTTGAAGAAATCACGCCAGTTTCTTTTCTTCCCCACCCAGGGAGTCCTGTGTTCATGTATACTGTTGTGCTACATAACTAATACTCAAAGAAATAATATAATGAGGCCATTGAGTGCCAAGAATATGTTAGGCATTATACAAAATCCGTCATTCTACAAAACCTGTTTGCTTCCCAAGCCTGCCCAGTCTCTGCTGAGTGGGTTTAAGATTACTGGCAATATATCCGTTGCAAACCCTTTTAGTCAAGAGAGGCTGTTGCTTTGTCTTTAAGACTCTGTCTCTGCAAGAATACAGGACTCTTTGATTTCAGCTGCAAGGGTGTTTGGGTAGCAGCCAGAGTCTGTAACATTTTGCGTCCTTAAAGCCTTTATGCATCTGTTGTTTGGCCATCACAACTGACTGCATTGACTTGGTTGGAATTACAACTCAATTTACACTCTATATTTTCCCTTTACTTCTTCGGCATCATACAGGACCGGAGATTTAACAGCATTTCCTTGACTTTCTGGCCTCCTCTCGAGACTTTGATTTATTTCTACAAGCCATATAACAGCGTTCTTGGCAGCCAATAATAAGTCTTCAGTTGGACACTCTAATCAGGCTCTTTTCCTTGGCAACAAGCTCTAGCCTCCTCCTCTTCTATACTGCAGGCAGAGAGAAAATTCAGCAAAAAATGTACTCGGGTTTTAGAATGAGGCAAGAGCTAATTCAACAGGTGAGAGAAAGCCGACTGTCGTGAAAGTGGGGAGGGTGGTTCCTCTCAGAGAAAACTCCACCGCTGTAGGTACTTGTTTCCTTAGGAGGCCATAAGGCCAGAGTAACTGGTTATAACCCTGGGCATTGAGTGTTTTTCCTGATGCTCACTTGTCCCATGATTTAAGGCAAGACTGTTTGCTTCTCTGGGACTCAGTTTTCCCATCTGTAGAATAATATTCTCTGGCATCTTTACCACAGAGTTTAAAGCATTTCACCATATGTGACCTCGTTACTTTTCAGAATCCTGTAAGAGTCGGGCATAGATACTTTGCTTTAAGACCCGAAAGGAAACAGAGGAGCAAAGAAATATTGTAACCTAACCACGGTTGCAATGTGCTGGCATAAAAATTCACATTGTTTATCTTAATGCTAAGTGCTGTTGTTTTCCAGAAATTCTTTGTCAAAAAATTGTATTATTAACATAGAAATAAAGCACCTTGCTTGAAAGTAACTTAACCTGGGTATTTAAATGAACTCAGGGGGATTTGAAAATCCAATCTAATAGAAAACATTAATGCTCAGCTAGGAAAAACACTGGTCAAACAGAGTTTAACATTATACAACTATTCCATACGTAGGGCCTACCACCTTGAAACACTGACTACTTTAATCCTCACAGTATCCTTGTGAAATACATTATTAGTCATTATTAGTTCCATTTTACAACTGGAGGAGCTAAGGAAGAGAGTTCAAATGGCTTCTCTGGGGCCACAGAGGAAGTCAGTACTACATGGGAGAAATTCTTGCATTTGCTCTCTTTTTTCCTCACCCAAATAGAGAAAGCAGGTTTTGTGGGGAAGTTTTCACAGCTGAAATCATTTCTGCAACTAGAGGCACATTTACGTGACATTAGCTTTGGGGTACAGTCGTAGCTATAGCACTTCTAAAATTTTAAAAATATAAGTGAATGTAAGATTCATATTAGGAAAACAACCTTGAGGTTATGTTTCTCTAATTGTAGTCACTGGACTGCCAGGAATTTGGGAGGACTCTAAATCATTCACAGACGATGACACTTCATTCTCTCATTCATGAATAACTGTATATTGATGGCATTCAATTAAAAGCTGATATCTTTTCATGCATATCCTAGCCAAAATAGAGCCAGGCTTCCTGATGATTCTTAACATGTGCATGTTTGTGTGTGTGTGGTGTGTGGTGGTGAAGTACGTGTGTTATGGCAATTAGACGTTTACCGAGCATTAGCTATGTATCAAGCACTGTGCCTATTTGTTGGGAAATAGAAGCAAAAATATTCTCCTTCCCCTCAAGGAATTTAGAATTTAGGTAAGGAAACAAAACACACATGTTATATATACTAGGCTCTAGTAAAACCTAGAGTTTAAATATATGTTATTTTTAATTTTGCTTAACCCCATTTTACTTTAACTTTTTGAATCCTGGATTTTTTTTTCAAGAAGCACCTAATAATGCCACTATAATTAGGTCTATACATTTAAAAATTAATTTTTAATCTCTCAATCAATGTTCAGGTTTAGAATTCCCTAAAAGGTCATTGTACTTAAGCTTCCTTATAAAACAATTACATCATCAAAATGTAAATCAAGACTGCTCAATTTGCATTTCCATTCCATTATTGTGTGTTAAGTTCAGGCCTCCTGTCTGCCAAGTCCTGCGCTATATGTTGAGCATATACAAAGGAATCGCACATGGCACTGCCCAGTGGTGCAGTGGAATAGAGCCGTGTAAACCAATGATTGCAACACCGTGAGCTGAGTGCTGGTTGACATACCTACGATATATGACCAGTGCCTAGAGACCAGCCACACCAGCATGTGGTCCACAGGGGTGTGCCGAGTGAAGGAAGGCTTTATGGAGGAAGTGATGTTCAAGCAGTTCTGAAAGAACAGAAGGTCCCCATGGTGAGAAGAGGATGAGGACTTTTCCAGGCAAAAGGAGAAACATGCACAAAGGCAAAATGGCATGATTTAAAAGTCTCCTGGGGGTCTACCCACCAAGTGAAAACCTCCCCAGAAGGGCGAGAAGTGGGGCAGCGTCTATCGGGGCTTTGCACAGCAAGCTGAGTCAGACACCAGACTGCTCCAGCTCATGAAATCTGCCACCAGCACCTTCTCTGACCCGCCGACCCTGAGACACCTCTAACTTCTCCCGTCTCACCTTCTTCCTCTGGCAAATAATGGTAGTGTCTGCTTCGAACTTCTCAAGCATGTTAAAAAAAAGACCTTGAGCTTCATCAGTAAGACCAGATAAACAGCCATATGTCATCAGTGTTGGTGTTGTCTTGGTCAGACATGAAACAGTCTCCTTAAACAATAACTTTTCATCAAAATCTCAGGGTATAGTTGCTTAGTATGAGTATGAGCCATGTCTCCAGTACCTCTTTCTTCTGTTGTTTACCATTTGGCTACTTCACTGTTGGTTAGCATTTGTGCACACAATTGGCTGTGCAGTTCCACTCTTTCAGGTACAGTTAGTCTGGTGATAGATGTTAATACAGAGGAGTGCATTAAGATTTGGGAATAATCTGTGGACTTTCTTTAGTGTGATTTATGTCACAGAAAATTAAGATGTTTGTTTTATTTTATGGGAAATTGACATTCCTCTCAAAATGTTCCTTTACAGTGTTTTTTAGTGGAAAAGACTTTTGACTAGTCTTCACAATTGTTGGATGGCTACTGTTCTGCTGAATTTCTTAAGTAGAAGGAGAGGTCCCTTATAGCAAGCAGTCTGCTGTTTTGACATTATTTGCAAGAGACAGTACTATGGTATATAAAGATAATTATGTTGCGGCTAAACACCTATCTTAGGCTAAAGTCCTTGAACAAAGAACAGTTGTAGGTCTTTGAAGTTTTGTAGGGAAATAATCATTGAAAACGTATGTAGATATGCCTCAATTGTTAACTATCCTATGAAAACATTTTTAAAAATTTGAACATTTGCTAGGTAACAAAGCACATTTTTAAAAAATTCATGTATATTCACTTATCAAATCATTACTGAGTTGCTTCATTTGCATAGACACTGATATAAATTCTTTTTATATCATTTTTTTAAAAAAGTAGTGATTGTAATTCATCAATGGGAAAATCATAATAATATTGTGTTATTATATAGAGACTAATTACTAAATATCAGGCACATACTAAATGTTCAATATATATATTATCTCATTTAATCCTCTTGGAAACCCCTTGAAGTAATTTCATTATCCCCCTTTTTATAGGTGAGTGATCTGAGAATCAGAGAGATAAAGAAATTTGTCAAAGTTTATTAGAGCTAATAACACACAGAGCCAGATTTTGAACTCTGGAATGTCTAATTCCAAAGGTTTTTCTCTTAACCACTATCTCTCCCTTGTCTTAGGTAATATATTTCCTAATAGGAGAGCTACTTATTGCAGATACTTATCCCTGGTTGGCAACATGCTAACGACACATCACTTTACAAATTTACAAAATATTTTTGTACTGCTAGGTGCGGTGGCTCACGCCTGTAATCTTAGCACTCTGGGAGGCCAAGGCAGGAAGATTGCTTGAGCCCAGGAGTTTAAGACCAGCCTGAGCAAGAGTGAGACCCCATCTCTACTAAAAGCAGGAAAAATTAGCCGAGTATGGTGACACATGCCTGTAGTCCCAGCTACTCGGGAGGCTGAGACAGGAGGATCAATTGAGCCCAGGAGTTGGAGGTTGCTGTGAGGTAGGCTGACGCCACGGCACTCTAGCCCGGGCAACAGAGCAAGACCCCATCTCCAAAAAAAAAATGTTGTATACGTTAAAATTTGCAATTGCTAACAACAACCCTTGAGGTAGGTGTTATTAATTCCTTTATTCTAAAGCTAAGTAAATTGAGGTTTAAAAGAAAAAAAGTCACACAATCAGTATGAGGCAGAATGAAGACTAGGAGGCGTGTCCTCTGACTCCAAGTCCTCGGCCATTATTACTAGGTTATTTTGTACTCCGAAGAGGTAGAAAGGGAAGCTATGGAAAGTTTGTCCATCACAAACATGTGCACATACACACCACAAGTAAGGAGATACTACTATATGCCTTTGTGTTAACACAAATACACTCGAATTAAAACATTTATCAATTTTAATTTTTTTTTTACAAAAGCTTAGTAGCAATTAAAATCATTAACAAGACTAACAATAAAGACCAAAAGAATCACAGAAGTATAATCCTCATGAGATATTAAGGTTTTCTTGATTATAAGGTATATTTTTCTTAGTTTGTCTATTTAATAACCTTTCAAAGACTGGAGATTTTTTAGAATTATAGATGATGATTTTAAATCTTTTTCACTGTGGGAAAATAAGATGAGTAACTTATATTGACCTGTTGTAATCTGAAAAAGGAGATTTTTCCAAAATGGACGGTTAATGACAATTCTGAGAAGATAATGAATTAAGAAGAGATCTTTGGATCTTGTTAATTCTTGAAGCTGAAATTTTAAATTTAAAATGGAGAGGAAAGAGTAAAAATCTATCCCTCTGAAGGATGTTTAGGGGATAATATCATTCAAAACGTCGGTGCTAACAACAATTTACACACAAATTCTGCTTCTGTGGTTTGTATCTGAAGAATAAAACAAAAGTCCGAAGGAAAAATACCAAAGAAGGTTCAAATTTATTCTCCAACCTCTGAGCCTAGTTCAAGTTCACCTGTATGGTTCTATTGCTTAGTTCACACTGGAGATCCTAAAAGTCTGTTTAAAAAAAAAAAAAATCCTTTGCTCCCGGTGTTGATGCAAGAAAACACTCTTTCTCATATATAGTAAGTGATTATTTGGTTCTGGTTCCTCACAAGTTCAGAATAGGTGAAAAGAGAGAGGGGAATGTCTTTAAAAGGACATCCTTCTAGCACATATTGAAATGTTGCTCTTTCTGTCAACGATGGGCAAACGGGAACTTCTAAAAACAAAGAAACATAATGGTATCTTTCAAATTAGTCAGCAGGGAATTTAGCATCGAATTATGCATATATCCAGATCACTGTGGAGTTAACTTTCTGTAGTTACTTCTTTATAGGGAAAAAAATAATATAATAATTTACATTTTAAATCATTGGGATTTAATATTGCCCTTTTTCTACAGTAAAATTCCACTGCAGGGGGTTGGGGGGGAATCTTGCCATGATATTCCCTCAGGAATAACTTTTTATAGTTATAGCCAGATAAAATATGATTTGCCGGTAAGGTGAAAGCTACTACTATATCCTACCATCTGCATTATATATTACTGTGAAATTATATTGAAGTTATATTGAAATAAGAAGTAGAGTAAGACCAATTGTCTACACAATGAAAGCATTCACAAATCTAATAGTTTAAGAAAGGATATGAGAAATGTAAAGTACAAAATGTGTATTTGGCTAAAGTCATATAACAGAATGATCCAGGAAAGAGCACATAAATTGCCTGGAAGTCCAGAGGTTCACCATCATGTGTAAACTCCAAGATGGGTAGAATCTCACCATCCTGGCGTAACCACATGAACCACTACTAAATATACCAGGTACATTAGTATGTGAACTTTATCTAATACCTTTTAACACTTCAGAGGCCACTGCCAATCAAACTATTTAATAGTTTTAAAAAATACATTAGCTCCTTTTGTCTTGGTCAACCTAGTAAAGTTTTTTGTAATTTTTTTCTTGATATCATCCACAGCTTAGTATAGACAGGCTTGAGATAAGAAAAAATATTAGAATTCTTTTGTTTACTTCTTGAAACAGACACCAGATCCCAAATCTGTATTTTCATTCAAGTTTGCTCGTTTCCAGTTATTTTATCTTAGCATCTTTTCACATTTTGTAGGTGAAAATTTTCTTCTTGATTCAACATTGTCAAGAAAATGTACATCATACGTGAGGATTTCAAAGCTTTCTCCTAAATTGGAAAGCATTATCTACATCCCCCGAAATTTGCCATCCCAAAAGTTTTTTAAAAATTAAAAAGCTCAAAAAATCAGGAGGCATCAATTTTCCCACTTTAAATATTTCAAATGAATCTAATTTTTAAATGATTTTTAAAAACCACACCAGGTCTCTCTGGCTGAACCTCCTATGACCACCTACTCTGGGTAGATGTAATGATGTTGAGATATTGGGGTACAACATCTGGTAAGGACTTGTGAATTACAATTTTCTTTTACAACTGAAAACCATATCCTGGTCAGGTCTCAGTGGGGTTTAATGCTGTCAGAGCACACAAGGTTTGTTTTGATCTGTTATGGAGGAACACACATAGCTTTCAGTTCACACTAATAACATCCCTGTGTCTGGTATACGCCAATCCAGAGGCTACTAATTAAAGGTTGGAATTAACCAAACACAGTTTCACTACAAAACATGTGAAACTTATTAAAACTTAAAAGTAACTGCTGATTCTCAATATAGGCAAAACTAAAGAATGCAGGAGTCTTGTGAGATTACTTAAGCAAAAATTTTTAAAGCACATTCAAGATGCTTCAGGTCTGCCTATTCAGGACACAATGTGTTAACATAATAGAAAAATGTGCTAAACTTTTAAGATTACTGAAACCAAGAGATGAAAAGGATTTAACAGGGAAACAGCCCATTTCTTTCACCAGGGTAAACTTCCACTCTGAGTCTTTGGTCTAACAAATAGTTATATACATGCAGTTGTTGGAACAATTACCTTACCATTTTCTCACCAGAAAACTGTTGGTTGATTTGGAAATGAAAGGAGAGCTGGGACCCACGGAAGATGGCCAGATGTGGTGAGTTCCATCAGCTAAGTTTCATAACTCAAAATAAGACTACAGATTCATTTTATTTTTAAATTTTTTTCTTGAAATATACATTTAGAAGAGTGCATATTTCATAAGTGTACAGTTTACTGAATTTTCACAAACTAAATCTATCCATGTAACCAGCACCTAGACCAAGAAACAGAACGTTATCAGCACTCTTAGAATTTTTTTTTTTAAATTTAGCAATGTATCTCTACTCACAGTGGGCATTTATGAATAGATTTTGCACTGTATCATGATTTTAAAGAATATTGAAGCCCTAAATCTGGAAAGCAATAGAGAATGACAACAGCCAGTGCTCACTTCTCTGTGCTTGTGATTTTAATAGAGCTACTATGTCCAACATGGCATGTGTGACAGCAACTGCTTAAAGTAGATTCAAGAAAGGCAGCGAAGGCTGAGCACGGGGGCTCGTGCCTGTAATCCTGGCACTTTGGGAAACTGAGACAGGAGGCTCACTTGAAACCAAGAGTTTGAGACCAGCATGGGCAACAGAGTGAGGCTCTCATTTCTACAAAAAGAAAAAGAAAAAGAAAAAAATTAGCTGGGTGTGGTGGTGTGCACCTGTAGTCCCAGCCACTTTGGAGGCTGAGCCAGGTGAATTGCTTGAGCCTAGGAGTTGGAGGCTACAGTGAGCTATGATTGTACCACTACACTCCAGCAGCCTGGGCAACAAAGCAAGACCCTAACTCTAAAAGAAAAAAAAGGAAAGAAAGAGAGAAAGGGAGGAAGGGAGAAAGGGAGGAAGGGAGGAAGGAACATTAGGGGAAAAACACTTCAATTAAAGCTCTTTCCCTGGGAGATGCACTCAGAGCTGTGGTTTATTAAAGTTGTGAATACACTGTAGTTTGGGGGCTAAGATCCCAGGCTCTAGAGTCAGAGAGATACCATCTCTGTAACTTAATAGGAGGGAGACCTGGTCCAAGTTATTTAATCTTTCTGAGCTTCGGTGGCCCCATCATCTTTATTTAGAAGTATCAGTCTCACTGGGTTACTGATAAGATCAAGTGAGATCAAGTGAGTACATGGAAAGTGCTAAGCACAAAATAGTAATAAAAAGATGGCATTTATCGTTATTATTATTAACATTATTGCAATGGCCAAAAGCTGATTCATTCATTGCTTTTCTCCTCTGATGAATATCAGTTCACCCTCCTCTTGTGGATTTTGTTATCTCTCTCTCACCCTATTTGAACCAAATTCAAGACTAAAGAGTGAGTGATCCCCATTGGTGAGAGAACCAGTGTACTCCATTCCTTCTCTCTTCTGGATTTACACAATCTAGGAACTTTAAACAAATGTCTTCTAACATTTCTTCTATATCATGTTTTCAAACTTTGGTGTGCATAAAACTCACCTGAATTTCTGGTGCCTCATACCTAAATATTCTCTTCTAGTAGATCTGGGGTAGGGCCCAGGAATCTGCATGTAATCATCAGTACCTAGGTGGTTCTGACATAGGTGGTCTCTGGGCTACCCTTTCAGCAATTCAGACCCGATGAATCCCAGGACCTCAGAGATGATAAAGAGCATCTGTTGAAATAGAAGAATGTTCACTGATTCAATTTTCTATGCTACGTAGGCAATATTCACAGCTGACACTTTCCAAACATTAAAGGAATTTTCCAAGGAATAAAAAAATTCTCCAAACATGTGGGTGGCTGGTCTTCATGTCGGATAGATCATTTGCATAGCATTAAAAGTCCTAAGCAGAAATGAGATGCCAATGAATTTGGTTGAGTCAAATCAATGCAACTTTAAAATTTATGAAAGCAAAAATAAGATTCCTGCTAATGTGTAAATGTAACATTTTTCTCATTATGGTTTTCTATTTCTTGGCATCTGACATTCTGTATTTTTTGACATTTTTAGTTCTTCTTATTTTTTTTCTCTAAACATAAGGCCATCAGCACCACAGCCCAAGACATTTTGGTAAAAAATTTCATTTATGTGTATACAGGTAGAAACATGTATGTGCACATTTGTGTGTGTGTGTGTGTGTGTATTCATTAAGATAAGCATAATGCTTTGCTGAATGAGTAACTCTTTCTGGCCTTCACATTTTCCTCCATTTTCTCCTTTTCTGTTGTCATCATCATCATCTTATTCAGTGTGTATTAAATTATGTCCACATTTGTTTAAAATCTGTATTAACTATGTTCAATTATGGGTCTTGCATAAAAACAATTTGATATTCTTAGGTGAGATGGCTGTCCAGATTATAAATTTAGTTCTCTTCAGTTGAGCTCAATAAGTGTTTCTAAAGGACCTACTATGTGCTTGATTCCGTAAGGCTGGATTGGTTATTTTTACAAACTGATAGGGGAATGAAAACCACATTGCAGTGAAGCACAAGTTGGAATGAGGATGAGATGACAGTTATCTCAATCAAAAAACACCAGTAGCAAATATGAGCTGTGAATAGATCACTCAGCTCCCAACATATTTGAATTTGCTTTTATAGAACAGATCATTTTCAGTTCCCTTCCTGGACGCCACAGATCCTCTGCCTAGCGAGCACAGTAGTTGTAAACTCTTCCTTTACACAGTTCTAGTCTGCCAAACCCTGGCCTATGGTCTGATGTTGTCAAATTTGCCTGCCTTCTAAGAAGATCTGATCAATCCATTTGTAAGAAAACATCTGCTGAAAAAAGAAAGAAAAGATTTAGGGCTAGACAAAAAAATAACAATATCAGTGCCTGTCTTGAGAAGTAGGGATGATTATGTGTGATATTAATATTTGTTAATGCTCTTCAAGCTTTCTATAATTAAAATATAACTTTCATAATTGGAAAAAGTAACTTTAAAAAAGTAAAATAAAGAAAAGTATATCTTTAGTTGGGGTGCTCTACCATTAGAAAATATGGTATAGTGCCATTGTAATTGGTGCTATTATCAGATATTCTTATTTATATTTTAAATTCAAATGCATATTAAATTCAATAATGTAGTTACTTTGAAAAAGGACCCTCAACAGAATATACAGTTGCTTTTTTCTTGGATGTCAAGATTTCAGGCATGAGTGAGATAGAAAATGGTTTTATTTTCTTCTCTCCCCCCTGCCCAGTTTTCTAAAATAAGCATGAATAACTTTTATAATTAGAAACATACCAATAAATGTTATTATTTGAGAATAAGATTTTAGACTCGCTGAAGCCCACAGATATTTAGGCTTTGCCCTAATTTATTTCTACAGTCCAGGAATTTGCCTGCTTTCAGTGTGGGAGACAATTTCTTAAAATAACATTCAATAAATTCATTTGCTTTCATGATTTTATAATTAGATACCTTGTAAATATTCTTGATTTTTAAGTCTATTTGGTGTTGGGATGAATTGAATCCAAGAAGTTGTACAATTTACGAAATTCAATCTCATTTGGATATGGCCTTTTAAGTAAGCAAGCATCAGATTTACAATGTGGGACTTGTGAAAATGTCTCATTACCTAGGATTATCATAATCCTGGAAATGACAAATTTTTAAATTTGTAGATTCATTTCAAGACCACAGAGAAGGCTGAAACAAGGAGCCTATATTTATTGTGACCAGGTGTTCCTGGCCCACTATCTTTAAGAGCCAAGACCACATTGCTCTATCCCCAGAGCTCTGTTCAGGAAGGCATAAAAGGTATGAATATTTAAGAGGGCCTGGTAAAATCTTCACCCTAACTGCTCAAAGTGTACCTCTTTCTAGGGGTAGAACTTAGCAGCTTCCAACTAAAGGTGAGAAGTACTGAGGTTTCTAAAACCAGATGTTGAAGTCAGTAAATTCCATGTACGTCTAACATATCACCCTACTGGACCAAACAGGAGTGTAGGAAATTGAATTCAGTCAAACAAACAGACATGAAAAAGCAAATGATAGAATTGGTGAATTCTAGGCTCAGCCTGGGTGGATCATCATAGAATTTCTAAGTTTCCACTTTTAAGTGGAAAGTCTGTAACACAGAAACACAATTTAAGACATACAGTACTTTAAAATAATATTAATCAGGGAAAGGAGAAAGATGCACACATCAGTCTGTTTTAATTTACAGGATTCATATTCATAAGCCTAAAAGAGATTATATGCTTTAAATACAACTGAGGATAACTGTCTTCTCCAATGGGGGCATCACTGAGAAGAAAGTTCTCTTAGTATTTTATTCCATTAACAACCTTTTTTCCCAAAGATAATTATCTTTAAAGATTTATTGCTTTAAGCAGCAGAGCTCAGTTCAATGAATGGCCCAGGGAAGGGCACGTGAGCAGAGTGTTGTCCAGCGCTGAGACCAGAGGCCGCTGCTTGTCCTGCTAGGTTCTCTACCTCGGCTGGAGCGAGGCCCTCTCTGTAGACTAGGACATGAATGGTAATGGAGCTTAGTGGTTAAGGGCTGGCACTATTCTGGAGCCAGACTGCTTGTGTTTAAATCCCAGGTCCCCTACTTACTAGCTTGTGACTTTGGGTGAATGATTTTGTTCTTCCTGCCTCTATTGCCTTGCCTGTATAGATGAGGATAAGAATTCTACTATATCATAAGGCTGTTGTAAGGTGTCAATGAAATTAATCCTTTAAAGTTCTTAAGGCAACGCTTTATACATAGTAAATTGTCTGCAAGTATTAACTAGATTCACAAATACAGTCAGTGTGAAGATAAACATGAGAGAAAAATCAAGAAGGAAGAAAGCAATTCCCAAATAGTATCAGTGGAAATCATCTTAGAAAAATTAGAAAGTATATGCATGGTTCTAAGTTATGCAGTTTCGGAGTTTTCTTTTCTCTTAGATCTGGACAAAAATCTCCATAAAATTTGAATAGAGCCTTCTCTATCACCGTCCAAACTCTCCCAGAAACAAAAACCCATCTCCCACAAGGCTGAGATAGCATCTTAAAAGAAACAGCAGACACTTGTGAAACATGTTCACCTATAAAAATAATGCCCAAAACTTGTTCTCAATTTCACTTAGAACCCATTGTGTTAAGAAGTGAATCTCTTGGGGACCAAATATCAATTGCACGCCTGTGTCCAAAACATATTTTAATCACAGACCACCAGTGGGAAATGGCACAGAAGAAGGAGGCTATCTAATGAATGGGAAGCACAATGACAAGAGTCTAATTCAACAGCTTTCTCCAAGGCCTTTCCAACAGCTATTACAGCAGGCAAATGAAGGGGAAGGTAACAGTGGATTATTACCTTTCACTCACCATTTCTCCCTCTGTCAAGAATTTTTTAAATGTCACAGGAATATAATTCACATGCTTCACAAATTGTGAACAGTTTTCTGTAAACCTTCAACCATGTATCCAGCGGCACCTAAGCTCAATATTATCCGAGCACGACAGCAAATGGCCAACACACCATCTGTCCTGCCACTGCAGTTCCCCGAGGGCATGAAGCAGAGGACTCCCTGTGGCATTTGACCACAGAGGTGGAAAAACAAATGCTGCTGGGAGTGGTGCAATGTGAACATACTGTAGCTCTGCCAAAACATTTGAAAAGGTGGGAGCCATCACGCAAAGTGAGAGCAGGGAGAAACTCCTGTTGATGGTCGTTTTATCAACTCGGCTGATTGAAGAAAGGGAAGAATACTCTTGAGCATTGACGCACCAATCATTCACACGCCATGGACACGAGGACAGCCAGGATTGCCACTTTTCAATCTTTGGATGATCAGAGTTTAACACACTTCCTGACATACACAATGAATGGTAATCACTAACAGTGTGGAAAGCTTACTATATGTTAGGCACTGTGCAAAAAGTATTACTGCAAGTATCATCTAATTTAATCCTAAGACATCTATTTTACATTTAAGAAACTGAGGCAAATGGAAGTGAAGTCTTTTACTTAATGTCACCCATTGGCCATTTTGACATACCATACTCAATACTCAATATATATTTGAACAAATGAGTGAATGCATTTCAACGTAGGAGTCTGGTTTCCCAGAACACAAGTTCACTACATTCACGTATTGCTAGAACTGAAGAGAAAGGACACCATAAGGGTAAGGATCTTTGAAAAGTAAATCTGGATGCCCTTATCTAGATTGGGGCTTTGTTTGGAGCTAGCAGTTTATTGTTCTCCCATAAATGGTAGCAACGCCCTTACAGTAGCAGTCATCTAGTCATCTGGGTGCTCCTTTGTTCATTCATTCATTTCTATAGATATTCATGGAATATCTATTGAAAGTCAGGCCTTCAGCCTAGGGTGGTGAACAAGACAGAGTCCTGCTTTCATGATCTTACAACCTAACAACGAAGCCTTATGGTAAAAAAAAAAATAACTGCCCAGCAGTTAACAAATTACAATTGATTGAGAAGAGGTATTAGGGCTTACAAAAAATAAATTTTTTTTTTAAAATTTACAATTGAGATACATGCTATCAAGGAGATAAATCACACATGAGAGATGTAACAGTGGTATCCACCCAGCCTGGAGGAGTCTAGGAAGCCTTCACTGACGCGATGTTTAAGCTGAGACCTGAATGGGAAATGAATGCAGGTTTGGAGGGGGCGGTGGGCAGGAGAAGGGACAGATAAAATGTTCCAAATGCAGGGAACAGAGACCCTGAGGCAGGAAGGAGCTGGATGCAGTATGGGTATAAGTTTTCATGATTAAACAGTTAATTCTTTATTAGTTGGCCATAGAGTAGTATCTTTTAGATATCATGTAAGCTAAGCACCAGAAAATAGGCTACTGCAAAACAGACCAAAGAAAGTATTCAAACCCTAAACAATCACACACACCATTGGCCATGGTGTCAAAAATTCTGTGGAATTATTTATCCTAGAAGCAACCTCTGAAGCATTCATGCGTCCATCATGAAGATCCTATTGCCTCTCTCAGGCTCTACCTGCCCCATCTCCCAGCATACAGAATCCAGTGTGAGAAAACAGAGGAAGAGGGGGAGAAAGAGCAAGAATCCTATAGTCTCTGGTATTTAAAAAAAATCTCTTCCAAAACATCCATCCGATGATTATTCAGGTCTCCCAGCAAAGCAAAGCAGGGTGGCGGCTGGCCCACCGCATTTCCATGTTTCCCCACACACTTCCTTCCCTTGAATGCCTCCACCCACCTTTAACTTAGACTTAAGCATCTGCCAAAGTAAACAGGGATGCCTTAAACAGAAAAAGAAAAGAATAAGAAGGAAAAAGCAAAGAAAGGAGAAATAAATCCCTCCAGGACTTCTTGCAATTTGAGATTCACACAGCAAAATTATCTGAATGCCAACCTGACTCCTGTAGCTTTTCAAAACACACAAACAACCCCCTCACCCAGCTTAAGTGGCATAAAAAGCAGACCCAGCAACTGACTGCATTCAAGGTGTGTGGTCCAGAAAATCAATCCATTTAGAGGACAAAGCCCACACCTCTTCTTTGCAAGTTCATTCAGTTTCCTCCATTATTGTTTTCTCCAGGTAATGCCTGCAACCTAAGTAGGGTCAGTAAAGCAAGTAGCCCTTGATAAAGTACAGGAAGTACAGGAGGGAGGGAGTGGGTGCAGGGAGGTGCAGAAGAGGGAGTTGGGAAGCTGTCATTGTCCTGGAACCCCAGAACCTTCTGATTGCTCGAGTGTACTCTCAAGGTATGGGTAACGAAGCATAGGGCTAAGTATTGCTAAATTTTAACTTAGGAATTACCAAAAGGTGGAATCACCGGTCAGTCAGCATTTTCCTAATTTTGAATCCCTAGAGACTACTCCGACTAAAACTGTCCCAATTTGGCATAGAAATGAGGTAAGGGCCTCCCAGCACACATGGGCTTTTCAACAATCTCAAACCTTTTTCAAGAGGCCGGGCGGGGATTTCATCTTGCCAACCTCTCTACACAAAATCACTCACAGTTTATGACTGGCTTTTAAAAGTGAATTCTGAAGAAACTATGTACTGTTTTAGCTTCTCCTTAGTTCTGAGTTTTAAAGCAACCTCCCTGTTCTAACCAAACAAAAGTTTTGACATCAGTGAAATAAATAAATATTACCTGAAAGGAAAAAAACATGTAAGCTATAGGTCAAATTCTCTTTTCTTCAGAAGGCTTCCTTTCTGTCAATAGTTCTTAAAGCAGGAAAAGTCAGAACCTCAGGGTCATGTTCTCATTTTCATTTTGTCCTCACTCAGTTTCCACAAGAGCACCGCCTACATTGCCCAATTGCAGGAAACACCGGTTTTTCATAGACCATAGTGTTAATGGTACAATGTGGAAGAACTGTTTCAAAAGTACATCAAGGATAGGGGCTGTAGAATATTCTAGAACATTGGCCTTATGTACATCAGCTTCTACATTTAAACAGTGCTTCTCCTACCTACTCTCTCTCCAAAAATAATTCTTTTTTATGTCACAAAAGCCCTGTGCAAGGGAGGAAAAAAGAGGACATGGGGAAAGTAGGGCCAGATGAGAAACAGGTTTATTAGAAACACACATTCAATCATCCTTCTGAGCCACTATTGCCCTGAAGAAGCCTAAAGTCCATTCCCTTTTTGCATCTTCTTAAATTGAAGTATTTTCCACTGAGTGCCATTTCAGACACCCTTGCTGTGAATATTACACAAAAATTCACAGGACTTTCAGAACCTATAACTATAGTTCATTTTACAGTTGAAACCTTGAGCTTTGTGCATCAACTTAGTTTCCTGTTATTTCCCCCAAGCTTTTGGTCTTCAAAGACAGACAACCTAGGGGCAGCAGCACAATTTTTACTGATAAAGTTAAATTTACCCTAGTGATACGGAGCAATTTGAACTAACAAAGAATTCAAACTAGGAAGGATAAGGAAAGGTGCACGGAAACTAATGCCTTAGCTTTTGAAAGCTCTGTTCCCAGGCTGGACTCCCGGGAGTATCAAACTTCGAGAACACTTAATATGCCGGCGAAGGTACACTACCTCAGCAATGCGCTGGTTACTACACAGGGAACAAGAGAAAAACAATTTTCCCCGGAAGTGCTGGAGAATCCAAACGTATACATTATAGTAGTATTTGATGGGGGTGGAGAAAGAACTTTTTTTTGAAGAAGAAGAACTTTCTTTGGCACCACAGAAATTAAAGGATTTTCTAACCCTGTCTTCTTTTGGTCTCTCCCAGAGGAGGAAATTGTAAAGGCCAGCCCTTGAAAAATAATATAGTAAAATCTAACTTTAGTCCCCTAATCTCTTAATAATGCTGCAGCTGGCCGTGATCTATTCAGCATAACACAGAAATAATGTATTTGTACCAAGCAGATTTGAAATGCTTTAAAAGAGGCAAAGCTATTTACTTGATTGATTAAGTTAAAGTGTTTACATAAAAGTGTCATATTTTGACATCAGTCATACAACACCACATCTGGTACTTCTAATTAAATTGTGTGAAAAAGACTACATTTTTTATTCAGTCACAACAATATGGCTAATGGGAAGTACAAACGTGTTCGTCATGCCCAGAGCCTGGGATCCGCAGTTTCAGCATGTGGCTGCTAAAATCCCCAGATTGGGATTTTTGTAAAGCTTTCGTAGCCTCCAACACATGTTTTGCCTGAACAAAGACTAAAAAACTGGGCCCCACCTCTGTGAGTCCACGGCTATTATTTCTCCCTCTTTTGATTTAAACCTCTCCAAGCGCCATCAGTGAACAAAACTGGAAGGAGAATTAGAATAAAGTTGTCTTAAGGAATTGGTGCTCAGAGCCCAGGTAAAGCGCTTTGTTTGGTTAAGCTTTATTCCTGCAGATTAGGAAATAAACTCAAGAAACTTTAATGGGGGAACAAGGGAGTAAAACCCTATTATTCATTCAGAACGGGAGCTCATTTTTATCTTTGTTTAAATGTGGAACACTTACATACCTTAGACATGGCCTGCTCCTTGCTCAAGCACTTGATTTAAACCACCGATATTTTTTTTTCTTCCAAAATTAAGATGAAATATTTTACATATAGCAAATAAAGGAAAAAATGGCTTGGCTTGTTAAGGCATGCTTACTTCACTTTTAATATAGACAAATAATACTTCAAAATCCCCTTTTTATTTTTTTAAGTTAAATTATGTCCATCCCATGTGCAGATTCAATTTACTGACTTAAGTACACAACCAAATCTAACCTCCCTGGGAACCATCCATTTGCTTAAGAAGGTAGAGGAGACACTGCTGTATTTTCTCGAAGAGATTCCTGGCATTTTTTTTCCTCCTTCGTTTGGCCTTAAAGACTACCTTGAGAAATGTTGCCCAGCAGTAAAAGGAAAATGAGTTCAAGCTTCAAAATCAGGAAATTTGGGTAGTAAAATGTGTGTTATAAAGTCAATGTTGATCGAAAAATAAATCGAGCTCTTTTAAATGGGTTGTCAGCCCTGAGAAGTAAAGACCCTGTGACTTCCTATAGAATTATTCATCCTTCCCCAGGCAAATGCTGCCTCCAAAAGGCTCTGAAGCTGCAAGAGGATATGTTTGGCCCAAGATGGTAAAGTATTTGAACACGCATATGGGGTATGCACGTATTTACCATACACTATGTTCAATTGAAAGAAAATAAACGTGAAGGCAGGAACCATGAACAAATAGAGGGCACGGTTTTCCATAATTGCAAGGAGACTTAGGTAATGCTCTATGCGGTGTTTGATTTAAAATGTTAAAATATTAGCAGAAGTTTTCTACAGCAGAGTGTTCCTATCACAGTGAAATGACTCATAAGAATGCTAAATTCAAACCAGATGGGCACAAACATTAACTGAAAAAAAAAAATCAGATATTTTGGGGTCATAAAAATGAAGACCTTGTCTGAGTTAATGAAA
The DNA here is from genome assembly GCF_041146395.1 of Eulemur rufifrons. Classification (NCBI taxonomy): domain Eukaryota; kingdom Metazoa; phylum Chordata; class Mammalia; order Primates; family Lemuridae; genus Eulemur; species Eulemur rufifrons. The sequence continues at coordinate 51,149,883 of NC_090998.1, forward strand.
AATGAACTTTCAGTGATAAAAAAGAAAACACGAGAAAATATTAGTGACTATTTTAATTATACAAGCCACTGACAATTAAAAAAAAAACTAACATTTACAAAACTTTCTATTGCTGTTTTAATTTGAAAAAGATGACGACGGTAATCTTGAGACTTCAGATAAACAGGGACATCAATGTCTCCTCTCCAGCCAGAGACAGAGACTCATTAGTTCTGCTGTGTGCCACGCTAATAGTCTACCAGGATCTCCTTGCTTCCCACGGAGAAGTAACCCTCATTGAAGATTTGTGTGGTACAGAAACCTCCAACCGTCAATCCACGGCACGATGCCAGCCTTTGCTCTTCCCTCAACAGACCACAGAGGAAAATTCTCATTGCTGGGTCAGACACCCCACCAAATCTCCTCTGCTCTCTTAAAAATATGTTTCCTTGCCTTTCTCCTTTTTTGTTTGTTCCTCCAGAGCTTTTTACCATTTGCAGATTGTCTGCAACATGTGCTGGTTTTAAATGTGTACATACCCTACAAGAAGAAAAATATGTGGGCTCAGAATTAATATTGTTTTTGACTTATAGGGAAATTCCAGTTGTGTTTAACTTGGACTGTGGGATCCGGGAACTTTACAGAGAGGAGAAATGAATATGTTTTGAGCAAAAATGTGTATGGGGAGTTCCCTACTGTTTTGTTGCTGGAATCTTGGACAACACAGGGAAAAATGACAAGCACATAATTTAGTCTGGCAGCCATACCACTTTGTGCTGTGAGCCTGTCACTTCTTACTAGCTAAGTAAGGGCTGGCCTGCTTTGGTGCGAGGATGAGAGACCTCCCAGGAACAAGTAGGTACTTCAGGAAATGGTGTTTCACATGCAGTAGGTGGCCTCTCCTCTCCGAGTCCGTGTGAATCGGTGCCCCGCGCGGTGTTAGGGGCACTATGCTATACTGAGCTGTTTACCTTTTGTATGAAACTTAAAACCACAGACCTAACCATTTGTGGTCACCAGAGATCTTACAGCAGACTTTCTAAGAGCAGTTGTGTTAACTCCAGAATCCTGGCCCGAGTCCAACTAAAGTAATTACATTCTGCCTCCCTAAAATTCCCCCTGCAGTTTCAATTGAATATGATAGTCTCAACCCTCTGTCTCAAAGCGTTGCCGGGCATGATGTTAGCATTTCATGCAGGAACAGCCTGCAATTCCAAGCTGGAAGAAGTGATTCCCTAGTCCTCACCAAAGAGGAGTGACGCTTAATTAATTAGTGCTCATAAAAGCATGTGGAGTTTAAAAGTGCTCACAGTACACAAAGTGGCAGGAATGTTCATTAGCCTGTAAGAGCCAGCAGTCATCGTGATCTTAGACTGCTTTAATAGAAGTATAAATTCAGAACACAGGAGTTAGAATTGGAGTCCCAATGCCCTCTGACCTGGAAGTATCGTATCTAGAGCAGTATGTTCAATTCTGGAGATGCATTTAAAAGGGGTACATCACCTGGGTAGAACACATCCTCAGAGGCCACCAGAATCATGAAGGGTCTAGAAATGATGTCATATGAGGAATAGATAAAAGAACTTGGGGGTGTTTAGCCAAAAAGGAAGGAAGAAAGAAAGAAGGAAGGGAGGGAGGGAAGAGTGAGAGAACAGAGGGAAAGTGGGCAAAAAAACAAGAAAGAAAGAAAAAGAAACAAAGAAAGATGAAATTTGAAGAACAAATAGCCTTGATAGTATGTTTATAGAACAGAAAGAACAAGGACCAGTGGGAAGAAGTCACAAAGAAACAGAGGAAACGCTTCCTCCCAGCTCTGGCCTAGAATGTCTTTCTCTACCACCTTTGTGCATCTATTTAACTCTTATCCATGCACCAAGACTAAATTCAAGTCTATCACCAGATGAAATTTATTCTTCCAAGAACTTCGTCAGTACTTACTGTCTATAGCACTAAATTGTCCCTTATCACAGGTTCTCATTGGATATTTCATTATTTCTGAATATCTAATCTCATCAACATGTTCCTAAGATTTACCAGAGCAGGAATCACGCATGACACTTCTCCATTCTGCAGGAGTGGTGAGCAAAGGACATTCAGCTCAGCCCTTCACCATCGCTATTCATTAAGAACCTACGACATGTGTGCTGGGTATACAAAGATGAAAAGAAAAACCTGTCATGGAGGGTAACCTCCGACTGTAGGGCATAAACTATAAAATAATTCATAAATAAAAGAAATAAACCCTCCCACAGAATTGGAAGGTTCAGTAAAGAGTTTGACGAAGAAAGAATACATTTTTAATAAGCCAAAGTGTCAGGGGGACATTTTACAGGGAAAGAACTTTAAGAGCAAAAGCCCGGAAGTGGGGAATAATGTCTGGGAATTAGGTAAAGATGTTTCTTGAAATAGAGGATATAGTTAGTGGAGGAGCAGGAAACAAAAGGAAAAGCCAGTTGGAAATATATTTGGGAGGGCTCTGAAAAATTAGTACTTGCAGTAGTTTAAATATGTTCCCCTAATTTCGTGTGTTGGCCACTTAACCCCCAAATTCATATGTTGCTATTTGGAGGCAGGGCCTTTGGAAGGTACTTAGGATTAGATGAGGTCATCAGCGTGGGGCCCCCATGATGGGACTGGTGGCTTTATAAGAAGAGGATGCAACCAGAGCTGACAGGCACGCTGGTCCCCTCTCGCCCTGCGATGCCTTTGCTGTGTTACCATGGGGGGCTCACCAGAAACTGACCAGAGACAGCCCCTCAACCTTGGACTTCCCAGCTTCCAGAACTGTAAGGAACTTCCTTTCTTTATAAATTACCCGGTCTCAGCTATTCTGTTATAGGAACAGAAAACTGTCTGCGACAGTACTTAACTCTGTAAATAACAATTGGCTACTGACGGTCTTATCTCAGCTTTCAAGGGGGAGACAGTAAGATGAGACCTGGGCTTTAGATGTTGATATGGCAGGGCTCTGTCAGGTGGGCTACAGTGCAGAAGGCCGGCGTCCAGGCCAATGCACTTACAGGTCTAAACAGGCTATGGTGCAAAAGATGTGGGGATGGGGGTCCCTTTCTCCACGTTGTAGGCGACCCATGCCGGGTCCCCACCGTCATTCTGAGTAACGTGGATTACCCTGACTACTTTCCCCTGCTACAGCCCAGGACCCTGCACCCACAGGAGCAGGTTAAGGATCATGGGCCTCAGCCCCACCCACCAAGTCTTGGAAATCCAAGCCTTTTAGCTCTCTGCCCCCATAACCCAGAGCAGAAGCTCAGATCAATGGCCATGGGACTGTACCCGAGTAGGGACGGCCTGCGTACTGGGGGAACCGGATTTACTCTTTAGTTGCTAGGCCTGGCTCCAGGTTTTCTCTTTCCTCAGTGGAAGACCCTAGCTATGAGTCATTATTCCTCAGAACCATTTCCTCAGGGAATTTGGTGAGGAAGGAACATGAATAGCAGGCCCTCAGAGACTGCTGTAGCCTAAGACTAGAAAAAGAAGAAGAAACCACTGCATGGCGGGGACTGCATCCCAGTCCTTCCACTTCATGCTTCTCTGGGGCCCAGAGACTTTTCCTTTGCAAACAACGCAGTCTGTACATCTGGATGGAGAAGAATTTTGCTCTTGACTGCACTTTGAGGAGACCACAGTGTATTTCGCCTAAAATATAAGCCCCAACATTTTACCAGTCTCACAGTGTTTATGTTTCACTTCCAATAAGGTAAAAAAGTTAAAAAAATTTTTTTTGGATAAAATATTTTTAAAACCTGAATGAAATCAACAATTTTTTTTTTTTTGACCTTTTTGGCACAGATTGTGACTTGTTCCAATGATCTGGCAAATTACTATCTCTAAATTCTAGGAATGTGTTTTGGCGGCTCCCTTATTTTGAGGAGAATATAGACAGTTCAAAGATACAATCTGACTAAATGTTTTATCAAGATAAGAGGGGGCTGGTGACATAGCGTAAGGGTGTTTCCAAGAGGGGTGAGGACTAGGGGGGGAAATTACCCGAAGTTGTGACGGGGCTTGTACCAGTACTCAGACATGACCAGCATAAACTTCCTCGCAGAGAGTTGTGGGAAGGTGGAAGGTCCTCCTAATCCAGCACCTTCACTTCACCACCCAGAAACACTCAAACTGAAAGAGAAATTGTCTTTAAGCCTTATTATAAGAAATTAATTTGTATATTAGCCTGACGTGGTGGCAGGCGCCTAACAGTCGTTGCTACTCAGGAGGCTGAGGCAGAAGGATGGCTTGAGCCCCGAAGTTTGAAGTTACAGTGAGCTATGAGCATGCCACTGCACTCCAGCCCGGGCAGTTTGTAGGGGCAGATTAGTTACAAGACAAATTCTGTAAGTCATAAGGGTGGGTTCATTGAACCTATGTTTTGCTGATCTACAAACTACAAATTCTAATGCAAGAGGGACCAATATATAAAAATCCATTCTTTTTCTGAGACCTTGAACATGCAAAAGTATTCAATGATAATAAAAAGAGAAGGATGTTAGGATTTATCTGTTCAAGCTGTTTTGTCTTTTCTTATTTCAGTCTCTTAGCATCCCTGTGAAGACAGCATTATCATCTTGCTGTGAAGGTGAGGAAATTTGTTTGCCTAAAGTCACACAAGTTGTAAAATGTGAAAATGAAATATATCTGGCTTGCAAGCCTAGTTTTTTTCAGTTGTAACATAGTTTTTTTTTTTTTTTTCTGTGTTGATCTCACATAAACCCTGAGTTGGCATGTTAAAGATCCAATTATGATTTCCATTTTGGAAATGGTTCATACTCTAAACCATGCAAGGGTCTTGACGTGGCTTATCAGCAACTGGCTTTTATTGTTAATCCCTCTCACCTCTGCCAGTCTTGGTATCACCAAACCATGCTCCAAATACAATTATTCAAAAATCAAAATCCTGGGTTAAAGAAGTTTAACCCAGGAAGTCTATGGTTTCCCTGCACTTGATCATGGGAGGCAATCTTCCTTTTTAACGGAGAACAGGAGGGCAATGACAAGGAATATAGGAATCTCTTCTGAGAGCTTCAAGGTGGTAGAAATTGTTTTTTATGAAAAGATACATTGCAATGCACTCTGTAGTTAATACAACCATTTTTTCTTTTAAAAAATACTTATTGGGTACTTATCATGGGTTAGACCAGGGGTGAGGAATCTTTTCATTTTGAAAGGTGCATTAATTTAGCTGTAATCAAATAAGGCCACATACAAGAAACTTCAATTAGATATACTTAAAAATGTACATTATTTTGTAAAAAATCTATTATACACTTTATAACTTCAAAAAATGAAAAATATTTGTTAATTTTAAGGTTAACTAACATTTTAGTGACTTCATTGTATCTGCTTTGTGTTGGAAAGCATTTGAATATTTGGTTGCAGCATGGAGGTCCACAGTTTCAGTGGATCCTCTAGATGGGTATCAGTCATTTGTGACCTTCAGGGCATCTTGATTTGGTTAGATAAGAGAATGTAGATTCGCAGCAATGAGCAAGAAAACAAGAAAACATTTATCGGGCATGTTGTTGAAGGCGTGGGCATTCTATTGCATTTTTCTGTTTTTCTGTTGGCTCTTCTTAGCATCAAACAATGACTTTAAAATGTCATCTACTGAAAACTCAATCAATTCTATCTGTAGTTCTTCAGGTGCCTTGGTGATATCAACTTGGTAAGGCTGAAATGCTAATTTGAGTGTGATGTCATGATTCTCAAAGTCAGTGAAACTTTCATCCTATTCTCCAATTAACAGATCTATAACAGCTGTGTATTCTTCAAATCATTTGCATATGTCATCGTGCTCATCAGTGACCTTTGCTAACTGGGGAAAATATTCATCTGAAACTTTCTTTTGAAGACAAAGTGTTTTGAAAAAAGATAGCTTCTTTTGAAATGCTTGGATTTTTGCCACATATCATATATAGACTTAGTTTTACCTTGCAAAGAAATGTTCAAGTCATTTTGATTTGACATGATATCACAAAGAAATGTAGCATTCCTACAGAAATCTCTCAATAATTCACATTGCTGATTCTGTTCTTCATAAAATTTAACTATCTATTCCTGCAGAGATAAAATTTTGGCTAACACCTGTCCCTGCGATAGTCAACACACTTTAGAATGATATGGCAAATCCTCACTGGACACCTCATCATTCAACTTTAGCATGCTATGAAACTGACAATGTCGTGTTACATTTGCACAAATATAGTTAACAATACTTATAACTTGCTGCAAAGTGTCACTTAAAATAGTAGCTTTAGCACAGAGATTTTGCTAACACAAGATACAATGAAAAGAAATGAGAGCATCTGGACCTGTTAATATTGTTTTAATCTGCGCAAGAAACCCTTCATGTTTTCCTGTCATGGAAGGTGCACCGCCTATACATACACTCACTACATTTACCAAATTCAGTCCAACTTCACAACATTTATCTTGAAAGTTGTTGAAGATGTCTATTCTCAGTGTTCTGTTTGAAAGAGTGCCTGAAGCACGTAACTCTTCGTAGCAAAGAAAATCTTTTTCTACTAGGCTGAGGGCAAAAAAAGAAAAGAAAAGAAAAAAAAGAAAAGAAAATCTTTTGTTATGACCCAAATGAAGTATAAAATATGCACAGTCAGTAGTATCAGTTGATTCATCTGAAGCAATTGAATAATATGTATTTTCCTTTTGAAGTATTGCATGAAGTTATTCTGTTAAGTTTAAGGCTAATTCATGCTGACAATCAGTTGTCATTCTCCTTGAAAAGGGCAGTTGTTTGTATGTTGAAATGTTATCAGGATCTAAACATCCTACAACTGTGACAATGCATTCTTTCACAATTTCTACATCACTCAGTGCCTTCCCTATTTTCCCAAGTATGTAAGATACTTTTTAAGTTGTTTCAGTAGCATTATTTCCAGGTCTTATCATTGCTTGAAAGAATTATCTTTGCTTTTGGTTTTCATCTTTTAATTTCTGCAATACAACGTTTTGTGCCTCTCCCTCAAATCTAAAATATTTGTGGTCCTTATGAGTGTTATAAGGCTGATGAGCATTGAATTTCTTTAATGTTGACATTGCAGTGGCACAAAGCAAGCAAATCATCTTATCTTTAGCAGAAATGAGATAATATTTCAATTCCCAAACCTCATTAAAAAATCTGTTTTCTTCCTTCAGCATTCTCTTGGTCTTCTTTGACATGATGGGCTGTTAAGCAGACAATTAAAAAATGCTGTCAAGCTGTGCAACTATTCACAAATTCCACTTCAAACAGAAACGCAGTGCACTGTCATCAAAAGCTGATAACAGACTGGCGTACTGGACCCTCATAAACTCTCACCAACCAGCCTCATGTGGTAGTGGCGCCAGTCAGGTGGAAGAAGTTAGAATTAAATTATGAGCATAGCAGCCATCAATTTAGCCCTTGTGGCTCACTAATGTTCTAATTGTGCCGGTCAATCTGGGAGGATTATTTTTTTGAAACTTATTTTATTCTTTGGTATTTTAAATACATTCATTTTAAAAATAAAATAAAAATATAAAAGACAAAAATGTATTAATAAAAGTAAAAGGATTTGTTCTGTAAAGTTTGGATTCAGTCAAAAGGCCAAACGTAAGGACTTTGAAGGCCGCATGTGGCCTTAAGACCACAGGTTCCATATGCCTGAGTTACACACTATTGAACTTGCAATTTAGTCTCATAATTGAAATCTGAAATAAACAAAGGTTTAGTAAGCCTTGTTTCATGAACTGGAAATGCGATCTTAGCAGTAAGCTATATATTTCTATTGAGTGATACAAATCATTAGTTAGCTTTTTTATTCACAAAAAAAAGGAAAAAATGAAAATACCATGAATACTAAAAATATTTGCAAAAGAACTAAGAAACCCAAAAAAACTTCTTAGCTTGGAAAAATTTGCTGCCCATTTTTAGAGCCCTTGCAGTAGATGGAAAAATTTACAGAAAATTTTGAGCTTTTATTTTATATGACAATAACATCAGTTAATCTTTAAATTAGTTTAGTGCTTATTTGTACAGATGCTTAATGACAAATGATGCTTCATGTGATCTGATCCTCCAACAGTCCCTGAGGTAAGTCGTATTAGCCTCATTTCACAGATGAAGAAAATCAAGGCTCAGAAATTTCTGCAAGATCACACTGTGGCTATTTTGTGGAACCTAGACCAGGACTCTGACTCACTCTAAAACCCATATTCAAATTGACTTGATGATTTCATATCTGTGTGAATAAAAAACTATTAATATAAAAACTGGCTAGGTGTGAAGACTCACTCCTGAAGTCCCAGCACTTTGGGAGGCCCAGGAGGGAGGATCACTTGAGGCCAAGAGTTCCAGACCAGCCTGGGCAAATCTAAAGATAAACCTGGGCCGGGCGCGGTGGCTCACGCCTGTAATCCTAGCACTCTGGGAGGCTGAGGCGGGTGGATCGCTCAAGGTCAGGAGTTCGAGACCAGCCTGAGCAAGAGCGAGACCCTGTCTCTACTAAAAATAGAAAGAAATTATATGGACAACTAAAAACATATATAGAAAAAATTAGCCGAGCATAGTGGCGCATGCCTATAGTCCCAGCTACTCGGGAGGCTGAGGCAGGAGGATTGCTTAAGCCCAGGAGTCTGAGGTTGCGAGGTTGCTATGAGCTAAGCTGACACCACGGCACTCACTCTAGCCTGGGCAACAAAATGAGACTCTGTCTCAAAAAAAAAAAAAATAAAATAAAGATAAACCTGTAGAGACCTCATCTCTACAAAAAATTTAAAAATAAAAAGTATGGCCTCTAAAAAATATGATTTGGAAGGCTGAGGCAGAGAGAGAAAAAAATGCCTTATGAGTTGAGGCAAATATTTAATAAATCTTGGGTTTCAATAAAAATGTTGAGTGCTTTAAAATCCCTGCTAATATATTTGAGCCATTGTTATTTAAGCGTCTATACTGCTCCGTAGTATCAAGGCACCCTATGACAAAAAAGAGACAAAATTCATAGTGCAGAAGGATAAAACTAATTTTTTTCCTTAGAGGAAAAGAAATTAAATTTCTTTAAATGTCTTGAGTACATGGTGTAACAGCATGTACCCCAGATGAGAAAGGAATTTTCACTTTCAGGAGGAACTTGACCACCCACTGAATAGGTGATTTTACCCCTGCCCTGAGGAGCTCTCTTCTGGCTCTGCCTTTCAAGGGTGGATGCCCCTGCTTTGTCTTTGATGAAGGTGGATTACAGTGGGCTGCAGTCCTTGTACTGTGTGCACAAGGCTTGTTAAACTACAGGATATTTATGACGATGGCCTTCAATAGATCAGATTAGTGGCTACTTGGTTGACCATTTGATCCAAATATAAGGCAAATTCAAAGATGATGGAGACTGTTAGCAACCTGGCAAATTTTGATTCCAAGAGACCTTCAAGAGAGAGTTCCAAGAAGTTTTCTTGGGTTAACAGCAATGCTAAGAATAGCCCCAGGTCATTAATTTTCCATGGTTTAGGATACAATGGATCTGACTGAAAGGCTAAATGGCAGAGTTATCACTTTGGCCCTTTGATCCTCTACAGCCCATGCTACAGCTTGACCTTCAAAATGCTCTAGAATCTGGCCCCAATATCCCTTTCTACCTAAGGATTACATCCTAACCTTGAACCTCTCCTCTGCCCTTCCTCATTCTGAAGGTTCACTTGTGTTTCCTTTACCCTAAAATGAACTGTGATGAATAACGTATAAATCTCTTCAATACAAAAGACTGAAACTCACTCAAATTAGCTAAGAAAAAGAAAAGACATTTCATTGGCTCATAAAAGTAAAGATTATTCTCTCATCAGACACAGTTGCATGCAGGGACTCTGATTATATCAATGAGATTTGTTCTCTTTACCTTTTAACTCTGGTTTCCTCTATGTTATCTCCATCCTCATGCAAGTTCTGCCCTCACATTGGCAATACAGCGGCCAGGACTCCAAGCTTACAGCCCATCTTCTCAGCAACCTCGGTGGAAAGGGAGATTTTTTTCTTAAAGCTGCTTTGTCAAAAGTTCTGAAATTGAGGTTTATAGATCTGATTGGGTTCCATGTCCCCACCTAAATCATTCACTACGACCAAAGTAACACAACACTCTGCTCCGTCAGGCCTGGGCCACTGGCCTATCCCTGAAGCCAGGAGTGGAGTCGATGCCCCACAAACTACAAGGAGTTAGGAAAGTGGGGAGATGTTATCAGAAAAAGGAGGAATGGATATTGAGTGGATAAAGCAAAAACAGATGTCCACTACAAAGATAGGGTCCTCCTTGCCCCAGAAGCCAAGTTTTGGGAGGGAAATATACACACGAACAGATAATTACCAACCTTGTGAAGTCCTGCAGTTCTTAATATTCCCCAAAGAAATATATCTGTACAGTAATTATTGTCAAGAGCTTATTTTACTTCACTATTTTTATGAATTGCTGTTGTTTTGAGATAGAAATATTAAAATCGATTTCTTTGTGTCCAATTCAATAAGAAATTATTTTAATTTTGAAAAAAATATATACATTATCCCATGCCTGATAACTATTTTTTTTGTCACTTTAGGTTCTTGTTTTTATGCACACATTTATTTTTATAGTTGAAATCTTGGTGGTAAACAACGTGTTGCATTCAATCTTTTAAAAGTTATATAATTATAAACATCTTTCCATATTTTTATAAAAACAGCCTAATGATCTTGTTAAGTGATTGCATAATATTCCCTTGAGCAAATCTCCTATGGTTTCCCTAACCATTTGCCTATTGTGAGAAATGTAGGTGGTTTCCAAATATTTACTACTATACAACCCACTGCAATAAACATCTGTGTATATGCAGTTTTTTCCTAAGAATTGCTTCCTTAGATTACATTTCCTAGAGTAGGATTACTGGGACAAAAAGTTGAAGTATATGAAGAGAGTTAAAATCATGGGATTTGAAATCAGGTATCTTTGAGTTCAAATCTCAGCTTGGTTATTTACTGTGTGACCTGAAGCATATCACCTGCCCAACCTTTCTGAATTTCCATTTCCTATTTGTAAAATGGACATGAAGATGTCTAACGTTGTTGAAAGGATTGTGTGGAATCATTCACATAAAGTATTTAGTATAATGTCTGACACACAGTAAACACCTCCACAATTATAGTTAATATTGGGGCTATAGTTAATATTGGGGCTATTGTCCTATGACTCTTCATGATATTAATAAATTGCCATATTGCTTTCAGAAAATTTTACTAATCTACAAAGAAATCTACCCAGTTCTATTATATTTGTAAAATAACATTTTACAATTTACCAACTTAAAATGATACTGCAAGGCTATTTTAGTTGGAAGTTTTCTGATCACTTAAATAAATGAAACTTTACCCAGGTGTTTTAAAACCAATTTGTTCTCAGCTAAAAGGACACTATCCTCTCAAACCTCAAGAAGTGAGTCACTTAGAATTAGTGGTTCTCAAGATTTTTCTAACCTAAAATATCTGAGGGATACAATGTATCTCATCAATTACAGTGACATTTTATGGCGGGGTTTTTTCACCTGAGGATCATATCTCTTAGAGGTTATACTGATATTTGGAAAGACATGGTTCGAATAAGTCTCTCAGGTGATTTATCTCATTCAGTTTAGAATCATTCATCTAAATAAACATATGCACTTAATTGTGTTAAAGGTTTAACATATCAACACCCCAATTTTTCATCATCCTTGTTTTTCTATCTATGAGTGTGAAACTGAACAGTCTATAAGATTGGAGGACTGAAAATCAGGCTATAGAGGGTGGGTTTATGCAGGGTAAGTCCCCACAAAGGGGACTTCAACATATACTTACTCTACTTCTCATCAATGTGGAGGCTCAATTCTACCCCCTACCCTGTAGCTGCAGTGAAAGCCAACAAGTACCGGGGTGATGGAGAGGATGGTGATGTGGTGCGGTGAGAGACATAAGGCTCATTAACACCTGGTGACAGAATGATGGATGTCCCCACCCTACCCTGACCCACGGATGGCCCCACCTCAAAGGGCCCCTCTTTATATGCGGTCCGTGTTTGGGGCCCAGGTAGGATAGAGGGGAGGATTCAGTATATATATATATATATATATATATATATACACACACACACACACACACACACATATATATATATATATAAAACAGTGGAATGAGCAAGAAAGAGGGAGAAGAGAGACCCATGTGTTAGAGGAGGCTGGTTAGTTAGATATGAGCGGGAGGAGGGGACGCAAGGAGACAAGTGCATGAGAAAGAGAAAAGGCCTTTTCAGGGAACTCTCTTGATGTGCCTGCAATATATGCCTCTCCAACCCCCCCATCCCTGCCCCCCAGAACTCAAAGTGACCTCGAGAGAATTAACCTGTCGTTAGCATTGCAGTTTCCTACCCCCAGCCGGGAATGGACACCATGACGTTTCCAGACAAGGCCATAAAAGGAGAAAATCTCTCCTGCGAGTTGCTAGGGCAGAGACAAACGCTCCATTGGACAATTCAGATAACGTGGCCCTTTTTCCCTGGGTGGAGAGGATAAAAGCCCAGAGTCCACGCGGACAGAGGCCCGCCCCTGAACTGCGGAGTGTGCTTTCTCCTCCTTTCAGCTTGCAATAAAGCCCTTTTTCTACCCTGGCTTAGTCGCCTGCTATCCTTCTCCATGGCGGGTAGACAAGAACTGAGGGATTCGGGTGCAACTGGTAATACCTGGTAAGGAGGAGGCAGAGGGCTTCCAAGCACAGCATAACTGAATTAATAGAAAAAACAGGTAATGTTAGCATCTTCTTTGCCATCCTCATCTCAGAAAGAGAAATCTATATTAAATTTCTAAGCATATCAGTTGGCCTTATAGTACTGACTCCCCAACACTACAGCCCCCACCCTCACTCGGGATGGGGAATAAGCAGTATTTCTGCAGTTCATGCACACACAAGATGAAACTGAGTAGCCCTTGACACAAAAGTGATGGAATTATCACTTTAAACCAAGATTGCTGTCTGATAACATAGCATGAAACAAGAAGCCTCCTAAATGAGAACAAATTTATGGACAAACACATTACAGGCGGAAGCAGGGGAAACCTCACTTAGAAAAGTAAAATAGGCTTCTGGTTAAAGATAGCGTTAGCCTCTGCTCTCTCCCAAAACTCAATTGAAACAACAATAGAGAAAAATATCTCAAAGCATACACTCCCAAGTATAAAGAGAAAGAAAAAACATAACAAAATTTTGGAATCAAGACAGCTGATGGAGAAACAGAAATGCATTTGGCAGACTTGAGAGGTAAATCCTAAGCCGACAACTAAGAATGCTGACCAGCAACTTGAATGACACTGGGGACCCACAAAAGGCTCAAATATTCGTGGTACAACGTCTCTGGTAGTAGAGATGAAGATGCAACTGAAAACAGAAGGATCTGTTGGAAGTTTGTTTGAGAAGTAATTACCTCCTTAGCAGATCCCTATACTCCACCCCATATGGAGTGCACTGCTTCCACCCCAGCAGAAGTCAGGAGGCTCAATCTCTAGATAGAGGGTCCCCAGACTGGAGGACACCAGGCTCAGCTGAGGGCAAGGGTACTGTGTTGAAAACATAAGGATTAAGTGCAAAGTGACATTCTTTATGTTGAGACCACATAGTCTTCTTCTCCAATTGAGTGTCCAAAACTCTGAGATCCAGGCAACAATTGGAAAAGTCTTCTTTAGGTCATGTGATTAGTTAGCCTTAGAGAAAAATCCTCAACAAAATGGCTCAGCCAGCTCCCAGTCCACATACCTCAAGACCCTCCCACGTGCACAGAGATTCTAATCAGCTTTTCAAAGTTCAAATATTAAATATCAGCAGAAAATAAGGATCACTAGGCCTTTGAAGAAATCTCTGATATAAAACTGGGGCTTTCAGCCTGAGCAACATAGCAAGATCCCTGTTTTTACAAAAAACAAAAAAATTAGCTGGGTATGGTTTTGCACGCCTATATCCTACCTGTTTAGGAGAAATAAGTCATTTAGACCAAGCTCTAAGCTTTGCACTGAAGCAAACTGCAAGAACAGAATATCTTCCTAAAAGCATCAAAAAGCTAGCAAAATAGTGAAGAATTACTGGGCCAAAATCCAGGTGAAGACAAGACCCCAGAGAGGTAAGCCCAGCATTCAAAGAGGCTTTGCTCTGAGGGCATTTGCTGATTCATAAGAAGCTGTTTTGAAACTAAACTGCTTTGAGTGGGCTTCAAAGGATTGAGAGGATGAAAGTAAAAGCCTGGAGCCTACCAAAGGCAAAGACTGATAAACTCTGTCTTACTTTAAGATCAAGGTAAGGATGAAGTAGAAGTAATCCAGTCTTCACCTGGCTTTACAGCTAGCATCATATGGATTGTTCAGAAAATGTCAAGCCTTGAAGGTGGATTATGATGGTTTTAGACTGGTAGTGTTCTCAAGCTCCTGGTTGAAGCAAAATAATATACTGTAAAGGAAAATAGATTTTTATGCCTCAAAGTAGTGTTACTAATAATTTATCTAAATATGGTGTCCAGCACACAGCCAAAAATAACCAGGCACACAAGAAAACAAGACACTGCAAATGACCTCTGAAAAGAAATAACAGATACACACCCACAAACACTAACAATGTAGAAATTATCAGATGACAATCACAAAACAATTATGTTTATTTTTTACAAGGAAATAAAAACCAAGTCAGAAAATGTCACTGGAGAACTAGAAACTACAAAAGCGACAGAGCAGACTTGAAAAAGAACAAATAGAAATTCTACAATTTCAGAACACAATAGTAAAAATATAAAAGTCAAGATATCAGACAAACATAAAGAACTATAATGTCTATATCAGATGCAGGACAGATTATGGCATTATCCTTCCTCCAGGTTGACAAATTTCTGTAGCAATAACTCTTTCAGCCAAGAGAGAATTCATGTAATTCTTTTAACTCTTCTAGCTATTTCTAATGGTTGGTGCACAATCAAGGTCACATGAGAGAAACACTGCCTATGTGCAAACATGGAAAATACTCTGTCGAGTAGCAGCATCTTACCTGACTTTGGTTTGGATCTCTCTCTCTCTCTCTCTCTCTCTCCCCACCTCCCCCCCCCCACCCTTTTAAAGAATGGATTATTTCTGTTGTCTGGAGCAGAAAGCCAAGTCTAGACCATTGATCTGTTCTATGATTTGAGGCAGTGGCTGAAAAATGTAAAGACAAATGACAAATACACAGTCATTTTAAGGAGCAGTTCCACTATGGGATGTTGGGCCACAGTCTCCCACTAACTACTTGTGTCTATAAGGCAATTTATTTCAGAATGTAGCAGGAATGGATCCAGATGAACATTTAGAAAGAATAACAACAAAAAACCGATAAGGAGAATCCAACAATCTCTCTCTCCTTTTCTTTCCCTTTAAAATAGTAATAATAACCCTTTACTTTTTCACATTTTTGCTAAGAGAAGAATAAGCTCTGACTTCAGAGGACCCTGCAAATTAGCTCTGGCACATTGACTTCCTCAGTCTTTGAGGAAAATAGTTACTTCCCCATTACACAAAGCCCAGAACCAGCATCTAGGGCATAAATAATTATGAAAATTTTTAAAAATTGATGAGTTGTGTTTAGAATATAATAGGCACTTGATAAATATTTAGTAATGTTAATAACGTTCATTACTAACATGCTTTCATTTAATCTTTGGAGTAGACATGATAATCAAACTAAGGCTCAGAGATGTTAAGCAACTTGCTGAAAATCACACAGTATGTATTGGAGAAACAATTCAAAACCAGATCTGATACCAAAGCCAGCACTGTACAATAATCTTCTTTGTTGAATGAACTGAGTAAACTCCCAGATTTTCCAACATCTTTTACTCCCCTGTGAGGTGGAAAGAATCAGACTTAGCTTGTTTTTGCCATTTAGAAGCAGTTAGGTATATTTTCTCCCTATGCTTTCTCCCCTTAAAAGTCTTCAACATTCCTGTGGATGCTACAGGAATATATTGATTTCATGATTAACTGTTTGCTGGAACGACAGCGTGGTCCCTTTTTGTGTATTTTAGACAATTCCTCAATAGTCTTCATATTTACTTTTTATGGTTTGCCATTTGAAATATCTCTTTGGAAGACTGAAAATAAAACTGCTTTTCCCACAGACGAGTTTCTGTTTCCATTTGGCAAACCCTTCTTTCTCCTCATATTTGGAATTCAGCTGAAGTTAACATGGCTTTGTTTTTGGCCTCCTTTTTACTATTTTCATCCTTGTGCACCAGGAGGGTCCCTGAGCACGAAAACACGTCTACCTCAGGGAAGGGTGCTACAGACTCCTAAGGCTGACTACATTTGAATATGTTTCCCAATGCCACATACAGAGGATTTCCCCGCCTTAGGTCCGAGCGCCTAGTGACACCAGGGACTCCATCACAGCTAACACCGGCCTTGGGTGCGGGTGCCAGTGACCAGGATTTCTCTCCTTCTGCAGCCCCAGCCTGCCCTCCCCTCCCATTCAACTTCCTGAAGGATTTCCTCAAACCAGCTTGCAACCCAAACGATTGAAATTCCCACAGACACCTAACACCAGCTCACCCTCTCTGGACATTCCCAGGACTCCTCCTTCCCTTTGATACCAGATTGCCTCAAAGAATGATTATTTATTTTTATTATCTGCAAGATATAACTCTGTGCCAAAGCTAGAAATTAAATAAACTCCGAATTAATGATGGAAGTCAATATTTGTGATTAAAAAGAGATCCGTAAGTCTGTCCAACGCTACATACAAAAAGAAAGCGTGCCGTTGAGAAGAGCAAAGTGACATGTGTCTTCAAACGGAACAAAACTACAAGCAAACACCGTTCATCCCAGGAAGCCAACCTTGTTCTCATGCTCACAGTTTGTGTGCACCTTTAGTGTTGAGTCTTGAATCCTCCCACGGTTTCTCCTCTTATATGTACCCCTGGAACCTTGGTTTCTCTCATGAATGCCCTTCTGATCACTGACCTCCAATTTTGCTTCTGTCCCAAATACAAATGACTTGAGTCTCTGATCCTCCAATGTGTCCTTTAGTTTTTGTTTGTACTCCACCACGTCTTGTTTCACCGGTTACCCGGTAAGAGAATATCCACAGACAGTGGGAGGTTTTGTCCAGACTTTCCACCCAAGGCAACGTCTTGTTTAGCTAAGGGATAGCTTCTTTTCCAAATACTTTATCTACCTCTGAATTCTAAACGTCATTTCCTACTCTAGTCTTCAGGTTTGAGGGTGGAGTAGAATCTGAGATAGAGTAGCATTCTTAAATTAAACTACTCCATATATTTGCTAATCTTGATCAAGAGCTGTATGTGTTTGTGTTCATATTTCCATATGGATGCATATATAGAAATAAAAACATTTATTTACATTGTTCTTTAAACACACACACACACACTCACACACACACTGCTTTTCTCCTTCTTCCTATATGAGCATGTTTTCTTCACTGGGGTATTTAGATGGCCAAAAATGTTCTCTTGAGTTTCACTGAGCAACAGCATGACACATAACCACTAAACCTCATATTAAGAAAAAGTTAGCTTAAATAAGAAATTGAAAAATCTGCCTGCAAATAATGCTGTAAAAGTTTACAGACCATCCTAACCATCAAGGATATTTTCCATAACTTTAGGGTTTGATAGTAAAATATATACACACATATGTATGTTTCTAATAACAAAGCACTAAAGTAAAATAAACCTGCTTGTCCAAATACGGTTGCGTTTCAGTCAAAGTTTTGCTTAATATTTTGAGAAGAGCTTTGTGAAGATAAATACGCTCAGCCTTGGATCTTAAATCAGATGCTCATGGTGCCATCTACTGGCTGTTTGTTAACTGACTCTTGATTGGGAGACCTGGCTTTGGAAAGTTTTGTTTTCTGTACAAACCAAACTCCATGTTACCAGTTATTCACAGCTCCACTGGTGGCCCAATTTTAGGATAATGCCATCTGTGTTGATTTCCTTTTTCACAAAAAGACATCCAAATTGTTGAGTCTTGTCAGAATGAGAAGGCATCTCATTTTTGAACAGAGAGATTTCTGATAATCCAAAGCCGGAGCTACATTCTGCTCTAGTAACAACAGGTTGTCATTTAACTGCAGCCAGATGCTTTGCTCTGTCTGGGGCTGTCTGAGCATCGAGGGGGGAGGCAGGCCTGGCCTACCGTGTCTTCATGGAAATACCAACCTAAGAGCACAGAATGTTTCCAGTAGACTGATGTTGATGAGAAAACAGGGGAGGTGTTGGGTGTCAGTGCTAAAATGGTTATCTCTCTGGAAAGAGCGATTAAGATACCTTTTTCCTCCCCTTCAGGAGCCATGAGGCTGCTGCAGGCTGCAAGAGACGGAGTACCTACTCCAGCGACTTTCTGGAACGTTCTCTCTTGAGGACTCTCCTCCGAGAGCAGGTCCAATGTCTTCCTCCTTCATCATCTCCCACTGAGTGCATGCCCTTTTCGTGGCATTTGTCTTTCAGAAGCCAAGCTTGTTCCCCCTGCTAACGTTTTCTGCATCTCAGGTGCAAAAGGCTCTTGTGGACATTCCACACATCGCTAATGAGCCCATTTATCATCCTGCCTGGCCCCCTCCGGAGCTACTCTGAGTTCACAGCTCCCAAGGGCCTGGACGCTTTCGAAGGTAAGCCCACCTCAGCCACAGCAGGAGGGTTTCAAAGCCGCCCCAGCTGTTCCTTAAGCTGGGGACTGAGCAGCCATGGTCCTTTTACACAAGGGGGTCGTCCACAAATCAGGAAGTGTCCTGTAGGTCTCTGTGTGGAGACCACCTGATTGTACTTCTAAAATCTCTTTTTTATTAAAAAAAAAATCTATGAAGAAACTATTTTCCAAGAATTAAATTAATTTCCAAACCTGATATGTATGTTGAGGCTAGAATCCAAGATTCTGAGAGGAGAATAGGGTTCCTTTTCAAATATCAAATTAGCCTCTTTAAAATGCTGTGATTACCTGAGGTCTCTAAAAAGGATTATTTTAAAAATTTGGCAGAAATTAGGAATCAAAGACAATTTCTTCACCCCTTCACGTCAAACACAGGTCTACTTATATGTCCTTAAAAATACACATATGACTTATGCAACAATATCAGAAGTACACTGATCATTTTAGCAATCAGCCTCTCTCTCTGAGAAATAAAAATGCAAACTTGGAAAGGAGCTAGGTGTCTCCAAGAGCACACAGCATAAACTCCCGGACCCCAACAAAAATTTTAAACAATAGGTTCTATAAGCATGAGTGATTTTAAAAATAAAGGTTGTTTACAAACATTGTTTTATTTTAAAAACCCTGGCTTGCTTCAGCTGACAGAAGAAAAGACCCTAGAAAAAAATGGTTGTGTTCTGAAAGATTTTTGTGACAACAAAGATACCCTGCTACAACCCAACTAACGTCTCATGTGTCAGTGAGCAAATGGAGGATTCATTACCCAAAACAAAACAGTAGTTTTTCTACCTGAGATATCTGGACTACAAAAGAATTCTTTTAGAAAATTAGTCTTCAATAATTTAAGCAAAAAGAAAGCGATACAAAACAGATTTGTGAAGCACAAAGAAAGAATACAAGATCACATCTTCAACTGTGTCTATTTGGGGCCCAAATCCAACTGATAAAATTTGCGACTTTTCAACTTTATATGCTAACATAACAGAGGTGTGGGTTTTGGTCTGGGTCTTTTAAGGGTCATTGTCTTGTTTCAAGTTTTCTAAACAAAACTAACAATTCGTAAGTGCTGTTTTTGCTACTAAAAGGAACCCAGGTTATTCTACAAGAGCACCAAGAAACACGGCACACCCAAGAAAAAATGCCTCTGTTGAACTGGAACCTCAATCGTATGTGCAGCAGAGAGAACTAAAGTAATTCATTTGCAGTGCCCCGACTTCCTACTATCCCAAGTGCTCGCTGCTCTGTTTTGAAAGAAATGTACCACACATTCTGGATTTCCTGCAGCTGATCCTCTTGTTTTATTCCAAAGATCTCCTGTATCTAAACAGTGCAGCAAAGGAAAAGTCAGACTTGCTGAATTCAGTGAGAGAAAGGTACAGACAAGGGTGAGGAAGGGAGGGAGAAAAGCGAAGGCCCAGAGAAAAGAGAGAGACAGGGGAAGAGAAGGAGAAAGAAAGAAACAGAGGGAGACAAGAAGAGATGAGGGGAAAAGGCAAGAGAGGAGGAGAGGCAGAGAAAGGAAATTGAAGGAAGAGGAAGTAAAGGAGGGAGGGAATAGAACCTGAGAAAAAAAGTCAAGAGAGAAATAGAACAGTGAACACTACCATCACATTTATGCTTGAAATAGTCAATTTGTGTATTGCTTGGCATGGAGTCACCTGTCCTTTTGAAATCTCTGAAGTCTCATTCTTTGTTTTGCCCAACTTGTGAAGAGTGAGGATCCACGCTAATTTCAGTAAGCCTTCACTTTTGCTCTAAATAATGTATGATTTAGTCTTCATGCTCTGTAGCATTTTGCCTTTTTCAAGATCAGACTTGTTCAAAGTCATTTCCTTCCTTCCATTTGTTTCTTTGTGTGTGTGTGATTGGTAGTTTTCACTGTTCTAGGTAGGAGCTAGTCTAACTGATAAGAAATTATATTAAGCTAAGTTTGCAAATACAGGATGTAAATAATCGAAAAATTTAATGTGTACGTGACATCTCAGTTAAATTTCATCTTGATTACCCATAGATGAAGGGTTGGAGAATAATTCTAAGATTTTTCTGGTATGTATTTTTGAAGTCTTAAAATATTTAGATATTATTTTACTCAGAAATAAAAATTAAATTGATTTAACTTTAAAAAAAAAAAAAAGAGAGAGAGAGGGAAAGGAAAAAAATTGAAAGAGCAAAAGGGCAGGTGGGGAGAGGAAGAGTCCTGGAGAGGTTGAAGGACAGAAATAATAAAAGAGTTATCCAGCCACTGAGAAACTCAGCAGGTCAGAGATGGAAGGAATATTATAGAACATCTCGCCCAAGCCTTCAGAGTACAGATTCAGAAATAGAGGCCCAGGGAGGTTAAATAACAAGATGGAAACCACATAACTAGATATTGTTGTTGGAAAAAGTCATAGTAACCAAACAAATAGACTCTCAAAGGCCGCTTTGTGAAAATGAAGAGCCGGACCCGCACCCCCTTAGATGGACTGACATTGTGCGCTAGCAGTTGGGGGGAGCTGGGACCCGGCGCAGGGTACCAGAAAGTGGTCCGTATCTAGAAAGAATTCAGAAGCAATCATTATTCAGCATCGTCTGATGTCATTCCTTGGCTCAAAGTGAATTCCCAGCGCAACCGACAGCTCCATAATCAAATAGAAGTATCAAAAACAAAAGAGCAGGAATAACAAAAATCTAATCCCTCTGGTATTTAGGGGAGAATAAGAGCTTGAACTCCAGGGTCAGGCTGCCTCAGTGTGAAACCTCACTGAACCACTGACTGGGTGACCTTGCGAAAGCGTTTTCTTTCCTCAGTTGAAATATTAATAGTATTTAGCAGCCAATATTGTGAGAATTAAATAAAATAATCTGTGCAGTGTGTGAAGCACAGTGCCCGGCACACCAAACACAGAGGGTTCCTGGATCCCACTTTGGATTATTTGAGCTTCACCACCGCCCCCCCCGCCCCCCCCCTCCCCTGGCGGTGTTTAAAGCATTGAACTGACTGTATTTTGGTTTTGTAAAATGCTCCATTATGAAACGTCTTTGACATTTATTGTGAATAAATAAGAAGAGATAGTACCAGGCTGGCGTCATGCCCCTGAAACCTCTCTCTGAGACTGCCACGCAGTGAGGTTTTCTAAGCACTATTTACCCATGTTTTAAGACCTGAATGTCCACAGGCCCGAGTCTTAGTTATGAAGTATAGACTTATTGTGGCGTTGGACTTGCTTGGCTTGCGGAGCCACCGAAGGCTATTTGTTTTGAAATGAAAACAGAAAATGTAAACTCAGGCAGGACTTATTAACTGACAAACATTAATGTTGATCTGTTGCTTTCACTATTAAAACAGCCTTCTCTCCATTGCAGCTAAGGTGCTGATCCTTCGGTGGCCGCTGCCATGGCTTCCATGTCACTTCTGAGTGCTCTTTTATTACAGGAAGTGAAGTAAATCAGTGGGGAGGCTGATTAGAATCCCCGTTAGAGGCAAGTGGATAAAAATGAGATTAGGCAATGTGAGTGCATCTCTAAATCACTGCGCTTGACCAAACCAATTACATTTAAGTGCGCCTTCTCACTCGATCCAGACCCGTGCACGGTGATCCCGCAGAAAAGAGACCCAAACTCTGAAACAGGTAAGCAACAGTCATTGGCTTGTCACGTGCACGCATGCACGCACGCGTGCACACACGCACACACACGCACACACAGGCACATAAGTGCATGTGTGATTTTCCTCAGGTGAAGTGGTATTTTTGCCTCTGTAAAACTTCTCCAGATGTTCGTAAGTCTGCTTTTCAATACCATTAATTTCTATTTATGGTGTGCTTTCTAAATGCCAGGCACTGGGCTGGGAGTTCTACATGTGTAATTTCATTTAATCTTCAAAACAAATTGGTGACATGCATATGGTTGCCCTCTTAAAGATGATGAAACTGAAGCTCAGAGAATAATAATATTAACAATCATACTAGTTACATTTTTGAGTGCTTACATGTGCTAAATGGTTTTACATGTGCTACTTCATCTAATCTTTTTAACAATTCAGTGAGATAGATTTTTGGCCCCATTGTAGAGATGAGAAAATTGTGGCTCATAATTACTAGTAGTTTGCAATAGCTACACTTCTTGCATACTAATTGTGTGCCAGGCACTGTGTCGTGTCTTTTAACACAGCACATTATCTTTTGTAATTCTTACAACCTAGTAAGATAAATATTATCCTCGCCACTTTACAAACAAGTAAATAAAGCAGGTAGACAACTTGTCCAGTATCATTCAACTAAGACAAGACAGAGTCAGAATTTTAACCCAGAATTTGGTGATTTCAAAGCCGAAGCACTTAACTTATATCAGGCATTGTACCTACTTTCTCGTTTTTCTAATTTTGCATGTATTTTTTTCCTTTATCTCTATTTATAGTAATGTAAACAGTATAAGGAAAGAAATTCCAGCCTTAAAAATCATAGATTCAAAACCAGTTCATAGGAGCTCCCACTGTTCACATGTGGAACAATCTGAGAATCAAAATAAATAATGACAGTAATAGATTATAACCCATTTATTAAACAGGAATTCATGAATCCACACTGATATTAATGAATGAATGAATGCATGAATGAATGAATGAGTGAGTAAAGGAGAAAAGAAAGCTCTTCCTTGAAGTAGAAAGCAAGACAAAAATACAAAAAGAATGATGGAATTAGAAAGCCACCATTTGGCAACCACTGTAGTAGTAATTAACTCTAGCAAGAAATATCAATGGATACAAAACTGATGGGTGAAAATGGAGTGAGGAATCAGATTTTATATGATCTCAAAGTATCTACCTATACAATATTTATTAATAACAAGGGGGAAAATAACTTTACAGTACAGAGACCAGGCAGACATCCCAATCCTAAGAGGTCAAAGTTAACACCACCAGTAGTAGGACAAATAAACATCACACTTCTATCAGTAAGATGCGTGAAAAGAACACAGTATCCATAATATCTTATCTAAAAATGCATACCAAGGTCTAATCATGAGAAAACATGAGAAAAACACAAAACGAGAGACACTTTACAAAATGGTGGCTGTATAATCTTCAAAAATGTTTCAGTCTTCATGAAGAGACTAAGGGTTCTGTTCCAGAATGAAGGGACTGAAGAGTATAACATATGTGTCCCTGGATTGGATTTTTTGCTGGAAAAATTAGAAAAATTTGAAAGGGGTCTCCAGGTGAAGAATATAGAGTTCTTTGTACCATTCTTACAAATTCTTGTTAAGCTTGAAACGTGTCAAATAAAAAAAGAATTTTTTAATCCATCCACTTTCTTTGTGACCTTGGGCAAGTCACTGAACTTCTTTGAGTTTGTTTTTTGGGAAATTATTTTGGGAAAATAATTCAGTAGTTTTGTTGGAATGATAAATGAGACAGTGTATATGAAAACACTTGGTCTTTATTAGATGATGGATAAATACTACTTTCCTTTTTCTTTTCAACCTGTTTATCTAACACTTTGAACTTGATCTATGGGAGCCAAGGGGAAGAGCAAGACTTATGTTTGGTTTCACCAGGTAAACAAGTAACAGTGTTAGAAACATCCCAGAAACTTCAAGTTCAGTGCATTACTTTGGGTGGCCTTATAAACTGCTTAGTAATTACCATTCCATACTGCAGTGTTTCCCAAAACTAGGGTCCATAGATGTATTCTTAGAAGTCAAGAATTTACTGGAATCATTTTTTCAGTGTTTTCATTTAAATTACAATAAAAATTAATATAATTTTATCAACATTATATTATAGCTGAGTGATTTCAGTGTCCATGTTTGTAATTGTTTTTGAAATTTCAGAGCCCACATCTAACAATTGTTTAGAAACCAAATAGTCCTCCTTTTATTATAATTGGCTAATGAGAAAAAGAAGTGGACTCTATAAGTAATTTATAAATTTGCATCAAGTGAAGGCTAGCAAATGTTGCACCCTTGTGTGAATACAAAAAAGATGTGCCTTACTTCTGCCTTCAGACAAATTGTCCTGCTATAAACAATAAAGATAATAAATTAGTAAATTATATATTGCCTAAAGGTGATAAGTGTTACAGAAAAAGAAAAAGTAGAGCAGGTTAAGGGGAATCAAGAGTACCGGATCAGAGTTGGGGAGAGTGTCAGGTTGCAATATTAAATATATGGGCCAGAGTTGGTTCCATTAGGAGAGTAACATTTGAGCAAAGACTGGATAGAAGAGAGGGAGGTAGCTGCAGCAGGTATCTGAGAGAAGCAAACATCTAGAGGAAAAGAGTTTGTGAAAGAGATAGGTGCGTTACTAAGGCAAGAGTACAGCTGGTGTACTCAAAGAACAGCAAGGAGTCCCGTATGGCTGGAGCAGAGCAAGTGAAGAAGAGAATGGTAGGAGACCATTGCCAAAGACATAAAGGTGGAGAACAGATGATATAAGGCCTGTAGGGCATCCTAAGGATTGGGGTTTTTAGTCTGGGTGGAATAGGGTTTCGAGCAGAATAAAATGATGTGAATTGTATTTCAAAAGGATCACTCTGCATAGGCTGTAGGGGGCAAAGGCAGGGCAGGGAGGCCTCTTTGGAGGCTGTCTTAGTGGTCCCCAGGTGAGAGATGACCAGGGCTTACACAAAGGTTGTAACCAGGGTGCTAATAAGTGGTAAGATTCTGTTTCTATTTCTGAAGGTAGAACCAATTGCATTTGCCTAGAGACTGGATATGGATATCAGAGAAAGAGAAGACTCAATGACGACTCCAAGGTTGTTGGCCTGAATGATAGGAAGATGGATTTTCCATCTTCGTGGAAAGAGGGGAGGCTGTAGGTAGAGCAGTTCCGGAAGAGATGTACCGAGTTTGAGACATCTGTTAGGCATTCAGGAAGATTATGCATCTGGAGCTCAGGAGAGCTGGCCGGAGATGGAACTGTGGGTGTCCTTAATATTTACAGCCGTGAGCGGAGTCAATAGAGAAGAATGCAAAGGAATGAGCCCTGGGACTCCCCAGTGTTGAGTATTTGTGGAGAGAAGAAGGAGACACAGAAGAAATTGAGAGGGAATATCCAGTGAGGCAGACAGAAACCCATGAGTGAGGTGTCTTCGAAGCCAGACGAAGACACGCGGATTATTGGTCTAATTCTCCATTGCTATGCTTTGCATGTGTCCCCTCCAATGGGATTAGGTGCCCTTATAAAGGGGCTTGACAGAGGGAGTTCATTCCCTCTCACCTGTCTACCTTGTGCAGTGTGAGGACACAGCATTTGTCCCCTCTGGAGAATGCAGCCATCACCAGACACCAGATGCCAGCGACTTGATTTTGGCTTCTTCCCAGCCTCCAGAACTATGAGAAATAAATTTCTGTTCTTTATAAATTACCAAGTCTCAGCAGCAGTTTGTTACAGCAGCACAAACAGACTAAGACATCCACTCATCTATAGTGAAACCACACATCCATACCACGGGGCATGTAACTTTTCAGTGCCTGCCCACCGTGGGTGGAGACACATTCCCACCCCCACTCCCACTTGGCTTGGGCACGTGACTTGCTTCGGCACGTGTGAATGGAGCAGAGGCTTCAAGTGGACTTGCTTGGTTCGTTTTATCTCTTGCATTCCTGGCATGTTCCATGGAAACAGCATGTTCTGAGTAGCTGCTGGTTGAAGGAGAATGAAAACCTCGTGGGGCACACTTGAAACCAACCTTGTAGCCTAAGCCTATCTGGCTCATCTAACCCGTAGACCTGTGAGCATAAGAAAGAAATGCTTATTTTTTAAAAGCCACTGAGTTTGGGCTTACTGTTAACACAATAATAAGCTTACAGGCTTATTGTTATAAGCCATTGAGCTTCCTCTGCAACATCATTGCAGCAATGGCTAACTATTATCACCACACAAGAGCCCCCGGGGATAGTTATAACACCCAAAGAGAAGGAGGTGCCCCTTATCTTGGTCAGAAATGCCTTCATTTGGTTTAGTAAACGTAACATTTCTTGAACCTGCATGATGTGGCAAAAACTTGTTCTTGCCTCTGTGTGTGTGTGTTTTAATATTTCTCAGTTCGGATGCTCATGGTCTGTCTCTGGAAGCACTACATTAGATAATCTTCTTGGGATGAAGAAAACGATACACCAAAATGAAGGCCTTAGAAGCGGCTCTCTCTGACCTTCTCCTGCCCTCCTATCTCTGGCTCCTCATTCTCCCCCAAGGTTAGCCAGAGAAACCAGAGCCCCTTTCCTCCAAACCAGCCATAAAACCTAAAAATATTTCTCTAACTTTCCCCCTGCCTTTCTGTGTAAAAACTGTCCATAAAGAAATTCTCTGACCCTCTTATTTGACTGCAGGTCATAAGACCCCCATTCCAGGGAGGGCCCTGCCCCACACCCAGAAGGCAGGAATGCTGCTCGGAGAGGCCAGGAAGAATCTAAGCAGACAGGTCTTGTTGGGTTTTCCACTCAGACTATTAGTACTAGGTCATACCTTTTCGTCTAGCCATGTTTCCACATGGCTGTCCGTACTTTGTTGAACCTAAGCATAAAAATGGACAGCTTCCCCTGTATCTTTGGATCTTCACTCTGAAGGCTCCTGTGTTGCTTAAAACTATGATATAGTACATTTGGATGCCTTTGCTCCCATTAATCTTCCTTTTGTCAGTGATTTGCAGTGAACCTTCAGAGAGTGAAGAGGAAGTTTTCCTTCGGCCCCTACAACCTCTAAGATTTCTTCCAATTCTAAAATGTCATGGTTCTATATGATCCAGCTCATGCCATTCATTCACCGCTTCACATGTAGCTCCTCCATTCTGGCGACTTCTGCTTCAAGGTAAGGGGAGGTCACTCTCTGCCCTTCTGCTTTAGTATCATTCATTCTCAGATCCTTTGCAACTGGAAATGCAAGAGGCCTCTGCATTTCCAAGGGTCTGTATTACAGCCTTAAGATAAGGGGGAAACAGATGAGTGTGGAGGTGGAGTGGGATGTGGTGTGAGTGACCACACACTGTGGGGAGGAGAGTAAGGGACAGTGGGTGCTGGAAGACGCCAGCCTCCTATCCTCTGCTTCCAGGTCAAATGGCTGCTTGCAATAGATTGGGTGGAGGTCTGGAAATTAGGCAAAATTAAGTTAATAGCACAAATGTAGAAATAAAAGTACCATACTGGAAATACTAGATAGATATTAATACTTAATAGGTACTTAATAGATTTGCCATCTGAATAGAGAACATATGATAGAGGAAAAAATGAAACTATGTGGAATATTTGAAAGTCTCATCATGATGGATGTCCTACTAAATCTTGGAAATTCCTAGACAGGGCCTGACCTTAAATGTAAGTGTATTAGGAGGTTAATTGCTGTGTTTCTCTCTCTCCCTCTCTCTGTCTAGCAAGCTCTTCACAACTTCTGGAGAGCATACGAAGTTAATGGCATATAAAGTCCATCTTTTGGGGAACTTCTGAGTGCTTTTAGTGTTGTAATTCATCTTAATAAGGCACCAACATAGAAAGCAGATGAATATTCACATTAGCCATGAAAGAATTCTTTCTGTCTAAGGAGCCTGAGGTTTACTGGATTAAAAAGGAATTTCTCTTTTTATCTATAGAGATTATAGAATTCCTTCTTTTGTTATTTCCTTTTCTTTCTCTCCTGGAAAGCTGATCTAGTCTTACCTCTTTCTTACTGATCCAAATCCCATCCTATTCCAAAGAGTTGAGTTGAGGTTTAAACAGACCACAACTGTATTTCATTGTCTAACTACTGTAAAAGAGGCAAAGGATCCTATGAGCACTGCTGACCTTTCTTGACCATCTTGAGACCCTGGTGTCTTTGATAACCTTTAATTCTAGCTCAAGTGGCACTCACGCGTTTGTGTGTGTGTGTGCATGTACACACGTGCATGTGTTAGAAATGATAATACGTTGTTAAGGCACAAAAGAAATTTTTTGAAAAATGCACCCAATATGAAGTCACTCTGGGAATCCAAGTGCTTATTCCAGTTTTGAGGCATTTATTCATCATAAGGTCTTAAAGGCTGGCTACACTGACAGGAATATGGTCGTTTGACAACATAATATTTGTAAGGTTCATCAGGCTTATTTAACTAAATATATCAGTTAAATAAATCAATTTCAGCTAACTAAAATTATGGTACATACATCCAATGGAAAGTATTTCCAGCTCTGAAGCTGTTAAAAATAATTATTTAGTTCACCTCCAAGATACATTATTAAGTGAAAAAAGACAGACGCAACAGTGTGTTTAGTGAACTACCATTTATGTGAGAAGGAAAAAGAATATATATGTACATGCTTATAAAAGTCCAAAATATTTCTGAAAGATTACTCAGGAAAGTATAACTGTGGTTGCCTGTGGGAGGGTGGCCAGGAACAAGGCATGGAAGGAGAGACATCTATTTGTGACTGTGTGTTTGAATTTATTGTATATGTATGTATTTTCCCTACTCAACAACAACAACAACAAAACCCCCAAAATAATAAAAAAGAAGTCAACTTTAGTCCCATTTTTAGTAGTCATGTGCTAGAACACTCTACTGACATAAGATCGGGCTTTGGGGTCAGATGGGTTAAGATTTGAGTCCACATGTTAACTGGGAGCCTTCCTGTAGGTCCCTTAACTTCCCTGACCATCCAACCCCTTCTCTGTAAAATAGGGAAAATGAGAACCACCTTACCGGACTGCCTGGGGGATGAATGAAAACCGTGAAGGGAGAGACACAGTAGGTACTCAGAAAACTACAGTCCTGTTTCCACCCTGCACGCAGGAAAAGGCCTACTTTGCTTATATGATGTCCTTAATAATTTTCAAAGAGTTAACTGATTACAGCTTGCTTTTTTCCATCTCTGTCGCATCCAAAAGTTATAATAAACAAACCTTTGATAAGAAGTGTCTCCCTACGCCACATGGACAGATCCTGGGAGCAGAGCTCCATACCTCAAAGCCAACATTCTGGCTGAGGGATTGCCTTGGAGGGAAGGTGGGTTTGAAGAAAAAAGAAAAGAAGGGGGAAAAAAATAAACTTTTCTGCTTGTCTTGGTACATGAAATTTCACCATTAAATTCTCTCTTTTATATCTTGGTGGCTAGTAAATCTCTAGCAGCCTTAATAAAGATGATATTTAAACCTCATCTGCTAACACTTTGCAGGGAATTAGTTTAAGCAATTAAAATCTTCCCTTTCCTCAAACACCACCACCCATAAAACAGAGGACTGTGAAAGGGAAGGCCAACCAGCCTCCAGTCTAGTCCAAACTGTAACTTGATGCGATTTCAGAAAGAACGCCTTCCTCAAGACCCTTTACTGCCATCTGCTGGAAAATTGTAGGTATTAACGTACAGATTGCCCTATGCCTACGAGACAATGGACCCCCTGGGACTGTGCAAAACACAGCCTTTACAATTGCACAGCTGCGGGAACACCCCAAAACAAGCTTCATGGTTTTGTCAAGTGCTGGCACTACCCTTGCAACACAGGCACCTTTGATAAGCACCTATCCCCTCAGGTGTGTGTCCCGCATGAATTCTTTCCTGCAAGGACTTTACTTAGCAACTCTTGCCCCTCCGTGGTACTAGACGGAATGTTGGTCCCTTTCCCCAGAACTTCTAGAATGAAATACCTGAAGGGCCCCTTCAGACCATTTCAAAAGACCACTTTAGAGGTCCATGACCTCCCCAGGTGAAAAAGTTTTTAAGGAGTGTGAATTCATTTTTCCATCATTGCTCGAGGCAGTACCATAAATTGTGACAGTCAGTGGAGGCCTAATGGAATGCAGCATCACATGCAAGTCCCGTGGATGGGAAACAGATCTGATTAGGTGCCATCAAAACAACACAACTGGCCATTGGAAACTCAGCTGAGGTCTTGGGTGCTGAGGAGCAGGAGAGAAGAGGAGGGAAAGGAAGTCCTGTGGGGCTCACACAGCCGGCCAGCCCCTCATCTCAAAGACAGAAATGAGGTTTGGCTTCATTCTTTTCAGCCCACTGATTGCTTTATTTCAAATTACTCTAACTACTTAGCATGGTAAATTAAGTTGAAACCCCCAAAAGTTTGCGGAGAATGTCATCTAATCTGATTGATTAAAAGGAATAGTCCCATCACAAGCTAGGAAGGAAATGGAAATTACTCTGAGAGCACTTCTATTAAATAATTTGCATAGACTTGCATATGCTCTACATCAGAAAAGCATATGCTCTTTAGATTTAATGGAATAATTTTCCCTCTCTAAAGACTGATGTAGTCTCTGTCCTTCCCTATCTGTCTTTTCCTCTTCTCATCTGTCTCGTTTTGAATGTTAAAATTATTTCATGGGAAGGGCACATACCTATGCACAAATTACATGAAATATGTTAATAATCTTCCTGCTGGCAGTGCTGGGAGGCCCTGAAACTGCATTGCCAAACTTCCCAAATGTCCCCCTTGTCAATCTCACATAATCAAAGGCACCCTTTACAGTGCTTTAAGGTTCAGCTTGATTCATTTGGGGCTTCCATTGGTGGGGGAAGGGTGGTTAAAACCAATCCTTTGGCTCTACTCTCCAAATAATGTCTTCCTCACCCTATGGAATAGCATCTAAATCCAAATGAAAATGAAAGGAAAAATCACATCAAGCTCATGTCATCCACATTGGTTGACTCTATGACGCTGTCATTGTGGTTGCACATGTACAATAATCCTCCTGCAGACATTTCTTGTGCCTGCTCTGCTCTTCAAGGTTCAAAACCCTTGACAAATGTTGGCTGCTGTTAAAGCGTCACCCCCATTTTATCAATGGAGACAAGGAAGCCCCAATAGATGAACATGATGGGTTAGTGGCCAGTGGTGGGGGAAGAGGAGGGGGTGAGGGATGAAATCTATCTATTTTTGTATTCTCTATGGATAGTCACTAGTTTTTTGGTAATATTTTAGCAGATCTCATGTTCAGTTGTAATGTAGCCAACAGAGGAATTCTAGTGAATTCCCCAACAAAATTACATTAGGATCAAATGTGATCGTTATAAACACTATCCAGATGTTGGGGATGGACTGGATATAACTCTTTAAGCCCCAAATTACAGTATAATAAATGCAAGCATGGGGATCTGCCAATACATCTGAACTTTGTGTCGGAAACCAGGTCTGACCTTAATTTAACTCTATAAGGAACTAAGAGTTTCCCCACTTGTATAGTTAGGATGCATCCAAACATCTCCAAGTGCTATATTGTCACAAGTTTTATCACTTACTTGAAGCATGACCATATCGGATTCTGGAGTCGAGCCAATCTTAATGCAAGCATTTTATTAACACATTTAGAAAGGAAACAGAATCACAACTAGAAATAACTACTGAGGTTATTAAACAAACCTGAGAAGCGAAATACAATATGATATTAAGATCACATTTGTCCTTGGTAAATCTCAGGGAGTTAAGATGCTATAATAAGCACATGCTAAAATATTCTACTATGTAAAACCAGTGATGCAAACTAGTACAGGCCCACAAAGAAAGATAAAAATTTGGTAAGAAAAAACTTCATCCTCTGCCTCTGAAATATTTTTCTCTGTTAGCAGGGTTGTTATAAATTGATAACTTTGTGTGCTAGCTCAAGATCAGTGGTGAATATATCATTAGAATGTCAATAGTTATAAGGGAAGAAGGATATTTCAAATATTCTACTGTCAAATATTAAAAAAAATAGCAGGCACTTTGTAAAGCTGGAATCAAGGAACTATCCAATTTGTTAAGTAGTAAACTACAGCATGACTACTATCTGCATATTTTGTTGGATGATGCTGGAAAAAACAAAAAGGAAAAGGAAACATTTTAAGGAGGCCAAATATGCATCGAGTCCTCTAAAAAATGTATGTTCTTTATCTGCTCTTAATGTTGGATATACTAAACCATAGAATGGTCTCCTCCCTAGAGAAACTTAAAATATAGTGTCAAAAATGTAAAAGATACAACCCCCCAAAATTCAGAAGTTAAATCACCAAACAAAATAATAGATGTCCCATGTCAGCATAAGTAAAGCATTGAGGGTCTCTGCACATATCCCACCACCAACTTTCCAAACGAAAAAAGCTATTTGTAACAGTTGAAAAGTATTGAAAACATGTGAAATCAGCTACTAAGAAATGTGAAGCCTAGGTCATGATTATAATTATTTACCAAAAATATCTTTTTAAATCATTCTTTTTTTTTTTTTTTTTTTTTTTTACAAAAAGAAAACTGTATCACTATCGCTCCTCTATGGTCTCTGAACTCTCCCTTTGCTCCTTGCTGCCCACCATCCCCAATATTTTTGTCACTTGATATAAGACTTTGAGGCAGATAAGAAGTAGACCAGAAAAAAGGAGTTTTGAGAAGGAAAAGTTGTCTCAGAATGGAAAAATTGGATGAACCAGAACTGTGGACCTCAAGATGTTCTTGGTGGAACAACCCAAGTGTACATTGAATGGATACACAAAATGTGGTCTATACACACAGTGGGATATTCCTTGGCCTTAAAAAGGAATGAAATACTGGTACATGCTACAACATGGACAAACCTTGAAAACATCATGCTGAGTAAAAGAAACCAGACACAGAAGGGAAAATTTTATATGATTTATATGAGGCACTGAATGTAGTCAAATTCAGAGACAGCAAGTAGAATGATGGATACTAGGGGGTTAGCCACTGGGGGAGTGGGGAATGGAGAATTATTGTTTAACGGATACAGTTTCTGTTCGAGATGATGAAAAAGTTCTGGAAACAGTGGCGATGGTTCCACAACATTGTGCATGTCCTTAATGCCACTGAATCGTACACTTAAAAGTGATTAAAATGATACATTTTTATGTTAGGTCTCTTTTACCACAATAAAAAAAAATTGTCTTGGGGGAAAAGCAGTGGAAGCTGAGGTAACTCTGGAGGGTGCAGGGACAAGAGATTGCTGAGCGTGAGTAGAGCAGATTTACCTAAGGCAGCTTTCCTCCCACGACCAGGCAGGTAAGTGTGTTTCAAACAAAAGGGAGTGAGGATAACCGTGAGAATTTAGGAGTGCCTGGCCCACCTACAGGCAATAATTCAACCAAAAACAAAGCAAACACTGTACAGACAAAGTCTCTTTGGGGCAAGGGTACCAATTTTTCACTCCTGATATTAGACGTTAATACAATGTTAGACCCACAACAAATATTTCTTATGGGGTTTCTATTTCTAAGCATATCTTACCAGAAGATGAAGGTAGAACATGGGGAGGGAGGGAAGGAGATAAGAAGACACATAACAACACAACCCCCACCACCATTTGTAGTAAGATCACTGTGTGCAAGGCCTCCAATATGTTTTATGTGTATTTTCTTATTTATTCCTCACAACCACCTGTGAGGTCAGGGACTACAGTGATCTCCATGTTCTAGATGCAGAAACAGAGGCAGAGAGGGAGTCTCTCGCAGAGAAGCAAGGGAGGAGCCAGCCAGGTATCTGTTCCAGTCTAGAGTCCCTGCCCTCGAGACATGAAAAAGGGGTAGATCAGTGATCCTCAATCTGGACACCTTTTTCAAACCCACAGGGTTAATGAGACGTGATAGTTAAGGCTGTGAGAGTAAACGACGTTGGCAGAAGTAAGCATACGCCAAAAGGAGATGATGACGTCAGAAGTTTCTCCCACATCCGTGTTGAAGCGGAAAATGAAGGAAGACAGCGCAGTGGGCACTCAGGGGTCCTCAGAGAAGAAGGAGGACACCAAGAGGGTTAATGACACGACGTCAAAGGAAAAGAGGGCTTCAAGAATCTGTATAACATCAAATGCTATGGAGAAAAAAGGACTGAGGAGAGGCTTTTATTACTAGGTTAGAGTCCAAATACAAACAACCTCATGTGAAATCTCTGGCTTTAAAAAAAAATAAGGTCTGACGCTTGCTCAAGATACATTTCCGTCCCTGGTGGATTGGGGGTGCCTCTGCACAGTGATGCTCTTTCTCCAGGACGCAGGCTCGTGGAGCAATGAGCATCTGCAGCACTTTTCTTCCCCATGGGAGAGAGGTCAGGAGAGTGGCTGAGAAAGGCCCAGGTCTCAAAAATTCCAACGCTTAAGTGCAGGAGCCATTGCCACGCATAGCACGTTGGCCAAAGTCAGTCACGTGGCCACATCAAAATGAAGGGGTGGGGAAGTGAAATTCCACCATGTGCCTAAAAGGAATCAGAAATATGTGTTGAACGACACTAATAATTACCACACTGCCCCGAAGAGTAGTCTTAATAACAATACACGCCCTAACGTCTACCTAGTGCCTCACAGATTAAAAACATTTCTTACATATTATTATCTCACAGGAGCCTCACAAATCAAGGTCTGTTTTATGATTTCCATTTTAAAGCCAATGATGCAGGCTCGAAGAAATTAAGTTACTTGCCCAAGGTCACATACGAATAAGTGGCAGGGCTGGGATTTGAACTCTAGTTTCCTGGCACTTAGTCCAGTCCAGGGCTGTTTCCTTGATGCCTCCAGGCAGACAGCTGGGGGCAGATGCCAGATTGAAGTGGTTGGAGAATCAGTAGGAAGTGAGGAAATGGAAGGAGTACACCTAAGAAGCTTAGATGTGATCTTGCAGCCCTGGGAAGTTTCCTAGCAAGAGGGTGACCTATTAAAAGGAATGTTTTAAAAGGCTTAAATTTTACAGCCCTCCAAGGGTGCCCCAGACAAGCACTCACACACTCCTGGAAAGATAATTAATTGTTTCAGCCTTTCAGGAGAGCAGTCTTGGCAACATGGATAAGGAGTCTTTTTAAGAAATGTTCATATTCTTCTAGAACCCTTCCATAAGCATAGAATCAGATAAGGATTAGATTTACACCTGAGGCCATTAATATTACAAAGAAGTATTTTAATAGTAAAAAAGTATATATTTTGGAAAAAATATCAATGTTCAAAAGTAGACAAATAAGAAAATGTATAGTTTAGCACAAGACAGAATATGAGAGAACTTTTCAAACAACACATTTAAAGAATTTCCAGTGGCATGGGAAAAAAATTCTCATAATATAAAGTTAAGAAAGCAGGATATAAAATTATACAGTGTTAAGATAATTATGAAAATATACACACAGCTACACATTCTCTGGGTGGTTGGATTATGAATGATTTTTATTTCATTCATGCTTTCCTGGGTTTTTAAATTTTCTACAACATACATATGCTACTTTTATAAGAAAAAAAATAATAAAAGCTATAAAAAGAAAAAGAAGTTGACAACCACACAGGATGAATTAGAAGAAAAGGGTAAAGACAAAAGAAAAACCACTCTGGACTTTTATGGGGGGCATAGGGGAAGGAGGGAGGTTCATTACTGTTATTTTGTTTTGATTTGTTTTGTTTTGTTTTGTTTTAGTTAAGAGATGTTATACTACCTGTGAAACAAAGAGGCACCACTACCAAAGGGAAAGAGTTGGTTATTATGATAACTATAGCAGACATAGACCTGCAGAAAAGGTCACCAGTCACACACAACAGTTCTATTTAGCAGCCCCTCTTTCTATAGAAAAGAATACAATTAATTTTGACCTTAGTCTGAATGTTACCGTTTGTGTGGCTAGTTGTTGCTGATTCATGATTTCAAAAAGGTTGGTCCTTCAATACAAAGACCTGGGCTCCTGGACTGTGCCACAAACTACTAAAATCAGCCTCAGTTTCCTCATTTATTAAGAAGCACAGGACTAAAATAGGTGATCTCTAAAATATTTTCCAGCCTTAAATGCTATGACTATTTTAGTTCATATTAATTTCATGTTCGTGAAACCAACTTGTAAGTGTATTTGTGTAAAACATTTTCAGCTAGACCACCCACCAAATCAAAATAAATTGGAATGCCTTTACATGTGCCAGTATTCTAGGTGCCATATTAAATTAAAACACAGTTCTTTCTCCAGCATTTGACATTTTCAAAAATGGTTTGTAGACTTAAAGGAAAAGTTAGCTATGAGATTTGTGAAAAGCTTTACAATGAAACCATCTTTTTTTTTTTTTTTAAATCCAAAGACTAAAAGGAGCCCAGTTGGAGGTGGCACACTGGAAACACAGTTAAACACACAAACACATCACACACGGCAACTTTGTGGTTCCACCCGCCCTTGCTTTGATACACAATGAGAATAAGCTTAATTGCCATTTTTCTTTTGGATACAACTGCCTTTAAGTAAAAAATTTGGGGGGGGGGGAATTTTCAAATATAAAATGCAAGAGGATGGAGACATAAAACAGATCCAACTCACATGAATTTCCAAATAAAGAACAAAAGTCTTCATTTAATGAATAGAAAGTATTTTAAAGCAGGAGTCAGCAAACTTTTTCTTAGAAGTCCAGATCATAATTCAGGCTTTGCAGACCACAGGAGAATCTCTGTCATGACTATTCAATTCTGCTTTTGTAGCACAAATTAGCAATTGACAATACATAAGCAAGTGGGCATAATTTTGTGCCAATAAAATTTTATTTACCAAAAAAATGGCCAGCCCATTTGCCTACTATCTTAGTCCATTTTCCATTGCTATAACCTGAGACTGGGTCATTTATAAAGGAAAGAGGATTATTTAGCTTATAGTTCTAGAGGCTGGGAAGTCCAAGATTAGGCTGCCACATCTGGTGAGGGCCTTGTGCTGCTTCATAGTGTGACAGAAAGGAGGAAGGGCGAGCAAGCACGTGTGAAGGGAGCAAAACATGAGGGGGAGCCTGGCTTTGTAACAACCCGCTCTCGCAGTAACTAATCCAGTCCTACAAGAGCAAGAACTCACTCCCTCCCATGATAATTAACCCAGTCCCTTGAGAGTGGTTGTAATCCCTCTTAATGACCTACTTACCTTCCAACAAGGCCACACCAGGGACCAAATTTCCAAAACACGAATTCTGGGGGACACACTCAAGCCCTAGCACCTAGCCCTGCTGCAAAGCATTTTTCCTATTCATATTGCATCCAGTTAATGTTAGAAGATGAGGGTGAAAAAGAAGCATAAGAAAAGCATAACAATTAGAAAGACTGCAGTGGGAGGTAGAGCGAGA
Organism: Eulemur rufifrons; assembly: GCF_041146395.1. Classification (NCBI taxonomy): domain Eukaryota; kingdom Metazoa; phylum Chordata; class Mammalia; order Primates; family Lemuridae; genus Eulemur; species Eulemur rufifrons. Next base: position 51,187,568 of record NC_090998.1, read on the forward strand.
ATGCAAGAAGGGCAGTGATCTGAGCCAGCAGAGAAAGTTAAAGTAGGACCTACACAGAAGAGGTCAGGGCAGAAAGGGGAAAAAAGGGAAGTGCAGAGGAAGAGAGAAAGACAAAGTGAAGAAGAGAAACAGCACAGAAGCAGGAAACCGATTTCTATTACCATCACTCAGCCACAAAGAAAAACGCTAGGGGTCATTTACAGACAAAAACCATTTATAACTAAATTTGGTGGGATTTTTAACAAATATTTGACTTACACAGCTTTAAATCCTTATTTAAAAAAACAATAAAAAAGCAACATGTAAGAAAAACAAACTGAAAGAGAAATACAAAAAGTGACAGGATGCAAAGAAAAGGGAGATGAGAGGAGAGTACCAAATGGAGACAGGGGCAGGTACAGTGATAGACAGGAGGGATGAAAAAGAAAAGGGTCCGCTTTTCTTGTCCTCCCAGTCTCTGCTTCCTGGAATTCCAAGTACCAAGTTTGATCTGCAAGCCTCTGGCCTTGCTGGAGATTTTCTTGTCAAAATGGTCAGCTGACACATGCCCAGGAATGACTTGGCAGCCACCCCCACTCTCCAGCCCTCCAGCACCCCAAGCCAAGTGGTCTCAGCCTACCACCCACTTGCCTTTCCAGAAATGGCTCAATGTCAAATCCCTCCCTGGCGCTATGAGTTCAGTGTGTACCCTGAGAGGGTGGAAAATTAACCATGGATCAGTTTCCTCATTCATTGGTCACACTTTAGCATTTCCTTTCAATTAAAATTTATATGGAAAGGACCTAGGGGTTCTCTAGTACTTTGGTTCTAATGACTAAAGTATACTCTTCAGTTCTGACCTTTTGAACCTCATAACCTAAAGGTGCGGGTGTGAGAAAGGAGAATAAAGGACTCAGAACCATTGGGCAGTATTACTTTTAAGCCATCTCAATTAAATGGGGATTAATCTCTCTCCCTGACCCCTTCCATTTCTTTCTCTCCCACTCCATCTCTCCTCCAGAGACAACTCAACAGCTTCTTTTTAATCCATACCTGGCTTTAAATAACACTCACATTCAGGAAGTTCTTCTTTACATTTAGCCTAAATCCTTTCTGCTACAGTTAAAACCCGTTTCCTCAGTGGAGATTTGGAACAGCTGGTTCCCATTCTCTTTACGGCAACTCTTCTTAAAGATTCATGGGCTTATAAAGGATGTCCATACCAACCTCACCTGAGGCATGTAACTCCTTTTTCTTAAGCATTTTCCTATGCATTTACCAATAACCAATTGCTGAGTCTGTGAAGATCTAACTCATTGAGCAAATTTCTACAGCTCAAGAAAAACAACAGCTTTGATAACTCAAGGAGCAAAGGGGCATATAGGCTGTCACTTTTTGCTTGAATTACTAAATACCTGCTTTTGTGAAGACACTGCCAATTTGAAGTTTGGGACATAAAACTAGAGCAGACTTCTTATGTCTGAGTAGAGAAGCACGTGGGGACGACCCATCTTTGGACAACTGCCTACAGCTTTGCTCAAGAACATCACCTCTGTGTGAGCAAGGTGAGGCATTTTAGAATTTGAACAAACAGCACCCAATGTTGGTCTCTCAGTGAAATTTGTAACTATTTTCTCCCCAACACATATCTCAAACTGTTTCTTCTCTAAAGCATTAAAAAAAATATATCCGGAGTAATACAAAAGATCTTCGGCTGACTTTTAGGAGCAAACAACATATGTTCTTGAACATCTGTGCTTTTCCCAAGCTATTTTTTCCCATTATTGTCAAGAGAAAACTAGTTTAGTGGAATGTTTCTCCACAGAGGCACAAGTCTATAATACTCCCTGTTGATTACATATAAAAGACACAAAATATTAGTTTATTAAAAGCAGCTTCAACCGTTGCTGTACAAAGCAGTTCTCTGATGGAACAGATTTATGAAGTAACAGCTGAAAGGTATGCAGATCACAAGATACATGACAAATGTACTTTATTACACGGATCAGAAATACCATATGTACTAGCAGTTACTGTACAATGATACACAACACCCAACTAAGACTATTTAAGAGTTTTGCTGATATTGAAAACTATAAAGACACAATGTGAGAGTAAGAAAGTGTTTCATAAGATAGCATAATGCCAAGACAATTCATTGCTTTAGGAAATTAAATACATTGTGCATATTAAAAACTTAATGTATTATAAAACTATGCCATTCTTTAAATTAAAATTTGAAGGACTTTATCCCATTCATTGTTTAAAGCAGATGTTTGTAACGTTTTCCCATACTTTAAAGTGGGACTTAGCAGAATGAATACCAGACTCAACATTAACAAAATTAAGAAGATTTCATATTTTGTTATTTCCACCAAAAAAGTACTTATGTCTACAATCATGTAGTGCCAAGAAACTATGTACAGCAAAATAAGCACAATACATCTCAAATACAATGACTTCCTACAAGACATTTCTTGGCTGGAAAGGACTTTAACAGCTTTCAATCCAAATTTCAAGTACAGTCAACCTTCCATATTTGTGGGTTCTGCATCCTTGGATTCAACCAACCAGGGATCAAAAATTTTCAAAAGAAAAATGGATGGTTGCATACGTACTGAACATGTACAGACTTCTTTCTTGTCATTATTCCCTAAATAATGCAGTATTACAACTATTTATATAGCATTTACATTGTATTAAGTATTTTAAGTAAACTAGAGATGATTTAAAGTACAGTCATGCACTGCATAACAGCATTTCAGTCCATGATGAACCACATATAGCTGGTGGGTCCCATAAGAGTCTAATGAGCTGAAAAATTCCTATCGTCTAGTGATATCCTGGCCATCGTAACATCAAAGCGCAATGCATTACTCACGTGTTTGTGGTGATGCTCATGTAAGCAAACCTACTCCACTGCCAGTCATATAAAAGTATAGCACATACAATTATACACAATACATAATACTTGATGAAAATGACTATGTTACTGGTTTATATATTTACTATACTATATACTTTTTTATTGTTAGAGTGTACTCCTTCTACTTATTAAAAAAAAAAAGGTTAACTGTAAAACAACCTCAGGCAGTTCCTTCAGAAGATATTCCAAAAGGCATTGATATCATAGGAGATGACAGCTCGAAGTATATTTTTGCCCCAAAGACCTTCCAGTGGAATAAGATGTGGAGGTGGAAGACAATACTACTAATGATCCTTACCCTGTGTAGTCCTAGGATAATGTGTGTGTTTGTGTCTTAGTTTTTAACAGAAATTTTAAAAAGTAAAAAATTCTACAATAGAAAATCTTATAGAATAAGGATATAAGGAAAATAGTTTTGTACAGATGTACAATGTGTTTTAAGCTAAATGTTGCTACAAAAGGGCCAAAAAGTTTTTTAAAAAAATTTAAAAGTTTGTAAAGTAAAAAAGGTTACAGTAAGCCAAGTTTATTATTGAAGAAAGAAAAAATATTCTACATTTAGTGTAGCCTAAGTGTGCAGTGTTTATAAAGTCTACAGTAGTGTACAGTGATGTCCTAGGGCCTTCACATTCACTCACCACTCGCTCACTGACTCACCCAGGGCAACGTCCAGTCCTACAAACTCCATTCATGTTAAGTGCCATATACAGGTATATCATATTTTATCTTTCTTTTTTTTTAGGTGACTTTTTTTTTTTAATTTCAGCTCATTATGGGGGTACAAACATTCAGGTTATATATATTGCCCATGCCTCCCCATCCCCCCGAGTCTGAGCTTCAGGTGTATCCATTCCCTAGACAGTGCACATCGCACTCATCATGTAGGTGTGCACCCATCCTCTCCCCCCACCCCATCCCCCTAGTCAGAACTTCAAGCGTGTCCATTCCCCAGGCAATGCGCAAAGTAGGTATACACCCATCCCTTCCCCCCAGCCCCCACCTCTGTCCGATACCCAATTGGTGTTATTCCCAAATGTGCACTCAGGGAAACCAGTCTGCTGGTGAGTTAGAGTTCTTTTTGTAAGCAGGCCCAAACCTGGCCTGGCCCTCCTGGCCACCTGATAGGCCCCTGGGGACAGCAGAGTGGCCTTTAACCTGGTGTAAGTACTTCACAGTCCCACCTCACCCTCAAATGTTTCCTTGTAAAATTGGTATGTGTCTGCTGCAATGGTGTTTTTATATGCTGGCAAATATAGGGAAAAAGAAATATATTTTGTGCCTAGCATAAACTTGAATCACTCTGCCAGATGGCATCAGAAGTTAGTCACTTAGCTAGCAAGATCAGTCAACAGCTCAACATCTGCATCTCAATTTATTTATAAATTTGGCAATTCCTTGAGATCTCGTTAGATTCCCCCTAATTTTATCTTGCGGCTAACACTTCACTAGTCTAAACTACACACTGCCACCCCTCACCATTGCCACCAGTCCATTTCAGATACTTGTATCAAGTCATTTATGGCCATTTTTTCTTCTCCAACTCCTATAAACCATATCCCAGATATGTAGATCCAAATTTTGGAAACATCCAAATTTCCTGATAAGCAAATAGATATTGCTGCGTATTTGTTTTATACAGCATGTGAACTATATAGTGAGAAAAGAAATAATGTACCTATATTAATGTGACAGTAGACAAAAGATGTGGTCAAAATCACTACTTCATTTTACCTGAGATTCAATTGCAGTTCTCGTTTCTTCACTGATTAGTAGCTCGGGCACTACTGGTCACGGCCTACACCTTCCCCTTTCCGATTGGACAGCACATTCCTAGCGAACTGTTACCTCAATTCTGCCTCAGGCCTAGAGACTTGAGGAGGGTTCTGTAAATCACTTCTATACTAAAACCTGCTCTTTACGTAATCCTGAGCTTGCGTCAGCCTAATCCATCATGGGTTGAACCAAAGAATAGGTATTCTACCCTAAAATTACCTTTCTCTCTTAGCAAGTTTGCACATCCTTGAGAAGCAGAATGGCATTGTCACAGTATAGACTCTGGAGCCAGACTGCCTGAATTTGAATTTAATTATATGGCCTGCATGCCTCAGTTTCCCTATGTATAAACAGACATAATATTGGTACCCAAACTCATGGGATTGCTGGATGAATTAAATGAGTTAACAACTTAAGAAATTTTGATTATCCTTAAAATGATATTTTAACTTTGATTTATTTAAAAACAAAAATAAAATGTTACATTCCATTCCTAATGTGACTTAGCTCAATCTAATACCAAAAATGATTTGGTATTTAGCTTGAGCTCCATCTGGTGGTTTTACAACAGCAATTCTCTGGAAAACATCTGTCAAATAAAAAGATGACAAATTTCAAAAAGATAAGCTAACTACTTAAAAGATTAAAGGACTACTCTATACTTCTCAATTTATAATCTTTAAGAGTAAAGTGATGAAGAAGTGACCATACTCCAGCATTAATTATAAAATGCCAGTTTAAATTTCTTGCCAAAATGTGGAGGTGGGGAGAAAAATCTTACTGACAGTGCAGTTCAGGAACTCAGTGCCTTAGAGGCTACTCACAACACCGTGTAAGGCCATTTCTTTTTAGTAGATACCTTCCCAAAGGCTGTATGAAACTCAAGAACATGATTTCCCAAATAAATTTTATGGTAGTAGTGTTTTGCTTTTTGATTTTGTTAACTTTTAAACTAAATCCTGACTGGACAAACTTAAGTGGACATCCTAACTAACATGGAGAGGCCCAGGATGAAAGCTCAGCCACTACCGTGGCAGTCATCAGGCACAGAAAAAGCGAACATATCCCTGGCCTTGGTCTCTCACTTCCACTTAAAAGAAAATCCAGTTAGAAAATACCTGACAATGCTGCCAAAATTTAAATAAGTGCCAAGTATATAACATCACTAATGTAGACAATTCCTATGATAAAAAAAAAAAAAGGTAAATAATCCAGCTAGTATATTTAGGCTGACAGTCAGTGGCTTAATGGAAAAATGTATATAATTTTTAATTTTATGAATAAACATCTTATGTATCCACTTTTCCCTAACAAATGCTATTGTTATTCATAACTATACCAAAAGCTGACATAGGCCACGAGTGACATCCATTACTCAACTTACATCTTCTTTTTTAGCTTTTAATAAAATTTATTATAAATATTTAAAGTTATCTCCTAACTTTTCAATGCGCTATTGAGTAAACTGAGAGAAGCCTATTAAAATAATGTCAAGAGTTTACTGGCATTAAATTTCACCGATTAAGATTTCCTACAAGATTTGTGTCATGTCCCCTTTTTCAGCCTAGCAGAGTGCCTGGCACAAAGTTTGTGACCCTCATGACCAAGTGACCTTATTCTAGTGTATTTCACCTTTCACTTGGTTTTCCTGTAAAGTTAACATCCTCTTCTGAGCAAATGCACAGCTCTTGGCCTTATGACAGCAGATACCATCTTGTTCCCTGTGTCCCTAGCACCTGGAAAAGTCCCTGGCACATAGGCGCTCAATAAATATTGAATTGTTCTGGTTAACATATAAAATGGTTAACGTGATTACAGTGAAATTCCAGAGGGAATGCTAAGTTTAGATTGTTTAACTAAATTTAAATAAGAGTGAAATTAGCAAACTGTAGCAAGACAGATTTGACTAAAAGTCCTTACACCAGCATTTCCAATAGTATATTCTATTTCTCAAAAAATTAGTTTCAAAGAATTAACGTTAAACGGGTGTCTTTACCTCTAGATTTCCATAAAACTGTACTAATCCTAAGCTAATACCTTTTGTGAATTTTCAAATATGTGGCATCTCCCAAACTGACGTGATCACAATTTTTTTTTAACCAAGTGTCTGGATAAATTGATTGCGAAGAACACATCCTAAGAAATGCTGCATTATATATTAGGATACACAATATTAACACTGAAGAACATTAGTTTCCGTGAAAAATCTGAGCTGTCCTCATTTCCTAAAAAGCACACTGATTTGTACAAGGTAATATTCTACCTAAAATTATGACTTTAAAAAAATTGAACAATGTGGTCTTTTTAGCACTAGAAAATCTTAAGGATATATGAAATAAAAGATTAAACTTCAAAATCTACACACAAAATATATTTTACTTTGAATCATACAAAATCAAAACTCCAAACAAGTAACTGTTTATAAGACCTACTGTTAAGTTTTTAGGTGATACGATTACATAATAGCTTTCTTTAAATCTGTGTTCATTCTTTATTTGTCAGTATAATATCATTTGTTTTATCTTTACTGTAATTAACAAGCTGTAAGAACAATCACAACCACATTAATACTTGGCAGAATTTGGATGTCTGATAACACCTGGACACCGAGCAGCATTCAACTAAAATATGAGTATAGCTTTCATCCAAAGAAAATATTTTATTCAAAGTTCCCAAAATAAACTTCAAGAGTTATGTTGGGTTTAAACTGAAGAAAACAGGCCAAGTTTTTCTTAGTAGGAGCTGAAATCAATGTATACATTCTCATCAAACATCTGTCCCATGTCACACTTTCCAAGTTTTTAAGAGTCTACCAGGCCAAACCCTTCGCTGCTTTCGCTGCCTTTGCTTTGCTTTTCCCCTTTCTTTTCTCTCTCTTTGCCTTCAGCCTTTTTCTTTGCCTCTGGTTCATCCATACTGGGTACTGTCCATGCTGGTCTAGAAGACTCTTTTTGTTTCTTTTAATATCAGTCTCCATTTTCATGTCATCTGAATAAAAAGATGGAAAAACTATTAACACTCATGTATGGAAAAACAATCCTGTGAAAGGCTATTAATGTATTGAAAACATCAGAACTGAAGGTAGTCTGAAACCACAGAAGAAAAAAATCCCTACATTTGTGGAATGCTCTTTGACTAATCCTCTCAGGACTCCTTACAGCAAATGTGATGGAATCAGACACATGCTGCCACATAAGACCTAGAACCACAGAAGACCTAAGAAGTGTTTGTGAGTAACTAAGGACACTGAGAAACTTTCTAAAGAATGCTGTCATGATTGTCCTTCTTTGGAATAGTAAAATTAAATAGGAAACATTTAGGATGTACAACTTTGAGTTAGTACATTAGTAGATATAAGGTTCTGTGAGTTATAAGAATATTTCTCATATTAAGTGATACCTGAGTTAAAGAAAATATAATAGTTGAGCCAATAAATGCACTCATACTTCTAATGAACTGATTAGGAATGATTGGCCATTTCTAATGAACTTGAGCTAAATTCTAATGAACTGAGAATGGAACTTGATGGAGGAAGAAAGACATGGACACATCCTGGGGCTGCCATACTTTTTCTATCCAGATAACATCCAGAGATCCAGATCTATTCACAGGAAACTTGGCAGGAAGCTCAGCACAACCATGCCGTGGTATATCCATCACCAACCTTAATATCTGTTGTGAGGGACGTCCCTCCCTGAGACCTTACTGTGGTATACAAGGTCTATTATCTAGTACCTGACATTATATTAGACATTCATCATTGTTTCCACAGTACCTAGAATACTGCCTGGTATATAACAGCCTCTTAATAACTAGTTGTTGAATGATTATTATAGGTGCTGTTCTAGGTTCTGGGGATACAATGGTACAAAGCAGCTCTTTCCCCTCATGGAGTTTACAATGTTCACCCATCCAAGTACCAACCATGCCTGACTCTGCTTAGCTTCCGAGATCAGGCAAAACTGGACATGTTCAGGGTGGTAAGGCCATAGACGAGTTTACAATATCCTGTTGAGGGGAAAATAACAAAGCAAACAAACAAAAGGAAACTCGCACGCTCGTAATCCCAGCTACTCAGGAGGCTGAGATGAGAGGATTGATGGAGGCTAGGAGTTCGAGGCTGTAGTGCACCATGATTGTACCCGTGAATAGTCACTATACTCTAGCCTGAGCAACAAAGCAAAACCCTATCTTTTTTTTAAAGAAAAAGAAAGAAAATTTCAGCCTGTGGTGGTAAGCGGTTTTTTTAGGGAGGTACTAGAAACAGACAGACTTAGTAGGCTCTGGTAGGCTCATGGGAAGACAATGAGGTTTGAAGCACAGAAGTGATATAATCTGATGTGTATTCTAAAAAGATCATACAGGTTGAGATATGGAACTAGGAAGGGAGTAAGAGCTGAAGAAGAGAGAAGTAAAAAGGCTACTATTATGGAACAAGCAAGAGATGGCAGGTTTGTAGGGAGCAGGTGTGGGTAGTAAAGGAGAGTCAAAAAAGTAAAAAGAATCACAAAAGGAAACTGATAGAATTTTTTTTTTTTTAAACGAAGCACATGGACTCACCTTTCTCATCATTCACCACACACTGCATTTTCTCTTGACAATGTTTGGGTACCACCACAGTTGCTATCTCTTGAACATCTTTCATTAAAACATCACTGTCTACGTTGAGAATACTTTTAAGTCTGCTGAGCTCCTTTGGAGCATTCTTTTTCCTCTTTTCAGCACGCATCTTCCTTTTCCACTTACTCCGTAAGCTTTTAGCCATGTTTTACCTGGACGTTAACAAAAATACACATTCAAAAGTAAATATTTAGTGTATGTATGTGTGTGTGTGTATATGTATGTATGTGTGTATACATATAAATAAAATAAAGCAAATCCTTAGAAAACCAGGCCAACGGGTATCTCTACAAAACAGAAGCAATGGAAGGGAAAATGCTTCAATCTGTTCACATTTATGATAGCTTCACGTGTAACTTATGTGAGGATCAACATGGCACATACAGCCATTAAATAACAAGAACCCGACATCAAACTTGGTCAAGGGCCAACTATAAATTAAGCCAATTCTGAAAGCTCCATGAGTTTCCTTACAACATGCAGAAACTTAATTTCCCTAGAAATGCATCATCACCTTACATTTATGCAACAGCATACAAACTGTAAATGATTGTACCCCACCCCCAACCTTCATTATCCACCCTCTCAAGCCAACCTAACTACTTTAAATTTCCTTATTTCCACTCTTGTTTTCTTCCCACTCCTCAGTCCCAGGCCTAAATTCTCCACAAGGTGGTGAGTGTGTTAACTTTTTTAAAAAACTTAGAGCACACCAACGCCTTTCTTAGAATTCTTTAATGACTTACCCCTCGTATATTCAAGACCTACAAGGTCATTTGTGTTCTGCCCCCTGCCGCCTTTAACTGTATCTCATCTTATTCTCCATTACACACCACCGCAAGCTCCACCCATATGTGAAAAAAGTCCAAACTATGTCCAATCCAGTACCTTCACATTTGCTGTTCCTATGCCCCTGAACTGCTCTTCCCAAGTGTTGCTCCTTCATTCAGTACCTCAGAAAGCACTTCTCTGACATCCGTAAGGTCCCTACTTACTACGTGTTAAAACCTGAAACTATTTTGTTTGTTTTCTGTCACACACCCCTTCTCCCGTGGACTACAGACTCCAAGAAGGCAGAGGCTAAGGAGGTCTTGTTTGTCAACGGACTCCCCCAGTGCACACAGCTTTACATATAGGAAGTTATATAAACACTTGTTTAATGGATGACTAGCTGAGTAACACTTCTTGAACGCTAACAATCACAAACTCACTCTGCTCCTTTTTCAACATAACCCAATCCTTGTGAAGGGCCAGAAGGGTTGAGGTAAACAACCTTGAGAGCCTAAAGCTTAGCGGGACGGACCACAGCGGACGGCTCCATTTTACACAGTGCACCAGAGTTCCGCCACCAAGACCACCGGGGACCCTTGCCCTCGACTGAGGCCTGCACCGCCGCACCGGAGCTCAAGCTTGGGCCAGCGAGCGTCAAGACTTGAGACCAAATTCTTTAGGGGCGGCAAGTCATACGACTCACTGGACCCAGGAGGCACGCACTTACTCACCTAAGAAGCTCAGAAGCGCACACGCCGCAGGATCCCGCCGACCGGAAGTTTCCACACTTCCGCCTTCCGTGCAGGGCGGGCCCAGGGCGGGCGCACTGCACGCCGGGAGCCAACACGTCCCGGAAAGCCTCGAGAGGCGGGGTCTTTGGTAACCCTGCGGTTACTGCCTCCCTCATTTCGTGTGAGCGCGGACCTCTAAGCTTGGCCCGTCCCAGTCAGTTATAGAAGTCGGATTGAAGAATGCAGAAGAGAGTTGGCTCCAGGTAGGCCCGCTTCCTGGACATAGGGCGGGTAGTCCCGAGACTCTAACACAGGGAGTGACCCGGCCGGAGGACCCTACCTGTTAGGTAGGGAGCTCGGAGCTGACCTTTAGATCTGGCCTCCCCATTCACTTCAGACTCTTGGATTTCCTTAGGTCGAATCATCCTAGATCACGTGTTCTTCCAGAGGCCGTATTGAGGTCATCTTTGCAGCTTGTAAATTTTCCGGCCGATGGTCTTACGGAGGTACACATACGTCAAAGCTTATCAAATTGTACACTTATTGCATGTCAATCATATCTCAAGGTTGTTACCAAAAACAGAAAACAAGCCTTTCCCACCATAAAAAATTCAAAGGATAAAATGATCACACTATTTCATTTCTAGTCTGATCACTTACATACCAGACAATGCTGAGCCTGGGATGATTGTCTTAGGTCTCAAACAACACTTATTTTACATATGCCTCTGATAGCATAGGCTTTGGAACCAGAGAAGTCTGTGTTGCATTCTTGGTTCCAACACTTGTGAATGATATAGGTGAGTAATTAATGTCTCGGAGTCTGGATGTCCTTGTCCCTAAAGTGAAGGTAATACAACCTAACTGATCCTATGCAGGTGTTAAAAGCTCAACAAATGGTAGCCCTTTTTTTACATTATGCTTTCAAACATACAGCTACACAATACTATATTTGTAAGCAGTGTTTTCTACAGATCTACACCATATGCTAAAAAACAGGAAAGGAATTGTCTTTAATGATAGATAGCCTGGTAAATTCCTGCTGGTTGTTAGTAAAGGAGAGTTCTTTCTGAGACAATTTGTGGGTACCTTTTTTCTTTAAATTTGTATCCTTTAAGAAACCATGCATAGTATGGAAATTACTAAATTCAGATTATAACAAGGGGTTTTTTTTGTTTTTGTTTTTTTTTAACAGAGGCTGAAAACAACTTATAACGTGGTATGGAAAAAGGAAGCATGCCTGGGAAACCTGATTTCTTTAAATGGAAAATTAAGTTCTTATAGATCAAATGAATTTCTATTTTGCAAGTTAACCGTATATTATACTTAGCCTTTCATGTTAGAATTTAGCTACCTTTCCCAAAAATATATGTGCACATTGCATTTTAGATTGGAGAGAACTCAAATTCAGATAGTATAAATTTACTGCATCTTGTTTAACATACCAGGCCAAGACTTTTGAATAGACACTTGGCACTAGAAAAGAGAAAATAACTTACCTATTATGAAAATGACATGGTGTTAAAATACATGCCACAATCCAGCATTGCAAATGCTTTAAAAAGCTGAATCAGAAGCACACAGAGAAAAGGCCTTGTGAAGACACAGCAAGCGGGAAGGAAGCCAAACACAAGCCAAGGAGAGAGGCCTCAGGAGAAACCAAATCTGCTGACACCATCATCGCGGACTTTCAGCCTCCAGAACTACTTCAACTGTGAGGAAATGTCTTTCAGATTTGGCCAACATCTCATCAAGCCCTCTGTGGTATTTCTTAAAACAGAACTGTCCTTTGCTCTTGTGAATAGGAAACCTGTGGTTCCAGGACATGTCCTTGTGTGCCCACTGCGGTCAGTGGAGCGCTTCTGTGACCTGCGTCCTGATGAAGTAGCTGATTTGTTTCTGGCAACCCAGAGAGTTGGGACAGTGGTGGAGAAACATTTCCAGGGGACGTCTCTCACCTTTTCCATGCAGGATGGCCCCGAAGCTGGACAGACTGTGAAGCACGTTCATGTCCATGTTCTTCCCAGGAAGGCTGGAGACTTTCACAGGAATGACAGCATCTATGATGAGCTCCAGAAACATGACAAAGAGGATTCTCAGGCCTCTTGGAGATCAGAGGAGGAAATGGCGGCAGAAGCTGCAGCTCTGCGGGTCTACTTTCAGTGACACAGGCATGAAAGTAACTCGAACAAATCCCAAGGTATAAGGAAATGAGCTTCATTTTCTAGGACTCTGCAGCATTGGAAATGAAGCTAAGCAGAGTTCATTACATCTTATAATTCTGCAACCTTTTGCGAAGCATTTTATTACACTTTTGGAAACCATTGGGGTTGTTTCAGTTATAATGACTGACAGCCTAACTTCAAAACAAGAGCATCAACGGCCCCTCCACACTTCCTTGGCTATGTACTTAGAATAGAACCTTTTCTAAATTGTCCCTTAACCTGGATGGAAATAAAATGGTAGTTAAAATAATAATGATAATAATAAAAAGCTGAATCATGGACTATATTATTGAAAAAACCTTTTTTCCTCACTTTGTATAAAAGCAGTTATAACAGAATAAATGGCCTTGGTATATTTAAAAATCCTTGTTCATTCCCTCATTCATACATTTGAGTATGCACTCTATTATAGGCACTATGATCAATCTACAAGGGAAACCAAAGTACTGTGTTCAGGAAACTTTAACCCCTGATGGAGAAACATTGCTGTGGCCCCTCACAGAGCTGGAAGGCAATGGAACTAGAGGCACAATGGGTAGCACTGAGTACCTGACAGGAAGCAGACTGATTCCTCATCCAAAAGATGTTAACAGCAGTCCCCAACCTTTTTGGTACCAGGAACTGGTTTCATGGATGACAATTTTTCCATGGACTGGGTTGGGGGGTATGGCAAGTGATAGGGAGCAGCTGTAAATACAGATGAAGCTTCGCTTGCTGGCCGCTTACCTCCTGCTGTGTGGCCCAGGTCCTAACAGGTCATGTACTGGTACCAGTCCATAGGCCGGGGGTTGAGGACCACAGTGCCTCACTACGGACACCAGTCAGTGGGGCCCCTGCAGTCAAGCCTTTCCCATGGAATTCCTGATCTGCATAATCATTTAGTAAGAAACAGGAAAACTTCTGGGATTCAGATAGTGACCCCATGGGCCCATTCCCTAGATGTTGAGGACTTCAAGACAAAGCTCTATAAAGAATGAAAGGACAAAGCAAAAAGTTCCCAGCTGTTCCACAAAAAGTCTGCAGCTGGCTGTTGATACCACTAATCGCAAGAACTGCATTAAGAGGATTGAAGCCAGGTCTGAGGCCTGCAGAGAAAAAATGAAGGCAGGTACACAGGGCCCGCTGCACCTCTTTTCCAAAATTACATTCAGTAAATACAGAAGTTCTCAGATACTGCTCTTTACTTGTTTCCTTGTTTTCCTCCTTCCTTTGTCCCTTGCACACGGAGTTGCCTGTTGCGTCCAAGTCCTGCTAATTCCACTTAATATTTCTGGAGTCAATATTTTCACCTTTACTTGATGTAAAAAAATTGAAGTTATATTATCTAGCAATGCTTTAAAATGTTCTAGGTATATTCCCTACCTAGGTGAACTTATGCCTGTGCACAGTGGGACACATATAAGGACTTACATAGCAGCACTGATCATGATCATAAAAAAGGAAGAACCATATAAAATTCATTGACAAAAGAATGTATTAATAACTATGATCCATTTATACAATACAATATTCTATACCTAAGGTTTTAAAACTTCTTAGTCTTGGGATCCCTTTATACTCTTAATTATCATATCAGAAATTAAAATAATTTTTTAGAAAATTTATTTAAGTCATGTACAAAGGATAAATTCATTGCATGTTAAAAATTTTTATGGAAAGTAACTGTATTTCTTAAACCCCCAAAATATTTAGTGAAAAAAAGGCATCATTGTACATTTTCTAAATGTCAAATCTGCTTTTGCTTAGTGTCTTCAGTCCATTCTGTCCTTTGGATTGAAAATACAACTATTGGCCAGGTGCGGTGGCTCATGCCTATAATCCTAGCACTCTGGGAGGCCAAGGCAGGAGGATACTTTGAGTTCAGGAGTTCGAGACCAGCCTGAGCAAGAACAAGACCCTGTCTCTGCTAAAAATAGAAAAAATAAGCTGGGCATGGTGGTGCATGCCTGTAGTCCCAGCTACTCGGGAGGCTGAGGCAGGAGGATGCTTGAGCTCAGGAGTTTGAGGTTGCTGTGAGCTAGGCTGATGCCACAGCACTTGTCCGGGCAACAGAGTGAGATTGTCTCAAAAAAAAAAAAAAAAGAAAGAAAGAAAGAAAATAATACTATTAATACAAGGAGCCGACATTAATTAAGGATTTAGTTTATTTGGTGTATCTCATTTAATCCTTGTAATAGCCCAATAAGGTAGGCATTATTATTACTCCCACCATAAAGATGAGGCAAAAGACCTAAGTAAGAAAGGATAAGTAACTTGTCAAATGTCACATAAATAGTTGGTTGCATAGCAAGGAATCTAATCTAGATGCTCTTACTCACTTTAATATGCTATGTTAAAACTTGATCGCACTGCATCATGTACTTAGGTATCCAACAATAAATTGATGATGATGCAGTCAAATTTATATCTAAAAACCACTTGAGGTTAAATCAATACTAACTTATTTCAACATAATAACTGGGAAGTAATGCATAGTGAGTGTTATAGGCTAAGTTGTATCCCCCAAGTTTTATATGATGAAATCCTAACCCCCGGAACATCAGAATGTGACTGTATTTGGAGACAGGTCTTTAAAGAGGTACTTAAGAGAAAATGAGGTCATTAGGATGGGCCTTAATCCAGTATGACTGGTGTCCTTAAAAGAGGAAATTTGGACACAGACAAGTACAGAGGGGAGACCATGTGAAGGCATGGGGAGAAGACAACCATCTATAAACCGGAGAAGCCTCAGAAGAAACCAACCCTGCCAACACCTTCATCTCGGACCTTTAGCCTCCAGAACTGTGAAAATAAATTTCTGTTGTTTAAGCCACCTAGTCTGTGGTACTTTGTTACAGCAGCTCTAGCAAACTAATACAGTGAGGGAGTTTGACAAAGTTTCATTGGTTACTGATACACTGACCTAACATGCTGTATGGACCAACATAAATGAAACTACAAGACATAATTTTCCAAATATTTTTATCTTAAGATGTATATACTTAATGGCAGATGACTTAGTATATTTGGGGTCTTCTAACCACATTAGCATGCTATAATTTTAAAATGAAACCTATACTTTAACATATAAATAATTAACATCAGATTTTATGTCACTTATCTGATTTATTTTCTTCTGTTTTGAAAGAGTCTTGCTCTGTTGCCCTAGCTACAGTGCATGGGCATTATCATATAGCTCACTGCGACCTAGAACTCCTGGGCTCCAGGAATCCTCCTGCCTCAACCAGTACCCAGTAGCTGGTACTACACGCATGAACCACCATGCCCAACTAATTTTTTCTATTTTTAGTAGAGATGGGGTCTCATTGTTGCTCAAGCTGGTCTAGAACTCCTGACCTCAATCGATCCTCTGCCTTGACCTCCCAGAATGCTAGGATTACAGGCGTAAGCTACCACACCTGGCAATATCTGACTTTCAAGCAGACCTTTAATTTTAATACATCATTTTATAATGAAATATTAACATTTTAATACTAAAGATTTCTTGGTGGAATTTATCTTTTATATTTTTTTCCTTTCTAAATGAGATTAAAATCTACCAAAAGGACATTTACACTTTATAATAGTAAAGACACTACTACTTTAGAATCAAAACAAAATCTGTTATTTAATAATTCAGAGACAATTTAGATAAAATCACTAGACAAAGGTAAATTGATATTCTTAATCTAACCTACTCATAAAATTATTTTTGAATTCCTGTATGGCTAATTTAGGATTGAAAAAAATTTTTAAATGGAATTTTGATATCTCTTACCTGAGATCCTAAATCAAGGATTTAGAGATGAGATATCATAAAAAATAGTAAGATTTTAAAGCTCAGACATACAAAGGACACAAATAATGATCATAAAAGTATTCAATATTTAATTATATTTCAAACTTTATTATTTAATGAAACAGTTTATACATACTGCTTCCAATTACTTTTTATTAACTGCTTCCAGAAACCTTAACAGGTGCAGGAATAGATTGATGATATCCAAGTAGAGGCTGATGGCAGCTAATACATACTCTTCAGGTGACAGTTTATGCATCAGTGAGTGTGTGTCATGGATGATGAATCCGCAGAAAAGAAGTGCTCCTACAGCAGCCAAGACCAACTCCATTGTCTCATTATAAAAATAAAACTGTAGGCAAGAAATAAAAATTTGTTGATATTTAAGAACAGTGTTAAGAATACTTAAGTTACTTCCTCTAATGACCCTCCACAATACACGTATTCAATAATGGTATAAAACTTTGGATACCCGTTAAAAGCAGGAAAAACCAAGGCAAGTCCAGGCTTTCTTCTGTTGGATGGAAGCATGAATGGATGAATGCGTGGATATCTTCCTTTCAGTTAAATTGCCCACTTGACTCTGAACAGTAGCATTCCAAATATTAAATATTTTAATATCTATCTCTTTTTTCAGAATTAAATGTGCCATTGCAGGTTGGCAGTTAAAAGTGAAGGCCTCTTTCTATGTAATTTAATTCATTTGTTCATCTTTCTTTCAATTAATAATAATGATCAACATAAGACCTTGATTTTTTAAAGAGATTTTTCTATAATCATTCTATATATAAATGTTCTAGATAGTTATAACTAAGTGTCCTATCCTAAGTGTATCTCTTATAGTTTCTTAAGTTTATTTATATGGACATAGCCAGAATTTTATTTCAATTTAAACATTATAATACAACTCACCTTCAAGAACCCTGACAAGCACAAAATCCACAAACCAGTAAACAGCCTATAAAAACAAAATTTTAATAATTTAGAATATTGTTCCTTATGAAAAGACTTTGTAAACCCATTCAACATTTTCTGAAGAAACAAATCCATCCAGATTTTTGCTGAAAAATAATTAAAATGTAAGAACTCATAAATATACAATGAATACAATACCCATTTTGAATTTTTTTAAAGAAATTGAAAGATAGCTATCTATTCAACATTTGTTTTTACAGTTACAAACCTAGTTAAGAGTATCATTTTTAAAGTTTTCAATTGGAACACAAAGAAAATATTGACATAAACATAAATATCATTAGATTTTAATTCAGAGGTCTACAAAAACTTCTTGAAAATATATACATGGGCCGGGCGCGGTGGCTCACGCCTGTAATCCTAGCACTCTGGGAGGCCGAGGCGGGTGGATCGCTCAAGGTCAGGAGTTCAAGACCAGCCTGAGCAATGAGCGAGACCTCGTCTCTACTAAAAATAGAAAGAAATTATCTGGCCAACTAAAATAAATATAGAAAAAAAAAATTAGCCGGGCATGGTGGCGCATGCCTGTAGTCCTAGCTACTCGGGAGGCTGAGGCAGTAGGATTGCTTAAGCCCAGGCGTTTGAGGTTGCTGTGAGCTAGGCTGACGCCATGGCACTCACTCTAGCCTGAGCAACAAAGCGACACTCTGTCTCAAAAAAAAAAAAAAAAGAAAAAAAAAAAAAAAAAAAGAAAATATATACATGAACAAATGAAACATGATTGCATGTTTAAACCAAATAATAAAAGCAAGTTATTCTGCAAACATGCATATTAAAGTTCACAATGTACTTTCTATGTTATTCTTATTTATCATAAAACTTAATTTATGGACGCAAATTTGACACTGCTATAATTTTATGATTTCCAATTCAATTGTTATAGGTATAAAAAGTATAGTTATATGACAAAGACCATCTAAGAAGTCAGTGTTTCATTATCAAATATGGGACATATCTGCTGCTTCAGGCCACAAGGAATTACAGAGGCCAAATTTATCCTTCCTCCTTAAATAAAACCAGACAAAATATATGAAACAATGGCTTTCAGACACTGTACAAGCAGCACAGGAGAGTGATTCCTGAGATAAGGGAAACAAAGAAGGTGAGCTCTATAATTGCCCCAGCTACAGAGTTTCCAGGCCATGGAGTCGGGACACGAACCCATACAGAGCCTTGTGGTCTTGAGTGGAGACAAGAATTCAGAGCTCAGGGAGGCCAACATGGCTAGAATTTGCAGGGCAGAGTACCAGGGAGCGGAGAGCTATACAGAGAGACAGAGCATGCACACGCACATTCTGGTAATATGCACAGCATTCCCCTAGAGTCTTTAGCTGAGTTCTGCTCAACACATACATGTTGAGGAAGTGACCAAAGCTGGAGAAAGAATTGCCACAGAAGAGCAGGCAAAATAATCCTCAGAGCTCACACGGGGCTGGAAACAGTTTGCATTCACACCAGCCGGAGTAGAAAGACCTCCTAAGACATGCACTGAGTAGTACTCAGAAGGGTAACAATTAGAGTTACATGAACCCTAAACTGAAAACTGTTCTGGACCTGCTGAACAGAGCCTCAAAAGGTTCAGTTTCCAATGAACTTAACTGCATCCTAGAAGAACAATGCCCAAAACATTTAAAGTTAAGGCAAAAAATTCAGCACCCAATAATATAAAATTTATAATGACCAGGATCCAATCAAAAACATAAAAGCATATAAAAAATGAAGGAGATATGACTCATAACAAGGAGAAAAACCAATTGATAGAAACAAATCCAGAAATGACACAATGATAGAACTCACAGACCATGACATTAAAAAATACACTCCCCCAATATTCAAGGACATAGATGACAAAACAATCATGAGGTGAGAAAGATACCATACACACACACACACACACACGCACACACACATATGCGTACACAAACACACTTAAAAGATGCCAATTGAACTGAAATTCTATAACTGAAAATCACAATATATGAAATATCATCAAAAATAACCAAACACACAAGGAAATAAAATATCACAAGAATTATCAGAAATAGCAGACACAGATGTACAAAGACTTCAGAAACATTTGATTTCAGATCAATATATGATAATTATAATATCAGTTGTATCAATAAATGTAAATTTATTACATAGAGGCTGAAATATAAGGAAGGTTGTTTACCCAAACAAGAGCTCGAGAAACAATGCTGGAATGGATGGGAGGCAGGGGAATAGAGACTAGGATGGGAAGAGGATGCAGAGCAAACCTTTAATCACATACACCACACAAATATGTATGAAACATCTCCCCAGAAAAGGAAAAGAAAAAAGAAAATGTTGCCTTTCCCTAAATCAAACTCTGTTCTAACAAAACTATTTAAGCAACCTGCACAATTGTCAACATTGGCTGACCAACTATATTTTATCCCACTAGAAATTTCTGGTAATCTGGATTACCAGAAGAAAAGGAGGGAGAGGGTGGAAACAAAGTTTTGCAAGAGTAGACTTTTGTAAATATTCAATGTTGTAACAGGAAAAAGAACAGAAAATGGATGGGTGACTGTGTGCCAACAGGAAGCCATTGTGAGCTTAGAACAGAGTCTACACATTCTTACCAGGTGAGGGCAACATAGTACCATTAGCCTAATATAAAAAAGATCATTCCATGTTTGAAGAAGCATACAGGTTAATCCAGGTGGATCAAAAAAGTTTTAAAGTTCATGCAGATAATTTCAACATCTGAGCTAATTACATTGTTTTTTCCACAAAGATGTGCATGGTTTTGGCAACATTTATGCTAAGACAAAGACAGAAATAATTCCAGTAAATTCCACACTGTTCATGAAGCATACAAACTTAGTCTAACTGGAAAGCTGATTTTTTTTGTTTTTGGCATTTACTTCCATTTCACTATACAGGGGAAGGAAATGACTCAAAGCCACTTTCCATCTCCTTGTATGTTCTGGGAGAGTAGGGCCTGGCCCTAGTACTCAAAGAGATGATCTCTTATTACCTTACATTTTAAAAGGCGGTACCCAAAGCCAACACGTCTCTCAAAACCACCTAAAATATTAAAGACATCTGTCTATTATATCCAAGAATATATAACTTACCCTGCTCCAAATTTGCTGAAATCTCTCTTAGATTGTAGAGTATATGCAGTCAAACCAAGAAATACTGCAGTAGTCAGTATAAAAGCTTGCAGAACAATATAGACATCATAGAAAGTAACTGTAAAATTAAAACATTGATTAAAATGCATGTAAACATATTCAATATAAAATAGCTTTTCCTGGTATTTAACAGAAATGCTTTATTTTCTCCTGTGCTACTTGCCAATAAAAACAATTATGAAAAGATGTCTTATATAGCCTTGAATATATTAGTACAGTAAAACCACAACCATAATGCAATAAAGCATCTCCAAAAAATTCACTCATACAAAATAAGGGGGTCGCATTATTATGAAGTTAATGGAATGACTAAAGAGATACAACAGAGGTGGCTGTTTAGGAGTTTTAGGAATATAGCGGAGTGATTCTCACTCATCTCTATCCCAGCTGCAGTTTATCACCATCTGTGGTGATTGTTTATTATGACTTAAACATCAATAGGGATGTTTCTGGGTCTTCTGGTGGGCTAGGAATTCCTGAACAGTAGCGGCAATTCCAGCAATCACCTAGTTAGTTACACCAAGTTCATCAGCCCAATTCAAGGCAATCGGGCAAGAAAAATACTGGAGCTATTTGGGGTGGGCTGCCATTCAAACTCACGGGCTCAAGCAATCCCCCTGCCTCAGCCTTCTGAATGGCTGGGACTACAGGCACATGCCACCATGCCTGGCTAGTTTTTCTTATTTTTTGTAGAGACAGGGTCTCGCTATGTTGCTCAGGCTGGTCTCAAATTCCTGGCTTCAAGCAGTCCTCTCACCTCGGCCTCCCAAAGTGCTAGGATTACAAGTGCAAGCCACCATGCCCAGCTTTCCATTCTACCTACCCTGCAGAGGACAGAAACCAACCACTAATTGCTTTACATCCAAATCTGCATTATCTTTGAGTATACGATTGTGGGGTTTACTAAATATATACCAAATTCCCTTCTGTAATTTTAAAATGACCATTCAGGTCACCCAGCTAGCTCAGTTGGTAGAGCATGAGACTCTTAAAATGTCCATCCAGTTGACTATGGCTATTATAATACAACTGCTTAACAATTTAAAAGAATGTTAAATTATAACCTCTTTAAGGAGGTTAAGTGCTTTGAACCCAAAGCCACTTAAGTAATTTTTAATTTTTCAGAGATTAATTATCCATGTTGTTTCTATTCCTAAATGCTACATTATTGGAATTTGTCTATTCATACCATTACAGGATTAGTAAGGTGAATATGGAAAAGATAAAACATGAAGTCAATTTTGCTTCTTGAAAGTAATTTCAGTATATTAGGTGGAAAAGATATTACAATTAAGGAGGAAAATAATGTTCTCAGATTACCCCATCTACGTCTTTCTACCCCCAAATCCAATAATCCTACAATAAATGTCTCTACTACATTCTTTATATTCCTATGGTGGGGGCTGGAGAGGGAACAGATGGACTTGATAACATTAAAATTAAGTAATATGTTGAGAAGCTTGCTTCAATCCTATTTCAGTATTTATTACTATTTTTATATATTCTGATTCTTTTAAAAAAAAGAGGTAGATTACCAAAAAATATATCCAACAAAACTGGCATAGAAAAATTAAAAACAGTGATAGGGCACAGTGGCTCATGCCTGTAATCCTAGCCCTCTGGGAGGCCGAGGCAGGAGGATCGCTTGAGGTCAGGAGTTTGAGACCAGCCTCAGCAAGAACAAGACACCCATCTCTACTAAAAATAGAAAAAACTAGTCCAATGTGGTGGTGCACACCTATAGTCCCAGCTACTCGAGAGGCTGAGGCAAGAGGATTGCTTGAGCCCAGGAGTTTGAGGTTGCTGTGAGCTAGGCTGATACCACAGCACTCTAGCCCCAGCAATAGAGCCAAAAAAAAAGAAAAAGAAAAGAAAAATTAAAAACAGTAATGACAAAATAGGAAGAAATAAATATATTAACCATAAGGATTAACAATTTGAATTATTGAGAGTAATGATTAACTCTGACCTTTTTGGTATTCAAGGTTAACTATTTGGGGACAATCAGAATTTTTTTTGTTAATTTATTGAAATTTTTTACTTAAGGCATTACATATGGTACATCAAGCAATTATAACAGACAATTGGCCTTCAAATATATATTTAATATGAAGTACAGAATAGAAATTAACACTATTTCTTTTAGTGCCATTTGGTCAAATATGAGAATGGAACATTTAGAGTAGAGTTCAAGGCAGGTAACTTAGAGGAGCTGAACTCATGTGATTTAAGTACATGGTTTAAAACACATATTCTTGGTTACTCTAAGATGCCTTTAAATTAGGGAAAAGATTAACTATTGTTGTCTTAATTTTTGTAATAAGTAAACACAAATGAAATATTGTTCTCTATTTCTTTTGTTTTTCTTAAACTTTTCCACTTCCTCCAAGCTCAGCTGAAATATGTAAAGTATAAATATCTGACTTTTGTTTCTATTTTAGGAATTCTTCATCCTATGCCATAGTTTTGAAACATGGCATTCCATATTAAACTTTAGCCACAAACACCTTTGTACTGGAAAGAGTATCCACATTAAAAAGTTACTGTAACATACAGAAGTGCAATTATGGCTTACCAACAACGGCCACAGTCAGAGCTTCCAACAGTGTCTAATAAAAGAAAAAAAACCTGAAATTAATAATGCACGTAGAATTTATATCATCTCATGTCATGTTCTAATTTCTAGCAGTTCAATGTGTTCCCATACGAATGATCTCATTTTAGTTTGAGATCAGCCCTATGAAGTATATGGGGCAGTTATTAAGCCCACCATAATGAAAATGAGACCTCAATATAATGAATGAGAATATTTAAATTCTTATTGTGATTCTATCATTCTTTAAGCTCTAATCTGATTTTTCATATCTGTAACGGAAAAATTACTGAAATATTATAGAAAATTCTATTTTTCTCACTCTGCAATATAAATAAAAATAAAATTGCAAATCACATGCACATTTATAAAAAACCTTAATATCTCCCACAAACATAGGAACAAAATATTTAGGCAGTACTTTGGTGTGACAGAGTCTTGAAACCATCTCCCAATATTCATCTCTCCTTCTTCCCTAGTAACAAAGTTTTTACCTGGACACATTACTGTTCAGATTAAACATTACATTTTTCAGTTTCCCTTGCAGTGAGTCCTGGCCATGTAACTATATTCCAACCAATTTAATGTGAGTAGAGAGGTGTACAAATTTTTATTTCAATTCAGCATTTTTTCCACTATATGCTAATATTAATAGAAAAATCTTTGAAACTGAAAAACTGTTAAAAATTCTAAAAGACTACTAAGTTATAAGTAATTTCCTAAAATTAACTAAAAAAAACACACATTAATTTTGTTCTGCCATTGTATATATGTATATGTATTCGATTAAACAAATATATTGAAAACTCAGGAATATATGTTAAAGGAATAGACATTGTCAAAGTACTCACAAATCCAAAAAGCAGGTACAGGTTAAGGGGATACTTATGTCTCTTTAAAGTCAATGCAAAAAGCAAACCCAAAGATCCGAGGGCAAACACCAGAATTAATGCAGGACTGAAAGAAATAATATTAGAAGAGTTTCAAGTTAAAAAAAAAAGAAAATTTAATAATTTAATTTAAGAAAATTTAAGAAAATTTATCTATTTTATGTGTTTATGAAAGTACAGGGGGAAAAATCTAAAATGATCCACCTCAAACTATCAACCTCAAACTATTCACCTCAAGAAATTATTTTACATCTGGAAAAGAGGACAAAGAAAAGAGCCCACAATGAAAGGGGCAAGACTTTCCTTTTTACTGTATGAACTTTTATCATATTGGAATAATGTTTGCAATTAGCATACTATTTTTTGTAATGAAATACAATTGAGAAAAGATTATCAAATAATAAAATTTATACCTAACTACTTTTTCAGGGTATTTACCATATGGCTGTAATTTAAATTAAAGAATTTAACCCCAAATAGCAAACTAATAGTTCAAGACTCCATTTTGATAGGGGGAGGGAGGATAAAAATTCTCTACTCCTAAGAAAATATTCATTTTTTATTTTTCCTTTCCTTTAATATAAAGAAACTATTATTTTTAGACACAGAAATAATTATGCTGGTAGTCAGATCTTTAATTAGGGATGAATTGAATGGAACTCTTTTGAAAACTTTTCAGTGAGATTATCCTAGTTATGAGCCCAAAATAAAATGAACATACATTTAGTAAGTAACCTTGTTTTTCAAGCATTGTCTTAGGCTTGAGGGATAGGGCATACAGTCTAATAAAATCAAAAAAATTATGACTTAAAAAAACTGCAGGCAGTAAAAATTCTTAATATTATTCCAGGAGATGAGGGTTTAACCCTAAGAAACTGTAAGCTAAAAAGTTTAGAGGTAAATACCATGTTGTGGAACATTTTTCTTCATCAAAAACAAAACTAAGCTGACTTAGGAGAGTTAATGAAACTTTTTTACATTTTAACCTCAAAAGTTAATAGAAAAGAAAATGAACTTTGCTTATAATACGCCCTTTTTATCATATGCAATGTCTGAAAATAATTCAGAATCATTTCATTACCTTACCTTTCATGTACAAATGTCCGTACAGACTCAAAGTATAAAAAAGCTGTAGAAGTCACTGTAGTTAAGAGAACTTGCAGAGAAAGGATGCTGTAGACTTTTCTTAGAAAGGCTAAAAGAGAGAAAAATTACACATGACTATTTTCTTAAGCATGTATCATAGAAGAGTAGAACCAAATTTCTTCTTAGAAAAATTAGGAGTTTTACATGCATTCTTTCTTAAATCTTAATCTAAATGATGTAATCTGTAACTAAAACTAGACAAAAAGAAAAAGCTTCCAAAATAATTCAAAAATTGTAAGGGATGGCTAATTCTCCAAAAAGCATGAACTTAAAAAAAATTAAGTTAATGGCCCAGAATATAAATGTTTTCATCAAAATAAAAAGAAAAGTATTAAATGCCTATTTGTACACAACAGCATACAACAAAGCAAAAGATTAAAAGCAGAACATCTTTAAAGTATAATTATATCCTTGAATCTAAAAAGCAGAAATAAAAAGCATATAAATTTTTTTAAGTCTTAATTTCCACTGCAGTAAAAATGTTTCCCCAAAATGAAACTTATCCTTAAAGGCAAATAATATATAAACTTACTTTCACTCATCTATTTCTATTTCTCATCTAGTACCTCTGCCTCTAGTTTCTATACAATAGGAAATTCTTACTTTCATAATACTTTATGAACATCTATAAATTACCTCTGAGGCCTAGTGATTAACACATTAACTGCCATGTGAGTTGTATTTAACTCACATTAGTTTTGATCCCCGGACCTAGTAAATGTGTAACTCACATGTCTCTTTACCTTGCGAGCTGTGTGGTGCGCTGGCAACTCACACTGTAGCATACATGTTACATGATGGGTGGCCCCCTGGGCAAAACCCTGCAGTTGGTTCCTGAAAATCTTACTTGTTGATGTTCTTACTGTTACAATTAATACTGACAAATTTAATTCCATATAACTCACGTAGAGAAAACAATAAAAAAATAAGAAATTTTTCATTAAATTAGAAAGGAACATTGTTTTTGAAGCTTTTATTCTATTTTTATAATAAAACACCGTGGCCCCAAGGAAAAAAAAATTGGATGCACAGCAATGTCCATATACTTAACACTATTGAACTCTACATTTCAAAATGATTATGATAGTAAATTTTATGTTATGTGTATTTTACCACAATTAAGGGTCGTTTTAAAAAAGCTGAGCTTGCACCAGGATGGGGGGCTCTCGCTTGTAATCCCAGCAACTCGGGAGGCCGAGGCAGGAGGATTGCTTGAGGCCAGGAGTTTGAGTCCAGCCTGGGCAATATAGCAAGCCTCATCACTAGGAAAAAAAAAGAAAAGAAATAGCACCTGTAGTGCCAACTACTCAGGAGGCTGAGGAGAATCACTTGAGTCCAGGAGTTTGAGGTTGCAATGAGCTGTTATCATACCACCAGAAATATAGATGCTAGACACCAAGATTCTCAGTGCATCTTCGTAATTCAAGAACTTGAAAATCTGAGGCAGCTTCTACGATGAAATAGCTGAACTAGAGCAGACAATGAATTCCACAACTGAGCATTTTAAATTCGAAATAATTTTAGTCTATTGCATATTATATAATAACTTAAAACTGACATCTTTTGATCTACTTAGGAAGCTTCCGTTTCCAGCAGCTTCTTCACCAATACGTTGAGTTCTAGGCCCTGCACAGAAAAAACAGTGAAGAGAGAGATAGGATCTCTGCCCCCACGGAGCTTACAGTCCAGCAATGGAGACAAACAGCAAAGGAAAACTTGTAACCCCATAAAGCAAACAGATCAAGCACGAAACAGCATTCTACTGGACGTCGCAGGGATCACACGATAAACTTGTTTTCACCAAAAAGTAACCCTTTGTTTCTTTTTTCTGAGACAGAGTTTCTGTCGCCCCAGCTAGAGTGCAATGGCGTCATGATAGCTCACAGCAACCTCAAACTTCTGAGCTCAAGCTATCCTCCTGCCTCAGTAGCTGGGACCACAGGCGCGACAAAACTCCCGGCTAACTTTTTCTATTTTTAGTAGAAACGGGATCTTGCTCTTGCTCAGGCTGGTCTCGAACTCCTGGGCTCAAGCGATCCTTCCGCCTGGGCCTCCCAGACTGCTAGGATTACAGGCGTGAGCCACCGCGCCCCGCCAATCCTTCGTTCCTTTTAAAGATGGAAAAATAAAGGCTGCTGAGGTGCTCATTTGTGCCTTTGTACAGCGCGAGCGCCAGCTCCGGCTCCGGAGCTCACAGCTGAGGGCGCAGCAGGCCTCTCCGGAGCCGCGATCTGCCCCAGAGCCCTGGCGAGGGGAGGGCGACTTTCCTCGGGTCCCTGGGGAGAGGGAGGGCAGGAAGAGTAGGCGTGCTTAGGGGAAAACTTTCCCTCCGAAACCTGCGAGATGGGCGCTCTCCCTCTGAAGCCGGAAATGCGCCTCCAAAGGCCGACCGCGCAGCAGTGCGACCAGGGCCGCAGAGGGGCGGGGAGGGGCGACGTACCCATTCGGATGTGCACACTGGCTGAGGCCACGCAGCTGCCATAGTTGAAGTCATCCTCGATCGAGGAGCGGGGGTATCGGGGGTCAGGGTCGGCCATGTTGGCAGCAGGACCCCTACCGCTCCCGGCGAGCCGGTGAGAGGACACCCGGCACAACGGCCTTCAACTCACTT
The DNA here is from genome assembly GCF_041146395.1 of Eulemur rufifrons. NCBI lineage: Eukaryota > Metazoa > Chordata > Mammalia > Primates > Lemuridae > Eulemur > Eulemur rufifrons. The sequence continues at coordinate 51,215,750 of NC_090998.1, forward strand.
CCGCGATGAAGCATTCCAGCCCGAACTAGCCGAGCTGCCTCCGCGGGCCGAACCTCGAGCTAATCGATTATGTCGCCTCCAAAATGCTGGTTGTGCTGGACGCCATAGCGCGCGCCTGTGGTCCCAGCTATGCGGGGGGATCGCTTGAGCCCAGGAGTTCCAGTCCAGCCTGGGCAACGAAGCAAGACTTACCTTCCCACTCCGCCTCCTTAAAAATTTTCCAGTTAGGCAGAGGAAGTGGAGATTGCTTCAGCTTAGGATGGGAAAGAAAACAGGTATTTCCAGCGTCATCTGAAATGAAATTTTTCTCAGATTTTCCACAACGAGGTTTTAAAATCCTCTCACCTGGAGAGTTGGCTACAGGTGAAAGAAGCGATGTCCCATTCACCCATCCATTCCACAAATACCCATCTCATTTATCCACTCCTTCAATAATCATACCGGGGATGCACTTTTACTTATATTATTTTTAATAATAATAATCGCTACATTTATTGAGCACTTTCTATAAACCAGGCTTTCTGAGTGAGATAATACTTACTCCTGAAAGGCAAGCAGAAGCTAGCCAAAGAGTAGTGCAGGTAGGTTCCAAGGGACCAACATCTGCACAGAGGAGGAGGGTAAAGCTCAGCTGGTGTAGGGAACAGGTGGCAAAGAATGAAGCCAGGTAGATAAGCAAAGACCCGATCGCCATATGCCAAATGTAGAAAGCACTGGAGAGGGTCATGACCAAAGACAGGGGAAAAGGGTTAATCTAAGAGAGAGATGACGATGGTGGCAAATACAATGGATCACAGTGAATATTTATGATATTGTTATCATTCCAATACAAAGATGAGGTGTAGACAACCAGAGTAGTATCATCCCAGGGTCCTTTGGAATTTTTTGATGAGAGTACTTTGATGCACACACATTGCCCAGTCCTCACTTGAACTGTAACACCCAAGAGTCTCGGCAAGTGGAACTCAGAACAGTCTATACTGAAATTGAATCCTTGATGTTATAGGAAGCTTTTGTCAAAAGAACTAACCTCACTTCCCAAATGACAAGAACAAAAAAACTTACCTTTTACAATTTTACAAACATTTTATAAACATATTACTCATCTTAATAGAAAGCCATAATAATAGGATTTATTATAGAAGACAAACTGGAATTGGACTGGGAACTCACCTTTTATTGACTAAAAAGAACCTTAGCAAAGTTTGATCCCCTATCTCTTACCAGTTACAAAAATAAATTCCAGATAGATTGTGGATCTAAACATGAAAGGCAAAACAATAAAACTTAAAGAAAATGATATAGAAGAATATCTTTATTATTTGGAAGGAGACAAAGATTTCTGAAACCAGATACAAAATAGCACTTAACCTCAAAGGAAAAGATTGACAAACTAAACTATATTAAAATTAGGAACTTCTGGCAATCAGAATATGCTATAAGAGAGTTTTAAGATGGAAGTAATAACATCATATTTGTACACTAATGGAACTGAGCCAGTAAAGAGTGGAAAATTGATAATGTAACAGAGAGGAGGGAAAACAGGTGCTCCTGATGCCTTTGAATAGCTGCAGGAGACAGGACCCAGTACACAAGTGAAGGGATCAGACTTAGAGAGGCGGCTAGACAATTCATCTACGGAAAAGGGGAAAAGAGCATATTTTGGTACAGATACTAGTAGATAGGCAATGTGGTAGTAAGATTCTGTTGAAGTTTTTCCTGATGCATCAGTATTCTCAATAAATATTCTCAAGGTCATCGGCTAAAGCATGAGGATGGGCGATAAGGTGATGGGAGTTGAGAAGAAAAGAGAAAGCATAACACAGTTTTCAAGGAGACCAGAAGAATAAATGGACTAAAGGTGTTTAGTATGCTCACTTGGCAGCATAAAGGACCCACCTGAAAGTCATGGCCTTGATGTTAAATTGAGTCCAATTAACAGGATTTGGGTTTTTCCACCCCCAACTACACTCAGGTGCATGGGTGCAGATCCCAAAATTGGAAAACTGGATTTAATCAGGATGAAGATTTGCCAAGAGAGTTCAACAAAGTGAGAGAGAAGCAAGGGAATAGAGAGCACATGCAAGGGAGTGAGTATAATAATTGACTGTGGACTTTACAGATAAGGAGAAAAGTCAGGACATCAAGAGGATGAAGCCAGAGAAAAGGCAGCAATATCTTGGATTAGATATCCTGGTGAGGGGGAAGGACTGTTGGGGGCAGAGTACTACAGGGAACGTGCTAGAAAGACAGAAGGTTTGGTCAGACAGTGGATTCATGAAATAGAAATTATGGATAGGATTCAGTTATTGATAATGACAAGTTTTAGGGGATGATGGTGGGAGTGAGTGGCTGAAACAGAGTGTAGAGTGAAGCACAAGGTCACTGGACGAGAGGAGTCAAGGAACTGAGAGGCTAGGGTATTGGAAAGTACATCATTTATTCTACATATATTTAAATCACCAAGAACTAAGACAGGATGAGTATTGCAGAGAGTAACAGTGAGCCAGGAGCTAGAGAGCCTAAAAATGAGTAGGAGGAATGGGGGTGGGGGAGAACAGTGGATGATGAGAGCAACAGTGAAGAGTAGTGAGTAACCTGATGATCCAAAACTCAAAGGCAGTTTTAGGAACGGTCTGATAATAACTGCCAACACTGAAAACACATATTTCACATAATCTAGCTTTCACAAAAGATCCTTGCTTCATGGTAAATTAAAAGATCTAGCAAAGTAGGCCTTTTTGACTGCTTTCCTCAGCCACAGTGATTTTCCTGGTTCCTCTGCGCGTTTCCTCCCCTGCTGCAGTAATTCAAGAACTAGCAAATACTCGATGGCATCTTGCCTCTGTTGCTCAGCATATTCAGGCAGTCCCGTTAAGAGATACAAAGCTTTGTACGCTTGTACAGACTGACAATAAAACCTTAGTCACTTCAACAAAGGGATATTGAAACTCGTACCCAAACAGTATTTGCTTTACCGATTTTCAGGTATGTTTTTATGGAGTACTGAGAATGACGCGGAAATTCAGGTAGGGGTTCTAAGTGACAGTGTGTCATCACTGGTGGTCTCTAGGGGGCGCTGTTCTCAAAGACTACAACCTGCGAGGTTTCAAATAGGTGCTGGCATTTTCCAGTTGAGGGCCACTGTCCATTCTTCCAGCCATTAAGGTTGAGATTTTTCTCACCACTTTCAAAGCATCTCCTCTTCTGACAGTGGCATTTGTATCACGCCTACCGTGGGATATTAACGTATAAACCGTAGAAGACTTCAAAACAATTTTACTTAAACTCAGTGTTGAAAGCAAAAGGTAGATTCTGTGAACCGTTTTGAGGAAGGAAGAATTGGTTCAACAATGTTTCATCAGAAAAGCCCATGGACAGGAGAATGTCATAAAACCAAACAACGGCATGGAGGAGGGGCTGCCTCGTGAAGACGATGAACATAATTTTACTCTGATTTGGTCTCTCTTTTGCTTTCCTGTTGTTGATATCTATATTTATCTTTTCCAATAATCACCCCATATATGCACATTTTCATCCGTTTCAATTCAGGTAAACTTGGGAGGAAAATGTGCCAAAACGTTTAGAGTGGTTGTCGTTGACCGAACGGGGTTATGAATGATTAATGTTCTTCTTTCCGTTTTTCTGCGTTTTCCAAGCGTTCCTCAATGAACCTTGTATCTCCCTTCTGATAGGATAAAGCGAACTAAACTTTTGAAGTAGATTATGATAGATCTGTGTGTCGGCGCTCACTCTTTGCTTGGTCTCTTCAGCCACGTCCCCAACCCAGAGGACTGAGAGGACTGTTGAGGGCAGAAAGCCCGCGAACCAGGGGGAGCCCGCGGCGGGGAGACCCCGGGAGTCCGCGGGGGCCTCTCTGGAGAGCGGCTCTGCGTCATGTGGGCGCCGCCCTTGCAGGGCCAGAGCACAGGCGTGTTCCGAGGTCTTGGCAGCCGTCGGGGCGGCAGGATTTCCGCGGTTGTGTAACGGCCCCTCGCGGGCGCCGAGGCCTGGGCTGCGCATCCCCCCTCGGCCCTGTCCCCGCGCTCCGGCTGCCGCGCCATGGCGGGGAGCGGCGGGGCCCACGGCGCGCTCTCGGAGCACACGCTCCTGTTCGACCTGCCGCCCACGCTGCTGGGCGAGCTGTGCGCGGTCCTGGACAGCTGCGACGGCGCGCTGGGCTGGCGCGGCCTGGGTGAGTGCGGCCCGCCGGGGACGCGTGGGGCGGGCCGGCTGGGGCGGCGGGGGGCTCCCCGCGCTCGGGCGCGCTTGGCGCCGCCCTGGGCAGCTGGGGCTGGCGCGGCTCCCGCGAGGTTCCGACGGGGGAATCCGCCCCTTCCTCTCCCCGGGAAGGACACAAAGACTCCCTGAGACCCAGACACTAGATCCCCTTTTTTTCAAAGAAACTTTGGGTCGATCGCTACATGAAGTGAGCGGAGGCTTGGGAAAGACAAACCGCGTGAAAGCATCTTGTGTTTGTAAACGGTTCTAGCCTTACTCGGTTCGCCATATATGACGTCTTGCCATTGCAAAATCACGCCAGAATACAATTTTCATATTAAAACATGTTTGGAACTTCAAGATATTGATCCTTTGGTGTTTACAATGTATCCTCAACTTAATTTCAAGTGAATTGCTACAGTAAGATACTACTTTTGATTAATGTGGCTCCTAGTTTTGTTAATTATACATATCTTGTTTATTTACTCAAATTAGTGGAATAAAGATTTATGCTAAAGAATGACTTTTTATTATTTTACTTATTTATTTATTTTGAGACAGGCTCTCACTTTGTTGCCCGGGCTAGAGTGCTGTGGCGTCAGCCTAGCTCACAGCAACCTCAAATTCCCGGGCTCAAGCAATCCTTCTGCCTCAGCCTCCGGAATAGCTGGGACTACAGGCATGCGCCACCATGCCCGGCTAATTTTTTCTATATATTTTGTTGGACTATATATTGTCCAACTAATTTCTTTCTATTTTTTAGTAGAGACGGGATCTCATTCTTGCTCAGGCTGGTCTCCAACGCCTGAGCTCCAACGATTCTCCCGCCTCGCCCTCCCAGAGTGCTAGGATTACAGGCGTGAGCCACTGCGCCCAGCCGAGAATGGCTTTTTATTTTAATCTAGAAAATTAGCTTCCAAATTTCATTTTATGCAGACATTAGAAAGTTGAGGCCGGGCGCGGTGGCTCACGCCTGTAATCCTAGCACTCTGGGAGGCCGAGGCGGGCGGATCGTTTGAGCTCAGGAGTTCGAGACCAGCCTGAGCAAAAGCGAGACCCCGTCTCTACTAAAAATAGAAAGAAATGATATGGACAGCTAAAAATATATATCAAAAAAATTAGCCGGGCATGGTGGCGCATGCCTGTAGTCCCAGCTTCGCGGGAGGCTGAGACAGAAGGATCGCTTGAGCTCAGGAGTTTGAGGTTGCTGTGAGCTAGGCTGACGCCACGGCACTCACTCTAGCCCCGGGCAACAGAGTGAGACTCTGTCTCAAAAAAAAAAAAAAAAAAAAGAAAGTTGAGCAACTGCCTGTTGGAAGTGTCATCGGAAATAATTCAGACAAAAATCTTTGTTTTGTTAAGTACTAGAGTTTTTATTTAGATTTGATACTCCATGATGTCATATTTAATTTTCATTGAAAATAACATATCAAAACAACTTAGCTTTAATGACCTGAAATAATGATTTTTCTTACCAAGAATAGCAGAGGACCTAGGAGGAGAAAATTTTCTTTGTGTTAATGAACAATATGGTCACACTTTTTCGAATTGTGGCATTGGGCCTCTAATTGTGTAAAAATTGTTTATATCTTTTTAAACTGTAATTTTAAATTATGGCTCTTAAGTAAAAATCTCTGAAAAGGGCATTTGACCCTACTTTCTAGAAAACATAGAGATTTGCAGTATGCATTTGAGGGATAAGATCTCTTGCGCACCAGATATTTTTGAGATTGATCATGGCATGGGCAGTATTTACACCCATAGATTTCCTACAGTTACTGAATTTGTGAAAGAAAAATGTTTTTATTCCAATCCACAGGTAGTGAATGAGGCCAGGTTGATGTCATAAATGAATGAAGCGGGTTAGAGACTATGAAAATGGAAGCACATATGTCCTATCTAAAAGGACAGTCAGCATTCAGTCCCTGGTCAGTGCTACTGTTCAGGAAGTCCAGCCCAATGTTGCTGGATATTCTCTCTCTGTCTCTCTCTCAAAACAATTGAAATCCAGGTAGTCATGCTTTAGGTGAGTTGTCTCATATAACTCCTGTAATCATGCTACGAGTCGGGTGCTGTTATCATCACCAGTGTTTTAACAGGTGGGCAAATTGTGGTACAAATTGGTCAAGTAACTTGCCAAAGTTTACACAACTGGAAGTGGCAGCTCAGACAAAGGCAGATCATATAAGCAGCCTATATGACATGGTCAGTGTGTACAGGATAATGTAAGTCAGTTCTTCACAAACTGAAGTCACTTATGCAGTATTTTAAATATACAGATGCCCAGGCACCACTCTAAAGCTGCTGATTTAGTAGATTAGATTTGATTTTTTTCTAATCTTTCTTTTTTTGTCAAGCTCGTGAATAACTGATGCACAGCTTGATTTGGAAGCCACCACTTAGGTCGAATTCTCTTCTTTATAGCTTCTTAATATAACAGTTATTTTGCTACATCCTATCAGTACTTAATTCTTTTTATCTTTAAACATATTCTACATATTACTCTTCAAATCACTTTTGCCAAGCATTGTTATTAAAAATAGTATAGTGACAAGAAAATGTATTCTCTGGTTAACATTGATGACTTTATATGGCTTGATAGTGAAGCCCAAGGAGCCCAAGTTGGAAAATGTTATTGACCTCACAGACATGATAACGTATATACAGAACCTTTGGTGACAACTCATTTCATTACATTACCATAGATTGGCATTTAAATTAAATTGCTTAGAGCAGCTGACACAGTAAAACCTCTCAACACTTATAATACACTCAGAGAGAAATCCTTTTTACAGATACTGTAGAATAGGCTTCAATTTTCTTCCCCTTAAAAAAGGAAAGGAAATTATCATATAAATTATTATTAATTACTGTAAAACAAGTTAAATGAAAAATCATATTAAATGTGCATTTGAATATTCAATAAAGATTTAATATAATAGTAGTAGTAGTAACAATAATAAAGCTGCCACCTATTGGGTGTTTACTATTGGCCATACACTGTGCTAAATATTTTACCTGGATTATCTCATTTACTTACAATAAAAATTCATGAGGTAGATATTCTTCCTATTTCCATTTTTTAGATAGGGAAACTGATTCTCAGAGTCTAAGTAATTTGCCTGGAGTCACAGTCTGTTTAATGGCAGACAAGGCTTCCCCCCAGATGGTAAGACTCCAGAGCCTATGTTCTTTTTTTTCTTTATTTTTAAGTAGACTTTATTTTTTTAGAACAGTTTTAACTTCACAGAAAAATTTAGAAGATAGTATGAAGAGTTCCCATATATTCTGCATCCTTTGCATATACCCTGCACCCAGTTTCCTCTGTTATTAACATCTTACATTAGTATGGTGTATTTGTTATAATTTGATATATTATTATTAATATTAACTAAAGCCCACACTTTATTTAGACTTCCTTTGTTTTTACCTAATGTCCTTTCTCTGTTCCAGAATTCTTTCCAGGATACCCCATTACATTTAGTTGCCATGCCTCCTTCTGCTCTTCTTGGCTGTGATAGTGTTACAGCCCAACAGGGTTGTGTTGTCCACTTCTCAGAAAAGAGCCAATACACTGAGACAGCTGAAGTTGCAGTGGAGAAACAGTTTAATATCACAGAGTGCCAAGCAAGGAAATGGAAGGAATTTCTCAAATCCATTTCTCCCGAAAATTTGGGAGAGAGGGTTTTTAAAGACAGTTTGCAGGCAGAGAGCTAGGGAATTGGGTCTGCTGATTGGCTGGGTTCAGGCTGGAACCATAGGGGTATAGAAATTGTCATCGTGTGATGAGTCAGTTCCTGGGTGGGGGTCGCAAGACGAGTGGAGTCAGTTTGTTGGTAGGGGCCACTGGTCTGGGTGGGTCAGCCAATCCACTGGAATGCAGGGCTTGGAAGACATCTCAAACACTAGCTTTAGGTTTCACAAGAGTGATGTTATCTATGGGAATGATTAAGAAAGTTAAGAATCTTTATGACCATCAGCTGTGTGACTCCTGAGTAGCAATTATAGCACAGCAAACTAGAAGACAATGGCTGGTTATTATTATTATTAACTACGCCTGTGCCTTTGCAGAGTTCAGTCCCCTATCACAGTTCTCACCTTGCACCTCTTTATTACTTTATAAAGTGTGGTTTCAATAGTTTCTCAGACTTTTCTTGTTTTTAATGTCCCTGAAGTTTTGAGGAATACTGGTTAGTACTTGTCTATTATTTTGTAGAATGTTCCTCAGCTGGTGTTTGTCTAACGTTTTTCTCATGATCAGACTGAGGTTATGTATTTTGGGGAGGAAGACCATAGAGGTGAAGTGCCATTTTCATCACATCATATCAAGGGTACATAGTATTTACATGAGTTGTCACGGTTGATGTTAACCATGCCTAAGATAGTGTTTGTCAGATATCTACACTGTAAAATTACTCGATCCCCCTTTTCATACTGTACTCTTTGGAAGGAAGTCACTATGTGCAGTCCCCACTTAAGGAGTGGAGAGATATGCCTCCTCTCCCTGAAGTGTAGTGGAGCCTGTTTTGTAACCACTGTGTTATTTCTCCATCTTACAATGTTCTCTCTAGATCTCACTTCTACTCTAAGCTACCACTCCATTTCTCTGTTCCTCTTCATGGTAAAATTCCTTAAAAAGGCTGTTTATACTCCAGTTTCTCCATTCTTCCTTGAACCCTCCCCAGTCAGGCTTTTACTTCCCACGCCTCCATTGAAATTGCTTTTGTCTAAGGTCACCATAGTTAAATCCAGTGGTCAAAGTTCCCATTTTATTTGACACAATTGATCGCTCCTTCCTCCTTGAAGCACTTTTTCTTCTTCTAGAACATTGCACTCTGCTTACTTTCCTCTCTCCTTACAGAATGCTCTTTATATTTAAAAGTATCCCTGAGCTTAGTCCATGGACCTCTTCTCTCCTGTTTATGTGCTATATTCGCTACCTTCTAAATTCCGTCTATATGCTAAGGGAGAATGTTAGGTTCATCCATATTTGTCTACGTGACAAACATCTTCAACTTAACAGTCCAGAAATGCTCCCTCTACCCCTCCCAAGGTTTTCCCATCTCAGTTAATGGCAAACCCACCCCTGGCTTATTCAGGCTGAAAATATTAGTCTTTTGTGACTTGTCACTTTCTCTCACAAACCACATCCTGTCTGTCGGCAAATGATGCCCTTGACTCTGCCTTCAGGATCTGCTTCTGACAACTGCCACTGTAGCCATCCTGGCCCAAACCACAGACAGACCCCCCCCATCCCAGATTATTTTAGCAGTCTGCTGACTGGACTCTCCGCCACTGACCTTGTCCTCATCAAGTCTCTTCAACACAGCAGTCAGTGAGCCTGTTAAACGTGTATAGTACATCCTGTCCTTACCCTGTTCGGAACTCTCTTAGTAGCTTCCTATCTTATTCAGAATAAACACTGAAGTCCTACAGAGCGCTTCTCACTTCCTTCTCCTTGTTTGCTCAACTCCAACCACATTAGCCTCCTTGTTCCTTGAACATGCTAGGAATGTTTTTCCTGCCAATAACCTTGAGGCTTGCTTCTTCTCTTCCTTCATGTTTTTGCTTAACTGTTACCTACCCTGATGGCTCTTTTACAATTGACACCCCAGTCCCTTCTGTCCCTTTCCTGCTTTATTTTTCTCTGTGTCATATATCACCTCTCACATACTTCATATGTGCATGTATAATGTAAACATATATACATATGTAAATGTATATATGTTTGTTTGTTTATTGTCCATATAGAAGTAAGCTTCAAGAGGGCAAAGACTTTTACTTGTCTTGTTTCCTGCTGACTCTGTTAATGGATAAAAACAAAACTCTGTAAAATAATTTAAGGAGGCTTATTCTGAGCCAATGAGTGACTGTGGCCCAGGGAAAAAAATCTCAGGAAGTCCTGAGAAAGTGAGCACAAGGCAGTTTGGTTTTATGCATTTTAGGGAACACAGGAATTGCAGGTAAAATCATAAATCAGTACATGGAAGGTGTACATTGGTTTGGCCCAAAAGGCAGGACACCTTGTGTGTACGGAGGGGTACAGATTATAGGTGGATTCAGAGATTCTTTGATTTGTAATTGGTTAAAGGAATAAAGCTTTATCTAAAGGCTTGGAGTCAGTAGAAAGAAAAATTTTAAGATAAGAAAGTCTGCTAATTGTAGAGCAAGCCACAATATAGGATTCAAAGTGATCTGTTAAGCAAATTGATGACCTATAGGTGTGGCTTAACCTTTGCCCTGCATGGCCTTAGACCTTGTTTTATTTATTTATTTATTGAAACAGTGTCTCGTTCTGTCACCTGGGCCAGAGTGCCATGACATCAGCCTAGCTCATAGCAACCTCAAATTCTGGGGCTCAAATGATCCTTCTGTCTCAGCCCCAGAGTAGCTGGGACTACAGGCATGCACTATATTAATAATTTAATATCTTACTGTCACTAAGCATCTGTTTTGTCAGTCTTATGATCTCTATTTTAACATTAATGTTCATCAGTTGTTGCATCTAAACTCCAAAAGGAAGGGGGTATAACCAGGCATGGCTGACCTCCCTTTCCATCATGGCCAGGAACTCAGTTTTAGGGTTTTTCTAGGGTCCCTGTGGCCAAGAGTGGGTACATTCTGTTGGTAAGGGGCTTAGGATTTTATTTTTAGTTTACACTTTCTTAGTGTCTAAAATTGTACCTGTCACAGAGCAGGCATTCAGTAGTTATCTGTGTTTTGAATGAATCAATGAATGAACAGACACCTATTAAACATCCAAAACCTCATTGGGCAGAATCTTAGACAAAACACTATACTAAATACATCACGGTCCCTGCTTGTAAGGATTTTCCAACTTAATGTGGGCGACAGACCTATACAGATGCTGTAAAGAAGTTTAACAAGGGAAGAATGTGTGGGGAAATAGTACTGACTGTCACCTGGATATGGAATTACACAGCTTCTATGTTGCAGACTGTAACACTGGTGTGGAGGGTGAACTGTGCTTAAATTCTCTTCCAGAAGTAATGTTAGGTCCTTACCTGTATCTAGGATTAAGAGAGCAGGACAGAGGGGAACCTGAGAAATTATGTACAGCCCTCCTCAGTCATGGAATATGAATCCTACTCAAGTATGGGGTCAAAGGTACACATGTGCTTTAAGTATGGATAAGAACTATTTCTTGTAAAATTTGTTAACTAGTGAGTGTTAATGTTTACAGTCTCGTATGAAGCATACAGCTAACTTAACACTTTGAGTTTTGTTTAGACTTTTTTGGAATTAAAAATATCTTTAATTTTAAAGGTTCTTTTTAGAAATTGCCTAATTCCTTTATGTGTTTTGTAGAAGAAGAGCATAACCCATTATGTTGTCTAAAAATGAGCTTTGTTAAGAAAGCACTCTTAACTTCCTAGGGGTTTTGGCATGTGGTTATATGCAAATACAAAGATTCCAAATAGGGGTGTGTTGCGTTTTGGGAAAAACCCCTTCAGAGACATATTTGCATATGGAGACATGGTTTCTGCAACTGAATTCCCCAGTGGTTAGCACTGCATAGATAGTCCTGCACTCTTAAAACAGCCTTCAAGGACTTTTTTGCATTGAGTGATTAAGCAATCCATATCTCCAGATAAACTGATCTCTGAACTTCTTAGGTTGACTTTTTGCTTTATATTGTGCCAAGATGACTTTCAAAAAAAGATTTACCTTTCAAAAAAAATGGTTTTAAACATTGCTTAACTACAGCATATTTTTCTTAAATTACCTTTTCAGCTTAGAATGCTCTTAACTTTAAGAACACAATTAGTCATTGAGAACTTCCCTCTTTATTTTTATTTGATTTGTACTGTGAATAAAGGGACCGAGTAAGGAAAGATTGGAGAAAACTATGAATATTCAAGACTGTAATTAACATGTCAAGATTTTGCATTCCTGTTGCATCAAATTGGAGCTATTATTTTATAGAATTTGATCTAAATGAATTATACATTTTATGGATGCTAATAATACTCTTTAGTGGTGTTTCTGTTCAGAATGCATCATCATTAGAGAAAAGCTATTAAGGTTGCACTGTGAATCACCAGAGAAAGAGAAAACATATTTCATTTCTGTCTCTGGAAGCAATCCATGCATACAGGCAGTATCCATTTTAACTGAGCGGGGTCAGTTTCTCACCATGAACTATAATTAGAAAAATGCCTTTGCCTAATTTAGCTTTCCTTAGATTTAGTACAAACTCAGAACCTTTTGCCCCTGGTCAGTATTAGGGAACTAAAAACCCCAGCTCATTTGGCATCTGTTCATTCATGTTCCAGCTGAATCTCAGTAATGTGCTTAAGGGACAGCATCTTAGATAGCAGTTTCTCAGCCAAGTCACAGGATGGAAGAGAACAGAATCATGGCCTGCTGCACTTTTAAAAGGGAAATTTGGAAATTAAAAACAGAACAAAACTGGAAATGGAATTGTGGAAATTAACTCTCTATTTCCTTAATAGTTATAAACTGTTCCTTTCCTACTATGAGAATTGTTGTGAGCTATAAAATGTTTATACCTTTTTATGTGTAAATATTTTATCTGAGACTCCTGCTACTATTACCACCAGATGGATCTTCTAAAAAGCAAACCTGTCATCTTTGCATCACCTTTTCAGAAATTTCAGACAGGTCTCACTGCTTTCAGAATGAAATTTTAAGTCCTTACGCGAACACTCAGGGCCATTCAGCTAATATGTATTGAACATCTACTATGTGCCAAGCACGTTCCTGGAGATACAAGGTCACGTAGAGACTTCATGGAATTTGTTCACTTTTTCTTTATCCTGAATCTTCTGCTTTAAGCATGCTAGTCTCCTCTTTGCCTCCTTGTGCCCTCTTCACCGTTTCTGGAACAATTTTCCATCTGACAGACCCTCCCTTTTCCCTCAGCCTAGTTAAACCTTGCCTCAATCATCCTCTGCTGCAAAGTTAGCTGAGGTTTTGTCACCTTTCTGTTCCTGCCCTGATTGTGGTAGCCCACAGGAGCGTCTTTTCTCTTCACCCCTGTGAAATTATGTGCGTATTTCTTATTCCAAAGATTCAACTATTTTTTTTTAAAAGGGAAGAAGCCTGTTGTATGTTATGTAAATATTCATTATTATTCATTTATATGGTACATTATGCCTAATACTCTGTAAATATTAGCCAATTAATTTTCTAATAGGAAAAGAAGAAACCTAAACTTTCCCTTTGCTGAAATTTGATAGAGTTCTTTTGTTTGGAATGCTAATTTTGAGACTGAGAAGTGTTTAAAGACTAGACGTATTTTAAAGTCATTGCACATATAATTAGCAGGTCAAAGAAGAGCAACCGAATTTAGTATATGTTTTAGATGGGACTACTTCAAAGAACACTTACTAATGAGAAGTTTGAGGTTGTTCAGTGAGACTATGTCTTGCCTGGAGTTGTGTCATAAGCCGATGGCAGAGCCACCACTGAACACACGTGTTCCTACAGTGACCCAGAGGCCCACAGGGAAGCTCTATTTTGACTGAAGACTTTTCTCCTTAGAAGACAGGACAGCCAGGTGGGGTGGCTCATGCCTGTAATCCAGCACTTTGGGAGGCTGAGGTGGGAGGATCCCTTGAGCCCAGAAGTTGGGGTTACACTGAGCTATGATGGCACCACTGCACTCCAGTCTGGGCAACAAAGCCAGACCCTGTCTCAAAAAAGAAAAAAGAAAAAAAGAAAAGAAAAAGGATAGTCTATGGGACCCAGAGTCATTTTCTTCCCAGGGTAGCATACCCTATCTAATACTTCTTTAAGAATTGGCCTTTCTTTAGAAATACTCATAGTTTTAAACTTGGGTGAGGCTCCAGAAACCACCCCTCCAGGAAACCTTCCCTGGTATTCCCATCTTTTGTTAGGGACCTGTCTTCATGCTCCATGCACACTTGGTGCATGCAATTACCGTACATAGAAGATACTTAACAAATGTTTGAATGACACTGATTTGCAGTATTTTTCTCAAGAACTTCTAGAAATAGCTAAATAAAGTGTTTGTGAAAAATGTGCCTTAACCAAATAGGTAGATTACCTCTCATCAGAAAGAAGTATATTATTAATAAAATAACATTACCACATCTTGCCAATATTTTTGCTTTAAAGGCCTTCTTTTCTTTCTTTCTTTCTTTTTTTTTTTTAAGCAATGTGCCATCTAAAGCATATATTGGCATTTGGACAGTCCTTGCCTCTTTGTGACACGTCATCTCCTCAAAGAGATGAGTAACGAATATATTCTTACCAAAAAAACTTAAAATATGGAGGAAGGGCAAAGACCTTCCCACTCAATGATGTCAGACATTTTATTGTAGCTATTTTTCTTTCCTTACAGCCTAAACATGCATTCAGATAGAATGCCTCAACTTTATCTTCCCTTGTTTGATATACAATCACAAAAGTTTCCCCTCCCTTTAACTCTATTCTGGTACAAGATGTGACTGAGTAATAGAAAATTCAAGATACAACTTTGTGTGTATTAGTCAGGATAGACTAAGTTATGCTGCAGTAACAAGCACCACCAAGATCTCAGTGGTTTAACATAGCAGAAATTTACTTTTTGCTCACGAGAAGAGCACTGAGAGTCCAGCACAGCTGTCCCCCATGTGGTGGCTCAGCATTCCAGACTGCTTTGATCTCAAGGCGCTCGCCTGTCAACATGTGGAGAATTGTGCCCTGGCTCTTCAATGTTTCTGGAAAAGACACATAGGCATGGCTAACTTTACAGTGCAGGGACATGTAATCCTCTTTGATGGGGTAGAGAATTGGAAATATTGTTGGCATTGGTAATGTCTGCCAAGTCTATTTTTGGTTCACAGAAAGGGGTGAAGTAATGGTTTCATATTGTGATCTCTTTCAGCTTTCAGGGTTTACTTACAGTCTCAGCAGGGGCATAAAGTTGAGGTAAATTGAATATTCCAGCAAAGGCTTATAGAACTGAAAATGTGGGGAAAGGGAATGCCATATTAAGGCAAAAGACATTGCCTTTCTGATGTCTTGATTTTAGATACTATAACTGGTATAGCAACTCCCTGAGAAATTAAAAATCTTTGGACTCTGAAACAGAATTTTAACAGAAGAGAGTTTCATAAACCTATTGCTCTTCCCAAACCTGAGCAACGGTTGGCGTTTTAAAAAGACAGCAGCCTGTAAAGAATATAGTTGGTGGACAGGGGAGTCCTTTGATGAAGGACCTTGGTTACTGCTAGAGGGCAGCTTCCACATTGTGAGTGGCAGAAGGAAAGACTGCTGAGTTCCTATAAGCAGTTATGGTGGTGTGTTGGGGGCTCTCAAGACCACTGTCAGGTCACTGCTGGATTTTATCCACAGACCTGTTTCTGGGATCCTAAATGTTTTAGTCTCTCTAGAAGGTAAAGGTATGAGGGGATGCTGCTGTCACCAGCAATGGCCCAAAGCCACATTGCTAATTTTGCTGCTCAAGATGACCAAGTTAATCTGGGAATATTATAAAAACAAGACCAACCTTTCTGTCGTTTGCTTTCTTTCTCCCTCCTTTGCCTTAAAGTACACTTTAAAATTCGGAAGTTGTGCAGTATGGCAGTATAAATTTTCAGTTGAAGAATCCTGTTAACTCAGGGCACCATAAAAACTCATATACTTTCAGTACAGTGTTCGTATATTTATACCAGATCCTAACTGAGCAATTAAAAGCCTAGTATCCTAGAAAAACATTTCCCTGATCTTACCCAGATAGTACTTTTTAATTGCTCAAAAATGCTCAATGAGACATTTAAGACAAAAACTTAAAATGCCATTCCATAAAAACTTCAACAACTGAATCTAACTGTATTACAAATGAATAATAACCACACTGAAGGGGTTGAGGAAGAAAAGAATTAACCTAAGTAACTTTGGAAAACAACATCGTCACTGGATACTTTTAGGCTAAGGACAAAAAGAATTATTATGCTCTAATTTAGTTAGTTAATATGTTTCTCACAGGGGTATGGCTTAGCAATTCTGAAGTGTTTTATTTGTATAGTAGAATTAAACAAATAAGTAAATATATTGTCAATAACAAGAGCAGCGTTTCTTACTGTTCAAGAATGAAGTTACAAATGCAGAAAGACTGAAATGTACCCTGTGATGTTGGATTGGAATCAGAGGTACCAGAACGAACTCTTGGTTTTTCATATGTATACATGTAGATAGAGAAATAAAGGTCCATGGATTAGTGCACATTCATATATCTCCTCGCTCTGTGTGCTTGGAGGGCCTAGAAGTGATAGAACCCTGGCCATGATGAGTACATCTAGCACCGGCATCTTAGCTTAGACACTAAGAAACACCTTTGTCCGATAAATAAACCAGGAATCCTTGGACAAGTAATTTATTCCAGTGCTGGGGAAGGGGAAATATAATACAAAATGAGCCCAAAAATAAAGAAGTGCTCAAAAAAAGATAGGGCTTGTCAAAAGAACACAAGAGCCAACCTAAGTGGACAAAGCTAGAACAGTTTTAGCAACAAAATAAATAATGATAGTATTGGATTTTAACCTATAGAATAAAATAAATATCCATGAGCCCATACTGATAGAAATAAAAAATTGAATAAATAAATAAATGGGGGAGAAGGGACAGCTCTTACAGAAGAGCTACAATTAATGACCATAGAAGGAAAAGGAAGAAATAGAAAATCACTGTTAAGCAAACACCACAGTGACTGTGATACATACGGTCTGCTGCTGCATGCCAGAATTGGTGGCCAAATGCAAGGAGAAGCAGGGTATTTGCATAATCTCAAGGTATCTCCCCAACATACTTGTTAATTATAAAGGGAAATTTTAAAGACAATTTTATAGTGGAAAAACCTTGCAGACACCACCTTTACCAAGCAATCAAGATAAACATTAGTAGTGATAAGACATGGATATCATAAACCTCTTGATGTTACATACTGAGGACACAGTATCATTCCATTCTTCCGAAAGACAAGGAAAGACTGAGGAACCATCACAGATTGGAGGAGATTAAGGAGAAAGAACAATTTAATTGCTATGTTGGAAACTAGATGGGACCTTAGAAAAGAAAAGGGACATAAGTAGAAAAACCAGTGAAATTAGAATAAGGTCTGCAGTTTAGTTATCACTGATCCTGATAATCGTGTCATAATAAGATGTTAACATTAGCAGAAGGTGGGTGAAGAGTATATGCTAAATAAGTTCAAAATAAAAAGTTACAAAGTGAAATAAGGCATACAGTTTACATACAAACAAGTATTCCAATGAAAGTACATTTAACTATTCTTTGTTTCTGTATTGCAATTTCCACAGCGGAGCGACTTTCAAGCAGCTGGCTGGATGTTCGTCACATTGAAAAATATGTAGATCAAGGTAAAAGTGGAACGAGAGAATTACTTTGGTCCTGGGCACAGAAAAACAAGACCGTCGGTGACCTTCTACAGATCCTGCAGGAGATGGGGCATCATCGAGCTATCTATTTAATTACAAACCATGGTAAGCACTTATTCATATAATGTGGCTCTCAATCCATCTTATAGGAATTATGATTTGTATATGTAAATATTGCATTTTATCCAAGCCATTGACTCGTCATACTATATGTCAGTGATTCCTTTCCTGCGGCTTTCATCCAGAAGGGTCCTTGTAGCTTCACATTTTCTTGTGACACTTTTTGCCCTTATTGCCTAACTTACACAACACATTCCTTTCTACTACTTCATAGTTTTGTTTTCTTTTGGGTTTTTTTTTTTTTCAGTTTTACTTGCAAACTACACTTTTTAAAATGTTTCGTTTTTAGCAGCTAATAGAATCAGTTCTGTTTTTAAAACTCTGAAACTCTTTGAGTCATAAACAGAATTAGAACCACAATCTTTAAGAAAAATATAGACTGGGTGTGGTGGCTCATGCCTATAATCCTAGCACTTTGGGAGGCTAAAGCAGGAGGATCACTTGAGGCCAGGAATTCAAAACCAGCCTGAGCAACACAGGGAGAGTCCATCTCTACAAAAAATAGAAAAATTAGCTGGGTATGATGGTGTGTGCCTGTAGTTCCAGCTACTCAGGAGGCTGAGGGAAAGAGGATTGCTTGAGCCCAGGAGTTTGAGGTTGCAGTGAGCTATGATGACACCATTGTACTCTAGCCCAGGCAACAGAGTAAGACCCTGTTTCCAAAAAAGAGAGAGAGAAAGAAAAATACAGATAATGCTATTGTTTGTTTTATCATATGATTAGAAATTAAAAATATAATTGGATTTGCCCCTTATGATACCTCCAGAATAATTTTGAGATTTTTCTTTTTGCTGCTGTTTTTACACCACAGCCTTTAACTCTGCCTTATTTACAATCCATTCCACAGTGGCCTAATTCTTCCCTTTGTCTTGTCTGTTTCTGATGCTGTGCCATGCCTTGCATTTAAAGTTCATGAAGTTTTCTCCATTTATTCTTTGTCAGTAAAAATAATCTAACATCACCTGTTCTGTCTATTCCATTTAGATTTATTCACTTCAGCAATAATTATCTTGAGTCATCTTGGGGCCATATGTTATAGACTCAGAGCTCTTAGGTTGGAACCTCTTTTGAATCAATATCTTTATTCTTTTGGCTTTTTTCATGTAGGCATCTTTTTTGTTCCATTTATTTGCGCACATGTTCTTTGGTAATATATTTAGGGCACACGAGCCCTTGCACACACAAGGAAATCCTGAGAGATTTGTACCAGAAAACTGTAGCTTCAGATGGACTTTTATTTTATAGATTTTTCATATTAATGGGATATTCATTCCCAATACATTTCCACCATGATATTATCTATATAACTTGGCTAACCCCTTTTGTCTTTTGCACACTGTTTCTTCACTTAGTTTAGTACAGCAGAATGCTTTATTCTGAAGCTGACTGAACAAGCGAAATTCAGTGAGTCCCTGGGAACTGTAAAGCCATTGCCTTTTCATTATCTGAGCCTTTTCCTGCCAATGAAACCACTCACATGGCTTGCTGTTCACAATATGAACTCACACCAATTTAATAGGACACGCAGGTATGTTTTATACTTCAATGTTCTGGAATAGATTTTAGGGTATATTTTCACTCTCTATGTTGTTTATGCAGCAGAGGATAGTTTGGACTGTACATAGACAAAAATTCTACATTCTTGGTTGATTCCTAGTCTGTTGCACATGCAAAGTTGATCTCATTTTTTTGATGTGAGCTTAGCTGATTGGTAGAAAGACATTTACTTATTGATGTAGTACAAAGAGATAGGTATTAATAAATCTGAGATAAAGAGGAGGATAGTGCCTTATTCCGGTACTAACTAAAGAATATAGCATTATTTAATTGTAATTTATTGAGTTGATGTTTTGAATTATAATTTTGAAAAAGTTAGTTGCATAGGTTGTTAAAAGTGTGCTGTGATGATTTTTTGGAAACATAAGTATAGCCTGCTAAACAGGCATGCCCTGTGTTAGCCACTTATTGAAATAGGAGTTAGAGCTCCTAACTGAAAATGCATAAAAAGATTTAGTCTTTGTTTGCTGCTAACATGGACAGATCTATCCAAATAATCAGTTTTGCCTACATTTCCTTAAAATTTTGTTCTGTTTGGTGGGAAGGTTTTCATTTTAGAGGAATTTTTGACTTTTAATATTCCAACCTCCAGGCATCACTTTGTAGATTTGGATTTTCTTACAAGTCTTATTGAGAAGGGCCTTTTATTTCCTCCCAGGCACTATTCCTGCAATTCAGATTGCTGCCATTAGGTGATTTCTTCACATCCATAAAGCATTCCCTCATATCTCAGGATATAACCAAATTATTCAAGACACTAGAATCTTTACTTATTGTCACTGTGTTGCTGGCGTGCATGTTCTTATCACATTTTGCATTTATAGTTCGATGATCAGCAGTTGTTTTCCAGTTTTGATATGAAATCCGCAGCTTTCTACTGGCTTTTCACCCATTTTGAATTTCCATTTTATATGACAATAAAGAAATTATCTATCTTTTCACAAACAACAAAAGGGCAACAATGTTTAGTGCCCTTATAGTCCCCAAATTTCACATCTATACAACAATCCCTAATTCCACATCTATACAACAATCCCTAATTCAAGATGTTTGTTATTTTTTTTTTTTTTTCTGGCTAGAACATTTAGTGTAATGTTGAATTGAACTAGCAAGACCAGACATCCTTATCTTCTTGTTTCTGATCTTAAGGGGAAAACATTTAGTCTTTCACTATTAATGATGTTAAATGTGGGTTTCTCATAGATATCCTTTATTAAATTGAGAATATTCCCTTTTGGTATTGGATTTCGTCAAAGGCCTTTTTGCCATCTGTTGAAACAAACACGTGGTTTTTATCCTTCCTTCTATTAGTGTGGTGCATTACATTGACTGACTTTCAGATATTAGATAAATCTTATAGTCCTGGGATAAATCCCATTTGGTCATTATATCTAATTCTTCTTACATGTTTCTGGATTTGGCTTGCTAATATTTTGTTGAAGATTTTTGTATCTATATTTATAAGGAATGTTGTCTGTAGTTTTCTTGTGATGTCTTTATCTGGCATTGGTAGCAGAATAACACTGGCCTTATTGAATGATCGGGAAGTTGTTTGGTCCTCCTCTACTTTGAAAGAATTTGTGAGGGACTGGTGTTAATTTTCTTGACACATTTGGTAGAATTCACCTGTGAAGCCTTCTGAGCCTGGACTTTTCTTTATGGGAAGTTTTAAAATACTAATTCAATCCCTTTACTTGCAGTAGGTCTATTCAGATTGTTTATTTCTTTTTGAGTTAATTTCAGTAGTTTGTGTCTTTCTAGGAATCTGTCCATGTCATCTAAGTTGTCTAATTTTTTGGCATACAGCTGTTCATAGTATTCCCTTATAATTCTTTTTTATTTCTGTAAGGTTTCTACTTACGTCTCTTTTTTTGTTCTAGATTTTAGTAATTTGAGTCTCCTCTTTTTCTTTCTTGGCAAGTGTAGCTAAAAGATTGTCAACTTTGTTGATCTTTTCAAAGAACCAAATTTGGTTTCACTGATTTTCTCTTTCTTAAAGATTCTCTATTTCATTTACTTCTATTCTGGCCTTGATTATTCCCTTCCATATACTTGCATCAGTGTAGTTTGCTCTTCCTTTTCTAGTTCCTTCAGGTGAAAGGTTAGATTATTGATTTAATATCTTCTTCTTTTTTAAGGTAGGCATTTATGGCTATATGTTTCCCTTTAAGCACTGCTTTTGCTGTATCCCACAAATTTTGGTATGTTGTGTGTTTTCGTTTTAATTCATCTCAAAGTATATTCTAATTTCTCTTGTGATTTCTTCTTTGGTTAATTGATTGTGAATTTGTTGTTTAATTTCCACATACTTATGAATTCCCAGATTTCCTTGTATTGCTGATTTCTACTGTAATTCCATTGCGGTCAGAAAATATATCAATACTTTGTAGGATTTCAATCTTTATAAATGTATTGAAGCTTGTTTAATTGCCGAACATATGGTCTGTTCTAGAAAATGTTCAATGTGCACTTGAGAAATACATGTGTATTCTGTTTTTGGATGGAGTGTTCTACAGATGTCTGTTAAGTCTAGTTGGTTTATAGTGTTGTTCAAGGATGTTTGTTTTAATTATGTTTTGCTGCTAATCTTCTAAGCAAAATAATTTAAGAAACCCTAGAACCTAATCTAAGAAAAACTGGAAGATGAAATAAAAATTTTAAGTCTGAATCAAAATGTTAGAAATGACAGCAAAATAAGTCAGGGTTTTAGTCTTTTGTAGGAAGCTACATAGACTACCTCAGTTCAGACAGAACCATAACAGATAGAAGTTATATTCTATATTTGGGAAGGGGTGGTATGTATTTGTGGTTGATAGCAGACACACACACATACACACACATTCTCATACATAACCACTTCTAATACCTTATGGTACAGATGGTATAAAAATTTAACCCAGGGAGATATAATCTCATAAGTATAAAAATTTTAAATATAAGTACAAAAAGCTGATAATGTTTTTTTCTTTCAGTTTTTTACTTTGTACTTTAATATTTTCAGTTATGTCTAACAATAATTTAAGAAAGTTATTCATGTTTTAAGTGAACAAAAGTATATTTGTATGATATTTGATCATTAGAAAATTATTTCACATATGTAAATATGTAACCATTCCATAGGCTTGAAACCGAACTTCAGAAATGAACATTACTAGCAAAGCAATTATTTTTCCAGATTCAGAAAGAAAAGAAAACATCTTTGTTAGGGACATAAAATTCTTGTATCTAGCTCCCCTAATTTCTCTTTCAGGAGCAACCTTGAATCCTTCAAGGCAAAGTCATCAGGAGGATGGATTTCCAAACGTGTCATCCAAGGTAGAGTGTATGTGTGTAGGAAATGACCATTGAACTTTGTTGCATATAAAATTGAGCATAATTATGAAATTATCGGGCAGAAAAATGCTCGATTTTCAGGCACTTTTTAAAAACTAGATATGCCTTAGTTCTCTCATTATTCGTTACTTACATAAGGATTCAGGAAATTAGAAAAATTCATAAGTATTTGAAGAATTTAGAGCTTTCTCCTCTCAGTGATCTGTCAGAGATGAGACGTAGAAATACTACAGATGGTGTGACTTATGCATTAGTCTTAACTCAGCTTTTAATTTCCCCTTCCTAGTTGATGTTTTGTGTGTTGCTCTCAGATTTTATTAGAGCAAATTAGCAGCGATCATTTTTATAGCATTAGAAGTCATTTAAAATGGGCTATAACTGACTATGGCATTGACGCTTGAGTTTTTACGGTTAGTATGAAGCCTTAAATATATATATGGCAATGAATGCTATTGAAGAAAGTAAGTGAAATAACTTTGCTTTCTACTAGCTTTCTTCTAAATTAGATTCCACTTTGTTGCACAGTATAGTCCAGGGGGAGCTTTGGATTTCTGTTGAGGTTCTATTCTTTCTAGGCTCATGAAATGGAATTACTTTAGTATGTATTTCTTCTCTTAGGAAACAGCCAATGTCATAGTGGATAATGTTCTTATTCCTGAACATAATGAAAAAGGTAAAAAAAAAAAAACAACAACTTTTCTTTAAATCATCCTTTCATTTAAGTGAAACTAGAGGGAGAAATATCCAATGAATACATTATCCATTTATATTCAGATTCAGTATAAAATGCTTCAGGTATTGCAATAATTTCTATTTTGTTTTGACACTTACAGTTCTAATTGATGGCATATAACTGTTATGTTAAGAATCCAAATAATGAAGAACATAATTGTGCTCTCTTCACATAGGGGGATGTTTTAGGATTTTGTTAGTAAAATTTGCCATTTTTATGTGTCATAGGAAAACATTTAAAAAATTATGTTGGGTTTTATATAGTTTTAGAAATTTTCATTTCTAAGATTTGGTGTAATTGTGGAAACCTTTCAAGATAATTGTAGAGCAATGCTGGAGGTCCATATGAAAATCTAGTTATTTTCCATATCAACTTCCCTACTTTGTCAGTAGGGAGAATAATTTAGTCCCACCTGGGAATAATTCTGATAAATTTTAAAGAGTATTTAAGGCTCACTTGCCTAATCTTTGCCACTAGATCTGAAGCTTTGTTGGTTGAGAAGAGAATTAGCAAAGTTAGATAAGATTTTAGTTCTTCAACAATAAGGTCTGAATCAAACATTAATATCTTTAGAAAGGACTTGTATTAGCTATGGAAATACAGCCAAAACTGGGCTCTGAAGGATTTAGCCAAGCTTTGCCTTTTGAATTTGATTACCTTTACATGTTTTCTCCCAATTTCTGCTTTGGATGATTTTTCAAAAAGCTGAAGCTTCTTTCTAATTTACTCAGAGGAAATAAGTTAGACATTTAGAGGATTTGGCTCATGAGAAGTGTTTCTATCAGTCATGGTTGGGGAATATTGTTTAGACATAGTAAGACTTCCACTTTCATTATTTTTTAATGGTTTTTGATTCATAATGGGTCAGCAGCAACGCATTGAGCTAATGACAAGGAAACTAAATCTTGGCAAAGTTTCCTCAGCTAAGCTCTTTGGCTGATCTCTTTGGAGAGTTGATAAAATCACAATGCTACTATTCTCAAAAACCATTTGCTCTGTGGAATGGTATGGATGATACCCAAATAGACATGCAGAGAGCACACAGTGGGCTTCAGTTTTGGTTCTTGGGCCTTTCTCTCCTGACCTTCTGCAGGTCTCTGGTTTGTTTCTGATATGAAAGTTTTGGTTATAATGGTGACATGGATTCTCAAAAAGAGAAAAGGTAACTCATCTTCTCCCTGCTTTCCTTCCTAAGGAATATTGCTTAAATCTTCCATCAGTTTTCAAAACATCATAGAAGGAACCAGAAATTTCCACAAAGACTTCCTAATTGGAGAAGGGGAGATTTTTGCTGTATACAGAGTGGAGATTCAAAACCAAACATATGCCATCAAATTATTTAAACAGGTATGGAAAAAATTACTATCACAGGATATCAGTTCCATTTATTTGCTCATACCTCATATTAAAATTTGTCATTTCATCAACACTGAAAGGTTTATTTGAGTATAAAAATTTCATAAATGGTCGGGCATTGTGGCTCACACCTATAATCCCAGCACTTGGGAAGGCCAAGGAGGGAGGATTGCTTGAGCCCAGGAGTTCAAGACCAACCTGGGCAACATAGCAAGACCTCATCTCTACAAAAAAAAAAAAAAAAAAAGAAAATTTTTTTTAAATTAAGCCAGATATGGTGTTGCCACCTGTGGTCCCAGCTACTTAGGAGGCTGAGGCAGGAGGATTGCTTGAGTCCAGGAGTTGGAGGCTGCAGTGAGCTATGATCATGCCACCACACTCCAGTCTGAGTAACAGAGCGAGACCTAGTCTCTAAAAAAAAAAAAAAAAATTCATAAGTAGAAATAAAATACATGACCTCAGATGACTGGAGAAATGAATGCCTGTCTTGGAGAAATGAATGCCTGTCTTGCAGAAATGTAGAAGTTAAATCCTTCCCATTCTCTGATTTATTGCATGAGAAAGACTTTTGTGAAAAGCCATGTAGGACCTCTGGGACTTTGCTTAAGAGGGTCAGGTTGTGCCAGTCTGCTCCAGTTTTCCTGGCTTTTAAGGATGAGCAGCGTCCTCTCCAGACACCTTCTCAGGCTAAGTCACAGTTTGGCATTTGGTACTACTTTATCAATTATCTTCTATCAAAGTTCAGGAGAATGGGAAAGAGGAGGCTTCAGGTGGGAAGAGGCCAATGACCAGAGCAGAAGGGTAGAAGACAATTGGGTGACTGCAGCCAGTGAGGCAGAAAGGGGATCAAACTCAGGAGTCAGTGGGAGATGGGTACGAACACACACACATGGCAGAGCTGCTCTCCATTTTCTTCATTGTTGGTCAACAATCAATAAACCTTTACTAAACTCCTTGTGTGGGCTGGGTACTGAACATGTAGAGATGAATAAGGCATAGTTCTGTTCTCCAGGAGCTCGCAGTCCTATGGGGGAAACAGCTAGGTGAAGAGAAGATTAAACGAAGGCTACATGAGAAGTACTTTAGCTGGAATTTGTATGAAAGGTCACAGAGGCACATAAAAAATAGCAACTCTCTCCACCTGGAGGAGGGGTGTGTCTGGCACCCAGAAGAGTATCTGGCACAGTTACCACTCCATAAACAGTTTCAAAAACAAATGGAAAAGTGGAAGAAAGGAAGTGACCTTTCAGCTGGATTTTGAAAGATGAGTAGGATTTTGGGAGGCAGTGAAGGTGGGGAGGTACAGTCTGGGTGGAAGACTTAGGTGCACATACCTGGGTGTGTGTGTGAAGGCATAGATCTTTCTCAGGAATAACCGTTCATCCAGTAGAGTGGAGTGGGGAGGTGGGCGGGCGGAAGGTAGTGACAATAGGTGTTGCTGGAAAGATTGGGTAGGTCTAAAACCTTGGGTGGTTTTTAAGTAGGAGAATGAAAGGCTTAGATTTGTATTTTTAAAATATAACTTAGATTACAGGTTGGACAATGGATTGGAAGTTGGCAGGGGAACTGGGGGAAAGATGGCAAGAATTAGACCAAAAGCAGAAAGACCTGGTAGATGGATATTTCAGATGTGTAAACCAAGAAATGGGCAAGGCATCAACCAGTGTTCTCAATCCCAACTGCATTTAGAATCACCTATGGAGCTTTTTGAAAAATGAGCCCTATAGCAACTGGTTAAGTCAGAACAGTGGCAGTGGTGGCAGGCATCAGTATTTTTTAAAAGATCCTTAGGTGGTTCAAATGTGTACTAGATGTGTTAGATCTGTGCTTTTCGAACTTTATATGTACTAATCACCTGGGCATTATCTTACAGTGCAGATTCTGATTCACAATAATGGGGCAGAAACCCAAGATGTAGCATTTCTCAGCAGCTCCCAGTGAAGCTGAAGTTTTTGCACATAGATCACACTTTAAGCAACAGGCGTTAGAGTGCTAGGTTAGCATGAACACAAAAACCAACTCCTTCATTTTTCAGATGAAGAAAACTGTGACCTTAGGGAGGGTAAGTGACTGACAAAAAGTCACAAATAGCAAGTGTTAGAGATTGGCCTGAACTCAGTCCTCCTGGCTTCCAAGACAGTGGTCTTGTAAAAAGCAAATTCTGATAAAATGGCCCTTGAAAATTATTTTTTAGCCTGATGTATTATTTCTGACTTCCTGGCTTAACTTGGAAAATAGCTTCCAGAATTCCTGTTGAGTTTTTCTCACTTTATTCCTAAGGACAGAGCTCCAGAACTCTGCCTTCTCTAACAATTTGCAAATGACAGATCCCTACAGATGATGGGATCTGGGAGTATACTTAATTTATTAATAACTCTTCTGTGGCTGAAGTTAGGAACCTGAGGTGCAGATACATGCAATAATATAAGATGCGTAAAGGCCTCAAGAACTGTGCCAGGTGTAGAGTAGGTGCTCAGTACAATATTATTGAATTACTTAATTTATTCAATATTCATGTGTCAGGCACTGGGCTAGCTTCAAAAGCTTCTCTGAGGTAAGGAATTATATTATCATTTGCTTAGCTCATCTTTTCAAAATTAATGCAAAGGTAAACTTAAACTGACATATCCAAATGGCCCAGATCATAAATGCCAAATTAGTGAAATTTTGCAGCAGAATATAAGTAACACAAATTGGATTCTTTGGGAAATCAAGTGGGGCAGTTCTAAATGTCATGGGATTTTCTTTGAATACATAGAATACTTTTGAATTTATGTACCTGTATGCAAAATATGGTAAAAGAGTTGAAATAGAAAATTTGGCAACATGACATATTGCATGATAAACTTTTAATTCAAGAACAGTGGTTCTAAATCTGTTTGGGGGCTAACAGATTTTCAAAAATCTGATGAAAGCTAAGGATTCTCTCCCCAGAAAAGTGTCATAAACATCACAAAGTTTATCTAATTTAGGGAGACTATAGACCCTAGGTTAAGAATCCCATAAACAGAGGTCATTTTCTTAATTTTTTTTCTTGTCTTTCCGTATGATATTTAGGAGAAAAAAATGCAATGCCAAAAACATTGGAAGAGGTTTTTATCTGAACTTGAAGTTTTACTACTGTGAGTATATCTTGTCTAGAATTTTCCCCTCTTTAAAGGTGCTTGGGTTTCATTTCTGTTCATCTTTGATTTTACAGTACTGTGCTTGGCATGACATTTAACAAATGTGGGTTGGATGTTAGAACATTGGGTAAATTTTTGACATCTGCTTCACTATTTTCCTTAAAGTACCTTTTAAAATAGATCATTTACGTAACGTACTTGAACACATTTTAACAAGAAACTGTCACAAGGAAGTGGGTTAAATCATGTGTGACTAACATGGCTGAGTAATAATTCTTAGAACATTAGAATTGTGTATATTTTACCATTTCCCCTGTTCTTTAGAGACATTCCAGTCTAGAAACTGTTTCATTAGTATAACTCTCTTCAGGAGGAGAGTTTTAGACAAAGAAATCAGGTGCTTTTGATGTGCATATTATTTTTGGGGAATTCATTCATGAGTCTAAGAGTCCTTGGAGACAAATTAACATGACTTCATTTTCATATATATTAATATCTGCAGTGTGCAGACTTTCTTATTGAAGCCCCCAACGCTATACAGTTCACTTATTACCCTTTACAAATAGAAAATGTTCTCTCAACCAATATGTGAAGTAGAGAGGCAGGGAGGAAGGTGGGGAGAGAAGGCATTATACTGAATCACTTTCCTTTCATAGCCAGGGCCAGAAAGCAAAATATTAGAGGCCAATAATAAAAACTTAGTCTATATCATTTAGTCAATAAAAAAACCATACTCAAAATTGTTAGGGTAAAAAGTTTTTACATTTAAGTTTTGTTTATTTGCTTATGAAAATAAGATTCAGGCTAGGTGTGGTGGCTCACCCCTGTAATCCTTCCATTTTAGAAAACCAAAGCTGGAGGATTGCTTGAAGCCAGGAGTTTGAGACCAGCCTGAGCAATATGGTGAGATCCCATCTCTACCAAATATAATTTTAAAAATTTAGCTGGGTGTGGTGGTTTGCACCTGTAGTCCCAGCTACTCAAGAGGCTGAGACAGGAGGATCGCTTAAGCTCAGGCATTGGAGGTTGCAGTGAGCTATGGTGATGCCATTGTACTGTAGCCCAGGCAACAGAGGGAGACCCTGTCTCAGTAAACAAAATAAAACAAACAAAAAAAAGAAAGCAAGATTCAGACATTTCAAAATTCCAAAAGTGCAAAAGGGTAGAACAAGAGATTTTTCTCCCACTATTATCCAGACATCCAGATGATTTTTCCAAGGCAACAGTGTTATCAGTTTCTTACATATATATTTCCAAAGATATTTTATGTGTAGACAAATAGATATTTTTTTTTTTACTTTCCTCCTTTTTCACAAAAGGTAGTGTAAACACATTGTTCACTTTGCTTCTTTTCATATTCTGTTATACACTGTACTGTAGTTTACTTAACCATTCTCTTATTGATCAGTTTTATATTTTTCTACTTTATTATTCAAAAATAATGCTTCAGTGTTTCTGTAAGATAAATTCCTATAAGTAAAATTATAGAATCATGGTTATGTGTATCATATAGTACCAAATTGTCCTATAATAGAAGTTGTACCAGTTCACACTTAACAGCAGTCACTTAGGAGAGTACCTGGTTTCCCATTCTTGCCAACCTAGTGTTTATTCTAACCTTTTAATTTTTGCCATAAAAATACTTAATTTACACATAAAAATTGTATGTATTCAAGGGTACAATGTGATGATTTGATATAGTACATACAGACTGTCTAGCGAGTACCACAATCAAATTAATTAATATATCTATCACCTGATCCCCAGAACTTGTTCTTCTTATAACTGAAAGTTTGTGCCTTTTGACTAACATCTCTCCATTTCCCCCACCCCTAGCCCCTGATAACAATTGTTCCACTCTCTGCTTCTGTGAATTTGACTTTTTTAGATTCCACATATTAGTGAGATTGTGCAGTATTTGTTTTTCTGTGTCTGGCTTATTTCACTTAGCATAATGTCCTCCAGGTTCATCCATGTTGTCGCAAATGGTAGGATTTTCTTTTTTATGGGTGAATAATATTCCACCCTGTGTAAGTGTATATGTGTGTGTGTATAATTTTCTTTATTCATTTATCTATCAATGGACATTTAGGTTGATTCCATATCTCCATATCTTGGCTATTGTGAATAATGCTACAGTGAACATGGGGGTACAGATGCCTCTTTGAGATACTAATTTCATTTCTTTTGAATATATACCCAGAAGTGGGATTGCTAATCATATGGTAGTTCTATTTTTAGTTTTTAAAGGAACCTCCATAATGGCTATGCAAATTTACATTCCTACCAATAGTGTGGAAGCATTCCATTTTCTCCATACTCTTGCCAATTCTTGTTATTGCTTGTTTTTTTGATAATAGCCATTCTGGCGGTGAGAGGTGATATCTCATTGTGGCTTTGATTTGCATTTCTCTGGTAATTAGTGATGTTGAATGCATTTTCATATACCTGTTTGCCATTTGTATGTCTTCTTTGGAAAAACGTCTACTCAGGTTCCTTTTGCCCATTTTTCAATCAGATTATTTGCTTTTTTGCTATTAAGTTGTTTGAGTTCCTCATATATTTTCTATATTAACCCATTATCAGATATATGGTTTGAAAATATATTTTCCCATTTCGTATATTGTGTTTTCATTTTGTTGACTGCTGTGCAGAAGCTTTTTAGTTTAATCTGATCCCACTTATTTATTTTTGCTTTTGTTACCTCTACTTTTGGTGTCATATCCAAAAAATCATTGCCAACAGCAATGTCAATGAGATTTTCTTCTATGTTTTCTTGTAAGATTTTTTTATGGTTTCAAATCTTAAATCTTACATTAAGTCTTTAATCCATTTTGAGTTAATTTTTATGTATGGTATAAGACAATTTCATTCTTTTGCATTTGGATATCCAATTTTCCCAACACCATTTGTTGAAGAGACTTTTCTTTCCTTGTTGTGTGTTTTTGGTGCCCTTTTCAAAGAGTAATTGACCATATATATGTAGGTTTATTTCTGAGTTTTCTATTCTATTCCATTGGTCTGTGTATCTGTTTTTATGCCAGTTCCATACTGTTTTGATTATTAATAGTATTGTAATATAGTTTGAAATCAGGAAGTGCATGCCTCTAGCTTGTTCTTCTTTCTCAAATTTGCTTTGACTATTTCGGGTCTATCATGGTTCCATATGAATTTTAGGATTATTTTTTCTATTTCTATTAAAAATGGATTGGAATTTTGATAGCAGATTATATTAAGTCTGGAGATAACTTAGGGTAATATGGACATTTTAACAATATTAATTCTCCAGTCCATGAGATATATTTCCATTTATTTGTGTCTTTTTCAATTCCTTTCCTCAATGTCCTACGGCTGTCAGTTTACAGATCTTTCACCTGCTTCGTTAAATTTATTCCTAAGAATTTGGAGGTTTTTTTTTTTTTACACTAATATAAATAGGATCATTTCCTTAATTTCTTTTTTGGACAGTTCAGTGTAGAAAGGTAGCTGATTTTTATTTATATTTATGTTATCACTATCAAAACCAGTAACTAGTATTTGTTAGAACTCTTTAGAGCAATTTGGAAAGCAAATTTGTGTCATGTGTCCAGTGAAATTACTTTTTCCTCAGCTGAATTTATATTCTGCTTTAAACCGATTCCCCATCCCACCTTACTCCCCCAAACCAGGGTGTTGTTCATTTCCTAGTTGAATAAAAAGTTTGATGACTTTAAAAATCTTTGTTTCAAGGTTTCGTCATCCAAACATACTAGAGTTGGCTGCGTATTTTACAGAGACTGAGAAGTTCTGTCTGGTGTATCCATATATGAGAAATGGAACGCTTTTTGACAGATTACAGTGTGTAGTAAGTCCTATCTATTATTCTACTTGATCCACTGACTCCTTGAGCCCCTGGGAGAGCTGCTGAAACTTTCTGAG